>NC_141695.1:125046648-126306499 GCF_964263255.1 Lissotriton vulgaris | reverse complement strand
ATGTACTAGCTAAGGTTCTGCAAATATTCATGGTTGCACGTGCCAACGGGAATGCTCTATCTTCAATGGTTCCCAGGGCTGAAAATCTGTATGAAAGCCCAGATAAGAGATCAGGGTGGAGATACTCTCAGCCCATGGTTGAGAGATGGAGGTGTGAGTGACAGAATGTATATGTCCAAAATAGATTTTTTTAGCCAGCACCTCCCCCCGTATGCCATTGTGAGGACATCTCGACTATCAACGTCATTGTGAATATTGAGGGAACTAGTTAAAAAAATATCAATTAATCGTTAGTATGCATTGTTATAGAGGTATTGATAAATGTTTTTATAGAGTTATTTACATAGTGAGTTATCTACTGTGATGGTTAGAATTAATTATATAGTTATAATTTTTTTTATGCAGTGGTGGCTATTGAATTCCGGCTTTTTCTTACTGCTATCACGACGTCCCTGTGGGGATCATGATGACCAACCCCATCGCAATCTCTGGCCTCACAGCGAAAACACAAAAAAACGTTTTTTGAGAAAGTTCTATAAATACAGTAGACAAACATGAGTTTGAATTATACAGCAATAAACCTTTGGTGTGTAGAATACTGTAATGTGTGTGCATAAATGTGTTTTTCTCTTTATGGGAAAGGCGCGATCATCGTAGTTAACGCCGTCATATCCGAAGTAACCGCTTAAAATGGAAAATAGGTCTGAAAGATGGTTTTTAAAGAAACATAGTACAAAAATATGAGTTTAAACATGTTTTCAAAGAAGTATGTAAATTTTGTAGGGCAATGTTCAGAAATAATTTTATTGTATATCATTTGTGGATGCGTTGGTGGCTATTGAATGTCTGATTTTGTTTTCCATTTTCACAACACGTCCGTGGGGATCACAATGTCATTACAAAGATTGTCAAAAACTAAAGGAAAAGAAACCCATTGTAGAAAAAATCTTCTCAATATTTTTGGTACTAGGGTAGCTCTGACAAGAGCTGTTGTGTCGGTTGTGCGCATATGGATGCTACAAATAAGACCGGATGCAAAGTTTCAGGTTACTTAGAAACACCCTGTTGCCTTCATCTTATAAAGTGCACTCCATTATTTCAATAAATTCGGTTCATGTCAAAACGCAGATGCAATGATCTCTAAGGAATGCAGAAACAGTTTTATTAACATTTTTCCTGGCTTTGTCAATCTGTGGACAGAATTAATTTGATCAGTTTCATTTCTGTCTTTGGCATATATTAGAGTAATACACAAAAAAGCAGACCCTGCTTAGGGTCTGTCCCCTAGGTCACAGCGGGGAGGACATGACAGGCTTGTAATTATTTCGACGATATCCTATAAATCAAGCCTGTCGTAGCCTCCTCGCTGTGACTTAGGGGACAGTCCCTAAGCAGGGTCTGCTTTTTTGCGTATTTTCACTTCGCACCCTACTGGCCTGGAGAGTGGCACCCTAGGAACACGCGAAAATGTATTATCTTGTAATACTTTTCGTAAGCTGTGCGTATCTTCCCATATCTGTGATAATATATTAGAGTAAAACAAGACAGTGTAAGGGAGAAGTAACATCAGTTCTGCAACGGTGTCTTTCATTAGGATATCCAGCCATAACCTGTGTATTTCATTAGGATATCCAGCCGTAACCCAGTCAATGTGCCTAGATCATTGGGAACTAACCAAAGCCAGCAACTGATGAAACTTTAACCCTCTCTATCCAAATCTTCACATTTGGCAAACCCAAGTTCCTGTCAATACCTCTCTTGTTTGCAGCCTCTTCAGCCCAATAAATATAGCTGTGGCCTGCAATCCATACTCTATGGATTTTGGAGTGAAGAAGCAATAGTAGTCAGGAACAGGCAGAGCTGAAAGAGGGAGTTTTCCAAAGAAATAGCTGTTTAACTGTAAGTGTTTTTTAAAGATATATATATATATATATATATACATATATATATATATATACACATCGCGTAATGCGTCTTATGACGCGCCGCGTTAGCGCTCCCGGAAGTGCTCCGGACCGCAAACCGGAAACGATCCGGGACGCGGCGCGCACCGCGTAGCGTAAGCGGAACAGGTCATGTGACTTGTTTATCAAACTTTTCATTGGTTCATTTCACTTTTGGTTTCCAAATGATGTATGACTAGGTCATGTGACCTAAAAATAACACTTTTCATTTGTTCAGAACTTTTGCTTTTCCCAAATCATGTAAACCCCTCCTTTTTTCCTCACTCTGACTTTCATCTTGGTGAGAGAAAGACCATTTTCCAATATTACAGCAATGGCTTCTATCCTTGCTTCAGCTGGTGGACCCCCACCACCACCTCAACCTCCTCATGACAAGAGAGGACCACCATCACAATTCATTTCCAACAGAGAGGAGGAAGAGGAGGACCTAGAAGAAGAGGACACAGATGAACCTCAATTTATTCAGGAGTTGCCCCGTGTTTCCCGAAGGAAAACAAGTTTTATATGGCAGTTTTTCTCAATCCCTCGAGGGGAGAAGAAGGTTAATGCCAAGTATGCCACCTGCCTAATCTGCAAATGCAGATTATCTCGAGGCACTGACAAAAAGTATAGTATGGGCAACTATACTATGCATCGCCATATGGCCAGGTGGCATCCATTAAATTACAGCCGGGCAGAGTTAAGGGACCTTCAAGATAATCCCCCGACAACTCCTGTGGCCAGATCAACATCAAGTATATCTTTGACTGGAAGAGAGGCACAGGAAACTGTGCCAAACATACAGCCAAACTTCAAGCACATGAAGTTAACGTGCATATATTGTGGTGCTCTGCTCTCATGTGGGAACATGAGCGTGAACTTAATCAACTTGGTGTTTGAAAACCATAAGTGCCCTAACCCACCCAAGCAGTAATTTTTTTTTTGCTCCTGTTGAGCCCTTTTCAATGCCTGTTTTTTTGTTGTTTCCCTTCATGAAAAACACAAAAAAAACATAAAACTGTTCTAAAAATACAAAAAAAACAAAAAATGTTCAGAAAAAAACAAAAAAAAAACAACAAAAACATAAAAAAAAAGTTCTTTTCAGAACTACCTCCCCTTTCAAATAAAATTGCTAGAATATTTAGCACTCTGGCAAGCTCTATTTCTTTTGGTTCGCTTTCCAGTTCGCTGCCCGGTTCGCGAACTTGAAGCGAATCCCAAAAATTTTTTTTAAAAAAAAAGAAGAGTTAGTATAAGGGAAGTAAACAGAGAGTAATGTTAAAACAAAGACAGCTATAGGGAGTAAACCAGAGATACTGTTTAATAGATCTATTTATTAATTCAGGATGACGATAAGGTGTGATCTCTCCTGAGGTTTGTTTAAGGTGAGACCTACTCAGGGTTACAGATCAATTTTACACTTGTTGAAGAATACAGAGCAGATAAAGCATGTGAAGGCCTACCAATGAAGTAAGTCATGTCCTCTTATTACATCATTCATGACATGGTCAGTGACATCATCAGCAGTGCATTGCGGGTAAAAAGAGTAAAAAACATTTACCTTATAATTCTTGTTACCTTTTTAAAATATTTTTTCATACTTTCAATCTGTAAAAGAGAGAACAAACATTTCCAAAAATATTAAAACATGTATTTAAAAATTAGAAAAGAAAAGGGAAAACGTTCAAGAAGAAACAGTTTTTGAACAACTTTGACATTTACAGAAGCCTCTGCTTCTCTACATCCCCTACACAATCCTAAAGATATATATTTTAAACAAACAGTATCTTCATGCTGATGAACTGAGGCCTATTTTGGAACATGGTGCTTCTTTTGCACTGCTGATGTCTCACAATAGTGATGCAATAGCAGCGCAAAAAAGATGTAACGCCATCATAAAATTGTGTCTAACATTTTAAATGATTGTTTCAGGATGCAAATAAGATGTGTGCTTTCAAGAGCTTTCTTTGAGGTGAGGCCTATTTCTTTTTTTTAAAAAAAACAGTACCCAGAAGTACAGCACTGTAAGCATTAAAATTGACACTTACAGAAGACTCAGTTTCTCCATATCTACCTCACATTTCTAAATGTATATCATAAGTACAAAAAGCAGAACATTAATTATACATGTTAAATGGTTTATTTTTGCTGTTCTCAGAATGTATCAAATTTCACTTAAATCAGTGACTTGAAGGTATTCATCATGTAACAGCGGGGAAAAAAAAACACAATCAAAATGATTGTGTTTAAAAAACCCATACAACCTAAGAAATCTGAATTCAAAACTCCTTAAAATTAACTTACTTTCAATAACGTCGAAGGATGTCCTATGAACAGTGTCCACTCTGTTGTGCTATAAATATTTTCAGCCCGCCACTTTCTGAAAGAAAACCTCCATCGTTTTCAAAAATATGTTACATACAACATATGGCTGAGATACCCGCCACCCCCTCTCAACACAATCCCCATGAATTGGGAAACCGGAAACAGTTCTTGAACTTTTGGAAGGCGGGAAGGGAGTTACCCTTCCCGGCCGTATTTATTAAAATATGAAACAAAATCAAAACATTAAAATAACAGTTTCATATTATGTACAATTTCATTTCCACATTACGATGTTTGGCTAACCTTAACAGATCTCTAATACAAAGGTTCTCCTAGCCGAACTAACATCCTACAAAACATTTGACTTGAAATTGTACATCCTAACGTTAAGGGCCAACGGCAAGGTCGTAACCGGTGTCAGATCCCTAAACCAGAAATACCACCCTCACTTGTGAGGGGAGCGACCGCACAGAGGGGTACCTCAAGTGCATCTACCAATTTCCCTTGGACTTGACGGGGGCCCCAATGAACTCGACGCCATTTAACGGTCGTTCGAGGACTCGTGTGAGGTGTCTAAAAGGTAGCGTAAACCCCCTCCCACACCCCACACAACTTACCCATCTGCCGTCGCAGATGTCCTGGCCCCGGGAAATTCGCCAGGAGGGCCCGTAGCCCCTCCTATCCAGGAAGGGGCCTTGACCACCTTTCCTTTCCTTCCGGCGGCCTATCGTTAGACGGGACCGCCTCCCCGTTGAGGGGCCAATTGGCCACCTCCCCCGAGCGCTCCCATCCGTAATGGGTGACGCCCCCCCATAGGGATCTTCCAATTACTGCTCACCGATCATGACCTTACCGCCCGACCAAAATAAATACGACAATTCTACCTAACTTACTAAGATTACAAACAAACCTAACTTATTACAAGCATAAACACTGATCAATCCTAGTGCAAAATTACTTTATTTGCAAAAACATACTGAAAATAACCATTCTTTATTGCATATTCAAAAATTTCCCGACAATCATCACAACCTGCAAGAAAAAGAGTTACCATATCAACTTTATTTAAAACAACTCGCTGTCCTCAGGGGCTGGTGGGTGGGTCAAAATTGGCTCTTCGTTCCGTCTCGAGCTCATGTGCAGCAGGGAGGTGCAGCTTCAGAGCACAGGGACAAGAGGATGCTTTCTTGGCTTCTGCTCCTTTTATCCGTCTTTAGGGCGGGCGTAAACCCGCCCCCGCCTGCCTCCGAGGGCGTGGCCGGCCGCGTCAGTGTCTAGGACAACCCACTCTAGGGCGGGAAAAAGGCGCGCCCCGGCTACGCCGCTTCGGGCATACCAGCCGAGACTCGCCTCCCGCCCAAGATGGCTTCCCGGGGGGATCGTGGTACTCCACCATACGTTCGGGGGGACCGAATGGTCGCCCCTTTCCAAAAGACTTCTCACATTCTACCACATGTTTCCACTAGGCCAAATCATGTTGCAGCGATTCACAAGTCAGGTAATTCTTCCAATCAAATCCCGTCATTTTCTATTTTCGCAACTTTCAAAAAGAAAACATTTAAGATTATTTTCACAATCCTGGACTACTAATATCTTACCCTTCTTTGTCACTCATGTTCTCCTTTTCCTATGACACTGATACTGCTTACTATGAAGCAGACTTACTTGCATCAGGTTTATATAGTTGGATTTTTAAATTGACATTATAATTAAAAGTTTTGGACCAATAATCTAGACAGCATTGCAGACTTACATTCCCTCTACTTGATGAACCTTTTGCAATTCCTCACAGGAAATCCCGAGATTCTTTCTTTAAAATTTTGGTTTTAAAAACACCAGGTAAGAATTTTTAAGATCAAACGGCAATTTTTTTTTGAAAGTTACAACGGAATCATTGCAGAATGACCAGCCGTTTTGAGACTTAAAAAATAAGCTGTATAATGTCCTGATGTTGTTGAAGGACCATCGTGATAGATAATTTCTACAGTTACAAAAGTCCTTCCTGATATTGACAGCTGAGAAGCCACAACATTTTTTATTAAAGTTGACAATTTTGATCCATCAGGCCTACATCGTTGGATCATTAAAATGACATACTGGCCATATCTACGTATAAATAATGTTGACATCATTTCAGATTTACATTGGCTACACTCCATGTTGTGATCCGCTGCATTTACTAGCTTATTAAAGGAGACTGATTTACTGTCTGGCAAAGTTAAATATATAAATCTTTCTGAGTCTACACTAGTACTACTTGATACCATACAGTTCTCGCAGTCATGCTGCCATTGATAAGAAAGCCCAAACAGGTGATCTACATCTACACCCTCATCTTGCAATACATCAAGCATATACATTAAAAACTCCTGACAATCTTGCTGATTATTTTCAGAGAAGTCTGTTTGACCTGAACATTCATCTAACAGATAACGAACTTCAGACACACTTTCTACTTTTGTTCGATCAGTGCTACATTTCTCGAAAACAGAATTCAACAAACAGCATAAACTTTGTTCCGAATTCAACAGAATCTGTTCTTTTAAACTCTCTAGTGAAAAGAGAACATTAACCACTACATTTGTATAGCAGTTGACACCAGAACTGTTTTCAAATTGAAAACCGACAACATCTTCAACAGAATCCACTTTCTTTCTGCTAACAATTTTCGGTTCATTGACTTTTGGTCTTTTTGCTACAACCTCCCTACTATTACTGATATTTCTACGTTTCCGGCCTACCACACGTTTCTCAAACAAAGGATATTGAGTCAAATGTGGCGCATACTCTCTATGGCTGAGATACCCGCCACCCCCTCTCAACACAATCCCCAAAAGGAGGGAAACCGGAAACAGTTCTTGAAGTTTTTGGAAGAGGGAGGGAGTGACCCTCCCCGGCCGTATTTATTAAAACAAAAAATTAAACGTTAAACAGTTCATATTAATGTACAATTTCATAACCACATTGCGATGTTTGGCTAACCTTAACAGATTCTCTAATACAGAGGTTCTCCTAGCCGAACTACCAACCTGCAAAACATTTTCTTGAAATAATGAAATTGTACATCCTAACGTTTAAGGGCCAACGGCAAGGTCGTAACCGGTGTCAAGATCCCTAACCAGAAATACCCCCTCCACTTGGGAGGGGCGACAGCACTGAGGCGTACCCCACGTGCAACTACCAATTTCCCTTTGACTTGTCGGGGGCCCCAATAAACTCGACGCCACTTAAAGGTCGTTCGAGGACTCGTGTGAGTATCTAGAAGGTAGCGTAGACCTCCCCCCAAACCCCACACAACTTACCACATCTGCCGTCGCAGACGTCACTGGCCCCGGGAAATTCCCCAAGAGGGGGCTGTAACCCCTCCTACACAGGAAGGGGCCTTGACCGCCTTTCCTTTCCTTCCGGCGGCCTCTCCTTAGACAGGACCGCCTCCCCGTTGAGGGGCCAATGGCCACCTCTCCCGAGCGCTCCCATCCGTGTTGGGTGACGCCCACTCATAGGGATCTTCCAATTACTGCTCACCGATCATGACCTTACCGCCTACCAAATAAATACGACAATGCTACCTAAACCAACAATCCATTGGCCACTATGACCCGAATAAGCATGCTTATAACGGACACAAAAACAGAATATGTTTAATCACAGAACATACAAAATTCGTCCAACTTTATTACACACTCAATATCAACATGATAATACCAACGGACAAAACAGAATATCTTTAATCACAGAACATACATAAAAACGGCCAACTTTATTACACACTCAATATCAACATGATAATACCACCACCTGTAAACGAAAAATTAGAATTATCGAACATCTTAAAACAACTAGCTGTCCTCAGGGGCTGGTGGGTGGGTCAAAATTGGCTCTTCGTTCCGTCTCGAGCTCACGTGCAGCGAGGAGGTGCAGCTTCAGAGCACAGGAACAAGAGGATGTCTTCCGGTCTTGCGTCCCTTTTTATCCGTCTTCAGGGCGGGCGTAAACCCGCCCCTGCCTGCCCCGGGGGCGTGGCCAGCTGCGTCAGTGTCTAGGCCAGCCCACTCCAGGGCGGGAAAGAGCGCGCCCCGGCTACGCCGCTTCGGGCATACCAGCCGAGACGCGCCTCCCGCCCAAAATGGCTTCCCGGGGGGATCGAGGTACTCTGCCATAAGTTCGGGGGGACCGAGTGGTCGCCCCTTTCCATATGGCTGAGATACCCGCCACCCCCTCTCAACACAATCCCCAAAAGGAGGGAAACCGGAAACAGTTCTTGAAGTTTTTGGAAGAGGGAGGGAGTGACCCTCCCCGGCCGTATTTATTAAAACAAAAAATTAAACGTTAAACAGTTCATATTAATGTACAATTTCATAACCACATTGCGATGTTTGGCTAACCTTAACAGATTCTCTAATACAGAGGTTCTCCTAGCCGAACTACCAACCTGCAAAACATTTTCTTGAAATAATGAAATTGTACATCCTAACGTTTAAGGGCCAACGGCAAGGTCGTAACCGGTGTCAAGATCCCTAACAAGAAATACCCCCCCCACTTGGGAGGGGCGACAGCACTGAGGCGTACCCCACGTGCAACTACCAATTTCCCTTTGACTTGTCGGGGGCCCCAATAAACTCGACGCCACTTAAAGGTCGTTCGAGGACTCGTGTGAGTATCTAGAAGGTAGCGTAGACCTCCCCCCAAACCCCACACAACTTACCACATCTGCCGTCGCAGACGTCACTGGCCCCGGGAAATTCCCCAAGAGGGGGCTGTAACCCCTCCTACACAGGAAGGGGCCTTGACCGCCTTTCCTTTCCTTCCGGCGGCCTCTCCTTAGACAGGACCGCCTCCCCGTTGAGGGGCCAATGGCCACCTCTCCCGAGCGCTCCCATCCGTGTTGGGTGACGCCCACTCATAGGGATCTTCCAATTACTGCTCACCGATCATGACCTTACCGCCACAGGTCCGGATAGTTGACCGGCTATCCGGACCCCCCACAAAGCTCCTACCTAAAGGTCATGCTTCAACGTTTTTAACCATGCTAAGAAGTCTCCTATGAGTAACTCATTCCCCACCCGGGACAAATGCACACCATCCCCCGAATACATACTGTCATCATTAATACATCCATGCGAAATAGAATGCAATGTCCCGGAACGGAACAACCTACCCACTTTGTTATTAAGCTTCCTAACAGAGTGATTCAAAGCAGGAATAGAAATAGCCCCCCGCCACACCTTTCGTGGGATCATATGGGACCACGCAATTGTGCACCCCGGAACTCTCCTCGCCAACCAACTTACAGTGGAAAGCATTGCCTCGAGGAGAAGTCGTCTACCGGTGGTGACCAAATCATTGCCCCCTAGATGCACTATGACTATAGACGGCGGTGACCTCGTCCGCCCTAACAAATCTTCAAAATATGCTTGAAACTGGTCAATACAGAGACCGCCTCTTCCGTAGAAGGAGACCCTGTACCCGTATTCCCCAGCTACGTGAATCATGTCACCTGCTTTGAATACGTCCGCGGCACGCCTCACGTATGAGTGGCCCACGACCCACACCTCCTTTTTCACAGCCGGTGATGTCTGACCGCTGGCCCGGTGTTGGGTCGACTGCAAAGTCCGCCCCGCCTCGTAGGCTTGCGCAACTGAAAACCAAACAAAAACAAGAGGCGTGAGTACATCATTACAGCTTTACAACATGTGTAGCCGCACATACCTCTTATAACAATTGGAGGACCAACGCCCCACTCGTTTCACTTGTTCAACATTAAGACCCCTGGCTGTAGCTTCTGTAGCAGCCCCTATCCGAAAGGAATGGGTCCCAAACTCGCCCGGGTTCAAGCCCGCAGCGGCAATTGACATCGCAAGCACCCGCTGAAACTGAAACCTCGTCAGTGGGGTGGCGTCCGCGTGTCTCAACAAGGTCCCCCCCCATACTGCCACCCTTCGTGCTAGGTAATCTTCTAAACACTTTACCGGGCATATGGAGGACCCGGGAATCCTGCGTATGATTATGCAGTCACCCATCCCATCTTGATCGGTCTTGGACTTGACAAAGGAGACCGTCATTGCCTCTCCTCTGATCTGAACGTGTTCTTGGCACAAACCCCCCGCCACATCCTGTTTGTTCCTTGCCACCAGTTCGCTTACTCGCATCGCCCCGTGAAATGCTAGCGTAAAAGCGGCTCGGAACAACACCGCCTCAAACGGAGATGAACATGTGGCAGGGAGTGTAGCCAGCAACTGGGCCAACCTATCCAAACCTATCGGGCGCCTCTCATCTACCCTCAAGGCGTTGCCACCCACGCAGCGCTTTCTGTACAACGAAAGACGCTGTCGGGTCCTGGATACTATGAGCCCTGGCAACAAAGGAAATAGCAGCACGATGCCTCTGAGCCGTAGCCACAGATTTCCCAACCCTACGTAAGGACATCAGGAAATTCACCACCCATTCCTCATGGCCCCAAAGCTTCTCTCTATCAGTCCCCAAGAAGGCTAAATAGGACCTAAACGCCCCTTCATATGCCTTCCTCGTCCGTGGTGCTAGACTCTCTCCCACGAGGTGACGAAGTTCGGGGCACCGAGAGACCAGAGAGCTTCGGGGAAGGGTGCCGGCTCTGGGTCCGCTGAGGGAAGGAAGCCCGAGAAAGCCTGCATATGAAAACGAGACAGTGCATCAGCCGCCTGATTCTGTACCCCTGGGACATGTTTTGCTCTGAACAGCACATTCAGTTGCATGCACAACAAAACAATCTCTTTGAGTAGTCTTAAAATCAGCTTACATCGTGCTGCCTGACTATTGATGCACTCAACCACAGTCATATTGTCGGACCAAAATATCACAGAGTGATCCTTGAACCCTTCTGGCCAGGTTCTCAAGGCCACAAAAATGGGAAAAAGTTCCAAGAAAGCAATATTACTTGTCAGACCATTGTCGTGCCACCACGTCGGCCACCTTTGTGCTGACCATTTTGTGCCGAAGATGGCACCAAAACCTATGCTACCTGCAGAATCTGTCCATAGCCCCAGCTCTTCAGAGGATACAGCTGGTTTGTTCCATATGACTCGACCATTAAAGTCCGCCAGAAATGCTAACCAAATACGCACGTCCTGGCGGACCTCAGCCGATAGTCTCGTGCGGTGGTGGCCCTCCTTTAGGCCGACCATAGCTTGTGCAATTGAACGAGAAAAGGGGTGGGCCATTGGTACAACTCTCAGGGCAAAATTCAACTGTCCCACCAACTGCTGTAACTGATGCAGCGTAATTTTTGACCCATTTAGACAATCTTGCAGGGTTGCCCTGAACTTTAACACTTTGTCAGCTGGCAAACGAAAACAACCTTCTCTGGAGTCTAACTCGATCCCCAGAAACTCGAGGCGAGTCGCAGGACCCACCGTCTTACCTGGTGCCAATGGCACACCAAACTGTTTCATTAATAAACAAAATTCGGCCAAGGCCCGGCCACATTCAAGATCCCCGGCTGCCCCAAGGAACAGAAAATCATCCAGGTAATGCATTACATGTTGGAAACCCGTCTTCTTTGTGAAGACCCATTGCAGAAAACTACTGAATTTCTCGAAATAGGCACAAGATATAGAGCACCCCATCGGCATACACTTATCCATGTAAAAACAACCCTGAAAATTAAATCCTAGGAGACGCTGATCGTCCGGGTGTACCGGGAGCAACCGGAACGCTGACTCGATATCTGACTTCGCCATCAGCGCCCCGGGCCCCAGGCGATTCAAAATGGCTACAGCCTCATCGAAGGATGCGTACCGCACCGAACACACTTCTGGGTCTATTGCATCGTTCACAGAAAGACCACGTGGAGCTGACAAATTATGAATCAATCGAAACTCACCCGGGTCCTTCTTGGGGACCACCCCTAAAGGGGAACAAACAAAATACTGTACCGGGGGTGCAGTAAACGGGCCGGCGACACGACCTCGGATAACCTCTTTCCGGATCTTCTCCTGTACTACAGTCGTATGCTGCAGGACGGAAAGTTGATTTTTGCATATCCCGACACCCTGAAAGTCCCCCACCGGAATGTGAAAACCATATGAAAAACCGTTTCGCAGCAATCCAGCAGAAGTACGATCTGGGTATTCACTGAGCCAGGGAATCATCGCCAAGGTATCAATCGGGGTTGGTAAAGGCGCCCCTCGGACTATGTTAGACCTGTTTGGCGCCTCCCCTACCCCCATTCTCACCCGTTCTGGCTCTGCACGAGGACTCAGGATGGGACGAACCGCAACCACTACATTCGTGCTTGAATTTACACAATCCCTGTGGCCTAGTACATTTACCTTTGTTGAAATTGAAGCAGAAACCCTTTTTCCCTGCATTACTGGCAGATCTCGAGTAATCGTCGGTACTCGTACCTGACCGAAAGGGCGTCCCCGCATATTGGCGGGAGGACTCGCCAACATTGCTCCCCACCAACGGCATTTTCAACATCCCTGACTCTTTCATTTTATCCCATGTCAAAGAATCATAACAGTCCCAGGTTAAACTTTTGTTATGCTCCTTCGCCTTCCTAAAGAGATTATCATAACAGAACCAATGGTTACCCTGGTGAGACGTCGAGTACCCCATAATTCGTGACTGATAGATTGGTAACTCAGAAAGCAATTCAGGCCTACGTTCCCCTAAGATTGACGTAAAAATCCCCCAAGCATTGCCCCAATTGCCAATATTCTCATTTACTTTAAAGGCGGCCATTTTTGCGCGCCAAACACTCGGATGCATCAGATCCTTCTGACCTTTAACATGCTCCACCTCATAATGGTCGACAAGCAAGGAGAAAATGTTCACATATTCCCCTGCCCAAATCTTTTCCTTTATTGCCAAAGGAACATGTTGCCCCAACTTTTCTCTACGAGAGGGTGCTGACTCGTCCCTCGCGATCGGCAATGGCCGCTTACCTGCACCGGACGTTGCTTCTGTGGTCGCAACCGGGGCCTGCGGCTTGTCTATCACTGCCGCCGGCGCGGGCACCTTGGCTGCATCTCGCTTCTCGCGCAACTGTTTCATCAGCGCTTGTGCCTCGGCAGCCGTGGCGCCCTCGCTACTGTCGCCCAACCACGCTGCTAGCTGTGCCGCCAGCTCGGGGGGCATATCCTCAGTGGATGTCGGGGTGACCACGACGGGAATCGGATTCCCCTCCACCGGTACCGGGGTTGGCGCCTCGAGCGGGGTACAGGGAACAGGGACGTCTCCCCCGGCTGGTCCCCTTCTAGGCCTCTTGGCTCTCCCTCCAGGGGTTGCTCCAGCCGATGGACGCCCCGATCCCCCCTCCCCATCTCGCTTCGCCACCTGCTTTCTCAGTTCGGACATCTCCTTCATGAGGACCCGAACCATCTGATCCGTCGTCATTCTCTTCGCGCCTTTTTTGGGCATTTTCCGACCAAGTATCTAGAAAACAAAAAGAAAGATTAAAACGCTCAAAATTGGCTCTTCGTTCCGTCTCGAGCTCACGTGCAGCGAGGAGGTGCAGCTTCAGAGCACAGGAACAAGAGGATGTCTTCCGGTCTTGCGTCCCTTTTTATCCGTCTTCAGGGCGGGCGTAAACCCGCCCCTGCCTGCCCCGGGGGCGTGGCCAGCTGCGTCAGTGTCTAGGCCAGCCCACTCCAGGGCGGGAAAGAGCGCGCCCCGGCTACGCCGCTTCGGGCATACCAGCCGAGACGCGCCTCCCGCCCAAAATGGCTTCCCGGGGGGATCGAGGTACTCTGCCATAAGTTCGGGGGGACCGAGTGGTCGCCCCTTTCCATTCTTAACCTATTGTATTCCTTAACACAATCTAGATCCGCACAAATGTTTGTGACATCACAGTCAATCAAGTACAATCCCGATAAAGTTCTAACTCGTGACAATGCCACATATGCCATACCCTCCTTGAACACAGAACTGCCAATATTCACCAATGCACTGTCTACACTTAAACCTTGCGATTTATGGATTGTCACCGCATATGCCAAGCAAACAGGAAACTGTTTACGGCGAACATATAAGTCTTTAACAAGCAAAAACCTAGCAGAACAACGACCAATTAGCTGTACTTCCTCAATGCCATCAAATGTAATTTTTAAAAATTCTATTCCATCTCTATTTCTGTATTTCTCAAAATCAACAACATTACCCATTGATCCATTTACCAGACCTCTTTCAACATGTAAATTCCTTCTCAAAATGATTCGGCAATTTAAACACACATTCAAAGTCTTTTCAAAACCCGCTGTTTTAGATATAGTCTTCTCTAATGAATCCAATTTTGTTTTCAAATTCTCTGACAAAATAATTGTTGATCCCATATGCTCTATTTTGTCAATAGCTTCAAGTTTCACAATCTCTTGCTTTTCTAAATTCAACATTTTGTTGTTGAAGAAGGCACATTCTGCAAGAGTTGGCATCAAACATATTCCGGATTTCTTCTCAGTAATTTTCTGAAAAATATTCTCAGGCACAATCTCTTGTTCGGGATATAAATTTGAAAGTAATCGTGCATTTAAAGCTTCTTTTCCATGCTCGGTCACTTTTCCAATTCTAATATCTTGTAGAATTTTCTTGTAATCTTCATCCTTCGCCTGACGCATATTTTCATGCAGTTCAGCATAATTGAAGTTTAACCATATATTGACGTTGCCAATGCTCCCTAGGCACTTCCTGGTGTCTTCATGCGTGAGTATTTTGAACACAGGTTGACCTTTTACTGGTGTCAGCTGCAGAAGATCTCCGAAAACAATGATGTGTTTGCCACCAAATAACACATCATATTCAGTTTTAAGTACTTCTTGCATTCTCAAATGCACAAAGCACAAAGGCAAGCATGACATTGGAAACCATGCTTACTTCGTCAATGATAAGTAGTTTCATTTTCCTCAAGACTCTTGAAACTTCACAGCAAGCATCCCCAGATAACTTGTGGTATTGTAATTTGTTGTCATGCTCCACTGGCAGCATCAGTAGACGATGCAAAGTAATACCTTTAATGTTATGTGCTGCCAGTCCAGTAGGAGCGGTGACAACACAAGACAGCGATGACTCAGTCCTTTCCTGCAAATAACAAGAAATTGCTTTAATGAGGAAACTTTTTCCAGTTCCCGCTTCTCCACTCACGTACAGTCGGACAGGCTTCAACGATGTACATGAGCACTCTTTCTTCTCATGACTTAATCCATGCTCAATTTGCCTGGTAACTTCATCAAATATTTTCCTCTGCTCAACGTTGAGTTGTTTTTCCAAGTCTTCTAAGTTAATTGAATCCTCCTGAGCATGTGCCATGGCTCTTTCCACTTCATTCATAGCAGTGGCAGCTTCATTTTCAATAATAGGTCCTCCAAGTGGATCTTGACTCAATGAAACAGAACTCTGACTGTCCTGAGAACTGTCTCTGGCAATCTCGGCTGCAATCGTTGCTTCCTGCTCAATTTCCAAAGTTAGCATTTCTTGATATTTGTGAAAAGCAGGACATTCTATGGTCTCCTTAGCAGCAGTGAAAGAGTCTTCGTAACAGAGGAAATCTCCAAGCAGTTCCTCTTCTGCATGCCAAGGCTTGAAAAGTTGCAAAAGTGCTAAATAGAAGAACTCCTTTTTTTCTGGAGATTCGCCACTCAATTTTCGATGGTTTACTAATTGGCATTTTCTTTGCTTGACCAGGCATCCCTCACTTCCAATTACAGCATACACTCCTTTCTCAATATCTTCTTTGATGTTCCTCTTGAATATATAATTTTGTAGAACCTCATATAGACAAACATTCTCAAGGTGACTGCTTCGATTTGGATAATATGTAGGTCTTCAAAATGTCGGTACTGTTTGGTTCCTTTTCTGCCAAATACTCAATTTCCTGGACAGGTTTTAGAACTCGATTTCGCGTTGCAGCAAGACCAAGACTCGCCCAAACGATACTCCTGGATTTGGCATAGAGACTTGCTGAAGACAATCGATCAGAACATTCGTAAGCTCCGATTTCTCGATGCAACAACATCTTCAGAGTGAAACTGTACAACTTCTTGCTGAGGCTCTTTTCATGGGAAATGTCCTCCCACATATCCTTCAATTCTGTCTTTTCTTTTTTGGTGATGTAAGATGTCACATACCGAGCCACAGCCATACAGTTGTCAGCCACAAACTGTATATCCATGTTAGCATTCCACATGGACAAAATCACTGGGTTGTAGTCGTTGATGTACTTGGACTCTTCATTCCTTTTCAAATTGTATGTATTTTTGGGTGATTTCCTCGTCACATTATGTCACAGTGAAGACATCAAACTGTTCACTCTTCCTTTAGAAATCACCGGTCGTGGAAAGTTGAAACGACATTTGGTGTAGAACTTGTCCTTGTTTCTGAATTTATGACGACAGTACTTTCCACAACGATGGCTTTGGAAACGTAGAACTTGTTCTCTTAGGCTTTTCTTCTCCGTTGCGTTTGGAACAGCACACGTAGAATACTGTTCTATGAAATTCATCACTAAGTCATCCGGATCTGTTCCAAATTTAGGTGCATCCTTGATCCACAACAACATATGTATATGAGGAGCACCTCTTGCTTGGTACTCCTTTCTCCAGAAGAAATCCAACACCTCTCCAAGAGGTGGATTCTTCTTATTTGTGATGAAAGACATCATAGCTTCAAATCTATGATTGAAGTACCTGCATACATTCACTGGATCCAAAGAACACAGTTCTCCAGGTGTCTTGAATTCAATGTTTTCAATATTTCCATTTGCCTCTCATAGAAATTCAAGTAAGTCTTCCCAGCCATACTCGGCACAGCTCAGAGTGAGGAACCATGTTGGAGTTCCTAAGTTCCTCAGCATACATTTTAAATCACCATGACGACGGTACCAGTACTCATTAGTACCACGCTGACACGCCATGAGATTAATTAAGTGAGAATCCAGTCCCTTGACGAGATATTTCGCATCTGTATACCACTTTTTAAGATGTGGTTCACTGCATATGACAGTCCAGACAGATCGCTTTCAAACAGAAGATGAAACAAATAGGGAATGCATTGACGAAACCTAGGATCTTCTGCATACAATCGTAAAGTCCGGTATTCAGATGCAGGAATTTGATGAGGTCGCTCATCATATCTTCCTCCTCGACCTGTGGGAAATAGCTGTGGGAAACACCGAGCTTCCAAACTTTCCTCCCAAACACTAATGGGACTCCCTTTGGCTTGTTTCATTTGAAACAACTCAATAGCATTCCCCATGACTTATTTGGAATGCAAAGGATGAACACTATAATGTTCATATATTTCTTCACTTTTAGAGGCTTCTACTTTCTCAATTTGGCCAGCACACAAATCGCTATCCTCTTCATCACTTACTTCCTCTTCTGCCACATATACATTCTTATAGTACTTATTATTTTTCTTCAAATACAATGTTGCCTTTTTGACTTTCCTAACATCTACTAAATCTTGCCATATTTTCTTATTCTTTGTCGGAACCCCATTAACCAAGATAACTAACTCTTCCACTTTTTCTACTCCAATTGTGTTAATGTTTTTGTTCAAATCTAGAGGCAAATAAACAACTCTTCCCTTTAATCCTCTCTGTAAATCTGCTGGAGGCAACTTCCCTGTCTTTGGCTCCATTCTTACAATAGCCTGAAAGGGATGGATACTTTGAATCAAAATAGATTCATAAGTATTTAAATCCTTCAATTCAGAAGGAATCTCAACCAATTCCAGATTATTATGAACTGCCCTAGCAGGCATCTGGTTTTGGTTTAATTTATTACAACAATAAGTACACACACGTTGATCCGATCCCAAATCAAAATAATTTTCTACCATCAAGTATGTGGCAAAATCCTTCCATTCACTATTATTTTCCCTTTCAGTTTTTGCATATAAATCCACTAACTTAGTCTGATTCTTATAATAAGTGCGTCGACAACATACACAAGTGAAATTAGGCCTCTCACTTGATTTCATCTGAAACGTGGCAATTTCCTTCTGAAAATTATCTGTACTGGAAACCTGTACATTATCTTCAACATTACTCTCTACTTCTGGGTCAATTTGAACATTCTCATCTTTACTACCAAAGTAACAAAACTCAATTTCTTCACAAATATTCTTCACATCTATTTCAGAACCATGCAAAAGAGCAGCACATAATTGTTTAAGCATAATTGCTGGACTCTTAGCATAATACAACATTCTCACTAATTTTCTCACTTTATTATGATGCACTGCTGGCATCCTAAAATGATGAAAAACACTCTGGCATACTCTCCTGGAAAGACAAGCCAGTGAATGACCACGCAAACCTGTTATTTGTCTCACTCTGCAAGGATCTAAATCTTGCAACAACTTCATTTTCTGCTTCAAACTTTTCTTATTAAATGTCCGTATAAAATCACAAAGCAAATTGATGGAAACCTGTCGCACACTGCAAATAGAACTACACTTCCAAATGTACACAGGACCCTTAGGACGTCTTCCTAAAACCTCATCACTTAGCGCCTCTTCTGTCTCTGTTGTCACAAGTTTTTCTTTTTCAACTGGACAACCATCCTTCACTTCATAAGCTCGACCACTGGTGTCAACTGCAAACACCAAATCATTATCCTGAAAATAACTCTCCTCAATAAAAAATGCCTCACAACTTGAACTATGCATCCATTCTCCGGAAAAAACTTCACAAAAGTTGCTACGATTTACTACTCTCTTCCATCTACTTTTCGTTTTGAAATCAGAAATTACCTTGCTTAGTTTCCTAATTCTATTGATTACCAAAATAAACAACTTTCGCTTAATTTCAAAAGCATGATCAATAATTTTCTCTACATTTTTCTTCTTCTTATAAAATGCCACTTTCTGTTGGCCTTTCTTAATATTTTTTAATAAATTAACTATTATCCTGTTACGGAACATTCGTTTTCGAATGTCCCTAAACTGTTGTTTCCTTCTACTATCATGCACAGAGTTATCTCTTCCTCTACCAGTAACATTTTTGATGGGTCTTTCCTTTCCATTTAAATTGCTTTTCTTTTTCTGAACTGAAACATTTTTGGGATAAATACTTTTTTTACTAAAAATATTTCTTAAGAATGATTTTGTGCTCTTACCCGGAGCTTTCTTGGTGTTTTGAAAAGTATTTGGGGAAGAGGACTGCTGCAATAAAAGATCATCCTGCTGTCTTTGACGTTTTCTAGCCTTTCTAATTCGATTTTTCGTTGGCATTTTTCAAATTAAGAAAAGATCTGCAGTTGAATCTGTGGAAAAATATAATAAAAAATGTTATTAACCACTATTACCAAACAGTAAATGAATAACAGTCATTAAACACTTAAGAACGCTTTCCATTAGAAAAGGGTAAAATAACATAATAGACACTCAAATGCCTTATAAATATGACCCAAAACAACCTATGAAGCTCTAGCAGGACATATCCAGAAATGTAAATTGATTTCAAAAAAATCGTTTTTAAACACAGCATATAAATCAATTGTATACGTGCATTCAAGAGGAAATGACTGAAAATGTCCTTGAGACACATGAAAGCGTTTTCTGGAATGCCCTAGCACCATTTTTTGGACATTATTAACATGGCTATGTAACTCCCATAATCAAAATCTAAATTTGCCAAGCGCAGGTGGGAGCGTATTTACAAGACACTTGCCCCATGAGGAATGCTTTCCATTTGAAAAGGAAAAAATAACATCAAAGACACTCAAATGCCTTATAAATATGACCCAAAACAACCTATGAAGCTCTAGCAGTACATATCCAGAAATGTAAGTGATTTCAAAAATCGTTTTTAAAAACAACATATCTGTTTCAGCTTACATAAGAGGCCATGGAATGGGCTCCATGTACAACAATAACTTGTGTTACTGCATGCCAGAAAGCTACACCGAATATGCAATTACAATTTCTCAAAGAAACAAAATCTATTTGTATATCACTAGAGACAAAGCCACATTTTAAAAACACAGCTTTCTTCATCATTTTCTCCTTAAATCATACTATTCTCTATCTAAATTAAATAAATCTTTTCTCACCTTAGCAAATACTTTTTGGGTTTTGAAAACAGTCTCAGAAATACACCAAATTGTCTTCAGCAGAAGAAAAAGGATGCACTCCAGAGGCTGCATCTATTGAAAGCACAGAAATACAGATATTCATTTCACATATCTCTCATATTAGCCAATCGTAACCCTTCCCTCACTTTTTTCAAATCAAAACCCTTCCCCCCTCTGCCCTCTCTGCCTTTTTTCCATAGCAACCACCTCCTGGAAGACCTCTCATGTTTGCAAATTCACACAACAATGTTTCAATTGAACTCTGAACTCTCAGTGCACCTGCGTATCCAGTGCAATCTTTCATTAAATGTTTCTTCCTTGACCATTCAAATTACATCTTTCAAAGAACACATCCATGCACCCTAACTTTCTGTTTTAAGAAATGGAAATGCACCAATCACTGCTAATGAATCATTAGCATTGGAAATCCTCAGTTTTTTTTCTTTACAAACTCCTACTGTTTCAACTGCCCTTTCATTACCACACTTCATCTGACTGCAGCACAACCTTCTCCAACCAAGTTTAAGGTCTGGATTGTTGGACATAGTTACATCCACTGGGCTCAAAGGTATGCTGAGAACAGAAATTTACCTAACCTCAATTTATAAGATGTGGAAATTAAGTGGTTGGGCCAAAGAGGATTAAAATGTCACCAATTGATACCATTGGTGAAAACCTTTATGCATTTGCCAAAACCTGACCTGTTAATTGTGCACTGTGGAGGTAATGATTTGGGCACTTTGTAAGGGGTAGGTCTGGAAATGCTTTTAAAGGACACCTTTGAGCAATTAATGGCACTTTTTCCTCAAACTGCCTTGGTATATTCCAATATATGCCAAAGACAGAAATGGAGGTGGTCCAACCAATTTTCTCCACAAATTGAGAAAGCGAGGAAGCATGTAAACAAATCTGTTTCAGCTTTCATGAGAGACCATGGAATGGGCTCCCTGTACAACAATAACTTGCGTTACTACATGCAAGATATCTACAGAGGAGATGGAGTTCACTTCTCAGATGAGGGCAACAGAATTTTCATTCTGAATTTAAGACTGTGCATTGGTACCTACTTATAAGTACCTAAATGTACCATAAACCCAAAAGCTCTTCTCAGAGCTACCCTACATCTGATCACTCACAATTATTATTTTTCTCTAACTTTTTTCACTAATTTTCCACAAAGTACGCTCCCCGGAGCGCTACCCGGTTCGCTAACCGAAAGCTAACCTCGCGGATTTTTTTTTAAAAATGTTTTTTTCCGCACATATAAGCCTCCTCAGCCACCCTCAGAAAACCTAGGGGGTCAAGATAAGTCTACCATGACCCCTTCTACCCATTCTAAACATTATTTGCCCTCCATCTTGTATCTTAATGTGACCGAAACACAAAATGGTGGACTCCCGTGACGCTTAAGGTTTGCTAACCAGGCCGCTTTCCGGAAAGCGGCCCTAAAAAAAGGTGGAAAAGTAATTTACAGAAAAACGACTAGAGACACTCTCACCAAATATAGATTAGCTCATACTACATAACAATCCCTTTCATTCTCACAAATTTGATTGAAATTTCATTTAGCCATTAAGCCTGTAGACCTCTCTAAGTACCGTGAGGTAAATTACTTCACAAAACACATCTGAAGTGTTGGAATTGACAACCAATGAAAATGTTACTTTCATTTTCTACTTTTATTACCTGACATTTGATTGGTTATATACCTGTATATATATAAAGGAGGAGAAGAAAACACAGCCATTTTGACTGCTACTTCTTGTTGTACTTGTACATCACATTTGAATAGCTATCAAACACTTCAACTTGTTTGTGAAGGTAAGTTGTTATTTTTAAAACTGAAGTATATTGTGCACTATAACTTAATATGGTAGACTTTTTCTGATAGATATATACTATCCCTTTATAGTAGTTATAGATTTAGATAGACTTCTCTGTTATAGTTATGAATGGAGTTAGGCTTGTCTTGGTTAAATCACATACACGTTTTTATAGTCCTATTTCCACTCTGATACTATACACTGCCAAAAGATAAATTCACTGATAAAAACTGCCTATCTAAAATTAATCCCAACAGTGCCCTATCTCTACTAATATATATTTTTTTAATCAAAATTTCAGGCAAAATGGAAGGCGAGCAACAAGTTAAATTTACAATTGTACTGGAGGAGAGCAGCCAAGAAAAAATTGATGATTTTATGGATCAAAGTAGAGACCAGGAACTACTACAATGTGTTGAAGCAGTGGATAACCTGCTTCAAAATGAGGACATGTTACACCCTATATTCAATTTTGAAATTTCTGACAATGAAATGTTAGAAAGTTTAATGAATTATGAAACAGAATCAAAATAAAAAAAATACTTTAAAAATAAAGAAAACAAAAAAAAACAACAAAAACAACAAATAATTAACATACAGTATTAGAAAAGTCTATCATTCTTTTATCCTTATAGTACGCTGCCCAGAACGCTTTCCGGTTCGCGAACTTGGCGCTTACCACGCAAAAAACCCTCCTGGGCCCTTTTAAAACCTCCACATAAAACCTAGCGAAGCTGATTGGCTTTCCGGTGTCTGTCAACGATCTAAACAGTCCGGAACGGCCGCCATCTTGTCTCTCGGTAGGATCGAGAGACAAGAGGTGGAAAACACAAAGTGGGAAATGAGCATAAGGGGGCAGAGTACATCCTCCCTGACCCCCTAGGTTTGATGAGGGGGCTTTAAAAGGGCCCCACGGGTCAAAGAAAAAAAAATTATTATCGTTTTTTTTGTGGGGGGAGCGCTCGGTACGCGCAACGGGAAGCGGACCGGGAAGCTTAATATTGTGAAAATGGGATGAAAGAATGTTCGAATATTGTATGTGATTGTTCTTTTTTTTATTTTATTTTATTTAAGTACCAAGATGTAGTTACCAATGCAGAGTCTAAAAATAAAAAAAACACAGTTTTCTTTGTAAATATCTTGCATGTTGTTTCAGAAGTTATTGTGGTATATGGAATTCATAGCGTAGTCTGTCAGGAAAGCAGAAACACCATGGAGGCAGGAGATGATAAAGAGATGTTAAATACACATTGGAGATAATATAGTGGGAGAAAGGAAGTAACTATGAGCAAACTTATTATGTAACACAAAAAAGTTGCACAGTATTTTTAAAGTCTGATTTTACATTATAATCAATTTGCTACTAGTTTACAAAATACATATAAAAATGAATAATGTCTCAAACAATTTTTGAATTAATAAATAAAAATTTATTTTTCTGATTCGTTTTCAAAATTAAAAAGAACTTCTAATAATTCATTGTCAGATTTATTTTCATTTTCAATTAGGAAATCTACTGATTCCACACATTGCAGAAGTTCAAAGTCTCGTGATTCATCATAGAATTCTGAGTCAATTTCTGTATCTGTGTTGCTTCTGGCAACAATTTCCAAGTTAGTTTTGTTCTCTCCTTCCATTTTTGTGCAGTAAAACGAATTTTTAAACAATATATCAGTACAGATAGGGCACTGTTGGGTTTAAGTACAGACAGGTAGTTTGTTTTTTTTAAACAGTGATTTTATCTTTGGGCAGTGTATGGTATCAGGCTGGAAGTAGAAATATAACAAAATGTATGTGATGAAGCCTAAGTTAATTCTTAATTATACAAGACAAGCCTAACTCCAGCCATAACTAAAACAGAGATGTCTATCTTATTCTATAACTATTACAGAGGGATAGTATATAACTATCAGAAAATGTTTTCCTACTTAACTTAAAGTGCAGAACATACTTCAGTTTTTAAAATATCATCTTAAAAATCAAAAAGAAGTTTAAGTTCTCAGTTGAAATGCACTTGATATGTACTTCAGGAAGTAGTAGTCAAAATGGCTGTGTTTCTCTATCTTTCTTTATATATATTCAGGTACATAACCAATCAAATGTCATAAAATAATAGAAGATATTGAAAGTGTTTTTGTTAGGTAATTTACCTCAGGATATTTAGTCAGGCTTACAGCATAATTTTCTCAATGGAATTCCATCAAATTTGGGTAAATGGTAGGGACTGCTAAGTAGTAGGCCCTATTCTATATTTGATGAAAGTGTCTGTAGTAGTTTTTCTGTAAATTACTTTCCCACCACAATTTCGCGGGGAGAGCGCCCGTTACGCGCACCGGTAAGCTAACCGGGGAGCGTACTTTGGTGAAGAAATACCTACAAGTAGGTTCCAATGCACACTTTTAAATAAAGGACGAATATTCCATTCCCTTCATCGGAGAAGTGTACACCATCTCTTCTGTAGATGTGTTAATTGTTGGAACACAAGTTATTGTTGTATATTAAACCCATTCCATAGTCTCTCATGTAAGCAGAAACAGATTTATTCACATTTTTCTGTGCTTTCTCAAATTGTGGAAAAAAATTAATTTGACCACTTACATTTTTGTCTTTGATATATATATATTGGAATATACCAAGGCAGTTTGGGGAAAAGTGTCATTTAAAAGAAGAATACATTTTACAGCTTTTGATATTTGCTATTAAAAAACCATTGAAATTCACTGAAAAAAACATAGGTTATAGACCATATATAGTTAGGAATTAGCATTTACAAAACCTGTCATCAGTGATGTCACTGACCATGAATGATGTAATATGTGACATCATCAGCAGTGGATTGCGGGTGCGCGATATATAGTTAGTGCAACTAACTATATATGCGAATTTCAATGGTTTTGTGCAAGTAAATTAAGGTTTTGTAAATGCGAATCCCTAACTATATATGGTCTATAAACTATGGTTTTTTCAATGAATTTTTAAGGTTTTGTAAATGCTAATTCCTAACTATATATGGTCTATACCCTATGGTTTTTTCAGTGTATATATATATATATATATATATATATATATATATTCACAGAAAAAACCATAGGTTATAGTGGATATATAGTTAGGAATTTGCATTTAGAAAACCTTGAAAATTCAATGAAAAAACCATTGGTTTTAGGCCATATATAGTTAGGAATTAGCATTTACAAAACCTTATTTTACTCGCATAAAACCATTGAAATTCCATATATAGTTAGAAGCGCTAACTATATATCGCGCACCCGCAATCCACTGCTGATGATGTCACATATTACATCATTCATGACATGGTCAGTGACATCACTGATGACATCACTGATGACATCTCAAATGACATCACTGATGACATCACTGATCACAACATCCAGTGATTGTATGTGTCTGTAAAGTTTAAATATGTTTCACATATTGAAGAATGAGTGGATGTATAAGTGTCTGGATGAAGAATTTAGTAGGTGCATGACTGACTGTATGAGTGAGTGATTAAATGTGTCTCACTGAGTGCATGGGTTAGTGACTAAACTGTCTTAATTTGTGCATCAGTATGTTTGTTGTTGTGTAAGCTGCTGCATGTGTTGATCAGTAGCTATAAGAGTGGCCATATGGGTTATTGATTGGTTGCCCAAGTATTTGAATGGGAGGCTGAGTGTGTGTGTGGGTGGCTGGGAGGTGCGTGACTCTGTGCATAGATGTGTAAGCAGTTGATTCACTAGGAGTATGAGTTCAAGAGTGCATGTGGAAATAGCTATATGGGCGGTTGACTATGCATGGGTGTGTTGGTGAGTGAATGGATTTCTCATTGCTACATGTGCAAGTAAGTACGTATGTAAAACACAATACATGTGAGAGTTGAGATATATAAATAACTGAACATAAGAGCCAGTGAATGTGTGAGTGGCTGTATCGATCACTGTGAGCTTGTATCAGGGATTATATAAGAGAATAAATATGTGTTATTATATGTTTGAATAAGTAAGATGTGTATAACTTTATAGTTGAGGAAATGGAGGTGTGATTGATTCTTTGCATGACTGACTAGGTGTGTGAGTAACTCCATGGATGAGTGACAGTCTGTGAGTGTCTGTTTATACTGAGTGTATGTAAGGTTATATTAGAGTCTGAAGAGTTTCATTGTATTATCACATGAGTGATGTGATCAGTGATGACAAATGAGATGTCATCAGTGATGTCATTTGAGTTGTCATCAGTGATGTCATCAGTGATGTCATTTGAGATGTCATCAGTGATGTCATTTGAGTTGTCATCAGTGATGTCATTTGAGATGTCATCAGTGATGTCATCAGTGATGTCACTGACCATGTCATGAATGATGTAATATGTGACATCATCAGCAGTGGATTGCGGGTGCGCGATATATAGTTAGCGCTTCTAACTATATATGGAATTTCAATGGTTTTATGCGAGTAAAATAAGGTTTTGTAAATGCTAATTCCTAACTATATATGGCCTAAAACCAATGGTTTTTTCATTGAATTTTCAAGGTTTTCTAAATGCAAATTCCTAACTATATATCCACTATAACCTATGGTTTTTTCTGTGAATTTCATTGTTTTTTTAATAGCAAATATGAAAAGCTTTAAAATGTCAAGTACGTGATAGATAAAAACATTTTCGTATTTATGCACGCTGATGTGCTTTGAACGCTGCACCCCCCCCCTCCCCTCTTTTGTCTTAGTAGTACTCTCTCTTTGCAGATACCGAAGGGTAGTTAACGCAGGCCTTTACCCCCGTTGTAATCCGTCGTGCCTGCTTGTCTCTCCATTTGATTGATTGTTGTCCAAGCATTTACTGTTTTAGAATTGGTTCTCTTTGGATCATTCTCTATTTACAAACAAGCACAAAGTCGCAATACTCTGTTTAGTCTTTGCAGATAGTGAAAAATCGTGTAAAAAAATAAAAGTAATCGAGCAAAATCAGTAGGCCACTAATTGGATCTCTTTTTGACCTCGCTAAAATAGAAATATTAGGAACAACCCTTCATGAGAAATACGAAAATAGTGAGATGAACTGAGCTCCACACCATGAGGGCTGCAAGACAGCTCGGCTCCATCACCCATCCCGCACAAAATAACGACAAACCCTATGCAAATATTAAAAATATAGACAACACACCAGCAAAGAAACAGGGTAAAAAATTTTAATAAAAAACTATTTACATAACGTTGGTTTATAAGATGATGTCAGTAGTGGACCGATGTGTGAATAGATCAAAAACAGCACAAGGCTCCAAGATCCGGATGGCAAGCTCCTGGATGTTGGGTGCCATAGTTTAGAGTTCTGAATTTCAGCCTTTTTCAATGCCTGTGCTTTGTTGAATCAAAATGGCGGCTTGACACAAAGCTGACTCAAGCGTTGCTACTGATGCTATGCAGACCAAAACTGGTTTTCAGTTTGTACATTTTTCTAGATTTTTCAATCCAAGTTTGGTTGACTTTGTAGAACGATGGCTTCAGATTTTCAACATACGGTGTGGTGGCGCTGACTGGGAGGGGGCGCTTCGCTCCTGCCCCCTCCCCAAGTAAGATTTTCATACGTGAAAGTACGTTAATGGTTTTGGTCCCTGAGATGCTTCGATGTCACTACCATTCTCAAATAGCATAAGTTCTGGATGTTGGGTGCCATAGTTAAGAGTTCTGAGCAGTGCTTGTAACACTGTCTGAAGCTTATTTCCACCTACTGCAGCTTCACTATTCTCAAAGTAAGTGAGTGTCGTTTGTGGACCTGACTGCATTAGAAAACAATGTGATATGTTACCTTCCTAAACAGCTTGACGGAGGCCCCTGAGGGGCGGTGTGATGGCCATGGACTCGGAGAAGACGCTTGGCTCCGACACCCTCCCCAAGTCTTATAGCACTGGTGTAGCCTGAGATCGCCCCCGACATAGGCGGCCGGCTCCCGGGGTCCGGCGGAACTTTTTGCCTTTTGATGACTCTTCAATTCTGGACCTTGTCCCACAATCCGTTTGACCTGAAGACAAGCTGTAGTGGGGCGCCCCTTTATCGTTTTAGTTGCCATTCCGCCCGCTTTTGCTACACTGTGCCTCTTCCGCCATTCAGCTGTTTACCGCCCGCTCTTGCGACTACAGCGTCTCGCTCACCATGTAGTTGAGATGCGCCCGCTCTTGCGCTGCAGCGATAGGCGGCTGCCACAGGACTCTCAAAATGGCGGCCGGCTCTTCGGTTTTGGGCCTGGTCCACTAAAATGGCCCTGGGACACCTTGGAACTCGGACGCTTGTCTGCTAGGGCTTGGGTCCCATTCTCGAAAAGCGTCCCCTCAGCCGTGAAGATTCTACAAAAGTCTTGGGGGCCTCCGACTCCCGCAGGCTTCTGGTGGAGAGCGGCTGCCATGATTGCTCGTGGAATGGCCACGACGGAGCTACGAGATGGTAGTGGAATCATGCTGACGCCAGCTTTAGTCTGAAACATCCAGAAACACTATAGACTACCAATTCGATCAGTTCCGGTAGCGCCCCAACATGACCCGGAAGAGAAGAACTTGCCCTCCCCTCTTTGACTGATGGTTCTTGTTGCCTGTCCCCTCTGTTGTCATTTAACAGAACTTTTTGGACTGCTGAAAGGGGTTGTGTTCTGAACGCTGGTTGGTGGAGACATTTAGACTATATTCTTGACCTACGTTGTCGCGTAATGCGTTTTATGACACGCCGCGTTAGCGCACCCGGAAGTGATCCGAGGCGCGGCGCGCAGCGCGTAACGTAAGCATAACAGGTCATGTGACTTGTTAATAAAACTTTTCATTGGTTCATTTTACTTTTGTTAATTTAATGATGAAAAGCTTGGTCATATGACCTAAAAATTACGCTTTTTATTATTTTCGAACAATATTTTTTTTTCAAACACATGTTATAATATTCCAGGCTAATGTACTTTCCCGGAAAATTTACAACTGTCTTGCAAGTAAAATATATTCCTTTTTCGAGAAAAAGGGCGTTTCTTCCTTCCATGACGGAGCCGTTGAGTAAAAGAGATTCGGCCTGCTGTCTTAGTCGCCGATACGCCTGATTATCAGATTCTTATCGATCACTTTATGTTGCAGACATGAAAAACACAACTGCCCTTGACCATTTATCTTTACTGCGTTCCTACATATTATACCTTTTATCCGTCGTGTAATTGGACTGCTTTATTTCACTTGCCTTTTACTGATTCGAAAACAGTCACTAAAAGTAAAAACTTTACAAATGTAAATACTACTACCGTGTTTTGTTTTAAAAACCTTTATTGTGAAAATGTCAGTATACAAATACGGGCCTATAACCACGTGGGCCGGCCACGGAGCAAACTGAAATCGTATATGATGAGGAGACATTTACATTGTAGAAGAACGTAACGAGCGGGCCATTAGGTGACAAGAACAAAGGTGTCTAACAGTTGCGGAATCGGTGGACGTACATTTTGTAATTAAAATACGACAGGGCCACTTGCAATAACATTTTCTAGATATACATTTGCGGGCAAGGAGTTACGAGTCCCATTTATACCGGCGCCATTTTGGGCGAGGCCGGGCAGGTCCAAGATATAGTCAAAATGTCTCCACCAACCATCGGCCAGACCAGAACCCCTTTCGGCCCTTTATGCTACAAGATGGTGTCTTCCATTCAGAAAATATTGGTGGCAGCATTTTGAAAGGAAACAGAAACAGCCGTTCTCCTAGTGAGTTTCACATTGTTACATTTAGGAAGAATGTTGAAGAGTAGTATGTGGAAAATCTGAAGCCATTTTTCTAAAAACTCTCAATCAGACTTGGATGGAAAAAAAAAACCTGAAGAATGTACAAACTGAAAACCAATTTTTGTCTGTATAGCACCAACAGTAACGCTTGAATCAGCTTTGTGTCAAGCCGCCATTTTCATTCAATCAATAGCGTCCCCCTGCACACATTCAGGGACCTGGTCGTGTCTTCAGATGAAACGCATTGTAGGAAAAGAAGCAGAAAGGAAAAGGAAAAAAGTTCCGCCGGACCTAGTGAAGCTGCTGCAGGTGCAAATAAGCTTCAGACAGTCTTCAACTTACTCTGATTCTTATAATAAACTTCAGATAGTCTTACAAGCACTGCTCAGAACTCTCAACTGAGGCACTCAACATCCAGGACTTGCCATTCGGATCTTGGTGCCTTGTGCTGGTTCCGACCTATTCACACATCGGTCCACTACTGACATCACCTCATAAGCCAACGGGGCACCCCACGCCGACTTTCGGCGCAGCATTGTAGGATGGCCACACCAGTGCGGCAACTTGCTGGACACAACATCGGGGCCATCCAGATCTCGGCGCGTTCGACTCACTGTACCGCAACAGTGACCGCAACTCAGCTGGACACGCCGTCTTTCGGCGCAGCATTGTAGGATGGCCACACCAGTGCGGCAATTTGCTGGACACCACCTCGGTGCCATCCGGATCTCGGCGCGTTCGAGTCACTGTACCGCAACAGTGACCGCAATTCAGCTGGACACGCCGTCTTTCGGCGCAGCATTGTAGGATGGCCACACCAGTGCGGCAATTTGCTGGACACCACCTCGGTGCCATCCGGATCTCGGCGCGTTCGAGTCACTGTACCGCAACAGTGACCGCAACTCAGCTGGACACGCCGACTTTCGGCGCAGCATTGTAGGATGGCCACACCAGTGCGGCAACTTGCTGGACACAACATCGGGGCCATCCAGATCTCGGCGCGTTCGACTCACTGTACCGCAACAGTGACCGCAACTCAGCTGGACACGCCGTCTTTCGGCGCAGCATTGTAGGATGGCCACACCAGTGCGGCAATTTGCTGGACACCACCTCGGTGCCATCCGGATCTCGGCGCGTTCGAGTCACTGTACCGCAACAGTGACCGCAATTCAGCTGGACACGCCGTCTTTCGGCGCAGCATTGTAGGATGGCCACACCAGTGCGGCAATTTGCTGGACACCACCTCGGTGCCATCCGGATCTCGGCGCGTTCGAGTCACTGTACCGCAACAGTGACCGCAACTCAGCTGGACACGCCGTCTTTCGGCGCAGCATTGTAGGATGGCCACACCAGTGCGGCAATTTGCTGGACACCACCTCGGTGCCATCCGGATCTCGGCGCGTTGTGCTGCCTTCGGCCTATTCGCACATCGGTCCGCTACTGACGCCGCCTCACGTGCCAACGGATTTTCTACGCTTTTTGTAGCCCTATGCCGCATAACAGGTCATGTGACTTGTTTATAAAACTTTTCATTGGTTCATTTTACTTTTGGTTTCCTAAAGATGGAAGGCTTGGTCATATGACCTAAAAATAACACTTTTCATTGGTTTAGAACATTTTTTTTCCCAAACGATGAAAGCCCCACCTTGTTTCTGGATCATTCAGACTGAAGCTGGCGTCAGCATGAGAGCACCACCATCTCGTGGCTCCGTCGTGGTCATTCCGCGAGCAATCATGGCAGCCGCTCCCCACCGGAAGCCTGCGGGAGTCGGGGGCCCCCAAGACTTTTATACAATCTTCACGGCTGAGGGGACGCTTTTCGAGAATGGAGCCCAAGCCCTAGCAGGCAAGCGTCCGAGTTCCAAAGTGTCCCAGGACCATTTCAGTGGACCAGGCCTAAAACCGAGGAGCTGTCCGCCATTTTAAGAGCCATGTGGCAGCCGCCTATCTCTGCACTGCAAGAGTGGGAGCAACTCAACAACATGGTGAGCGAGACGCTGTGGCCGCAAGAGCGAGCGCAACTCAGCTAGATGGCCGCCACCTGGGGAGGCCCGTTCACGCCGGCTCCCCCACGCCCCCCCCCCGGGCCGCCGCATGCCAATTTTCGGAGCAGCATTGTAGGATACCAAAACCAGTGCGGCAGTTTACTGGACATCACCTGGGTGCCTGTCGTACATGTTGTGTCAGCCATGTGACACTGGACACAGACCGCTACTGACGAGGCCTCCCCCCGCACCACCCGGGACGCCCCACGCTGTTTTTCTGTGCTGCATTGTAGGATCCCTAAACCAGTGCGGCACCCAGGCGACATCACCTGGGTGCCGTCCAGAACTCTGCACGTTGTGCTGCCTTGGGACTATTCGCACAAAAGACAGCTTCTAACCATTGTTGCTTTTTGTGTTGAGAAATGTTTAAATGTTTTTAGTTTTTGTTCCGTTCGTTAAAGTTAGTTGTTAATAAAGTTTTATAACCTTACTTTGTTGGAGTGTTATCTATTTTTTTAAAAACGGGTGAATGGGGCCTTGAATCGGGTTATTGTCATGTGTGGGCTTTGGAAGTGTGCTGCTGCAGGATCGGACATTTCAAACTCAAATGCACGTTCTTTTTCTTACCTTTCCGAAGCATGGAGCGCAATAGCAGGCAGAGAAAGGGTGATGCACGTGTTGAACACTACCTGACCTGGCAAGTTGCTGGCAGTGCCCCCCCGCCCGCTCCTGAAAGAGGGCACACACACACCGCCCCCCGAGTACTTCACAAATCTTTAAAAGACCATGCGCTTGTTCATGAGGCTTAAATGGTTTATCACCTCTTCTAGAACCCCTGCATCGACCCTCTGACGTTTCATGGAAAAATTACCATGTAACACAATACCAAGCCCTGTCAGCTGAAACCCCCAAGGAATCGTGGGGCATATTATCAAGGGGGTTTATCTCCGCTTTTTTGGCTTTAAAAGCCATGAAAGCGGAGATAAAATTATTTCCCTATTACCAAGCTGTCGCTAACACCAGTTAGTGACAGCTAAAAGGAGATAGCGACCATCTTGGGCCCCGCTTTGCATGTCAGTGATACTTATCACTAATGACATGCAAAGTGGCGTGCCAAGATGTTAGCGACTGGAAACAGTCCCTAACATCGCTACCTTCTATTACCAACTTTTGGAGATATTCGCGCTAAGCGCGAATATCTCCAAAATCTAACACCTGCCCTGAGCAGTTCTTAGCCATGTTATCCAATGGGAGGTGGATAACATGGCTAAGAGCATTAGATCGATAATACATGAATATAATTACCATGTAACACAATACCAAGCCCTGTCAGCTGAAACCCCCAAGGAATCGTGGGGCATATTATCAAGGGGGTTTATCTCCGCTTTTTTGGCTTCAAAAGCCATGAAAGCGGAGATAAAATTATTTCCCTATTACCAAGCTGTCGCTAACACCAGTTAGTGACAACTAAAAGGAGATAGCGACCATCTTGGGCCCCGCTTTGCATGTCAGTGATACTTATCACTAATGACATGCAAAGTGGCGTGCCAAGATGTTAGCGACTGGAAACAGTCCCTAACATCGCTACCTTCTATTACCAACTTTTGGAGATATTCGCGCTAAGCGCGAATATCTCCAAAATCTAACACCTGCCCTGAGCAGTTCTTAGCCATGTTATCCAATGGGAGGTGGATAACATGGCTAAGAGCATTAGATCGATAATACATGAATATCGCTGACTTTTCACCTGCCCTGAGCAGTTCTTAGCCATGTTATCCAATGGGAGGTGGATAACATGGCTAAGAGCATTAGATCGATAATACATGAATATCGCTGACTTTTCTGCGATAATAGCAAGGTTTATCTGCGATAAAAATCGCCGATGTGCGGCGATAATTTTTGTCTCTAAACAAGTTAGAGACAAAAATTATCGCTAGTTGTTCGTAATATGCCCCCGGGTTTTTGCTTGCAGAAATCGGGAGGCGGGAGACTAGCACTGAAATCAGTACTCACACGCCTGAATCAGGAGGATTGGCATGTCTGAATTCTCTACAGCTGGGGCCATAAACTACATCCGCAGGGTTAGGTGATAGCCTGGGACCAGCCTGGCATCTAAAATGGCTGCCGTGCACGACAAAATTGTGGCATTCGAAAAAAGGCAAGATGGCGCAGCCGCTGGAAGAGATGTATCAACATATATCAGCCTCCTCAGCCACCCTCAGGAAACATAGGGGATTAGGATACGTCTCCCGCACCCCCTTATACCTAGTACTTTAATTAACGAAGCACAAAATGGCGAATTCCCGTTTCGCTACCAGTTTGCGGCCCAGTTCGCGGCCCGTGAAGCGCTTCTACCGTGAAAAATCATTTTTTTTTTATTTTCCCAACGGGACCCTTTAATAACCCCAACAACATTCCTAGGGGGTCAAGAGGGGGATACCTTGCCCCCTTTCATTAAATTCCCCCTTAGTTTTTCACCTTTTCTTCTCTCTCGATCCTACCGAGAGACAAGATGGCGGCAGCTCCGGACTGTCACGCAGCAAAAAAAAAAAAAAGCTCACGCACAGCCGCTGGAAGAGATGTATCAACATATATCAGCCTCCTCAGCCACCCTCAGGAAACATAGGGGATTAGGATACGTCTCCCGCACCCACTTATAACTAGTAATTTAATTAACGAAGCACAAAATGGCGAATTCCCGTTTCGCTACCAGTTCGCGGCCGCGCTTCTACCGTGAAAAATCTTTTTTTTTTAATTTTCCCCACGGGACCCTTTAATAACCCCAACAACATTCCTAGGGGGTCAAGAGGGGGATACCTTGCCCCCTTTCATTAAATTCCCCTTTCGTTTTCCACCTCTTCTTCTCTCTCGATCCTACCGAGAGACAAGATGGTTCCGCTCCGGACTGTTTAGAATGTTGACAGACACCGGAGAGCCAATCAGCTTTCTGCGCGCAAAGTTCCGATAAGCGAAAAGTAAGCGGACCGGATCGCTGCCCAGAGCGCTGTTACAGATATATATCTTGGTTTGAACGTTAATTTCTCAAAAACTACTGGAGCACATATATTGAGACCTAGCAAAGGCACATCGGGCTAACAGTCCCTACAATTTTGCCAAGTTTCGTGCAAATCCATTCAGCCGTTCGAGCTAAAAGTGAGTCCAACCGCCCTATGGAAAAATGAATGGGAAAAACGCGTTTTGGGACCCCCCTTTTTCTCAGCCCCCCCTTGACGAAACCCCCCTAAATTTTCAGGGGCTGCTCAGAATCAAAATGTGCCATTTTCCTGAAAATTTCAGCCGATTCCGTCCACAAACGCCAAAGTTATTAGACATAGAATTTTCAAAAGTCCCATAGAGAAAAAATTCTAACTATATATACCTACTGGCGATAGCCAGTAGGTAATATATATATATATATATATATATATATATATATATATATATATATATATATATATATATTGGATGGTGCCAGCATGAAAGTGAATAAAATCAGGTAGTGTGTTGGATGCCTTAGCAATCCGTCTTATTATTTGCTGTTGTTTAAGAAAATAAAAGAAATACAGACATGGATACGTTTTTGAATATGTGGAGGAAAGCACACCTGTGTAACCTTATTTGGAAGCCATGCGTTCTTTCTAGAATGTGCTGTGAACTTAGGACCTACTGGTTCCGCTGATTTGCTAGGTACACTGAGCTAAGACTCTATTGGGGGTAAGGATGTTAAACAGAAAGACGTTTTTTTTTTTTAAGTTGATGAGTGGTGACACAATGATCATGAAAACTCAATGACCAGAACCTCCTTTTGAAAGAGAGGGGAAGGGTTAACAGATGCTAATCATTCACAAGTAGAGATACAGTGGTATAAAAATAGTATAAAAGTAAAGCCAAGATTGCATTTGCTGCTTCCCTCATGAGATAGAGTGGAAAGTAGAAGAGCTTGACATTTTAGAGTTGCTTAGTATGAGAGTGGCATAACATTCTTCACGCTTCCTGACGATTGGTCTAAAGCCGCCATCTAGCTTCCCTAATTTCTCCCCTTGACTGGAATCAGGATCAATAGCGCCATGATGCTCCTTCCGGAGCGAACGCTCGCGCTTTACAAATACCAATCCAAATTCCAAATTCCAAATTCATATTAGTGTGAGAACTTAACACAAAAAGAACTTCGTACCCTCACTGCTTTACGCCAAGATACATCAATTACTTTTCAACCGGTTGATAAGGGTGGAGCCCTGGTGGTCCTTGAAACAACAATATAGTCTACACACTGAATGCAGTGTTATGTATATAACTTTGTAATTGTTTTAAAAATGCACTTTTGATAGTGCAGATCTATATGGGAGTTTGATTAAATGAAGTATCACAGTGATCACAAAAATATATATCACAGGAACTGTATATATTAGAGGGTATGTGTTAAAGATGTTAGTGGTTAATGTTTTGGGAAAAAGAGAAAAATTAATTAGTGCCTGTTTAATACATTGTGTATTTTATTGAATAGTAACTCTTTAGTCGCAATGAGGAAATAAGAATGTGTTAATTGTCTAAACATCATGTGCAGAATAGATACATCTGTCATTTGGATTGTGGGTGATGTAGTACTGTTATTAGTATTATTAAACAGAAATAGTGTAGTGATGAATAAAAGATGAGAAAATGTTGTCCAACTGTATATGAATTAGAAAGAAGTAATAATTGTAAGGTATGTATTGGGAAGCGTTTGTCAATGTGGTTTTTACCTTATGTGACCACTTGCTTATGCTTAGATGGTAAGATATGTTTTTTGTGCTCGCACATAGTTATATATACAGTGGGACTTTTGAGTTTGCTTAAAAATGCAGACCTGTATATATTTTGGGAAAGATGCCTTGAAGGTGTACATCCATTATGAAATCACATATATGTTTGCATTGTGATCTATGTTCAGTAAGACTGATGAAAATGGCATGTATATGGTGATTGTAGTGTTTTTCTTTAAACATGTATTGTTTAACTGTGAGAAGGATTGATACTGGAGGACGCCTCAAGAATTCTTGTGCCAGCTTCATTGTGTGTAACCTTTGTTTGAGATATGCTGAATATATGTTTTAGACCAAGAAAAAGAATTTAACAAATGATGTAGGTATGCCATTCACAAAAGGACTTGTGCTTTGAAAAATATCAATATGTTGGTTTCCGTTTTAGAATCCTAATGAAGTATGTGCATGCTCAAAAACAAATCAATGTACGTTTCTAGAGGAGCTATGTATGCAATTATATATCAAGTGGGTTAACTAGATTACACTCACACATAACTCAAAAGAAAAACATGTATATAGTAAAAAAGGTAGTTTGATACTTACAGAAGGAGATAACCAATAAGTCAGCGAAAAAGTGACAGTTGTTATGTATCTTATAAACGCATACCATAATTTCTTCTCAGGGATCATTGCATCAGGAAAGGCAAAGGTTATACAGGGAGTTATTCACCTTGATGAAAAAGGATTTATCCCAGGCAGGCAGTTGAATGATCTCACGTATTTGATGATAGGATTATTGATCTGGCTGAGTTCCAAAACTTACCCCTGACCATAATAGCTGTCTACACAGCCAAAGTTTTTGATCAAGTGCGCTGGCCATATCTTTGGAAAGCACTAAGTAGTTTTGGAACTCCTCAGAATTTTGTGAAGACTATACACAACCTATACTATCTTCCTAGAGCTAAAGTGTATAGAGCACTTTGCTTGATTGATTAGGCAAGATCATACCATCATACCTTTTAAATCGGGTGAGTTTAAGGCTAAATTTGCCCTATGAGTGGATGATTTGATTCTATACACTATTAATCCACATGAGGCTATCCCTAATCTGATGGAGAAAACAGAGAATTTCAGTTTAATTTCCGATATAAGATAAACACTGAAAAAACTGAAATTATGGATCGAAACCAGAGCATGAGTACCCCGGGGACTAAATCCCAAATACGGTAGCGTAGGGGAAAAAGCAAAAAAGCACCAGACACAGGCAGACCTCGAATAAATCTGAAGAAATAGAATCTCTTGTGATGAACATTTCTTATAAGGTTTTAAGTGAGGAGGAAGTGAGAATTCTGAACAAAGGGATTTCTTTTGTACCAACTTACACTTCTAATGAATTGGAAACTGAAGTATCATTATGCAAATGTATGCATAAATTGCATCCTAGATGATTCTTCTCAACTATGCCACCTTCTATAGAACAAACTCAGAAATCCAAAATCTTCTGTCCAAAAAGTAAGTTCATGTCACGATTACGCATAAATCATTGGATACATTTGAATTATTAGTCAAAAAAGACTTGAAGGATATTAAGCATGACAAACCATCACGCTCCAACTTAACACAAAAAGAACTTCGTACTCTCAATGCTTTACGCCAAGATACGTCAATTACTTTTCAACCCGCTGATAAGGGTGGAGCCCTAGTGGTCCTTGACACTGAATACTACAATTCCCAGTTTGATTTACATATACAGGATAAAGATAAGTATATTCTTTTGGAATGTGATCGAACACATGAAATGGTAACTCTATTGACTTACATCGTCACAGCTGCTGTGACCAGAGGCACCATTGATGAAAACACTGGTAAAATCTTAGTGAACTCCACACCTAAGATACCTAATATTTATATGCTCCCTAAAATGCATAAGTATAGATTGAAGCCACCATTTAGACCGATAGTTGCAGGATGTATTGGTAATCTTTTATAGCGCGTGTCTGTCACCCAACGGGTATCCTGGCGCTTTGACTGAAAAGATCCTGCTGCGCACCCTTCTGAATTAGGAACTAAGGAGAAACAGTCCTAGGAAAGAGATGTGTCTTTAAATTTTTCTTGAAGGAGACAAGGTCATTCATACTTATCAATCCTAGCGGAAGAGTGTTCCATAGTCTGGCTGCCGTAAATCTGAAAGATCGGCCGCCCAGCCGTGATCTCAGAACTTTAGGCACCACAGCAAGGTGAGCGGACGCCGAACGAAGGGATCTGGACGGAGTGTACCAATGAAACATGTTCTGAAGTGGTACTGGGCCTTGTCTGTGAAGGGCCCTGAATACAATACATAAAGATTTAAAATCGATCCGTTGAAGGATCGGTAACCAGTGAAGGTCTCTTAATGCCTGGGATGAGGAGTCATAACGGCGGCGAGCAAGCGCTAGTTTGGCTGCAAGATTTTGCACCCGTTGCAGTTTTCCAACCAAAGTGGCTGGTGCTCCAAGAAATAGAGCATTGCAGTAATCCAGACGGCTTACGATGATGCTCCTCACCACCTCTGGCCTACTGTCCATGGGAAGCATCGGAAGGACCTTTCTCAACATGCGAAGCAATCCCATGCAGGTACTCACTGTTTTATTGACAGCTGCATCCAATTGGATATTGGACCCAAACATCACTCCCAAGTTGCGGACCGAGGTGGAAGACGCAGTCGTACTTTGGAAGGAAAGTGGCCAGAAATTCGGCGGAAGAGGTCTAGGGACGCGGTCAGTAGTGCAGTGTAAGACTTCTGTCTTAGTGCTGTTAAACTGCAGTGAGTTCTGATTCAGCCAGTCCGCAGTTGCGAGCATGCAGCGGTGGAAGGTGTCAAGTGTCACTGCTTCCTTGCCCTCAAAAGAGAAGACAAGTTGAGTGTCGTCTGCGTAGTTCGTCACCGCTATGCCAAAAGATCTGATCAGCGCAACTAGGGGCCGCAGGTACAGGTTGAAGAGGATAGGGCTAATGGCTGACCCTTGTGGAACACCTTGCGCCACTCTTCTGATGTTAGATTTAAACGGTGGCAGTGCCACTACCTGGTGGCGATTTCCAAGGTAAGATGTCAGCCACTGTAGGGCAGGGCCAGTTACCCCCACTTCCTCAAGTCTGTTAATCAGAATTGCGTGACTGACAGTGTCGAATCCGGAAAGGATGCAACTCGATACATGAACCCATTGGTTACTTTCTAGACAATTACTTACAACCATTGGTACAAGCTTGGGGTACCTATATTAACCCCTTCTACGCTGATGACGAGCTGGGCTCGTCATGGCGTAGCCCGCTCGCATGCTGATGACGAACCCAGCTCGTCACGTAACATGCGGTTTTAAAAAACTCAGCGTATGACGGAATTCCGCCCGCACGCATGCGGTTAAGGACACTATGGATTGTCTATTACAACTTGAAAAAGTTTGTCACGTTTTTGATGAGGAGGTGCTGCTGTGCCCCATTGACATGGTTGCTTTATATACATCGATAGGCAGTGGAATGGAGGCCGTTGGCCTCCTCCTTCAATTCAGATACAAGCATTTTTCTACTACAACTTTTGCACTTTGCGATATATTACAGTTATTTCATCTGGCAAGAGAAATTTTATTTGCAGAAGACGGGCACAAGCATGGGCTTTGCCGGGCCCCCTCGTACGCGAATACATTCATGGCTCATTTCGAACATAATCACATTTTGAGCAACCATAAATGGACTGACAATGCAGTAGTTTTTCTGCGTTACATAGATGATATACTTTGCATCTGGAAAGGGTCTAGGGCACTTTTGGAGGAATGCATTGTTGAACTTAATAGTTACAATCCTAGGATTAAATTCACATCTGAGAGCCAAAATTAAAGGATTTACTTCTTGGACATTGAAATTTGCAAAACGGAGAGTGGTTTATGACAACAGTTCATAGGAAACAGACAGATGTCAATAATACCCTTCATTTCTCAAGTGCCCATACTCTTTGAAGCAACATTTACCAGTCTCTCAGCTGACAAGGATCAAGAGGATCACATCGGATTCAGAAAAATGTGGCAATTTAATACATGATCAATTGTTGAGATAGAAGGCTAGGGGCTACCCAGACCAGACTCTTCTCAATGCTGAAAAGCAAGTTGCCTTAAGACGCAGAGAGGACTTGTTAAAGCCAGCTGCGCAACAAGCAAAAAAACGAGAAGTGTTTGTTCTTAAACATTCTACACAAGCATATTGCATTAAAACGATCATAAGAAAACGCTGGGAGATTATAGACCAAGAACCTGATTTTTCTAACCTTTTCTGAGGTTCCCTGGTATTTGCACATAATAGACCAACCTCGGATTACCTCGCCAACCTCGGACTCAAGCAACTGGTGAACACCCCCACCCACTATGCCGGACACACGCTTGACCCCGTCTGCCGGACACACGCTTGACCCCGTCTTCTCCTCCAGCAAGGACGTCTCCTTCAGCCACTCCAACGGACTCCACTGGACTGACCACAGCTGCGTCCACTTCAGCTTCCGAAGGACCACGACCCACCACAAACAGGCTCCCCGCAGGAGTTGGAACAAGATCACCCCCGACCAGCTCTCCACATCCCTGAACCTGAATCCTCCTGCCAGCTCAACGGACCCCAACCAGGCAGCCATCAACCTCACCCAGTGGATCACAAACTGCGCTGACAACCCCGCACCCCTGAAAAACCCTCCCAGCAGACCCAGCAGAAAGAAGGTTCAACGACGATCTCATGAACTCCAAGAAGAACTGCCGCACCCTCGAGAAAGCCTGGCGCAAAGACTCGACTACAGACAACATGACCACCCTCAAGCACGCCACCCGCAAACACCACCAGCTGATCCACACCACCAAGAAGACTGCATTCAAGGAACGACTAGACAACAATGCACACAACAGCAAAGAGCTTTTCAGCATCGTCAAGGAGCTCTCGAACCCCAGCGTCGGAACCAACGACACCACCCCCTCGCAAGAACTCCGCGACTCACTCGCCTCGTTCTTCCACAGCAAGATCACCAACATACACAACAGCTTCAGCACACAGCCACCGAACCTACGCCCCCCACCACCACCCTCCGCGCCTGGACCCCGGTCAGCAACCGAAGACACCACGCACACGATGAACACCATCCATGCCGGATCACCAACCGACCCATGCCCCCACCACGTCTTCAACAAGGCCGCCTCCGTCATCGCACCCGACTCCGAGACGTCATCAACTGCTCCTTCAACACCGCCACCTTCCCGGAGAGCTGGAAGCATACCGGACTCAGCGCCCTCCTGAAGAAACCATCAGCAGACCCCGCCGACATCAAGAACTACCGCACCATTTTGCTCCTCCCATTTCCTGCTAAAGTCATCGAGAAGACCGTCAACCAACAGCTTGCCGCCTTCCTCGAGACGAACGGGTCCCTTGACCCCTCGCAGTCCAGCTTCCGAGCCAACCACAGCACCGCCCTCATCGCAGCCACTGACGACATCCGAGCCCTGCTCAACAACGAGGAAACAGCTCCCCTCATCCTCCTGGACCTCTCCGCAGAGTTCCACACCGTCTGCCACCGCACTCTAGCACAACGCCTCAGCAACATCGGAATCCAAGAGAAGGCTCTGGATTGGATCATCTCGTTCCTCGCTGGAAGAACTCAGAGAGTCCGCCTCCCCCGTTCAGATCCGAGGACATCGAAGTCATCTGCAGCGTACCACAAGGATCATCACCTTACCTGAGCCCCCTAGCAGCCATCACACGCCAATGAAGCCTTAACATCATCTCCTACGCCGACGACACTCAGCTAATCCTCTCCCTCACCAACGAGCCAGTCACCGCCAGAACCAACCTACACAAAGGGATGAAAGAAGTAGCAGAGTGGATGAAGAACAGCCGTTTGAAACTCAACTCCGACAAGACGGAAGTCCTCATCCTGGGACCATCTTCTTCCACCTGGGATGACTCCTGGTGGCCCCCTGCCCTGGGCAGCGCACCCAAACCAATGGACCACGCACGCAACCTGGGCTTTATCCTGGACTCCTCCCTCTCGATGACCAGACAAGTCAACGCCGTCTCGTCCTCTTGCTTCAACATCCTACGCATGCTCCGGAAGATCTTCCGATGGATCCCCACCGAATCCAGGAAGACGGTCACACAAGCCCTTGTCACCAGCCGACTGGACTACGGAAACACCCTCTACACCAGAACCACAGTCAAACTACAGAAGATACTCCAACGCATCCAGAACGACTCCGTACGACTCATCCTGGACATCCCGCGTCACAGCCATATCTCCGGACACCTGAGAGACCTGCACTGGCTCCCCGTCAACAAGAGAATCACGTTCCGACTCCTCACCCACGCACACAAGGCCTTCCACGACCTGGGCCCAAGGTACCTCAACAACCGCCTGACCTTCTACACTCCCACCCGCCAGCTTCGTTCAACCAGCCATGCCCTCGCCACCGTTCCATGCATCCGAAGAGCCACCATGGGAGGAAGATCCTTCTCCTACCTGGCAGCCAAGACATGGAACTCCCTCCCCATCCACCTTCGTCAGACCCAAGACCACCTCTCCTTCAGGAAGCAACTCAAGACCTGGCTGTTCGAGCAGTAGCAGACCCCCCCAAGCGCCTTGAGACCCTGCGGGTGAGTAGTGCGCTATATAAATTTCTTGATTGATTGATTGATTGATTGATTGATAGACCCACAAACTTGAGAGAACTATTAAAATCCAGTTAGGGCATTGAGAAACAGGCCACTAAGGGGAGGAGGAAATGCCATAATTGTGGTTACTGTGGTAACGTAATCATAGGGGATACTTTCACGCATCCATACACAGGTAGAAAAATGAAATTGCATCATACATCCGACTGTAATACGGAGAGGGTGGTATATGCCATCAAGTGCCCATGCGGACTGGTCTATGCGGGTAGAACAAGTCGTAAGGTTACAACATGCATGATAGAGCACAAGAGTAGAATCTGCAATAAAAACACAAGCTCTTCACTTGTTGCTCATTGGCTAAAATCTTCACACACAATCCCACAACTAAGGTACACTTATTTAGAACAGGTTCTGTTGAACTCAGGTACAGACATCAATGTAGCCTTGGCAACAAAGGGAGACACATTGGATAAAAACATTAGGTACAGTGAACCCTGGGGGGCTAAATGACCACTATAAGTTATTATGCTTTCTTTGAATATGTATTGTTTATAATATTTATACCTCTGTAAAGGATTTGCACTCTTTATTAGAGTTCCCTCCTTACTTTTTTCAATAATTACAGCATTTTCACATAAGATCTTGCGCTTCTGGATACACTATATGCATGCTTACACTATATTAGACCTTTTCCCTACTTTAGATTTTTATCTGGTTTTTGGACTCTTTTATTTCAGGGGCCGTATCGAGCTATTTTCGCACCTTCTGGACATTTCACATAATTATTGTTACTAATCCTCTTTTATTCCACAGCAACTAGTTATTTTCCGACACTTTACGCGGTTAAATAATGTTTTATTGAAGAGCTGGCAGCAGTGACATGCCACGGCGGGAATCTTATACATGGTTCCTTTAAAAACGCAATGCACGCTGGGCATGTTGCGCGTTCCAGGGTTTCTGGCGTTCACAGAGAGAAGAAGCACACAGTCTTACACCATTCCGGACTATTGAATTACGGTGAAAATAATAGTTTTTTGTGTATACTTGAACAGTCAATCAATATGACCGAGTTAGAAATATATCTTCTTACTCGTGTCTCGTTTACACTTCCAGTGTAGAAAAAACGTTTTGTAACATCAAGAGAACACGTACTCGATGGTTGATTTCCTGCGTGTCGGGTAAGATTTGAGGCATTCTTTCTTTTACATAACGCTTTACATCATATTCCCTTGGTTTCATTTGATTAAATGAGAGTTATCATGTTCTCACAGCTTTATATCGCGGCTTGAATACACTCGAAAGTACGTGAATACAAGCACGGAAGTGAGACTGTTCCAACCACTTGCTAAGCAGTTGGGTAAGATTTACCATCAGTTGCTTCCTCTTTGGCAAACTCTGTTACTGCGTGGTGACCGCTGGAATCACTCTTGCTTATGTTACCTTTGCAGTGTGAGAAAGCAGACTATTTTACAGAGTGGGGTAAGATTTTATCTGCGTTCAGTGTATTTAAGACTATTGAAATCACTTCTCATTTAACTCATAAGGAGTTCAGCTGTCTTTCCAGCACGGCTAGGGCTCTGTCTTGCACGGCAAGAATTCTGTAAGGTGGCACATTGGACAGCTGTTTTTTAGTTTATCACATTCGCACTTTTTGACAATAAGAGCTCACACGTCATTGCATCTCTGGCAGCAGGCTCTTCTTGATGTCACTTGATTCTCTCTTCTCTCCCTTTTTCTTTACCCCCAGAGTGCCATTCCTAGCTTTCTTCTGTATATTTTTCATGCAGATACAAACATTAACCAAGTAGATTTATGTTACATGCTTACATTTGTTGTGTTGTAGATTCCTGAGGAAGATTTGCTTCCCTCCATCAAATTAATATTTTAAAGATGTTTATCCCCTGACGAAGGGTTCCAACTGAACCAGAAAAGCATTGAGATTGTCTACGATAATGCACTGTATATAGGGATTGTGATTGTCAATGTCTTGCATATATATACATGTGATTTTTTAAAATTACACTGTTTTTGAAGTGTTAAACTCTTGCATGACTGAGAAAGCCGTTTGACTTTTGCTTTTGTTATTAATTGCATATATCATGCCATTTGTATTCATGTTATATACCATTTGATGTACTTTCATCTAATAGATGTGACTTTACAGATAAGCGCTGAGTGTAAACTTTTGAGACATACTTGCCCATAGCTGTGCTCCACGTAGGATGTGGATTTCCACCTCCTCCATTTGCATTTTATACTTTTAAGGGATTAGGTTTTTGATTCCTCATTGAATGAGGATGCACGCACAATTATGATTAGTGTATCTCTATCACTAGATAACTCTTTTACTTTTTCTAAAAACAGGTGTGCTAGCTCACTCCAGGTATCTGTATCATGTGTAAACCAGAACAGTATCAGCATAATTACAGATAGATTGGCTACAAAAACTCAAAGGTAAAAGAAACAGTAGCAAGTACAGTATCTATGCAGAACTGTGATTTAAAAGTGGCAAAATGAAGAAAAAGTGGTGAAAGAAATGAGACCCAGTGGTAAGAGGACAAACTCATTTTTTAATATAAAGCACAGTTTTCCTACACTGTATGTTGTTACTATCCCTGGATGTTGTCTCTGGACATATCTTGGATCTGATTATAGAGAAGGAGAGAACCCTGCCTCAGGATATATAGGCCCTAGCTATCGGGTCCGAATTAATACATATGGAGGGGTGATTAACCAAGGGGTTGACGGCACATAGCAATATCACATGGTCGAATCAAGGGGACTAAACAACTTCATTTGGTTAGGATATATCATAGGTGCATATAAAAACAGATAAATTTATCTGTTTTTATATGCACCTATGATATATCCTAACCAAATCTATTTTGCTCCATAAAAAGAGTATTTTTTGTATCATAAAATTAAAATAAAAATAAAAAATATATTTTCATAAAATGAAGTTGTTTAGTCCCCTTGATTCGACCATGTGATATTGCTATGTGCCGTCAACCCCTTGGTTAATCACCCCTCCATATGTATCAATTCGGACCCGATAGCTAGGGCCTATATATCCTGAGGCAGGGTTCTCTCCTTCTCTATAATTGGTTTCTTCCCCCACTGTACCTGCCCACATCATTAAGATACCCACGGGGAACCCCCTTCTCTGTTCAGTTCATATCTTGGATCTGGCCTAGTGAATGTAAATCCTTGTGTCTTGTTCAGGAATCTATCTTGACAGTTGTTTATGTCTGTGGACCAGATTAACCATTTCTTCCGATCAGGATTAGTTCTGTTTTTACGGAAAACTGTTTTTACGTCGACTACCCCCTTTGAAGTGTTCCTACTATCAGGTGTAGGTGTAGGTATGGACGGTCTGTTTACATGTTTTACCTTAGCTAAGCCAAGACAAGATGTCTGTTGAACAGTGTCATTTAAAAACATTATTTATTCAGGGATGATGCAGGCTCTAAATAAAGCTTCTAGTTCCTGCACCTGCCAGTCTTTTGTGCCCCAGACAGTTTTTGGCTCAATGTTGTCTTTTTAAAGTCAAAACCTAATGTGGACATCTGAGCATAAAAGGCAGCAGAATAAACTTGCTTAGTATTAGTCAACCTACTTTTCATTCCTTTCTTATTAACATTTTTAAAGTAAAATGTTTCTGGATTTGAGACATTAAAACCTAGACATTTTTCATAGAATGTTTTTGAGCTACCCTTTGGTGGCGTTGGACAATGTTCCCATTGATTATAAGTATAAACATTTCTAGGGTTTGCAGATTTGTGCAAATAATGATGACCATGGTGATTATAACAGTACATTTGTTCATAATGTTGATGATCTGATGAACCTTCAAAGTCTTCATGTTTTGTAGATGTTGCAGACATCTCTAAGTCTGACATTATATTATTAACAGTCTCAAAGTCCCAATCATCAGCAAATGTGCTGGGTGAAACAAAGTCACTCAAGGAAACCTTGATTTGGTCTGGAATCTTCAACAGCTCTGCAGGACCGAAGATGTCATTATGAGTTCTGTCCCAAGCTATAACACCAGGTATAGGAACAGCTGTGATTTTCACTGATGACAAGTCTCTTTGTTCTCGATGAGATGATTTGTGTGGCTTAAGGAGTAAGTTGATGTTCTTACTTGCTGTGTCCATTTTACTATATCAAAATACGCCTAGCACAATCCAAAGTTCAACCCATGGTGAAACCAGATAAGTCTTTTCCAGCTGATGAAAAAGTTGCTTGATCTTTGAAAGTCTTATTTGCTGGAGTTGTTTCAGGCTCACTAGGATCCTCGGAAAATGTATCAAAGTTAATGAAATAGCCAGAGGCAGTTCTGCCAATTGTAGGGATTGCATCAGGATTATTTGAAATCGCTGGAGCTACCTGATCACTTGTCATATTAGTATAGTCAGATGCTATATCATTGTAGACAGGCGTTTCTTGACGAACTGTTATTTGGGTCTCAAGAGGTACAAGTTCCATGGCTTAATTACATAGTCCTTCTTTTCGCACTGCAGATTCTTCAAAGGTGATGAGTCTCTCAGTTTGAACCTCTTGTATAGTAGCCAGATTTGGTCACCTGCTACATCTTTGGAGTCCACTTGGCCTACTACTTATGATCGGCCGCATGATGTGGTTTTACCAGGTCGAAAGATACAAACCTGTTCTCCTTTCTTCCAGCAATGGACGGCAGTATCACTGTTATTGATCCGTGGATTGCTAGAATAGGTACTGGTTGTCTGTATGAGGGCCCAAATTCCTTCTTATCCGCAATCTTTTCTCTGACCAGATCCCCAATCTTTGGAATCCCGGAAGGTTTTGCTTGGTCAGGTGGTTCTCCTTCAGTGGTCGTTGGCCTCTGCAATGTGTTGCTTTGACTTTTTCTTGTTTCATTTAAGTCCTGCAAAACAACCAAACGTTCTTCGATATCGAAAGGTTTTTGTTCTACCACTGAAGTGTGACGATCAAGGTCCTAGACAATCATTCTAGTACCAAAAAGGATTTCATATGGAGTGATTCCACTGAGAACTTCTTGGAAGAATATTTAGACTACATTGGACACTTATTAGATGTTTGCCCCACCCATCACCCGAGTCTAATGCCCTACTGTTATAGATTGCTTTATGTCCCGTTTTTTTCTTTCCACTACAGAATTTCCCTCAGGATGGAATGGACTAGAATTTTGAAATGCAACGCCCAGATTGGCCATGGCCTCCTTTTAAGCTTTTGATCTAAACGCATGACCCTGGTCAGAATGTAGAGTGCCTACTGCGTATGTGCCGATAAAGACTTGCAAATCTTTTATAACAGTTCAGTTGCCAGCCATGCTCTGAGGCCACATCCAAATGAATCTGTCCTAATAGTTCTGGGACTGCATTCATCCATATTTACGTCTGCCTGGAGAAAGCCTAATGCTGTCTAACAATGGTGTCTGTACTGGGATGGCTACACTGTAGTCCGGTGTCTGGCAGCATTCTCTGCTGCAATCTCTATTGCAGTCTTGTCAATTAATTGCAAATTTGTCAATGTGGGCATTCATCCCCGGCCACCAGTACATCTCTTTAAATTCTAGTATGGATTTAGAAATCCCTTCATGTATCAGACCCTCTCCCAAATGTGCTTCGTGTATCAAAGCTACTCTATGTCTCCTGTTTGGAATTACTCTACCCCCCACTCCAGGGATTTGAGCAAAAGGAACGCAGTTCGCATCAATTATGTATGAATATTCAAGTGGATAATTGTGAGGTAACGCTGCTTCGCTGCCTTTGCTTGTGGCATTGACAGCTAGCATTATTTTGACGTCTATTTTCATTTTTGAACGAGTGATTGCATATACAGTAGCCATTTGTACAGCTGCCTATGCGGCTTCATCAGCCAATTAATTCCCTGCAACGTGAACGCCATCACGTTGATGACTCAGTGAGTGGAACACGTGAGTTGTACATGTTCCAAAAGCAACTTATGCTTGATTGTGCCACCTTTTGTGTCTTTGAAACCATTTTGAATCCAGTTCTGCAAGTATTCATTGTAAGATTGGTCGCAGTAATAGGAATTGCACACTATGAGTGTGGGGAATTCGCGATCGGTATTGTCAAGCGCCATCTTGAATGCCTATAGTTCAGCTTGCTGAACTGTACAATCTCCGAGAGATTGCGTTTTTGTGACCATAGTTCGGAAATTAACATTGTGCCAGCGACCTTTAACGATCGTGTACGAAGCACGATAAGCCTGTTTACCCCCAATTGCAGGCTGTGCTGATCCGTTGATATAAATTATACATTCGTATTGTACTAGGCAGAATCTCAGTTGGCAGAGGACATTCTTGTTCGTATTGTAGAAATTCTTGTGTTTTCAAGTATAGATCAAAAACGTATTCAAAGTCTGTCGCAGCACGAAAATTAACCCATTGTATCCATCTTGGATGTAAAGCCTTTGCATTTGGAATGCTTGCTTTTGTCGCAGCCTCCAAGGTTTAACAACCATTGTGCTTTTTCCCTGTGCGAGGGCTCTCTCTTTTGCTACTGCAGTTTGAACCGCTGTCAGAATTGTTTCTGTAGAACTGAATTCATTTCAGCCTGTGTGTAAAAGTGTGATTTATAATCTATTGGTACTTTTTCTCCTTCATTAAAGGTTAAGTACGTGAATCCGCATCTTCCTGAAATGATTCGGATTACAAGGTTGCGTATGTTTACGCGAGTTTGCAAATGTGTTGTTGCTAACATGTCTGTTTGAACTGAACACAAAATTTCAGTGTGTTTTTGAGTCCAATTAACTGTTTTGAAATCAGGTATGATTAATTCGTAGAGAGGTTTAACCATTTCTGCATAATTTAGAATGTAAGTTCTTCCGAAATTCAGGAAACCTAGAATTGACTGTAAGTTTTTCAGCATTTTGGAGGTTGGAGCAGTGCACACTTTTCTAAAAAGTTGGTTGCCAGGCTTTTGCCTTCACTTGATAACTCATATTGTAGGAAAAGGATGTTGAAGTGGGCAATTCTTGATTTCTTAAAATTGAATTCGTACCCTTCAGATGCGAAGACAAGTATTATGGTGTTCACCTTGTTTAAGTGCCTGTCCAAGTCATCGTCTGTTAGATAGATGTCATCAACATATGATATTGCCTCATCATCATACGTTTGTAGTAACTCTGAAAATAACACCAGACTATTCTTGAATCCCTGGGGGAGACGACAGAAGTGACCCTGTGTCCCCATAATTGAGAAAGGGATCAAGTACCTGCTTTCTGGTGCAATATTGTGACAGAAGAAACCGTTAGAAATATCTAATGTGGTTTTATATTTTGTACGCACAATGTTATTAATTAGTGCTGCACTGTGATCTGTTTTTTAGCTTGCTTAACTGGATACTGCCTCTGAGCAGTTGGTTGAGTTTTTGACTGGATTTTATGGTGAGTAGAATCCTCACCCCATCCTACATGATTTTTATATAATGCTGGAGCTTGGGCTACAGCCCATTTTCTGGTATATGTGTATTATAAGTGAATTGGAATATGATTTGAGAAGGCTGGAAAAATGATGTATTTGCCATGTGAGCACTCCCTGACAAATTTTGTTGGCCAGTCTTTTTCATCTAGAAGACTGTCATAACCCTTAGAGAGCTTCTCCCAAAAGAGCACTCTTCTTTTCCTAGTTATGTTCCCCTCCATGTGGAGCGTTACTACATATAACTTATGCGGTACACTAACCCTGGTGTTTGCAGTTTCAACTTGGATGTACTCATTCAAGTCCACTGTCTCCAGATTATCCTTCAAGATCTTGCGAGCTATGGTGACTTCTGCTGCGCTGTCCAGCATTGTCTGGTCCGACTCCCCTTTCTTGAGTTTTGTCCTCAAGATCCTCGGCATGTCTGATTTTTAGACCTGCTAGCTTCTTCTTGGTGAATTGGGTTTTCTTATTTTTTGGAACATGTTGATCGTCTTTGGACTTCACGCGTACTTTCTTGTGTTCTGACCATCCTCTTCATTCCGATTTCTGTGAGGAAGTCTTGAAAGGTACAAGAGGAACGTGTATCAGTATCTTGATATCTATCCGATTTTTTCAAATTATCCCTGTTTCTGAGGTTATATCTCTTTTCAGAGGGCTCCTTTTGAGGAGAACTTACTCAGCACTGAGAACGCTTCTCTTTAAAAGTTTGTTTATTATTCTCCCACTTCTTTTTAGGAGTAGTGAGATTGTTTTTAATAAAGACCTTTTCAGGACTCTCTGTTAGTTGGGGCTTAACTGGTTTCAAACCCAAACTATCTCTACCTAATTCTAAATTGGATTTTTCAATTATTCTGGCCAGTTCATATAGTTGCTCAGTTACATAAAATTCTCCTAATTTTTGGCGGATCGCCACGGATGCTGCCTCACCTTTATTATTAGCTAATGTTATAGCTGAGACCTGTTTGAAATCTCTCAGTAGTTTCATACCCAGATTTAAAGCAGGTTCTGCCCCGTATTCATTCTGAATCTGTTTCAGGACATCTCGTATCACCGCCATAGACGGAACACCATGTATTTTTGTGTAGATGTAGATTGCAGCAAAGACTGTACCCCAAGTGTAACAGTTCTCCAGGTGTGGTCTGATCCCCATTGGTTAACAGATTGTTAAAATCCTATGTTTCTCATGAGGGGTAGCATAAGGAAATGCTGCCTCAATATGAGTCATTTTTTGAGCTATCCAGAATGGAATTTGTTCCCTTTTTGCTGGCAATTTACCAATGACTGATTGTAAAGTCTGTGGTGTGATTTTTTTTTGTGTTCCCCTGGTGAGAGTTTTGTTGTGGAATCCTAATAGGAGGTTGGACTGTTAGAGTTTGCATGACATATTGAACCAATTGTCCATGTATTTTGATTAATTGTTTTAGTTGAACTAATAGGTCTGCACCTGTCATTTCTTCAATGGCAGGATGTGGTGTATAACTGGCTAGTACTGGCCATGTTGCTCCTAGTCTTCCTGGTTGACCGAGTCTGGTAATGTGATTTTGATGTTGTAGGGCGCCTTTAAACCAGAGCTGATGCTCCTGGTATGTTAATGGAATATCAACATCCTCAAAAGGAGTGTATTCCATTGGAGGTTCCTCTTCTTTGTAGAAGTGAAACACATGTGTTACTGGATTTGATTCTGGTAAGACAATCGACGAATAGAATACCTCTGTCTGCTGATACTCATGAACCTCAATGACAAAAATCACCCTACCACCTCTTAATGATAGGCCATTTGTTATAAGCTTTATAGTGATGGTTTTCCTTAAGTTTTCTGGGTTGATTATAGCATCTGGATCGTCTTGTTGGAAACCTGAAATGTCAAATGCTGCTGGATTTACTGCAGCCCCTCCATTGTCACTTACAGTCATTTTGTTGGCTGAAAGTTTTGCAGAGCAAGTTTCAAGGAAACAAAGATAAGGTGCTCGATATTTTGGAACACTGTATCCTTTAACTTTGAACAAACCAAAAACGAATACATAGGATTTTCGTCCCACTCAGTTATGGCGGATATTATCCTTTCACCCACTCCAGACATCTATTGGAGTATTTTACGGAAAAAAGGGGTCTCTGTGAAAAGCACGGCTGAGTTACTCTAGTATCTAGTGTTAAATTAGTGCCTTACCAAAGGCTGGGCGCCATGTAGTGTAGTTCCTATATTTCCAATAGGCTCTGCGCATTGGAATAATATATCCTATAGTTTAGACGTATGACTGAGGTCCACTAGGTCTCTATCGAATATATTAAACCTAATAGTGAGTGCCAGCTAGCTCAGAGGTCACTAAAAACTTTCTCGAATACACAAGAAGGGATTAGTTTCTGACAACCGCATAAACATGACAACTTTGTTTCCCCAAGAATAAACAAATCTTCAGAGTTGTGGAAACAATAGATAAATATTTGACTCAGTTAATCGTGCATGCTTTGTTTCATCAGAGGTGCAGAGGGAAATAGAGATGGGTATTTTCAATAAAAGGATTTCTTGAACAGTCTTCTTTCTCATGCAGAAGAAATGAACTGCTACAATCGTAATGCAGTCTGTAAAGTATAATGCTTATAGCGAGAAGAGAATTAATAAATAATACTGTAAAAGCATTGTATGGTTTCAATGCAAGAAGAATACATACATAAATAACAATGACTAAAAGTACTCAACTGGTCCTTGTAAAATACGCCTACCCCAATGTACCTAACCTAAGTCTAGTACGGTAAGTATGGTATAGTATAGGTTTAGTTTATTTGCCAAGAATCTATCCAAGATTTCTCTTAGGGTCTAATCAGCACCATAACTTAGTTTAAAATGAAGGAGGTTTGGTATCTCTGTCTCGGACTCGATTTCCCAACACCCCGCAAGGGGAGCTTGGAAACACTGGAGCTGGATTGTCAGCGAGAGAAAAGACAGCTTCTTGATCATAAGTGTGGTAAGGTATGCTCAGACGTGAGTCCCTTGCTCACTTTGCCACTGGATTCAAGCACGCCGGGCTGACGACGGCTGGAATGCCAGAAAACGGTCCTCAGAAGCTTGTTTCCAGTCCAGGGAAGACATGGCTTGGCAGTTCGGGCTGGACTGTTCCCATGAGGCACAGGGTCAGACTGATTTGCATACAGCCATGTCTGAACTGGGGTGGCAGAGTGGGCTAAAGAACGGTGATGGATTAAACCCAGATCTCTTGACTGGGTGTGAGTGTTTGATTGATTCAGATGCTCCGTCCATCACCACCCCCTTTTGTACCGCTTTTGGCCGCCATAAGTGTGGCAGGGTATGCTCAGACGTGAGTCCCTTGCTCACTTTGCCACTGGATTCAAGCAAGCCAGGCTGAAGACGGCTGGAATGCCAGAAACCGGTCCTCAGAAGCTTGTTTCCGGACCAGGAAAGACATGGCTTGGCAGTTCAGGCTGGACTGTTCCCATGAGGCACAGGGTCAGACTGATTTGCATATAGCCATGTCTGAACTGGGGTGGCAGAGTGGGCTAAAGAACGGTGATGGATTAAACCCAGATCTCTTGACTGGGTGTGAGTGTTTGATTGATTCAGATGCTCCGTCCATCACCACCCCCTTTTGTACCGCTTTTGGCCGCCATAAGTGTGGCAGGGTATGCTCAGACGTGAGTCCCTTGCTCACTTTGCCACTGGATTCAAGCAAGCCAGGCTGAAGACGGCTGGAATGCCAGAAACCGGTCCTCAGAAGCTTGTTTCCGGACCAGGAAAGACATGGCTTGGCAGTTCAGGCTGGACTGTTCCCATGAGGCACAGGGTCAGACTGATTTGCATATAGCCATGTCTGAACTGGGGTGGCAGAGTGGGCTAAAGAACGGCGATGGATTAAACCCAGATCTTTTGACTGGGTGTGAGTGTTTGATTGATTCAGGTGCTCCGTCCATCACCACCCCCTTTTGTACTGCACTGAAACCATGTCAGTTAATTTTAGACCTTCCCTCAGCTATATTGTTTACGTTAAAGATGAATATTCCCCCTACAAAGATAGACTAGACTGTATTAGCATCTTGTAAGCAAATGACAGATGAATCAGTTTCTGACTTCTTTACACGTTTTGATGAGACAATCCACAATTTTAGTGGCCGGTCATTGACAGATGACACAGGCAGGAATCTGTTTGTTGATAAATATGTTGCCAACCTGTTGCCAGAAATAGCTACTCGCCTTAAGACCAGTGAGAGTTCATGGACTACCTCTTCTCCGGTCTCTCTTTTGACTATGGCTCAGAATTATGAACGGCAGGAATTAGAAGCAAAGGGTAATGAGGATAACAAGACTAAAGTGTTAAAAACAAAGGTTATGTTGGCTCAGGCTTATGATCCACCTTCTAGAGGTAGTGTTAGAGGTGGATGTGGGTCTTATGGTCCGTCCTTTTCTCCTTATACCCGGCCATCTTTGTATTCTGACCAATGTGCATACTTTAAGAAATTTGGACATTGGGCTGCTGATTGTCCGGTATTGCGTGCTCAGCTGTATCCATGAGGACGGGGACAAATGAGAAATCATTCAGGATATTCAGGGCCTAGAGGAAGCATGGATGATCGTGTTAGGTTTGATACTAATATGCGTGGACCAAATGGGTTTAATACTTTTGATAGACGGAACAAATATCAAATATCTGATTATTTGCCATCGGATTTGAAACATTCTGCTTATGCTTAGTACTACCTAGGATGGGGTATGGAATCAGTTGAAGTTACGGTAGATCAGAAAGTCCCTATGTTACAGCACATGTTTTGGGTTCTACTGATCGCTTTCTGGTTGAGACAGGAGCTACTCGTAGCGCCTTATCTAAACAATTGGTTCCAAGGGATCCCCTGTCTAGCTTAACCATTATACCAATAGGTTTCGATGGAACATCTTCCCTTAGCCCATTGTCACAACTACTTGCATTTCATGTTGACAAATTTACTGATCCGTGTCCATTTTTCCTTTCTTCAAACACTCCGGACAATATTGTGGGTCTTGATATTCTCAAGTATTTAAGGGCTAGGATACGATGTTCTGAATGACAACTACCCCATGATTGAGAGAGCTTGTCTTGTTAAGGGGAACATTGCATTAGCTTCACTTCCTAGTACTTTGTGGGGTACTTAAGACACTGATGTAGAGCAAATGGTTATTCCATCAGTACACATTAGTGTCAAGGAGGGCGCTGGTTTGCCACATTTGCCTCAATATAAAATTTCTCAAGAAGGTGAAGAGCTGCTTGGGCGCATTGTTCATGATTTAATAGAAGTGGGGGTTGTGGAAGAGGTTCCTTACAATATTTGCAACAGTCCTATTCTTCCCATTTTGAAAAAAGATACTGACACTAGGATTTACAGATTCATCATTGATTTGCGAGAAGTTAACAAGATTGTAGTAAAACAATACCCAGTGGTTTCTGACATAATGACACTTCTTACTTTCTCTGACAGCGACTACATTTACTGTAATTGACCTAAAGAATGCCTTCTTTTCGATTCCTATTCATCCTGAAAGCCGATATTTGTTTGGTTTCACTTTGAATAATCAATTGTACAGATTTTGTAGAATTCCTCAAGGGTATACTGAGAGTCCTAGTATTAACAGCCAAGCATTAAAAAGACAACTTGACTCTTTCACTTTGCCTGAAGGAGTGGCTCTCATACAATATGTCAATGACATCTTGTTGGCAGCTGATACCTCTAAGCAGTGTGAAAAATGTACTTTGTCTTTGCTTTCCTTTCTTGCTTCAAACCACCACAAGTGTGAAAGAAGAAATTACAATATTGTAGACCGAAGGTTACCTACTTAGGTCACCTTCTGTCTAAGGAGGAATGTGCAATTACACCAGATCACATTCAAGCAATTCTAGACACACCAGTGCCTTCTATTCAGAAAGATGTCTGTGCATTCATTGGTCTTATTCTTTTTGTAGGCAATGGATATTAGGCTTTTCAGACATTGTCAAACCCTTGTTGGCACTTCTGACCAAAGACACTCAAATGCCCCTTCCATGGACAATTGAACGCCAGAATGTGTTTCATCAGTTACGTCAAGCTCTTTGCTCTGCACCATTGTTAGGCACTCAATTATACAAATGCTATTACACTTTATGTACATGAGAAATATGGGTGTGCATTGTCAGTCTTGTTAGAGATACACGGTGACAAGCAGTGTCCCTTTGCATATTTTTCAGCTGTCCTTGATCCCATTGCTCGTGCATTGCCCGGGTGTGTCCGTTCAGTTGCAGCAGCAGCTTTGTCCATACGGCAGACTGAAGGGATAGTTTTGTCACACAAATTGTTAGTGCTAGTACCCCATGCAGTTGATGCCCTTTTGAACCATTTGTCACATTACCCTAAAGAGATGTGCGACTTTGAACCCAGCCACTTTGTTGCCATATCCAGCCACTCAGCCTTAGTCACAGGAGTCTCATGATTGTATATTTCTTACTGAAGAACAGACAAAGGGTTGCGTTGATTTGCAAGATACGCCCCTTTCAGATGTATATGAGGAATTGAGGGTAAATGGGTCTTGTTTGAACTTACCAGATGGTACGACCTTAGCTGCATATGCAAGTACGACGCTTCAGACAGTAGTGGAGACAGCTCGTATACCGCACAAGTCTGCTCAAACAGCTGAGCTAATAGCTTTGACACGAGCGTGTGAACTTAGTACTGGTAGCTGCTATGCTTTTGGAGTGGCCCATGATTTTGGCCTACTTTGGAAGGAATGAGACTTTCTTACATCCCACGGGATGCGGATAATGCATAGAGAAGTAATGCATAATCATTTAACTGCACTAACGTATCCGAAGAAAATAGCTATTGTTAAGTGTAGTGCACACAAGAAAGTAACTGACAAGGCAACGCCTTTGCAGATCACGTAGCCCGTAAAACTGCGATCCAGCGAAGCAGTATATCTATGTGCATAGTGAAGTCACAAGCTGAACGTTCGCATGATGCTAGACAAAAAGTGCTCGACATGCAGAGATCTGCTTCTGTGGAGGAGCTTGAGCAATGGTCTAAAGAGGCAATGTTGGATGATGAGGGCTGTTGGCGAAATAAAGAGATGAATACATGGAAACTACCTATAGCCTTTCTACAGTCACATGGGCCGGAACATGTTGGAGCCTCTGCAATAACGAAATTGCTTACGCAAGTTTGGGCGCATCCAGAAATTGCCGGTGCAGCTAAAAGAACAGTACAGTTCTGTTTGATCTGTTTGCAGTACAATCCTGGTAAAGGGACACAGGCTCCTACAGCAGGGTTTGCTACACCAACCGCACCTTTTGAAGTTTTGCAAATGGATTATATCCAGCTCGAACGCTGTAATAACTTGAAGTATGTTTTAGTGGTGGCAAATGGGGGTGGGGTCGCACACTACTCACACACCGGCGGTGTCGCCCCTAAGGACTCTGGTCAATGTGGTAAAGTGTTCACGATGCATCATCTTTTGATCTTCTGCTATCTTTGCTGTCTTCGCCATCCATGGACATGTGTTTCGGGATATTACCCCTCATCAGCAGGGATAGGCCGTGTACTGGGGTTGCCGATGGCTGCCAATATCTGTCAGGTATAGTACCATTCAGGCGCGTAGGTGCGGGATCCCAGGCTCGTCAGCCCACTGCTCACGGGAGCTTTAAAGTTACAAATGGGGGTGGGGTCGCACACTACTCACACACCGGCGGTGTCGCCCCTAAGGACTCTGGTCAGTGTAGTAAAGTGTTCGCGATGCATCATCTTTCGATCTTCTGCTATCTTCGCTGTCTTCGCCATCCCTGGACAAGTGTTTCGGGGTATTACCCCTCATCAGCAGGGATAGGCCGTGTACTGGGGTTGCCGATGGCTGCCAATATCTGCCAGGTATAGTACCACTCAGGCGCGTAGGTGCGGGATCCCAGGCTCGTCAGCCCACTGCTCACGGGAGCTTTAAAGTTACAAATGGGGGTGGGGTCGCACACTACTCACACACCGGCGGTGTCGCCCCTAAGGACTCTGGTCAATGTAGTAAAGTGTTCGCGATGCATCATCTTTCGATCTTCTGCTATCTTCGCTGACTTCGCCAACCCTGGACACGTGTTTCGGGGTATTACCCCTCATCAGCAGGGATAGGCCGTGTACTGGGGTTGCCGATGGCTGCCAATATCTGCCAGGTATAGTACCACTCAGGCGCGTAGGTGCGGGATCCCAGGCTCGTCAGCCCACTGCTCACGGGAGCTTTAAAGTTACAAATGGGGGTGGGGTCGCACACGACTCACACACCGGCGGTGTCGCCCCTAAGGACTCTGGTCAATGTAGTAAAGTGTTCGCGATGCATCATCTTTCGATCTTCTGCTATCTTCGCTGACTTCGCCATCCCTGGACACGTGTTTCGGGGTATTACCCCTCATCAGCAGGAACAGGCTGTGTACTGGGGTTGCCGATGCCTGCCAATATCTGCCAGGTATAGTACCACTCAGGCTCGTAGGTGCGGGATCCCAGGCTCGTCAGCCCACTGCTCACGGGAGCTTTAAAGTTACAAATGGGGGTGGGGTCGCATACTACTCACACACCGGCGGTGTCGCCCCTAAGGACTCTGGTCAGTGTAGTAAAGTGTTCGCGATGCATCATCTTTCGATCTTCTGCTATCTTCGCTGTCTTCGCCATCCCTGGACATGTGTTTCGGGGTATTACCCCTCATCAGCAGGGATAGCCCGTGTACTGGGGTTGCCGATGGCTGCCAATATCTGCCAGGTATAGTACCACTCAGGCGCGTAGGTGCGGGATCCCAGGCTCGTCAGCCCACTGCTCACGGGAGCTTTAAAGTTACAAATGGGGGTGGGCTCGCACACTACTCACACACCGGCGGTGTCGCCCCTAAGGACTCTGGTCAATGTAGTAAAGTGTTCGCGGTGCATCATCTTTCGATCTTCTGCTATCTTCGCTGACTTCACCAACCCTGGACACGTGTTTCGGGGTATTACCCCTCATCAGCAGGGATAGGCCGTGTACTGGGGTTGCCGATGGCTGCCAATATCTGCCAGGTATAGTACCACTCAGGCGCGTAGGTGCGGGATCCCAGGCTCGTCAGCCCACTGCTCACGGGAGCTTTAAAGTTACAAATGGGGGGTGGGGTCGCACACGACTCACACACCGGCGGTGTCGCCCCTAAGGACTCTGGTCAATGTAGTAAAGTGTTCGCGATGCATCATCTTTCGATCTTCTGCTATCTTCGCTGACTTCGCCATCCGCGTAGGTGCGGGATCCCAGGCTCGTCAGCCCACTGCTCACGGGAGCTTTAAAGTTACAAATGGGGGTGGGGTCGCACACTACTCACACACCGGCGGTGTCGCCCCTAAGGACTCTGGTCAGTGTAGTAAAGTGTTCGCGATGCATCATCTTTCGATCTTCTGCTATCTTCGCTGTCTTCGCCATCCCTGGACATGTGTTTCGGGGTATTACCCCTCATCAGCAGGGATAGGCCGTGTACTGGGGTTGCCGATGGCTGCCAATATCTGCCAGGTATAGTACCACTCAGGCGCGTAGGTGCGGGATCCCAGGCTCGTCAGCCCACTGCTCACGGGAGCTTTAAAGTTACAAATGGGGGTGGGGTCGCACACTACTCACACACCGGCGGTGTCGCCCCTAAGGACTCTGGTCAATGTAGTAAAGTGTTCGCGATGCATCATCTTTCGATCTTCTGCTATCTTCGCTGTCTTCGCCATCCCTGGACATGTGTTTCGGGGTATTACCCCTCATCAGCAGGGATAGCCCGTGTACTGGGGTTGCCGATGGCTGCCAATATCTGCCAGGTATAGTACCACTCAGGCGCGTAGGTGCGGGATCCCAGGCTCGTCAGCCCACTGCTCACGGGAGCTTTAAAGTTACAAATGGGGGTGGGCTCGCACACTACTCACACACCGGCGGTGTCGCCCCTAAGGACTCTGGTCAATGTAGTAAAGTGTTCGCGGTGCATCATCTTTCGATCTTCTGCTATCTTCGCTGACTTCGCCATCCCTGGACACGTGTTTCGGGGTATTACCCCTCATCAGCAGGAACAGGCTGTGTACTGGGGTTGCCGATGCCTGCCAATATCTGCCAGGTATAGTACCACTCAGGCTCGTAGGTGCGGGATCCCAGGCTCGTCAGCCCACTGCTCACGGGAGCTTTAAAGTTACAAATGGGGGTGGGGTCGCATACTACTCACACACCGGCGGTGTCGCCCCTAAGGACTCTGGTCAGTGTAGTAAAGTGTTCGCGATGCATCATCTTTCGATCTTCTGCTATCTTCGCTGACTTCGCCATCCCTGGACACGTGTTTCGGGGTATTACCCCTCATCAGCAGGAACAGGCTGTGTACTGGGGTTGCCGATGCCTGCCAATATCTGCCAGGTATAGTACCACTCAGGCTCGTAGGTGCGGGATCCCAGGCTCGTCAGCCCACTGCTCACGGGAGCTTTAAAGTTACAAATGGGGGTGGGGTCGCATACTACTCACACACCGGCGGTGTCGCCCCTAAGGACTCTGGTCAGTGTAGTAAAGTGTTCGCGATGCATCATCTTTCGATCTTCTGCTATCTACGCTGTCTTCGCCATCCCTGGACATGTGTTTCGGGGTATTACCCCTCATCAGCAGGGATAGCCCGTGTACTGGGGTTGCCGATGGCTGCCAATATCTGCCAGGTATAGTACCACTCAGGCGCGTAGGTGCGGGATCCCAGGCTCGTCAGCCCACTGCTCACGGGAGCTTTAAAGTTACAAATGGGGGGTGGGGTCGCACACGACTCACACACCGGCGGTGTCGCCCCTAAGGACTCTGGTCAATGTAGTAAAGTGTTCGCGATGCATCATCTTTCGATCTTCTGCTATCTTCGCTGACTTCGCCATCCCTGGACACGTGTTTCCGGGTATTACCCCTCATCAGCAGGAACAGGCTGTGTACTGGGGTTGCCGATGCCTGCCAATATCTGCCAGGTATAGTACCACTCAGGCTCGTAGGTGCGGGATCCCAGGCTCGTCAGCCCACTGCTCACGGGAGCTTTAAAGTTACAAATGGGGGTGGGGTCGCATACTACTCACACACCGGGGGTGTCGCCCCTAAGGACTCTGGTCAATGTAGTAAAGTGTTCGCGATGCATAATCTTTCGATCTTCTGCTATCTTCGCTGTCTTCGCCATCCCTGGACACGTGTTTCGGGGTATTACCCCTCATCAGCAGGGATAGGCCGTGTACTGGGGTTGCCGATGGCTGCCAATATCTGCCAGGTATAGTACCACTCAGGCGCGTAGGTGCGAGATCCCAGGCTCGTCAGCCCACTGCTCACGGGAGCTTTAAAGTTACAAATGGGGGTGGGGTCGCACACTACTCACACACCGGCGGTGTCGCCCCTAAGGACTCTGGTCAATGTAGTTAAGTGTTTGCGATGCATCATCTTTCGATCTTCTGCTATCTTCGCTGTCTTCGCCATCCCTGGACACGTGTTTCGGGGTATTGAACCATTTGTCACATTACCCTAAAGAGATGTGCGACTTTGAACCCAGCTACTTTGTTGCCATATCCAGCCACTCAGCCTCAGTCCCAGGAGTCTCATGATTGTATATTCCTTACTGAAGAACAGACAAAGGGTTGCGTCGATTTGCAAGATACGCCCCTTTCAGATGTATATGAGGAATTGAGGGTAAATGGGTCTTGTTTGAACTTACCAGATGGTACGACCTTAGCTGCATATGCAAGTACGACGCTTCAGACAGTAGTGGAGACAGCTCGTATACCGCACAAGTCAGCTCAAACAGCTGAGCTAATAGCTTTGACACGAGCGTGTGAACTTAGTACTGGTAGCTGCTATGCTTTTGGAGTGGCCCATGATTTTTGCCTACTTTGGAAGGAATGAGACTTTCTTACATCCCACGGGATGCAGATAATGCATGTAGAAGTAATGCATAATCATTTAACTGCACTAACGTATCCGAAGAAAATAGCTATTGTTAAGTGTAGTGCACACAAGAAAGTAACTGACAAGGCAACGCCTTTGCAGATCATGTAGCCTGTAAGACTGCGATCCAGCGAAGCAGTATATCTATGTGCATAGTGAAGTCACAAGCTGAACGTTCGCATGATGCTAGACAAGAAGTGCTCGACATGCAGAGATCTGCTTCTGTGGAGGAGCTTGAGCAATGGTCTAAAGAGGCAATGTTGGATGATGAGGGCTGTTGGCGAAATAAAGAAATGAATACATGGAAACTACCTATAGCCTTTCTACAGTATCATGGGCCGGAACATGTTGGAGCCTCTGCAATAACGAAATTGCTTATGCAAGTTTGGGCGCATCCAGAAATTGCCGGTGCAGCTAAAAGAACAGTACAGTCCTGTTTGATCTGTTTGCAGTACAATCCTAGTAAAGGGACACAGACTCCTACAGGAGGGTTTGCTACACCAACCGCACCTTTTGAAGTTTTGCAAATGAATTATATCCAGCTTGAACGCTGTAATAACTTGAAGTATGTTTTAGTGGTGGTATGTGCCTTTAGTAAATGGCTAGAGGCATACCCTACAAAGGATAATACGGCTCTCACTACAGCAAAGGTGCTTTTAAAAGAATTCTTCCCCAGATTTGGTGTTTGCAAACTTTTATGGAGTGACAACGGACCTCCTTTATTTGAGCAAGGTGTTGAGTATGTCCTGAAAGGATTAGGGATCAAATAGAATTTCCATGCAGTCTTCCACCCACAATCAGCAGGGCTAGTGGAAAGGTATAATGCTACCCTAAAATTGAAACTAGCAAAAATACAGGCTTCCACGTCTTAGAAATGGCCTGATGCATTGCTCTTGGCATTGTTTTTTACTAGAAAAGTACCACATGCACGTTCTGGACCTACACCATATGAACATTTGGGGAGTCCCTAGGCCACAACATATACATAATGTACCATGCGATCTGATGAGTGGCTACTTATCACACTTGACTGACAGTTTTATTTCTATTCCTTAACGGGTTCGAGAAGCTCTTCCTTACAGGTCCACAGGTGAGGCCCATGAACTCCGACCTGGAGACCACGTAATGTTCAAGGTCTTCAAGAGGTCAAGCAGCTTGGAGCCCAGGTGTCGAGGAACGGAACAGGTGCTCCTAGCCAGGAGGACAGCAGTTCGAGTGATGAACAGGAAGAACTGGATTCACAGCACTCACTGTAAAAGAGTGTTGCCTACCTTGGTGGAAACTGCTGTGCTGACTGACCATCGAGAGATTCTGGATACAGAGAAAGTCCAAGTCATATCACCTGACGAATCCGAGGAAGTCTTCTCAGACCACGCGATCCCTGGAGTATCCCGATACCAATTGAGAGCACGGAAAGAGCCTGCATTGTTGAAAAAGACTGGTTGAGCTACTGTCCTGGGTTTGTGAAACAGAGCTGATGTGGCAATCCTATATAGTGACAACTGTCTTGACCCTCGGTGAAGAAACCAAAGGCTGCCCAGGACTTTAGAACTCCAACAATCGATTCAACAATGAAGTGATCATGTCTGCAGGGAGATCAAATGTTCCTATGATCGGTAATAAAAAGACCATCTGTGCTGTAGGATTTGTTGTTGCTATGGTAGTTGTAGCAGTGACAACCTGTTTTGTTGAGAATGTGGCTCCTGCTCGGCAACTGCTGATCGCCATTTCCCCAGTACCAGCTGAACATCATTACTTTACACTTCCATACCAAGAGCAAAAGCATTGACAAACCAATTTGAACCATACGTTTAGTCAGATGTTGCATCACAATCACAATGCCCCGAATACTACTGACTGTTGGGTGTGTGGGATGATACCTACTCACCAGAAGAAGGGAGGAACACCTTTTATTCCTCTTTCCTTCTCTCACAATGGTTCTTGCCAAGCTTGGTTTGCACTTTTGTTTGCTTCTGAAAAGGCTAACTTCTCTAGGATGACAGTAGGACGGATTAACTATCACCTCAATATCCAGACGAAGATGGTTACCCTTGAGCAGAAGGGATTAAATGGGAATAGGAGGACTATCAACATGAAAATATTTCTACACCATATGTTTTTTCCGAATCTTTGAACTATTAAGCACAATTGACCATTTGTGATTTCTGTTACTAGAGCAAAAGCAGACTTGTATATAAGCAGGGTTGGGGGAATTCCAATAGGAAGAACTGGGTGTAGTGTGGTCCTGAACATTGAAGGTGCCAATAAGAGCAGTTTCATATCCTTGCATAATACCTACTTTGTGGCAATAAGGGATATTACCAACTACCTGTAGGATGGTCTGGCGTATGCTATGTATCCTTTCTGTTGCCCCCTGTGTTTCTGGCACCTGCATCATATCACAAGGATTTTAAACTGCACAATGACATTTCTAAGAACAGATATGAGAGGACAATAAGCACTGAGGAAGTGGACCAGACTGACTCCACCTTGCAATAATACATTGATTTCAATTTGGGCTTGTTTTTCTTTGTGGGTGCTGCTTGAAACAGCAGAAAGATAAGACAATTGACTTGTGTTGTGGAAGCTGTTACCAATCAGACGGCTATGGCACTTGGGAACATTACAGAAGAACTGCAAGTTGCGAGAATTGTAGCACTCCAAAATGGTATGGTTTTAGATGTGATGTTGGCTGAATGAGGTGGAGCATTCATATCATTGGTAGTAGTTGCTGTGTCTACATCCCATATCTCTCTCATTCAGTGTTTGATGCAATCTCTAAACTGCATAAGATTGCTGCTGAAATTCACCAGAAGACTGGCACCTGCACTTTTGCCAGCTGGTTTTGGGCACTATTTGTCACTTGGGGCTGGAAGCTATTGACCATCCTATGTCTGATACATTGTAATCCTTTTTACATGCTGTATATGTTTACAATGTGGTCCAATGCTTTGCTCCTTCGGTATCACTGCCTGTACACCTGCTAAGCGAAATGTTGCTGAAATAAAAGCCCAACACATGCTGAAGAAAGAGATTACCGACATGATGAAAATAAACGTTCAAGATGTGAATTCAGACTATCCTAAATGATCGAATGTCTTCAGCTAATGCTAAATGGGTTGTCTGTTGTAATTTGGCAGCGATCGATGTTAGCATTTAGCTGAAGCCATCTTGTTCTCAGCAGCCATCTTGTCTGCTATATGCTCAACCTTGTGCTCTGTCCTTCCTTGTTGTTGTTTACCCTTGTACTCTGCTTATGGACACACTATATTTAGGCTCTGCTACTCTGCACTTGTGCAGAAGACACTGTAACTGTTCACACACAAGTTGTAGTCTGTAACTGTTGTGGTATTTTTACTGTAATTAGCAAACTGTTAAGCTCCTCCCTACTGTTGACTGTGCGTTTCTGTATGACCTTTAATGTATGTAAACCTTCTTCTCTGTACTTGCACCACCTTCTTTTGAGCCCCTGTGTGAGTATAAAAGGTCCATGTCGCTTCTATTCAGTGTGCTACTTACCTAAGGGTGTTGTGTGAATGTTGTTCCACCTCATGAGGTTAATAAAAGTACTTTGTTTAATATTTCAGTTTCCGTGCCAACTTCTATTCTATTGGTCTGAGGACTTGTGAAGAGAAGGGTGAACCCGTAGCACTGGTAGGCCTAGCAGAGGCTCACCACAACATCATGATGTAGGCATCGTGTGGAGAACCAGGGAAACGTACAAACACATGTGTGATACACAAGTCCGCTAAACATACCATCATTTCTACTTGATAGAGTAGAAATGTTTCCTGTTCCGGTATGTCTGCTCATGTGCCCATGGTTGTACCAGGGTCACATGTGTACCATCAATTGATCCAATGACATTAGACATCCTCCCCAATGTATAAAACGCATCCTTTATGTCAGTGAGTTGACCAGGGCTAGGAAACCTGATCTACAAGTCAAGGAAATGCAACATCCCCTCCAAGACATGACGACGCACACTGCTGAACATAGTTTGTGACATCCCACCAGCAGTAGCCACAGTGTACTGGAAGGTACCGTTTGCAAAGATTTGCAGGGCTGACATCAACTTCACCTTTGGGGTCAGTGCTGTAGGGTATTTTCGGCCAGGTAGCAGATGTGGCGCCAACTGCTCCACCAACTCCTCATCAGTGGCCTGGTGTAGTGGTACCATCGTATGAAGTTACGTTTCACCTTGCTTTCAATGTATGGGAATGGTATAAATATGGACAGATGGTGCCCTGCAGTACAGAAATGGGCAAAGTAAGATTTTACATTCCTCCACCCATGTGGCAATGACCTTCCAAAATATCACATGATACATCATAGCAATAGACAATGAACTGAGATGTGTGCTGTTGGATATGGACACATATGTCACCTTCATGCCCTTCATCTCACATATCAAGTAAACATGTGTGAATAAGTTCCATGGAGTGGAATGGCAAATCATTGGGCTGTGTCACAGTACCTATGTACTGCTGTCACGTACAAAACACACACCACAGTGACAAGTGAGGACTGATGTTGGCTTTACATCTCCATGACAGGCAGATATCCATGGTTCCTGTAATGCCACATGGACACTGGCATGACATGGCATATCCCATACACCCCACAAAAAACCATGAGTCCCACCGGTAGTGGTCCCTGTGGTCTCTGCAGGCCATACATGGATGTCTCTAAGACACACACACACACACCATCAACATTATGCACAAAGCACATGGATCTGGAGACTGACTCCCATTAGGCACATGGAATCAGAGACAACTGAGACACAACATGGACACAGACTGTGGGTGTACATCAGAATTGTGGCTATGGGTCTCACTGTGATATACGTACCATCCCAAACTGGACTCATGGTGTATGTGACAGGACATACACATATCCCACCTGCAACTGTGTCCATGACTCATGCCCATAACTGAACAATTGCACATTAAATTGGTGAGGTGCACAACAAACAAAGGATTCTGTCCCCATGAACCGTGCACATCCTGGGAGTGGCTGCACCAAATTGCCACACAAGAAACCAAATGTTGCCCCCATACACAAACAGGTAATGCAGCCTTACATGTCATGGGATGAAGTGTGGCACATGCTGTGGTATTGTAGGTGTGCACCTGAGTCTCTGGCAAGTAATTGTGTGTGGAATCCGTCAGCAAGTCACACCAATGTTAATCGACGTGGTTGATTTCAACAGAGATGCGTTGTGCAGTTCTGGACCGAGCTGTGCACACGGTTTGGCCATTGATTGCAATGTAAACCGACGCAGGTGACTCAAATGCATACAAGTTCTACAGGCATGAACCGAGCAGCGCGCACGCCTTGGCCATTGACTGCACGACGCAAATGCATTGAGTCACCATCTTCAGTTCACATTGCAGTCAAAGGCCACGGCGTGCGCACAGCTCAGTCCATGCCTGTATGACACATATGCATTTGAGTCACACGCGTCGGTTCAAAGTGCAGTCAATGGCCAAGCTGTGTGCACAGCTCGGTCCAGAACTGCACAACGAGTATGCAATGTGAACCAACGTGGGTGACTACAGAGACGCGTCGTGCAGTTCTGGACCGATGCGCGCAGCTTTGCCATTGACTGCAATTTCGAACCAATGCAGGTGAGTAAAATGCATAAGCGTCGTACAGGCATGTGCGTGCGCATAGCCCATTGAATCGTAATGGAGACGAGTGCGTGTGGATTTTCAAAATACGCTTCGTACGGTCAGTTGACTGAGCCGTACCCACTCCTTGGCTATGGACTGTCATGGAGACGGAAGCGAATTAAAAACTTGTACGAGTTGTGCTTGAAATTCAGTTGGATGCCTACAACAGTGTTGCAAGCCTTGGGTGTCATGACGGTGAAAATTTGAACAATGTTGAAGACTGTATGAGTCTTATAATTCCATGGATTGGACAGATTCATAGAATGCAACCGGGTTGGACCTATCACTAAGAAGACATTGCAGAGGTTCTGCCTCTGCAGCACTGATATAAGGGTGGCTGGCCCCCAGAGAGCTCACTTGCCTTCACTACATGCTACAGGGTCACATCTTGGGTACCAATGCTGCTGTCTCTGCATCCTCTGGCTACTGCAATGACATGTACTCTGGAGAGGGCTCCAGCCTACAAAGAGGAGGAGAACCAGGCCCTGCTGGACAGGGTCCTTCCACAGTACTGCAAGCTGTATGGGAAACCAGGGGAGCAGGTGAGTGTGCAGTCCACTGCCTGCCAAATTGTGCAAGTAGTCTGACTAGCAGTAATAGAAGTGTGCTCAGCAGTGGGAAGCATATGCACTGAGTACTTTCAGCACCCAAAGTGTGTAGGTACATGTGATAAACAGGTGGCCTACTGCAAAAGTGCATTAGTGCTAGCTTTTACTTCCCAGGCAATGTTACCATGTCAGACCTGCAGGACAAATGTCCATTTCCATGGGTGCACTACCTGTGTACCTCTTTTAGCTTTGTGATGACTACATGTATTTTCAAATGTGTGCAGCACAAATATGTGGCATGTGCGATGATGTCCTTTTCACTTTGTCATCCTCATAGGTTTATGCCCACCAGAAGACTGACCATCGCCCGGGTAGAAAGATCAGTGGGGGTCTACAAGCGCCGGATCCTCAACTGCCAGAAGAGGTGGCAGGACCTTCGGACTTGGTCCAGAGGATCGCAACGGTCCAGCTGAAGCTGTCACCTCCTCACCGGAGGGGCAGACACCGGACCCTGACCCCCCACATGCTCCGGATTCTGGCAGTGGTCTTCCCAGACCTGGATGGGCAACTGGAGGCCCGACAGCAGCAAGGAGGGGGTAAGTCCATGCCCAATCTGTGAACTATGTCTGACATGCTATTTGAAGTATTTTGGCCTGGTCATACTTCCACATTACGTTCGTCTTGTAGTCCTGGATTCATATCCCTCAATTGTGTAATACAGATTCCTTATCTGATCCACAGGTGTTGCCCCTACAGTATGTGACTTTTTTCACTTGGGCACTGTGTCCCTGCTGTCTGCTATGCTTAAGGTTCCGGACAGCATATGTTACTGGGACTCTGATGTGTGCTTCGTGGGTGGGTCCATTGTTTGCACAATGCCTGATCTCTGACATGTGATCTGTGTGTGCCTTTAATATGTGTTCCAATTGCTGGTCTGACTCGCCACCTGTGTCTGGGGTATTAATAACAGACCCAGGCAGCAGGTGAGTTCATTTAGTGGCCTCAGGAGTATGTATTTCAAGTGTGCCACACTTGCCCAGACACCTGCCTACTGTCCATGCCTATACACTGTTTCAGGTTGACCTGGGAAGTCATGCCCACTCCAGGGCATTGGGAGACTCTGTACTCACACTCCTGTGTATTGATCTACTGATTGTGCTTAGTGAAATGTGCCATCAGGTGGCTAACTCTATGTCATTGTGGTCTGGCTTTCTTTTTGGGATAACTGGTGTGTCCATATGTTTTAAGGTCTCCTGGACATCTGAGATGTGACCATAGGAGACGATACATGTGCGACATATAGTTGTGTGATCACTTGACTGTGCGCAATGCCGTATGCAACAGTGAATTTCAGGCAGCTGTGTTTCATTCGCAGAAGACTGTGAGGTGCTCATGTTCAGGGAGTTGTGTTTGCAGTCGTTTATATGTCTGATGTTTGCGATGTGGGGTCATCATAGTCCAGAATACGTTTTTAGCAGGGGACGGACAAGTGCACTTGTCAGTTTCAGAGTGTGCTATGGCCATGACCTATGATTGTGACACAGTGCAGACTGTTGTTGTCCCGATGCCCTGCCCCTATGACATGGGGCAGTGATGACTGACTTACCATGCATGCCTGTGCCAGGCATTGAACTTGCTAAGAGGGATCTTGCATTTGAGTCAAAGGTGCTCCATGCATCCCATTGTGGCATTGGCTATCAGGACATGAGGGCATAATTGTGTGTGGTGCTGCTAGGCATCACAAGCATGTGAACTGAAACTCTGGCCATCCATTCATCCTGACACCTGTACTGAGTGAGTGGCATGAGATGTGATGTGTGTGAATAGTAACAAACTTCTACATGTTCACTTGCATGTCCAACAACTGTGTAGCTGGTGCATGTGTGCACATTGGGGCAGCCAACATGCAACAGACATATGGATGCAACTCCAGGAGGGAGATGGGTGCCGTGGTTGATGGTCAAACTTGCAAATGCCTTTTAAAAACCAGTGCGGGTAGTTTGAGCAATGCTCAGCTGACGATGCCAGGGCTTGCCCTGTGATGTGCTGTAATCACTGTGTTGTGTGCAGTCAGTGCAAGCAAATAATGTGGGTTGTGTTTTCCTAATTCTATCCAGAAACATCCAGGGGCACAGGGCACAGGAGGGGACAGCGCCATGGAACAGGATGAGCCGTAGAGCCAGACTGGGCCAGCAACCGAGGAGTTTGAGGGATCCAGTGGCACAGATGGTGAGGGGAGACACACTGAGGATTCCTCAGCACCATCCACCTCAGCTGAGGACAACAGCAGCTCTGAGGTCGATTCCCTTGTGGTGGCGGGTGTCAGCAGCTGTCAAATCCCAGCTAGTGAGGCTGTCCCCGCCACCACCACCACCACCACCACCACCCTCCCATCGGCTCCAATCCCAGAGGTCTGTCATGGCTCCTGTGTTTGGGAGCATGTCTCCTTCATGACAGGCACCGCAACCCCTGTGTCCCCTACTGTCCTAAGTGTGCAGTCTTTGGACTTGCTTAAACAGATCCATGTAGGCCATACATCAATGCTGAGTGTCCTCCATTCTCACACCAGTCTGTTGACACAACAGGTGTTGTTCATGGAAGGCATCTCATCGGGCTTGTCTGCCCTACAGAGGACCAATACTTCCTCTTCCCCATCCACAATTCCTAGCACCCGACCTGTCCCAAGCACACACACAACAGCACAGTCACCCAAACACACAGGCGTAGGCAGCACACAAAAACCCAAACCAAAGTCCAAACGTGCCCGCAAAGTCAGGGGACTGATATCACACTCACAGGGGATGGTTTGCAAACACACACACAGGCATCCACAACCACTCCGCAGTCCTCTGATCCCTCTCCCTCAAAGAGCCCTTCCCTTGCCCCACCTGCAACCCAATCTCCAAAGAAGCTCTTCCTGTGTGACCTTGGCCTCTTCCACACTGATCCAGCCGATCCGGACTACAGGGGGAATAGGAAGTCACTCACACCCAATTTGGACTTTGTATATCGACTGGACATTGGCCTTTTTTTCATTATGGACTTTAAGTTTGAGTTTCCAATTTGCTAAATAACGCCTTTTCTGTTATCCTTGTGAATTTGATTTTGCGGTACACTAGTTGATGATGTTTGCCTTGACCTTGCTGTTATGATGCTGGTTTTCAAATGTTTAATACTGAGGTGTTGATGTGATGTACTCCATGTGGTCCATGAGATATGTATCCTGTTCTGTTTGGTATCCATGTCATCCTTAGCAGCTAACTGGGTGTGTCATGATTAAGTAATTTTGCACAGTGATGTTAACATTTCATTTGCATGGTCACATATGTGGCTTGCATCCATGCACATATGATGTGCTTCACATTGTCCAATTTGTATGTTTCCCTGACTGTGGGACCATCCCCACTGGACATGCAGGTGTGGGCATCATTGGTGTAGGAGTCAACTGCGCCCTCTGTGCAACTAGCTAGTCATATGTATTGAGTATGTGCAGATGACTTAAGGGACACTACCATACCCAGGCTGATTTGGCTAGTGCCTGCATTGGGTGGTATATGATGGTTGACTGAGCAAGTGTTGTGCTGACATGACTGTGACCTACTGGAACAGTGTTTTGCACAGCTGTGCTTCCACAGGAGTTAAGTCCCCTCAAGTTACTGTGTTGTTCCGTGACATTGTGTGGGCATATCTTTGTGTGTTCCGATCCCTTTTTCTACACATGCTGTGTTCCCTCGATACGTTTGTGTTATGTTATGTTATGTTATGTTATGTCATTTATTCTTTTGTATAGCGCAACGGTTACTCAAAAAGAGTGTCCCGGCGCTTTAGGTAAGGAGAACTGATTCGCAATAACATAACAAAATAAAAAGAGAGTACAGAACAAACAGGTAAAAAAGGGACTGCTGGGAGGTCTACTGGGCGAACAACCAGGTTTTAAGACCTCTCCTAAAGTCAAGAAGACTAGTAACCCCCCGAAGTGGGAGCGGAAGCGAATTCCACATCTGTGGAGCCAGCAGGCTGAAAGAACGGCCGCCCAGGCGCGCTCTCTTAACTCGAGGGACAACCGCCAAGAGCAAAGATTCTGACCTCAGAGAGCGAGCCGGATGGTAAAAGGCCAGTCTCTTTTGGAGATGCTTTGCTCCCACAGCGTGGAGAGCCTTGTAGGCCAAAGTCATAGCCTTAAAGGCGATCCGTTTGCGGATGGGTAGCCAGTGCAGCGTCAACAATAGACCCGAGACGCTGACACGTCTGTTTAGACCAAAAGTGGCCCTGGCCGCCGCATTCTGCGCAACTTGAAGCCGCTGCAGCAGGTACTCTGGTAGACCCAGGTAGAGAATGTTGGCGTAATCCAACCTGGAGCCTATCAGAGCCTGCACAGTCAGCCTCCTGTGCTCCTCCGACAAAAGAGGCAAAAACCTCAGCAGCATCTTTAATAGACCGAAACAGGTGCCGGTCACCCCAAGGATCTGGGCTTTCATCGTCAGCCCCTTGTCCATCTTAACCCCCAAGTTTTTAGCCATAGGGGAAGAACTGGACGGAGGGAATATATCGATGGGCCACCAGGCCTGCCAGCTAGGCTCCGTATCGCACCCAAAAAAGATAACCTCAGACTTATCGGAATTGCACTTGAGGCTGTTCAGTTGGAACCATGTGAACACAGCCCCAAGGCAACTCCGGATACTCTCCCCGTCAAAGTCTGCCCCTCTCTCGCAAGAAAAGAGGAGCTGGGTGTTGTCGGCATACGACACGATCCGGGCACCAAACGACTCCGCCACCGCCGCCAAAGGGGTCATAAAGATGTTAAAGAGAGTCGGGCTCAATATAGAGCCCTGAGGGACCCCGACTCCCAAAGGCGGCATCACAGCGGTGTCAGGCGATGTCCAGACCGTTTGCCGCGGCCAGCTAGAAAGGACGAAAACCAGCTGAGCACCGTCCCCCGAAGGCCAATCTCATAGAGTCTTGCGAGAAGGCCATCATGGGGGACGGTGTCAAAAGCCGCCGACAAGTCCAACAACACCAACATGACTTTGCCCCCGGTATCCAACACCCCTTTGATAGTTTCAGAAACCTCAAGGAGCGCGGTCTCGGTGCTACGATTTGAACGGAAGCCAGACTGGGAGTCATGTAAGATCTCGTGGGTCTCCAAAAAATTGGAGAGCACCGACTGAACGTGTTTCTCCAAAATTTTAACGAGAGCCGGCAACAAAGAAATCGGCCTATAATTGGCTGGGACCTTCGGGTCAAGACCCGTTTTTTTAAGCAGCGGGATGACCATTGCCTGCTTCCAGACTGGCGGAACCACTCCCTGCCTCAACAAGAGATTCAGAAGAGGGTTCGCCAGTGGATTGATCACTTCCGCCAACTTACCCAAAAGCTTGGCTGGGCAAGGGTCAAGTGGAGACCCAGATTTCAAATTGCCCATAAGCGCTAAGGAGGCTGGGGCTGGCATCGATGGAAACTCAGCCAATATGACGCCCTGCGAGGCCGGAGGGAACATACCGGCCTCGGATGTAAACGGCCTAACAGGTGCTCCCGATGGAAAAGAGTCCTGTATGAGTTTTATCTTGCTTGTGAAAAAACAAGCAAGGTCCGCCGCCCAGGATTCTAAGGGCACCTCTTCCGATGTAATGGTCCGAGGAGAAATAAATTCTCTGACTATGGTAAAGATCTCCTTGCTGGAGTTAGAGGCCGCTTCAATTCTCCCCGCAAGATAGGCTTTTTTTTTCAAGGCGGATATCCCGGTGGTAAGCCTTAACCACAGCCTTGTAGGCCAACCAGTCCATACTATCATAGTTTGCCCGCCAGGCCCTTTCGGCTACCTTACACTGCTGCCGCTTAGCCCACAGTGCAGTGGTAAACCAAGGGGCCGAGACCCGCTTAGATGTCAAGCGGGGGGGCAACACCGGGGCCAGGTCGTTAAGCCTATCGGAAAGCCATGCTTGCAGGGACTCCAAATCTCTCTCCAGCTCACCGGAGAGAAGACAGGGATGATCCGAGGCAGCCTGAGCCAGCATCTCAGGGGTCACTCTGTTGAACGCTCTGACCGCTCGTCCCCGTTGCTGTGGGACAGAGATGGACGACCTGGCAGTGCCACTGATTGCGAATTTGGCAAGCCAATGATCAGACCACAGAACCGGGAGAGTCTCTTTCACCACCAAGGGAGATGTCGAAAAGACCTGGTCAAGAGTATGCCCCTTAACGTGAGTCGGCCCCTGCAAATAAGGGATAAGACCCAGCGGGATCATGGCCTCGGAAAGCTTTATAGCAGCGGGGTCAGACGGATCATCCATCCGAAAGTTAAAATCCCCTGCTACTATACAGTGTTCTGCTCTCAGGGCCAGTCCCAGCAACACCGAGTCGAGGTCTGCAAAGAACGTTCCGGGCGGACCAGGGGGTCGATAGACCAAAAGTCCCTTCACTGATTGGTGCGGCGCTAGCGTGATTGAAAAGGCAAGCGATTCCGAGCCGCGGATGTCCTCCGTAGGCAAGACAGTACACAACGTGCCCTTCTTCACCACCAGTGCGACCCCTCCACCCCTTCCCTTGGCTCTGTCCTTCCTGAAGATGTTATAAGCAGGCGGGATTGCCATCGCCACGTCACGTGTTGGTGATGCTTGCTGAATAGTCCTGTGTTCATCACACTTCTTTGTCCAGGGCTTCCAGATATGTGGATGCATGACACACTACTGTTCATGTGTGTGTCATTGTTAGGATTTGTCGGTTCTGAGTGGTGATGATGTGGTCAGATGCAGATGGCATACAGTCATGGCTACCCAGGGCATTTGTTTGTTCAAAATATCATGTATTTGTCCATGGGTGGTATCTTTAAGTGATTGAGATATGTGTATGTGTGTGTGACTGCTCCCAATCGACAGGTTCAGAGGTGCAATGTTGGCAGGTTTCAACATGTGTGCCTTGTGTTTATCCTTGACTTCTGCATTGTCATGGGACTGTGGCAGGGATTCCAAAGGTTACTTGAGATTTGACGTCATGGCCATGTACTGCATACTCTCCACTATGTCTGTCAATCACAGTGATTGTACACTGTCCTTGTGTGATGTGTGTGCAACTTAGATCCTCCCAACATCACTGTGTTCATCATTGGTGCCTGTGCATTGTTACCAGTCCATGTGGGCTTCACTGATGCACATTGGTGCACTGCCGGGTGTGTGGTGCTGAGGGTGGACAGATGTGAATGTTTGCATAGCTGGGCCCCTACCTCCCTTTTGTCCCTGGTTGACCGGCCATGCTGAGTGATTTGTGTTTGTGTAGGTGTGATGTACGTTTGAGGCACAGGACACATGTCTGAGTTTCCCGGTTTGAACTACATTTACCTTTGGCATCACAGTGGACGTTTCAGGCAGGCTTGTGTCACCCCAATATATGGTCCCTGGGGGTAGTGATGTTGTAGGTCTGTCTCTTGCTGTTTTAGTTGCTGTTAATTCCAGCTTGTATCACATGTGTCAGTTGGGATCCTTCTCATCTTACAATGCCTGATTGCCCACTAAGGAGTTGAAGTGTCTTTCAGCACAGCACTGTCTACAGGTCTGGTTAGTCAGAAACAGTTACCACCAATACCAGTAGGCAAAACGTTCGGGCAAAGGACGACTGTGCAACAAGACCCCTTTCTGTAACTCTGTTCGCAGCCAACTTGCACATTGATTGAATGGAAGTTCGCCCGATTCCGGTAGACTTGTTCCTTAGCATGTAATATGTGTGCCATCAATTGCTCCAACCACTTGTGGTAGGTGACCCAAACCATAAAAACTTCCCTTCCCATTTGCAAAATCCTCTCGTCATAGAAATTGGATGAAGCTGTTAATATGTTTCATCATTGAAGAATGTTGAAGAAAGTTGGACCTGACATTCCACCACATACTGCCAAAATGTATTTGAATTGAATCTGTTGCCACAGAATGCGGGATTGCTATTGAGATATAGAAGATCTGGCTCCAGCTGATGACATAAATCAATTGCAGTTTCGTTATTTAATCTGAAATTTTGATAATATTGTTTTCTTCCATAACGATAAGATCTGGAAATGGTCTGAACTATTTTTGCTATTGTCTCCTCATTCTTCCTGGGTTCATATGTCTGCATTGAAAATTTGTCAGCTGTTGAAAACATATACAAACTTTTGTTGGTAAAAAACATAAATATAATGTTTCGAAATATATTTGTAGTTTCTTAACATAATTTAGGACGATATGTAATATTGGAATTTTTTGGTATCTAGTGATCTTGGACCAAACCGAAATTGACCTCCAAAGGAAATTAAACGCCTTAAAAACGTACTGTGATAAAAAGTTTCTAACTGTGAATATGGAGAAAACAAAGATCCTATGTTTTGGGAAGAGGGTAAAAAAATGTAATTAGTTTTTAGGTTGGACAAATTAGAGGCAGTAAGTGAATATAAATATGTAGGCCTTTGGTTTGACAGTGCATTAAAGTGGAAAACCCACGTGGCAGCACAAACTTCAAAGGCGTCCTCAACGGTCTGTGGATTGAAAAAATGTAATAAGGACTATGGTGACATGTCTCACAGACTGATACTGAGGGCAATTGAAGCTATGATACCCCCACAAGTTCTTTACGGCAATGAAGTGCTCTATCTGAGTGGCAAAAGAGGGTCGGACATGTGATGAAGGAAAGATAATTAAAATGCTGTTGTCTCTACCTAACAGTTCCATGTTGCAAGCAATTAGATTGGAGGTAGGACTGACGGCATGGGAGGTAAAGGCTCAAATGTCATTGCTAGGATTCTGGAACCGCCAGGCGCCCGGTGGTGAATAGAAGGTCTCAATTTGGTGCAGAAAGGAAATACAAGCTAGCAGCTTACATTGGGCACGGGGAGTGAGGAAAACCCTCCAGTTAGTAGCTGCGCACTTAAAATTGAACCTCGACCAACCTTAATTGGATTTAGTTTTTACCAAGAAAATGCTTAGTGACCGAGGGCACGAATATTCCAGATCACAAGACTTGGAGTACCTGAAGTAAAAAAAATCTGTGAATTGGGTAAGGAATGAATGGGAAAAGGAGGTCCGGTTTCCATATCTCTTTGTGTTACCCAGTAAATGGTTAAGGTACGAAATCATGAAGGTTCGGGTAGGCTTAAACCCATGGAAGATCGATAGTAAATTAAAAGTAGCCTCGATCCAACCAGATGGCATGTGTAAATGTGGCCTAGGTGAAAAGAATGATATTTTACATATACTACTGGACTGTACATAGATTTTAGCTGCTCATAAAATGTTTTTACGTCCAATATTTTTAAAGCACAAGGTGAACACACGGGCGGAGGCTGTTGCTCTCCTTACAGAAATGTCGTTTTTGGATATCACAATTGCGTTTGGGAAATTTTTGAAAGCAACAAGAGAAGCTGTAATGGAGGCATCCGAGGAGGTTGGGAAATTTTAAGACATTAAGATTTTAAAATACGGAGTTTGCCAATTTAATGTTTTTATGGTTTTAAATGTGTATAGAGTGTTAAAATGAATTATGGTGTTAAATTTCTATTGCTAAGTGGATCCATGGTTCTGTGTATGGTTTATAGACTATTGTTGTCTAAATAAACTTTGTTTTTACTACTACTACAGTGCAGTTTCGTTATTTAATCCGAATTTTTGATAATACTGTTTTCTTCCATGATTATAAGATCTGGAAAGGGTCGGAACTATTTTTGCTATTGTCTCCTCATTCTCCCTGGGTTCATATGTCTGCATTGAAAATTTGTCAGCTGTTGAAAACATATACAAACTTTTGTTGGTAAATAACATAAATATAATGTTTTGCAATATATTTGTAGGCTCTTAACATAATTTAGGACGATATGTAATATTGGAATTTTTTCTTGACAAATCACAATTATTAACTGTTTTAAAAATAATAATGTGTAAATATTACAATGTATTATTTACATATTTTTTTTCAGCCAAAATATCACGGGAGGTAAACACCAGTGCACAACTATTGCATGTAACCACAGTAACACATTATATATGTATCTTGATTTTTAAAATAATGAGTAACATCAGCATTTTGTATATTTAAACAAACTAGCCACAATTATGAGTAATGTTGACACAAAAAACATTTGTAAACAAACTATTTGACTATCTAAAATGGTGGGAGTTTGACCTCGCCATCAGGTTGTTTAAAATTAGATAACTGCAGTGAAAATTTACCATTTATTGAGTGTAAAACTCCATGACAGACACAGTCATAGGCTAACGTATATGACCGCAATGTAAGGAAGACAATAACTGTGTCCATCTCCATTGACCACTGTATTTGTTCTATATATGTACATGCATTTTCAAAAAAAGCTCACTTGCCTCCCAATACTGCAGCCAAGAAAACCTACTCAACTTTTGCTGCTGTTTCTGAGCTCTGGGAGCCATGATGCCAGGAAGAGCCGGTGACAGGCCCCTATCCTTCTCGCTTGAGAATCTGAAGTTGCTGGCAACTGAGGTCCTGTCCCTGAACAGCCAGCTTTATGTCTCACCAGAGAATCGGGTACATGTTTAAAATGTATTTGTAAATCTGCCTAACTGTTTTATTTTTTAACATAGGGTAGAATGTCTCTTTGAGTTCCTAAATGAAGTGTAGTGATTGAAGTGCAGTTTCATTTATATGTTACATTACATCGAACAATGATGGTAGGAATTTTTAAGCACTTTATGATTAGAGAAAACAACAACATGTGAATGTATTGTGTGTTTTAAGCTCTAAATATTATTTGGTGTGTATTTTGAGATTTTCTATATGTGTATGTCGTGATTTTAAGTGAAATGTAGAAATTTCACATCATGTAAAGTCATAAAACTCATATTTTATTTTCAACTGTACAGATGTTATATTTTACGTTCTAAATAAAAATATTCTTTGCTATGTGTCTTATCCCACAAATCAATCAGCCTAAACCATGTGTCGCCAATCAGTAAATGGAAGCTACCAGTAGCTCCCAGACACCTTGAGAGTAGCTTACAGACTTGCGTTCATTTCCAAATGAGCACTTGGTCATATTTTCATTTCAAAGTTGATGGAAGGTTGTGTTTACTTTGCATCATGGTCATCAGGCTGCAGATAGCAGAGCCTGACATTGAGCAGTGCTTAGTTAGATTTGTGAGCCAGGTTGAGGCTGAGACACAAAGGTGAGCAACAAAGGTATTTGACTGTGAAAAAATTCCTTTTCAGCTCAAAATTGAAATTGTGAACAAAATGATCCCTCTGAATGTTTTTAAATGGATGATAAATGAAATGTAGAGTTACCTCAAGTACTGGGTTAACACTTCCTTTCAATTTTCTCCCATTTCAAAGTGTTGCATTTACAAACAGTAGGTCTCAGTGGACAGTGTACACTGTACCACAAAAAATTATATGTGCAGAAAAATGTTCCAGTGCAGATAAATGTTCCATAATTGGTAAAATATTCATCTGCGTTTTTAATTTCTCCAAATTAAAAAGAACATACAATGGTATGTTTGTGTCATTCACGCAATGGTGCCACATATGATGAAAGGTATGTCCTGTGCTGCAAGCATTTATAACACAGGTTCTCATTCACCCGTACATTTATCCCCTTCATATGCACACATGTTCATACATCTCCAAACCCAAGATTCCCACATAGTGTCTGGCTCTGCAATCATTAAGCTTCTAGAGAATGGAGCTGGGCTTGGGGTGGCTGGTTACAATGCGAAAGTTGTTTAGCCTTCAGTATTTCACAGTGATATTCACTGATCAGAAGTAGCTCTTGTTTCAGAAAATGTTGGAGCTCCCTGGCCCAGGTGATGTCACTGTCCTCGATTTGTTAATTTAGGAAATTAATAGGGATAAGGCTAGTCAAGAGGTTATTGTTTATTTTGGCATAATGACAAAAATGTATATTGAAGTCACTTTTGACTGATGCTTGTGATTGATTTATGTTACATCAAGGCAGGCAAACAAAAAGTCACAAAACATTCCTTCTATCCATACAGGTGAATTCCCCTTAGGAAAAGACCATTTGGAAGGTCATAACCAAGAAAGTTCAGACTCTAGGGATCTATATGCACTGCAGCATTCATTGTCAGGCGAGGTGGGAGGGCCTGGACCTAGAAGTCAACAGAAGGCCGTTCATGCTGCCCTCCCAACTTGGGAAGCTTGTGTGCTGCACTCTGACCCCCTTAATTGCCCATATACTTGTGATGGCCTATCTAAAGATTGATGAGCAGGTGGGAGCCCATCGACCGCATCAAGGTGGTAAGTTCTAGTATGTGTTTAACATGTTCAGTAACTAATTTTTATTACAGCAACACATTCTGCCATCAACATTAAGGTTGACACATGGCCAACTCACAATAAGAATTCTTGAAGGTTTAAGTTTTAGACAAGGTGTATGATGATGTGTTGTGTATATGAATTTGTGAAGGCTACCACGTTATTTCTCTTCACTACCAAAGGACTGGTTTCGGCAGACACATACCTGCCTAAAAAACAAAATATACATCAGGCTATTTAACGTTATAAGTGACTGTTGTATGAAACAGGCAACTAATCTTTATTGTGTCAGGTGTGGTGCTTCTTCACTGTTGGGAATAATGTACTGTTAGCCCTATTATGGGGGACACATCATGAAATGCACTTTTGATACAGTGGATGTCCTTGACATCACATTGGTAAGTTGGTTTTGCACACAAACACGAATGAGCAAGTGAGCCAAATTTACCAGTAACATCAGATTAAATGGCTAACTTTTAGATTCACATTGATTCACAAATACTCTTCCATTTACATGTTGTCTTTCTCATTCTCATATGGTTGGGATACCCGTCACCCCCTCCCAACACACTCCCCAAGAATGGGAAGACGGAAACGGTTCTTGAACTTTTGGAAGGCGGGAGGGAGTTACCCTCCCGGCCGTATTTATTAAAATATGAAACAAAATTAAAACATTAAAATAACAGTTTCATATCATGTACAATTTCATTTACACATTACGATGTTTCTTGGCTAACCTTAACACATCTCTAATACAAGGGTTCTCCTAGCCGATTCTAAAACATCCTGTAAATGCATTTCTCAAAATTCAAATTGTACATCCTAACATTACGGGCCAACGGCAAGGTCGAAACCGGTGTCAGATCCCTAAACCAGAACTCCCCCCTCACTTGTGAGGGGCGGGCACACAGAGGACTGTCCCTCTGTGCCAACTTCCAATTTCCCTTGTTTTAACGGAGGCCCCATATTTACTCGCCGCCATCTTTAGTGGTCGTCCGAGGACTCGTGTGAGGTGTCTAGAAGGTAGCGTAGACCCCCCTCCCACCCCACACTGCTTACCACATCTGCCGTCGCAGATGTCCTGGCCCCGGGAAATTCCCAGGAGGGGCCCGTAGCCCCTCCTCCCCAGGGAGGGGCCTATGACCGCCTTCCCTTTCAGCGTCCCCATCCTTAGAGGGGACCGCCTCCCCGTTTGAGGGGCCAATGGCCGCCTCCCCCTGGACGCTCCCATCCATAATGGGTGACGCCCCCACCTCTAGGGATCTTCCAATTACTGCTCACCGATCATGACCTTACCGCCCGACCAAAATAAATACGACATTTTTTAAACTAAAGAGGAAAAAGACAGTCATACTGAACGATTCAAAGTATACACTCCTACTAAGCACTACATTTAACTCTGCTGTCACTGCTTTGACGACATACTTGCTGAAAGAGCACCCCTTTATTACATACCAAAAATTACCAACTTTCTTCGAAAACAACCTGAAAAAGAAACAGTAACGTGTCACTCGACTTTATTCCAAAACAAATCGCTGTCATCAGGGTCTGGTGGGTGGGTCAAAATTGGCTCCTTGTTCTGTCTCCAGCTCACGTGCAGCGGGAGGTGCAGCTTCTGAGCACAGGAACAAGAGGATGCTTCCTTGGATCGTCGCTCCTCTTATCCTCCTTCGGGCGGGCGTGGACCCTCCTCCAATCCGCCTACAGGGCGTGGCCAACGGTGTAGGTATCTAGGACAACCCCTCTTGGGCGGGAAAAGGCGCGCCCCGGCTACGCCGCTTCGGGCATACCAGCCGAGACTCACCTCCCGCCCAAAATGGCTTCCCGGGGGGATCGGGGTACTCCACCATACGTTCGGGGGGACCGAGCGGTTGCCCCTTTCCAAATCAGTCTGTTTTCTTAGAAAATATCTGTGATAGGCATAACATTTTGGGAAAAAACACAGACAGAAATGTGTACATATTGGTGACAGAGAAATACATACCCCAAACTATTTTTCAATGTCCTTTGTTATGTCCAGATGATAAATCAATAATGGAGAATATTGGGATGCTTAAAGGGACTTTTACAGAAGGAATTTTCATTCACATATATGTTGGTGTATCCCATCTGCAAAACTCAAAATCAAGCCAAACTCATGACTCACTAGAACAATTTTGAAATGCATCAATGTGTAATATGTAGCATGTTGTGGATTGTATTTAAATCTCTGATATAAAAATAATATATGAATCTGTGTAGGTAATATTTACTGTGAAGTTGTACCAATGTTTGCCTGAAGTGAAAGCCAGCATATTGCGTACAAGATTTTTACAATGCTAATACAAACTTGAAATAACTTGAGATATTTAAAAGTCAAATGGACAAATGTTTTTGCTCTATACAAAAGTGGATTAGAAATGTAACAAGCCCTATGCATTTTCTTATGCTGAAGAAGTCATTAGTCATTCCACAATAAACATATTTCTTAATTTCTTCTACAGCATAGGAATATATATAGTATGTGATACAGTGATAAGCTTCCTCAGTACTGAATCCATATAATTGTTTTACATTTGATATATATTTTAGTTACTTGAAGGAAGTATTACCATTGTGAAATTCCCAAACAAAAGCCCAGGTTCTGGAGTTAACCTGGGCTTCTATGGGCATATTATCAAGCCCTTTATCGCCATTTAGTGGCAGTTTCCTGCCGATAAAAGCGGCGATAATGTATCACCCTTGCTTGATAATATGGCCTGGGTTCCCATATCATAATGGCTGATATCACTGACGCTATTGGAATACAGCTTGGAGAAGTGTGTCACCCATTGATCTTCACTGATACTTATCTCGATGGAGGAAATCTTTTTAGGAGCCAAAAATGGGGCGGTCCAACAGCCTGTATTATCTTTTAATTCCGATGCGGTTTGGCGAGCCTGCTATGTTTCACTTCTAATGGCCTCCTTTCGATCTTTAAGAGAGGTTCTATATGCCTTTCTGGCCGCTTAATCTGAGTCTGGTCTCTAATAGTTTTTTGTAGGACTTTTTTCAAAACAGCGTGAGCTTTGGAGCAGTTAGTGTCAAACCATCCCGTCTTGGCATAATGATTTTTCTTACGTTTAACCTTTTCTTTATTACTGATATAATACTAAGGAAAGAATTATGAATAGCATTATCAGTAGTAGTCTCATCTAGACAAAGTGTCTTGGTGAATGTTAAAGAATCTATACCAAACCATTTAATAGTGTATCCATTCCATTTATCAAAGTCAATGTCCTGTACAAAATGATTATTTTTCAATTTTTCATTTATCTCCTTAGTTGGTAGTACTAAAATAATGCCAATAGAAAAGTGATCACTAAAAGCGATGTTATGTGTTTTAAAATGACTTAGTCTGCTTGAATATCAGTTAGAAACTAAGACATAATCAATGATAGAACGCGACCCTCGTCCATTAAAAGTGTGGCTAAAAGGTAATGGCGGTGAACATCATTCATTGGAAAAACCCATGTCAGCAGGATACTTGATTGTGAAAAAAAAACAAAGGTTGTGAGATTGGCGGGCTCAAGCCGAGGAACTTTTAAATGGCATGCAAAGAATACCCTAATTGAGGAGAAAACCGTGTATAAATATTTGGGTATTAAACTGTGCAGAAACATATCCATGGTGGACCAAACACGGGACATCACAGCTAAAGCACAATCGCTCACCTTCGCCTACAAACTGCTCCAAAACAAACTACAATGCCCCTCATATGGGCACCTTTTTAAAGTAATGGCAGCTCAACTGTTACCTACCTTGTCTTATGGGTTGGAAATATGGCACGGGAAAGAAATCGACATCCTAAATAAATTACAGACAAGAGTATACAAATCTGTGTTTAATCTTTTTAAAGGAACATCCCCAGCGCAAATACGCCTGGGATTTAGCCTACAAAACCAAGTCTACCAGAGGAAAGCTATTTTTGCAAAATGGTGCTGGAAACTCAGAGCATCAGAAATAGGATCACTGAATAACCTATGTTGGCTGGAAATCAAGAAACAATATGATGAAAAAGAACCAAACTCTTGGGGCTCCTATTTGCGAACTGCCCTGGAGTCACTAAACATCGAGGAAGTTTGGAACAGCCACTTGGAACGAACATCTTTCTATACAATTTGTAAACTAAATGCAAAGTCACTATCCCTGGTGGAAGACAAAAGGATTTTGGCTAAACGCTGTCACGCCTGGTCAGTAATCAATTCATACTAAAGACTAAAACCACAATTTTATCTTGAAGCCCACTTCAGGCATTCGCTAAAAATGAAATTCATGCCATATAGACTGGGCGATCATTGCTCAAAAGACCTAATTCCAACTTGGAAAAGTAAACACAAAAAAAAAGACATGCCGCCTTTGTGGGTACCACATAGAAAGTGTGTACTATCTAATGTGCACATGCAAGACCGTAAAAGACAAAAGAAGATCTTTGTTGAAATCAGTTTTAAAGGCTTTAAGAATTCGCACCTGCAGGCAGGCTGTCACTAGTTGGATGGGTGCATCATCGAACATCCTAATATGCCGTGGAGTAAAAGTCATAACTCAGTAGAGACTCTACTCTCGAAAATCGAAACAGACTAAACTTCGGGAGACCTTCTATTAGGAATTCATAAATTTTTAAGAACATGAATTTTATCTTGTTTTTATATTGATTTTCATTTTTATATGTATACTTTAAGGTTGTGATAAACCAAATAAAGTTAAATTTTGACTTGACTTGATTGTGATTAATTTGACTCCAAAGGAGGTGGGTGAAAAGTGAGTAACATCAGTCCCATCTTCTGTTGAAAGACAGCAGATACCTTTTTCCGAACAGGGTTATAGTGTTAAAATCTGCTCCCCAAATTAAGCGGTTAGCCTTATTGATCTCTATTTGTACAGTGTGTAATTCCTTCTGAAGCTGTTTTAAAACCACATCTGCCTGATCTTTTGAGAAAATATTATAAAAATTCAGGAGGACAGTGCAATGTGCATTGTCAAGATGCTATTTTGATAACTGGTAGTCGGGGTTTGTTACATTAAATTCAATTTTTTTGAACTTCAGCACGTATGAGACATAGATACATAAACCTCCCTTCTTCCTCCCATGACTAGATGATACCGCTGGGGTATGGTATGTTTTGTATCCGTTGATATGCAGTTCAGTATCTACCCAGGTTTCCTGAAAGCATAAAAAATCGTATGATTCCATGAAATCAATCCAAGCAGGGTTGGAGAGTTTAGCATGCAGACCTGCCACATTCCAAAATAGGATTGCGCACAAACCTCCACTGTCCTCTCTCTGCTTACTCTTCTCCTATGCGAATTTATCCCTGACTACAGCAGGATAATACCCAACAGGTGGCCTTGGGTTGAGGGACGGGATAGATGTTAATTCACCATTCTCTTCCTTCCCTTGTGCAATCCGTATTGTCCTTTCACTATGCAGATGTAAGCTATTATTGTGGTCCGCTTGTGACCCAATATTCTGGATGGAACAGATGTGTCAGGGCTCCAAGCACTACTGTATTAGAACACAGGAACAGAGATGCTAGCTCCCAAATCCCCTCAAGCAGCAACCTGGAGCTTGAACTAACAAGTCTCCCGGTATGCTACCTTAAGGGAAGGGAGAAGTTGAAAAAATAACAAAAGAGAGAAGAGAGAGAGTTCTGGCGATTCCTCTCGTAGTCCGTCCAGCAGACTTCAGTTGAAAAATGACCTGCAAGAATTTACAACAATTTACTAAGTCTCCCGTAACCTGCCCACGTACTCTATCATTCAGGTCTACTCTTGTGTTTTTCCAACCATTGCTAATTCCAGAACTCTGCCTCTCTTTAGGTTTCTTTCTTTCTTCACAAAAAGTTATGTGCTTACAGGCTCCACCCAGTGATTCTTTCTGCAAAATACAAACCCACTTAATATTGTGTGCCTTCTCTATCCCTGACCTCTTCCGATTTAGTTTACCTCAACTTACTTTATTAAATCTTCTGTGTTTTCTAAAACTCTGCGTTGCCTGTTTATTTCTTCAGTATTCTTGTGGAATTTTCTTGTACTCTAGAATAAGATAGTCCTATGATTAGTCTTAACCTTCGTTTTCTTTGGCTCCTGTACTAAACTAATGGCTCTTATTAAACTTACTTAATGCTGTTTTCTGTGTTGGCTTTATCTTTTAACCTGGTCCGTGTTGTCCTTTCTACTGTTCTTCTTAGAGAGGGCACTTAAAGGAAGATTCTCCGGGTACCAAGAGCAGCTACCTAATCATGTAAGTCTTTAACCTTGAAATTTCATTATCAAACAATAACTAGGATTAGTAGTCCTTTTATACACTTAACTCTTGTTTTTTTTTCTTTTCTCCTCAGCTATGCTCCCGAACACTCGGGCTCCGATATCTTCGACTGGAGAAATTACCTCCGCGACGTCTTCTCAACCGCCACTAGAGGTCTCTAAGGTGCCGACTGACTGAAACGGCACTGTTCGATGACAGAATTAAGGAAGCGGGATGGGACTCCAAGAAGGGAGATGCCGACTCGCTGAACGGCACAGTAGTTGGTAGATTGGGGAAGAAACAGGAACGAACTCTAAGAATGGAGGTGTCGACTGACTGAACGGCACGTTTTGAAGGTTGGACTTGGGAAGCCGAACAAACTCAATGAAAAGGGGCAAGGAGGGCAGGAAATAAAAAGGGAATTCTAACTGACTAAATGAAAGGGAGAAGGATACTAAGGGACTGTCAAACGGAATGGGCTTAATTCTAGGTCTCTCAGGCTAAGGACTCAAAAACGTTCTTCCTCGGGCAAAGTCTCTGGTGAAGTGCGCAGTTCCCCGTACTCGCGCGCCTCACCAGCATTCTATGATTACTGTGGGGGCAAGCTAGACCGCTGACCCAGCAGAGCTTCAGTGGCCATTCTTAGGTTCCATTGGTGGACTAACTTAGTCCACAGATTTCCCTGAAGACGATTCTGTTTGCTGATTCCGCCAGACCGCGCTATCACACCGATCTGGAAACTTGGGGTTCAGACAGTACCCCCCACCAAGGTAGATTCTTTCCTCCCTGGCTTGGTGGGGTAACGTTGGTGGAAGACCTTAACTAACCTTGGGGCGTGAACGTCTGTCTCATGCTCCCATGATCTTTCATCATGTCCATATCCTTTCCAGTCTACCAGGTAGTATAGTTCCCCCTTTAGCTCTTTTGAGTCTATTATCTCCTTAACCTCAAATTCAGTTCCAGTCTCTAGTTGAAGTGGTTTAGGAGGGAGTTTTACTCGTAATTCCTTAGGTGCCTTCTTCAACAGGGAGATATGAACGACTGGGTGAACCTTCAATTTGGGTGGCAAGGTGATTCAAAAAGTTACTGGGTTAATTTTTTCTGTCACAGGGTATGGACCTATGAACCTTGGTTGAAACTTCCGGTTGCCTTTTAACCTCAAGTTCTTAGTGCTTAACCAAACATGATCCCCTATCTCCAACAGGGGACCAACTCTCCTTTTCTTGTCTGCATAACTCTTGTATTTCGTTTTTGCCAACTCTAAATTTTCTTTAGCACTTTGGTGTACCTGATCTTAATGGGTAACTATCTCCTCAACAGCTAGGACAGAAAGGTCTGTTTGTCTAATGGTGGAGTTTGATGTCTCCCATTGTTCATGTAGAAAGGTGAATAACCAGTGGAGACATTCTTAGCGTTATTGTCTGCAAACTCTGCTGCTCATAAGTAATCTGACCAATTCCCTTCCTGTTTGAGAAGGAACAATCTTAAATATTGTTCAAGCTCCTGGTTCAGCCTTTCGGTTTGACCGTCAGTCTCCGGGTGGTAACTAGTGCAAAACCGAGCTTCACTCCCCAATCCTTCCATAAAGGATTTCCAGAAATGAGAAATGAACTCTGGACATCTGTCGGATATTACCACTTTTGGGATTCCGTGAATCTTCACTACCTGACTGCTAAAATGAGCAGCCAACTGCTTAGCCGTTGGGACCCCTTTCAGCGCCAAAAAGTGCGCCATTTTGCTAAAGGAATCAACCATCACCAGTATGGTGTTGTGACCCTGACTAAGTGGTAGATCAGTGATAAGGTCTAAGGTAACTGTGTGCCATGCGTATGGTGGTGTTGGTAAGGGCATGAGTAAACCTTTTGGTGCCTGCCGTTCTGATTTTTCCTGAGCGCAAATCTCACAAGTTTTCACGTACTCCTCAATATCTTTAGACATTTTTGGCCACCAACAATGTCGTTTAATCAGTTCTTTGGTCTTTACCTCACCTTTATGGCCTGCTAATTTTGGGTCATGGCATTCTCCTATAGCCTGTTGTTGCAATTCTTTGGTGGGACCATACAGTTTTTCTTGAAAATAGGGCAACTGATGATGAATCCTCCTGCCTTCTCCTTCTCATGTCCAATTCTGTACTGCCTCTGAATCCATTGCTTTTAAAATTCCTTATTCAAGGTGGATTGATGTGACCGCTCCAATTATTCTCTCGCTGGGAATGATTAATTGATTCTCTAAGGGAGTCTTCTGGTTATCTGTGTCTAACCTGGACAAGGCATCTTCTTTTCCGTTTTGTGCTCCCGGTCGATAAGTAATCACGATGTCGTATTCGGCAAAATACAATGACCAACGTAATTGTCTTGGGGTGAGAGTTCTGGCCATTTACAAGAACTTCAGATTACGGTGGTCGGTGAAGAGTATTACTTGATGTTGCGCTCTCATTAGGTGATGTCGCCACTCCTTGAAAGCGTCTTTTATAGCCAATAGTTCCTTCTCGGTTATTGTGTAGTTAACCTCAGCCGAGGTTAATTTTCTCGATCTATAGGCAACCGGATGCAACTGGCCAGGTAATTTATTTCGCTGAGACAAGACTCCTCCCACAGCCTGATGCGAGGCATCCGTTTCCACATAAAAAGGCTCAGCTGGATCTGCATGTTGTAGGATCGGGGCTGTCGTAAAGCTTTTCTTTAGTGACTGGAAGGCAAATTCTGCATCTTTAGTCCACTCAAACTTGAAACCCTTTTTTAACAATCGGGTAAGAGGTAGAATTTTATGTGAGAACTCACTGATAAACCTTCGGTAAAAATTGGCGAATTTCAATAAAACTTTGGACCTCTTTTACACTCTCCGGAGGCTCCCAATCCATTACCGCTTCGATTTTCTTCTGGTCCATGTGAATTCCTGTTAGCGATATGACGAAACCCAGCAATTCTACCTGGTTGACATTGAAGGCGCATTTCTCTAGTTTTACGAACAATCTGTTTTCTCTCAACCTCTGTAACACTCCTCTGACTTGGTCTCGATGCTTCTCTTCGTCTTCAGAGTAAATAAGTATGTTGTCTATGTACACGATTGCGCACTGATCAATAAACTCCTTTAGCACATTGTTTATGAAATACTGGAAAGGCAGCCGGGGCGTTGCAGAGACCATAGGGCATGACTTGATATTCAAATAGTCCGAATTTAGTTCGACCACTAATCGCCCTCCTTCATTCTCACCAGATGGTACGCCCCTCGCAGGTCCAATTTTTTATAAATCTTGGCTCCTTTTAGTTGATCCAATAACACTGATATGAGTGGTAACAAATATAGATTCTTTTTTTATGATCTTGTTAATGGCTCTATAGTCAATACAGGTTCTCAAATCCTCCTCCTTTTTTGGTACAAAGAACAAAGGCGAAGATACTGGGGATTGAGAGGGTCGGATGAACCCATTGGCCAAATACTTGTTGAGATATTCCCGAAGATGATGGTGTTCCTTCTCAGTAAGGGCATAAACTCGACTGCAGGGCAAATTTGAGCCTGGTTTGAACTCAATCTTACAGTCGTAGGTTCGATGTGGAGGGAGTTGTTCCGCCTCAACTTCATTGAAAACCTCCTTATAATCCTGATATTCTTCCGGAATCTCTTGGACATGAATCACACATATCGACCCTCCGGCTAGACAAAACAAATGTGCAAGATTTGTTTATTGTTCCTATTCCGGTATCCCAAAGCAATTTTCCCGGCAATAACTGGACTCCATTTAAATAGTCCTAGTACTCCAGTTTATCATCGGGTTATGCTCTGTGAGCCAAGGTAGCCCTAGTATCAACTGGATTTGGGGAGCGTCGATTAAATTAAACTGAATTCCCTCCCCATGTCCATCATTAGAAATTAAATGGATATATTCCGTGTGGTTCACTATGGGACCTGATGACAAATTTGTCCCATCTACAGCTCTGACTGGTTCACTTTTTGATTTTCTAATGGATTGGATTCCCATTTCACTTGCAAATCTTATATCACAAAAGTTTTCGGTCGCTACAGAATCTATCATTACTGATACTCCAACTAATTTGATGTCTCGAAATCTCACCTCCATAAGTAAGATCAAATGAGGGGCTGCCGATTGCAAGGTGTTTGCTACTTGATGTTCTTCGGGAGTTTTCTTCTGAATTGCATCCACCCGTTCAACTCCGACAACGGGTGGTGCCTCTAGTTTTCCTTTGGCTTGTATGTTGTTTTTGGCTTCTTTGGACAGTTTCTAACAAAATGACCGCCTGATCCACAATACATGCACAAATTGTTGGCTCTTCTCTTCTCCTTGTCTTCTTTAGTGAGAGGACCACGTATTGTTCCTATTTGCATCGGTTCGACTCCCTGTTGACCTTCATAACTTCTGCCTCCGTCCAATTTGACCCTATCAAATCGAGGGACTGTTGGTCTATAATCTTTTTTTTTCACCCTTCCTCTCACCTTGCCGAAAATCTATCTCCAAGACCAGATCCACTAACGCAGATACTTCTGCAGGTCGTTAGGCATTCCAGCCAACATATCCTTTAACTCATAGTTCAGTCCATGATAGAATACCGCCGCCCTCTTGCTCTCCGGCCAGTTTGTTTCTTCCACTAACTTGTTGAATTGGGCCAGATATGAGACCACGTCTCTGTTTCCTTGTTTCAGGTCGAGTAGTTCATTATCCACTGCTTGAGATATTTGGCGTCTGTCAAAAATCCGAAGGAACTCCTTCCACTCAGATACGACAATACAAAGGCGACTCTGCATTGCACATCTGGAAAAATCGAAGGGCGGCACATAAAGTGGAGCGAGCATTGTGTGATAAATATTTGCGCCTTCTGTGGGTCTCCACTAAAACGCTCTGGTGCAGCTAAGGGAATAACTGGCGACAAAGAGTGAATTACTTGAGAGGTCACTCTATTAGCGCCTTCTGCATCGGAGGTTTGCCCACCAAGCCCAGAACCAAGAAGTTGTCTTAGTTGGTGAGCTAGCTCCGCAGTCTCTTTTCTCGAGTTTACAACCTCTAGTCTAAGATTCTGGTTCTCCTCCCTGACTGTGCTCAACTCCTTCTGTATGGTATCTAAAATAGTTCCAAGGCTCTGCAAATCTATCCCCTCCGCCATCTCTGCTCGGGTGTAAAATGCAACTTGGGCACTTCACTCTGTCAGGGCTCCAAGCACTACTGTATTAGTACACAGGAACAGAGATGCTAGCTCCCAAATCCCCTCAAGCAGCAACCCGGAGCTTGAACGAACAAATCTCCCGGTATGCTACCTTAAGGGAAGGGGGAAGTGGATAAAATAACAAAAGAGAGAAGAGACAGAGTTCTGGCGGTTCCTCTCGTAGTCCGTCCAGCAGACTTCAGTTGAAGAATGACCTGCAAGAATTTACAACACTTTAATAACTCCTTCATAACCTGCCCACGTACTCTATGATTCAGGTCTACTCTTGTGTTTTTCCTACCATTGCTAATTCCAGAACTCTGCCTCTCTTCAGGTTTCTTTCTTTCTTCACAAGAAGTTATGTGCTTACAGGCTCCACCCAGTGATTCTTTCTGAAAAATACAAACTCACCTAATATCGTGTGCCTTCTCTATCTCCGACCTTTCCCTATTTAGTTTACCTCAACTTACTTTATTAAATCTTCTGTGTTTTCTAAAACTTTGCGTTGCCTGTTTATTTCTTCAGTATTCTTGTGGAATTTTCTTGTACTCTAGAATAAGTTTGTCCTATGATTAGTCTTCACCTTCGTTTTCTTTGGCTCCTGTACTAAACTAATGGCGCTTATTAAACTTACTTAATACTGTTTTCTGTGTTGGCTTTATCTTTTAACCACGTCCGTGTTGTCCTTTCTACTGTTCTTCTTAGAGAGGGCACTCAAAGGAAGATTCGCTGGGTACTAAGAGCAGCTACGTAAACATGTAAGTCTTTAACCTTGAAATTTCATTATCAAACAATAACTAGGATTAGTAGTCCTTTTATACACTTATCTCTTGTCATTTTTTCTTTTCTCTTCAGCTATGCTCCCGAACACTCGGGCTCCGATATCTTCGACTGGAGAAATTACCTCCGCGACGTCTTCTCAACCGCCACTAGAGGTCTCTAAGGTGCCGACTGACTGAAACAGCACTGTTCGATGACAGAATTAAGGAAGCGGGGACGGGACTCCAAGAAGGGAGATGTCAACTCGCTGAACGGCACATTAGTTGCTAGATTGGGGAAGAAACGGGAGCAAACTCTAAGAATGGAGGTGCCGACTGACTGAACAGAACGTTTTGAAGGTTGGACTTGGGAAGCGGAATGAACTCAAGGAAAAGGGGCAAGGAGGGAAGGAAATAAAAAGGGAATTCTAACTAACTAAATGAAAGGGAGAAGGATACTAAGGGACTTTCAAACGGAATGGGCTTAACTCTAGGTCTCTCAGCTCAGGATTAAAAAACGTTCTTCCGCGGGCAAAGTCTCTGTTGAACTGCACAGTTCCCCGTACTCGCGCGCCTCACCAGCATTCTATGATTACTGTGGGGAAAAGCTAGAGGCTAGGGCTTCAGCGGCCATTCTTAGGTTCCATTGGTGGACTAACTTAGTCCACAGATTTCTCTGAAGACGATTCTGTTTGCTGTTTCCGCCAGACTGCGCTATCATACCGATCTGGAAACTTGGGGTTCTGACAATATGCTTTGTTCTTCAGTTATCACACTGGTGATTTCAATGGAATTTTCCATCAAATCACACTAGATTAGTTTCTGAACAGTGAATGTATTTTCTTCGGTCTATTCTACAACCCCCACATAGGGAATACACCAAACCTAATATACGTCAGTATACCAAATGAGTGCGGTGGACCGCAGCAAAATCCCTCGGTTTTGGGTGTAGCTGTGTATGATTCAAGGGCGATAAAAGTAGCCAAGAAGTAAAAAATGTATGTCCCTGGTTATGACACAATGATTACCCAGTCTGGGAAGAATCTCCTGGATCACTTTTGGTGTCCTAAAAGTTAGGACGATGCAGCCACCTGGTAGTGTTTTATCTTCTCACTCCACCCACCCAATTCTTCTGCCCATTTTGAATTCTTCGAATAATATCTCTGTTAGCCCAGTTTTCTTACCAAGCCAAAAGAGAGCCTTTTTTCTTTCTGCTTCCCATGATTCATTTAACTGTGTTGAAATTTGATGAGCGTTCGCCAGTACAATGATATTTGGAGTGTCCGCCAGAGGCAAGTCCAGCCTGATACACACCTCGTCTTGTTTAATTAGGCTAGGGAGGTTTGTGGTCGGATTGATACCAAGATTTGGTTGAAGAGTAGCCCCTAGGGAGTGATGGCGGTCGCTGGTCCTTTTGCTTATAGGTGGTATCGATAAACTACGGACTAATATAGTTTGTTTATTATTATTGCTCTTTGAGAAGCCATGTTTGACTGATGGCTCAATGTTCAGGACTCTGTTGGTTGGATGACCATCCTGGTGGGGCAAGGGTCTTTTCCTGAACGTGCTACCAGGATTAATGCATTTGTTGAAGCATTATCGTGGTAAGTAGAGAAACCGTTCCTCAGGGAATTTTCAATCACTGTTACCCTTGTCAGTAACTTATCTAGAGCATCAGCAAATATCTTCTTAAGACCATCCAATTTGAGTGAGAGTTTGTCAAATTCCTCACTCTGATTATGATAACAAGTAGCTAAAGCTGGTTGCCCTTTCCACCACTTATCGGGTTTCAGCCTGTTGTTTGCTTTTTTTTTCTTCCCTGAAACATTTGATGTCATTGTGTGTGTGTCTTTAACTGTTTTCGCAGATAGATTCTCGGGGTTTCTGGACCACTTTGGAGGGGCTGGGTTTCATCTTCCTGATCGGATAGGTGGATATGATCAGACATGTCCCGCACGCATCCGTTAACATAAGGTGTTGAATTTAATTTGATAATATCATTAGTAGGGGAAGGCCTTGTAACAAATCACTCTGAAGGCGTAGACTCTAGGGCTCTCTCTCCTGGCTTAATGCCTTGGTTTAATGTCTCTTCTACTGTATGTATTTGTTTTTCAAATGCTTCCATGGCTCCAGATAAATACATCAACGGGGAATTGTGAGTCCCTCTTGTCTTTGACATGCTTTCAGCTTTCCTTTTGCCCATTAATGCTCTTTCCCCCCCTTGGCTTACTTATGGGCATCTGGGCTTGAGATCTTCCGAAATAGATTATAGTGGTAAACACACCCACTGGGTCTGATCTAGCACAGAAAATACTCTAATATATTATGGTAGAAAGCAACCAGATGCTAATTGTGAGTAGTTGGCCTGGTATATAATGCTCACTAATTCTTAGTGATCACTTTGTACCATGCCAAGCAACCCTTATGATGATTGGTTGTAATTCAACCTTGTAGACCAGTTATCCTAGTGGTAACGTGGACAAAGCAGTCTTAGGCTAAACTCTGAAAGGCATGTGAAGCCAGCTGTAATACCATACACATCCCCCTTGAATACCAAATGAAAGGGACACCACACAGATATATATTGAAAATATATATTGATTTATTAACTATAAAATCCCCTGGACTCTTTATGAGCACAGAAGCACAAGCGTTAAATCACAAGACAGTTTAAAAATACACAAAAGTTGCACAATATGGATGAGCCCTAGGGGCCACCTAAACCATATACTAAGAACGTGGTATAAGAGATACCAAACGGAAAGGGAACAGGCCTAGGGCCTTGGGAATCGCTGGAGCTATTCAAGACTAGCAGTGACTAAGTCGGGAAAGGCCAGCGGGACTCGGGTGCAGTGTTCAAAGTGCACGCACTTTCCAATGCAAAGTCTACGGTGCGTAAAAAGTACAAAGTTAGAAAGTTAGGAACCTTCCGAGTGACCTATGGAGCTGAAACTTGAGACACAGGCCCTTGGGATGTGTACCAGTGTAGGGACACCGGCGGAGCTGAGTTACCTCACCCACAGGAAGCGGGTGCACAGGGTCGAAGTAGTGTCAGGTTTCGTCACGCTGGTCGATGGTGCTTGGAGCTGAAGATGCTGCAGGTGGCTCGATGTGAAGAGTTCCGGTGGATCCAAGGGTGGATCTGAAGAGGTGAAGACCTGAAAGCAGAGGGGACAATGTTCAAAGTCACTAGCCAGTGACTACCGTGGAACCAGATTGGAACCAGGCGATGTCGGGTGCAAATAGGCGTCGTTAGGTAGCTTCTCTCTGCAGCCACGTAGACACCGGGGGTCAAGGACGTCCAGGAGTCAGTCACGAGCTGTCCCACGCAGGCTTCTCGCTGTTGGCGGTGTTGGCAACTTGATCAGAGCAAACAGGCCTTGGCTAATGCAAGCCACGCAGGAATCAAAAGATGCTTAACACTCAGACCAGCAAGGTCAGAGCGAGTGCTCCTTTTCACAGGAGCTTGGGTAGGTCTGGAGCAACCAGACCTGCTGTGTAAATCGTCGGTTTTGTTGCCAATATGGCCGCTGACCACGTGGCTAGTGGCCGGGATGGCGCGTCGAGTGGCACAATGTAAAAGGGCCCCACGCAGATTGTGGAGATGCTGGAGGGCTGATCTTTGGTACAAGGGCTGTTCGGCGGTGGGGGTTCTCAGTCCCCAAAGCACAATGTCGAGGATGCCTCAGAAGCTGCGCAGTCAGCTTTTTGAGTGTCTTCCAAGAGGTCCAGTCCCACGTCACTCGGTGCCTCCACGGGTCCCTTCTTTGCAGGGACTGTGGATCGGGCTCGGAGAGGTCTGGGAGTCTGGTTCTTGTTGGGCTCTGGGCTCGGGCTCCGGCGGGAGGCGGCGGCAAAGCAGACGTCGAGTTGCTGGTTGGTGCCTGTATTCACAGGGTGGCCACTCCTAGGCCACAAAGGAGATTATCTTCAGTCTTCTGTGCAGCAGAATGTCGAAGTCCAGTCTTCTTCTTTGTTTAAAGTTGATTCAGGATGATCTGCTGTGCAATGGCACTGCTCCCACTCTTATTCCCAATCTGAGGGGTGGATCACCTACTAGGTCCCTCCTTTGGGAGGAACCAGGAAGGGGGGCGGTTACACCCCTTTGCTTTGTCCAGCTCCTCGCCAGCCCTGGGTCTGGAAAGTCCCAGGAACGGTTTGGACTGGCCTATGCACGGGGACACCTTGTGTGCCCCGGGCATGTCTGATTCTATTCAGCCCTGTCCTACCCAATACACAAAACCCTGTCTGGGGTGGTGCTCGCACCTTCCAAGGCAGGAAACCCTTTGTCCAGGCCACCATCTGCCGAGTTTCGGTCAGCAGCAGGAGGCCAGACTCGTGTCTGTGGTGGCAGCATCCATTTTGTGATGCTGAGGCTCTGGTTAACTTTAACCGGGGTTTAAGGCTACACACATATCGTGTCCCTCTAGAAGGGTGTAATGCTATCCCCGTCAACAGAACTGTCGAGGGGATAGTATTCCAATTCGTATGACACTTTACTCGACATGTTTTGATAAAGCCAAACCAAAGATAGCATTTAACCGCGAGGATTATAATGCACTTAAGAGTATATGGCATGGCAATATCCCGGAACAGCTTAGGGAGTGGTTCCCGACAGCTGCAGACAGGCTCAGCTCATGCTAGAGCACCATCTCACATATTTCCAAGCACTCTGCCTCCAGGATTGATGAGGCCTTCCATAAGAGTGGCTGATAGGAACATATGTGTCCAGTTTAGGGTTAGGCACAGGCATACTGTACCTAAGTAAGAGGTGATTACACCAACTTTCCCCAGCTGAGTGATCAGCCAGTTGTGTCAAATATGGAGGCCAGGCCAGGGGTGGCACAATACATGCTGCAGCCCCTGGTAGGCCTTGGAAACACCTATGCCCTGGGTACCTAGGGTACTCTACTACAGGGGCTAATAAGGTGAACCAGTTCCAATTCGTAATGCACCTAAAGTGCATTGGCAGTAATTTAGAGAGAGAACAGCAGGCTGTGGGTCTGATTAGCAGGCCCACAGCCACATTAAGTCAGAAACCAGTAAAGCAAAAAGCAAAAATTTGGGGTAGCAGACCCTACTCTCCTACACTAATAAAAAGCAAATATTAACATTGCTAGGTGTTGCACAGTCAGCAATATAAACAAACAATAGGTCAATGGTCAATGCAAAATCAGAATCATAGCCCGTGTAAGTTCTTTTACTGGGAAGGTATTGCACAGCCTTCAGTAACTACCAAACAGTCCCGCACATGCAAAATGAGCTACAAACTAGATTGGGTCTTGCACAATTCAGAAATGTATAAATGACTCACCCTCGGGGGATTAAAAGACCTTTTCCAGAATGACAATAATGTGATCCAGCCCGGCCTTCTCCAGGCTAGGACGCACTTAGACGGGCCTGTTTCGCCCGGCGCAGTGGGATGCCTCCATTAAGTTTAATTGCACTCCTGAGCACAATAAACACTGCTGCCCTGCCTCCAGGTTTGGGATCAGGAACCTGGGTGAAAGTGCCAAGAGCAAGCTGCTGTACCGTGCGTCACAACTTGCAACCTGCCTAACGCATAATAAGGATGTAGGTTGCATTGCAACCCACTTTGAATCAACATTTTCTGACATGCCCTGTTAGTAAATAGGGCAGTTCACAAAATTCCTTCCTATTCATAAAAGTACAATTTTTTGTTATGGAAAATACGTAACTCAGGTGATTAATTCCAAGCTTGGCATATAACTGATTGTGCACTATCCCTGGTTCTGCGTCAACATTGCAAGAGTGCGAATCGTACAGTGCCACAACTTGACATAAGATTGATTCATTTTTTAAATTACATTTTCAGAGGGTTGAATATGAAGACATCCTTTTGCCCTATCCCAAACACCTGTCTAGCATTTTGATATTCTCATAATGTGTCAGTTTGGCCTATCAGCAGCAGTCTTATATGTAATTGACTACACACGAACCAGTGACCCTTCAAAAGGCAAATCTCTAACTTTTCATTGAGGCTGTTTCAGCACTATTGATCTTTTGGGCGATAGGTGATGGTTTCTACTACAGAGTAGCTGCTTTCCAGAGGCTTTAGGATAAGCTGTGACATACTCTGGTTGAGCTCTTCTGGACTTTGAGAGGCAGAACTCTGAGATACAGCTCATACAATCCCACTCCTATAGCTATTGTAGGCATCAACCAAAGTCTATCATGTGATTAATGTGACCCCAGCCTAACAGACACATAATCCTCAATCCAGACACATAATCCTCAATCCTCAAACCTAAAGCGAAGTGTTTGTTATATGTTCCCATAATATGTTCAAACTCCTTAATTTGTAGATCATTTACTTACTTATGAGGTGTTTTTGTAAATTGCTTGGTGTCTTGTTTAATAACTTCAGAGCTAAGAGGAACAAATTAAAACATGGTGGCTAGGGTAGTGTAGAATGAGGTGAGAACACTTATCCCACATTCTACTATGACTGGCCAAGGATAATTTCTTCAGTCAAATTATTTCCCGACTACTTCAGTTTTAGGGGGTTTAGCAAATCAGAAATAATTTTGTTCTTTTCTGCGCCTGTGATCCTGCCATGCAGCCATTTAGGCTCATGCAATCACACGGAACGGCTGCCATTTTTCTTGTCATTGAAGGGGCACTGAAGTTAGATTGCGTAAAGAACAGTAAATTGATATAAGACCTTTACTTCCAGTAGCTGTTTGTCTAAACTGTGCCTTGAAATTGATACTGTTGACTGTTTTAATTAGTATGCACTAAATATGCAATTGTGGATTTATTCAATGACATATATATCTTGTTCACTTTCTTGCTTAGGTGAGGCGAACCTATTGTAACATAACATGAACCTGCCTCTTCAAGGAGCAGCTATCACACCAGTTTTACCTTAGAAACAAACACAGTGCACATGACTCACAGTTTAGCAGAGTGTCCTTCTCTTACCTCTCAAAGAGCAGTACAGAGCTTAACCACCCTCCCATGCACCACACCCTGAAAGCTGATATGTCCATTGCAAAGCTGACAACTTCCACCTTTCAAAGTGCAAGGGCCAGGTAATTGACACAGCTCACTCATCAATGTATAACAAATAGTTGGGGTGGTCTTAGGAGGATTGAACCACTACAATCATTGAGCATAATATTCTCTTTGTGTTCAAATCACCTGCTTGGTCCTCCACCTATGTTAGGGGGACCCCAAAATCATCACATCTCTCATTGCCTGATATTCTTCAAAGCTCACTTTTGTGAATTGATTATATGCTTTTTAGCATGTAAGGGTAAAGTTGTTTTAAGTGGGTGCAGTAGCTTATTCCAGAAATTTGCATGAACTCCGTATTATGCGTATTAATAATGCACGTATTAACAAAACAGAGACCTCACATACCTTTGGTAAAACAACAAATAGTTTTCTTCATATGATAAACTACACATAGTCATCTCACTAAAATGAAAATATAGCAATCAGTGCCTTAAGTTAAACAATAAATAATTCCATCTTTGCATGCTAAAATGCATATAGTCATCTCACAAAAGTGAAAGCAGTGAGAGAGGTGATGATTTTGGGGTCCTCTCTAAATTAGGGAGAGAACCAAGCAGGTGTCTTCAGCATGATATGTTCTTTGTGTTAAAGGAATCTGCTTGCCCTCCCCTAGGTTAGGGGGACCCCAAAATCATCACCTCTCATTGTCTGGTATTTTTCAAAGTTCACTTTTGTGAATTGGTTATACACTTTTTAGCATGTAAAGGTAAAGTTGTTTTATCAAAGTGTTGTGGGTGCAGTAGATAACTCCACTACATAGCAGAGTAGGAATTATTGTATGAATTGTGTGTTCTCAATGAAATGGTAGTTACCAAATGTCAGCAACCTGCGCTAGCAGAGCGGAGTTCATTACCCACGGTTAATTTTGGCCTTGAAAAATGATCCTCTTCTAAATGATCGTCCCTATAGAAAGGCTTAAAAACATTTTATAAATGTTGATTTTACACACAAAAGGGCTCTGCCAAAATAACTAATATAGACAGCCCAATCATTCATGATTAGACATACAGCAAGTAATAGGAAGATTCACAAACGAACATAGAGTGAATACATTTATTTTATATTTTATTATGCATACACATAGAAACAATGATTGTTGTACATTCAGACAAGACAATATAAAGATAAAAGAATCAGTTTCTATTGGTCAAATATTGTTAATAAACCTTATGTAAAGAAGATGTTTCTTGATTTAAATGTAGGTACATAAAGTGAGCTTTGCCAGGAATAGGAGCAAAAGGGATCCTTGCATCAGAGCCTTGTTGCCAAAATGTATTCAAACACCATTGCTGATTTCCAGAGTCGTAATATCTTGCACTCTGTTTGAAAGAATCTCAGGGTAGTCTTTTGTGCTCTTTGCACTGGTGCAGCCACGAAATGCACTAAACTCGACAGGAGGTGCCACTGTGGAGAAAGGATACTAATTTCACAACCAGGCATTTAAATTTGCAATTACATAGTACTTACTACCTAGACAAACTGTTGAAGCATGTGCGCAATATTAAAACTGAGATGGGCATGAGACACCCATAAACAGATTCCATGGGTCCTTGTGTCCCAAATGTTATTTCTGGCATTGCACAAGCGTGGAGTAGCTTTTGGAATTCTGGTTCCCCAAAATGCCTACGCAATAATTTGTGGGCGATGCAGACAAGATCACCACTAGAACTATCAGAGAGAAGGAAACCACAGAGCTATAGGCAGAGGCATGCCCTTCTCCCCATTCAACACACAGCTTCTTATAGAGACATAGCCTTTGTTAAAGAAAGTTATATGTATACCATCGCCAGCTGTGAGGGAAGAGTTGCCTCGCAATCCCTGTTGTCAGCCCCCCGCTTTCGGAGAAAGAAATGGGGAGGATCAAAGTTTGCAACCCTTGCCCCACTCCTGTGGAATTCCCTTCCTTTTAAGCTCAGATCTATAACTCTGTACCCTCAATTTCGGAAGAAACTTAAAGCCCACTTATTTGCCAAATGTTTTAACTAGACCACTTGGTATTCTCCCCTTCCTATTCTGTTTTCCCTACTCCTACTCTGGAGATCTGTCTGTTGCAGCGCCATGAAACAGCCGGTGAAAGTGCGCTATACAAATATTTTAAACTCAAACTCAAACTCTGACCAGTTGGCTGGTTAGTATCTTTACGATACAGGACATCAGATTCTCTCTATTGCAATGTATGTATGTGAGGGAGAGTCGTATATCACCAAAGTCACCAATGTGTCTGTTGTTCACCTCCTCAGATGGTTTTAGCAAAGATAATCATATTTATTTGTATCCTTGTCCACTCATGTAGTCAGTGACAGTCTCTGAATTTGGAAGGTTTATTATTAAGGACAATACGTCTTGGAAATGACTATCTTCTGCATGTAGTACTCCCAGATGTTTGCCGGTACTGTCTTTGTTAACCAGAAAACTCCTGCTACAAGTAGCAACGTGCTTATGCTCACCCTCTTAACATGTTGGAATTGGTATATACCCGATTCATATATTAATCATATCTATATGTCTGTAGCATATGGTACAGAGTGTTCCTCTGGCCTCTGAGTTAAATGCTACCAGGAGGCCTGCAGCACCACCATGGTACCATGAGCAAGCAACTTTGTCTCCAGGCCTACTATTGTAGCCTGGCAGTGCAGTTTTAAACTGCAAATTCTGCCTTCAACAATAAACCCTCTTGACAAGTCATAAATGTCCTTTTTATATATTAATTAGTCACTCCTAAGTAGGCCTTAATGCCTCTAAGGCAGGGTTCATGGTATTTAACTTAGGAAATGTTTAATGTTCCATAGGCCCTTACAGCAAAATAAGGCCTCAAAACAATTTTCACTGTAGCAAGGCTGGCTGCTCCATTAGACAACCGTGGTTTACATGATCACATATATATTAATGCTAATTTAGGTTTGGAGCCAGCTAGAACATTTTTAATAACTCTTTTTTAACAGTTGATCAACAAACATTTACGTTGTGAAATCCACTTGTGGATAATTATTAAGGAAAATGTACTTTCATAAAGTTTTCTTTTTCCCTGTCTACAGACAATGGAAGGTAATCTTCATTTTGCTCTACCACATGTGTTAGCCAGTAATTAGGATTTGAACAGGTGGGAGCCTGCTCCCAGGACAGGGATAAAAGGCCTTGGGTGTGGGCAGGTGTTGTTGTGCCCTTGACATAATGGTTTGTGGGATGCACCCAGGAACTTGATTATCTTCAAAGAGGCCTAACCTGTCACTAGCAGATGTTGATAACACCTAGGCCTTCATCCTTCCTTGGTCCCCCTAGCAAGGCTAGCTCCGATCACATTTGGCTACTTGTTGACATTACAATCCTTCTGGAGTGCCAAGACCTGCTTGACAGGTATGCTGCGGTTTTCTATATCACACTTGGTAGTGCACTTTAAAGGAAGAGCGACAGATGAGAAACCACTTCTTGTGTATCCACTGCCTGGCTGATGTTGAACCCTGCTTTGTTCTACTAGACTTCTGTCTTTTGGTTTCATGAGAGTTCATGGACTGCCTAAAACTGCTTCTGGTGTTAGATGTGGGGGACACACACACTCCATCCCTCAGAACCCAAATTATTTGTGGCCGGAGACCTCTGCCGTCTTGAAAATGACTACACTTGGAAAGGATATCTCTAAAAACCTTTATCTGGATAGCCTGAGGTCATTTTCACCCACTAGCTCATGCCAGGCAGAAATGTGGCAACTCCAAGCAGCCGCTTCAGAATACCCCTGGACCTGAGGAAAATAGGAAGATTACTGAACTTGCTGTCTGCATACTGAGAAGAACCTGGATGACAGGAGAACCTGTTCTCTCTTTCTTACCCTGGGCAAAGAAGTGGACTCCAAGGGTCCAAAGAGCATAAGGTGGACCCCCAGCTACAGGATACAATAAACTACAAGCAGCCGTTTTGCAGCTTCCAAGCTGGTCAGTGGCAACTGGATCTGGACTGTTTTGAAAACCAGTGAGTTTCTAAGTGCCACCCCTGAGGTCCTGGGGGACTTTAGTGTACTCCTGTGTTGGCATGGGACTTAAAGGACCAACGTTAGAGGGAATAATCTTTCACCATGGCAAACCTGGTTAGTGTATCTGACCTGTGCTCCAATGAGGTGAACATCACATGTTCCCTAGGAACTGTTCTTCCATAACCATTGACTATCATCGGCCCTTTGTAATTTGTTGTGCTATTTCTATTTATATCTTTAAAAATGTATATCTCCGGGTTCCCTTATTGGATGTTGTGTCATTTTTGTTATCATATTCTTACATTTTAATCTTTGTTTCTGGTTTGGTTTGGGAATTTTATTGTTTTACATTTTGACTTCATTACTGTTTTTGAAACTGCATAAACACTTTTTAAAGCATAGGTTTATTTAGGGAGTTTAGTTGAGGTGATACTTACCTCCCTCAACTAAGGTTTATGACAAAGCCACCAGTGTATATGGCTTAAAATGGGTTTAGGTTAGGCTCTATGCCAGATAGTTCATATAGAGTCACATATTCCTATTTATGTTTAGAGTTAAAGATTGAAACCAACACTGAGCCAACTCCATTCTCCTGCCACACAAATGCATAGAATCTGTGTCCCCACTTATTTACCGTCAGATGTCAACACTTGATATAATACATATACCACCATTCCACATAGTAAAGTATTTGCACGAGTGGTACATTATTTTAAACCAGCAAACCTAAAAGACCAGTTCCATGTTTCATAGGATCAATGAAGCACAACATTCTTTTTTTTAATGTTGTGGTTTCACCAAATTGGTTGGAATGAGCCTCTGCTCGCCTGGAAATATTTTTTGTGTGAGTTTCCATCAAAAAGACTTTGATTTTAGGAGCACTGGGTATGTATATATGTTCCATCTAGTCTTCTGGAGCCCCTGGGATCAATAATTCCAGTACTAAGTAAGCATGTGTTCAAACGTGTTTGTGGAAAAATTGTTTAAGCATATGCCAAAGCATGTGTCTTGGACTCTTTCATCAGCTGTGCTCTAGAGTGCAGAATTACAAATATAAGAAGATCTAGAAATGAGAATTTCCATTAATTCTATAGTCAAGTTGAAATAGCACCCACAGCTGGAAGAAGACTCAAAAATCAAACATGCAAACAAGAAGGTAATGGATGATGGTGAAAATAGAATGATTTGCTTATCTGAGCAGCATTTTATGGTGAAGAATTATCATAGATAGTTGTATTTTCTCTCTAGTTGCTTCCAGTTGTTTTAGAATTTGAAAATGGACAACACATTTAGATGCAACATGTCAGCCATATTGTATTAGTACAAGGATTATACGTCATGCATAATGACATACCACATTGTTCACACAATTTGATATTTACATAGCAGCCATAATACAATGGCATTTCTGTGCATTATGTCATTGTAGTCAATTCCAAGATGGCCGATCTATTGCTTCTAAATGTGGCATCCATCTTTGTTCTTTAAGTAATCTTATATTATGCACAATCCCATATCTTTAAATTGTTTCCAATGCATATAGTTTTTTTTCTATTTTTAGTCTCTTCTTTTAATGTATTTTATATATGTTTGTAAAAGTGTGTGTGTGTGTGTTTGTGTGCTTTATTTGAGTTGGTTGAGGGGCTGCATTATGAGTTACTGGGTGCCTAATCTCACCAAAGATTAAACAAACAATTAAAGGTTGTCAAATTGTTAGCAACTGGTTGTATGACAGAATCACGCCTACATTCTTATCTTATATTATCTTAATAGGAACTTAAGAGTGCACAGCCACCCAGAGGTTTCATGGCGCTGACTAGGCAGGAATCACACTGAGACAAGTCACCCGAGTGCTTGCTCGTATAGCCAAGTTTTGTGCATTCTTCTAAAGGTCAGGAGGTTATTACTCATCCGGATTGGCAATGGCAGAGAGTTCCAGAATAATGGAGCGAGATGAGAAAACCTGCACCCCCCCTGGCGCTTAAGCTTGAAAGTAGGGACGGAAAGGAGCTGAAGGTGGGCTGAGTGAAGGTTACGAGAGGGTGTGTGCCTGACTATTCTGCAGCTAATGAATTTTGGGATATTGCCGTGCAAAGCTTTAAAGATGATACACCCCGTCTTGAATGCGATGCGTTGGGCTAGAGGGAGCCAATGGAGCTTATCCAATATCGGTCTGGCAGATGACCATCTAGGTTCTTTATGGATCAGCCTCGCAGCCTGATTTTGAACCAGTTGGAGCCGCTTAGGTATGCCCAAAGGAAGGCCCAGATAAACGGAGTTTGAGAAATCCAGACGTGACAGAACCAGAGCAATCACAACCTGTTTTAAAGCAGAGTGGGTAAGCAAATGCGCAATTTTTCTAATCCTCCATAGCTGAAATAGACAGGAGGAGACCACTGTGCCCACTTGTCCTCTAAGAGAGAGGTCGGCGTTAATAATTACCCCTAGACTTTTTACCGACGGAGAAGGAGAGTGGGGGGGGGGGTGCCCAGTGCAGCCGGCCAATAATGGAGTCCCAAGACAAGTGCACTTTTCCCAGGTAGGATTATTTCAGTCTTACCCGGGTTGAGTTTCAGATGGTTCTGATCCATCCAGCTCTGAATATAGAGCATGGCAGTTTGAAAATTGCGGATGGAATCAGTAGAGCCATCCAAGCTGAAGACCAGCTGGAGGTCATCCGCATAGTTAAAGGTGGTGACCATAATATTTTTTAAAGAGTGGATCAAAGGCCGAAGATAAAGGTTGAAGAGGAGGGGCGATAAGGAAGAACCCTGTGGGACTCCACATGAGGTTGCTAGTTTAGGAGCAGTGAACGGGGTGAGACAGACTGCTTGAATTCTGCACTCAAGAAAGGAACTGATCCAGTTGTGGGTGGCACCCAGGATGCCGGCCTGTCTGACACGGTCCAACAAGATCCTATGGTCGACTGTGTCAAAAGCGGCCGACAGATCTAATAACACCAACGCCTGGGCGACACCATTATCTGCATTGGCTCTCATAGTATCCAATAAGGTCAGAATTACCGTCTCAGTAGAGTGGGCAGGCCTGAAGCCTGCCTGGTGCGGCTCTAGGTATTCTGTTAGTTCAATAAAATTAGATAGATATTTAGTCACGTGCGCCTCCAAAATTTTTGACAGAAAGAGATGGGCCGGAAATTAGAAAGATTTTCAGGGTCAGCCCCGGGTTTTTTAAGTAGGGGTATAATTATGGCGTTCTTAAAAGCTGTAGGGACTTTACCCTGCGACAGTGATTCATTGAGAAGAGGTACCACACTATGTGGTAGGTGAGAGAGGACATCCCTCATGATGTAGGGAGGGCAACAGTCATTACGGTAGCCGGATTTAAGACGAGTCAGTAGATCTAAGAGTGTTGAATGGCTGATAGGAGGGACATTTCCTACGATAGAGGTATTAATTACCAGGTTGTCCTTCGGGTCTCTGACCATTGTAGTTGGGATACTGCCCTTGATAGTCGCAATCTTCTGTAGGAAGAAGTTATTGAGGGAGTCACAAGTGTTTTGAGTGGGAGTCTGTTTTAGGATGATCCTTTCGGGGTTGCAGAGATCATTAACTATCGAGAAAATTTCCGTCAACTTATTTTGGGAGTCTAATATTCTTTGAGAAAAATAGGTAGCTTTGGCTCCAAGGATGGCGATTTTATACTCTTTCCGAGCTAGGGAATACTGGAGTTTATCCTCTGGGTAGTAAAATAATCTCCATTTCCTTTCCTTTTGGCGGAACTCGAGTTTCTGTTTTTTTAAAGTAGCTGAAAACCATTTTTGAGAATCTGAGTGCCGAGAGCGGGTAAACTTTGTAAGTGGAACATGGATGTTACTGGCCGACGATAGCCAAGAGGAGATGTTGGCTTCCATGGTATTAACATCTGAGTTGGGAGGGGGTACTGAACTAGTCAGTGTGTCCATGAAGGTTTGACTATCTAAAGCCCTCCATTTTCTAATTACTCCCCCCGAAGAGATGTTCCTAGGCATTGAAGGCATAATGATATTAAATTGTATTAATTAATGGCCCGACCATATACAGGGAGAGATACTAAGATCTGTTCGAGAGAGATTGATAGACCAAACTTGGTCCAGTGCATGACCTTTGATGTGAGTAGCGGTATGGATATGTTGGACAAAAGTTAGATTCAAAAGCATATGAAGGAGATCTGTAGCATGGGGTCCACCTGAGGGGTCATTAAACCAGTAGTTGAGGTCGCCTATAAATAGAACATTAGTGAAGTTCATGGCTAGATTGGCCAGCTGTTCACATAAAGAAATGGGGAAATTAGGCATGGGTTGGGGGGGCTGATAGAGTAGAATGAAAATGAGGGCGCCAGAACTAGAGTCTAGTTTGATGACTAGATTGTCCGCCGCCGACACTTCCAAAGGGGAGATGCAAGTGAAAGTACGGTGTTTCGATATAATGGCAGCAACTCCCCCGCCAGGTCTACCTGAAGATCGATTTGCCTGTAAAATATAATAATCCTGGGGTAACGCAGCTAAGATATCAGGAGTAGAATCCTGAGTCAGCCAGGTTTCAGTGAGCAAGAGTATATCTGGTTCAACTGTGGTAAGCAAGAGAAAGATATCGAGTTGGTGTTTGACAAAGGACCGTGTATTAAGATACAAGACGCTGAGAGTAGGGTGTTTCAGGGTGGCAGATACAGACGTGAGGCGGTGATGAAGAATACATGGAGGGGCAAGGGGAGAGCTGTGTGTATAAAGAATAGCATTAGCCTTAAGGCAGTTATTGATATCCCTCTTGAGCGGAGGGTTTTTGTTAGAGAGAGACCTGAGTTCCACTGAAGTATATTTGATTGAAGATCCAGAAAGCCTGGCCCCCGGGCCCGTCGGCGCGCGGACGGGCGCAGACGGGCTTGCCTTTGGCGTGCCGCCGGCACGCCCCTGCGCGCATCCGCTGCATGCGTCCGCTGCGCTCCCGGGCATTGCTGGCATTTGAATCTAAGCTCTGCCTCCAACTCCTCCCCCCTTTTGGCCGATTGGCTGAGGCCTCAGGGTGGTGTCAGGAGCAGCGAGAGGGCAGCGAAATTTCCTAAACAGGTGCCGGTTAGAGCACACAGACAAAGGTGACACAGTTCAATATTCAATTTTAAAACATAGCAATTTTAAAAGCAAAGATACGAGCGGCAGCCCGTCAGCGTGATAGCAGGCTTACAATCGCCTGAGATTAACGCTGGGGGAGATTTCTAGCTTTCCGGGTCTATGCTTCGACTCCAACTCCTCCCCCCTTTCGGACGATTGGCTGAGGCCTCAGGGTGGTGTCAGGAGCAGCGAGAGGGCAGTGAAATTTCCTTAACAGGTGCCGGTTCGAGCAAACAGACAAAGGTGACACAGTTCAATATTGAATTTTAAAACATAGCAATTTTAACAGCAAAGAGAGGAGCGGCAGCCCGTCAGTGTGATAGCAGGCCTACAATCGCCTGAGATTAACGCTGCGGGGAGATTTCTAGCTTTCCGGGTCTAAGTTCCGCCTCCATCTCCTCCCCCTTGCGGCCGATTGGCTGAGGCCTCAGGGTGGTGTCAGGGGCAGCGAGAGGGCAGCGAAATTTCCTAAACAGGTGCCGGTTCGAGCACACAGACAAAGGTGACACAGTTCAATATTCAATTTTAAAAAATAGCATCTTTGAAAGCAAAGAGACGAGCGGCAGCCTGTCAGTGTGATAGCAGGCCTACATTTACCACGCATGCCTTTACATGTCTCTACTCTCATTATCACACAAATTGTACGACTTGCTTTAGGAGAATTCTGGACTTTGAAATAGTATAAATTACTATTCCAACTCTAGTGGGTCTTTCAGTAGGGAAGGTGTTGGACTTAAAATCCAACACCAGTCCAACACTGGATTTTAATGACTTGCATGGAAAAGGAATGCATGGTAACATTGCAGTGGTGGTAGTGACTGTGTTGCGAAGGAAGGTCATGTACTGCCTTTGTGATCCCTTAGCAACCTGATATTTTTACCTCACAAACCTCACCAACCTCAAAAATTACATAAATTACTTCAGAGTTGAGTGACTGTAAGAAATATCCTATTATTAAGCTTCTTAGGAGAAGTATTTCTAGATTACATTTCCGGAGCCTTAAGAAGTCAATTATTTTGGACCTTTAAGCCAAATGTCCTAATTCCAAGGATCTGGTCTGACCTCTAGGACCATTTCAGTTAGGCATATGTTGATGTTTATTAGATAGCTGAGATGTATATTGTTCAGTGTTAGTGGGGAAACGTTGCAGACTTTGCCATGTATCCATGTGTCAACAAAGACCAACAATAAACAACCTGTGGGAAAGTCCACCTCCTGCCATAATGAAGAGGTCTTCATTCAGCCTGTGGGCTCTTTGAATGATAAGGTTGACAAGAATAACACATTAAGCAAGGGTGAGGACTTACTAGGTTTTGTAAGGATGTTAACTCTCCTCCTAAACACTTTGCAATATTGCGTTACCAACATGTCTAATCATGTAAGTCAAACTCAGTTCCATTATGAAAGGCAGATACCTTAGATGACCACAAGTTTCCATCTGCAGCATCATTAACAAGTGTAGAGTTGAAGGTTTTGCAGTCTTGCTGAAGGTCAACATTCTTGAGGCATTATGATTTGAAATATTTCATGTGTACATCAGCACCTTCACAGACTAAGCCCTTCAAGCTTAAATTCAGACAAAATATTCAAAGGCTGCCCTTGTCGTGGAGACACCTTCACGGTTTGAGTGATAAACAGAAACTACCCATATCTCGTCCTTCTCACTCTTTTAAGTGGCCTTTAATAACATCTTGGAAGGTTACATTTCAGTGTCCTCACCCTGAAGACCAAAGCATTAGGTACCACTTTGTACAAAAGGAGATGACTATGTGAAGATTGATGGAGTGGGTTTGCTCATATATCACTACTGTGCAATCAATTATTCTCAGCACATTGAGATCAAGAGGAAAGGAATATAGAAATGACCTCTATTCAGAGGCACCTACCAGAGCGATAAAATGTTGCTGCCATGTAGATACAGTTGGTCATCTCCCCAAAACATTCAACATCTCCATCGGCCTCACAGGTCAAGGCATTAGTCGCATTACAGTAGGGGCACTTCACTCCATTCAGTTGTTTGTTTATGGGTGGAACTGTACAATGCATAGAGGAAAAGCAAATATCTTTGATTTTGAGGTTTTCCATACATGTGTCTCAAAATGCAATAATTATTCTATAGGCAGCATTTCCCAAACTGTGGTTCATGGGGAAATTTTAGGTGAGATGCAATAGTCCTGGGATATATCACATTTAAAACTTGTGCTTGATTTGTACCTCACACCTCCGCAGTCCTAATGGTCATAATAATGTGTTTCCAAAGTAAATGCAACATGACAGCAGGTGATAGGCATTCTCAATTCGCCAGTGCTGTGTGTGTTCACAGCATTGTCCTATTTAAATCATATTACAGCAGATTAATCACTGACATAGTTCAAAGTGTATTTTTACCATTAAGACTGGGGGGATAAGTAGCACATTTAGCACAATCTTTCCCGCCTGGCCTGCAAGTAATTAAATTGAGCTAAATTTTAGCTTATATACCAGCAGGAATGAAGAGAAAACTATACTCTCATTATATTTACTGTAATACAATCTAAAGAAAGTCCATGAGGCTCAAAAAACGGATTATGTTCTACCAGATTGTGCATGATCATGCCATAGCTCAACTCCTTGACAATGCCCACAGCATCACCATACACCAGCCAGCAGGGGTTGTTATTCCAGGCAGCAGATTCCTTTCTTTACGACAAAAATCACCACTGCCTCATGTCAATTAGTGCTAGGTGGGTCACAAATGTTTGTTGTTCTAAAAATATGGTTGTGATTTTAAATTGTTTAGAAGGCACTGCCGTAGAGGAATGAAAGTGAGCTCTAAATGGGCAGTGCAAAGTCTGGAATATTATTACTATTATTACTATGATGTGGGATTTGTATAAAGCGGATAAAGGGGGAGCCCTGGTGGTGATGGATACCAGCTTTTACATTATACAAGTGAATGCTCATTTGAATGACACCGAAACTTATGCCCTTTTGACTAACGATCCCACCAAGGAATTTCAAACCAATCTCACTGAGATTTTACAAAGAGCGTTAGACGAGGGCACGATTACCCTCAAAACCAAGAACTTTCTAACCAAACAATGTCCATCTATTCCATCCATACAAATGCTCCCCAAAATTCACAAAGATCTACACCAACCTCCATTGCGTCCCATTTTCAATACAAGAGGCAGCATACAAGAACCGGTGGGTCAATTTCCCGACTTACACCTAATGATTTTGTGTTTAAAACTCAGACATACATTAAGGATACCACAGAATTTTTGATCAAGTTGAAAGAAATCACTATTCAAGAGGATTACGAGACATGGCTATGTGCCATAGACGTTCCGGCGTTATACACGTCTATTCCACATAATCTTGGAATAGAAGCAGCTGAAACAATACTACTCCAATCGTCGATGGATCAAACATTTCAAGTCTTTATAATGGAATTACTGAATTTCACATTGTACCAAAGTTACTTCAAATGGCAAGAACACCATTACTTGCAACTCACAGGAACTAGCATGGGAAATTGCGCAGCACCGTGCTACGCGAATATTTTCATGATAAACTTTGAAACAAATCATATTCTTAACCAAGAACAATGGAAGAAACATGCCAGAGCATTCTACAGATACATAGATGATATCTTTGTCCTATGGCATGGTCCCAAACAAGTAATATTACAACAACTAGAGGTTTTAAATAAAATCAATGACCGGATTCAATTTACATATCAGATAGACCAAAAGACTAACGCTTTTCTTGATGTAATAATCCAGATTGATCAGAATGAAATCAGGACAACCTTGTACAAGAAATCCACAGACCGGAACAATCTATTGCACTATGGTAGCTTCCATCAGAACTCTCTCAAGAATAACTTACCCACATCTCAACTGTATAGAGTAAAAAGGATTGTATCATAACCTGAGAAATCACAACTACAAATACACAATATGATTCAACGATTCAAAGAGAGAGGATATCCTCCCACGGTATTGGAGATTGCAGAAAATAAATGTAAGATGAAAACACGGTCAGAGCTACTCACAACTTCATTCAAATCCACAGAGAAACGTTCAGATGTAGTATCAACATTTTCCACCAGAAGTCATGCATACAAACAATCTATTCTAAGACATTGGTTAATTTTATCAGGAGAACCTGATTTCAAGGGCATCCTTAAAAACAATCCAAGATTTGCATATACCCGCAGCAGAAACATTCAAGATTTGATAAAGAAACGCACCATGACAACAAATCAAGAATCTTTCAAGGGCATAATACCATGCCACAACTGCAACAATTGCCATGCCATCATCAAGGGGACTACGATCAACCATCCTAGATGTGGACTCCCATACGACTGAAAGTAACAGCGACTTGTGATTCTATGAATTTAATCTATTTGCTCAAATGCCCATGTGGATTGGTCTACGTGGGAAAAACCACAAGAAAGATAAAAACACAAATAACTGAACATAAGAGCAATATAAGGACGAGGAATAAAAAATCAACCGTTGCTGCACATTTCAATGACCAGAGACACAACATTTCACAACTGAAGTTTATGGTACTTGAAACCATACATAACACCGACAATCAGGATGTGAATAGAAGATTACTGCAAAAAGAAACTCAATGGATTTATAGACTTGATTCCTTGAGGCCCCATGGGCTAAATGACCGTTTGGAACTCTCATGTTACCTGTGAACCTCACAAACAACAGTAACACACTGTGATATTACACATTGATTTTGATACGTTAGTTTTCAATTTAACAAGTATTTACGATTTTATATAAGTACTTTGTTTTTCAGTGATCTGATCACTTCACAACTTCGTTACCTAATTTCAGATAACTTGAGAGCACTCATTGATACAAAACGACACTTTGGGGTGTAGTTTTCAACCCATTACAAAATGACCGATCCTTTTCATGCCGTTTTTCACTAGTCCGCCAACACTTTCCACTATACACGGCCACCTGGTATTCACTCGGTATATCCTTAGGCTTGCCACATAGCACACGCTAATCTGTCCGGAAGACACTTGGGAGACCAAACAACGTGTTGAGCGGTAAGATACACTGGGTAACTAGCGTTTAACTTCGTTCCGTTTAAAAGGGAAATTGACACACCAGCACGGCCACCTGTTCCAATTGCGTTATCACATAGTACAGGCGAAATCATTTGTCGAGAATAGCGGGTCACTTGGTTATGTTATTCACGTTAGTTGAATCACCGCAGTAGGAATTATGCACTTTAATAACCACGAGAAGTCACACAGCATGGAACTTCACATTATTTCGTGTTAGAAGAATAACACGCGGTAAAACTCGACATGTTTCACTTTACTTTTTGGCATTTAAATGAAGAATCACATGTGGTGTTTTTCACTTTATGAATTGAATCATTATAACTTTTATCACTATGACGACAATGATATGGAACTGTTTGCTTTAAGACTGTAATATTGCTTAACAGTTGGGTAATTTAATGAATCCTCATTGAGAATATGTTGTACATTAACAGATTCCCCTGACGGAGTGTCTGTCATGGGCACGAAATGCATTGGGAACATGCTACTTCAAGTGTTTCTATGGATGTAAAATACATGTGAATGCAAAAATATCTTGGATGTGATATTAAACATCAAGATTTATGTGAAAGAAGCATTAAAAATCAAACTTGATGAACTTCACAAACAAAGTTTGAAAATTTATGATTTGAAAATTCATGATTAAAACCATATGTTGAAAAGTTAGAAGATCTGATGATCCTTTAAGCTGTGCCCAGAGGGTCGTTCCTTAAATAAAGGGGACGCTTTTCTCGCATTTGTAAATCACATGCTGCAAAGAGAAACTCAATGGATTTATAGACTTGATTCCTTGAGGCCCCATGGGCTAAATGACCGTTTGGAACTCTCATGTTACCTGTAAACCTCACAAACAACAGTAACACACTATGATATTACACATTGATTTTGATACGTTGGTTTTCAATTTAATATGTATTTACAATTTTATATAAGTACTTTGTTTTTCAGTGATCTGATCACTTCGCAACTTCGTTACCTAATTTCAGATAACTTGGGAGCACTCATTCATACAAAACGACACTTTGGGGTGTAGTTTTCCACCCATTATAAAATGGCCGAACCTTTTCATGCCGTTTTTCACTAGTCCGCCAACACTTTCCGCTATACGCGGCCACCTGGTATGCACTTGGTATATCCTTAGGCTTGCCTAATAGCACACGCTAATCTGTCCAGAAGACACTTGGGAGACTAAACAACGTGTTGAGCGGTAAGATACACAAGCAATAGCTGGGCAACTAGCGTTTAACTTCGTTCCGTTTAAAAGGGAAATTGACACACCAGCACGGCCACCTGTTCCAATTGCGTTATCACATAGTACGGGCAAAATCATTTGTCGAGAACAGCAGGTCACTTGGTTATGTTATTCATGTTAGTTGTATCACCGCAGTAGGAATTATGCACTTTAATAACCACGAGAAGTCACAAAGCATGGAACTTCACATGAATTTCGTGTTAGAAGAATAACACGCGGTAAAACTTGACATGTTTCACTTTACTTTTTGGCATTTAAATGAAGAATCACACGTGGTGTTTTTCACTTTATGAATTGAATCATTATAACTTTCATCACTATGACGACAATGATATGGAACTGTTTGCTTTAAGACTGTAATATTGCTTAACAGTTGGGTAATTTAATGAATCCTCATTGAGAATATGTTGTACATTAACAGATTCCCCTGACGGAGTGTCTGTCATGGGCACGAAATGCATTGGGAACATGCTACTTCAAGTGTTTCTATGGATGTAAAATACATGTGAATGCAAAAATATCTTGGATGTGATATTAAACATCAAGATTTATGTGAAAGAAGCATTAAAAATCAAACTTGATGAACTTCACAAACAAAGTTTGAAAATTTATGATTTGAAAATTCATGATTAAAACCATATGTTGAAAAGTTAGAAGATCTGATGATCCTTTAAGCTGTGCCCAGAGGGTCATTCCTTAAATAAAGGGGACGCTTTTCTCGCATTTGTAAATCACATGCTGCAAAGAGAAACTCAATGGATTTATAGACTTGATTCCTTGAGGCCCCATGGGCTAAATGACCGTTTGGAACTCTCATGTTACCTGTAAACCTCACAAACAACAGTAACACACTATGATATTACACATTGATTTTGATACGTTGGTTTTCAATTTAATATGTATTTACAATTTTATATAAGTACTTTGTTTTTCAGTGATCTGATCACTTCGCAACTTTGTTACCTAATTTCAGATAACTTGGGAGCACTCATTCATACAAAATGACACTTTGGGGTGTAGTTTTCCACCCATTATAAAATGGCCGAACCTTTTCATGCCGTTTTTCACTAGTCCGCCAACACTTTCCGCTATACGCGGCCACCTGGTATGCACTTGGTATATCCTTAGGCTTGCCTAATAGCACACGCTAATCTGTCCGGAAGACACTTGGGAGACCAAACAACGTGTTGAGCGGTAAGATACACACTCAATAGCTGGGCAACTAGCGTTTAACTTTTTTCCGTTTAAAAGGGAAATTGACACACCAGCACGGCCACCTGTTCCAATTGCGTTATCACATAGTACGGGCAAAATCATTTGTCGAGAACAGCGGGTCACTTGGTTATGTTATTCATGTTAGTTGTATCACCGCAGTAGGAATTATGCACTTTAATAACCACGAGAAGTCACACAGCATGGAACTTCACATGAATTTCGTGTTAGAAGAATAACACGCGGTAAAACTTGACATGTTTCACTTTACTTTTTGGCATTTAAATGAAGAATTACACGTGGTGTTTTTCACTTTATGAATTGAATCATTATAACTTTTATCACTATGACGACAATGATATGGAACTGTTTGCTTTAAGACTGTAATGTTGCTTAACAGTTGGGTAATTTAATGGATCCTCATTGAGATTATGTTGTACATTAAAAGATTCCCCTGACGAACTGCCTGTCGTGGGCACGAAATGCATTGGGAACATGCTACTTCAAGTGTTTCTATGGATGTAAAACACATGTGAATGCAAACATATCTTGGATGTGATATTAAATATCAAGATTTATGTGAAAGAAGCATTAAAAATCAAACTTGATGAACTTCACAAACAAAGTTTGAAAATTAATGATTTGAAAATTCATGATTAAAACCATATGTTGAAAAGTTAGAAGATCTGATGATTCTTTAAGCTGTGCCCAGAGGGTCGTTCCTTAAATAAAGGGGACGCTTTTCTCGGATTTGTAGTACGCACAGCTACCAAGAGGTGTCTCCCGGTGCAGGAAGAGACAACAGAAGAGAGCTGCAGCTAACAGTTAGTAAAGCCATGACTTAAGATTCTTACGAAAGGTAAGTAAGAAGTGAAAGTTCCTAAGAGGGACCGGAAGAGAGTCTTAGTGTTTCTGGCCTAGTTAGGCAAACAAGTTCCCCCTCATGTGAACAAGACAATACCTGGGCTTTGCGAACAGCTGAGAGGTTGGATGATCTCAACTGTCGGGTAGGCACAGAGGGTGTCACCATACCTTGAATAGACAAGGGGGGCAAGCAATGTCAGGCCCTGAACATGTCGTAAAAAGCCTTGAGTTTGATACACTTCTCAATCGTAAGCCAGTGCAGTTCATGAAGCAGAGGATTTGCCGAGTCAATTCTAGGCAGCTGGAAGCGGAGGCGAATTGCCGGATTCTGAATGATTTGTAAACGATGAAACAAAGATTTATCAGCACCAAAGTACAGTACACTGCTGTAATCCAATCTAGATATCACCAGAGCCTAAATTATGGTTCTTTGCGTGGCCGCAGGAATTAGCCAAAAGATCTTCATGAGCGACCTGACCTTGGATACCTGTGGTTTCAGTGAGAGCTTATTGTCAATAAGAAAGCCAAGTTCTTGACCTTAGGTGTCGGCCCGAGTTCATCCAGCAAATGATTGGCTCCCCGGACTAAGGTTGTTTCCCAGAACCAGGACCTCAGTTTCATCAATGTTAACCTTCAGTGTGTTTTTATTAATCCAGACGGAAACATTTCTCAGACCCACATGTAATAAGGAAGTATCTTGATGTTGAGCAGCTGATAACGAAAAGATAATCTCAGTGTTTTCAGCGTATTAAAAAAGAGTGAGCCTATACTTCTCAATAACATCTGCAAATGGATGAACATAAACGTTGAAGGGCAGTGGGCTCAGAATGGATCCCTGAGGAACTCCAGAAGACAGAGCTGATGTCTTATATCTTACATTGGCCGGGTAGACCTGGAAGGTGAGATGTTTTAAGAGGGAGGTCAGCCACCTCAAGGCTGAGCTTTCTATGCACAAGGCCTCAAGTTTACCTGCCAGAATGGAATGCGACACTTTGACAAATGCTGCACTTAAGTCAAGCAGAATGAGAGCAGCATTACTGCCAGAATTGAGCTGTTGCCTAAGACGTTCATTGAACCCAAGGAGAGTGGATTCGGTACTGTATGCAGCCCTAAAAACCAGACTGTGATGGGTGGGGCATCTGTTGAGACTAAACAAAATGAATAGAGTTGGGTATTAACAGGCTTTTCTAAAATCTTGGAAATGTCAAAAAGAATGACAATCAATTGGAAATTTGACCAACAGGAGGGGTCCAGATCAAGGGGAGAACAAGAGTATGTTTCCAGTTATGATGGACATATCCTTCAATCAAAGACGTTTTAAGGAGTTTTCGGATAACTGTTAGGGCAGAATCATCTAAAAGTCTGAGTTTTGCAGTGGGAATGGAATCTAATGGGGAGCCGGACGTTTATAGATTTTAATACAGAATGTCACCATCACTAAAGAGGACCATGCCCTTATTTTAGAGGACTCCTCGAGCTTATTAGGAGAAAGGTTCACTTCCTGGTGATCTTCCAATTGGGCGGCATAATGCATAAGGATCTCTACGTTAGCTGCATCTGCAGCTAGTTGACAGTGAATAGTATATTAACGCAAACAAACATCACAATACTGGCAGGTCTAGGACATACTTACTGCATCACCTCCACCTTTTAGACAGTGGAAGCATTGGTGTTGGAGCTTGATTGGTGCAGCTATTAATACTAAAAAAATCTAGGAATATCTGCAACACACAATCAAGAACCAGATATACTATTGAAAGGAGTCCCCTCACTAGTAAATTTCATATGAAAGAATAACTGACCCAGGTTCTCTCCCAGCGTCAGTATCGACGAGAAAACTACTGAAGAAAATTAGAACTGCTATTAAATAGGGGTGGGCGGAACTCGCAGTATTTCACTCTCTGGAATTCCTCAGAGATACATAAAAACTCTGCGAGATTCAGAGGAGTTCTGCAATCGCCAGAGATCGTCAGGCCACGTTGCTCGCACTGATTTGTAGGGCGAGTAATATGTTCCTTGCTGAAAAATCAATGCAAATGGCACCATGTGGCATACCATAGCGTGCTGCACCTCGAGTTGTTTCTGCTGCCTCTCAAATAGATTTTCCACTTCAGCGGTTGGTTTCTCACCATGAACGGTTCCGACGTCCCGAGTTGGAAAAATCTCACCGGATGCCCTCCTAGCACCCGAAAATCCTGTTAAGGGATGCCAATTCTCCAATGTACAATTAGTGAACGACACAAAAAAAAACTTTGGCAGAATTTGGTTAAACTCTTCATTGCATGCGTAACGTGGAGTGGCCAAAACCCCATCAACTCCTCCGGCATGGCAGAAATTATCTCCCACCCCTTCTATTAAGATAGTACATGCCAAACTACATACAAAGAATAATAGACTCTAACCACAAAGAAAAGTATTGAATAATGTACCCAAGAAGGCAGCTAAACAAACAGACAACAACAGTAAGATGCAAAGTATAGGGACTATGGAGAATACAACACAACCACACACATATGGAGGAGGAGGTAATAGGAGGGATCCAAGAACACTGGAAGCAAAAGAGCTGCAGACTGCACCATCTAAGGACATGCATTTCAGTCTATCATCACGAAAAGAAAATGGATTATCTGAACTACAACTAAAAACCTAACGGAGTACACACAAGAGTGTGCAAATTGTTTCAATCCTTTGGAGTAAACTGGCAGTCATCCAATAGCTAAAGCAAGTGACATAGTTATTTCACCCTTCCTTAAATGAGTAAACTGCTATTTTAAAAGAACAGCAGTGAAAGGAGTAAAGCAGGTTAACATGGCATTACTTGCCGTCACTAATTGTGAAAAACTGAAACTCACAAGAACTGTAATTGTTCATCTTCATGAACAAAATGTAGAAACAATTTGGTGAACTGATAAGTGTACACAACCTCAACAATCATGCCCCCTTGAAAATGGTACTGTCTCGCAACAAACATAAGTGGCAGAAGTGGATTCTTTCTTTTAAAACTGGACCTCGGAAGACAATCAGAGTCATCTACACTTGTAACAAAAATTATATAACTGCAAATATAACACCATGAAAAAAAGTATTTTTATATAGTGCAAACTTGGCTTGAAGGTATTAGAGCACTTTACATGAGCACCAGTTACATTTTAGACAGCCACATATATTTTCTTTAGGCACGGGGAGATGAAGTGATTCGCCCAGAATCACAGAATGTTGAGCATCCCTGCTGAGACTCAAACCCAGTTTCCTGGTTGACCATCCTAGCCATTAGGCCACATTCTCTCCCTATCTCCTTTATGGTATTGGGTACCAAGTTCAATCCAAAGCTGACAGTTGACTAGGAAAGCAAGACAAGAAGCTGGTGAAACAATGGATGAGTTTGTTGAAAGCCTTGATGTCCTTATCAAACACTGTACATTTAGTGAATTTAATGAGGAAGAAACCATATGCCTCAAAGCCATTTATGGCTGTCTTTCAGACTCTTTCAGAAGACTCATGTTGAAAACGATACTCAGTTTAGAGATGACTGTAAGGGCCAATGAAAGAGCAGATTGACAAGCTGCTGATATGCAAGTTGGAACAGAGAAGAATGATTCAGTATTGGTCATGAAAAGCAAGTACAAGTAGCAGTTAGATATCAAAGAAGAAAAGGTTGTGTTTCCAATGTGGGTTTTAATTTCCCCATGAAAGCAAATTTACAGGCCTGGACAGGTGTGCAAAGGTTATGGAAAAGCAAACCATTCCATAACGGTTTGCAGAGTAAAATAGAAACCATATACTTCACAGCAAGAAAAGAAAATGGATGCCAGAATGATCCAGAGGTATTCTCGCAATACTCACAAGGGCAAATGCAACACCAGTCACAAAACAGTAGAAACCAGACACAGTTGACCATTGTCAATTCTTTTTACAAATACTCGTCAACGTCATTGTCAAGCATTGAAGATAGATGTGCGATTTTGGTATTGACCAAGGAACGACAAGAACATGTAGGTTTGGGCGCTTGCAAGTAGGAACAGAAGACAAAGGAAAACCACAAAATAAAACAACAGAATTCTTTTGAACATTGTCAAAAGATGACAATATCAACGTTGCCCCACACCCTTTATCATAAAGTGGTTGATTATCATCAAGTCAGTTGAAACGTTCAACAGCTTATCTTCTGTGCTACACCCCAATCCACAAAATATGAAGGAATACCCGCGGTCTGCTTCTAAACTGTTGCAGATTCAAGGGTCATTCACAGTGACAATGTGACATGAAGCAAGCACTGATTCAAGTTCCTAAAGGAACTTTGTCCAGTGCATGCCTACTTAGTTTTGCCACTGCTACCGACATGAGACTGATGTCTCTCAATTACAACCTCCTCACTCAACCTGAAATTGTGAGTCAGTTTTGGTTGTATCTTCATGGCCTAAGCAGGCTCAAAACAATGAAATTGCAAATTCACATAATGAGGACATTTGACCTGTTGCCCAGTGGCAGTGCAGGGTTGCTTTTTACTTGAAAAAGCCCCTGAAAAAGAACTAGATATGGTGTGAAAGCACAAAACCAGTCCTACACGTTTGTTTTGCTCATAGTGGTGGTGCCAAAAATGGTCAGTGGAGGTGTAGTGCACAAATGTCCTGCAATGCCCCAAGCTAACAAAACAATTAATAGAGAAAGACATCTTGGTCCACACACAGCTGGCATGATCATGCAACTCAACAGTGCCAAAGTCTTCTCACGTATTGACCGGAACAAGGGAAATCATCAACTTGAGTATGTAGATAACTATAGGTACATAACAACTTTTTCAACTCATGTTAGTTTGTTCAGATACAAAAGGTTTTTATTTTGGAGTGTCATCAGCTGCAGGAGATATTTGAAGACATTATAAGTGAAAGAATTCAACCTGTCATGCATGGTTTTAATTACAGTGATGACATACTGGTATTTGGAGCAGCCCAAAATGAGCATGACAAGGCTCTTACACGATTCTGATAGTTACTTGCTGATGCAGGTCTCACACTAAATGAAGAAAAGTTTGAGATCCACAAGATCAAACCTAAATACTTTGGGCACATATTCTCTGATGGAGGAATGACTTCCGACCCAGATAATGTGCAAGCACTGTCAGCTATTATCACCCCACAAGATGTCACCATGCTGCAAACCTTCTGGAAAGGGGCGACCAACTCTGTCCCCCCGAACTTATGGCAGAGTGCCTCGATCCCCCCGGGAAGCCATTTTTGGGCGGGAGGCGCGTCTCGGCTGGTATGCCCGAAGCGGCGTAGCTGGGGCGCGCCCGTTCCCGCCCTAGAGTGGGCTGGCCTAGACACTGACGCAGCCAGCCACGCCCTCGGGGCAGGCAGGGGCGGGTGTACGCCCGCCCTGAAGACGGATAAGAAGGGACGCAAGACCAGAAGACATCCTCTTGTTCTTGTGCCCTGAAGCTGCACCTCCTCGCTGCACGTGAGCTCGGGACAGAACGAAGAGCCAATTTGGAGCGTTTTAATCTTTCTTTTTGTCTTTTAGATACTTCGTTTGAAAGATGCCCAAGAAAGGCGCGAAGAGAATGACGACTGACCAGATGGTTCGGGTCCTCATGAAGGAGATGTCCGAAATAAAGAAGCGGTTGGCGGAGCGAGACGGGGAGGAGGGATCGGGGCGTCCACCGGCTGGAGGGAAGCCAAAGAGGCCGAGAAGGGGGCCAGCCGGGGGAGACGTCCCGGTCCCCTGTTCCCCGCTCGAGGCGCCAGCCCCGGTACCGGCCCCGGTACCGAAGGAAGGGAATCCGATTCCCGTCGTAGTCACCCCGACATCCACTGAGGATATGCCTCCCGAGTTGGCGGCACAGTTAGCAGCGTGGTTGGGGGACAGTAGAGAGGGCGCCACGGCTGCCGAAGTGCAAGCACTGATGAAACAGTTGCGCGAGAAACGTGATACAGCCAAGGTACCCACGCCGGCTGCGGTGATAGACAAGCCACGAGTGGCGGAAGCAGCGTTCGGTGCAGGTAAGCGGCCATTGCCGATCGCGAGGGATGAGTCAACACCCTCTCGTAGAGAAAAATTGGGGCAACATGTTCCTTTGTCAATAAAGGAGAAGATTTGGGCGGGGGAATATGTAAACATTTTCTCCTTGCTTGTTGATCATTATGAGGTTGAAACTGTTAAGAGTCAAAAGGATCTGATGCATCCAAGTGTTTGGCGCGCAAAAATGGCCGCCTTTAAAGTGAATGAGAATATTGGCAACTGGGGCAATGCATGGGGAATTTTTACGTCAATTTTGGGGGAACGTAGGCCTGAATTGCTCCCTGAGTTTCCAGTATATCAGTCACGAATTATGGGGTACTCGACATCGCACCAAGGTAACCAATGGTTCTGTTATGACAACCTTTTCAGGAAAGCGATGGAGCATAACAAAAGTTTAACCTGGGACTGTTATGATTCTTTGACATGGGATAAAATGAAAGAGTCAGGGATGTTGAAAATGCCGTTGGTGGGGAGTACTGTTGGTGAGTCCTCCCGCCAATATGGGGGGACGCCCTTTCGGTCGGGTACGGGCACCAACGATTATCCGAGACCCGCCGGCAATGCAGGGAAGAAGGGTTTCTGTTTTAATTTCAACAAAGGGAAATGTACTAGGCCCCCGGGATCGTGTAAGTTCAAGCACGAATGTAGTGGTTGCGGGGCACCCCATCCTGAGTCCTCGTGCAGAGCCAGAACGGGTGAGAATGGGGGTAGAGGAGGCGCCAAACAGGTCTAATGTAGTCCGAGGGGCGCCTTTACCAACCCCGATTGATACCTTGGCGATGATTCCCTGGCTCAGCGAATACCCAGATCGTACTTCTGCTGGGGTGCTGCGGAACGGTTTTTCATATGGTTTCCGCATCCCGGTGGGGGACTTTCAGGGTGTCGGGACGTGCAAAAATCAACTTTCCGTCTTGCAGCATACGACTGTAGTGCAGGATAAGATCCGGAAAGAGGTTATCCGAGGTCGGGTTGCCGGCCCGTTTAGTGTTCCCCCGGTACAGAATTTTGTCTGTTCTCCTTTAGGGGTGGTCCCCAAGAAGGACCCAGGTGAGTTTTGATTGATACACAATTTATCAGCTCCTCATGGCCTTTCTGTGAACGAAGCAATTGATCCAGAGGTATGTTCGGTGCGGTACGCATCATTCGATGAGGCCGTAGCCATTTTGAATCGCTTGGGGCCCGGGACGCTGATGGCAAAATCAGATATCGAGTCAGCGTTCCGTTTGCTCCCGGTACACCCGGACGACCAACGTCTTCTGGGATTTATGTTTCAAGGTTCGTATTACATGGATAGGTGTATGCCGATGGGGTGTTCTATATCTTGTGCATATTTCGAGAAATTCAGTAGTTTTCTATAATGGGTTTACACGAAGGAAACGGGTTTTCGAAATGTGATGCATTACCTTGATGACTTTCTGTTCCTTGGGGCCGCTGGGGATGACGAACGTGCCCGGGCCTTGACTGAATTTTGTGTATTAATGGATCGATTTGGCGTGCCATTGGCACCAGGTAAAACTGTGGGTCCCACGACTTGCCTCGAGTTTCTGGGGATCGATTTGGACTCTAGTGAGGGTTGTTTTCGTTTACCAGCTGCCAAAGTATCGAAATTCAGGGCAGCCCTGCAAATGTGTATAAATGCATCTAAAGTTACGCTGCATCAATTGCAGCAATTGGTGGGAAAGTTGAATTTTGCCCTGAGGGTGATCCCAATGGCCCGCCCCTTTTCCCGTTCAATTGCCCAGGCGATGGTCGGCTTAAAGGAGGGTCATCATCGCACGAGACTGTCGGCTGAGGTCCGCCAAGACATGCGTATTTGGTTAGCATTTTTGGTGGATTTCAATGGTCGAGTCGTCTGGAACAAACCAGCCTTGTCCTCTGAAGAGCTTGGTCTATGGACGGATTCAGCGGGAAGCATGGGCTTTGGCGCCATCTTCGGCACAAAATGGTCGGCACAAAGGTGGCCAACATGGTGGCATGAAGAGGGGCTGACGAGTAATATTGCTTTCCTTGAATTGTTTCCCATTTTGGTGGCCCTCCGAACCTGGCCCGATGGATTCAAAAATCACTCTGTCATATTTTGGTCTGACAATATGACCGTTGTAGAATGCATCAATAGTCAGGCAGCACGTTGCAAAATGATTTTAAGGCTGCTTAAAGAAATTGTCTTACTGTGTATGCAACTGAACGTGGTATTCAGAGCGAAGCATGTCCCTGGGGTGATGAATCAGGCGGCTGATGCACTGTCTCGTTTTCAAATGCAGGCTTTCTCGGGTTTCCTTCCCTCAGCGGACCCAGAGCCGGCACCCTTTCCCGAAGCTCTCTGGTCTCTCGGTGCCCCGAACTTCGTTACCTCGTGGGAGAGAGTCTAGCACCAAGGACGAGGAAGGCATACGAAGGGGCGTTTCGGGCATATTTAGCCTTTTTGGGGACTGAGAGAGGGGGGCTTTGGGGGCATGAGGATTGGGTAGTACATTTTCTGATGTCCTTGCGTAGGGCTGGGAAGTCGGTGGCTACAGCCCAGAGGCATCGTGCTGCCATTTCCTTTGTTGCCAGGGCTCATAATATCCAGGACCCGACAGCGTCTTTTGTGGTACAGAAGGCGCTGCGTGGGTGGCAACGCCTTGAGGGTCGCAGGGTAGATGAGAGGCGCCCGATAGGTCTGGATAGGTTGTCCCAGTTGCTGGCCACTCTCCCCGCCACATGCTCGTCTCAGTTCGAGGCCTGTTTGTTCCGAGCTGCTTTTACGCTTGCATTTCACGGGGCGATGAGGATAAGTGAGCTGGTGGCAAGGAACAAACAGGATGTGGTGGGGGGTTTATGCCGGGAACACGTGCAGATCTGGGGTGAGACGATGACTGTATCCTTTGTCAAGTCCAAAACCGATCAAGGTGGGGTAGGGGACTGCATAGTCATTCGCAGGATTCCAGGGTCCTCCATGTGTCCGGTAAAGTGTTTAGAAGACTACCTAGCACGAAGGGTGGCATCATGGGAAGGGACATTGTTGAGACACGCGGACGCCACCCCACTGACGAAATTTCAGTTTCAGCGGGTGCTCGCGATGTCAATTACCGCAGCGGGCCTGGACCCGGGCGAGTTTGGGACCCATTCCTTTCGGATAGGGGCTGCCACTGAAGCTACAGCCAGGGGTCTCAATGTGGAACAAGTGAAACGTGTGGGGCGCTGGTCCTCCAATTGTTATAAGAGGTATGTGCGGTTGCACATGTTGTGAAGCTATGACAATGTACTCACGCTTCTTGTCTTTTGTTTGGTTTTCAGTTTCGCATGCCTTCGAGGCGGGGCGGACTATGCAGTCGACCCAACACCAGGCCAGCGGTCAGACATCACCGGCTGTGAGGAAAGAGGTGTGGGTCGTGGGCCACTCATACGTGAGGCGGGCCGCTGGCGTATTCAAAGCAGGTGACATGATTCACGTAGCTGGGGAATACGGGTACAGGGTGTCCTTCTACGGAAGGGGCGGTCTCTGTATTGACCAGTTTCAGGCATTCTTTGAGGGTTTGTTAGGGCGGACGAGGTCACCGCCGTCTATAGTCATAGTACATTTAGGGGGCAATGATTTGGTCACCACCGGTAGACGACTTCTCCTAGAGGCAATGCTTTCCACTGTAAGTTGGTTGGCGAGGAAAGTTCCGGGGTGCATAATTGCGTGGTCTCATATGATACCACGAAAAGTGTGGCGGGGGGCCGTTTCGATTCCTGCTTTGAATCACTCTGTTAGAAAACTTAATAACAAAGTGAGTAGGTTGTTCCGTTCCAGGACATTGCATTCTATATCGCATGGTTGTATTAATGATGACAGTATGTATCTAGGGGATGGTGTGCATTTGTCTCGGGTGGGAAATGAGTTACTCATAGGAGACTTCTTAGCATGGTTAAAAAACGTTGGAACATGACCTTTAGGTAGGAGTTTTGTGGGGGTCCGGATAGCCGGTCAACTATCCGGCCTGTGGCGGTAAGGTCATGATCGATGAGCACTAATTAGTAGATCCCTATGAGTGGGCGTCACCCAACACGGATGGGAGCGCTCGGGAGAGGTGGCCATTGGCCCCTCAATGGGGAGGCGGTCCCTTCTAAGGATGGGTCGCCGGAAGTAAAGGAAAAGGCGGTCAAGGCCCCTTCCTTTGTAGGAGGGGTTACAGCCCCCTCCTGGGGAATTTCCCGGGGCCAGTGACATCTGCGACGGCAGATGCGGTAAGTTGTGTAGGGTTGGGATAAGGTCTACGATACCTTCTAGATACCTCACACGAGTATTCGAACGACCTTTAACTGGCGTCGAGTCTTTAGGTGCCCCCGTCAAGTCAAGGGAAATTGGTAGTAGTTGCACTTGAGGTACGCCTCCGTGCTGTCGCCCCTCCCAAGTGGGAGGGGTAAGTCGGGTTAGGGATCTTGACACCGGTTATGACCTTGCCGTTGGCCCTTAAACGTTAGGATGTACAATTTCAATATGTCAAGAAAATGTTTGTAGGATGCTAGTTCGGCTAGGAGAACCTCTGTATTAGAGAATCTGTTAAGGTTAGCCAAACATCGCAATGTGGTAATGAAATTGTACATAACATGAAACGTTTAATGTTTTAATTTTGTTTTAATAAATACGGCCGGGATGGTCACTCCATCCCACTTCCAAAAACTTCAAGAACTGTTTCCGGTTTCCCTCCTTTTTGGGATTTGTGTTGAGAGGGGGTGGCGGGTATCTCGGCCATATGGAAAGGGGCGACCAACTTGGTCCCCCCGAACTTATGGCAGAGTGCCTCGATCCCCCCGGGAAGCCATTTTTGGGCGGGAGGCGCGTCTCGGCTGGTATGCCCGAAGCGGCGTAGCTGGGGCGCGCCCGTTCCCGCCCTAGAGTGGGCTGGCCTAGACACTGACGCAGCCAGCCACGCCCTCGGGGCAGGCAGGGGCGGGTGTACGCCCGCCCTGAAGACGGATAAGAAGGGACGCAAGACCAGAAGACATCCTCTTGTTCTTGTGCCCTGAAGCTGCACCTCCTCGCTGCACGTGAGCTCGGGACAGAACGAAGAGCCAATTTGGACCCACCCACCAGCCCCTGAAGACAGCCAGTTGTTTGTAATAAAGTTGATTAATTTTGCTTCCATTTCGTTTACAGGTTGTGGAGTCATGTTGATGTTGAGTATAATAAAGAATGGTCGGTTTGAGTACGTTTTTGCCATTAAAGAGATTCAGATATAGTGTTGAATTTTAAGCATGCTCTTTCGGTCATGGTGGCCAATGTTTCTTAGGTTTAGTTAGCATTGTCGTATTTATTTTTGGTAGGCGGTAAGGTCATGATCGGTGAGCACTAATTAGTAGATCCCTATGAGTGGGCGTCACCCAACACGGATGGGAGCGCTCGGGAGAGGTGGCCACTGGCCCCTCAATGGGGAGGCGGTCCTTTCTAAGGATGGGTCGCCGGAAGTAAAGGAAAAGGCGGTCAAGGCCCCTTCCTTTGTAGGAGGGGTTACAGCCCCCTCCTGGGGAATTTCCCGGGGCCAGTGACATCTGCGACGGCAGATGCGGTAAGTTGTGTAGGGTTGGGATAAGGTCTACGATACCTTCTAGATACCTCACACGAGTATTCGAACGACCTTTAACTGGCGTCGAGTCTTTAGGTGCCCCCGTCAAGTCAAGGGAAATTGGTAGTAGTTGCACTTGAGGTACGCCTCTGTGCTGTCGCCCCTCCCAAGTGGGAGGGGTAAGTCGGGTTAGGGATCTTGACACCGGTTATGACCTTGCCGTTGGCCCTTAAACGTTAGGATGTACAATTTCAATATGTCAAGAAAATGTTTGTAGGATGCTAGTTCGGCTAGGAGAACCTCTGTATTAGAGAATCTGTTAAGGTTAGCCAAACATCGCAATGTGGTAATGAAATTGTACATAACATGAAACGTTTAATGTTTTAATTTTGTTTTAATAAATACGGCCGGGATGGTCACTCCATCCCACTTCCAAAAACTTCAAGAACTGTTTCCGGTTTCCCTCCTTTTTGGGATTTGTGTTGAGAGGGGGTGGCGGGTATCTCGGCCATATTAGAAATGTCCAGTTGTTGCTAAAACTACATTTGTGACTTTGTTACCGTGAGTACTGCATTAAGAAACTTGACAAAATAACTTGTATCTTTCCAGTAGTCTGCTTACTGTGATCAAAGCTTCAACAGAATAAAATATGTAATTAAGAATGCAACAGAGATTTGCCTATTTTTACCCACAGTTACAGACTGCCAGCACAGTAGAGTAAGTAGCCCGGTTGGGCTGGGGGCAATACTTGTTCAAGCTAATGATTATTTGAATGCTCAGAGACATATTGTGGCCTATGCCAGTCAAAGCCAGTCTAGGATAGAATGTGACTTTTCTCAGTCGGAGAAGGAGAGTTTACCTGTATTGTGGGCCTGCAAACATTTTAATGTGTTTCTTGTGGGAAACGTTTCATTATCATTACAGGCGATCAACCTATGCTCACTATTTTTGGATACCCTAAAGCCAAGATGTGGGGGTTTCTGACTTTAATAGTTAAACTCCACAATTGTACACAAGCTGGGTTCAGATCAGAAACCTGCTGACTACTTTTCATGAGAAATGCTACATCGTCACTGTTACACATCCAAAAATGGCTGAGTAGTACAATAACCTAATTATGAGGTCTAGCACAACTGCAGCTCTATCCATAATTTCAACTGAGTTGGGGAAAAGAGGGTTTGTGCTTTTGCTGATAATGTTGAATTTCAAAAAGATTTTAATGTAGAGGATTAACTGTGCATGACTTATGGTGTGAGAGACTCCTCGAGAATAGTCATACCACAGAGCCTAATACAGAAAGTCATTGAATTAGCCCGGGAAGGACATTGTAGCATGTAGCCATCAAAAGTCCTAAGAGACCGAGAGTGGTTCCAGCGTCTGGACGAACAAGTTGAGAGGTAACTAAAAGAGTGTCATCTTCACAACTGCCGTTTCCCAAAAGTGACGCAGCATACATTGAGAATGAATGAGGGTAATTTAATGAGCATCAATAGAGTGGATTGAGTTAAACCAAGCTGTGTTAATCCCCCCATGCTTATTGTTTAACTTCTCACTCCACAACTGGTTAGAATCCTGCCACCTTGCTCTTTAGGAGAGCCATCAGAACCAAACTTGCACGGTGGAGAGTAAACTCATCCTTGTTTTAAAATTATTTTTATTTAAACTGCAAAGACAAACAATCATAAATCAGCAAATTAATACACATTCCTTATCATATTACCTGTTGGACAGCTAACATCAAGCTGTGACGCTCATATTAGCAGACTTTTACAAGTTAAGGCATCAATGGTTACGTCCTCAACTCCCTCTATTTCAGGCCATTGCTTTCCGACTGGTACACATATAATGCCTCGAAATTCATTCCGCCTCCCCTAAACTTTTGTCCATTTGTCTGGGTATCCTCTGCTTTTGTAGACATTTTTTGCACCATCATTCACCAATCCATATCACTTTCCCAATCACTGAGCTGAGGAGCTGATGGGGAACTCCACAATCTGGCTATGTTACGCTTTACCACTATAAACCCCAGTGTCACCCAGAGACGGTCTTTACTTGTAAGGTCGGTTTCATTCCAAAAATTCAGGAGACACCACTTTGCTGTCTTATGTGTTGGTAGTGAATTAAACTCTTGCATACAGGAAACTAACCCCCCAAAAAGCCTATATATCTGGACATTCCCATAATGTGTGGAGAATGTACCTTCCTGCCCAGACCCCTGGACACAGCATGAGGACTAGAGCCTATCCATTTGTATTACCGTTGTACGGGCAATATATGATCTGTGGAGTATTTTTAACTGCACTAGTCTGAATGTCAATCGAATAGTCACCTCTTTGGGTGGAGTCAGGGCCTCCTTCCATTCTTCATCTTCTAACTGTCCTAGGTATTGTTCCCAGTGGGCACGGAAGGCCAGCAAGGGATCTGGAGAAATATTTATGAGTTATATCAAAGAAATCACCTTCTGCTCAAGACAGTCATCTAAAAGTCTATCTTCCATCGGTGAGGAATATGAAAGTTCCTATCTCCTTGGTTTTACTGCTCTTAGTGCATGCCCACATGCCCAATTTGGGGTCTCTCATCTATATCTTGTGAGATTATAGGTTGAGAAAATGGAGGAGGATCTCCTGTAGACGTCCGTCTGCTGGCCTCTCAGTCTTCAAATGAAGACTATATCTCACAAGATATAGATAAGAGACCCCAAATTTATGAACAAAAGGTGGCAAAGAGGAAAAGGCAAATAACCTTCCTTGCCAAGATTAAAAGGGAGGAAACTAATAAAGTAGAGGCCATCCTACTTATGACCCTCAGAAAATAATAAAGATAATAAATATTTTCAAATGACGACCAAAAAAGGAACTTGAAGTATATCGAGATATAAAATGCATTCCATGTTTTAAGTAAAAGAGAACCCATGCATTTTAGAAAACGGTTAACACAGAATAAAGCTACGGAGAAATCTATGAATTAGAGAACCATTCTGTCTCTTATCCTAAAAGATTGAAGGGTTGTAATAATACCCGTTGCCCATTGAGAGAAGCTTCCAAATTGTTGTCCTGAAGAAGGAGACGATATATTAGAACACAGAAACGCCGAATCGACAGTCTTTTTCACAAAATCTATTTGTTTTATTATGTATTGTATACGTTTTTTTACTAAATAACATGAAAAGTAATTTTAATTGATATGAAGTAAAAATAATGCACTGGTAAATAAAATAGATGAATATCTCATTCCTTTGCAATAGTGTAATCTCTGGGTTTTGTTGTGCAACCTTAAAGTATTGAAACAATATATTGTACATTTGGTAACCTGGATAAGACTCCAGCTCACACTTAGCCCCTTCTCTCACAGGAGGGAATAGAGGCTTTGGAGGAGATAATCTCTTCCCAATTATATCAATAGGAGAAGGGTATTTGTTGTTTTTTACTGCCACTAGGGAAATCCCGTCCCCTCTGATCACTGCCTTATATCCTTCTTATAATGTGTTGGCAGAGTCTACTGTGCCATTGCTTTCTGCGATAAAGTTATCAGTGGCCTCTTGCAGTTTAGTGTGGATTTGTGGTACTTTGAGATACCACAGGCTCAACCCCCATCGATGTGTGTGATTATTGGATCTAAGGTCATAACTCGAACATATTGGGAGTGGTCAGACATCCCAAGCGCCAAGTGATGTGTGTCATGAAAACATGGGAGCAGATGAGCCAGTGTGAATATATTATCAATACGGGAAAGGGAAACAAGCACCCTATATTGATAAGTATACTGTCATGTGATGGGGTTACACACTTTCCAAATGTCTATAAACCCTAAGGCTGGCAAATCATTTAAATTAATACCCGGTTGCTCTTGTAACTGCGCCGGCTAACGGTCTGTTTCAGAGGAAAGGGCAGCATTACAGTTTCCTTCCATAATCAGGACACCATGGTATGTCACTAACCTGTGATATGGGGAAATCTGACCATCTACTTATATTGGACGCGGTTAGGGGTGAGAAGGAGATGTCTATTCCTTTGCACATGCCATATTTCTCAACAAATATTGTATTGCTGATTGAGTAAAAAACAACCATATGAAAAAATACTGACAAAAACATAGCCCCATCCCACCTCCCCGCCTCCCTGCATGAAGATTAACCTATTTAGAAGGGGACCAAAAATGAACCTTATTGATGCCGCCGCTACCTTCCCTCAACAATAGTAAATTATCCCCTCACAAAATCTATAGCAATTAAACTTGACTTATCAGTGAGACACAAGAGATTCATGTGCGAAAAGTTAAGGAGTCTCAGATAATCCCATATCGGTTGGAGAATCGCTGGAGACTACCCCCAAGGTGTGCATTCATTACCAAATGTTATTGCAAATCTTTTGCAGAATCAATCGGGTCTGTGTTATGTGTGACAGGTAGATCTTGAAGGTCCTCTCCCTTGGTCACCCCTCCTTTAGATCCTTTAGATCCTTTGATTCTGGGAGTTCTCCAACCATCCATCCAATCCCACACCTCCTCCGGTGCAGTGAAAAAACAGATTTACCCTCTACGAAGACTCAGAACAGTATGGAATATTTTAGTTCCTTTTTGCTACAAGGGTTTTGTTAACTTCCAATAATGAACATGTTTGATTCTGGACCCTTGTTGTAAAATCTGGAAAAAAGGAAACCATAGAGTTGTCCCAGGACACTGGAGGTGATACACATGAGGATTGCAAGATCCTGAATTTAAAGATGCATGCTATGATGAATCTTTGGGGGGCCTGGGCTTTGGCAGGGTCCCCGGAACTCAGTGAGCTAGCTCCACAGAAAAAATTTTTGAGAGACCACTGGGTTTCAGTCATTACAGGATAAGATCTTCAACCAAGAGATATCCTGTTGGGCCTTCAGCCTTTTATGGCACTCCTATAATTCTAACATTGTTCCGGGGTGACTGGCTCTCCGCATCCTTCATTCTTGCTTCCAGCACTTTAACCCACCTGGGCTTGCAGTGTTTGGTTTCAGTATTGAATGAGGTAATAGTTTCTTCAGCCTCTTTAACGCTGGCACCGATGTTTCAGAGATCTGCACGCATCAGTGTTACCTCTGAAGTTACTGAGTCAAATTTGACTTCAAGCGAAGTCTTAATATCTTTAATCACTGCCATAATAACCTGTAAGGTTGTAGGCTCCGTGGGAACCAACTCCTGACCTGCGTTTTGAGATTGCTGTTGTTCCAACACCTGGGGGCAGGGGGCTTCTTCCTAGGGTGTGCATATTTTTCCATATTGGTTTTCACTGTCATTTTCGGAGCCCCAGAACCCGAGATCTCGGTTGGTCCCACTGCAATTTAAGATACCTCGGGACCTCCAGCCCCACAGATTTGTGAGGGGGTGGGGAGTCACTGAGGGAGGTTGGGTCCTTCCTTCTCACCTACCCTTGAGGGCAAAGGGATTTTCCTGTGGTCTGTTGGTTAGTGACCCTCCTGATCCAGCTGTCCCCCCCCCACCACAGAGTATCACCTCAGTCTCCTGGTTTATTCCAGATGACCTGTTCAGCCCAATACATTTCCTCGTTTGGGCTATTGCAAGTGTTATTAAGGCTGTGTCCACATGGGGGCCTGCTCAGGTTCGCGTCGCCCAGGATTCATAGGATGGGCTCGCCTCACCCCTGTTCCAGCCCAGGAAAAAAGAGGGAGAGAAAGATCATGCTGCATCCTTCTCTAAAGTCTTTATAGCACTTTCAATCTGTGTAGGAGAGTCAATTGGCTTTTTGGTCCACGCCGGGGTATTCTGTCTAAGCTAAATGCTTGCCTGCCACATCAGGTCAATACCTCAGCAGGGCGGTGTTGTATCTGGGGGCTATTCCTGTGCCTCAGCCCCCTCCAACCTGACTTACTAATTTGCTGTGCCTCAGCTTCACAGTGCTCAGTACAGTGCGATATCCTCACTCTTCAGTTCCTCGCTGCACTGGTTGAAAGAGACAGAACTAGATTTTTAGCCTGAGTACCTGTGTGGAATGGCACATTGCTGTTCTGATTCAGGGTGCCCCCTTCAATGTTGTAATCCTTCCCCCACCTCCCACCGAAGCTGGAACAACATTACTGAATCCCCATGGATGACTACGTTCAACCCCATCACATTTCACGCATCCACCAATAGAAATCAAGCCACCACCCACGTATCTGAGTAAATCAGCACTAGCACCAAGTCCATTACACTCTTTCAAACCCTCAGCAACAGAACAAACAACAAGCACACCAACTGGTTCCTGCTGAACTCAAAGCAGAACAATGCAAAACCCCAACCGCTGCAGACTGATATCCCACTCCTCCCACCAACTTTCTACACTACATCCTGACTTACTGAACAACTCTCTTCACCAAAACCACAAAATCCATCATAATCTCCATCCACTGTGGAGCTCAGATCTGCACCTACCTCCACACCTTCAATCTTGGACAAAAAGAAATCAGACACCCACTCACCAGCATCATCAACTCAGTGTTTAGCTCCTCCACCTTCCCAGAGACCTGGAAGCCAATTTCCAACTCCTTCTGAAGAATCCCTCAGCAGAGCCATCCAACTACTGCCCTAAATTGCACATCATCTGCCAAGCCAAGGTACCAGAGAAATATGTCAATTACTATCTCACAGTCTACCTGGATTTCACCCACCAGCTTGACCCCTCCCAATCCAGCTTCTGCTTGAACCACTGCACAGAAACCACCCTTATAGCCACTACGGATGAGGTCAGAGCCATCCTTGAGCAAGGTGAGTCATCAGCCCTGATCCTACTTTAACTGTTAGCAGTCTTTGACACCAACTGCCACCACCTCCTCATCAAAAGACTTGACCACATCCAAATCTGGGGCAAGTTGATATCCTCTGGCCTCACTGGACACACTCAGAGAATCTGTCTCTACTGTACACCTCTGACCCCAAGGGCATTATCTGCCCCATACCCCAGGGATCCTCACACAGCCCCACACTGTTCACAGTCTATTCCTACGCTGGTGACACCCAGCTCATACTTTCCCTCACAGAAGACACGGACACTACATAAGACATGACTGACATCGCTACTGGATGAGAGCCAACTGCCTCAAACTAAACACTGACAACAAGCAAAGTTTTCCTCTTCGAAGACCTCACAATGGGATGACTCCTAGTGGCCCACCACCATCAGACAGGCATCTACTCCCACCACACACACTGCAAACCTCAGAACATCCTCATCCTCAAGCTCTCCATGAGAGCTTGTTTGCCTTCACCTGCTTAAGCACCCTCAGAATGCTCCATAAAGTCTTCAAATGGATCCCAACCAACACCAGAAGTACAATCACTTAAGCCCTCAACACCAGTTGACTTGACTACGGGAAGCCCTTTATGCTGGAACCACCACCCTCCTACTCCAGCACCTCAAACAGTCCAGAAGGCAGCAGCAATAATTTCCACTTCAAGCTGCTCAAGCACACCTACAAAGTCCTCCACATCACGACCAGAATACCTGAAAAACTGCCTAACCTTCAACCAGCCCACCAGTAACATGCAGCCTGTCTCCCTGGCCCTCAACACCATCCCTGCATCCAATGTTCCTGAGGACATGCCTTCTCCCACCTCACAGCCTCAAACTTCGCCTTCCATATCCAAACCTCCACATCCATCACCTAATTTAGGAGTGGAATCAAAACCTGTCTGTTTGAGTAGCTCCACATCATGCAGGCGCCTGGATACCCCCTGTGGTGATTAGCGCATGTTACAAGTAATGATTGATGCATTCATTTGGATGCTCTCAGGTTAGGGAGGATGGTCCAGATGCAAAGCAAAGCAAAGCCAATTTGGTAGCAAAGAGATCGAGACCTAAGGAACTGGGGGGAGATTTCACACAAGATCTGCTTCCTTCTTAGGAGGGTGTGGCCAGGGAGATGAGCATGGGGGATGCATGAGCTTGGAGCTCCGCACCAGCCCTACAATTATAAGCAGATTTATCAGACACTGGAGACTGGGGAATGTCGTTGAATTCCCCTGGAGGGGCTGAGGTAACGGAGGCTGGTAGCTGTTCGACCTCTAAAACGGCTGTACTGCGATGGATAACTCGGCGGCGGCTGGCGTGGTGCGGCGGCAAGATGGCAGACCGGAGCTGATCGGGGCTTGAGATAGGAGTGGAACCTGAACCGCTCTGAGGTTTGGGCTCCGGACGTGGTATGTGGTTGGCTGGATGTGCTCTACAGAGGCTGCCTGGTGGGGACCAGCGACGTACAGCAACAGCGATCACCCAGTCGTGGAGGGAATGGTGTGCTGCGGTGCAGTATGATCACCGCAAATGAAGAGCCCAGTTGAAGTCCTGGGCTCGCCTCCCCTTCTGGATCGTGCTTTGGTAGAGAGGAGTCGCAGAGCAAACCTGGCCTCCCTTTCCTGATCATGGAGTCCGGATCCCAATACTGGCCCCAGATCGAGCAACAACAGGTAGGGGCTGGTGAAGACCTTGAGCCCCCTCCCCTGGCTCTAACTGTGCAGCAGGGCCTAGGGACTGGGTCCGAATACAACAATACCGGCTCTCAGGTCAGAGAGAGCATGCACTGATCCTGCAGGAGGACGGGGCCTACTGTTGGGGTCGTGGAGCATAGGGGCCACAGCTCGGGCCCTTTGAAGAGAAAGTGTGTACTTGCTGAGGCTGGGGCTCCCAGCAGGCCGTCAAGCCGCCTGGGCACTTCCTGGCAACCAAAGTCACCCAGCAGAGTTGGAATGTGGGTGCCTGAGACTGACTCGTTGTCCTGTCTGGCCGAGGTAGGCACTGGAAATTAGTGCAGGTGGTCGGGCCCACGCGGGTCACGGAACAGCGCACATACTTTCCCCTTTGCCTTCTCCTGATGGGAGCAAGCTGTGTAGTGGTGAAATGTCGCCAAGGTGGGGCATTGCAGATTTTGCTGGCAACTGAGAAGAAGCAGGGGAGCTCATAACCCTAGTGGGCGAACAAGACATGGAGGGCTCCCCCCTGGGGTACACCTGTGACCTGTAGAACCCAACCATCAGACCTTGTTTGAGTCCCTATGAGGCCCACGCAGGCCCCCCAGATGGACTGTTTCCACCCTGAGGTGACAGGGATCGCCTACCTAAGCATCGAAGCGGGCACTACTCGGAAGAGGGTGCACCTCTCTGGTGAGAACTGGGATGACCTGAAAGGTGCGGAGAGTGGAAGTAGGTACCTTACTGTCAGGACATGTACATGCATAGATTTGAGCAGTGTCTTGCCCACTGAGTGGCTGCTTGAGCATGCAGATTGGTGGGCCCTGCAGTAGATAGACTGTCCTAGCGGGGGGAGTAACCCTCCTGCTTGAGTGTGGTGAAGCCAAGCCCTGGTGAAAGTAACTGGACTGCATTGCCAAATTTGGGACTGCACTTCCTCCTGAACGTGGTCTGGCAGTTAGGGGATGGTTTGACACCATGAGTAAGCCATGAGGCTGGCAACTCGGAGTCCGACAAGATCCAGAAGACGGTGCCCAGGAGCAGACACAGACTGTCCCAGAGGATCCCATACAGCAGGAATTGGGCAAGATACTAGAAGCTATAGCTGACATAAAGGCTACTCTCCATCAGGATATGAGCACGGTGGTGGTGGGGCTTGGACTTCTGCAAGAAGAAACATAGAGTGTGAAGGAAACTGAGTCCAACATCTCTGAGATTGCCCAAACCAAAAAACCCTGGAGCAGGACAGAGTGGGTGTTCTGGAATGGAGGGCTGAAGATGTGGAGGGATGTAATCAACGGAACAACTTCTGGCTACTGGGCCTGACAGAGTGAATTGGCTGTTACCTCGCCAGAATCTATCGCGTTCCGAATTATACTGCAAAATTAATTTGGCTTTATCGCATATTTGAAGAATATATCAAGACCCAATGTTGGCTTCACCTAAACTGTAAATCGTTTGGGTCATACCACAAGTGATTCAAACGCGGTCTTTGACCGCTATCCTGAATCAAGGCCATCTAGTATTGCCCTGACATTAGAACAGAAGGTTTTTATCTTGCAAAAAATCAATTTTCCTGAGGATGGTCTAATGGACTGGCGCACACAGACCAAAACGTTGACATTCCCCTCAACTCCAAGAAAATCTTTAGTTTCTTTAGTAATATTTATTCACGTTGGGATAATATTTGCTTTATTATTACTCCAGGAGCTGATGTAGGTTATGATCTGTGTGTCTAAATTCATTTGAACATCCTTTCTTAACGTTTTTGCTGATATTCATTTCTTTCAAATGTACCCCTTTAAAATTTAATACGCCAAAATCATATACATTTATTTTATACGGATAGGATCTTCCGTGTGCTGTGCTTTTTTGAAAATTGCTTTTATTATGGTTGTCCTGGGGGGCACTTTGGAGTTTGATTGTACATGACTTACTCAAGACTAATTGAAACAAAAGAACAAATATTGTACTAGTGAAATCCCTTGTAGACATCTTTTACTTTGAAGCGTGAATTGAGGGCAAAAACATGGTGTTCTACTTGAAACAGTGGCTGAGGGAGTTAGTAGCTCCTGAGGGCCTGCCACCTTTTTACACTCTTGAAATAGCCCATAGAGTTCCGGCGAGACCCCTGGGGCTGGGGCGTCCCCTGAGGCTGGTGGTGGCTCGCTTGCTCCATTTCAGAGATAATGGCCTCCTCTTGCAGAGGGCGCTTGTGGGGGGTATCTACACTTTTGACAACAGCAAGGTTTCCCTCTTCCCGGATTACATTACACACTGGAAGTGCAACAGAAACTGGCCTCATTCCTGGAGGTCAAGAAGGCACTAAGGAATAAGGGCCTCTAGTGCTCTCTCATGTTTCTTGCCTGGTTGCGGATTATGCTGGATGTTAACACCCAGTTCTGTGGAAGCCCGGGTGAGGCCTGGGACTGGATCTCCGCCAAAGAGCCCCTCTCTGAGGTGAGCCCGTCGAGGATTGCACCGCCTCCCCGACGAGGAGCAACGCCTATGATGAAGCATGACACCCTTTCGGGTGTGTGAGGCAAACTCGTCCAACAAAATGGATGCCCAAAGGTGTAACACACACACCTCCGGTCAAGCCAATCTGTTTAATCTTCTTTAGGAACAGTTCAGCAACCCCCTTTGTTGAAACTGGATTGATGCCTACAGGTCTGGGGCCCCGCAGCCAGCAGGCCCTGCAATTGAGTCAAAGAATGTGGTGGAGCTAGGAAAATGCTCCAGACAGCAGCCCAGACAAGGAGCACTTAAGAAGCTGACCACCTCGCAAACTGAATAGGAGAGGGCTGAAATTTTTACAGGCAGTGGCGGCAAGAGGTGACCAACTGTAATGTATATGCTCCCAACCAGGACCAAGTGGGTTTCCTGGAGTCTTTTTCCACTGCCCTGGCTCAATGTTCAACAGGTTCTCTCATACTGCTTGGCGATTTCAATTGTGTGGCGGATGTTGCCAGAAACCGTTCGCACCTTCCCCTGCTGGGGACCCAAGCACGTTGTACTGCACTGGGCTTCCAGAGTTGGATGTCCCATTGGGGTTTGGAAGACACCTAGAGACTGCAACACCCAGGTGACAGGTAGTTCTTCTTTTCACCGGTCCACCAAGTGCATACTAGGCTTTATATGTTTTTATTTCTCCGGTCTTTAATGGCTCCATGTCTGACGCAGAAAACCTGGGGCTCTCCTTATTAGATCACAGTCCATTACTCATGCTACACCAACCCATAGGTCATAGTGGTGGTTCGGGGCCAGGCGTGCGGGGCACATAGGGAGAACCACCGGGAACTCATGGAACTGGAGGAGACTATTTGCAGACTGGACAGTTTGCACTGTATGGATGACATGACCCAGGAGTCCCTACAAGAAGCGCGGACATAGTACAATGAAGTACTGGGCATATTGAGGTGTTACAGTTATGAGGAGTACCTAGATGAAGTGCAAAAGGAGGAAGAGAGGGTGGGTCACGTGTTAGTTCGTCTAATTAAACTAGAGTTTGGGGGACTGCCTGTCTCACGTATTATCCTAGATATGGGGGAAATAGTGCATGACCCAGAAGCCATCAATGACTCTTTTTTGTAATACTATGAACAGGTGTATGGGGCCTGACTACAGCAACCTTGCTGGATATACACCACTTCCAGGCCCCTCTACAGCTTAGGGTATTGGAGGCAGATGCTCAAGATGACCTAGGGGGCCCAGTTACTATGCACAAGGTCAGAGCCGCAATAGCGGCACTAGCACTCAGTGAGACGCCAGGGCCTGATGAGCCTTCCAGCCGAGTTTTACCAGCAGTTCTTGGATATGTTTAGGCCCCATCTTGTTACGTTATACACGGAGGCATATAAGGGGGGGCTGTCTGACTACACTCATTCAGCACTAGTGATTCTACACAATCTCCAGGCTTTACCCAATTTCCCTGGGGGTTCAGCCCGGGGTGTCCACTACCCCAACATTTGTTTGCCCTGGCTGTGGAACCGTTTGCAGAGTGGCTTTAATTAGCTGGTAGAGAGCTGGGACGGACCTTAGGTGGGACACCCCACCTTGTCTTGCTATTTGCAGAAGACCTGTGGTTGTACCTGGCAGACAAGATTGAGGGGGCAGCTGAGGCCCTCCAAATCCTGGGTGACTTTGTTCTTCTTTCCGGCCTTAGGGTCAATAAAGCTAAGACATACTTGTTCCCCAAAGCCGTGCCACTAACTATACCGGAGGGGCTGCCGGCTGACACCCTTTGGGCCCAGCATACCTTTAGATACCTGAGCATCCATATCTTTCACGACTTGGATGACTTAAAAGATGGGAACTTGTGGAAGATGTTGCATTCCCTTCGCTCCTGTGTACAGTTCTGGTGTACCTTGCAACTGCCCATTATGGCCCAGATTACACTATCTAAAATGGTAATGCTACCCCGGCTGCTATACTTTTTCGTGAATCTTCCAGTTCTAATGCAGGGAAGCTTGAAGCTCCTAGTTTGGGTGCTGGATGCCCAAGGGTGTCTTGGCAAATCCTGCAGCGCCCTATCGGAAGGAGGGCTGGGGGTGCTTAACTTTGAATTCTATATGCTAGCCTCCCAACTACTAGTATTGAGTTGGCAGTTGGCAATGGCAAAGCTCTTACTTCCGACTACTTCCATCCCCGGCTTTTCCCTGCTGCACCACATGGCCTTCCAAGTATGGAGGTGATCCTGCACACCTCCCCTATTTTCTCCCAGTCCCTGAATGTCACCCAACCCCCCACTTTCTCCAAACCTTCGAATGTCTCAAAGCCCTCAAATGTACTGTTCCCCCTCTCACCCCCCACAACTTCTGTCCCACGCGACTCCCTCTTTGCTTCCCCTAAATCGCCTTTACCTCCTGATTCCCCCACGCCTACTCAAGCCCCCTCCCTTATCACTAATTTCCAAGTCATGGCCACACGTTCACTTCCTGACGATCATTTTTTGATAAATCCACCTGCAACCTTCCCCCTTTCCAACACCTCAGCCACACCTCCAGCATCACCTACCGACCCCCTGTCACCCCCCTTTTCTAATAATGCTCTCCCCTCCACCCTCCTCCCTCCCTCTGACTCTACTCTTGGCTCCTCGAACTCCCCTCTTGGCTCCTCAACCATTACCAATTTTCCACCTCACTCACCTATCGGTCCTCTTAAACTGAATATACCCCTACCTCTTTTAATGATCCCTCCCCTCACTATAATCCCCCCTCCGCCCCCCTCCAGGCTTTCCCCCCCCTTTCCGCCCCATACTATCCCCCACCTTGATAACCCATACTCTACCAATCTCTTTAATTTAACTGATGCACTCTACGCCTCAAGTGCTTCCCAATCACTGCCACTTGCCAGAGAGCACACTGGTACTTCTGCGTGCAAGGACAGACACTCTCTAGTGCTACATTCACACTTTCAAAAAACAGTGGATGCAGCCACAGGGCGGGAAAGAGGCCATGCCCTTCCAAACTGCATCCGGATGTGCACCCAAATGTGCACACATTGAAACCCTGCTACATGTTGAATTGTGATAGTTAGAGTTGCCTCTCATACATGCCAACCATAGCAAACCAGGAAGCAGGCTGCTGCTCTTTTCAGCAACATTACAGCCTCCGGTCATCTCCGCCATTCCACTGATTTGAGTTACTGACTGACACTGTTCATGTGATTGCTGATGGGTTGGTGAGGTAAAGCTGACCTCAGCGCTCAAAAGCCACTCATTAAATCATGTGATTTATTTCTGATCAATCCGGTAAGTCCCAAATCATGCTTGTTTTCTCTGATCTGGGTCTGGTATCATGTGATGTAATTTCCTGTGATGTCCTCTTCGGGTCTAAGGTCAAGTGATGTCAATATTATCTTAATAGACGTTATTGAAACTGCAGAAATCTGTCCTCTTTAATGGTCAGAGAAGGTGGGCAAAGTGAATAACCCAGTTGCTCAGGGATCTCTGCAACTGATACAGCCACCGCTGGGCTTTCTTTCTTTTCTTTAGTTTGCAATCAGATCCTAAAACGCAGAGCAATCTTCCTGGGGTTTGAACCTGTGACCTCCGTTTAACACACGTATTTTGGCAGCAAGCGCATTCACCCTCTGTGCTATAGGATATTGCTTAAGCTACAGATCAATCTTTTTGTTGCTTTCTGTTCTTCATGTGTAATTTTACAGCTGCCCTATATATTCCATTTCTTGCTATATAAATATTCCCACGCCACCCTCTCCTAGCCCCTCCCCCTACTCCTTATGGTTGCCATTGTTCATACTGTTTAATACACTCCACTTTTATACGCTGCTCAGCGTCACCCTCTCCTCTCACGGTTAATATCTAAATTGAAGAAGCATTACCGGACTCCCTTTGAGTGGTTCATTATTTAGATTTTGTTATTATGTATTTTTCGGTACACTCTGCCCCTCCACACTTGTGTCCCGCTATCTGCCTGCACCCATGCCTCTTACTGTCTGATCCCGCTCTGAGCTAACCTCACCTTATTGGTTTAGCCTGCCTTGATCTAACTTCACCATACTCCCCCCCCCCATTCCCACATTTCAGTACCCTGTGCTGGTATTTATTTGGTCTAACTTATCTGCTCCTACTTCCTCTCGCTATACTCCTACTCATGCCTCCTCTCTCGCTTCCCCATGCCGCCTCAGCCTCACCCATTTCCAAAACCAGCCCGAACTCCTGGTCTATCCTCTACCATTCTCATCTATCCAAACACGTTAAAAAAAACTCAAGCATAAACTTCTCTGTCTCCACCCAGAAACCTTATTTACGGACCACCACATTACCCTTAACTTTACATCATCACCAACTACATCTATTACACCAAACGTACTTCTAAATGGAAAAGCCTTTTTCTCCGCCACCTCCCTATCACTAGTTCCCACAATATCCCATACGGTCTGAAATGCTCCACAACTCTCTCCCCTTCCTTTCCGGGTGAAATCGATATCTCCATCTTTAAATCTGGAAACATTCTTATCCAAGCTTCTGAAAATCACCTACTCATCTTTGAACACCACTTCAGCTCTCTAGCACAAACCCTCTCTCAATCTGTCCTGGCCCCCTTGGCTCCCCTCTTGGTCCCCACCCAACTTATAGCTCCTTCCCCTTCCATCGTTTCTCCTACCCCCTTTTCTATTCCCCTTGATACGCCCTCCCCCTCTCTTACAGCCAACGTCTTCGCCCCTTCGCCCCTTCCCAACAACACCTGACTTCCCCCGCCCCTGAATGTTACTATTAATGATCCTCCAACTCACCTTCCACCTTTATCCCCTCCCTCTATCTCACTCTCCCCCTCCCCCAAGCAAGCAGACTACCCTCAATCACCTCTTAACTCCCTTAACATCATAACCTGCTACGACACCTCGATCCCCCATCCCCTATTTTCTCCCAGTCCCTGAATGTCGCCCAACCCCCCCACTTTCTCCCAACCTTCGAATGTCTCACAGCCCTCCAATGTACTGTTCCCCCTCTCACCCCCCACATCTTCTGTCCCACCTGACTCCCCCTTTGCTTCCCCTAAATCGCCTTTACCTCCTGATTCCCCCACGCCTACTCAGGACCCCTCCCTTATCACTAATTTCCAAGTCGTGGCCACACGTTCACCTCCTGATGATCACTTTTCGATAAATCCACCCGCAACCTTCCCCCTTTCCAACACCTCAGCCACACCTCCAGCGTCACCTACTGACCCCCTGTCACCCCACATTTCTAATAATGCTCTCCCCTCCACACTCCTCCCTCCCTCTGACTCTCATCTTGGCTCCTCGAAATCCCCTCTTGGCTCCTCACCCATTACCAATTTTCCACCTCACTCACCTATCGTTCCTCTTAAACTGAATATAACCCTACCTCTTTTAATGATCCCTCCCCTCACTATAATCCCCCCTCCTCCCCCCTTCAGGCTTTCCCCCCTTTCCGCCTCATGCTATCCCCCACCTTGATAACCCATACTCTACCAATCTCTTTAATTTAACTGATGCACTCTACGCCTCAATTCCCTCCCAATCACTCCATAAAGTCAAACTTCTACTTTCGTCCCTCGAATTAGAACTCTCTTCTCTCAGAAGTGATATCTCTCTCCTCCTCAAAGTCCATCCGTCTAATCCTGACCACACTTTAACGTTGTCGGAATGCACCGCACCGTCGTAAGGCGATCCTTAGCTCAAGCCGCCCACTAACCGACCTCCTATTGAATTGACCTCCAACAGCACCCCTCTCCTCCCCTGTAAATTCACTGCCCGAGCTAAGCATAATGATTTCTCCCTTAGCACCACACCTAGCAACTCTAACACATCCTCTCTGTCGCATCGTGACACTAACATCCTAACATCAGGGACCAACTCTTCTAATAACCCTCCTGATCCCCCCTCCCCATCTTTGCACACCGTCCCCTTTCTTTCTACAATACCTGTTCTCTTAAATACGAACAGACTCCCCACGCACCCGACATCTCCTAGACCTCCCCAACTACTTAGACCTATCCCCCCTGTCCCATTATCCCTCCTCCTGCCTCTTCTCCCCTACGCTGCATGTTGATTAATTGTAGATCCGCATCCTGCCATGCTACTGAGATTGCAGAAACCATTTTCAGTGAAAACATTGAAATTGCATTCCTTACTGAAACCTGGCTCACCGCCCACTCCACCCCTATCCTCGACCTGCTTGTCCCTCCAGGCTTCTCTATTATCAGAAAAGATAGAATCGAACAATTAGGAGGAAGACTTGCCCTTATCTTTAAGGATAAACTTGACATATCGCCCGTTCTGCTCCAAGACCCTTCGTCCTTTGAATACCTTTGTACTGACCTCTCCTTTCCTTGCTTTCCCTCCACTCGGCTATACACCATCTACCACCCCCCGGGAAACTGCCTCCCCTTCTCCGAAGAGATGACTGACCTTATTATTCAAGCATGGATTTCCCACTCCAAGAATCTCTTCCTGGGTGACTACAACATCCACTGGAACAAAAATGATAACCGTGTGGTCACCCTTTTCAACGAAACCCTAGACATCACTGACCTGACCCAACTCTGCCTTGCCCCTACCCATAGCAAAGGCGCCACCCTAGATGCTATCCTAACGAACACGGATATGACCACTCTCTCTCATATACTTCCTGTAGATTGATCTGATCACCACCTCATCCTCTTCTCCTTGAACAGCCCCACTACCCTCCCCGCCCCTATCAGTACTCTTCCCAATAAACCCACTTGTAGTCTCCACCTGATGAACCGGAATCCACAATTAAAGCTAGCTTACTCCTCCACCCCTCTCTTAACACCAAAGATCTCACTGATCATTACAACAATTCCATTCTTGACGCCCTCGACCTAATTGCCCCGATTAAACTCAAAAAACAAAAAAACATGCCTCCCAAGTCCTGGTTCAACGCCGACCTCAATAACTAAAGACGGACCCTCAGACAATCAAAAAGCACATGGAGGAGTCATCCCTCCTCTGTAAACCTGGCTCTTCTGAGAGCCAACAGAGCCCATTACAAAAAGCATAACTTCAATGAAAAAGCCACCTTTCTCCGGTCTCAACTTGACCAGCCCAGTAACCGTCCCAGAGAACTGTTTTACATTGTTAAAAAACAAACTTCCTCTGGCCCTCTTCCCCTCCTCTCTCTCTCCATCCACCCTCCACCCAATTCACCATCCCGAATATTCCTAACTCACCTTCTTCCTCCGCCCCCCTCCTCCCACTCGACTACCACTGTCCCTCCAACTCTCCCTCCCAAGCACTGCCAATTCTCTTATTTCCTCCTCCCTCCCGCACCTCGACCCCGCCCAACCCCTCCCTACTAGCACCCAGCCTGCTTCACCCTCAACGAATTCCCTTCCTAAAAACAAGGCTTCATGCAGCGTATTTAATCCAATTTCTGAAACCACTATCATCAACATCATCTCCAAACTCAAACCGTCCTCTCATTCCAATGACCACCTCCCCGCCCATTTAGTTCAAGAACTCAAATATATCATTGCCCCTATTTGGTCTGATATCATCAACTCCTCACTCTCCTCCGGTTGCGTTCCTGCCTCCCTTCAGCTAGGTCAAATATACCCCATTCTTAAAAAACCCACTGCCGACCCTAATGATCTGAACAATCTGCGCCCTATCTCCAACCTTCCCTTCCTCTCTAAAGCCCTTGAAAAATGTGTTCTGTCCCAGTTAGATAATCATATCTCCTCCTTCAATCTACTCGACATTTTTCAATCTGGGTTTAAAAAGGGATGCAGCACAGAAACAGCGATGCTCAATATTACTGATGACATTCATCGATCTCTTGACAAAGGCGAATCCTCACTGCTAATCCTCCTTGATCTCTCGGCTGCCTTTGATATGGTACACCATCCCACCTTGCTGAACACCCTTAAAGATCGCTTTGGTTTTGAAGGCATTGTACTCAAATGGTTCACCTCCTTCATCCAGCATAGATCACAGCAAATTAAGCTCAGTCATTGCCTATCCAAACCCCAACCTTTCAGTCTCGGGGTACCCCAAGGGTCTATCCTCTCTCCAACCCATTTCAACCTCTTTATGAAACAAGCCAAAATCAGTTACCACCTCTATGCCGACGATATCCAACTATGCTACAAGAATAAATCCCACAATGACATCCTTCACCTCAATGACACTCTGTTGAGAGTCCTAGCCTGGTTCCATCTTAATCATCTCAAACTTAATCTTAAAAAACCCAAAATCATCCTCTTCACCCCCAAACACAATTCCCTCCCCATCCTACTCTGGATTAAAGACATCAGTGCTCTTACTTGCTCCCTATCCACCTCCAATTCTATCAAATCCCTTGGCATCAGCATTTATCAGAACCTTACTCTCATCCCCCACATTAAAAATACAGCGAAAAGTGCTCTCCTCACCCTGCACCACCTCAAAAAAATTAAACCTTTCATTCCAGCTGATGATTTCAAAAAATGTTGTTCAATCTCTTGTCATATCCAGGATTGACTATGGTAAAGCCACTCTGGCCGGCACCCCCAAAGCCCACCTGGCACGGATTAAATATGTTCTCAACACAGCCACCAGACTTATTTCTGACTGTAGAAAATGTGTCCACATTTCCCCTGTCCTCAAAAATCTTAACTAGCTCCCAATTGAAGGTCAATCCACCTACAAGATAGCCTGCATTACGCACAAAGCTCTTCACCAAGACACCCCCTCTTACCTTTCAAGCAAACTACATAAAGCAGGGAGCACTAGATCCTTGAGAAGTACAAACTCCCTTGTCCTGATCCCTCCTAAACTTAAATGTAAAAAGACCTCGTGCATTCTCTGGCAATGCCCCTACGATCTGGAATTCACTACCCAAAGACCTTCGCTGCAACCCCTTCTACCCTCTCTTCAAAAAGAGACTCAAAGTACTTCTCCTCAATAAACATTGGGGCTCTTAATTTGTATCCATCTTGAATCCTGCCCATCACCCTTCTATCATTGATCGCTCTTATCCCTACCCCTCTCCCACCCCATCCCTCCCCCCTCTACCTCACCCCCTTCTTTAGCGCTATTTTCAATCCCTCCCTATCCCTCCTCTATTCTGCTCTCCTGACCCCTATTACTTACCTAACGCTTTGTTCTTTTTATTTTCTTTTAATTTTCCTGTACACTCTAAAACTGTATATTGTACTTAATATGTACCTATTTATGTTCCTATTATATCAATATGTAAAGCGCTCTGATACTCTCGGGTCCAGCAGCGCTATATAAAACCTTTCAAATAAATAAATAAATAAATTCTAAATATACACAGATCTGAACTACAAGTAGCTTTACAGAAATATAGACAAATCTTTACTATAACGTTCCTGAAACATCCTTGATTACAGGATGGCGCTATAATGACAAATATGTCTCATAAACTCCAGACATGCCACAAGAACACTGGACATGTCTTAAACAAGCATCGGCATAGCCAATAGGTCTCTCTTTTGGGACCTTTTAAATATTTAGTTATGCAGCACAATATCCTTGGTGCAACAATATCAACAGTTGCATGGCTAAACACTTATAAGGTCTAAATGGCGAGATCTATTGGCTATGCACATGCTTGTTATCTTTGGGAAGGGAGTGACTGGACTTGGGATCACTTTTGGGATGGCCGGCTGGCCGGGAGTGAGCTTTCAATTGTGTAGGGGGGTCCCCCTGCACCGTACCCATTAAAGTGTTAGCAAAGCCTTTAACGCCATTTGATGTCAATACCCCGACACATCTACACCACACCTTTGCACCAGTTACATGTTAATTCTTTTCTTTGTTCTCTTGTTTCTTCTATTATTTTCCCCCATTTTTCTCCTGGGGTTGGTACAATATTAATGGCATAGTGTGACTTAAGCTTTTAAACATGTATGCATTAGATGGTTCAAATTTGGACAACTATTGATGCAATTATCATGCTATCCCCGTGCGGATGAAGCTAGCACCAACAAACACGGACAGGAAAGGATGTTGTAAAATGTAAATTGATTTAATGTTTTTTCTCTTTTTTTTATTTTTTGCTGATTGTTTCTGTTCCTTCTCCTAACTGCATCTAAAATGTAGAATAGTATAAAATGCCCCAAAAAATATCTTAAGAAAAAAAAGATCTACTTCCTTCTCAAAAGAAACCTCACAGAAGACAGTAGTAAATGCAGCAGCATACCTGCATTGATAATCTATGAATTACAAAGCCTTATTTAAAAGCCATAAAGCAACAGCTATGAAATTGCAAAGCTTTTGCACGAGAGCAAGACAATCATACATTACTGAATTCAACTGATCTGGTTTGAATTTGAAAAAGAAAAAGAGAACATAAGAGAGTTAAAGATGGCAATGATAGTAGAAACTAGAGATTGTTGGAAGACAGTTTGCTGACAGAGAATTTGAGGCCGCCTAATTAGTAACATGCAACATGCAAACATAGCCAGGAGCCAGGAAAAGATGTTTAAAAGTTAGGGCAGAGATAAAGGGAAGGGAAATAGAGGGAAGGAAAATGTAAATGTTAGAGCAGAGAGTATCATAAAGATAAAAGACTCACATTGAAGAGGCGTTTTGTTGCAGCCGTCTTTTTGGCAGACTTCAACTCTCAGCTGATATAAGCCTTGTCTTACTGCACTCCTGAACACAGCGTTCTTGGTTGTCAAAGCTGAGCAATTCTTGACGACACCATGAATTGGGTCCGAACCCTCTGGATATGAAAGGAAGAACACAAATAGCATTTGTATGCAATTCAGACTGACCAAAGCAACCTCAGGGCATCGCCTTCCATGGCCAACACAACAGGCTTGTGCTGATATTGATACTCAAACCTCAAGATGAGACCAAAACATGATAGCACATGTGTCACTGGCAGAGACTTTCCTTTTTATTATGCCACATCATCTTTCAGGGTGAAAAGTCCTGTTCAAACTCCTGCTCATTCGAAAATGTCATTGATCATTCAAAATACCCAAATGTATAGTTGTTTTAGTGTGTTTTGGTAACAGTCCTAATCTTGTGTAGGATATTTTATGTAATGCTTGACACTGTTCTTTCTATTCTCATTGGTTACCTTTTTCTACCTTATTTTCCTCTTTGAACTATGAGGTTATCCCACATTGGAGCCCAAAGTTCAAAGACAGCTCAAATGTAATACTGTACACTTAGAACTCAAAGTGGATTTCTTTATCAACCTGCTCTGTTGTTGTCATCATCAACATTAGAATGTTTTTACAATGTCCCATTGATGAGATTGTCTGCTGATAGCTATTGGGCTACATACTGCACAGCCCCATCTCACAAAGATGGTGCATATGACCACTAGCGGATGTCCCTGATAGGATGGCTGCCACAAATAGCAGACAGGGAACACAGGTGAACAAACACAGCAAAAACCTTCCACTTAGTAAACGTTTTGACAAACATTTCTAACTTATAAATATTTTTAAAATCAAACATAACTGAAAAAACATATTTAGTAATCATGAGTAAATGCACTTCCAATTGTGCAATATAAGCTCGATGTAGTGCTTTGTTCTATAGATTCTGTCCAGAGCACTGAGGAAAGTACAGAAAATAGATCCAAAATACTGCCCCAGGATCCATTACTGTTGCTCTCATTGGATATGGGTTCAAAAGATGACAATACATCATCCACGTACGGTAAAATCGGAATGTCACTGTTGTGAAAAAATAGTTTTCATAAGAAAAATCGTGTTTTACTACATAGGTTAGTTCAGTTATGATATCCAATACAAGGCCACATTTTGAAAAGTGCATGTTTAAATGTTGTGCACGACCATTTGTTTTCATTTAGTTTTCAGAAAATCAATGAAATTCAGCTCCAGCCACAGTTTTCCTCTGTACTTGAAGTAACATCAAGATCATGACCTTAAAATCAGTTTCACTTCCCATGTTTCTGTCGAGTGAATATTGTTTTCTAACAAACGTCCTGAGTTAGCAGCTATATTGGTTTAATATGAATAAGTAACATTTTTGCAGTACCTTACTACATAAAAGATACTATGAGATTATCTTCTTTCTTTGCTATCAACATTATAAAATATGCGCTAATTGTGAGGGTGTTGTGTCATCCTGCTGCTGTATTAGGACTTGTTATGGTTAATTTGATTATTATTAATCAGCCTGTGATTACTTAATTTTTTTAATGCACATTGCTTTATTTCATTTATTAATTCATTTGGATTCTAATTTGAACTAAGTTTTTGGATTCCTGTAGTGATAAAGTTGAAATTTGAATGAATATAATTAGAAAGGATTGAAGGCAGAAATCAGTACCTCGATGATGTTAGGCACAATGCAGCAGCCACGCTGTAATGTGGGAACTAGTAATGGCTTTCAGTAAACAAGTTTTGTCAGGAAAGAGGAATCCCTCGTTCAATCTGTGCATCCCCAAAAAGGTCCTGGGGTTCTGAAAAGACCTTTTATGTGATTTGACTTTCCAAAAAGCAGAGAGATTATCTGTTTTTGGAGCATCCATGTATTGTGCAGCAGATATCTACACTGTACACTCCCACAGGCCACCCCCAGACCATTCAATGATACTTGCTGATGGTTGCAGAAATTCGTTGATGGAACATGCTTTCCACATGTAAAACTATATTGATGGCCACTGTACTGGCAGCTATATGCCTGCATTATTTATGCAACTGTACATCTCTCTTCATTGAATTTCTGCATAACCCTGTTGATCCTGGATTGTGACACTCCAACACATTGATGGTCAGCTGCACTATACTTTTCAAGACTACCATCAGCTGGTCAACCTTGAGAGAATCTTTCATCACATTTTACCTTAGTAGAGATTGGATAACCCCTTTTCCATAAAGTTGCTTACATCTACTCCTCCCAATCTGCCCCAATTCTGATCTGTTATTTCTTTGACTAGGCATGGGTGGTGAACGTTGCTCTGTTTGTGGAGTTTGCAGAGTTTTCTGCACTCTGCACTCCGTGGAGCTCGCGGAGTGCAGAAAACTCCGTTTTGCGATGTGCAGCAGAGTTTTTCTCTACTCATGACCGCGAACGGTAAGTTCGCGATCGCGAACAATAAGTTTGCGAGAGCAGGCAGCCGCTCGGGTAGACTTTCTACCTGAGCGGCAGAACTACCAGTACAAACTGCAGTTCGCGCTGCACTCCACCACTCGCGTCTCTTCAGGGAGTTTTTTGGGAACTTTGCGGAGTTCAGCATAGCAAAACTAGGCTAACTACGCCCAGGCCTACCTTTGACTAGTATGCTTTTTTGTATGCTCTGATCCTTCTGTGTCTTCCTCCAAGAACCTTCAAACTGTGCGCTGTTTAACTGAATTAGGGCTTTCTGTCTTTCATGCATAAACTCTGGATGGCCAGCAAGGCCTCCCTAGATGACCTCATAATGTGACTCAATTTTAGCTAAACTAAAATGCAAATCTGAATAGACCTTCCGCATAATGAGAAGTCAGGAAATTGACATGAACTTATAACAGTAGACCTGTTACCTACTACAAGCCTTCGAGAAGTAGTCGGTCTCAAAATACTTTTCACATCCAGAGGCGAATACACCCTATTCTAACTTAAGTGGTTATGTTAAGAGCAAGACGAAAAGCAGGTCCCTTCTCACTGCTCAATTGAAAAGAATTGAAGATTAGTCGACAATTCACTGATGATGATAGCAATACTCATCTCACAGAGTATGCTGACATTTCAAAAATCGTTGTCTCTAATTCTGACCTGAGGAGGCTCCTGCAGCTGAAGAGGCTTTCCTACCCAAACCCAGCTACAAAGTACCTATGTAATGCTTAACTAATATTGAGCCAGAAAAATTATTGTTGAGGAAATTTAGAATTCATCAATTATATGCTTTCTGGTAAAGCCTCTACAAAAGATGTCACCTAAATTCATTAAAACAACTAAAGCTCAACTCACTAAACTACTGTACAATTTCTTTTTAAAGATATGCACAATACTGGTTTACTTGAATCTTAGCAGAATTCAACAAATCCTTTATTTCTCTTCATCCCAACCCTGGGAAACATCCCATGCTCTTTACCAATTTCCATCGAACTCAGCTTATCAAAATGAATGCTTAATCATTAGACAAGACTGGTAAACAGGCATAACCCGTGCCTTGTCCTCGAATCCCGCATAGTTTTTGTACCTGGTGTGTACTTCATGGATCCCTTAATGTACTCCCTCCAGTTGTTTGTGACACAAGGCGGCTGACCCACGGATAGGTGTTGCACTCTCACTAAATACTGAGAATGTCTTCTACCAGTCGTAAGAGACTACCTATTTAGTCTGGAAAAAGTGTGGATGGGCCAGGAATTTGCCTGAAAACCAAAATGGCTGCATAATTATAGGGAGAATTCTTATGTATTTTTTTTTAGATTAAAAAAGTTGCATATTGCCACTTATGTGGTATTATTTTAATCTAGAGTATTGGTTACATTACACTAGATACATTATTTAACCACATTTTGGAGTCAAGGTAACAATGAAAAATGGTGAGCCATTGATTTGAAATCAATAGATGTCACAAGTGTAAGGTGGAAGTGAAGAACCTGTTTGCAAATAAATTGTTAAATAATAATATTATTTTACATGCAGCTGAGAACAGCTAGACATTCTAGATGAATCACAGACTAATGCACATTATGCAATCGGTAGAAAAATATATTTTCACCACAGGACTGTGCCTCTAAGACGCTGGGTTTAGTATTGACGTGGTGAAGTTGAGTGATCCCCACCTAGAGCATAGCAATAAGGGAGGAGGATATGATGTAGCAATAGGCCAACTTGGGACTGACTCTGCCCCAGCCCTACAAATCTTTCAGCTGCCCCGATCTGTAGTGTAAACTCCACATTCCTGCATATTGCCTGTTTACCTCTGATTGGAAACCTGGTCATTCGCCCAAGAGGCCACATTTCTGACTCCAAACAAGCGCCATCTTTTATTAATCACACATGCATAGGCTTCATCTTGACCAACAACTTAAATGGCATTTTGTGGAGACCATCTACTGCCAGCATGGAAAGGCAAGGGAGTGAGATATGATGCTTTTCTTGGCAGTGTTCTATAAGGTTGCTACTGAACTGGGAATCATATGCTGTTTTCCTGATGGTATTGATTGTATCAGGTTGGAGTTGCTATGTATTTAATGAATGCACAACTGTCTTCCTTGCTTTAAAACTAAGCTGTTGGGTAATTTTTCACTGCTGGGAAAGGGTGTATCTATCTGTTCGTAGAGAGCATGTGTGACACATTGCGCGAGCAACAGCACGGTGTGCTTCACTCAGCGGAATGAACTTTGCTCTCAAAGAACAATCCTGCTAATGAATTTTATTTAAGAACTGAGCATAGACATGATGCCATGATGATCCCATTAACTATCTAGCACCTACCAAGGTTGTACTCAAGAATTGCAGTATGACAGCCCTTCACAGTCTTGTCGCATGTTGTCAGCACACCGTGGCAGTCCTTACTTTCTAGGTTCACGCAGACTTCACACTTAATAGCATTTCCTAAAAAATATAATAATAATAACATCATACAATAATAATCATAATCATAACAATACTAAGAATAATAACAATAATAATAATATTACTAATAATATTAACAACAATACCAATGATAATAATATTAATAATAATTAGATATAAAATGGACTTTGACGAAAGGTTTCCATCAAGTGTCCCAGGGTTTGATTCATATATTTAAAAGGATTTATAACCTCTCAGAACTCTTTGTCAGTAGGAACAGGATTTAAAGTTACAACCTGTGTACAATCCCATCTGGTCTTTCACTTTCTTCACTGTCTTCTTTATATTTTGTTTCATGGGGTGGTTAAGGGTGAAACTTTCCCTTGGAAGGCTGAGGTATGTGAGAGACACAATATTGCAACAAGACCAGGGATGGGCAAAAGGTGAGATAAAATAAAGGAGGGCAAACTCTCCACCACACTCCTAGCCTGCTTACTGTCCTGCACACCTCTTTACCACAACAGGTTCTGCCCCCCTGACAGCTAGGATAACCAGTGGTGTTAGAAAGTATTGATACACAAGGCATTTCTCAGGTAGCAGGTGCTGCATGAAGAAAGAAGACTGTTCAGGAGTGTACATCCTTTGATAGTGATCATTTGATCCACTCCCTGTGCTGTGATGGTAGGAGACAAAGAACAGATCGTTCATTTTCTATGGATGTAAGTGGTGTTTCCTCTGCTACTTGAATGAGAGGAGCAGAACAATGCACATCTCTTGTGACCTACACCAGGCATTGCTTTCCCACTGCTGTGTTAGCACCACTTCCTATAGGGAATATTGGCCCATGGGAACAAATTTTGAAGAACAATGGGCATCCTCAGACACCCCTGCACTGGGATGTGTGAATGCTGAATGGGCATTACCAAAGTCACTACATAGTATGTGTGTTTAACTTCTTAGGGCCCAGGGCTTCACTTCCCCCCTACCTTTTGAGTAAGGCAAATGGAGCAGGAGGGCGGGTTGCGTGGCACTGTGATTGGCTTAGATAAGGTCATTAGCTGAAAATAAACTCTTTTTAGGACATTATAAAACACAACAGTACAGAAAGCCTCTGTTCTTTCAAACAGTCACATAACAGGTGTATTTGTCAGTCAATCACTTTTATTCGATTTTTGAGAATCATAAAAAGACACAGGATACAGTTCAAGAAATACACAAATAAAAAAGACAGTGATAAAAATATCTACATAATGTGTCTACATAATGTATCATACGTCAAATCATCAGATTACATTGAATTTTTAAAATAATATATACACAAGTTATATATCACAGTAGATTAAAGAAAACATTTCATATAAAAAAAAATTATTATTTTTATTTTCCTTCTCTCTTTCCTTTTAAAACATCAGGATATCCATTAAGAATTCATTAAGGTATATTGTTTATGATTAATCCCTTGTTTCCCTTACTACGCATTTTGGTAATACGGACTCCTGCTACTAGAAAATTTGCAACATGAAAAGTGATTTGTGCATTGTGCAAAAGTTGCAGAAATAGGAGCGCTGGTCTAACCTGTAAAAAGCCAGCCTCTCGAAGGATTGGAACGAGATATTTCCTCCTGATTTGAGCGTAGTGATCACAGAACATAATAAAATGTAAAGTGTCCTGAGATGAAACTGATCACAGTCACATGGCTTAGTGTTTTTAGGTGTATCCCATCTGTGGTAGGTGCCCAACAAAAAGTGTATCAGGTTTAAACGAAATCTAATTAAAAGAAAGCGATGAAATGATTTATTAACATATACCAGGTAGGGTTCTGGGCCTGGGACAGTCTTAAGCGCAAAATTTCTTCTAACCACTGTTTTTTTTTAGCTCTATTTCCTCCCGCTCTGCTGTAAAAAGGTTTATCAGTGATGTCTTTATCATCTTGACATACTCCTTTTGGATGCCATCAGGGAAGTTAAAGAGATTGATGCGTCCCACCTGGGTTAACATTGTTTTTGCGTACATCAACCATGGGATTTTTAAGGCTCCATCCATACTCAAGCAGTCTTTGAGGATTTGGTGATTTAATGAAATTTCCTCATTTAGCCATGATTTTAGCCAAGAAATGACAGGGGCAGATTTTATGATGTCTGAGACATACCCAGTACCCAACTCTGAATGGATGGTAAAGGTAGGAGTAGACTGGGGGATGGAGAGTAATGATCTAAAGAACCTATTTTCCGCCCTCTGTATGAAGACTGGGTTTGTATATCCCCATATTGAGGCCCAATAGGTGGCAATTGCCAGACATTTAGCATTGTAAACCTTAAGAATAGCGTTCATTGGACGTGACCCCATTTTTTTTAGCAAAATTCAAGAGGGCTCCAGCAGATCTGGTAACTGCATTTGATTTGGACTTATGTTGGGCACCCCAGTTGCCTTTATCATCAAATAACACACCCAAATAAGTAAAGGAAGGAACTCTTTGTACTTCCTTTCCTGCGCAGATGAAAGTTATGGGTTTCTTTTTCCAGCCCTTGAGTCCCATAATCATAACGTGTGATTTTTGTGTATTTATTTTTAAATCTAAAGAGGTCATAAAGTCCCCAAATGAAGCCAATAACTTATTAAGAGCCACACCTGTTCGTGCCAAGAGGACCGCGTCGTCTGCGTGCAGGAGAACCGGGATGTCAATCTCTCCTACACTCGGAACGTCGGACCCCAGGGTGGAAAGCGCCGGCTCAAGTGCGTTTATATACAGGGTAAAGAGGAGAGGGGCAAGGATGCAACCTTGCCTCACTCCTCTCTGTGAATTAAAGGGTTCAGTGCATCTACTGTCTTGAGTTACTCTAACCGAAGCCTCCAATCCTGGGAGGAGATCAGCTAAAAAGCCCACCAGTGATCTTTCTATGCCCATTTCCAGAAGGACCCCCCACAGCCTTGACCTATTTACCAGGTCAAAGGCTGAGGAGAGGTCCATGAATGCCATATACAGGGCCCCTTTTTTCACTATAGTGTATTTACTGATGATCAGATGCAAATTAAGGCACTGATCCAGTGTGTTTCTTTTGGGCCTAAAACCGTATTGGGCATTTGATAAGATTCCCCTGCCTTCTAACCAAGATGTTATCCTCCCCAGGATGGCTCTGCCCAGGATCTTAACGGCAGAGTCAATGAGGGAAATAGGTCTATAGCAGGCAGGGTCACTCTTTAGGCCTTTTTTAAAGATCGGTATAATAATAGATCTTGCCCAAGATTGTGGGAACGTGCCATCCCTAGCAGAGTTAAACACATTTGTCAAAATTTAGGCCCAGAATTTGGGTGCTGCCTTATATAAATCCGCAGGGACCCCATCAGGGCCCGGCGCTTTGTTCTTGGATGTATCGTTTATGGCTTTTTCAACGTCCTCAGGGTCAAACGCTTCAATTAACTCAATATTAAGTTGAGTAGGGTGATCCTGTGTTTGGTCAAATATAGGCTGACTGTAAATGTTACCAAAATGGGATAACCACTGATCGTCAGGTATAACGCACTCCACGGCGTGATTCTCTGCTCCTGAAAAATAGGGGTGATTAATCACTTCCCAAAATTTAGAGCTATCTCGAAGGACCTCTGGTGATTGGAGATCATTCCATGCCTGTTCTTTAATGTTCTTCTTCCTAATATAAACAGCCTGTTTGTACGCCTTCCTGAGTTGTATTATTTTTGGTTTATTTCTTGGTGACTCTTTTAGACCCTTTAAGAGGGCAGAATAGGCCCTAGAACAATTGGAATCAAAACACAGTTTGCCTTTCTGCCCCCCGGTTTTAGTTTTCAAAGTTAGGTCATTGTTTACTTGCTGGCATACTCGGTTGAAGGCCTATACAATAGTATCATTAGGGGAAAGGGGGTCTAAACAAATGCCTACCTTCTCTTCAACGTTTGCTAGAACCTCTTTTAGGAAGGTGATCGGGGTCACGTTGGACCATTTTAACCTTCTGCCCTGGTCTTTAGTTATCAGATCTGTCACTGAATGCATGCCAGATTCTTTAGAATCTTTAAAATCTAATAGTCCATCCTGTGTGACCTCTAGCACTACAGGATTATGGTCACTAAAAATAGAGTCTACTACTCTATAGCTTAGGATAAAAGTCAAAATAAAAGATGAAATGAAAATATAATCTATAACTGAGCCTGTATCTTTCCCTTTATACGTTATTGGTCTAGGACCTAATTGGAAGCAACTAGATTCGTAAAGGTTAAAAGTGGCCAGAAAATTCTCCAAGGCCTCCCCATGTTTTGTATGCTCAAAATGTGTAAGGAGCGAGAGAGGTGGGCCACCCTTATCTTCTATAGTGCAATTCATACGACAAGGATGAGTATTGAAATCACCCATTAGGATAATCTCAAAAACACTTTTAAGTAATTTATAGCTTTCCAGAAATTCCTCAAGTAATACCAAAAGTTGATTAGTGCTGACAAATTCAGGGGAATTATAAAAATGAATCAATAAAATAGTGATCGAGTTTGTCATTGATAATTCTACTACCAAAAAATGGGGGGAACAAGTCTGTAACTGTTTGGCTTTCCCTTTTAGGTTAAGTGAAAGTAGAATAGATAGACCGCCCTTAGCTCTGCCCGACACACTTGGAATAGCGGAAATGTTAAAATGAGCAAACCCATCGAACTCAAAGATGGTGGCTGTATCCCAGGCACCCTGGAGGGTTATAATATCAAAAGATGAGATAAAACTCAGCCAATTATCATCTTCGACCTTAGATATTATGCCTGCAAAGTTCCAACTAAGGATCCTACAGGTCTTCCTACGTGTCAATGGAGGGATCTGATTGGTATCTTTTGTCTTCTATAGTCAATCCAAATTATCTGAGAGTGAAAGTGGTGTAAAGCGATTAGATAATGGGACACCCTCTTTCTGTTTACTGTTTAGATGCGATGTCAATGTCGTGATTAGTGGAACACGCTGAGGGACAAAAACTGAGGCCCCCTCTTATGCGCCTCCGTGCGCGGTAATCCTGCGCGGCTGTGAGCGTCCCCGGATGTCAGGAGGGGATGCTGGGAATTGTAGTCCCGCTGGTGGTGGTGGCTGTAGGCGCTCCCCCCTCTCGGCGGCTGCTATGTGTAAAGCGGCGGCGTGGGAGAGCGAAGCGATGCGAGGCTGTTTGTCTGAATGTCCTTCCTTGCTTTTAAAAAACAGATATATCTGTGACAGCGTCCCGGATAGCGCTCTGGTTCGCGAACTTTTCGCGTAACGGAACTTTGCGAAGCGAAGCTGATTGGCTCTCCGGTGTCTGTCAACATTCTAAACAGTCCGGAGCGGCCGCCATCTTGTCTCTTGGTAGGATCGAGAGACAAGAAGAGGAGAAAAACGAAGGGGGAATTTAATGAAAGGGGGCAAGGTAGACCCTTCTTGACCCCCTAGGAATGATGTTGGGGTTATTAAAGGGTCCCGTGGGGCAAATAAAAAAAATTGATTTTTTGCGGTAGAAGCGCTTTCCGGTTCGCGAACCGGGTAGCGAACCGGGACGCAAAACGGGAATTCGCCATTTTGTGTTTAGTTTTAATTAAATTACAAGATGGAGGAAAAACAATGTGAGAAATGGGTATAAGGGTGTACGGGAGACATATCCTGACCCCCCTATGTTTTCTGAGGGTGGCTGAGGATGCTCATATATGTTGATACTTGTCTTCCAGCGGCTGCGCGTGTCGTGAGCGTTTTTTTTTTCTTTTTGCTGCGTGACGTCTGTTAACGTTCGATTCGAAGGAAATCAGGAAGTGTTGACCGCCATTTTGACACTGCGAGTAAATATATTGTTAAAAATAATTGTTATAAATTAATCCGTATTAATAAACATTGTCTGCACCATCTTGCTTTTTTTCCAATGCCACACTTTTGTCGTGCACAGCAGCCATTTTAGATGCCTTGACCAGACCCACTCTCTGCACGCCGCCAATCCTCAGCATGGCTCCCCACCCTCACAAGCATCTCCCCCACGGACTGGTCACCCCCGCTCTCTCTCTTATGCATGGGCCTTAAACCTCCCCCCATCTGCACTGCTCTTCCCTTAGAATCACACCCTGTGCCCGCCCGACACCTCCCTTTCACCCTATTCACTACCGCACCCTCTGACACTCCTCTTCCTTTGTGTCTGATTGTCCAGGCCGGTCCCAGGCTATCACCTAGCCCTGCGGATGTAGTTTATGGCCTCAACTGTAAAGAATCACCCCTCTTCAAAGGAGTTACAGTAGATCAAGGCCCCCACCCGATGAGATCCGTCACACCACACGCGTTCCTACTATCTGATAACGATCCTGTATTGTGATTGGGGAGGGGATTCTCACTGTGAGGGTGTGTGGGACCGAGCCTGAAGCGGAAGATTCCAGGGATGCCTTTTTATACATCAAAGTCTTCACAATTATGTGTCACATTAAAAATATATAGCACTCCAACAAAGTAGTAGGATTATAACACTTTAATAACTTATAAATATGTACAAAGCACCAAAAACAGTAAACACGTTAAAAAAAATTTAAACAAAGCAACAATGGTCAGTAGCGGTCTGTTGTGCGAATAGTTCGAAGGCAGCACAAAGCGCTGAGATCTGGACGGCACCCAGGTGATGTCCTTTACTTGCCGCACTGGTCTTGGCATCCTACAATGCTGCGCCGAAAAACGGCGTGGGGCACCCCGGGGGGGGGGGAGGCGGCGTGAACGGGCCTCCCCAGGTGGAGGCTCATCTGCTGTAGTGGGGCGCCCCTTTACCGTTTCAGTTGCCATTCAGCGGTTTTCCGCCCGCTTTTGCTGCACTGTGCCTCATCCGCCATTCAGCTGTTTACCGCCCGCTCTTGTGGCTACAGCGTCTCGCTCACCATCTAGTTGAATTCCGCCCACTCTTGCGGTGCAGCGATAGGCGGCTGCCACAGGACTCTTAAAATGGCGGCCGGCTCTTCGGATTTGGGCCGGGTCCACTAAAATGGCCCTGGGCCACCTTGGAACTCGGACGCTTGTCTGCTAGGGCTTGAGCCCCATTCTCGAAAGCGTCCCCTCAGCCTTGAAGATTCTACAAAAGTCTTGGGGGCCCCCGACTCCCACAGGCTCCCGGTGGGGAGCGGCTGCCATGATTGCTTGCGGAATGGCCACGACGGAGCTACGAGATGGTGGTGCTCTCATGCTGACGCCAGCTTCAGTCTGAAACATCCAGAAACACTGAAGACTATCAATTCGATGACTTCCGGTGGAGCCTCAACGTGACCCGGTAGATAAGAACTTGCCCTCCCCTCTTTTTACTGATGGTTCTTGTTGCCTGTCCCCTCTGTTGTCATCCAACGGAACCTTTTTGGATTGCCGAGTGAGAAATAAAGAGGTGGGGCTTTCATCGTTTGGGAAAAAAAAATGTTTCAATCCAATGAAAAGTGTTATTTTTAGGTCATATGATCAAGCATTTCATCATTAGGAAACCAAAAGTAAAATGAACCAATGAAAAGTTTTATAAACAAGTCACATGACCTGTTATGCGGCTTTGGGCTATAAAAAGCCTACAAAATCCATTGGCCTGTGAGGCGGTGTCAGTAGCGGACAGATGTGCGAATAGGCCGCGTCGAGATCCGGATGGCACCGGGGTTGGTGTCCAGCAAGTTGCCGCACTGGTGTGACTATCCTACAATGCTGCGCCGAAAGACGGCGTGGGGTGCCCGGGGGGGGGGAGGCGGCGCGAACTGGCCTGTCCCCCCTCCCTAGGTGGAGGCACCTCATGTGCAGTGCGGCGCCCTTTGCCGTTTCACTCGCTGTACAGCAGAGTTGCGGCCGCACTTGCTGCTACAGTAGGCCGAAGACAGCACAACGCGTCGAGATGTGGATGGCACCGAGGTGGTGTCCAGCAAGTTGCCTCACTGGTGTGGCTATCGTACAATGCTGCGCCGAAAGACGGCGTGGGGTGCCCGGGGGGGGTGGGGACGAGGCACTTTAAACGGGCCTCTCCCGCCTCCCCAGGTGGAGGCACCTCATGTGCAGTGCGGCGCCCCTTATCGTTTCACTCGCCGTCCAGCAGAGTTGCACCTGCACTTGCTGCTACAGTAGGCCGAAGGCAGCACAACGCGCCGAGATCCGGATGGCACCGAGGTGGTGTCCAGCAAGTTTCACTGGTGTGGCCATCCTACAATGCTGCGCCGAAAGATGGGGTGGGGTGCCCGGGGGGGGGAGGCGGCTTAAACGGATCTCTCCCGCCTCCCCAGGTGGAGGCACCTCATCTGAAGTGGGGCGCCTCTTAGCGTTTCACTCGCCTTCCAGCTGCATTGGCTGCATTGCGCCCGCTCTTGCGGCACAGTGCCTCACCCTCCATCCAGCTGAGTTCCGCCCGCTCTTGCGGTACAGCGTCTCGCCCGCCATCCAGCTAAGTTTCGCCCACTCTTGCGGTACAGTGACTCACCCGCCATCGAGCTGAACTGCGCCCACTCTTGTGGTGCAGCGATAGCCGGCTGCAACAGGACTCTCAAAATGGTGGCCAGCTCTTTGGATTTGGGCCTGGTCCACTAAAATGGCCCTGGGACACCTTGGAACTCGGACGCTTGCCTGCTAGGGCATGGGCCCCATTCACGAAAGCGTCCCCTCTTTTGACTGATTGTTCTTGTTGCCTATCTCTTCTGTTGTCATTTAACGGAACCTTTTTGGACTGCCAAAAGGAGTTCTGGACCGACCGCTGGTTGGTGGAGACATTTTGACTATATCCTGGACCTGCCCGGCCTCGCCCAAAATGGCGCCGGTATAAATGGGACTCATAACTCCTTGTTGTGTACTGGTTGCCCAACCTTGATATCACGAGATACATATGCAGTTTTGAAGCACATGGCGAGCGGGGACGAGTACTGATTGAACATTTGGACATCCCTATTGATATTAAGTTCTGATGTGTTATTGATTACTGTACTATTGAAAGTTCGTATTAACGTCACCCATGGTACTTGCCCGCAAATGTATATCTAGATAATTTTATTGTAACTGGCCCTGTCGTACTTTAATTATAAAATGTACGTCCACCGATTCCGCAACTGTTAGACACCTTACTTCTTACAACCTAATGGCCCGCCCGTTATGTTCTTCTACAGTGTAAATGTTCCCTCATCATATACGATTCCAGTTTGCTCCGTGGCCGGCCCACGTGATTATAGGCCCGTATTTGTATACTGACATTTTCACAATAAAGGTTTTTAAAACAAAACATGGTAGTAGTACCTTTTTTGGTAAAGTTTTGAATAATAGCCACTGTTTTCGAATCAGTAAAAGGTAAGTGAAAAAAAGCAGCCCGATTACATGACGGTTAAAAGGTATAATACGCAGGAACGCAGTAAAGATAAATGGTCAAGGGCTGTTGTGTTTTCCACTCCTGCAACATAAAGTGATCGATAATAATCCGATATTCATGCCTATCAGTGACTAAGACAGCAGGCCGAGCCTGTTTTGCTCAACGGCTCTCTCATGGGACGAAGAAACGCCCTTTTTCTCGAAAAAGGAATATTTTACTTGCAGGACAGTTGTAAATTTCCCGGGAAAATACATTAGCCTGGAACATTGTTACTGATAAACTGTAAATGCATCTGGGTCCTTTGCTTTACAAATCAGAGTGAGAAAAAAAAAGGTGGGGCTTTCATCATTTGGGAAAAAAAAATGTTCGAAAGCAATGAAAAGCGTTATTTTTAGGTCATATGACCAAGCCTTTCATCATTAGAATAACAAAAGTAAAATGAACCAATGAAAAGTTTTATTAACAAGTCACATGACCTGTTATGCTTACGTTACGCGCTGCGCGCCGCGCTCTGGATCGTTTCCGGGAAGCTGCGCCTTGCGCACCAGAGCACTTCCGGGTGCGCTAACGCGGCACGTCATATGACGCATTACGCGACAACGCATGTCCAGAATATAGTCACAATGTCTCCACCACCCAGCGGTCGGAACACAACCCCTTTCAGCAGTCCAAAAAGTTCTGTTAAATGACAAGAGAAGGGACAGGCAACAAGAACCATCAGTCAAAGGGGGGAGGGCAAGTTCTTCTCTACCGGGTCACGTTGAGGCTCCACCGGAACTGAATTGGTAGTCTACAGTGTTTCTGGATGTTTCAGACTGAAGCTGGCGTCAACATGAGAGCACCACCATCTCGTGGCTACGTTGTGGCCATTCCGCGAGCAATCATGGCAGTCGCTCCCCACCGGAATTCTACGGGAGTCGGGGGTCCCGGTGACTGTTGTAGAATCTTCAAGGCTGAGGGGACTCTTTTGGGAATGGGGCCCATGCCCTAGCAGTCAAGCGTCCGAGTTCCACGGTTGCCCAGAGCCATCTTTGCAGGCCAGGCCCAAGTCTGTGGAGCCGACCGCCATTTCGTGAGCTCCGTAGCAGCCGCCTGTCACTGTACCGCAAGATTGGGTGCAATTCCGTTGGATGGCGGGTGAGACGTTGTAATAGCAAGAGCAGGTGCAATTCAGCTGGCCGAGCGAGGCACTGTGTCGCAAGAGCGGGCGCAAGTCAGCTGGTCGAGTGAAGCTCTGGGGTGTAGCTGAGAAACCTCCACCTGGGGAGGTGGGGGAGGCTCGTTTGCGCCGCCTCTCCCTTCTACTGCACCCCACGCCGTCTCCTGGCGCAGGTATATGTGATGGTCGGACCAGGGCACTGCAGGACGTGTCTTCAGGTCAAACGGATTGTGGGACAAGGTGTGGAGCAGGCGCAATTATCTCGGGGGCCTCCGTCAAGTGGTTCAGGGAGGCACCGCATCACATTGTTTTCCAATGCAGTCAGGTCCACAAACAGCCCCATTTACTTTGAGAATAGTGAAGCTGTAGCAGGTGCAAATAAGCTTCAGACAGTGTTACAAGCGTTGCTCGGAACCCTTAACTATGGCACCCAACATCCAGGACTTATGCCATTTGTGCAAGGCAGTGACATAGAAGCATCTCAGGGACCAAGCAACATACCATATCCAGAGTCCTTCCCACAACCTCTGCCCTCCTCCTTACCTAGTTGTTGTTCTTTCACTCCCACTCCAGGCTTTTAGTCTGTGGATGGAAAACCATAAAACTACACTCACCTATGAAAATCTTACTATTGATGGTTTATTTTGAGCCCAAAATACAAAGGCTTGTTTGGATCGATGTTGCAGCAGGCTGCCATGTAAATAGTTATTTAATAAAACGTTTTAGCCTGTTACTTTGCTGGTGTGTTGTATATATTTATAATATTTGCATAGTGTTTGTCGTTATTTTGGGTGGGGTGGGCAGCGGAGCCGAGCTGTCTTGCAGCCATCATGGTGTCGAGCTCAGTTCCTCTCACTAGTTTCGTATTTGTCATGAGGGGTTGTTCATAATGTTTCTATTTTAGCGAGGTCAAAAGGAGATCCCATTAGTGGCCTACTGATGTTGCTTTATTCCTTTTGTTTTTTTAACGATTTTTCACTATCTGCAAAGACTAAACAGAGTTTTGCGACTCTGTGCTTGTTTGTAAATAGAGAATGAACCAAAGAGAACCAATTCCAAAACAATAAATGCTAGGATAACAATCAATCAAATGGAGAGGGAAGCAGGCACGACGGATTACAACGGGGGCAAAGGCCTGTGTTACCTACCCTTCACTATCTGCAAAGAGAGAATACTCCTAAAAGAAAAGAGGAGGGGGGTGCAGCGTTCAAAGCACATCAGCGTGCATAAATACGAAAATGTTTTTACCTACCACGTACTTGACATTTTACAGCTTTTGATATTTGCTATTAAAAAACCATTGAAATTCACTGAAAAAACCATAGTTTATAGACCATATATAGCTAGGAATTATCTTTTACAAAACCTTGAAAATTCACTGAAAAAACCATAGGTTATAGACCATATATAGTTAGGGATTAGCATTTACAAAACCTTAATTTACTCGCACAAAACCATTGAAATTCGCATCGCGCACCCGCAATCCACTGCTGATGATGTCACATATTACATCATTCATGACATGGTCAGTGACATCACTGATGACATCACTGATGACATCTCAAATGACATCACTGATGACAACACCCAGTGACTGTATGTTTCTGTAAAGTTAAAATATGTCTTACATATTGAAGAATGAGTGGATGTATAAGTTCTGGATGAAGGATTTAGTAGGTGCATGACTGACTGTTTGAGTGAGTGATTAAATGTGTCTCACTGAGTGCATGGGTTAGTGACTAAACTGTCTTAATTTGTGCATCATTATGTCTGTTGTTCTGTAAACTGCTGCATGTGTTGATCAGTAGCTATATGAGTAACTATATGGGTTATTGATTGGTTGCCCAAGTATTTGTATGGGAGACTGAGTGTGTGTGTGGGTGGCTGGGAGGTGGGTGACTCTGTGCATAGATGTGTGAGCAGTTGATTCACTAGATGTATGGGTTCAAAAGTGCATGTGGAAACAGCTGTATGGGCGGTTGACTGTCTGCATGAGAGTATTGGTAAGTGAATGGATTTCTCAGTGCTACATGTCAAAGTAAGTACATATGTAAAACACAGTACATGTGAGAGTTGACATATATAAATAACTGTGCATAAGAGCCAGTGAATGTGTGAGTGGCTGTATGGATCATTGTGAACTTGTATCAGGGACTGTATAAGAGAGTAAATATGTGTTAGTATATGTTTGAATACGTAAGGTGTGTATAACTGTATAGTTGAGAAAATGGAGGTGTGATTGATTCTTTGCATGATTGACTAGGTGTGTGAGTAACTCCATGGATAAGTGACAGTCTGTGAGTGTCTGTTTATACTGATTGTATCTAAGGTTATATTAGAGTCTGAAGATGTTCATTGTATTATCACATAAATGATATCATCAGTGATGTGATCAGTAATGTCAAATGAGATGTCATCAGTGATGTCATCAATGATATCATTTGAGATGTCATCAGTGATGTCATCAGTGATGTCATTTGAGATGTCATCAGTGATGTCATCAGTGATGTCACTGACCATCTCATGAATGATGTAATATGTGACATCATCAGCAGTGGATTGCGGGTGCGCGATATATAGTTAGTGCAACTAACTATATATGCGAATTTCAATGGTTTTTTGCGAGTAAATTAAGGTTTTGTAAATGCTAATCCCTAACTATATATGGTCTACACCCTATGATTTTTTCAGTGAATATATATATATGTATATATATATATATATATATATATATATATATATATGAAGAGGACGCACAACGGAACGAAGTGCCATGCAGCCCCGCACCTGAACCTCCCTTGTCAAAACCGTTATACGGATTAGGGGTCTGCGGTGCTCCCGGGGACTGGACTCCGGTATCCGGCCCCCAGTCAATCCGAAAAGTGGACTGACACCGGGGGAACCTGCATCATGACATCGTCTAGCAGAGGTTTTAAAAGTGGCTGGCACCACAACAGGACAATTACCCACCACCCAGTGAAGGGTTTTAAAACATTTTACAAATCAGACGCTGACCATACTACAGGTACCAGAATGCTACTTACAAACGGAAGTGATTCCTAAAGGGCGGAGCTATGTAGAGCTATGTTAAAATTGCAAAAATCTTACCTGCAGTCAACCAGCGAACTGAATGTGTGGCAGGTGTAACCTCTTGAAAAAGTTTCTAGCTGAAACGAAACATGTCGACCAAAACGCTTTGTCCTGTTCACCCTGCACGAATAAATGGTCAAAGGCAAGGTTTGTGGCAACTCATCCTTCTCCCGTGGGAGACACCCTGTTGCACAAAATATCAGAGTGGTTCACCTGAAGTGGTACGCACAACGGAATGTAGCGCAAGGCAAGATTTGTGGTGATTCATCTTCTTCCCGTCGGAGATACCTTTTTGCAATTAATATCAGCGTGGTTCACCTGAAGAGGACGCACAACGGAACGAAGCGCCATGCAGCCCCGCACCTGAACCTCCCTTGTCAAAACCATTATACGGATTAGGGGTCTGCGGTGCTCCCGGGGACTGGACTCCGGTATCCGGCCCCCAGTCAATCCGAAAAGTGGACTGACACCGGGGGAACCTGCATCATGACATTGTCTAGCAGAGGTTTTAAAAGTGGCTGGCACCACAACAGGACAATTATCCACCACCCAGTGAAGGGTTTTAAAACATTTTACAAATCAGACGCTGACCATACTACAGGTACCAGAATGCTACTTACAAACGGAAGTGATTCCTAAAGGGCGGAGCTATGTAGAGCTACGTTAAAATTGCAAAAATCTTACCTGCAGTCAACCAGCGAACTGAATGTGTGGCAGGCGTAACCTCTTGAAAAAGTTTCTAGCTGAAATGAAACATGTCGACCAAAACGCTTTGTCCTGTTCACCCTGCACGAATAAATGGTCAAAGGCAAGGTTTGTGGCGACTCATCCTTCTCCCGTGGGAGACACCCTGTTGCACAAAATATCAGCGTGGTTCACCTGAAGTGGTACGCACAACGGAATGTAGCGCAAGGCAAGATTTGTGGTGATTCATCTTCTTCCCGTCGGAGATACCTTGTTGCAATATATATATATATATATATATATGAACACCCAGTCCTGCTCCCAAAGAAGAAGGCACGCACACCAAGCTGTCAGGATATGGCTTATTTATTGCATGGGTCTCCCTCGACCCCGAGCTCAGAGAGACGCGTTTCGCCTTCGCAGAAGGCTTTCTCAATCTAATTGGTGCCAAAAATGCATAGGTATTTATAGCCCTTCCCACCAAGCGCAGGCATCAACATAGAAAAAATACTCTTGCGAAGAGATCTTTACATTAATACCAGCATAAATGCAGTATTGTAAATGCCTATGACATCACTGGTCAACGAATATGTAAAGAATAAGCACAAATAAAGTTACATTTCGCAGCAAAATTCCAAACCAGCATAATATGCACCTTTTACGTTCAATAGGCACATAAACAAGAACTTAAAAGTCGCCTGCCATGGTGATCACTTATCAGGCAATTGAAACACGGCACCAACCTCTCACATTGTATTGCCAGCCTATTTGTTATGTATATATAGTAACTATTAATAAAAATTTATTAAAATCGTGCTGCACAAATGCTCAAATGTAACGGAGATGAGACATATGGCCGGGATGCCTGTCACCCCCTCCCAACACAATCCCCAAGGATGGGAAGACGGACGCAGTTCTGAACTTTTGGAAGGCGGGAGGGAGTTACCCTCCCGGCCGTATTTATTAAAATATGAAACAAAATTAAAACATTAAAATAACAGTTTCATATCATGTACAATTTTCCATTTATTACATTACGATGCAGATACGTTCATTGGCTAACCTTAACAAATCTCTAATACAAAGGTTTTCCTAGCCGAGTCTAAACATCCTGCAAATGCATACTTTCTAAATAAAAATTGTACATCCTAGCATTACGGGCCAACGGCAAGGTCGTAACCGGTGTCAGATCCCTACTACCAGAACTCCCCCCTCACGGTGTGAGGGGCGGGCGCACAGAGGACTGTACCTCTGTGCCAACTCCAATTTCCCTTGTCTTTGCGGGGGCCCCTTATTTAACTCGTCGCCATCTTAATGGTCGTCCGAGGACTTGTGTGAGGTGTCTAGAAGGTAGCGTGGACCCCCCTCCCACCCCACACTGTTTATCACATCCGCCGTCGCGGATATCCTGGCCCCGGGAAATTCGTAGGAGGGGCATCTAGCCGCCTCCTCCCCTGGGAGGGGCCTATGACCGCCTTCCCTCAGGCGACCCCATACTTAGTGGGTGCCGCCTCCCCGTGTGAGGGGCCAATGGCCGCCTCCCCCCGGGCGCTCCCATCCATAATGGGTGGCGCCCCCCTCTAGGGACCTTGAAATTACTGCTCACCGATCATGACCCTACCGCCCGACCAAAAATAAATACGACGTTTTATATACCTACTTAAGAAAGAAAATAAACTTTACATTGCAATATTTATCCTCTTATTTAAACATTCAACACATCTTTCAATTAGACTGTTACACTCCGCTCCACTAAGGAAGAAAATGTTATGAAGCAAATCATTTTATTGCAGTACAAATATTGACATTTTTATTAACCACTAAACCAGGAGAGAAAAGATATTATCAAAGCAAATCAATTTTATTGCAGTACTAACGTTGCCATAAGGGGCTGGTGGGTGGGTCAAAAATTGCTCCTTGTTCCGTCGAGGGCTCACGTGCAACGAGAGGGTGCAGCTTCCAAGCACAGGAACAAGAGGATGCTTCTTCGGATTGTTGCTCCTTTTATTCCTCTTCGAGAGGGCGTGTACCCTCCTCCGGTACGCCTACGGGGCATGGCCAACGGTGTAGGTGTCTAGGACAACCCTTCTTGGGCGGGAAAAGGCGCGCCCCGGCTACGCCACTTCGGGCATACCAGCCGAGACACGCCCCCCGCCCAAAATGATTTCCCGGGGGGATCCGGGCCCCCTACCATACGTTCGGGGGGACCGAGTGGTCGCCCCTTTCCATATGGCCGGGATGCCTGTCACCCCCTCCCAACACAATCCCCAAGGATGGGAAGACGGACGCAGTTCTGAACTTTTGGAAGGCGGGAGGGAGTTACCCTCCCGGACGTATTTATTAAAATATGAAACAAAATTAAAACATTAAAATAACAGTTTCATATCATGTACAATTTTCCATTTATTACATTACGATGCAGACACGTTCATTGGCTAACCTTAACAAATCTCTAATACAAAGGTTTTCCTAGCCGAGTCTAAACATCCTGCAAATGCATACTTTCTAAATAAAAATTGTGCATCCTAGCATTACGGGCCAACGGCAAGGTCGTAACCGGTGTCAGATCCCTACTACCAGAACTCCCCCCTCACGGTGTGAGGGGCGGGCGCACACAGGACTGTACCTCTGTGCCAACTCCAATTTCCCTTGTCTTTGCGGGGGCCCCTTATTTAACTCGTCGCCATCTTAATGGTCGTCCGAGGACTCGTGTGAGGTGTCTAGAAGGTAGCGTGGACCCCCCTCCCACCCCACACTGTTTATCACATCCGCCGTCGCGGATATCCTGGCCCCGGGAAATTCGTAGGAGGGGCATCTAGCCGCCTCCTCCCCTGGGAGGGGCCTATGACCGCCTTCCCTTAGGCGACCCCATACTTAGTGGGTGCCGCCTCCCCGTGTGAGGGGCCAATGGCCAACTCCCCCCGGGCGCTCCCATCCATAATGGGTGGCGACCCCCTCTAGGGAACTTGAAATTACTGCTCACCGATCACGACCTTACCGCCACAGGCCGGATAGTTGACCGGCTATCCGGCCCCCCACACTACTACTAAAGGTCATGCTTTTACAAACCCCTTAACCATGCTATGAAGTCTCCTATGAGTAAGACATTCCCCTCCCGGGACAAATGGACCCCATCTTTGAGATACATGTGATCCCCCCGAATACATCCATGCGGAATACAGTGCAACTGTGCCGAGCGAAACAACCTACCAAGCTTCTTTTTGACCTTCCTTACTGAATGATTCAGTGCTGATACAGAGAGGGCCCCCCGCCACACCTTCCTGGGAATCATGTGGGACCATGCTATCGTGCACCCCGGGATCCTTCTCGCCAACCAGCTAACAGTAGATAGAATTCGCTCGAGTAGTACTCGCCGACCGAGTGTCACCAAATCATTGCCTCCCAGGTGTACTATGATTACAGACGGCGGTGACCTTGTCCGCCCTAACAGTCCCTCGACAAAACATTGAAACTGGTCAATACAGAGCCCGCCCCTTCCGTGGAAGGTCACCCTGCACCCGTATTCCCCAGCTGCATGAATCATGTCACCTGCTTTGAATACGTCCCCGGCCCGCCTCATGTATGAGTGGCCCACGACCCAGACCACTTTTTCCTCAGCTGGTGGTCTCTGACCGCTGGTCCCCAGGTGCCGGGTCGACTGCACAGTCCGCCCCGCATAGCATGCTCGCAAAACTGTAAACCAAACAGAAGACAAGAAGCGTGAGTGCATGACATTGGCTTCCCAACATGTGCAACCGCACATACCTTTTATAACAGTTCGAGGACCATCGTCCCAATTGTTTCACCTCCTCAACACTCTGACCCCTGGCTGTAGCCTCTGTAGCAGCCCTTATCCTAAAGGAATGGGTCCCAAAATCGCCCGGGTCCAAGCCCGCTGCTGCGATTGCCATTGTTAGCACCCGCCGAAACTGAAACCTTGTCAGTGGGGTGGCGTCGGTGTGTCTCAGCAAGCTTCCCCCCCATGCTTCCGCCATTTGCGCTAAATATTCCTCAACGCATTTCACCGGGCACATGGGGGACCCTAGCATGCGCTGGACAACAATACTGTCTCCCATAGCACCCTGATCGGTCTTGGACCTGGCTATTGTGACTACCATTGAATCACCCTTGATCAGAATGTGTTCCCGACACAGACCTCCCTCCATATCCTTCTTATTTTTTGCCACCAGCTCGCTCACCCGCATAGCCCCATGGAATGCTAATGCGAAAGCGGCCTGGAACAGCACTGCCTCGGACTGGGAGGAACATGTCGTGGGGAGTACCGACATTAGCAGGAACAACCTTTCTAACCCAATCGGGCGCCTTTCGTCTACTCTACGACCCTCAAGGCGTTGCCAACCACGCAGGGCCTTCTTTACCAAAAAGGACGATGTGGGGTCCTTGATGCCATGCGCCTGCACCATGAATGCAATGGCGGCCCGGTGCCTATTGGCCGTTACCGCTGATCGGCATGACCTGTGTAGTGATACTAAAAACTTTAGGACATACTCCTCCTGCCCCCAATTATCCCCTCCTGCTGGACCCAAAAATGCACAATAAGAACGAAACGCTCCTTCGTATGCCTTCCTTGTCCTGGGGGCTAGGCTTGCTCCCACGAGGTCCTGTAATCCGGGGCACCGAGTAACCAAAGAGCTTCGGGAAATGGTGCCGCCACTAGGTCCGCGGAAGGTAGATAACCCCTGAAGGCCTGCATGTGGGAACGAGAGAGTGCATCAGCCGCCTGGTTCAGCACCCCCGGCACGTGCCTCGCCCTAAATTGAACGTTCAGTCTCATGCAAAGTAGTACAATTTCCTTCAGTAATCTCAATATCCACTTGCAGCGTGCTGCCTGATTATTTATGCATTCGACTACGGTCATGTTGTCGGACCAAAACACCACTGAGCGATCACGAAACTCATCCGGCCATGCCTTCAGAGCCACAAAAATGGGGAACAACTCAAGAAACCCAATGTTACCTGTGAGCCCACTGGTGTGCCACCACGTCGGCCATGTTTGCGCCGACCATTGATTACCGAAGATGGCGCCAAATCCTACGCTCCCTGCCGAGTCGGTCCACAAACCCAGCTCGTCCGAGGATGCTGGTGGCTTGCCCCACACCACTCGACCGTTGAAATCCGCCAGAAATGCCAACCATACGCGCATATCCTGGCGAACCTCTGCAGACAGTCTTGTGCGGTGGTGCCCTTCCTTGAGACCAACCATGGCTTGTGCAATAAAGCGGGAAAAGGGGCGGGCCATTGAAATTACTCTAAGGGCAAAGTTAAGCTGGCCCACTGCTTGCTGTAACTGATGGAGAGTAACTTTCTCTTTGCCAATGCACAGTTCTAGAGAGGCCCTGAATTTCGCTACTTTGTCCCTGGGCAAACAGAAGCATCCCTCCACTGAATCGAGCTAAATTCCAAGAAACTCGAGTGAAGTAGATGGCCCCACCGTCTTTCCTGGTGCCAATGGCACGACGAACTGCTTCATGAGAGTGCAAAATTCCAGTAATGCCTGCGCACATTCCGTGTCGCCGGCTGGCCCCAAGAACAAAAAATCATCTAGGTAGTGCATAACCTGGGTATAGCCCGTAGCTCTGGTGAACGCCCATTGCAGAAAACAACTGAATTTCTCAAAATAAGCACAAGAGATGGAGCAACCCATTGGCATACATCTATCCATGTAGTAGCGTCCTTGAAACACAAAACCTAACAGACGCTGATCCTGTGGGTGTACCGGGAGCAACCGGAACGCTGACTCAATATCTGATTTAGCCATCAGTGATCCGGGCCCCAGGCGATTCAATATGGCGACGGCCTCATCAAAGGATGCGTACCGCACCGAACAAACTCCTGGGTCAATCGCATCGTTCAACGAAAGACCCCTAGGAGCCGACAAGTTATGAATTAACCTAAACTCACCTGGGTCCTTCTTGGGGACTACTCCCAATGGGGAACAAATGAAATTAGTGACTGGCGGGTGCCTATATGGGCCAGCGACCCGGCCACGGGCAACCTCCTTTGCAATCTTTCTTTCTACCACCGCCGGATTCTGCTGAACCGACAGTTGGTTTTTACACTGTGATTCCCCCCGAAAATCCCCCGCCGGGATGTGGAAACCATAAGAGAAGCCGTCCCGCAACACCCCAGCGGAGACATGATCAGGGTATTCATTTAGCCAGGGGATCATTGCCATGATATCTACGGGGGTAGGTAACGGAACCCCATGGTCGACATTAGACCTGTTTGGCCCCTCCTCTACCCCCTGTATCACCATTCTTGGCTCTGCACGAACTCTCAGGGTGTGAAGAGTGTCCGCACCCTGCACACTCATGCCTGAACTTACATGTCCCTTGTGGCCTCGTGCACTTGCCTCTGTTAAAGTTCCAGCAGACCCCTTTTTTACCCCCGTTCCCACCACTCCTCGGTTGGTGGTCACTAGCGGGGCCTGCTCGAAAGGGCGCCGCCGATTGATGGCGGGAGGGCGCCGACCCATTCCCGCCAAGCGAAGACGACTTTGTCGCGCCCGGCAGGAGCTGCTTCTGCCAAGAGATGGAGTCGAGACAATCCCACGTCAGAGATGAATCATGCTCCTTGGCCTTACGAAACTTACTATCATAACCCAACCATTCATCGCCCTCAAACGTTTCATAAAAATCCATTATCCGTGTCTGATAGCAGGCTAATTCGGTCAAAACCTCGGGCTTATGTTCCCCCATGATTGCAGTAAACATCGCAAATGCCCTGGCCCAATTTGAGATCGTCTCATCAACCCTGAATCCCGCCATTTTTGCACGCCACACACTCGGGTGCCACAAATCCTTCTGAGTTTTAACATACTCCACCTCGTGATGGTCAGTCAGGAGAGAAAACATATTCACATACTTATCAGCCCAAATCAATTCTTTCGTGGCCAGCGGAATATGTTGGACCACCTTTTCCCTTCTTGAGGGTAAAGACCCCTCCCTTGCCATTGGCAATGGCTGCTTACCCGACTCACTAGCTGGTCCCGCTGTTTTTCCAACGCCAGCCGCCGGTCGTTCCGAAGGAGCCTGTGGGGGGACAAGAGGGAGATTCGCCTTCGCGGCATCTCGCGATTGCCGCAACTGCTTTATTAGTAACCTGGCCTCTTCGGCCGTGTCTCCTGGTGCCGTAGCACCCTCAGTATTTTTGCCGAGCCATGCGGCCAACTGGGCGGCCAACTCCGGAGGCATATCCTCCTCGTTAGTGGGTGTAACTACAACCGGAATCGGTTGGCCCGCGTCCGGGATCGGTACCGGGGCCTCAACTGGACTAACCGGGATTGCCGGGGGTGACTCGGGAACTGGGGCCTCCCCCCCTGCCGCCCTATTCCTGGCCCTTTTACCTCTCCCAGCGGGGACTACTCCCGGCAATGCTGGTCCGATGACTTTCTTCGGTCTGCCCGTATTGTTCATTGCCGCCATCTGCTTTTTCATGCTCGCCATATCCTTCATCAACATGCGGAGCATCTGGTCAGTCCCTGCCTTCTTTCCGGCCTTCTTGCCAGGCATCGTTGTCGGATATTCGACCCTTGCTGCTCAACGAGGTCCTGGATCCGAAGGTTCGGAGTCGCTGAAAGAGAAACACAAAAATTACAAGTTCTCAAAAATTGCTCCTTGTTCCGTCGAGGGCTCACGTGCAACAAGAGGGTGCAGCTTCCAAGCACAGGAACAAGAGGATGCTTCTTCGGATTGTTGCTCCTTTTATTCCTCTTCGGGAGGGCGTGTACCCTCCTCCGGTACGCCTACGGGGCGTGGCCAACGGTGTAGGTATCTAGGACAACCCTTCTTGGGCGGGAAAAGGCGCGTCCCGGCTACGCCGCTTCGGGCATACCAGCGAGACACGCCCCCCGCCCAAAATGGTTTCCCGGGGGGATCCGGGCCCCCTAACATACGTTCGGGGGGACCGAGTGGTCGCCCCTTTCCAAGATATCACCATTTCACATTTCACAGACATGGGTCCACCGGAAATCAGCATTTGTCACACATTGGGATAACGACATCCTCTTGTATTCCGGAATTTTCACTGGTCAGTTTTCAAGTCTCCAACAGTATTAACAGCATAATGCTGACACTCGCACTATGAGGCCAGAACAAGCACAAACTGGTGAAATGTCGTTTTGAATGACTGCCACCTGGTGCGTACTGAGCTTGCTGAAGGACTCCCACTCCCATAATGCATCATGGCAACTTTATAAGTATTGGTGGCGACCACATGAAAACAAATTTCAATGCTAGGTAAATGTCCCAATTGTAAATCAATGTCAGTATTGCATTAGTCCGGTGGGCAAATGCCAAATAAAACTATAACATTTTGTGTCTCAGAAATTAAGGTCTCCAATTAAATGGTATTAGGCAGCACATTTTGTCCATTCCACCCAGGCACAAAAACTCGAGGTAGAAGGAGACCAAATTAACAAAATAGTATACGCCAGACAGTCCTCACCACTTTCGCATCTGCGTCCGTGGTGCCCAGCCACCAAAAGTGCACCAGTATCTTGGGAAAGGCAATGTCACTGGTGATGTCACTGACCATGTCATGAATGATGTAATATGTGACATCATCAGCAGTGGATTGCGGGTGCGCGATATATAGTTATTGCATCTAACTATATATGCGAATTTCAATGGTTTTGTGCGAGTAAATTAAGGTTTTGTAAATGCTAATCCCTAACTATATATAGCCTAAAACCTATGGTTTTTTCAGTGAATTTCAATGGTTTTTTAATAGCAAATATCTATAGCTGTAACATATATTCTTATTCTAATTCACAAATATATTTTATATTTTTTTTTTAAGCAAAGGACCCAGATGCATTTACAGTTTATCACTAACAATGTTCCAGGCTAATGTATTTTCAAGGGAAATTAACAACTGTCCTGCAAGTAAAATATTCCTATTTCGTGAAAAAGGGCGTTTCTTCATCCCATGAGGGAGCCGTTGAGCAAAAGAGACTCGGCCTGCTGTCTTAGTCGCTGATAGGCCTGATTATTGGATTTTTATCGATCACTTTATGTTGCAACAGTGGAAAACAAAACAGCCCTTGCCCATTTATTTTTACAGCATTCCTGCGTATTATACCCTACCCCCAAACAGTATTTTGCATGTTACCATAGTAGTAGTTTATGGAACACTTACGTCAGCACATAGGTTAAAATTTCACCACAATATGTTGCTAATGAGTGAGCTTCAGCATTATACTTCAAATTATAAATATCATTTCTATTGATGACTGCTACCCCCACAAAAAAACAGACGTATGTACTTTTTTAATTAACTTTTATTAAAACAATAACCGGAACTATAACTAAAAGATAACACTACAATAAATAACTAGAACTATAAGTAACAAAACAATATAATAAACAACATATAATATGGAGTCCAAAATAAGTATTGTAGTTAATCTGCAAAACAAAAAGAAAATTAGTGTTTAAAATTAGATTGAAGTGACTAAATGAGATCAAACATCACAAGTCAAAGTATGCCATCCTAATATCTAATTATCCATAGTTATAAAGAGATCCGCCTTGTATCAGACTCATATGTACAAGTGTATATTGTAGATCATCTGCCACCGAAAACCTCTCAAGTACCTATATCCGTTACTTTTTAACTTCGTTGAGTAGTCAAATTGTGAGTATTTACCTTAAAGTTGTTAATTTTTTATTGATTATTGCTCTTTGAGATATTCCCTGTCTACAAACAGAGAAGAATAGGAATATTCTGTCTCCCTTTGCAGATAGTGAAGGATAGGTAATGCAGACTTTTGTCCCCCGTTGTAATCCGTCATGCCTGTTTTTCTCCCCACTGATTGATTGATTGGCTGGACATTTATTGTTCAAGGAATAGTTCTAACGAGGTATTCTCTGTTTGCAAATAACGTGGAATAGAAATATTCTGTCTAGTCTTTGCAAGTAGTGAAGGGTGGGTAATGCGGACCTTTGTCCCCCGTTGTAATCTGTCATGCCCATCTACTCCCCACTGATTGAGAAACTAGTTCCACCGGACCATTTATTAGAGGTACATCATCTGGCTCAACCGGAGAGTACCCCTAATAAAGAAGACATATGTAAAATAGGAAGTAAAAACTGTATCCTGTTAAACAGAAACTTTACAATGAAACACACTTGAAAAAGAAGGGAAAGAAATCGAACAAAATCAGTAGGCCACTGATGAGTTATTGACTTCGCTAGAAATAAGAAACATAGAAGTGGTGAGAGAAGCCAAGCTTGACGTTACGGCAGCCACGAGGTAACTAACCTCCGCCACCCCCCACTGCTCCAAGCATGTCTGTCCCACCGCCCACCACGCCCAATAACGGTAACATGAAATAGATACAAATCAGCAGATACCTACCCCCATTCCGGAAACTCCCAAAGTGCAACAGGTCCACGGTTACGCCCATCCGGAAGATGAGGCCTCGACACGTGCAGGGCGGGGCCCGACTAGCCGCCATCAGCCGGAGAAGTCGTGGGATGGTCGGCCCGGAATGTGCTAGTCCTCCCTTTCTCTTCTGGCGCCCTGCAGGCCACGGGGGGGATGTCTTGCCTCTGCCTCCGACCCCCCCCCCTCTTATCGCCTGGTCCGGACATCACGGATATCAACGCCTGACAAAATGGCGGCCAGCACCCTGTATCCTGGACTGGTTGTTGACGGGGACACTGGCCTACCGCACGACGCGTCTGCTGAATACTGTAAAGGTTTTCCTACACTTGGCTGCCTTGAATTCCTGGCGTGAGTCCATGAAGTTTCAGTCCGCCAGGCCGGAGGGTGTTCTTCTAGACGGGCTCGCTGAACCGCTTCCCACGTGTGCTTGATATGAGCTCCCCGTTCGGGCCTGAAGCGGTGCCCTGCAGGCCACGGGGGATGTCTTGCCTCTGCCTCCGACCCCCCCTCTTATCGCCTGGTGCGGACATCACGGATATCAACGCCAGGTGTCGGCGTGGGGTGCGCTGGGAGGGAGAGGCGGCGCGAACGAGCCTCTCCCACCCCCACAGGTGGGGGCCCCTCAGCTGCACCCCCAACACTCCACTCACCCAACAAAAGGGTTCCTCCACTCTTGCGATGCAGCGGCGCTGCACTCACCCGACAAAAGGTCTCGTCCACTATTGCGAGGCAATGATGCTCCGCTCACCCAGCGGGGGTCTCGGTTACTTTTGCGGTACAACAACGCTTTTCAGTTCAGCCTGAAAATGAGTCCTGCGTCCAGAAAAGTTCTCCTCAACTTTGAAGATTCTATAAGAGCCACGGGGGCCCACGACCCCCGATGGGGAATGACTGCCATGATCACCCACGGAACGACCACGACGTAGCCGAGGGACGTCGGCGCGCTCATGCCGGCGCCGGCCTCAGTCTTGAAATGACCATAATCCTGCAAGACTACCAACTTGATCAGTTCAGGTGGGACACCAGTATGACCCGGTAGGAGAGATTGTTTCCTCCCACCCCACTTTCACTGATGGTTCATGTCACCAGTCCCCTCTGCTACCCTTCAATGAAAACTTTTGGACTGCCGAAAGAGGTCCCGGTCCAACCACGAGTTGGTGGAGACATTTTGACTATACTTGGACCTTCCTGACCTCACCCAAAATGGCGCCGGTACAAATGAAACTCTCAACTGCTTGTTGTGCCCCGATTGCTCAGCCTTGATATCATGAGATATGTATGCAGTTTTTACCACATGAATTGATATGGGATAAGACTGATTACACGTTCGAACAATGAATTGATATTAAGTTCTAATGCATCATTGATTACTGTATTTATTATTGAAGGTTGGAATTGTCGACACTAATGGTACTTGCTCACAATGAATTATCGATATGATTTTGTTGCACTTGTCGCACTTTTTACTATGAAATCAACGACCACTGACTCTGTTATGTTTTCCACAAATAAATACCCTCCCCCCCCCATTTACAGTTCTAGCCTGCTCCGTGACCGGCCCACGGGGTTGTAGGCCCGTATTTGGGCACCAACATTTTTATTAAAGGTTTTTGAAAAAGCAAAAGTAGTTGTAACGCGTACATTGGTAAGTTTCGAAGAAATGGCCACTGTTTCCGATTTTTTTTTTTTTTTTTTAAAAAAGCAGGTGAAATGAAGCAGCTCAATTAGTTAAGGGTTAAAAAGTATAGTACACAGAAACATTGAAAATATGAATGGTCCAGGTTTGTATTATGTGTTTTTCATTTTTGTACAGCATAAAGCAATCGATAAAGATCCTGGTATTTAGCCTCTACTTTATATGCTACCTGTATCAGGGAAGGTGTTTTAAATGCCCCTGAGCCACCCAGAAGGAATGTCACCTGGCCCCCCTAGTACGAACGAAAACGACCCCGTACCACTGTAGGTTATCTCTCTTCCTCAAAAATGACAAAAATTACTTTCTAGGACGTTTTAGACATTGATGATTTTCATATGATCTATTTATTAAAGTAATACTCATCTCTCCGCATGAAATTAAGTTTCCACATGCTACACAAGTCAATCTCATCTGCCCAAAGTTCTTTTGCAGATTTGGGACCGTTTCCCTTGCCTCTGACTCACTTATTGCTAAGTCATTGGTGGATGTTTTTGCCGGGTGGGGGGTTATCCACCAAATCTCGAAGTTGTGCTTTAGAATAATTAGGAGGGTGCCACCTCTCCATGTGCCGATGCATGGTATGATTACCATAACTATATTTTTTTTCGGTCCCTCTCAAGAGTTTTTTTTTTGCAGATGAAGCAGGTAACGAACCTGGCATTAACTTTCTTTTCATGAGAAGGAAAAGAAAAAAATTGCCAGATAAAATTCACTTTCACATGGGACGTTCTTGGCATTTCTTTCAGAAACTTTTACATCACTGTGTCATTTCTTTGTCTATCCTGGTTAAAGCAATGTCATATAAATAGTTGTTTAAAAAGTTTTTTTTAACGTGTTTACTTTGTTGGAGCATTGTATATATTTATAAGTTATTAAAGTGTTATAATCCTACAACTTTGTTGGAGTGCTATATATTTTTAATGTGACACATAATTGTGAAGACTTTGATGTACAAAAAGGCATCCCTGGAATCTTCCGCTTCAGGCTCGGTCCCACACACCCTTACAGTGAGAATCCCCTCCCCAATCACAATACAGGATCGTTATCAGATAGTAGGAACGCGTGTGGTGTGACAGATCTCATGAGGTGGCGACCTTGATCTACTGTAACTCCTTTGAACAGGGGTGATTCTTTACAGTTGGGGCCATAAACTACATCCGCAGGGCTAGGTGATAGCCTGGGACCGGCCTGGACAATCAGACACAGAGGACGAGGAGTGTCAGAGGGTGCGGTAGTGAATAGGGTGAAAGGGAGGTGGCGGGCGGGCACAGGGTGTGATACTCAGGGAAGAGCAGCGCAGATGGGGGGAAGTTTATGGCCCATGCATGAGAGAGAGAGCAGGGGTGACCAGTGCGTGGGGGAGATGCTTGGGAGGGTGGGGAGCCATGCTGAGGATCGGCGGCGTGCAGAGAGTGGGTCTGGTCAAGGCATCTAAAATGGCTGCCGTGCACGACAAAAGTGTGGCATTGGAAAAAAAGCAAGATGGCGCAGACAATGTTTTTCAATATGGATTAATTTATAACAATTATTTTTAACAATATATTTACTCGCAGTGTCAAAATGGCGATCAACACTTCCTAATTTCCTTCGAATCGAACGTTAACAGAAGTCAGGCGGCAAAAAAAAAAAAAAACGCTCACGCGCAACCACTGGAAGACAAGTTTCAATATATATGAGCCTCCTCAACCACCCTCAGAAAACATAGGGGCTCAGCATTTATTCTCCCGTACCCCCTTATACCCAATACTCACATAGTTGTTCCTCCATCTAGTAATTTAATTAAATCGAAACACAAAATGGCGAATTCCCGTTTCGCTACCAGTTTGCGACCCGGTTCGCGAACCGGGAAGCGCTTCTACCGTGAAAAATTTTGTTTTTTTTATTTGCCCCACGGGACCCTTTAATAACCCCAACATCATTCCTAGGGGGTCAAGAGGGGTCTACCTTGCCCCCTTTCATTAAATTCCCCCTTCGTTTTTCTCCTCCTCTTGTCTCTCGATCCTACCGAGAGACAAGATGGCGGCCGCACCGGACAGTTTAGAATGTTGACAGACACCGGAGAGCCAATCAGCTTCACTTTGCAAAGCTCCGTTACGCGAAAAGTACGCGATCTGGAGGGCTACCCGGGACGCTGTCACAGATATATCTGTTTTTTTAAACGTTAATTTCTCAAAATCCACTGGAGCACATATATTGAGACCCAGCAAAGGCACATCGGGCTAACAGTCCCTACAATTTTGCCAAGTTTCGTGCAAATCCATTCAGCCGTTCGAGCTAAAAGTGAGGCCAAAGGCCCTATGGAAAAATGAATGGGAAAAACGCGCTTTGGGACCCCCATTTGTTCTCGGCCCCCCCTTGACGAAACCCCCCCAAATTTTCGGGGGCTGCTCAGAAACAAAATGTGCCATTTTCCTGAAAATTTCAGCCGATTCCGTCCACAAACGCCAACGTTATTAGACATAGAATTTTCAAAAGTTCCATAGAGAAAAAATCCTAACTATATATACCTACTGGCTATCGCCAGTAGGTAATATATATATATATATATATATATATCTCCAACAAATGATATATATATCTATAACACAAAATATTTAAAAAACAAACCATTTTAAATAAAAAAGTTAACACACATTTCATAAAATTATATGACCATAATTTACGCATTAAAACATTTATTATTATGAATTTTATAGATATTATCATTTGAAACCAGCAAACACATAATAATATAAAATGTACCAATATGAAATAAATTATATAATTTTACATTTAATACATATACTATGCCCCTACAATTTATATACAAGTAAGTACATTCTTCTACTAATGATGTATAAACTTTACTACTCCTACTTCAGGCAATGAAACAGAATGAAAAATGTTGCTTTTCACAAGGGTAAAATGTACTATTCCAACTCAATACACCACTAGGGAAAATGTTGGATTGTGTAGAGGTCAAATTTACTATTCCCACTCTAGTCAGTACAACCTGGGGAAAATGTTAGATTGTGGAGTGGTCAAATTTACTATTGCAACTCCAATCAGTGCATCAGTAGAGCAAGTGTTGGATTGTGGAGGGTTAAAATGTACTATTATCACTCCAGTCAGTGGAACAGCAGAGAAAGTATTAGATTGTGGATGGTTAAAATGTACTATTTCCACTCCAGTCAGTGCAACACTAGGAAAAGTGTTGGGTTACAGATTTGAAAATGTGCTTTACCAGAAACATTGAGTGGAACACTAGGGGAAGTGTTGGCTTGTGGAGGGGTAAAATGCACTATTCCCATTCAAATGAGTGTACCAGTAAGGAAAGTGATGGATTTCAGAGAGGTAATAGTTACTATTTCTACTCCAGTCGGTGCAACATTAGAAACAAATAAATTCTCTTCAACACAATATTGTAATTGTAAACACATAGAATACAAAAAAATATATAAATATGTAAAAATATATATATGTATATATATATATATATATATATATATATATATATATATATATATTTCACATTACAAATTTGCTAAAATAAATACATATGAGAATGTTAAATACATATCATAAATAACTACAAATATGTTTATATTGAAAATAAACCAAAAACTCATTAAAATGAATAATTATATTTAAAAACGTATTTATTAACAAAAAACAGTTTACATAAATTTTATTTTAGTTACTTACCACCCTATACCCCTACAAAACTCACAACCCACATCTAAAACTTAACTTTTAAAACACTTTTTACACTGTTAACAGAACTATTCATTAATAAACACATTATCATTATTTACAAATTAATTATGATGTAATTATAATAATACATATTCTGCCCACCCCATACCCCTAGAAAATCCACAACCCACACCTAAAATTTAAATTACAAAAATTAGTTGCAGAATTAACATCTGTAATTATCAATTAAACATGAAATATTAATTACTTACAATTAATTTACTTCCCACGTTGTACCCCTATTAGCTTCATAAACTTCATCTAAAAGTAGGAATAACAGAAATAATTACCAAGTTAACATAATTATCAATTAAATAATAAATATTGAATAACAATTAACTTTTAATTTATTACATTTGAATTACTTCCCACCACGTACCCCTCTAAACCCTGCAACCCATGCCTAAGATGTAACTAAAAAAGATTGACATAATTATTAACCAATTAAATAAATAATACAAATTAAAACTAATTGATAATTTATTATAAATAAATTACTTCCCACCCTGTACATGCATAAACTCACAACCCACAATATTTCTTAACCCCTTAAGTGCTGCGTCGGTGCATTGGCCGACGGCAGCACTACCTCCCCAGTGCTGCGCACGACCATTGGACGTCCATTCAGCACTAGTTCCAATGGACAGCGCAGCACTGGGGAGGGATGTTTACTAGCATTTATGAGGTTAAAACCACAACCTTCTAAAAATGTAACAACTATATTGAAAAACATAAACAATAATAAAACAACATATACATTTAAAATATATACTACAATACATAACAGATTTCAAAAAGCAAAGTATACACAACTATATTATTGTAAACAATATTAAAGACTGATATTTTAAAAATTGATATTACTTAACTTGAAATTGATATTCTCACAGACGATATTTTGGTATGACAATATTTTAACTTCAATATTTTATCTGATTAACCGCGAGCAGCCAGTGCCAGTGTACTAGAACCATCAGCAAGCATGATTTCATTTGACTGCCACTTTGGTGAGTTCACTTCAAGGGTTGTGCAATATGTGCAATATGTGGTGAGCCCACTCCTGTAGAGGTGGGAAAGGAAATACAGAGAAGGGAGCTGTAATGGTTTTGGGCTGTTGCACATATGCAGTGCACTCTGCTGAGCCTACACTGGTTGTAAGCATGGCACATGATATTAATTACCCCAAGCCAACTTGTTGGTTATGGCAGAGCACGGCAGGGAGCGATCCTGCCCAGCCACATGCTCTGCTATTTATTGATGGTGTTCCAAGTAATCCCGGGACACATCTTTCCAACTAGTGTTGCCCAGTTGCACCTTAATACTACATTCCTCCCCAAACATAAACAAAACATAATAAACAGAAGAGAGCAATGATGTAATAGAGGTATGGGATAGTCAAATGACACACCAAGGCATATTAGTTTCTTTGTTGATAACAGGATACAGCTCTGTCTCTCTGTATCAGCAAAGCCATATTATCATCCCAATGCAAATACCCTGAACCTTATGGAAGGCACTGAGATTTGCCAGAGGTAATAAATGATCAGGTCCTCTCCTCCCCTGGGGGGGTTGTGGAGTCTGACAGCCAGGCCCATATTGGGGTTGGGAGTTGTCCTCCACTTGTTCATGCTGTTGTTTGGGTGTGCATGCTGGTGAAACAGGCAAAGACAACTGGGGGGTCCACTTTGAGTATTATTCTGGTGAATACTCTTTCTTCCTCTCTCTCCACCTCCTCTTGTTGATCTTCACCTTCTGCCTCTGCAGGTGACAGCTTTTGAAAATGCTTTATGTGTGAAATGTTTCATATCACCTCCTTTGCTTACGTTCTCGCAGTTATCAGCATTTCACAAATGAATCGAGCATGTTTGAATGGAAGTCTACATTTGTTTCTTTGGAACTTGTCCTTGACCAGTAAGTGGTCTCCTATTCTGATGTCAGAAACCTTCACACCTCGCAGTTCACAGACCTTGCCTTTCAAGGGAATGTTGGGTGTCCATTGATGGGGGTAGTCTAGAATGGAGTCGGTGATCCTGTGTCCCACTCCCATACTAAGGGGGTCATGTGCTCCCCCTGTGGTGGTGTGGGGAGTCAGCTTATATTCCTTCAAGAATGGGTATATGGCCCAATCTAACAGCATAGACTACTTAAATTACTTTTCCAAAGTCCTCATGAATCTTTCTACCTCACTTCTGGCTTGAGGCCATCTACGTATAAAGGTATGTTGCCATCTCTTGTCCACCAAAAGTGGACAATTGTTAATCTGGAGTGCCTTTAATAATTAAAAAGTGGACCATTGTTATTCCGAAGTTCCTTTATTAACTAGTGGTTTGTCATAAATTTTAGTAATTTGGAAAATATTTCACTGTGTGTTGACAAACTTTACCCAAGGATTATTTGAGTATTCTTCTATGAGGAAAAGGGTATATTGCCCATTGAGGAGGCACCCAGAATCAAGACTACTGGAGACCCACAGTTGTTGCTGTACTTTTTATATGGTGCAGCAGGGTCCGGTGGACCAGTTACATGTTATCATGGGCATGCACGTGATATCAGCTCTATGAGTTTTTGATGAAGGGCAAACAGTATTTGCTGCACAGCAGGCTGTTCTTCTTGACCATACCCTAATGGTAAGGCTCACCATGATGATGATCCGGTTGCCACACAGTTAGCATACATTTGCGTCCAAGGACAGTTCTTGGCTACCTGGTAAAGAGAGTTGAGGATTCTCTAGGCTTCAGGTGTCCCGTGGGCCAAATGTGATTTAGTGCTTCCACTGCACTGACCTGTTTGCTTTGAGGTCCAGTTGTAGACATTCAACTGTGTTTGGTGGCTTGGTGTAGCAGGAATGTTCAGTGACATACCATATGTATTCCACTGTTTCATTAGCTATGTCAGCTTTCTGAGGCATGGCACTCCTAGGATGTCATGACAGAAAGACAGCTACGTTGCTGGTCCCATTATAGTAATCTACTGTGCAGTCATATTTATATAGTTGCAGCAATCATCATGCATGGTTGGGGCTCTGAGAATATGCCCGGAACAGGAGGATCAGTGGCTTATGGTAGGTGCTTGTCAGTGCTCATGACAAAGGGTTGCCCACTCACATGGAGGTGGAAGTGTTGGCACCACTTGTGTAAAGCAATCACCTCTTTTTCAATCTGCGAGTACTGTTGCCCAGTGACTAGATGGCATACACCACTGGTGTCAGCTCTACATTTTCTTGCCTGTACCATGTGTGGGAATTCAAATCTACTACAGATACCATTGATCCACGGGCACGTTGCCAAAGTTAAAAGTAACAACAGATGGTGGTATGCTGGCGCAACAGAAGATTTGACTGATTGGAGTCTGTCATCATGAATTGAAAGTGAATGATCAATGCGTGTGTGTCTCTCTGTTTAAAAGTTTGCAATTATGAAACTCCCCCTAGGAATGGTATTGAGAAAGGCGAATACTCGCCGAAACGCAACTGCCTCAACAGAATAAATGGATTGTGTTTGTACCCGCTGAGTGCTCCTGATGTTCTTTTGAGCATGTATGGTTGTAATATCATTCTGTGCAGCCACTTGCACAGATAATTGGAGGCACTCGATCTGAAAACAGTTATGCACTATGCAAGTGAGATTTGGTGGAGAAGTTTATTATTACTGCCTAAACCGTCGCAAGTCTGTGAAGGAAGAGTTCTTACCTGACACGGAGTCCACATTATGATAATGTGAAGGCGTGAGTTACCAAACCAGTGTTTTGGGTGATTTAACTCTGATTGAACAGAAATGCAGCTGATCGAGGGAGCTAGAGGACATGAAAAATGGCTCACGAAAGAACATATTAATCCCACATACAAACACAAGAGGAAAGTGCATTGTGGGAATTGTATCCTGTGTGGGAAAAAAAACCTACTACAGATACCATCGATCGACGGGCATTTTAACCAAAGTGAAAAGTAACAACAGATGGTGATATGCTGGTGCAACAGTAGATCCGACTGATTGGAGTCTCTCATCACGGATTGAAAGTGAATGACCAATGGAATTGTGTCTTTTTAAACATTGTAATCATGAAACTCCCTGTGGAAATGGTATTAAGAAAGGTGAATCCTCCCCGAAACACGTCTGCCTCAACAGAATAAAGGGATTCTGTTTGTACCCGCTGAATGCTTCTGATGCTATTTTGAACATCTTTGCTTCTTCCTGCACTTTTCTTCGTCTTTGTGGACTTCTGATGCTTCTTTCTGCATTTCTGTTGCTTCTTTCTGTGCATTGTTTCTTCTTTCATCACATGCCCTACCTCTGTAGGCATAGCTACAAACTAGCCTTTAAAAAAAACTTTGAAATTCAGTTTAAAAGCCATAGGTTTTAGGCATGTTATAGTTAGAAATTAGCATTAAAAAAACCTTTGAAATTCACTGAAAAAACCATAGGTTTCAGGGACGTTATAGTTAGAAATTAGCATTTAAAAAGCCTTAGAAATTTACTGAAAAAACATAGGTTTCAAATCTGTGTTATAGTTAGCTGGGCATTTCACTCGTACAAAACCATAGAAATTCCTCCGTTATGGTTAGTTCTGTTAACTATAATTTGCGAGCCCGTAATGCACTGCTGATGATTTCACATATTACATCATTCATGACATGGTCAGTGACATCACTGATGACATCACTGATGACATCTCAAATGAAGTCCACAAAGTCGAAGAAAAACGCAGGAAGAAGCAAGACATGTGCAGAAAGAACCAACAGAGAGCAGAAAAAAGCCTTGTTGCAAAATCACCCTGTGCCCACAACTTTTTCAGACGGGTACTGGTGGTAACTGACTCTGATTAACCAGGCCTAGAGACAGTGCTATGGTAAAAAGAACTTAGAATACAGTGAAAACACCTACATACACTAGGGAACACAATAGGTTGGGGTACCCATGTGATTAGCATGACCTCCCCTGTAAGGCCCTAGAACTAATAGGACAGGGGGATTAAGTCTACCTCTAAGTCAGAGGTGCAAAAATATTCTACTTTAAAAAGTAGTCGCATTTGCAGAGTGGTGGAGAAAGGGTGCTGGGCGTCCAACCAACTCTCAGGAATTCCACTGTGTGGGACTTACAGGAGGTACCAGCATGGATTCTTGGCCCCCAAACTCCCTCAGGACAAAATTTGACTTCATCCCCCATCCCGTAGTCTGCCACGAGGCATGTGTGCAGACTGGTAGAGAAAGCGGGCCATGGCCTCCGAATACATCTTAGCAATCCCACTCTGTGGAACTTACTGGAGATAACAAGAGGGGTAGTTGGCCCCCAAGGACATCCTTGGGGGCCAAATTCCCAAATTATTATCTCCAGTCAGTCCCACACAGCAGCATTGGTAAGTACTCATACCAGGCCATGCCCACTTTGCCCACCACTCAAAAAATGCACTCCCTTGCATGCTCTTGGATGAGGATGGAAGTTAACCTCACTACAGGGAGGTCCTTTGGGGGCCAACTAACCTGGTGGGCTAGTTGGTCCCCAGGGTCCCTCAGGATTGAAGGGGAATTAATTCCCCAACTTAAAATGCACCACAGGGCGTGTTTGCACACATCACCTTAGGCCCCGCTCCCTCCCTTTGAATCCTGAGGGTCCCTGGGGACCAACTAACCCACCATGTACCTCCAGTAAGCACCACAGAGCTGCGTTGCAAAGAGGTGGTCCGAGGCCATGCCCCTTTTGACACCTCGCTGCAGCGCAACTCTGTGGTACTTTCTGAACTTCCCTGGTGGGTTAGTTGTGCCTCAGGGACCCTCAGGACTCAAGGGAACTTAATTCCCCAACTTAAAACACGCCACAGGGTGCGTTTGCTTACTTGTCACATCAGGTCAAACCCCTTGCCTGCACCACTTTGCAAATGCACCCCATGGTAAGTTGTAAATTGAGGGATTAAGTCCCCTTGAGTCCTGAGGGTCCCTCGGGGCCAACTAGCCAACCACTTACCTCCAGTTAGCGCCACAGAGCGGCATTGTAGAGTGGTGTAAAAAGGGGAGTGGCCTGGGCCACCTCTCTGCAAAGCAGCGCAGTGGCACTTACTGGACATACGTGGTGGGCTAGTTGACCCCCAGGGACCCTCAGGATAGAAGAGGAATTATTTCCCCAACTTAAAATGTGCCACAGGGTGTTTTTGCACACATGTCACCTCAGGCCCCGCCTCCTCCCTTCTCTACTGTGCAAACGAGCCGGTGGCCCATTTTAAGTTGGCAGATTAAGTCCCAATGAATCCTGAGGGTCCCTGGGGTCCAACTAGCCCACCAGGTACATCCAGTAAGAGCCACAGAGCTGTGTTGCAGAGAGATGTAAAAAGGGGCATGGCCTCTGAACACCAATGCACAGCCCCAGGGGGTGGTGGTCTACAGGGGTTCATAACAGACCCCCAAATTTCAGTTCAGTTTTTAACGTCTTTATTTTGAAGTTTTCTTTATAAAAGACAAGCAAATAAAATATATACAAAAGTACAACACATAAATACAGATCTTAAAAATACAATACAGACAATCACATATCCGTTTAAAAAAGTCAATTAAATAACGTAGAAAGACGTTTTTCCCAGTTAATAAGAATATAAAAGATCCTTCAAGTGAGCATAAATTTTAGTATATCTCAATTATCATTTATCACCTTGTAAACACCTGGCTCTGATGGTCCAAGCCCATCCAAGATATTTTGCCATACCTATGGCCAACCATTCTGCTGTATTGAATCTTAGAATTAACAGCGTTTCTTCACACACTCGTGTGTTGATCCTTCTGCATATTGGTTTTAGCCATTTCCGGCGCGGTGCACAATATGCTGGGCATGCAAAAAGAAAATGGCCTAAAGATTCCCTTTGCACACTACACCAGGGACAGTACAAAGACGGTAGGTTGTGCCACTTATTTGTAAATTCCCTTAATGGCAACGTCCCAACTCGAAATTGATGATACAGTTTCCTATCAGTACTTTTTGTAATGGTTTCCCAATAGGTCTCAATGTGCGGAACCACTTTGTGGATCAGGAATGCACCTGTCAAATTAGGTTTCTGTGAGAGCAAGACCAGTTCTTCTTTTACTGTGGCCCAGAATAAGAGTTTAAATTCTTTTTTCGACGGGAAAATATACCCATACTAAAAAGTGTAGTCTTTATTGATTTGAACCAGGATATATTCCCTACCCCTTGTAACGATCTCACATCCAGAATCTCCGTGGCAAACATAGATAATTCCGGAGTGGACCAGATACGTCTCCATAAAGCAACCATCCTATATTGGGCATGATGTTTAATGGATTGACAGCCCATATCTAACGTAAGGGGAAGTGATGGTGTTGATAGCGGGAGACTTGCCAAACTACGAAGAAACTTATTCTGGATTTTATCCAAGACAGCTATATCTACATTTCCCCATAAATCTGAGCCATAAAGTATGGCAGAGCTAATTTTTGCATTATAGATTTTAAGCGCCGGCAAAACTCTTTTTGTCTGGGAACAACGCTGTTCTTTCACAAGACACCCTGATAGACGGGCAAATTTTAGGCTGAGTGCCTTGATCTGTTCCTTCCAGCGTAGCCTGTAGTCTATTACTACCCCTAAGTACGTCATTACCTCTACTTAATCCAAAATAGTACCATTCTAGGTTAAATGACCCCTCAATGGTTTGTTCTTGGTCAGAACCATATATTTTGTCTTTGAAACGTTAATTTCGAGGTCATTTAGACTACAACAGTCCACAAATGTATTTTAGCTGTCTGGAGACCCACTTGCGTTTTTGCCAAGATTAGGGTATTATCGGCAAAAATTAAAAGGGGAAATCTGGTCCCACCCAAGACTGGCGCATCTGTCGATATAGCTGAGAGAAACTGAACTACTTGATTAATGAAGAGTAAGAACAGGGTTGGTGCCAGGATACACCCCTGCCTCACTCCTCGAGTCACTGGGAAGGATTCTGTCACCTGGCCCTGGCTGCCCCATCTTACTCTGGCAAAATTTTGTTCATGTAGCCTGATGGTAAACTCGAGTAGATCAGATGGTATTCCCATTCTCCTTAGCGCTGCCCACATCTTTTCTCTCAGGACCAGATCGAACGCAGATTTAAGATCCACGAACGCTGCGTATATTGTTTCTCCGCCTAAATACACAGTCTTCCAATAGATCATAACAAATCTAAGCACTTGGTCGACTGTGCTTATATTATCCCTAAAACCAGCCTGCAGTGGGGACAGAATATTTTCATCGGTCATCCAAGACTGAATTCTGCCCTACAACATTCTAGTGATTACCTTCTGCAGAGCGTCAATAAGGCTAATGGGGCGGTAATTTCCCGCATTATTCTTGTCACCTTTTTTATACACAGGTAGGATCTCGGCTCCTTTCCAGGAATCTGGAATTCTAACGCCTTTAGCTATAGCATTAGCCAGAATAGTTATGTAGGGGACCCAATTTTCCATGTCATACTTAAAAAGATCCGCTGGAACACAGTCCATACCGGGGGCTTTACCATTTTGGACCTGCTTTAAGGCGTTTACTGTCTCAGATTCCTTAAAGACTATGTGATCACAAAAAGCAGCAAGTGTCGGAGACCGGATACTCTCCCCTGTAATATGGATTCCCATTTCCATACCGCTGAACTGGGCCGAGAAATGCTCAACTCAGATCTCGGCTGTAACATGATTAACTGGGGCTTGCAGGTCCCCTGTCCCTCCCCACTTCACTACCTGCCAAAATTTTAACTGGTTGGTAGAGAGGCTAGCCTCATATAGATCTAGCCAGCGTTGATCATCCCAGGCTGTTTTTGCTTGTTTTAGCGCATTCTTGTACTTTGCCCTCTCTATTTTATTATCCATTGTTACCCTGGTTTTGATGACAGCTATCAGCGAACTATGTGCTTTACGGCAGGACTTGTCATACCATTTAGCTCCTAAGTGAATCATACCAGTTTTTTTTCCACTACCTGGCTTAATAAAAAAGGTTTTGATTTTGGCAAAAAGGGACTCATGGATTACGCCAATTTGCTCCAGTGACCCCACATCATCCAGTAGTGGCTTTGCCTTCTTGGTCGCTGCTGAAACTTCTACTGATATATTATCAATGATACCAGGATCTTCCAGAGACCTAACCCAGCGTACCCTACGACAGTCATTTGTAAGGACTGTCTCGGCTGTGGTATAGTTTGTTGCATTGTTTCTAAGTAGGCCACTGTTTGCTTTCAGGTTTATTGATAAGGGATTGTGGTCACTTTCCGGTCTTACAATTATTTCCATGTCCTCTAATAGACTCCAATACTCCGTCTTAATTAAAAAATAGTCTATGCGGATAGTACTGTAACCATTATCAAAAGTAACATTTCCCGCCAGATCGGACTTAGTCCTCCCATTAGAAGCTCTCAAATCCCACTCCAAACATAGACCAAGCCATTGCATAACGGCCTCAGTAACCTTTTTAACAGGTGGGATGGCCATGCTAGGGATATTCCATAGCTGATCTGCTTCGCCATAACACCCGTCATCCAGAGTGGGTATAGGTTCAAACGTACAATTAAAATCCCCAGCCATCATTACACACTTATCTCTACCAATGTTATTCAATAGGGGATCTAGATCCTCAGCAGTTTTAGGTATCTTCCCTCCTGGTGGCCCCCTTGCATATATATTGATTAGGAAAAAATCTTGATTATTTACACTGCTAAATTGTAGCCCCTGAATGTCAGTACTTAAGGTAGGCAGTTCATAGATCTTATAACCTAGAGATTGTCTAATCCAAATAACAAGACCCTCAGACGGGCGACCCTTCGGTCCTTTGTATGCTGGTTTGTAAAAATGCAAATAACCGAGTCGATATATAGCGTCGACTGACCAGCTTTCTTGGAATACAATTATATCAAATTGTTCTACAAAAGACCCCCAATCAGTCTCATCCAATTTCCCCTTCTACCTTGCATTATTCCAGGATAATATCTTAAGTGTATTTGCAGGTGCTACTGGTGTCTTGTCAGGTAAGCTAACTTCCCTCTTGCATTGGGGAGTTGCTTGTGTATTCATCCGTCAGTTCTATACCTAGGGGGGCATTTCTCAACTGATCCTTCAGCATATCTACTGTATTCATGATTGGTTTTCGGTGGAGCTATCTAACACCTGTAGATTTAAAGAGTGTGGAGATGTTACTCCGGTGGACAATCTGGACAGCCTGTAATCTAGAGACCCATTATTGAGTCAGTCAACTCCATCCAGCCCCAATAATGGTGCAAAACGATTTGAAAGGTGGGGCAAGAACATTGGATAGATAGGTGTTTCTGGAAAATATCTATCTCTAGATCTATAGTTTTGGATGGAATGATTTTGGTGTGATTGGTCTCTCGCTAAGTTGAGTTTAGGGTAGAAGTAGTGCAAGGACAAGGTTTGGACGTCACCCAATCTTCCAAATCTTGGTTCTCTGCGGATAAAATCAGCTACCCATGACTCCCTAAAGCTAATAACCACACAATCCCCCTCAAGATCTTTCTTACTGAATCCCTCCCAATACACCCTCCTGACATTAAGGATTTCTGTTTTGGACATTGGGGGGAGAGGTCGATTCTTGTTTAACCAAAAAGTTACTTTTGTTATATAAGTCTCTGTGAGTTTCCCTCTTACCCTCTCCCAATGGGGCCACTCCAGTTAAAATTATGGTATAGGGTAATGACTCAGGGGGGAGATTCACGCATTGTTTTCTAGGTGGAGATTTTTTCCTAGTCCGTATATTTTGGTCAATTTGACGGGAAGATTTGGGTGATTTTCTAAGAGTGGGCTGTAGATTAGAAACAATATCTACCTTTTGTGATATTGCGTTCGCAGAGATCTGCTTGTTTTTGTCAAAGACAGGTTTCTGCTGGGGGGCTCTCAAAGAAGAAGGTACAGGTTTGGCCTTATTCCCCTTATCCCCATTACTCAAAAGATTTTTCTGGGAATGTGTTGGATCTGACCCCGTGGGGGCAGTGGACAATTTGGTCTTTTTCGTTGTTGCTATGTTTTCTCTTACTAGTGATTCCAAGATATCCATCTTATCATTTAATAACCTAGTCCGTTCAAATAGTGGCAGGAGAAGAGATTTAATCAATAATTCTATTTTATCTAAAAGGATGCCTTCTACATAATTTCCTATAATTTAGTTTTTTGCTGGGGGATTAAATAGGGCTGATGTAGTAGTCAGTAGAGGAGATGTATTGTTGGTTCTCAGGACCTTTTTATTGCCCCCCTTCTGAGTCGAATCTTCCCTTTTCCTTTTACTAGGTTTGTGTGCAGGCGTGCACTCAGGATTTGGAGATAGAGTTTCTTGCTCGGGGCTTGAAATAATATTAGGAGAGTCTGAAAGACCAGTCTCAATGTTAAGTAAGTTATGGTATAGGGAACTGCCTTCCGATGTAGAGTCTTGGGAAATATCAATAACACCCCCCTCTAACACCAAGTTTTGGCTGGCGGGTACGGTTTCTACTTCTATATCATTGGTAGCGTTGGTAGAAATGCTAGTCAGTTGTGTTAGGGAAACCGGGGAAACAACCTCGCGGATTTTCCCTAATGAAGAACGCTTATCCGTGACCAGGTCAAGCGATAAGCGTTTTTCTGCTAATGCACTTTCTTTTTCCAAAATACAGGTGGTAAGTTTAAGAAATTGGTCGATTGTGCCTGTAAAGACTCCATTTGTGGTGGAAACTTGAACCTGCCTTTCCTTGCCTGAACGTAGGGGCATTTTGGTAAACTAGACTACCCTTCTAGCAAACCTGAGTTAATAGGACAATATAGAGCACAACCAATTATACGAGCTGTCTTTACCCAACAATCTGCCTAAACCAGATACCAGTAATAACAGTATACATACAGTAAAATGAAACAAAATGAAAGGGGGGTGGCCCGACCCGGCCTCTGTCGGCCCCGGACGGCCACAGATGGGCCCACCCTTGTCCCGGGCTTCTCCCGGTCGCTCCTGCGCGCTCCCGCACTGCGGAACTGGGGGAGAACAATTATAGGTACCTAGAAGGGTGGGGAGGAGCAGGCAGGGAGAGCGGCCCAGGTGCTGGCAATCCTGGCTGGCGGGCGCTTCTGGGACTCGTAGTCCCGACCCGCTACACGCTCGCAGCCCTGTCAGCTTCCTTAACACCCACAATCCACAATCCAAGTCTCGGGCAGAGTCCGTAGAGAGCACACAGTACCCCCCATGAAGCGGGACCCACGAAGCGGGTTCCGCGAAAGGTTTGAGCAGCAGAGATTAGCTCAAGTGAAGGTCACGAGCACAGGGATCCAGCAGTGATTTTTAATATTAACAGCAGAGCGTCCCAAATAGTTGCTGGAGGCTGGCGCTTACGAGCACGAAGGGCGGGGAGGAGCAGGCAGGGAGAGCGGCCCAGGTGCTGGCAATCCTGGCTGGCGGGCGCTCCTGGGACTCGTAATCCCGACCCTCTACACGCTCGCAACCCTGTCAGCTTCCTTAACACCCACAATCCACAATCCAAGTCTCGGACAGAGTCCGTAGAGAGCACACAATACCCCCCATGAAGCAGGACCCGCGAAGCGGGTTCCGCGAGAGGTTTTCGCAGCAGAGATTAGCTCAAGTGAAGGTCACGAGCACAGGGATCCAGCAGTGATTTTTAATATTAACAGCAGAGCGTCCCCAAATTTCAATATTATTGCCCCGGGGACGTGGTGGTCCCTGGGGTGTGTCGGGGTCTTGAGCCCACCCACACAGGTTTACTTGTTTTTTTAAAAGCCCTGGAGTAGGGGGGTGTTACCAGAGGCAGTGGGGGGCTGTGCGCCCCCATAAATAATGAATGAAAGCCCTTGAGGGTGGTGGTCCCCAGGGCTTGGGGGACCTTAGAGGCCCCCCACTCTTTACAATTAGCCCCAGGGGTGGTAGTCCCCGGGGCTTCTGGGGAGCTGCGTGTCCCCCTGCAACTAATTAATCAAGCCTGAGGGAGGTGGCATTACCCGGGGCAGTGTGGGGTGTTCGGGGACCTCCATACTTTTTTTTCACTGCCCCGGGACCTGGCCCACCCAGGGGCTTCAATCCAACAAAGCACTGGATTTGCGCACCCAGTGCGATTTAGGCCGATTTTTAAAAAATAAATGCTTTTTTGGGCCCTGTGGGTCCTTGTGGCACCCCTGAGCAGACCTAGGGGTCAGGGTGTTTCTACCCTGCTCCCTTTTCTTGTTTTTCATGTTTGTTTTTGTTGTTATTGTGCCTCGGTTACCGAGCTTATGGATTATCGTTTCGATTTTTCTACTTTACATGTGTCCTGCCTGTCTTTCATTGCCTTAGTTGCGACTTCGAATGGGCCCTGGATTTGTGTCTCTGCAATTCAGTGTCTCTCGATGCAGATTATAATCAACCTATGAGCCCCTTAGTTGCTCATGAATTGCTTTGTTCTGATGGAGGGATTATGGCCTTTGCAGCGATGCATGGAGTATTGGGTCGTTGGAATGTGTTCGAATCGGCGCAAGATTTCTTGGCACGCAGCTTCCTTGAAAACCCACTGAGTTGTCCTCTGATGGTACTAGGGGCTCCAGTAATTGAGGAACATGTATGTTCTTTCCCTTTGTTAAATTGGATGACCGAATTATTTTCGGATGAGAACAGTGACCTCCTGTTGAAGGCTGTTGCTGCATATTTTGCATATTCATTGTTAGGATGAGATATATCTTCTGTCTCTTTTCCATGACCGACGCCACTTATTGGACATCGGATATTTTTTTTACTTTTTCATCAATTTTTTTGTCCCAGACCTATTGACTTCACTATGTCCAAAGGCTACATTTTTTTGACTTTGATGTATTGAGGAGCTATGAAGTTTTTTTTCAAATGTTTTTTCCTCTGCCCTTGTGCAAATTGGAGACTTGTTCTGACTGTTGTTCTTGAACTCTGCATTCCTAAATTTGCCCCTTATCTTATCGTATCTTATCTTAACCGTGCTCGGATCAAGGGAGGGTGTTATGGAGATAGGCTTTGCCTTCACACTGTGTTAAGTTAGCATGAGCTTATTAGAAGGTTAAAACGCAATTTTTCCTTTCTGCTGCTTCTGCTCATGGGACATATTGGTATTAATGCTTTGAGCCTAGTAGATTATTTTGCTTCACACAAGAATAATATGTTTTCCTATAGTATCAGCTTTGCTTGGTGAGCTATGTCTGAACAGTGAGTACCGAGGCCTTCAAGGATATTTCAACACAGTGGTTGTTGTTCGGTCTGATCAGCGCACGTCTTAGACATAACACATATGCAGCTGTGGCCATCTCTGGTTTTGGCGCGTTTAATAATGCACTGCGCAGAGCATGCAAACAAACTTGATGAATATCCACATGCAGAGAGCTGGTGTAGAAGATGATGTGATCTCTTTCTACTAAGACCAGTAGTATGGGGCCGCCCTCCTAAAACCCAAAGAGACCTTCTGTAGATATAATATAATATACTAGCAAAGGAGGGTAAGACTGAGGTGCTATTTAGACTTCTTCCCGTTAGCATTTTAACATGCTTTCACCCTTTGTATTTTATGAAATAGTAACTATGCTGATAACCTTGTTGCTTATAATATGTTTGCTTGTATTAGCTAAGATACTGCACCTGAGAACATGGCATTAGAAATAAATATTTCAAACTTGCACTTGTCTTCATTTACTCCTTGTTCTGGTCTGGAATGTTAGTATAACGAAAGAGTGTTCATGTGTTCCATGTTACCTGAGGTGTTCTATGTTCATGCTGTGGGTTGTCTAATCATTGGGAGCATGGAAGAACCAATGTGACACTGATTGCTAGTCTGGTAGGGGATTTTGGCTAATAAGTTGAGTTTTGGCACACCCTAATTCACTGAGGTTCCAAGTCTCTATGCACAGTTTTGTGTAGGAAAGAATCCCTGCAACAGAACTCACATCCAAAACATTTGCGTTAGTACTTACCCCACTTTCTATGCAGGGACAGACTGCAGCGCAGCAAAATTAGGCATACCATTAAAGATTTATTTGAGCAAAATCACACCGAGATTACCTCTCATGCCACCACCTGGTACGCTTGCAAAGTGGTAGTTCGGGAAAAATGCATTGAATTGGCCACTACCCTGAAACCGAAACAGCAAGAGGAGATTCTCATGTTGGAACAGGAACTGCAATCTGTAGATATGGTGCATAAGACTAGCACCCCAGCGCTAAGGAAAGTTACTGCCATTAAAGGAAGCTGCAGGCCATCTACACTAACAGTGTAGAAAAAAACATCTTACGCTTACAGGCCAAGAGATACCAGGGAGGCAACTATGTGGGATCCCTTCTCGTACATCAGTTACAAGCCAAACAGGAAAGGGAATACATAAAACTTATCATAGATGATGCAGGGGTCTCAGAAAAGACAGCGGAGGGAAAAGTGCAACCCTTTGAAAAATTCTAGCGTACTCTCTACACCTCAGAACTCCCACGGGCGCAAGACCAAGAGGGATTCCTGGACTCTTTGAAGCTCCCACAGGTCCCGGCTACCATTAATGAAGACTTAGCTCAACCCATTTCCCCTGAGGAAGTGCAGAAGGCAATTGACGCACTTAAACCACAAAAAGCACCAGATGGGTTTACGGCACATTTTTATTGCACTTTTGCACCAGAATTTGCCCCCTTTTTAACTATATTCAATGTCATTGCTTCTACACATCAGGTCATCCCATTTATGGGAGAGGCAGCTGTGGCAGTAATCCCTAAGTTGGGGAAGGATCCTCCAGCCTGTTTTTCTTACCACCCGATCGCCCTTCTGAATCTAGACACCAAAATGTATTCCAAAATCTTGGCTACTCGCCTCAAATCTGTGCTCCCTGGCCTTATTGACCCAACCCAATCAGGCTTTAATAAAGGGCGACAGACCCATGATAATTTGCAGCGCATCATCCATATAATTGAGGAAGCTCAGAAGAAAGACATACCAGTGGCTCTTCTCTCGCTAGTCATGGAGAAAGCCTTTGACCGCGCAGAGTGGACCTTTTTGTTTTGAATGCTTCAGCGCTTTGGATTCAATGAGACTTTTATTGAAAATGATTTGCACTAACTATCACTCTCCTAGATCTTGGGTCTTGGTCAATGATGTTGCTTCGCTCTCCTTTGGTTTAGCATGTTGGATGAGGCAGGTGTGCCCATTGTCCCCCCTTCTTTTCGCCTCAAGCATTGAACCCCTAGCGCATAAAAATAAAGCTAACCCGGATATACCAGGGGTGCGGTTTAGCTTAGAAGATCATAAGATATTGCTCCTTGCCGATGACGTGCTTCTGCCGGCCACGGAGCTAGTGACTTCTCTTCCGGCTATTCAGGGGCAGCTTGCCCTATTTGAAAAGGTTGCAGGATTTAAGATTAACTTGACCAAATCCTTCTTACTTAATCTGACCCTATCTTAAGAAGAGTGGTGACAAGTAGAGAAAGTGCCATCATTCAGATGCACAAATAAAGAGATTACCTACATGGGTGTTAAGCTCACTCCCGTATCTCAGATCTCTACAAGGCCAACTTCCCTCCCCTTCGTCGCCAACTAAAAAGTAGCTTAGGCAAGTGAAGTGCTTCATACATCTCCTGGCTGGGCCGGATTAACGTTATCCAGATGAACGATATCCCCCACTTGCTTTACCTCTTTCAGTAGCTACCCATTCCAATGGGAAAAGGTCTCTTCAGGGAGCTGTGACAAATGATCCATAAATTCAGCTGGCTGGGAGGGAGGGCCCGCTTGCCCTATTGTCTGCTCACAAGGCCACACAAAGAGGGGGTTTGGTACTACCAGATTTTCAGGGATATTGCAGGGTGTCATAGTTTTGAGTAATCACAGAATGGTCGCTGGTCGCCTCGGAGAAACACTGGCTTCAAATAGACAGATCACTTGCCGAACCATATGGGATCTGTTGTGGAAACCCAAACATGACAGCCCACCCAACTCCTACATCAGTACAGCTGCATCTACCCTGCTGCGGGTTTGGGATACTCTCACTGGGAGGTTACAGTTGACTGACTTTCCATCTCCCTATGTGCCCATACATTTTAATGCTGCTTACCCCCCTGCGCTCCAATTGGGAGCCTTCGAGGCATGGCGGGAGGGAGGCTGTCTCATGATTTCCCACCTGTTTCACAAAGGTGAGATTCTTACCTTTCAAGAATGCATGAGACAATTTGCACTCTAAGAGGAGTTCCACTATCTGCAACTTTAACATTGGGTACAGCAACCCTTAGTGTGGCTTGCCGCCACCAAGGACCTGCTCCGCATAAAGAAGAAAGAGGCAAGAGAAGTGCAAAAAGTGGCAAGTGAGATTCAGAAACAAGCAAGAGCAGTGCTGAAATAAGAAAGAAAACAGTAGAATGAGTATAGAGAATTGCTGAAAGAAGTAACAGAGGCAAAAGGGGTACCCAAAAAGGCAAAAGAGGTGCTGGAAGAGGTCCAAAGGGTCCAGGATGAGCAAGAGCACTGCAGAAAGTACCAACAGAGGTGCAAAAGAGGTAGAAGGGGTGCAGAAAGAAAGAAATGAGTGCAGAAAAAAGCAACATGGGTGCTTAAAGAGGTGCAAAGTGTGCAGAAAGAGCAAGAGAAGGGCATAAAAAAGCAACAGAGATACTGAAAGAGGCAAGAGAATTACAGAAAATAGTCAGGAAATGTGCTGAAAGATGGAACAGGGGTACAGAAAGAGGCAAGAGAGGTGCAAAACGTGCGGAGAGGGGTGCAGAAAGATGCAAGAAATGCAAGAGGGCTGCAGAAAGAAGCAAGAGAAGTACAGAACGAGTCTAGAGAAGTGCTGAAAGATGCAAGGATTTCAAGAGGGGTGCAGAACGAGCAAAAGGAGTAAATAAAGAGGCAGTTGAGGTGCAGAAGTAGGCAAGAGAGGTGCAGAAGGAAGAGAGTGAGGTGCAGAAAGAGAAAGAAAGGTAGTGAAAGAAGCCAGAGAAGTGCAGAAAGAGGCAAATGAGGTACAGAACGAGGCAAGAGAGGTACAGAAAGAGCAAAGGAGGTGCAGAAAGAAGCAAGTGATATATGGAAAAAAGGAACAGAGGTGCTGAAATAGGCAAGTGAGGTGTAAAAGGGGGCAAGAGAAATACAGAAAAAGGCAAGTAAAGTGCAGAAAGACAGTGAGATGCAACAGGAGGAAGAAAGGTGCAGAAAGAAGCAAGAGAAATGCAGAAGGAGGCAACAGAGGCACCAAAAGAAGAGAGGTTTGTGCACCATTTGTACCAGTGTAACACCCACATTTTGCAATAAGTAATACATGATCATTCAAGATTTGCAAAGGGCTTTCCACATTGCTGTAACACATGACGCCTTTGAGCTAGTAACATGGCTTTTTTTGTTCAAACCTCCAAATTAGGGAGCAGATGATGAATTATGTGGCTAATGTGGAAAATGTATAATTGTGCGAAATTCGGTGCAGCCAAACAGTCACATAATTCCAGTGGCCCAGCTCATACCTCTGATTAGGTCCACAAGTTTTCCTTAGAAATTCCTTCTTTTTTTGTCTCACTGAGGTCATAGTTGAGCTTCTATGGAAACTAGGAAGACTAAACCTGAGGTTACCACTCCACCACACAAAATACCATGCCACATAATTACACTCCATAACACATAACCCCCCTCTACATAATTCCTATAAAATAAATACCTTATCCATTCTATCCAGATAATTTCACTGTACAACTTACAACCTCATTCCACTACACACAACGTGCATCCACTCCACTCCAAAAAATATTATTATAATAGGTTTATATTTACAATGCTAATAGCTGTAACTCTCGCAAATGCAAACCCTATTACTTTGCAAACACTACTTTAACTAGTAGTTGTGTTTGCAGAGTGGTGGAAAAAGAGTGCGGGGCCTCTGACCAGCACTCGGGAATTCTACTGCATAGGACTTACAGGAGGTATCAGTAGGGATTCTTGGCCCCTAAAGTCCCTCCGGAGTAAATTGGACTTCATCCCCCATCCAGCAGTCTGCTAGGGCGCGTGTTTGCAGAGTGGTGGAGAAAGGGGGGAATGACATCCGAAGATGTCTTAGCAATCCCACAAGAGGGTAGTTGGCCCCCAAAGGACATTCTTGGGGGCCAACTCCTCCTCCTATTACCTCCAGTTATTCCCACACAGCAGGATTGCTAAGCAGTCAACTGATTTAACAAGATAACTAATTACCGGATTTTACCAAGGGTGATGACCATTGTTCCATCAGTAAAGCATGCTGAACTGAACACAAGCAATCACACGATTAGAGCATGTAAGTTCTCTATAATGTCAGATACCTGCCTGTCTTCCATCTTCTACAAACATTTCCCTTTGCAGTCAGCCTGAAACTGTGTTTTAACCTAACTAGAGTGATGTATTGGGTTGTTAGGGGTACCCCTGTCCCAAATTAATAACCCCGCTCCTGACATGAAGCCTGTTCATTTTGTTAGTGTAAGTGCATGTTAACTGATATACATTGTATGCTTCAAAGAGGTTATATGAGGGTGCGGGGTATTTGAGAGGGTGACTGGCACAAATGATACATTAGTTTGCTACCCACTGGTTAACTAGCATAAACACTGGTTTCAGGTTTTTGCCAGCCGCACATTATTTAACTAACATGGCCACCTGTACAGTGATGCTATTAATTGACACTCCATGTTTCGGCCCACTGGTGTGCTGTTATAGGAGAGCCGATTTTCCTTCATGTGTTTTCCTTTGCTGTGTGTTTTGTTATCACACTGCAGTATAACTGATCTTGAATATTGATGTGCTGCATAGTGCTGCTTTGAAGGCATGGTTCAATACCTTGATATGCCCTAGGCTTTCTTCGTATCCGTTCAGAGATAGCATAAGATTTGCAATTCTTAAATCTTGTAAAGTCACAGAACCTCAGTAGCCATCTTGTGCACAGTAAAATTTAGTTAATTAGCAGGTTTTGTTTATTCCCAGAAGAGTAGGACCTCTGAAACTCTCAGATCTTCAAAGTGTAACACTAACTGCTGAATACATGACTTCCGTGCTTATTCACTCATCCTTACATGCACCCAGTCATCCACCTATTCATCTATATTTTGACTCAGTTCAATTCATCCCAAATGCCAATTAATGAAAAGAAGACAACTATTTCTTACAGGTGTGTAAGTGTTAATGTAAAAACCGACAACTAACGTCAGTTAAAAATTATTGGGATAAGAAATAAGAACAAAAATAGTAAACAGTTTAAAATCGGCCCCAAATTCCAAAACAGCTTAGTACCTATTCAATGTTCCCTTCATTTAAAAGTAAAAATCACTACCTTTAGATAATCTTCATATGCTTTAATGTTAGATAAAAAAGACTCAACTAGCAAATACCACTTAAGTCCAAACCAGGTCTTTGTAAAAGGGGATAGATTAAGCTTTGCAATGACACAGATGTGCTTTTATTTTACCTCAATAAGGATCTATTTGTATCCTCACATGTCATAGAGAAAGACACAAGTGCACATTTTGGAGAACCATCACAGTCTGAACTACATGAATCACCATGTGCATGCAGTCTGTTTATCCAGGCATGAAAGCCTGCTGAGAGTGAAAGATTATTTACTTATTGTCAATCCACTCAGAGTCCCAGCAGCAGAATTTTTTTAAATACTTTCATATATGAGCTTATCATTGGGAGCAGATGAAAATTTGATGGGGCATTCAAATTTTGGTTTTTTTGCAGACAGGAACTAACACAGCCCTTTTCTACATATAAATAATCTTACCAGTTTTTAAAATTGTCAGCATAGGGACCCAGTAAACTACATATGTTATAAAGTTATAAGAGCTCAAATCATCAGACTAAGAGTGTTACATGTTTCCAGGTTCAATAATATAGCAGCACTACTATTAGAAGTGACATATGTTGAAGAAGAGTTACATGATACTAGCGACTTAATTGGAATAACGTGCTGAGCATAAAACAAGGATCCAGTATACATGATCCATACAGGATTAGAAATAGCTGCATCGGTGTGATCACCACACGACTTGCTCATCACTTTATCTAATCTTATTTGGCCAAATAAGGAAATCACTGTACTATATTCAAAGATTAAGTCATTTGTAGGTCTTGTCTAGTCAGTTCTTGCGCTGTATCTGCAAGAAAAGCTGTATTTAGAATATGGGCATTAAAAACTCCAACCTATTTGAAGGACTGTCCTGGTTACATTTGTTGTTACTCTTGTGAGCAATATTTCTTTGTAAAAAATGGAGCACTGGAGACCAGCCCTTCTGGTTTAACAAGCACGGTTGTAAACAGAGCTGAAAATCTTGGGGCATATTACCAAGCAATAGCGATAATTATCGCTATTGCTTGGTTAGAGACAAAAATGTACCACTGAGCTGCGGCGATTTTTACCGCAAATAAACCTTGGTATTACTGTTTTCAGTCACTAACATCTTGGCAGGCCCACTTTGCATGTCATTAGTGATAAATATCACTGACATGCAAAGTGGGGCCCAAGATGGTCGCTATCTCCTACTAGCTGTCGCTAACTGGTGTTAGCGACAGCTAGGGAATAGGGAGATAATTTTATCTCCGCTTTCTTGGCTTTTAAAGCCAAAAAAGCGGAGCTAAACCCCCTTGATAATATGCCCCCTTGTTCTTTTCTTGCAATGACCAATTTCTATTTTGGCTGCAGCTGCCTCCTTCTACCTCCTGCTTTTGTAACAGATTGCCTGACTTCACAGTGCCTGCCTTCATATGGCTGTTGCCTCATAGCACAACAAGTATTTGCAATGCAAAAGGTCTTGCATTACTAGAAGCAAGCCTGGTAGCAACAGCACGTCTTTTACTTCCAGTATTGCTTCTCATAAGCTAGGACTTTAAGTACAAAGTGCATGTTTATACACCAATTGCAGGTTTTCAAAACACATAAATAAAAGGCATTGTCATTATAAATGTCAATAGTTCAATCTCTTGCAAATGTAAGACCTATTGCATTGAAAATGTGTGGTTTTTTTTTTATATCCATATAAGTGTTAAATGCTAATTTCTAACTATGTCTCCAAGGTAGGACATGTACAAAAAGAGGAAGAAAGGCGCAGAAAGAAGCACAAGAAGTGCAGGAACATGCAAGGGAGGTAAAGCAAGAGGAGCAATTGTGCAGAAAGAAGCAAGAAAAATGCAGAAAGAGGCAACAGAAGTCATGAAAGAGGAAAAAAGTGGGAAAAAAGCAGGAGAAGTACAGAAAGAAGCAACAGAGGTTCAGAAAGAGGCCTACTTTGACTGCAACTTTCCACAGACTCATACAAAATAGCCTAAGAACTAATCCTTCTCCCAAGATGTCTTAAACCTCACTTTTATCTTGAAGGTTCACTATTCCTTGAATGATAAGAATGTTAGGCCTACCAAATGTAAAACAGCAATCCTAACCAGATCACTGTTGTAAGTCTGACCAAGTTTGTGAAGGTATGCATGCATGTGTCTCTGCTTTCACCTAGTGATATGTTACTTAAAAATAAACATACAAATACTTGATTACCTGTGTTTCAAACTGCATACTCTGTAAATGTGTGTACAAATCGGTGTATGTATTTCTTTCTGCTCATAATATAGGGCACATGGGTATTCATTAGTATATTTGAGGGCTCTATAACATCTATATACATAAGACATGTCTGCCTGTGCAACGAATGACAGAGCAGAACTAAGAAGATATGACCACCTACAGTAAAAGCTACCCTCTTTTTAAGCTACCATCTTCAGATGCATAAAACATGTGATAATACATGTACAAGTAGAGATATACCTCAGTCACGAGAACATACAGACCTTTAAACTTGACAGCTTGCACTTCCCTTTTGATTACAGAAACAGCCGAGAGAAGTACAGAAAGAAGCAAGAGAACTTCAGAGAAAAACAAGTGAGGTGCAGAAAGAGTAAGACATGTGCAGAAACAGGGAAGAGAAGTGCAGTAAGAGGCAAGAGAATTATAGAAAGAGGCAAGAGAAGTGCAGAAGGAGGCAAGAGAGGAGCAGAAAGAGGTAAGAGAGGTACAGAAAGAAGCATGAGAGTTACAGAGGGAAGCAAGAGAAGTGCTTAAAGAAGCAACAAGGGTGCAGAAAGAGGCTATATGGATGCAAAAAGAGGCAAGAGAGGTGCAAAAAGAAGCAACAGAGATGTATAAGGAGGCACAAGAACTGCAGACTTAGGCAAGGTAGTTACAGGAACAGGCAAAAGAGGTGCAGACAGAGGCTAAAGGAGTGCAGACATTTGCAAGAGATATGCAGAAGTAGGAACATAACAGAAGGAACCAACAAAGGTGCAGCAAGAGGCAAGAGGGGTGCAGAAAGAGTCACTAAAAGTGCAGAAAGAAGAAAACAAAGGAAAACCAGGAACAAATACTCCATGAGCGTGAACAAAGATGGGTGTTCAAACTACATACAGATACCCTGGGGCTCAAGGATGACATTCCAGGGGCGCTTTCATAAGTTGGTCCACTTTTCTACTCCAGATGGGACGCCTACATGAATTCATGACCCTTCTGTAAATATGGCACCAGCACCAATATACAGTAACCATTGTGCATTGTATCCCTATACCCTTATGCATAACGTGATATGTCCACAGGGTAGGACAAGAAAGGTTTGTATGACATGTGCAACTTAATTTGAAATTAATTAACAGAATTATCATGATGCCTTATAAACTTCTCTTGGGTTGGCATTTACTAATTTTCACAAGCGGCGGTCCACAGAACACGGCCACCTTTCTATTGTGACTTTTTAGTGGCATTACAATCCCCCAAATTAATTCTTTGCTCTCTGTGATAACAATTTCCACAAGTAGCTGATCATGAATTATGCAAAATTAGGTCACCCGATTTTCTTTGCATACTTTTTTTGCAAGATTTTTTTGCGACTTTGCACTCTCATACTTGACTTTTCTGCCGTATTTACTAAAAATCCCTGTTTACAGGCACTCGGTACGAGTTCTTCTTGAGCTACAAGTATTAAAACTAAGCTCAACTTAGTTTTTACAATCATCTAAACAATGAGGGACTGGTTTCCCGTTTTTTCTTTCTCAAATTCAAGCATAAGTAACTGTTTTAAATGCATTTGTTAATCGCACTACCAAATCGTGTGGATAACCTTTTCACGTGCTACTCGCCCTCCAACTCTATTGAGACTGTCACCCCTTTTCAATATCCTTTATTATACCACGGGATTACATACTCCTAAAATGCCCGCTGTTACCATTCGGTCTAGCGGTTTAGGAGGAAATCCGGAAGCCTACTTTCACATAAGCATACCGGAGCTGCACATGAGCGAGATGCGGTCCCGGGGAGGCAGTGACTAGATATAGCTGAGCGTTTTCACCTATAAGGAAGTAAGTGCTTTTTCTAACAGAACTATGTTGCACTGGATGAACAATGAATCACGTCCGTGCAAAACCAATAGTTACTTTGGGAACTGACATTTATCGATCTTCCCATGTACTCTTTCCCCGACCAACAGCAGTGTGTCCACAAGGTGAAATTGCACCCCCTGAGAGACCATGTAGTGCTATTAAGCACGATACCAAGTAAATATTGAGAGTTTTACTTACCTTTTGTATCTATTATATGTTTCCTGCTTCTATCGTTCTGGTCACATTAAATCCTGCGTTGTTTCTATGTGTGAATTCACAATCACTTAGCATATTAAACATCTGGGCATGTATGTCTGCACGCACCAATATGGTGCAACCATCCACTATATTAACAGATGAGTGCAGCGTGAAGGTATACTGTGTGACCCTTCCCTTTGGAAAGGTATGAAGGCCACTAATTTTGTGTGTTTTTTCTTTACAGAACCTGAAATCAGTACAAACGTATGTATTTCTAGTACGAACGCATGCTTTTGGTAATAAGAGTGTTTTTCAAATACAGGGCTGGTCCCTGTATGGTCCTGAAGAAATGCTAGGGGAAGCATGAAACATGTTGACCGCTCACTGAACCAATCCTTATATAGGTTGAATTACAGTGATACACACCCCACTTTTAATATACCTGTCTAGGAGCATAAAAGATATGTTGAGGCCCACTAGCACGGTATTTTAAACTCACCTACACCGACTCCACCACTTGTCTGCACAACACATAGTTATTCACAAAAAAGTGCTCCTGCGTAGTTCGTGAGTCGTAGCACGCCCCTTTTCGTAGAGAACTGGGAAGGCCCCAATGATGAAGCATGTCACTGTGGGGTAACCCCGGTGAGTGAGGGGACACTAGAAAGAAAATGTTCTTTCTTGCAAGGTTTCACTGATCATTGAGGTTAGTTGCCACAACATGAGCTAGGTCTCGGAACCCAGTAATCTGGAATCCTACTTGTGCGGCAAGAGAGGTGCAGACATTTGCAGGAGAGGTGCAAAAAGAAGCAAAAGGGGGCAGAAAGAGGCAAGAAAAGTACAGAAAGAAGCAAGGGAATTGCAGAAACAGGCAAAAGAGGTACATGAAGAGGTACAGGAGTGCAGACAGAGGTAAGAGAGGTACAGAAAGAGAGCAGTGGGATACAGAAAGAGGCAAAAGAGGTACATAAACTTGCAAGTGAGGTGCAGAAAGAAGCAAGGGCAGTGCAAAAGGAATTAACAAAAGTGCAAAAAGAGGCAAAGAGGCAAAATTGGTACAGAAAGAGGTAAACAAAGAGACAAGAGGGGTACAGAAAGAGGCAAGGGAGGTCCTGGAAAAGACAAGATAGGTGCACAGAGTGGCAAGAGTGATGCAGACATTTGCAAGAGAGGTGCAGAAAGAAGCAACAGAGGTGCAGAAAGAAGCAAAAGGGGCAATAAGAGGCAAAAGAAGTGCAGATAAAAGCAACAGAGATTCAGAAAGAGGCAAGAGGGTGCAGAAAGAGGCAAGAGGGGCCCAGAAAGAGGCAAGAAAAGTACAGAAATAGGTAAGAGAGTTGTAGAATCAGGCAACATTGTTGCAGAAAGAGGGAAGAGGGGTGCAGACAGAGGCAATAGAAGTGCAGAAATTTGCTAGAGTGGTGAAGAAAGAAGCAATAGAGGTGCAGAAAGAGGCAAGAGAGGTAGGCAAGAGAGGGGCAAAAAGAGTCAAGAGAGGTGCAGAAAGAAGCAAGAGAGGTGCAGAAAGAAGCAAGAGAGGTACAGAAAGAAGCAACAGAGGAGCAAAAAGAGACAAGAGGTGTGCAGAGAGAGGCAAGAGAAGTGCAGAAAGAAGCAACATAGATGCATGAAGAGGCTTGAGAAGTGCAGAAAGAGGCAAGAGAGTTGCAGAAAAGGGAAGAAGGGGTGCAGGAAGAGGCAGGAGGGGTGTAGAAATCTGCAAGAGAGGTATAGAAAGAAGCAATAGCAGTGCAGAAAGAAGAAACATAGGTACAAAAACAGGCACGAGGGGTACAAAAAGAGGCAACATAAGTGGAGAAAGTGGCAAAAGAAGTACAGATAAAAGCAACAGAGATACAGAAGGAGGCCAGAGAACTGCAGAAAGAGGCAAAAGAGGTGTGGGAATAGGCACAAGAGGTGCAGAAAGAGGGAAGAGGGGTGCAGAAAGAAATGAGAGGAATCAAGAAATAAGAAACAGAAACACAGAAAGAGGTTTGAGAAGTGTAGAAAGAAGAAACAGAGGTGCAGAAAGATGCAAGAGAAGTACATACCAAGGCAAGAGAGGTGAATTAACAGGCAATAGAGGAAAAAAAGAAGGCACAAGGGTGCAGAAAAAGGCAAGAGAGGTGCAGAAAGAGACAAGAGAGATACAGAAACAAGCAAGAGAGGTGAAAAAAGAGAGATACGGTGCAGAAAGAGACAAGAGAGGTACAGAAAGACGAAAGAGGGCTGCACAAAGAGGCAGCAGGGGTACATAAAGATGCTAGAGAGGTGCAGAAATAAGCATGAGAAGTGCAGAATTGCTGAATGAAGCAACAGAGGTTTAGAAAGAACCAAGAAAAGTGCAAAAAAGGCAAGCAAGGTGCAGAAGGAAGAAATAGAGGAACAGACAAAACCAACAGGAGGTGCAAATAGAGGCACGAGGGGTGCCGAAAGAGGCAAAAGAAGGACAGAAAGAGGCAGGAGGGGTGCAGAAAGAAGGAAGAGAAGTGCAGAAATTAGTAAGAGAAATGCTGAAAGAAGAAACGTTGGAAGCAAGAGCAGTGCAGAAAGAGGTAACTGAGGAGCAGAAAGAAGCAAGAGCTGCGGACAAAAATAACAGAGGTGCTGAAAAAGGCAAGTCAGCTGCAGAAACAAAAAACAGAGTTGCAGACAGAGGCACAAAGGGTGCATAAAGAGGGTAGAGAAGTGCAGAAAGAAGCAAAAGATGTACGAAAAGAGGCAAGAGTGGTGCAGAAAATGGGAAGAAAGATGTAGAAAGAGGCAAGAGATTTGCAATAAGAGAGAAGACAAGTGGAGAAAGAGGCAAGAGGGGTGCAGAAACAGGCAGGAGAAGTGCAGAAATAGACAAGGAGAATTGCTGAAAAAAGCAACAGAGGTGTACAAAGAAGCAATAACAGTGCAGAAAGAGGCAAGTGAGATGCAGAAAAAAGCAAAAAAGGTACAGAAAGAGGGAAGAGGAGGGCAGAAAGAGACAATAGGGGTGCAGAAAGAAGCAAGAAAGATACAGAAAAAAAAACATGGAAATTGCAGAATGAAGCGACAGGGGTGCAGAAAGAGGAAAGAGAGGTACAGAATGAGGCAATTTAACTGCAGAAAGAGGCAAGAGAGTTGGAGAAACAGGCAAAAGAGGCACATAAAGAGACAACATGGGTGCAGAAATAAGCAAGACAGGTGCAGAAAGAAGCAAGGAAAGTGCAGAATGAAGCATCAGGGGTGCAGTAAGAGGCAAGTGAAGTCCAAAAGGAAGCAAGTGGGGTGCAGAAAGAGGCAAGAGAATTGTTGTAAGAAGCAACACAGGAGTAAAAAGAAGCAAGAAAAGTAAGACAGCAGGGGGCATAAAGAAGCATGACAGGTACAGAAAGAAGTATGGAAAGTACAGAATGAGGCAAGTGAGATACAGAAACAGTCAAGAAAGGTACAGAAAGAGGGAAGGCAAGTGCAGAAAGAGACAACAGATGTGCTGAAAGAGGTAAGTCAGCTGAAGGAAGAAGTAAGTGAGGTGTGGAAGAAGCAATAGAAGTGCAGTAAGAAGCATCAGAGGTGCAGAAAGAGACAAGAGGGGTGCAGTAAGAAGGAAGAGAAATGCAAAAAGAAGCAAAAGAGGTGCTCAAAGAGGCAAGAGGGATGCAGAAAGAAGCAAGAGCAGTGCAGAAAGAACCAAGAGAAGTGCAGAAAGAAGCAACAGAGTAACAGAAGGAAGCACGTGGAGTACAGAAAGAAGGAAGAGAAGTGTAGATGGAAGCAAAAGAGGTACAGAAGGAGGCACAAGGAGAGCAGAAAGAAGGAAGAGAAGTGCAGAAAGAAGGAACAGAGGTGTTGAAAGGGGCACAAAAGGTGCAGAAAGAGGCAAGAGAAGTGTAGAAAGAACGAACAGATGTACACAAAGAGGCAATATTGGTACAGGAAGAGGGAAGAGAGGTGTATAAAGAGGCAAGAAAGTTGCACAAAAAGGGAAGACGAGTGCAGGAAGAAGCAAAAGAGGTGCATAAACAGGCAAGAGAATTGCTGAAAGAAGCAACAGAGGTGTGGAAAGAAGCAACAAAATTGCAGAAAGAGGTAATTGAGATGAAGAAACAGGGAAGAAAGGTACAGAAGGATGGAAGACGAGTACAGAAAGAGACAACAGCGGTGCAGAAAGAAGCAAGACAGATGCATAAAGAAGCATGCAAAATGCAAAATGAAGCATCAGGGGTGCAGCAAGAGGCAAGAGAAGTGCAGAAAGAAGCAAAGAATGTGCATAAGGTGGCAAGAGAACTGTGGAAAGAGGCAAGGGAGTTGCAGAAACAGGTAAATGAGGTACATGAAAAGACAGCAGGGGTGCAGACAGAAGTAAGACAGGTGCAGAAAGAAGCATTGAAAATGCAGAATGAAGCAACAGGGGTACAAAAAGAGGCAATAGAAGTGCATAAATTAGAAAGTGAGGAGCAGAAAGAAGCAAGAGAGGTGTATAAAGAGGCAAGAGAATAGCTGAAAGAAGCAACAGAGGTGAAGAAATAAGCAAGAAAAGTGAACAGAGGCAAGTGAGATACAGAAACAGGGAAGAAAGGTACTGAAAGAGGGAAGACGAGTGCAGAAAGAGACAACAGGGGTGCGAGAAGAAGGAAGACAGATGCAGAAAGAAGCATGGAAAGTGCAGAATGAAGCAAAAGGGGTGCAGAAAGAGGCAAGAGAATTGGAGAAACAGGCAAAAGAGGTAAAAAAAGAGACAACAGGGGTGCAGAAATAAGCAAGACAAGTGCATAAAGAAGCATAGAAAGTCCAACATTGTCAGGCCTCTAGACTGCTCAGCAAAAACAGTCTGTATATTGTCAGATCAACAAGGCAAGAAAAGATCGAATTCAGGGTTCCGCTTGGAACTAGTTTTGGTATGAAAGAAACATAAAGATGGCTGCGGATCCCTCAATCTAAATTGCGGTCTGTTTGTTTTTCCCAAGAGCGATTAAGAACCTTAGTGAAGGCTGCGTTACCTAAAGACGGCCCACTTCACTGAAGTAATTTTAAAGTTCGTACCCCCCTGGAGTTGCTCCATGAGTTTTGAGGCTTTCCCTTAAATGCAGCGGTAAGCTTGCTTCTGAGAACTCCTGCTCGTTCTTATGCCCGTTGGGTATTATGAACTCTCTAGTGCCCTGAGTTTAGAGCCTGCATACTCCGGCTAGAGTAAAGAGTTTTGTGGGCGTTACCTTGTTTATCTAATGCTCCTCCTATGACAAGGTACGCCCAGTTTGCTGAAGGAGCTATCGGAAAGAAGAACTTCTCGGCAATCTTTTGGATTTCCTTTGGTAAAGCAGAATTTATTCTCAGCTTAGTGACATTACCTTAACAGTAAATAAGATAAAATCTTGTAGCTAAATGGCATTTTGAGAAGTAAATTAATGTGCTGACTCAATGTATATATAGCATATGAACTTACCTTTCTGTGAAGGCTTTTGTGCTGTTCCCAAAAGAAAAGGAAATACAAGTTAAACACGGACATTCATTTATTTCTATTCTACAACAAATGAAAAGCAGTACATGCAACAATAAAAAGAATAACATAAAAACTGCACCAGAAGAGAAGCTCAGCATTCAGGAAATTTGTGTAGGTTTGTACATATTTTAGGGAAATAATAAGTAGTGTTAGAATAGAGATTGAACTGGAATTGAAGTAATTTTTGTGAGCTTAGTTTCCTCAGGTTTCCTCAGTCTGAACACTACACTAAACAGACCAGTACTTGAGGGGGAATCTTAAAACATAGAAATAATAGAATGAAACTGTATCAGAAGAGAAGCTCAGCATGCAAGAATATTGTGTAGGTTTGTACATTTAATAGGAAAATAATAACTAGTGTTAAAATAGAGATAAAATTGGAATTGCAGTAATTGTTGTGTGCTTATTTTCCTCAGGTTACCTCACTCTGAACATTACCCTGAACAGACCAGTACTTGAGGGAGAATCTGGAAACCAGAAGTCCTGGAGGGCCTCTTCTAATATTTGTTATTTTATCCACTCCCCATTCCCCCGGGGGATCTTTTGGAGGCTAGTTTATTTATCAGCCTCCAGAGTATCTCTGAGAGGGAGTTGGTAAATAAGCAACTTCTGTTCCTATGCAAGTTCCTGGTAAGAATGCTCTACACCTTTACAGAGTGAAGTGCCCATATAATCTATATGCACACAAGCAGAATGGACGAGGGAATTCATTTACAAACCTTAGGGGCAGTTCTAGAAGCTATTCAAATAGAATTGGTAGCTGTTACAGAAGAAAATTAAAGTCTAAAGCAGGAGATAATAAGTTGTAGGAAAGAAATAGCAGAATTAGTCTTTAGAATGGTACAACAATTTAGCTCAGGAAAAGAAACATTAGGCTCTTCTGCAAAAAGTTCACATAGGTTAACTATACAAGTGGTGCACTCATTGTCCCCAGTTACACAGTTAGCCCTTCTGGAAGGTTTTAGTGGGGATCCACAGAAAGCACAGGTTTTCCTCACTCAATGCTCATTACGTTTTAGGTGCCATCCTTCATTTTTCCCTGATGCGCAATCAAAGGTGCGTTCATCTTATCATATCTAAGCGGAGATGTGGCATCATGGCCGATGCCATTAGTTTCCCATGATTTACCAATTTTATATTTACTATGAAGACTTTAAACAAGAATATCTTTGTATATTAAACAGAGGGAGAATCTCTCAAGCAGTTGATAATGAATTACTCAAGTTACGACAAGGTATCGGAGACCTCGTAGCCTATTAAGCTCAGTTCAATAAACTAGGTGTGGAAACAAAATGGTTGGATTCAATGAAAAAGCATCAGAACAACTGCCACCCCATTGTTTTTACAACTGCAAGATAAAGATGGAACTGGGTTCCAACATGCCCCGTAGCCGGGTCTATGCACTGATAGAAAAAAAACATAAACATCTAAAAGAATACTTAAACAAATACCTGGCAAATGTTTTTATCCAACCTTCTCAATTCCCTATGACATTGCCTCTGTTCTTCGTACCCAAAAACGTGGGGGATTTTAGGACTTGTATCGATTGTCGCTCAATCAACAAAATCACAAGGGAAAATTGTTATCCTCTGCCCCTCATTTCTGTCTTGTTGAAGCAGGTCAAAGGAGCACCCATTTATACCAAACTAGACTTGAGAGGGGCCTACCATCTAATAAGAATGAGAGAAGGAGACAAATGCAACACGGCCTTTAGGACAAGATTTGGGCTATTTGAATACTAGGTGATGCCGTAGGGACTATGTAATGCTCCGGTCGCATTCCAAAATTTCATAAATAATTTCCTAAGTGAATTTGTTGATCAAGTGCTACTGTACACATCAATGGAATACAAATGTACTTGTTCAACAAGAATGAACATAAAGAAGAGATAAAGAGAGTATTGTAGAAACTCAGAGAGAACAAATTATTTGTGAAATTAGAAAAATGTGCTTTCATAGTTTCTCAAGTGGATTTTTTGGGCTTCATCCTTTCACCAACTGGAATAAACATGGATGAATTAAAGATAAAAGTAGTTATTGACTAGAATCCTCCCATTAGTGTAAAAGAGGTTCAAAGCTTTAGAGGTTTTGCAAACTTCTATAGAAGATTTATTTGTGAATTTTCATGAAAATACTCCCTCTTACACGATTACTCAAGAAGGGAATTCCATTCAAATGGCTGAAAGAAGCAGAAGAAGCCTTTAAGGCTTTGAAGGATAATTTTACATCAGCTCCTATGCTTTTAAATACAAATCCCTCTGAACCATTTCATGTAAAGACAGATGCCTCAGATCAAGCCGTGAGAGGTGTGCTATCCCAAAGCCATAAAGAAACTGGTCAGCTCCATCCAGTTGCCTATTGATCAAGAAAGCTGACTTCAGCTCAAGTAAATTACAAAATAACTGAAAAACAGTTTTTAGCTATTAAGGATGCCTTTAAAGTGGGCAACACTATCTCATGGAGGCTAAGCACACAGTCACTGTATTCAAGGATCACCAGAATCTGAAATTCCTGATGTCATCAATAATCTTAACTTCACGCCAACCCAGATGGTCACTATATTTTGCCGATTATGATTTTGTAATCACCTATAGACCAGGAACTCAAAATGGAAAGGCAGATGCCTTGTCCAGACTGGATAGAGAAAATCAAAAGCGTCAGGTGGAAATTGAAAAGACAATGCCAGAATCAAGACAATATGTGTAACAATGCACAATGATTTGAAGGAGCAAATAACTCTAGCCTTATGTCCAGAAGAAAGGCAAGATTGGACCAAACAAGAGTCTGGAATACAAATGTGAAATCAACTGCGTTTCTACAAGGGGACCTTCCATCTACCATCTAAAGAATTACAAGATCAAGCAAAGTATGAGTGTCACGATAATCCTCTGGCAAGACATAAAGGAGCATTGAAAACTGAAAATCTTTTAAAGAGGATTTATTAATGGCAACACATGAATAAAGATATGGCAACAATATGCTAAGATTTGTGAAATCTGTGCTTAGGGAAAATCTGACTGACAGGCCCCTAAATGGTTGTTGCAACCAATGCCTACTCCTCCTTTTCCATGACACACAATCACCCTATATTTGATAGTTGAAATACCTTCTAGGCAGGGGTTCAACATGATCTTGGTGATTGTAGGTGCATTTACAAAAAGATCCATCTTTTGGCACTAAAAGGGGTTCCCACTGCTAAACAACTAGCTATTCATTTCAGCACACAGATAGGGAGGATTCATGGAATTCCATAGGTCATAATTTCAGACCAAGGTTCTCAATTCTTGTCTCATTTTTGGAGGGCTTTTGTAGAAGGTTTAGGAATAGAAGGAAGATATTAAACTAGTTAACACCCAGAAACAGACAAGCAGACTGAGAGGGTAAACCAGAAATAAGAGCAGTATTTAAAGTTGTTCCTTCTAAACCAAGACGGGGATTGGTCAGATTATTTGTGGGCAGCGGAGTTTGCACAAAGTCAAGAATGTGGGGGATTTTTCCCATTTTACTTAAATTATTGTATCCATCCAAGCTCTACTGTAAAGCAAACTGAAATTTCTGTCCCTGCAATCAAAGATTTAGTGTCACATTCAAACCAAGTCCATCATGGAAACAATAAAGAAATAAACAAATTATGCAGATAGAAAGAGGAGGGAAGGCCCCCTTTTAGAAGTGGGGTATAGACTTTGGTTAAGTACAAAAAACCTTACGCTAAAAGAAAATCAAACATTTCACCTCAGGTTTATTGCACCTTATCTGGTAGATAAAAAGATACATCCAGTGATTTACCAGTTAAAATTACCGACCAAGCCTATGATTCACCCAACTTTCCATGTTTCCTTATTAAAGAAAGCATCTACTGAGTTAGGAAAAGATGAATCTCCAAAACCCTCCAACTTGAATCTGGAGTAGAATTCAAGGTAAAAGGAATTTTAGATTCAAAAAAGGTAAAGGGAAAACTATACTATCTGGTAGACTGGAAGGGCTATGGGGCAGAGGAGAATTCCTGGGAGCTGGAATCAGATGTCCATTCCCCAAGGTTGGTAAGATCTTTTCACCAGAGAGTTCCAACAAAACCATAGCTGGAAGGACCTCCTTTGTTGGGGGTACTATCAGGCCTCCAGACTGCTCAACAAAAACAATCTGTATATTGCAAGTCAGGAAGATCAACAAGGCAAGAAAAGATCGAAGTCAGGGTTCCGCTTGGAACAAGCTTTGGCATGAAAGGAACTTAAAGATGGCTGCCGATCCCTCAATCTAAACCACAATCTAGTTGTTTTTTCCAAGAGAGATTTAAAAACGTAGTGAAGCGCCATTACCTAACTAGTAAGCACTTGACTGAGGTAATTTCGAAGTTCGTACCTTTCTGGAGTTGCACTGTGAGTTTTGAGGTTTTTTCTCTAAAATGCAGCGGTTAGCTTGCTTCCGGGAATTCCTGCTTGTCCTTATGCATGTCGGTATTATAAACTCCCTAGTGTTCCGAGTTTAGAGCCTGCGAACTCGGACTGGAGTGAAGACTTTCGCGGGCTTTACCTTGTTTATCTAACGCTCCTCCTCCGACAAGGTTTGCAGAGTTCGCTGAAGGATCTATCAGAAAGAAGAACTTCTCAGCAGTCTTTCGGCTGTCCTCAGTTGAAGAAGAATGTATTCTCAGCTAAGTGACATTACCTTAACAGTAAATATGATAAAATATTGTAGCAAAATGGCATTTTGAAGAAGGAAATGAATACGCTGATTAAATGAATATACAGCATATGAACTTACCTTTCTGTGGAGCCTTTTGAGCAGTTTCTAAAAGAAAAAGAAATACAAGTTAAATACGGACATGCATTTATTTCTATTCTACAACAAATGATAAGCAGTACATAAAAAGAACAGGATAAAAACTGTACCAGTAGAGAAGCTCAGTTTTCAGGAAGTTTGGGTAGGTTTGTACATATTTTAGGGAAATAATAACTAGTTTTAGAATAGAGATAGAACTGGAAGTTAAGTAATTGTTGTGTGCTTAGTTTCCTTAAGTTACCTCAGTCTGAACACTACACTAAACAGACCAGTACTTGAGGGAGACTCTTAAAAAGTTGAAATAATATAATACAACTGTATGAGAAGAGAGGCTCAGTATTCAGGAAGACTGGATAGGTTTGTAAATATAATAGGAAAATAATAACTAGTGTTAAAATAGAGATAGAACGGGAATTGCAGTAATTTTTGTGTGCTTAGTTTCCTCAGGTTACTTCAGTCTGAGCACTATGCTGAACAGACCAGTACCTGAGTTAGAATCTGGAAACCAAAAGTCCTGGACAGCCTCTTCTATTATTTGTTATTTTATCCACTCCAATTTGCCTCTTGGGGGTCTTTTGGAAGGTAGGTGAATCATCGGCCTCTCTGAAAGGAAGTTGTGAAAAAGCAACTTCTGTTCCTGAGAAAGTTCCTGGTAAGAACGCTCTGCACTTTGACAAGAATGAAGCAACATGGGTGAAGAAAGAGGCAAGAGAAGTTTTTTGGCACTAAAAGGGGTTCCCACTGCTAAACAACTAGCTATTCATTTCAGCACACAGATAGTGAGGATTCATGGAATTCCATAGGTCATAATTTCAGACCAAGGTTCTCAATTCTTGTCTCATTTTTGGAGGGCCTTTGTAGAAGGTTTAGGAATAGAAGGAAGATATTAAACTAGTTACCACCCAGAAACAGACAAACAGACTGAGAGGGTAAACCAGAAATAAGAACAGTATTTAAAGTTGTTCCTTCTAAACCAAGTTGGGGATTGGTCAGATTATTTGTGGGCAGCGGAGTTTGCACAAAGTCAAGAATGTGGGGGATTTTCCCCATTTTACTTAAATTATTGTATCCATCCAAGCTCTACTGTAAAGCAAACTGAAATTTCTGTGCCTGCAATCAAAGATTTAGTGTCACATTCAAACCAAGTCCATCATGCAAACAATAACGAAATAAACAAATTATGCAGATAGAAAGAGGAGGGAAGGCCCCCTTTTAGAAGTGGGGTATAGCCTTTGGTTAAGTACAAAAAACCTTATGCTAAAAGAAAATTGAACATTTCACCTCAGGTTTATTGCACCTTATCTGGTAGATAAAAAGATACATCCAGTGATTTACCAGTTAAAATTACCGACCAAGCCTATGATTCACCCAACTTTCCATGTTTCCTTATTAAAGAAAGCATCTACTGATTTAGGAAAAGATGAATCTCCAAAACCCTCCAACTTGAATCTGGAGTAGAATTCAAGGTAAAAGGAATTTTAGATTCAAAAAAGGTAAAGGGAAAACTACACTATCTGGTAGACTGGACGGGCTATGGGGCAGAGGAGAATTCCTGGGAGCTGGAATCACATGTCCATGCCCCAAGGTTGGTAAGATCTTTTCACCAGAGATTTCCAACAAAACCATGGCTGGAAGGACCTCTTTTGTTGGGGGTACTATCAGGCCTCCAGACTGCTCAACAAAAACAGTCTGTATATTGCAAGTCAGGAAGATCAACAAGGCAAGAAAAGATCGAAGTCAGGGTTCCGCTTGGAACAAGCTTTGGCATGAAAGGAGCTTAAAGATGGCTGCCGATCCCTCAATCTAAACCGCAATCTAGTAGTTTTTTCCAAGAGAGAATTAGAAACGTAGTGAAGCGCCATTACCTAACTAGTAAGCACTTGACTCAGGTAATTTCGAAGTTCGTACCTTTCTGGAGTTGCACTGTGAGTTTTGAGGATTTCTCTTTAATGCAGCGGTTAGCTTGCTTCCGGGAATTCCTGCTTGTCCTTATGCATGTCGGTATTATAAACTCCCTAGTGTCCTGAGTTTAGAGCGTGCGAACTCGGACTGGAGTGAAGACTTTCGCGAGCTTTACCTTGTTTATCTAACGCTCCTCCTCCGACAAGGTTTGCAGAGTTCGCTGAAGGATCTATCAGAAAGAAGAACTTCTCAGCAGTCTTTCGGCTGTCCTCAGTTGAAGAAGAATGTATTCTCAGCTAAGTGACACTACCTTAACAGTAAATATGATAAAATATTGTAGCTAAATGGCATTTTGAAGAAGGAAATGAATACGCTGATTAAATGAATATACAGCATATGAACTTACCTTTCTGTGGAGCCTTTTGAGTAGTTTCTAAAAGAAAAAGAAATACAAGTTAAATACGGACATTCATTTATTTCTATTCTACAACAAATGATAAGCAGTACATAAAAAGAACAGGATAAAAACTGTACCAGTAGAGAAGCTCAGTTTTCAGGAAGTTTGGGTAGGTTTGTACATATTTTAGGGAAATAATAACTAGTGTTAGAATAGAGATAGAACTGGAAGTTAAGTAATTGTTGTGTGCTTAGTTTCCTTAAGTTACCTCAGTCTGAACACTACACTAAACAGACCAGTACTTGAGGGAGACTCTTAAAAAGTAGAAATAATATAATACAACTGTTTGAGAAGAGAGGCTCAGTATTCAGGAAGACTGGATAGGTTTGTAAATATAATAGGAAAATAATAACTAGTGTTAAAATAGAGATAGAACGGGAATTGCAGTAATTTTTGTGTGCTTAGTTTCCTCAGGTTACTTCAGTCTGAGCACTATGCTGAACAGACCAGTACCTGAATTAGAATCTGGAAACCAAAAGTCCTGGACAGCCTCTTCTATTATTTGTTATTTTATCCACTCCAATTTGCCTCTTGGGGGTCTTTTGGAAGGTAGGTGAATCATCGGCCTCTCTGAAAGGAAGTTGTGAAAAAAGCAACTTCTGTTCCTGAGAAAGTTCCTGGTAAGAACGCTCTGCACTTTGACAAGAATGAAGCAACATGGGTGAAGAAAGAGGCAAGAGAAGTTTAGAAAGAAGCAAGTGAGGTACAGAAAGAGACAAAATAAGTGCAGAAAGATGCAAGAGAATTGCTGAAAGGAGCAACAGAGGCGTAGAAAGAAGCAAGAGAAGTGCAGAAAGAGGCAAGTGAGATGCAGAAACAGGAACGAAAGATACAGAAAGATGGAAAACCAGTGCAGAAGGAGACAAAGGGGGTGCAGAAAGAAGCATTTAAAGTGCAGAATGAGGCTGTTGGGGTTCAAGGGGGCCTGGTTCCTTCTGTCTAGTTCCCCGTTCAGCGTTTTTTCTTAAAAGTGCCAAGTGCAGATATGAATTTATGGACGCTCCCTAGGGCTCGCTTTAAAAGGGGGCTGCCAACAGGAAACAGGTGCTTGGTTTCTTTATTGGTCCCTTGCCGTGTGCTTTCTCTTCCTGTGGTTCTACCTTGTTCCCCTTCCTTCGAGCTCTGTTCCAGCGGTCTTTTCCAGTGCTGGGTTTTGATCCCCTTTTTCCCTGTTCCCCTGTTTTCCTATTCCCTTGGGCATTACTGAACCCTTTGTGGGGACCTGTTTTTGATCTTCGGTGATGTTCTGGGATTCGCGGCTGCGTTTCCTTTGAGTTTTGACGTCCCGTTATTATCCCTTTTTGTATCCAAACCATCTTGTTGTACGTTGTGTTTGGGTGGTTTCACGAAGGAGCTGAATACCGGCCGTTTTTTGCGCTACCTTTGTGTTCTTTTTTTAAATTCCAGGCTTTTTTTTGGGTGTCTTTTGTATTCCCTTGATACCATTTTTACCCTGTCCCTTTTTGTCTTAAGAATTGTGAATCCCACCCCCTTTGACATTCTCGGTGTTTCCCGAGGGGGCGTGGTTGGTCTGGGGTTACGCAAGAAACAACCATTACGATTGCAGTGGAAGAATTCCTGTTTCTTATCAAGCCACTCCCGTTTGTTATCTGGGATAAGCAGGGAGGTCGGTGGTTCGTGTGTGTACTTGCCACTGGTAATAGTAGTAGGGGTGTGTTCAATCTTGTCCCCTTTTTTTCATTTTAGCGGTCTCGTCTGTGTCAAGCTGTCAGCTACCAAGAAGCCAGAGGAGACGAGTTGTGTTCCCCAAGACCTTGGGTTCCCTTGTTTTGTTACTCCCCTTCTCCTGGTGTCGTGTTCTCCACCATCCGTTTTGATTGCAGGTGTTGGGGGTCACGGTGATGGTAGAGGATTGGGACGTTCTTCACTCCTGCTGTGTTGGGCCGGTCGGCATCGGAACAGAAAACCAAGCCCACAAATTAATGCACCGCCCGAGTGAATAATGGTTGAGGAGGCAGCAGGGGTGGCTTCTTCGATGCAGGAAATCATGCAGGCTTTAGCGCACATGCAGGGTGAAGTCCAATCCCTGCGTCAGGAGAATCAGAAGTTGAGGGGGACACTGAGTGAGGTGAAGGAAAGCACTAAGAGAAGAGGGAGGGATGCCTTAGTTAAGGCTAGGCCCCCATCGATTCAACCAGCCACATTTAGATATGAGAACGTGGGGGGCAGAGTGTGTCTCCTTCTCCTTTGTCCATTACAGTGAACACTCCTGTCCCGGTGCCTCTAGCAGCTCCAGAGAGGTTTTCCGGGGATAGTAGCAGATATGCTATATTTATGAACCAGTGCCATTTGTACTTCATGTGTCGACCAACTGCTTTTCCTGACGACACTACTAAGGTAGCGTTTGTGATCTCATATCTCTCGGGTACTGCAGCTAGTTGGGCGGTCCCCTTAGTGGAAAACAATGACGCTGTCTTAAGTAGTTTCCCGGCCTTTAAGAACCAGATGCATAGTCTGTTTGCTTAGCATGCTTTCATGCAGGTAAGCGATGTTGAATTGTTAAAGCTACGGCAGGGCAAGCAGGATCTATTGGGTTATGTGGCTACTTTCAATCGCCTAGTAGCAGAGACTTAATGGCCCATGGCAAAAAGAACCTCTTTGTTTCATCAGGGCTTGTGCGAGGACTTAAAAGATACAGTCTCTCAGGTTGTAGACCCCCCTGAAGATTGTGTTGAGTTCGTCGATTTGGTTGTCAAACTCAACCATCGAATGAGTGAAAGAAAATGGGAAAAGATCAGGTTTCAACCCCCAAGGACATCTGTAACCAAGAGAGAAACATCTGAGAATGGGGGCGTAAAAACAGATCCTGAACCTATGCCTTTGGGTGGGGTGCGGGGTCCCTTATCCAAGGAGGAAAAGGACCTTGTTGCAGTTGTGTTTGTATTGTGGGAGGGGTGGACACTTTGCTCGAGAGTGTCCAGTGAAACCGTCCCGGATCCCAGAGAATAAGGCTCTGGCTTTTGTGGGAAGGGATTGTGAGAGTCCTTTTGTCCATGAAAGAGGTACTTATAATCCATATGACGTACAAGGGGCGGTTCAAAGAGTCCTGCATCATTTCACGGTATCGGCTTGTTTCGCTTATTCATCTAGTGGTAGAGCTTCCTTGTCAGTATTATTGGATTGTGGGGCCACAGGGAACTTTATGGACATTGGGTTGGCCGAGAAGTTGATGGTTCCCTGTCTGATGAAGAAACAACCTGAACCCATGAGGGCTATTGACGGCACGGAGCTAACCTCTGGGTCGATTATACGACAAACCGAACCTTTGTTGATGACATTCGATAATGGGCATTCTGAGACGGTCTGTTTTGATCTGATTGCCGCACCAGCATTGGGTGTGGTACTCGGGGTGCCCTGGTTACAGGCCCATAATCCCAGAATCGATTGGGCGCGGAGGCTGGTCAGGCTTGATTCGGAGTATTGTCTTCTTCACTGTTATTGTGAGGCAACTGATTGGGTGTCTCCGTTGTCTTGTGCAGCGAGTGGTTACGATCAGAACAGTTTGCCTCCTTCGTTTGTGGCATATAAGGAGGTGTTTGATAAGGATCAGGCTTGTGTCTTGCCACCACACAGGGCTTTTGATTGCCGTATTGATTTGGTTCCGGGGGCCATTTTGCCCTGTAGTAGGATTTATGCGTTGTCGGAGCAGGAAGAGACACATCTACGGCAGTATTTAGATGAGATGTTAAAGAATGGGTTTATTCGGCCTTCTTCTTTGCCTGTGTCTTCCTCCATATTTTTTATACCGAAGAAGGAGGGTGATCTTCGCGCTTGCGTGGACTACTGAGCATTGAATAAGGTCACAATAAAGAACAAGTACCCATTACCTCTCATACCGGTGTTGTTAGATCAGCTGCAACATGCCAAGGTGTTCACAAAGCTTGATTTAAGAGGTGCTTACCATCTCGTTCGCGTCCGCGAGGACGACGAATGGAAAACGCCATTCCGTACTAAGTTTGGTTTGTTTGAATATTGTGTTATGTCTTTTGGTTTGTGTAACGCCCCTGCCGCTTTTCAGTTTTTTATAAATGAGGATTTGCGTGAGTTTTTGGATGTCAGTGTGATTGTTTACATTGATGATATTTTGGTTTTTTCCCCGTCCTTTGAGGAACATGATGCTCATGTTTTGCAGGTTTTGTCTAAGTTGTTGGAACACCGTTTATTTGTCAAGCTGGATAAATGCACTTTCGGTGCGACACATGTTGAGTTTTTGGGTTTCTTGATATCTGCGGATGGTATAAAGATGGATCCCCAGAAGATCGAAGCTATTGTTAACTGGCTATTGTAACCTGGATATACAGGTGCTACTTGGTTTCGCCAACTTCTACAGGCGTTTTATCAGTCATTTCTCTGACATTGTTTCGCCTATGACTTCATTGTTGAAGAAGGGAGTGGTGTTTGAGTGGACGCCTGCAGCACAGTTGGCTTTGGAAAGATCGATCGGGCTTTTTACATCTGCTCCTGTGTTGATGCATCCTGATCCTGCTCTTCCATTTTATGTAGAGGCGGATGCGTCCCAGCTAGGGGTTGGGGGCGTGTTGTCTCAGCGTGACAATGAATCTGGGTTGATGCATCCAATTGCGTATTTTTCAAAGAAACTACTAACTGCTGAGCAGAATTATACAGTAGCCGAGAGGGAACTATTGGCCATAAAGCTGTCTTTTGAGGAATGGTGCCCTTACCTTTGGGGGTCTCGTCACCCCATTACCATCTATACGGATCACAAGAACTTGGAGTTTTTCCGGTCCGCTAGGGCTTTGACTCCCAGACAGATGAGATGGGTGCTATTCTTTACTGAATATGATTTTACCATCACGTATAGGCCAGCTGCTCAACAGGGGAAATCTGATGCATTATCTCGGATTTATGCGGATCCGTCACAGGGAAGCAAGACGGAGGAGTCCTGTTTTATGATTCCTGGTGATAAGATAGTTGGTTGTGCTTCCATAGACGATTTTATGGATAAAGTGCAGGATGAAATGAAGCAGTTGGATCTGGCTCCGTGGCTGTCGGAACTTGGAATCACGTTAAAGGATGGGTTATTGTATCAGGCAAAGAAGTTGTTTGTGCCCCCCGAGTTGCCTACACTGGTTCTTACATATTGTCATTCATCGTCCTTGGCTGGGCATCCGGGGGTCAATAAGACCAAAGAGCTGTGTATGCGTTGGTTTTGGTGGAAGTCTCTGGTCCATGATGTACAGGTATTTGTGGCCTCATGCCCGGTGTGTGCTGTTAGTAAGTCCTCGCACATGTCTCCATATGGGTTGTTGCACCCATTGCCAGTGCCGCCTTCACCCTGGCATACGGTCAGTATGGACTTTGTGACCGATTTGCCGCTTGATTCAAAGTTTACGGCCATTTTAGTTGTTGTGGATTTATTCGCTAAAATGGCTCACTTCATTCCCTTGCCAGGGTTACCCACATCTAGAGAATTGGCTGATGTGTTTATGGCCCAAGTGATCCGACTGCATGGGGTTCCTACTGCCATCGTTTCAGATAGAGGGGCGCAGTTTGTTTCACATTTTTGGACTGCCCTGTGTTGGTCATTAAGGATGGAAGTACGTTTGTCAACAGCTTACCATCCACAAAGCGACGGGAAAACAGAACGTACCAATCAAACCATGGAGCAGTATTTGCGCTGTTTGCTAACGTCACTGACGGGCAGTTGGGTACAAGCCCTTCCTGTGGCTGAGTTTGCATATAATAACAGCATGCACTCAGCTTCAGGCATGTCACCGTTTTATTGTTCGATGGGGTTCCATCCCAAGACAATTCCTATTCAGCCATCTGAGAGGGTACCAGTAGTGGATTCCCTGAGTAGGGGTTTGATTGAAATCTGGAAGAAAGCCCAATAGCAATTATTTGAGTCCAAGAAAGCCATGAAAGTACAGGCAGACAGGCATAGACGGCCAGCTCCTCTGTATGCAGTTGGGGATAGGGTTTGGCTAGCAACGAAGAATCTGAAGGTGCCGGGACCAACAAAATTACAGCCTCGGTTTGTAGGTCCTTTTCCTGTCCAGAAGGTAGTAAATCCAGTTGCGATCAGGTTGGCTTTACCGGCTGAGTATGGTATTCATCCTGTATTTCACACCTCTTTGTTGAAGCCATACGTCACCACTTCTCAAGAGTTGCCACCTCCTCCTCCTGTTTTAATAGATGATAACGTGCAGTATGAGGTTAAAACTGTTTTTAATTCCAAGCGGATGAAGGGACGGCTGTATTACCTTATTGACTGGAAGGGTTACCCCCCAGAGGACCGTTCTTGGGTTCCGGCAAGTAGGGTTCATGCTGCCCGGTTAGTTCGTCTGTTTCATCCCCTGCACCCTGGGAAGCCTTGGCCTGTAGGAAGGCTTTCGGGAGAGGGTACTGTTGGGGCTCAAGGGGGCCTGGTTCCTTCTGTCTAGTTCCCTGTTCAGCAGTTTTTCTTAAAAGTGCCAAGTGCAGATGTGAATTTTTGGACGCTCCCTAGGGCTCGCTTTAAAAGGGGGCTGCCAACAGGAAACAGGTGCTTAGTTTCTTAATTGGTCCCTTGCCGTGTGCTTCCTCTTCCTGTGGTTCTACCTTGTTCCCCTTCCTTCGTGCTCTGTTCCAGCGGTCTTTTCCAGTGCTGGGTTTTGATCCCCTTTTTCCCTGTTCCACTGTTTTCCTATTCCATTGGGCATTACTGAACCCTTTGTGGGGACGTGTTTTTGATCTTCCATGACGTTCTGGGATTTGCAGCTGCGTTTCCTTTGAGTTTTGACATCCCGTTATTATCCCTTTTTGTATCCAAACCATCTTGTTGTACGTTGTGTTTGGGTGGTTTCATGAAGGAGCTGAATAACGGCCATTTTTTGAGCTACCTTTGTGTTCTTTTTTTAAATTCCAGGGTTTTTTGGGTGTCTTTCGTATTCCCCTGATACCATTTTTCCCCTGTCCCTTTTTTGTCTGAAGAATTGTGAATTCCACCCCCTTTGACATTCTCGGTGTTTCCCGAGGGGGCGTGGTTGGTCTGGGGTTACGCAAGAAACAACCAATACGATTGCAGTGGAAGAATTCCTGTTTCGTATCAAGCCACTCCCGTTTGTTATCTGGGGTAAGCAGGGAGGTCGGTGGTTCGTGTGTGTACTTGGCACTGGTAATAGTAGTAGGGGTGTGTTTAATCTTGTCCCCTTTTTTCATTTTAGCGGTCTCATCTGTGTCATGGTGAGGGTAGAGGATTGGGACGTTCTTTACTCCTGCGGTGTTGGGCCGGTCCGCATCGGAACAGAGGCTAGTGAGATGCAAAAACTGGCAAGAAAGGTACAGAAAGAAGTAAGTTATGTGCAGAAAGAGGCAATAGAAATGCAGAAAGAAGCATCATAGGTGCAGAACGAGGCAAGAGGGGTGATGAAAGAGGGTAGAAGGGTAGATAGACGCAAACAATGTGGTCATGTTGTAGACAAATCTAGGGCTCTAGTGTAATTTTCCCGATTCATGCCCTTATATAGGTATGTCTCATCATATCCTTATTATAGCCATCAGAATCATAACCACATTTAGACACAGCCAATGCAGTCCAAATACGGCATGGCTACTTCCACAGATTCCTAGAAATCACAACGAGTTCTTGGAGAGATCACACCTCCAGAAGTCCGGGACTTTCCCCTGCTTCTGTATTGATTTGTCCTAGAACTCCTGGAGTCCTAAAAGAACTGCGAGTTCTTAGTGACGTATTATGTCCAACCTTACGTCAAACTTCCAGGTATAAATATACCAGCATCTGCCCTAGCAAAACACACGGTGGTTTGGAGCAGATCGACTAACTACTTGCCCAACGCCCTGCTGTAGCGAGTGCCAAAGGAAGCCGACCCTCCGGCTGACGCACTGAGAGAGACGCTGTCTTTTCTCTTGCCAAGAAATCCAACTCCGGTGTTTCCCAGCTACCCTTGCGGATTACTGGGAGATCGAGTCCTGAGAGAGAGATACAAGACCTCCTACATTCTATAAACAAGGTACGGAGCAGATTAGACCCTTAGAGAATTCTTGGATAGATTCTTGGCAGAAACTATTTAACTCAAGCTACATCTCATTTACTCCTTCCCATGTACTAGGCTTAGGTTAGGTACACCGGGATAGGCGTATCTTAGAAGCACCAGTTGAGTACTTTTAGTCAACTTTTATCATTGTATGTATTTTATCCATTTTAAGTATCTTATGGCTTAGAAACCATATAAATGCTTTTACAGTATTATTTCATAATACTATTTTTACTGTAGGCACTTTACTTTATGACAAGTTTTGCGATTGTAGCAATTCTCTTCTCTTGCAAGAGAAAGAAGACTGCTCAATAAATAACCTTTTTATTGAAAACGCCTGTCTCTATATTTCTCTGCACTTCTGGTGAAACTAAGCATGAACGATTGACTGAGTTAAATAGCCATCTATTGTTTCCACGACTCTGGAGATACATTCCTTATTCTTGGGGAACAAAGTCATGTTATATGGTTGTCAAAAACGAATCCCTTCTTGTGTATTCGAGAAAGTTTCTAGTGACCTCTGAGCTAGCTGGCATTCACAAATTTAGTCTAACATATTCAATAGAGACCTAGTCGACTTCAGTCCTACATCTAAACTATCGTTTATGTTATTCCAATGCGCGGAGCCTATTGGGAATAATGGAACTACACTACATGGCGCCCAACGTTTGGGAAGGCGATAATTTAACGCTAGATACTAGAGTAACTCAGTTGTGCTTTTCACACAGACCCTTTTTCCCGTAAAAACTCCAATAGAAGTCTGGAGTGGGTGAAAGGTTAATATCCGCCAAAACTTAGTAGGAGGAGAATCCTATGTATTAGTTTTTGGTTTAGTCAACGTTGAAGGATACAGTGTTCCAAAATATTGTGCACCTAATCTTTGTTTCCTTGAAAATTGCTCTGCAAACTTTCAGTCAGTAAAATGTCGGAGAGTGACGACGAAAGGCAGAGAGCTAGAATTGCAGCTCAAGCAGTCTTAAATGACACAGCTCTCCAACAAAATGACCTTGATGATATATTCATCCCGGCGAATATAATGAAAACCATAACTATAAAACTTAAAATGGGGTATAATCGAGAGGTGGTAAAGTTATATTTGTGATAGAGGCACATGAATATCGGCAGACAGAGGTATTCTATTCATGGATAACCTTTCCAGCAGCAAATGCTGTGACACACGAGTTCCACTACTACAAAGCAGAGGAACCTCCAACGGAATACGTTCCTTTCAAGGACGTTGAAAATTCCACTAACTTACCAGGAGCATCAACTCTGGTTTATTGGTGCCCTAAAACCTCAAAATCACATTACCAGGCTCCGTCCACTAGGTAGATCAGGAGCTACATGGCCGGTTCTAGCCAGCTATACACCACATCCGGACATTGAAGAATTGTCAGATAGAGAACTGTTAGCTCAGCTAAAACAATTAACAAAAGCATATAGACAATTAGTTCAATTGACGATACAACATCCGCCAAAAATTAAAAGAAACAGAAGTAACAGACCAGCCTTTTGAAATTGCCAGAATAATTGAAAAGTGCTATGAAGAATTAGGTAGAGATAGTTTGGGTGGGAAACCACTAAAATCCCGAAAAAAACATTTATTAAGAATAATCTCACTACTCCAAAAAAGAAGTGGGAGAGTGATAAACAAACTCTTCCTGGAGAAAAATATTCTCAACCCAGAGAAAGATCTCCTCAACAGAGAGACAAGTCTCCCCGAAGGCAGCCCTCTGAAAAGAGATATAACCTCAGAAATAGGGATAATTTGAGAAAACCTGACAGATATCAAAATAATGATACACGTCCCTCTCGATCCGTTCAGACTTCCTCACAGAAATCGGAAAGAAGAGGACGGTCAGAACATAAAGAAGAGCGCGTCAAGTCGAAAGACAAGGAACCTGCTCATCAAAGTAAAAAATCATAATTTTCTAAAAAGAAGGTAGCTAGCATAAATATAAAACATGCCGAGGATCCTGAGGACACAACTCAAGAACGGAGAATGGGCCCAGACAATTCTAGACAGTGCAGCAGAAGTGACCATAGCTCGCAAGATCCTGATGAATCTTCTGGAGACAGTGGGCACAAATGAGTACATTCAGGATGAAACTGCAGACACCAGAGTTAGTGTACCCCATAAATTATATGAAATAACATTACGTATCGAAGTGGACAAAACTAGGAACATAAGAGGTCTCTTTTAGGAGAAACTATCTAAAGGCTATGGTATCTTTCTAGCTGAGAAAGACTGGCCACCAGAATTTGTTAGGGAGTGCCCACATGGCGAGGAAATGATTATGCCTAACTTCTCAAATCACATTCCAATTCATAAAAAATACACATATGCTAGAAAATGGGCAGTGGCCCAAGCCCCTGCATTATATAAAAATCATGTAGGATGGGATGAGGATTCCCCTCACCATAAAATCCAGTTAAAAAATCAACCTACTGCACAAAGGCAGTATCCTGTTACGCAAATAGCTAAAAAACAAGTCAGGGAGATCTTAGATCAACCTGAATACCAGGGGGTGATTGAAACATGCACCTCACAAATGAACAATCCTTTGTTTCCTGTCTCCAAACCAGACAATTCATATGGTCTAGTATTGGACTACAGACACTTAAACACTTGTTGCAAAACATTTGCAGTACAAAATTCACACAGTGCAGCACTAATGAATAATATCGTGTGCAAAAAATATAAAACAACATTAGATATTTCAAATGGTTTCTTCTGTCAAAACATGGCACCAGAAAGCAGGTATTTGACAGCTTTCTCCAGTATGGGGGCCCAGAGGCAATTTTGCTGTCTCCCCTAGGGATTCAAGAATAGCCCAGGGTTATTTTCAGCGAGAGTAACCGAGTTACTACAAATGTATGATGATGAGGCACTATCTAATGTCGATGACATCTTTCTAACAGACGATGATTTGGACAGGCACTTGGAAAGAGTGAACACAATTGCACTTGGGTTCGCATCAGAAGGGTACATATTCAACTTTAAAAAATCGCGGATTGCCCACCTCACTGTCCTATTTCTAGGATATGAATTATCAAGTAAAGGCAAAAGCCTGGCGGCCAATTTCTTAGAGAAATGTGCGCTGCTCCAAACTCAAAAAACGCTGAAAAACTTACAATAAATTCTTGGTTTCTTGAATTTTGGAAGAACTTACGTTCTGAATTACGCAGAGAGGGTTAAACCTCTCTACAAATTAATTAAACCTGATTTCAAACCAACTAATTGAACACAGAAATACAAAGAAATTTTACGCTAAACATAAACAGACATGTTAGCTAAAACAAAGCTGCAAACACGCGTAAACGTATGCAACCTTGTTATCTGAGTGATCCCAGGAAGATGCAGATTCACGTACCTGACCTATAATGAAGGGGAAACGGTACCAATAGCTTACAAATCACACTTGTACACACAAGCTGAAATAAAACTCACTTCTAGTGAGAAAATTCTGACAGCGGTTCAAACTGCTATAGCAAAAGAAAGAGCCCTCGCTCAGGGTAAACGTATAATAGTCGTTAAACCTGTACCTGCCCTAGAGGCAGTGACAAGTGCAAGCATTCCCAATGCTAAAGCTTTACATCCGAGATGGATACAATGGGTTCATTCTCTTGCTGCATCAGACGTAATTTACAAATTTGATCCTAACTTGAAAACACAAGAATTTCTCCAATACGAGTATGAATGTCCTCTGCCGACCGAAATTCTGCCTCTCGAACATTACGGCTGTTTGGGTAAACAAGCTTATACTTCTGCGTGCGCCATTGTTAAAGGTCACTTGCATGAAGGTAAATTTAGACCTATGGTGACTAAAACTAAATCACTCGGAGACTGTACAGCTCAGTGAGCTGAACTATAGGATTTCAAGATAGCGCTTGAGAATACCGATCGCGAATTCCCCACACTAATAGTGTGCGATTCGTATTACTGCGGCTAGTCTTACAATGAATACTTGTAGAACTGGGTTCAAAACCGTTTCAAAGATGCGAAAGGTGGCACAATTAAGCATACAATGCTTTGAGAACAGGTAGTTCTTTTGCGGAAAGAACTACAAAAGACTCACGTGATACATACACTGAGTCATCAACGTGATGGCGTTCACGTTGTAGGGAATTCATTGGCTGATGAAGTCGCAAAGTCAGCTGTGCATACAGCTTCCGTAGCTACAATAAGGCTTGCTAGGAAAAGAATAGACGGTGAAACGCTGTTAGCAGTAAAAGCCACAATGAAAGGCAACTATGCAGTGTTACCCATACACTATCCAACTCAGGAATACATACATAATGCAAACTCTGTTCCTTTTGCTCGAATCCCTGGAGAGGGGGACAGAGTAATTCCAAACTGGAAGCGGAGAGTTTTCATGTTTCAAGAAGCACACATGGGAGAGGGTCTAAGACATCAACAGATCATAGATTCCATACAGGAATTAGACAAAGTGTACTGGTGGCCAGGAATGAGCTTTGACAGCTACGAATTTGCAAGTACCTGCCCAGACTGCAACAGAGATCGCAGTAATGAACCACCCCAGACACCTGACTACAGAGAAGCCAACCATATACAGACACCTCAGTTAGACAGCATTAGGCTATTTACCTGCAGGCGTCCCTACAGACAAATGGGGTCCCACAACTACTAGGACGAGATTCATTTGGATGTGGCCCCAGCGCACGGCTGACGCCAAAACTGTAATTATTGATCTGCGAGTCTTTATCGGCACATACGCAATTGCCACGCTACATTCTGACCTAGGTCCTGCGTTGAGCACTTGAACTTACAAAGAGGCCATGGCCAGCTTGGGCGTTGCATTGCGGTATTCTAGTCCCTTCCATCCTGAGGGTAATGCGGTAGTGGAGAGAAAAAAACGTGAAATAAAGCAATCTATAACAGAGAGGGTATTAGGTTCGGGTGATGGGTGGGTCAAACATCTAATAAGTGTCCAACCTAGTCTTAATAATCTGCCAAGACATTCTCTGGGTGGAACCACTCCGTATGAACTTTTGTTTGGTACTAGAATATCGTTTGAAGACCTCGATCGTCATGCCTTCAGTAGTGGAACAAAAAACCTTTGATAGCAAAGATCGTTTGGCTGTTTTACAGGACTTAAATGAAACAAGAAGAAGTCTAAGTAACACAAAGCAAAAGCCTACGGCCACTGAAGAAAAAACACATGTCCCAGCAAGACCTGTCTGGATTCCAAAGATTGGGGATCTGGTCAGAGAAAAGATCACGGTGAAGAAGGAATTTGGGCCTTCTTACAGAAAAACAGTACCTGTCTTAGCAATCCACGGAACAAGATCAGTAGTACTACCGCCCATTGCTGGTAAAAAGGAGAACAGAGTTGTATCAATCGACCTGGCAAAACCACAACCATGTGGCCAATAATAAGGAGTAGGCCCAGTGGACTCCCAAGATGCAGCAGAAGACCAAACCTTGCTACAATTCAAGAGGTTCAAACTGAGAAACTAATCACATTTGATAAACCTGCAGTGAATAAAGAAGGACTATGCAACAGAGCCATGGAACTAGTGCCTCTTGAAACCCAAATTGCAACAGTTCGTCAAGAAACACCTGTCTACAATGATGTAGCCTCTGACTATACTAATAATTGTGGATATATTGAACTGTGTTGTTGAATGTTGTAGTAATATACACAATGTGTATTTGTTACAAAATGGTGCTCAGATTAGTGTTAGAGTGTTAGTCCTTCCTTGATTATCATTGATGTATATATGGTTTAAAACATGGCGTTTCATTTAGTGCCGGTAACATTGACAAAGGCACTTCTGTCAAAACGCGTCTGTTGCTGTGATGTCCGGTCAATAAACGAACTTAAACTGCTTTGGAGTGCGGTATTTCTTTCTGGTACCCGAGTACGGTGAAGAAGTGGAGCGCATATTTTGAGCGGAGCCAGCAGCCGCTTCACCTGCACCCGCCTACGAGTGCCTTTCTTTCCTGTTGTGGGACATGTTTAAAATACGTCCCAACATTTCTGTGAAATGTGTAGGGCAGTTGTACTTAACGGAGCCTGTATCTCAGCCGAAGTCCTTGCAATTTGAAGATCATGGATTTCTTTGGCCGAGGTCAAAGGCATGGTCTGTTGCAAAAGAATGGCTTTTATTCAGCTTAAAGTATCCATTTGTATAGAAGAGATGTTCAGTGAAAGCCATAAAGGCGACTCCCTGACTGTGTCTATTTTGGGGAACAAGACTTGAATACAGCAAGGGACCCTGAAAGTAATTGTTACTAGATATGATACTAGATATGGCATTCCTGGCAACATGCCACAGCAGCTGTGATTATTCAACATAATGTAACTTCCATTTAAAAGTTGTCCAAAAATTGGATTAATCACTGCGGCTGGTGAACCTTGCAGGTGACAGGACAAATTTGCAGTGGAACCATTACAAGCCCTTTGTAAATTATTACCCTGACGTAGGAAAGAACCGCTTAGTGTGTTTTCACAGTATGTACCGTTAGGAAACCCTTCATGCCCCCCACTCCAACATCAGTGTGTGTAAGGTAATTCCCAGGATGTCTTGATGTATTCTTTTCCCAACCTTTCATATGTGCCTGCTGGTATATTTTTGATGCAATACTGAAAATGGAAAGTTGTAACAGGCAGTTATTTTGCCATGTATAATCCATTCAGTAGCTGGTTTTTAGGCTACCGTAAATGGAAATTTTCAAGTTTTTCAATGCTCAGTACTGTATACTTTGCTCCCCTTTGTGTCAGTTCGATCTGTTTATCAGTAAGATTAAATTCTGAAAACAGAGACGACGTGTTGATAAAGCGCTAAAACACAAAGCCTGCACACTATTTGTGTAGTGTCTGGCCTAATAGCAAATAGAGAGGTCAGGTCAGTCTTAGAACTGCCACAAAACTGGAGCAAAGTTAAGAAGAGTAACACACTCACTCAAGTTGAATAGGAAGGCCCTCACACACCGACCTAGTCAGTGTCAAGCTTCATCACTGGGCCCCACCAAAGAGGCCGAGTGCCTCTTTGGTGTGCTGCGACGCCAGAAATACTGCGGAGCTGGTTGTGTGAGAAAGGCGTGATGTGAGATTAACTACAATTAAAAGTGCCTAAGAGGGTATCGAAAAAATTATTTTAATGAGTGATCCCTACGACACAGGTGAGTAGTATTTATGTGTAGGTTTTAGGATTGGTTAAATTCAGCTAAATACAACAAAGTCAGTCAACATGTTTCTGCCATACGGGTGGTTTCAATTTACCAAGGCATTCTTCAGGACTATACCCCGGCGGTATGGACTCTCTAATCGTCCACCCTAACCTGGGGGCATGAAAGTGAAAATAAAAAGGTGAAAAAAGTGCTTAAAAAATTAGAAGAGCGGGTAGCTCATTCTAAAGAAAAAGAACTCCAAATTCAGGAGTGTCTCAGCACCTGTGGAGTGAAAATACACAGACAGACATACACAGACATTCATATAATTATTATACGCCATTGCAATTGGTCATAGTGCTCCATAGATGGTGGCAAACAATGGTGTGCCCACAGTAAACGCTATTTTTAGCACCATCCAAGTAGCCCTGTGGGGATGATAGCGATTAACTCTGGGAAGTGAAGTGCTAGAGGTGTTTAATTAAAACTACAACTGTAGATGTGGGGTTAAAAACACGATATTGGTTCTCCTTAAAGGAGGGATCAATGGACCAAGAGGTCTGTGAACCCCCTAAGATGGTAACTTGGGTGATATCTCACTTTAAAATAGGGCGCTACTTGCACCATGGGTCTCGGGAGGAGGGTTGGAGCGTACCTGGCACATCCTGAAAAGAAAGAGGATTAAATGTCATTGCCTCCAAAGCATTTTGGTACTTAGCTCGTTATATCGGGATACCAGTCCTGTGGTTAAGGTACACTCACGCCCTCAGCGCTCACAGCCCGCTCTGAACCTTCAGATTGCCTCGAAACCGGACCCCGACGATGGGGAGCGGGGCCGGCGAGTGAATATAAATGCGTTGTTGCTCTCGGGCGCGTTGTTCCGGGTGGGCGTGTCTCGCCCAAAACGAGGCCTGAAGCGCACACGCCCACGTTGACAGGACGCGGCCCGTTTCCAAAGCGAGGCTTGGAAGCAGGAGCCTATCAGTACCCGGCCAAGGTGTTTGCCGGTGGGCTTCAGTAGTTATAGGCTGTAATCGTAGCGAGGACTACGGGGGCATTAAATGAAAAAGGAGGTGTGCTGAAAAAGCTGGTATGCTACCTCAGCAGGGATTCCTCCTGAATGTAAGCGCGGTGTGGGAAAAGAAATCATTTCCAGGCAATCGGTACTCTGTGCAAGTTTGCAGTACTGTGTGCGCTGAGTAGCTAATGCATTGCCTCAGCTGGATTACTCCTGCTTATGCTTATTTATGCTGAGTGGGAAAGCGAGAGTTAGGTATTCATAGTATAGAGTGTTTTTGGGTAAGGGAAAACAAAGAAAGAAAACGCACATGTATTTAGATATTAAACACATGTTATTGGAATTCATAACAATGATTTGAGGACCCCAGCATATAGGTTCATTACAGGACAGTGTTCCACGGGATGTCGTCGTTGAGGCCATTGATGTTCGTGCCTAAACGATACACCCAGCGCTGTTCTTTTTCGAACAGTCTGTTTTGTACATTTCTTGTGCCATCAATTGCTTCAATAATGGTCCACCTCATATCATTAGTGGTGTGGTTTTTGTCCAAGAAATGACGGCTCAGTTTGGTTGTTACCTTTTTGCACCTCACATTGCTCCGGTGTTCGCAGATACGCTGTTTAATCTTGCGTGTAGTCATGCCCACGTAGCGGAGCTGGCAAGGACAGGTGATCAGATAGACCACATTTATTGAGTTGCAGTTAGTATGTTCGCGTTGAGTCCACACTTTGCCTGCTTCCAGTGACAGTGTTTTAGTTGCTTCTGTTAAATGGCAGACGCTGCAGTCCAAGCAGGGATAGTGCCTGGTGATTTTTGGCAAACCCCATGCTGCAGTCACTGTGGGCATCGTGTTAGGTGGTTTTTCTTTTGGGCGAGTATGGACCAATGCGTCTAGCAAACTACGTCCTTTTTTGAAAGAAAATAGGGGTTTTCCCAATTCTCTTTACAGTATGTCAGAATGTTCCAATGTTTATTAATACTTTTTTTCATCGGATTAGAGAGGCTGCTATATGTGGTGACACATGTGAGCGGTATTAGATCAGAATTGTTCGTCTTCACTTCCAAGAGTGCCTCCCTTGGCTGGTTCCTTGCTCTTTTGAATCCCTTGCTCAGAAAAGATGCTGGATAGCCTCTGTTTTTTAGTTTTTCCGTGAGGTTGGCGGACTGATCTTTGAAGTCTGAAGTGGTACTACAATTCCTCCTTAGTCTCAGATATTGCCCGTAAGGAAGGTTTTCCTTCAGAGGGCGAGGGTGAAAACTACTGAATTTAAGGAGGTTATTTTTTGCAGTCGGTTTGTTATGGGTTTTGGTAGTGAGTCTAGTTCCATTCACAGAAATGACCACATCCAGGAAGACAATGTCTGTTTTACTTATAGTGTTGGTAAACCTCAGATTGTGGTCTAAGGTGTTGATCCATGCCAGAAAGTTCTCAAGGTCACTGTTGTTGCCTGTCCAGATGAGCAAGACATCGTCTATATAACGCTTCCATAGAAGCATTGACGATGAAAAAACTGCATTAGGTGGCAGGATGTGTTTGGCCTCAAAGTCAGCTACATACAACCCGGCCACACTAGGGGCAAAAGTACTGCCCATAGATGTACCTGAGCACTGGAGGAATAGCTTGTCTTTGAAAGAGAAAAAGTTTTCTTTTAACGCTATAGTGGCACATTCAATGATAAAGTTCTTCGGTGTCTGGTAATCCCATACGATAGAGTCAAGTACCTTAGTCAGGACTTCAATGGTATCATCCTGTGGGATACTTGTGTAGAGGCTTTCTACATCCAGGGTCACGAGAGTGATTGAGTTTTCTGGGAATGTGATCTCTGCTAGTAGTCGTAACAAGCTCTTGGTGTCTTTTAGGTAGGTAGGGATTGACTGTACTAGAGGCTTTAAGAAGTAGTCACAAAACTGGGACAGAGGTTCCAAGAGAGAGCCAATCCCTGAAACGATAGGACGTCCGGGGGGAGGCAATCTGTTTTTGTGCATTTTGGGCAAGGTGTAAAAGTAAGGTATGACACTATTTGCGTTGTTCAAAAATTCTGCTTCGTTTTTTGATAGGTGGCCCTGTTCCTCTGCCTGTTTTACCAGAGTCGTTATCCTTTTAGTAAGGTCAGCAGTAGGGTCAGACATGAGTGGGGTATAGTTTCTGGGATCCCCAAGTAAGTTGTTACAGGTATTCTCGTAATCAGTTGTGTTTTGGATGACAATACCACCGCCTTTGTCAGCAGGCTTTATAGTTATTGACGTGCCGTTCTGCAGTTGGTGTAGTGCTTGGAATTCAGCAGTACTGAAATTCCCAAATGTCTTTGGGTTCTGGCAGGTTTCCAGGTCTTTGAAAACAGCCTGCTCAAAGGCGGTGATGGCCGCCGGTATTGTGTGCGGAGGGGGGGTGAAAGTGGAACTTGGTCTTAGTCCCGTATCGCCTTTCCTGATTGCTTCCATTGGATCTGTTTTGCCTTCGAAGAACGCTTTCAATTTCAGTTTACGAAAAAAGCCAGCAAGTTCGCAGTGCAGCTTGAACTTGTCGGGTCTCGCTGTTGGTACAAAACCTAAGCCCTTTTCTAGTACTTGGGTTTCAATTGGGGTTAATGTCCTTGCAGACAAATTAGTCACTAAGCTCATGTTCCGCTCGTTCCCGGCTGCTGGTTGCTCCGGGTGTGGTTCGCTACCGAGTCGTCCTCTTGCCAGGATACTCTGTTGTTGCCTCTCCTTTTGCCTCGGCCTCTCCGGCCGCACTCTAAAAAAGGCTGTCTATAATGATTCTGAAAGTTAGCCGGGGGCATAAAGCCCGGATTCCAGCCCATGAAGGGATAAGGTGGCTGCTGGTAGGCATAAGGGTGTGGGCCCATCCCCATTTGTGGTGGGTACCATTGTTGATGGTTACCTTGATTTCTTTGCCCACCTCTGTTATTCCTATTGCCACGGTTCCCTCTTCTCTTTGTTTGTTTGAAGGAGCTGCTGCTTGATCCACTACTGTTGGAGGAGTCATCGTCTGAGTAATCAGACTTGTTGGCATTGCGTGCCGGTGGAGTAAAGGTTGCAGCAGAATAGGGATACACCTTTTCAAACTCAAACTTTTTTTGATCCTTTGAAAGTTTGGTAGCTTTTGATTGCATCAAGTTGTCTTTATACTCATTCATTTCTTTATTTAGTTCGTCAAGCCGTTTTTTGAAACCAGTAATTGTTGCTTTGAAATGGGATTCAGTCTCTCTGATTTCTACCATTAAAGCTTCGGAGAGTCTCAGTGCTGTCTTTATTATTAGGACCAACCAGTCGCGCCTGCAATGCCACGCGATCATGGCCCAGTCCTTTCTGAAAGCGGCATCGTTGAGAAAGATACGAGGGGCATTTGTTACCAACAGACCTTTAGGTGCTGTGTTGGAAGTCAGATATCCCTTAAGGATTGTGCCGTGGAGGATAGTGCGTATGTGGTCTTTCTTTTTCTCTGTTAGGTTTTCCCATTCGGTGGTATTAGCTATTGCCTGTGATATGTGTGGATCTGCAAAAATGGTAGCATCTGACATTAGCTCCTCAATTTCAGCTTCAGAGTATGTCAAACCCAGGTTAGCCATGGTGAGATATCAATACAAGGAGATTGATAAAAAACAAGCAATAATAAAACGTGTTATCTTGCTTGGAATAAAAGAGAGGCTCTCACAGCTGTGCGCTGCTATGATATATTACAACAAAGGGAGAGGTAGGGAGAATCAAGGACACTCTCTCAGTCCCCGGTTAAATGCACTTCAACAAAAAAAGAGAGGTCAGGTCAGTCTTAGAACTGCCACAAAACTGGAGCAAAGTTAAGAAGAGTAACACACTCACTCAAGTTGAGTAGGAAGGCCCTCACACACCGACCTAGTCAGCGTCATGCTTCATCACTGGGCCCCACCAAAGAGGCCGAGTGCCTCTTTGGTGTGCTGCGACGCCAGAAATACTGCGGAGCTGGTTGTGTGAGAAGGGGGTGATGTGAGAGTAACTACAATTAAAAGTGCCTAAGAGGGTATCGAAAAAATTATTTTAATGAGTGATCCCTACGACACACATGAGTAGTATTTATGTGTCTGAATTTACATGCCAAGGTTTTAGGATTGGTTAAATTCAGCTAAATACAACAAAGTCAGTCAACATGTTTCTGCCATACGGGTGGTTTCAATTTACCAAGGCATTCTTCAGGACTATACCCCGGCGGTATGGACTCTCTAATCGTCCACCCTAACCTGGGGGCGTGAAAGTGAAAATAAAAAGGTGAAAAAAGTGCTTAAATCCCGATATAACGATGTATTTAGCTGAATTTAACCAATCTTAAAACCTTGGCATGTAAATTCAGACACATAAATACTACTCACCTGTGTGAGTAGTATGCCGTTTTCAATGATTGCACAGTGCTGGATGCTTGTCCGCACTGTGCAATCATTGAAAACGGCATCTTGCACAGTGCAAACAGGGTGCTATGCAGTTTGCATAGTGCAATGCGTAGCTCGCGTAGTGCGAATTGTACTTTGCGTAGCTACACGTAGTGCTACTTCGCGAACCATGCCCAGGGTTACTGCTCTGGTCTCCAGGGGCGAGTGTACTGCACTTCCTGGAAGACTGATCGGCTGCCACGGCTATGAGAAGTCTGGGGATTCCGCGTGGCGGCAGGCCTCCCTTGCCTGCGGCATCCATTGTGCCCAATGCCCGCTCGGATGCCCTGATGCTGACGGGTACACATTTAAGCTGCGGTGAGGTGCCTGCTACTCTGCTTTAATCCCCACGCTACAACTTGCGTGACATACCTGGGCTTCCCGCCGGCTCCGTTACGACACACCCCCGGCTAAGCCCAAGCCTTAAAGACAAACCGGGCACCTGTGCTTCTAGGCGTGACATTGCCCCGTGAACTAACGCGGCTGCCTATCTACTGCCCACTAGTGTGATCCCTATACTGGCTGATTGTGTGCAAGTTCCCACATCCTACACTACACCTACAATTCGCCACCTCATTGCAGATTCGGGGTAGGCTTCTGCTACAGCCTGCTCTACATCCTCACTGTGACTGCAACTTCTGCTTCGACACTACCCGCCTTGCCTAAGACGGTTCACAGATTATACACTGTCCCTGGCTGTGGATCATGGGAAGCACCTGACATTGTCTAATCCTCCTATACTATTGCCATACAACTCCAGCTAACTCTGTGCCATACAACCTCAGCCATACAACTCCAGATAACTCTCTGGGGGAAACCTGATGGTCACCAGCTACACGGTCTGATGCAGACGACAATAGCCAACCAGGCACTGAACAGTTGCTGGAAATGATGACGTCGACCCCAGCGGACAAGGTAAAAAAGCTATTATTAGCTATGCAGAATAGCCTCACTGACTTATCCGTCAAGATGGACACCATGAATAGCATCTGGACTTCATAGTGCAAAAGGTGGACAAACGTGTTGAGCAGCTAAAAGTGGTCGAACCAATGCAGTCCAAGAGGCGCGTCAGAAATTTCTGTAAGTTTAGCAAAATTCTGCAGAGCTCAGATCGACTATGCCCTCATGTACCCGAACGGGCTGCGGATCATCCATCACAGAAAGCCATCATCTGTACTAATCCACAGCAAGCCAAGGATTTTCTCTAATCCATTAGGCGTTGATCACCACTCCAAGATTCCAACGACCAGGATTCAAGAGCATCGTCCCCTACAGGGGATTGACCAGCAGAACTCACTACACACATGCTGTGAACCGCCAATTGCCTTTACTGACATCCCTATTGGACACTCCATTTGGCTTTAATCTTGACTGCTGCACTTAACTCCTGCACCTGATATGAGCACACTGATTGTGATCAGGTGTTTGTTATTCCTTTGCATTGCTCTTCTGGGAGTAGCTGTCGGGTGGGCACATATCTCCTATTGTGGTACCTCTGAGTAGGTGTCATTGGTAGGTTTGTTCTGGTCCTTGCCAAGCACCCTCCCCTCCCGCTGGAGGACTCCCTTCCTTTATCCCTGGAGTTCTCGGACACTGCTTGTGGTTGTTGGGTGGGAGGCAGGAGGGTATTGTGTTCCACAAGTCCCCCCCCCCAAAAGGGTGTTCCCCCACATTTCATAATTTATTGTTTATTGTATTTTTTTGTTTGTCTGAAAATGTCAACTCCAACAGACTTTTGAGTAGGGGTGGGTAATCATGTAACAGCGCGATTGGGATGCTGCTGTGGGTAGGAGTGGGCTTTGCTGTCCCCCTATGTTGTCGGCACAGAAGGAGTATTCTACTGCGCGGGGCAATATCCAGGACTATTGAATCATTGTTGTCACATCAGCATGTAGGCATGTTAGCACGCAATGCATGACCAACAAGCTTGTCACCCAAAAATGACATCACAAGATTTAGAATGGCTACCATACATGATCAATTACATTTGGACTTACTAACGTGGAATGTCAGGGGCCTCAGCAACCCACGTAAACGTAGCCAAATTCTTGCATACCTCAATACAAGTTGCTTTACTTCAAGAAACACACACAGACCCTCGTCAGTCCCAGCGCTTAGGTAGCAGGTGGGCCTTTGTTCAATTGTCTTCCTCATACTCCACATACTCCTCGACATGTTGATATTAATTTTAAAAAACATACCCCATTCATTCTAGGAGGCATGTACAGTGATCCTTCGGGGAGGAGTTGCTTACTTTGGGGCACACTGAGCACACAATCCGTCACACTTTTCTGTTGTTACGGACCCAATACTGATGATCCAGATTGTTTTACTGCCCTCTGGGGGCAAATTCTCAAGGTGGGATTCACACACATTTTATAGGGGGGCGATTTCAATACTACCTGACGTCCATCAGCGGATAGGTTGAATACCCTCCCACGCCATTACATAAAAGCTCAAGACACGTTGTTACGGTTGTCCCTGGATCATGGCCTTATTGATGCATGGCGTTTTGTCCACCCAAATGGGAGGGAAGGTACCTTTTACACCTCTGCACACTCATAATGGTCACGCCTCGATTACTGGTTGTGCACCCGGGGGGTAGGCCCTTGGATTCTGTCAGCGGAACATTTGGCTCGGACCTTCTCCGATCCCGCACCGGTCTGCATTACAATTGCACTTCCCAATCTGCTTGCGCCTCTGTGTTGCTGGCGGTTAATTCTCGAGGCACTGTTAGATACAGTTTTTCAGACAAAGCTTGGGGAGGAGATTTCTGATTTCTTTCAGTGCAACTTAGGCACTGTCACACATGTAGGCACGGTCTGGGAGGCCTTCAAAGTAAGGATACAGGGGGCGCCTGTATGTCCAAGAGTTTTGCGGTCCTTCTCAATATCCGTCATAATTTTCTCAAATTAGAGACAGAAAAAAAACAACTTGAAAACGGCCTTTGGAATGCGACATCGGGTACTCAACAAGCACTACTCTGGGAGAAACTCACAGACTTCACCACCACGGCAGACCATGAGTTCAAGTTTTGGGGCAAGTACTTCGTAGCCCAATGCTATGGAGAAGGGTCCAGACGTGGCAGAGCTATGGCGGTTCTCTAATTATATCACAGAAATTGTAGATGCACATGGAGAGCGTCACCGAGACTCTCTTGAAATCCTACACATGTTCACAGAGAACTGTTCCCCAGATGTATCTCATTACCTTAAAGATATCGCTCTTGGATGGTTGGGGGATAGTCAGAGAGATTTTTTAGCTGCCCCATTTGAGAACGATGAGCTTTGCGTGGCTATTATGCAAATGCAGTCGGGAAAGGCTCCGGGATCTGACGGGCTACCGGTAGATTTTTACAAAACATATCTCAAACAATTACTGTAAAGGAGGTATATATTGAAGCACAAGAGACTAAAATTTTACCAGCAACAATGAGAGAAGCACTCATTACCTCCTTACTGAAACCCAGCAAACCTGCGGACCAGTGCAACTCCTATCGCCCCCTATCTCTAATAAACACTGATGAAAAAATACTTGCCAAGCCGATGGCTAATTGCCTCAGTCTCCTGATAGAGAAACTGGTTTTACAGGATCAAGCTGGGTTTATACCTGGGAGAGCGACCTCTCCCAATCTTCAGACACTCTTCTCAATTCTTCAAACTGTCGATCCCCAGTTAACATTAGTCGCAGTCTTCCTAGATACCACTAAGGAATTGGATTTGGTTGAGTGGGACTATCTTTTTACAATTCTTCGGTGCATGGGGCTACCTACTAATTTTTTAGCATACATTCGCCTCCTGTACACTTCCCCAATGGCAAGGGTTTTGATTAATGGGCATGCTTCCCCCTCACTATCTCTTTCGTGTGGTACTCGGCAAGGGTGCCCCTTATCTCCCCTCCTTTTTGCCCTTGCTATGGAACCCTTAGCAGCCAGGATTCAGCAACACAATCAGGAAAAAGGCCTACGATGTTTTCTGTATCCTATTCTCGTATCATTATACGTGGATGATGTTACTTTATATATGATCCATAGCAGATCCTTCACCCACTACTGCAGGAATTTGTCAAGTTTGGCGGGCTCTCCAGTATTCATATAATTTGGCCGAAATCACAAATGTTACTGCTAACTGCGGCAGCGATACCAATCGCCACCGACTACCCCATAGAATGGTGTTCTGCTGAAGTTAAATATCTGGGGGTACTCGTTACTGTGGATTGTGAGGAATTGATGGACCTTAACTATTGGCAAACACTAGATCAAGTAAAGGGCTATATTACTAGGTGGAGTACTGCTGTATACAGATGAGCGAGCTTCCTCTAGTAGCAGGCTTCGCCTTATACATTATAAATTCCTACACTGCACCTATAATACCCCGGTTACATTGCACAAGTTTGAGCTAAAGGACAACAATAGATGTGATAGATGCCCGGTGGACGGGGCTGATTTTTTACACTTATTGGCAGCAGGTGTTTGGCGCACTGGAATTGATAATTTCCACAACAATACAGGCCTCCCCTTCCCTGGCACTTCTTGGGTATACTTAACAATTGCCAATAGTCTACCATAAATTTGCATCATTCATCTTATTATTGGCTAGACGACGAGGCAGGGGCGAGGTAGGGTTCTTAAATTTAGGAACTGGATTAAAGACCTGATATTCTGGCAAGTGCAACCACACACAGAGGCCGATCTCTTACCAACTTCTTCTCGTCCCCGAGATATTTGGGGTCCACTACAAACATACCTCCTCACACATCGTGTTGGGAACTAGGGAGGGAAATGGAAATTGTCCGGTGTTCAGTACCGTACAAAGACGTGGACAAGATGGTCTTTGCTGTTCCCCTACAAATATTATCAACTATTACTTCTAACCTCCGACCTTGTAAAGATGGCACATATTATGTACTAACTGATGTGAATCATTATGTTTCACTATTTGTTTCCTGCTTTTCTTGTGATAGTTCACCCCTATTACATAACTGTGAGTTCAAGTTGTGCTTTATTTGACCTGACATGTAACATTGATGTAACATGCATAGTCTTTCCTAACTGATGTGACTTTTTTCCTGTGAGAAAAAATCAATAAATAAAGTAACAAAAAAATATATACATTTCTAGGTTTTGCAGATTTATGCAAGAAATTATGACCATAGTGGTTGTAACATTAACGCTGTTCATAGTCTGATGAACACTGATTAGAGAATACAGCTGATTTTTCTAGATTAGACATCATGTTATTAACAGTTTCAAAGTCCCAATCATCAGAAAAGGTACTAGAGGTCATAAAGTCACTTAATGACATTTTAAATAAGTGTGGAATCTTCAAATGTTCAGACGGGTCGAATATGTCATAGTCCCAAACTATACCATCTTGTATAGGAACGGCTGTGATGTTCACTGATGACAAGTCTCTTGCTTCACGATGGGATGATTTTTATGGTTTCAGACGTAAGTTCACTCTTTTACTTGCTGTGTCCATTTGAATATAACTTCGATTTATCAGCATACTCATAGTCATTACTAAAGCTAGCCAAACCAGAAAAAAAATATCCCAGAAAAAAACCATAGTTCAATCCATGGTGAAACCAGATAAGACTTTTTCAGGAGATGAAAAACACCTGTTGCTTGTTCTTTGAAAGTTATTTGTGCTGGCGTCATTTCAGGTTCGCTGGGATCCTCAGAAAATTTATCAAAGGTAAAGATATAGCAAGAGGCAGTTCTGTCAATGGTTGGAATTGCATCAGGATTTGTTGAAATTGCTGGAACCAGTTGATCACTTGTTACTTCGGTGTAGACAGGTGTATCAGGACAAACTGTTATTTGGATTTCAAGAGGAATATGTTCCAAAGCAAATTTGCTTAGTCCTTCATTTCTCACTTCTGACTCCTCAAAGGTGATGAGTCTCTCAGTTTGAACCTCTTGGATAGTAGCTAGAGCAGTGCGTCTGCTACTTGGTCGGAGTCCAGAGAGCCTACTGCTTAGTATCGGCCACATAATGTGGTTTGATGAGATCGATGGCCACAAATCTTTTCACCTTTTTACCAACAAAGGGGCGGCAGAAGTACTGTTCTTGATAAGTGGATTGCTAGGACAGGTACTGGTTATCTGCAAGAAGGGCCAAATTCCTTCTTGTCCGCAATCTTTTCTCTGACTAGATCCCCAAGCTTTGGGATCCATACAGGCCTTGCTGGTATGGCTTGATTTTCCCCAGTGGTGCTTGGCTTCAGGAACACGTTGCTTTGTTTTGATCTTAGTTCATTTAAGTCCTGTAAAACAGCCAAATGATCTTTGATGTCAAAAGGTTTATTTTCCACCACTGTGCCTTTGTAATCAAGACCCAGTACCAAAATTATTGTCCCAAATAGGACCTCGTATCGAGTGACACCCCCTAGAGAACTTCTTGGCAAATATTTTAATGAGTGTGGTATTGGGTTCTCCAGGCCTACATACTCCGCAAAACTCGCTACACCATAAAACAGATGTTGGCACGGAAACTGGAAAATGCAAAAGACAATTTTATTAAGACCCCATGGGGTGGTGGTACATTCCTACAACACCCTTCGGCAATGCAAGAAGTATCACACCGAACATCGGTGCGAGGTCTCTTTTATACAGTTTTACAGTAATAAAAAAGTAGGCGGAACACATTTACTCAGTTTAGGTACATATAAGGTCATTTTTGGAACATAGCCAACTCTTGGGAGGGGTTACAACACCACTGGTCAGTTTAAAGAACATTCCTAAGCGATGACTGTCCACTAGTACAGAGGATTTAACTGCGCATGTGCGAGCTTGACCAATACTAAAAATAGCCTGTTGCTGGGCAAATTCGAGTGGTCAGTGGTACAGAGAAAGGACAAAGGGTATGCTGGCCACAAGGCTACGCATTCATATAAATGGCCGCCAGTGTGTTCAAAATGGCTTCCGAAGACCATAGTCAAGTTAAGGGGAAATTTGTGTAGCAAAGCTTAACGCTAACCCGATCACCGTCAAATTACGACAGACGACCCTGTTAGCGATTAGCTGAAGCTACCTCATAGTGGACATAATCACAGTATTCATCATCAATATTAATGGACATAATATTTGCTATCTCTCTATGAATCATTTGTTCATTCTTAACACTAGCTCGTTTGGACGGGATACAAAAAGAAAGGCACATGGAACATAACATAGGGCCACATTGAATGCAGCGACATAGGAAGAACAGTATTCCAAATATTACGCATAGGATTGTCAGCAACTTCCAACCCCAAGTACTAAGATAAGAGGGGTACATAAGATAGCTGCTGAGATAACGATGTATCTCAGCAGCTATCTTATGTAACTTAGAAATTGCATCATATACAGAGGGTGAATTATCTGGTACGTACACACAGCAACTACTTCTGATAATGCGACATGCACCCCCACGGTCAGCTAATACTACATCTAGAACCATTCGGTTCTGGAGTGTTACAATTCTAGTAATCTGAAGTTCCTCAGTCAAATTTCCTAAAGCAAAAACTGTCTCACAAGCAACAGCTTCTACAACACGTGTCAGTCGTCTTATTTTTTGGCTATTCAAGGCGGCCCCAACAAATGAGAAAAGACCTAAATTAAAATCAACATACTGTTGCAAAGAAGTGTCAGTTTGATCTATTTCATCGAGAGCTAATGCTCTCTTCACTCTATTCAGTATAAAATCGTGATACAGGATAAAGTCATTATGGTACATAGGTGGGGCAATGAACACGGGGGGTAATACAAAGGATATATAGCATGTTCCTAACCATCCTATAGGGAGACGGTGATAACCTTTATTTCCACAGATAAAGTAGGTGTTTCGTGAAGCCACAAAGGTGATACCATTTGGAGTGTCAAAGGTGAGAGTAGTGTTACATTCACTTCTTCCTACTGGGATTGTACCTTTATTTCGTACACACAAGTCAGCTTTTGTATCAATTACCGTTATTACATGCAGACTGGACATATTGACATTTCGTTGGTTACTATAAATTCGAGGCGAGGATACATTATCGGGTCGATATCCTTCCCATTCAAATTTAGTTCCTTCAGCTTGTGGATAACCATCTCGGTCATTAAAGCAGATGTTGTTGAGTCAAAAAAGTAGTCCACGCTTTGTCGGCCATCGCAAAGTGAATTAAAGGGTATACCAAGCATTACAAGAACCATTGTGAGAGAATGGGAGTGGGATAAGCGGAGTGCCTCATTTCTTTTGATGTCCAGGCAACATCCTGCATACCCAACAGTTCGAAGTGTTCGTCATATTATGGGTGTGATGCAAAATCTGGATGAAACTATTATTCAAATAAGTCTGTCTATGTCGTTCTTCATGATAAGGCAGAGTAAAATGAAAATGTTCAGATGGAATTGGGGTAGTTGGCAATAAATATTCTCTTGCCGGCACCAGTAGTTCTACCACCCAAGCTATTACTGCTATCACCACAATTGTCATAACGAAGAGTACTGCACCAAAAATTCTCTTATTTCGCATTGTGGAAGATGCCATATTTCAAAGTTCAAAGTGTCTCAAAAAGGAAACAACTAAAAAAAATAAAAATGTGAGTGCTGAGCTCCAAGGTAGCCATTGGTTTCTTCTCCGAGATTCAAGACGGGTGTCGCTACACTTGGCAGAACATATCCCCCCCCCTTGATATTCCCGGCGTCCGTTTCACAAACCTGGAGCGGCAACTCAACCAGTCTCGCACAAAACAACTGCTTCTCTTGGTCGTAGATTGTATCTCTCTCTTCCAAAAACAGTGTGGTCCGGCAAGGCTCCCTCCGATTCAGTAGACGCAACAGCTGGGCTCTTCTCCTCATCCAAGATGTCTCGATAATCAGACAGCACAGTTGGATTCACCAGATCCGGAGAGACGCGGCGACAATGAGTGGAATGCACCCACCGTTTCTTATTCGTAACTCGCACAGCCGTACGAGTCGCCAGTAGCACTTGCTCGGGTCCACGCCAACTCGGCTCCAAGCTGCTCGTTCTCTCAAAGGATATGACCATAACAAAGTCACCAGGACGAAGATTGTGAGTTTCTCCAATGGAATTATCGGGGAGCGCTTCTCAAACCTGTTGATGATTGGAAAGTAAATCATTTGTTAATCGTGCCAAATAATCGTTCATCATTACACAAGGCACATCATGTAACAATCGAGGCTTAGGAACTCCCCATATATTCATAGGCCTTCCAAAGACCACTTCATAATTTGTGAGGCTAGTTCGGGAAAGGGGCACTGATCTGATAGATAGCAATGCCAGAGGCAGAGCATCCGGCCATTTCAAAGACGTGGATGCCACGATCTTTGCTAGCTTCAATTTCAGAGTAGCATTATACCTTTCCACAAGACCTGCTGACTGTGGATGGAATACAGCATGACATTTCTGCTGAATTCCCAATCCCTTCATCACGTATTCCACAACTTTCCCAACAAAATGAGGACCATTATCGCTCCACAAAAATTTACAAACACCATAGCGTGCGAAGTAATCCTTGAGTAAAACCTTAGCCTTTTGTCACTGCTGTATTATCCTTCGTGGGGAAGGCCTCAATCCATTTACTGAAAGCACACACCACCACTAAGACATACTTAAGGTTATTACAACGCTCAAGCTGGATGTAATCCATTTGTAGCACTTCGAATGGTGCAGTAGGTGGAACAAACCCTCCATTCAGAGTATACGTCCCTTTTGCAGGATTGTGCTGCAAGCATATCAGACAGGTCTGCACTACCCTTTTGGCCATATTGGCAATCTCAGGATGCTCCCAGACTCGCGTAAGGAATCTAGTAATTGCGAGAGCTCCAACATGTGCCAATCCATGTGTCATTTGGACCATTGCTTGCAAGTAAGCTGCAGGCAATTTCCATCTCTCCATATCTTTGCTTCTCCAACAACCCTCATCATTTAGCACTCCCTCCGCTGCCCAGGTTGCGAGTTCTGTTTCAGACGCTGATTCCTGAATGTCTAGTATCTCCTCTCTAGCATCATGCCATCGCTCAGCCTGCGATTTCACTACATACATTGGCAAAGTCTTTCGTAACATAGCAGTTTCCCTTGCTATGCAATCTGCAAAGGCATTTCCTTGTCCTACTTTGTCTGCCACTTTCTTGTGTGCACTGCACTTGATTATTGCCACTTTCTTTGGACAAAGTAGCGCATTCAGAAGATCACGCACTAATTCTCCGTGCATGATGTGCACTCCGTGTGAAGTCAAAAACCCTTGCTCTCTCCAGAGTAGGCCAAAATCATGCGCTACTCCAAAGGCGTACCGGCTATCAGTGTAGATGTTCACACATAAACCAGCGCTTAATTCACATGCTCCTGTTGGGGCTATCAATTCCGCCACTTGGACCGACTTCTGTGGTATTTGTGCTGCTTCTACCACTGTCTTAAGTGTCGTGATCGCATATGCTGCGGAAGTTGTACGATCTGGCAGCCTTAAACACGATCCATCAACCCACAGTTCCCCATCCACATCTGGAAGTGGCCTATCCTGTAAGTCAACACGACCCTTTGTTTGTTCTTCAGTCAGAAAAACACAATCATGGTGTTCTTCCTCCTGGCCCTCAGCAACTGGATACGGCAATAAAGTAGCAGGGTTCAGAGTAGCACATCTCTTTAATTTGATATGCGGCGCCAACAGTGTTAGCTCATATCCTGTTAAGCGTGCACTCGTGAGGTACTGGGTTTTTATTTGGTTTAACAGAGTGTCTACTGCATGGGGAACTAACACCACCAATTTGTGGGACAAAACTATTCCCTCACTCTGTCGTATGGCCACTGCTGTTGCTGCAACTGCTCGAAAACACCCAGGTAATCCTCGTGCTACGGGTTTAAGTATTGCCGAAAAATATGCGCAAGGTCTCTGTTTATCCCCGTGTGTCTGCGCTAGGACTGACAATACACACCCTCCTTCTCGTGTACATACAATGTGAAAATCTTCGTATAATCTGGTGTACCTAACACTGGTGCAGAACAAAGGGCTTGTCTCAATTGCTCAAAAGCATTCTGGTATTCATCTGTCCATTCAAGGGGCATTGGTGTAGTTTTGGACAATAACGCTAACAAAGGTTTTATAATGTGTGAAAACCCCATTATCCACTGCCTACAAAAAGACGTTAAGCCTATAAAAGCACGCACATCTCTCTGAGTACGGGGGACTGGTGTATCTAAAAGCGCTTGGATTCGATCAGATGTTAATGCACGTCCCTCCTTAGACAAAAGATGACCGAGGTAGGTCACCTTTGGTCTACAATATTGCAGCTTTTTCCTCGAAACCTTGTGATTATTCTGAGCAAGAAAGGAGAGCAAAGCAAGAGTACTCTCCTCACACTGTTCTTGCGTATCTGCTGCAAGTAGAATGTCATCAACATACTGGATGAGAGCCACTCCAGACTGTAAATCGAAAGAATCAAGCTGCCTTTTTAAAGCCTGGCTATAAATGCTAGGACTTTCTGTATAGCCTTGAGGAACTCAACAAAATCTACACGATTTATTATTTAATGTGAAGCCAAATAGATATCTGCTATCGGGATGGATGGGAATGGAAAAGAAGGCATTTTTGAGGTCAATCACGGTAAACGTAGTGGCAGTGGGCGGAATCAGAGTAAGTAAGGTGGTAATATCAGACACCACCGGGTACTGGGGCACTACTATCTTGTTAATTTCTCTCAAGTCAATAATAAATCAATAGATTTTGTCATCAGTATCTTTCTTTAAAATCAGAAGAATAGGACTGTTACAAACATTATAGGGAACTTCCTCCACAACGCCTGCAATAATCAAATCGTGTACAATATGAGTTAGGGCAACTTCACCTTCCCTGGAAATTTTGTACTGCGGTACACGAGGCAGAGGCACTCCCTCCTTGACAGTTATTCGAATTGGGGGAATAAGCATCTGTCCCACATCCGTGTCTGAAGTAGCCCATAGCGTTTGTGGGAGAGAGGCCAGCACTTCAATTTCTTGCATAGTACACAATCTCTCTACATCTGGGTAATTGTCATTCAAAATAACCCGCACTCCTTCTGGAGCGCAGCGTATTGTTGCTCGGAAGTATTTAAGCAAATCTATTTCCATAATATTGTCTGGAGTGTTTGGTGACAATCAGAACGGGCACGGACCAAAAAATCTATCAATGTAAAATGTAAGGGGTTGTGGCAATGGGCTAAGAGAGGGTGTTCCATCGAACCCTATGGATGTAATCGTTTCGCCAGACAGGGGGGCCCTTGGAACCAAGTTTTTAGACAGAGCACTACGAGTAGCTCCTGTATCAACCAGGAACTGATCAGTAGAACCCAAAACGCCCGCTGATACATATGGACCTCTTTGATCTACTGGTACTTCAACCGATTCCACACCCCATCCTACGCAATCATATGCATGTACATAATCCTGAGACTCCACATTGTCACCCTCCGATATTTGATACTGATTCAGTCGATCAAAAGCATTATTATCAGCCTGACCACGGCCCCTCGCTTCAAACCTGCCACGATCGCTTGCCCCACCCCTCGATCCTGAATAACTATTCCTTGTCCTTCCACCTCCTCGACCACGCTGATTACGTTGTTCACGAAGCACCGGACAATCCGAGGCCCAATGTCCAAACTCTTTACAGTAAGCACACTGATCCTCAGCAATGTCGGTACGACCAGAAGACGTACCATACGAACCACGCCTACCTCTATCATTCCCTCTCGGCTGTGTAGCGTAAACCTGAGCTAACATAACTTTTGTCTTCAATTCCTTTGCTTTCTTATCAGTACTTTCTTTAGCCTCCAATTCCTGTTGCTCATAATACTGAGCCATAGTCAGCAAAGAAGCAGGGGTCGCCGTGGTCCAGGAACTTTCACTAGTCTTTAACTGTTTTGCAATCTCTGGTAGGAGATTCGCTGCATACTTGTCAACGAACAAATGCCTACCCGTATCATCTGTTAGTAACTGCCCACTATAATCATGAAATGCTTCTTCAAAACGTGAGAAGAAATCAGACACCGACTCATCCGCCTTCTGTTTACAAGAAGCTAGCATGGTCCAATTCATCTTTTTAGGGGGAACGAGCGTTTTTAATTTATTCAAAATAGCTGTCGGGAGGTTTAAAATTAGTTGGCATGGTTTACATGCAGGCTCCCTGTCTAAATCAGCTTGGGATAAAGTTTTCCAATCTGCCCCCAGGACCGCTCCATCATCAAACTTACGAATTGCTCTCCACATATCAGGAGGCAATATTAACCCAAAGAAAAGGTCAATATCAACTAACGTCATAACACACGAAGAAATAGCCCCTTCCACTCCTTCATAGAAAGCTGCCGGATTCTTACAGGGGTCAGGCAAAGCATTTTTCAGTGCCATAACTTCTGCTCTATTCCAAGGTGTATAAACCCAATTATATACAAAATAACCCTTTGCATCCCCGGACAATTTGTCGTCACTTGTACCTTGCCCTTTAGGAGGGACATACAAAGGTGCAGCTTCACGCATAGGCATAACATGAACTGTAGAACCCGTATCTGCTCCAAAGATAGAACACTCTTTGGATTGGTCCGTCGATCCCGGCGCAGGTGCCTCTGATGCTTTTCTCACTTCTCGTAATCTTGACGTCTCATCCCGTAGCTGGACCAACCGTTGGAAAAACCCATCTGCATCTGCAATAACAAATAGACCTTTTCGCATGTTCTCACGACTAACTGATATATCCTTAGGCTTTAGCTCATTTGAATTTTTCCTGAATCGTTCTACAACTTCATCTCCAAACTGATCCAAAAAATACAACCGTTCTCGTTCGGACCACCTACTCATTTGGTCATTAATCTCTGACATAGTTATTTTGTTCAAATTAAGTTTACGGGCAAAACTGCGCAATTCCGCAGTCTCACTGGCACTTAACCTCACACGACTACTCCCTCGATCGTCTCCGTCCGAATCCTCATCTGGGGCCGTAGGTAGAACATACGGAGGCAGGCAACGATCTAATAATGAAAAATCATCAACTTCATTAGTAAGGACAGGAGAAAGAGGACGTTGAATAGGGAATCGACCATTCGTTTGCAAATTAGGTTCCCGTGTCTCCCTCTCTTTCTTTTCCTGCAACTCTTTCTCCTCCAGCTGTAAAGCCTTATCCTGAGCAGCCTTCCGCTGCTCTTTGTCCCCCAAGGCTAGTTCACGCTTCATTCGTTCACGCACCCCTTTCTCCCACATACGTACGCAATCAAACATATCTTGTCTAGACCTGCGCTGGAACAAACATTGCTCCACATACTGAACCTTTCGTAAATCAAACGACCCATGTAGTGGCCATTGCAATTCAGAATCAGCTTCTGTTTACTTGTGCCACAATGTACTATATAGAATAGGGGGAATGCCAAATTGAATGTACATTTCGCGATTAGGGGTCCCCTCTGGGGAAGCCGGCTGAGATTCATTTAGTCGATAATTGGTACCTTTTCCAAGACAGCACATCCCTCGGAGTGTGCTTAAAACAGGCATGTCAAAATATCACGAAAACGCGATATCACAAAAATGGCCCTTAATATACTTCACACAAGGTGTGCCATTCAAACAAGGACAAAGTTAGAGAAATATCTCGACATGCCCGCCTACGTGAAGTGCACTACACATATAATTCAAATCATAGAACCAAATGTTAGCTAACTCAAAACATATTCAAAGAGCCACAGTAAACGTCCGTAGACAATCTTACCAATCACAAGCTTACCAAATTCTCAAATATCCAGGTTCCAACTGCCAAGTTCTTTAATCGAATCAGCCAAACAGGCACTGTACGACAACTCGAACGAGCAGGATCTCAGTCGAGGACCGGCGCCACCTGGAAGGTCAGATCAGAAGGAAAGGAAGAAAACACGGTGGGTGCCAAGACTCAGGTAACTCAGTGGCAGCGTACGCGTCCATGGCGAGTTTCCAATCCTTCGTCACGACCTCTCCTTCGGGCATCCGAGTCACCGATGAGTCCCTTCGTGGTCCCCAATTTGTGGTATTGGGTTCTCCAGGCCTACATAGTCCGCAAAACCCGATACACCATAAAACAGATGTTGGCACGGAAACTGGAAAATGCAAAAGACAAGTTTATTAAGTCCCCATGGGGTGGTGGTACATTCCTACAACACCCTTCGGCAATGCAAGAAGTATCACACCGAACATCGGTGCGAGCCCTCTTTTATACAGTTTTACAGTAATAAAAAAGTAGGCAGAACACATTTACTCAGTTTAGGTACATATAAGGTCATTTTTGGAACATAGCCAACTCTTGGGAGGGGTTACAACACCACTGGTCAGTTTAAGGAACATTCCTAAGCGATGACTGTCCACTAGTACAGAGGATTTAACTGCACATGTGCGAGCTTGACCAATACTAAAAATAGCCTGTTGCTGGGCGAATTCGAGTGGTCATTGGTACAGAGAAAGGACAAAGAGTATGCTGGTCACGAGGCGACGCATTCATATAAATGGCCGCCAGTGTGTTCAAAATGGCTTCCGAACACCATAGTCAAGTTAAGGGGAAATTCGTGTAGCAAAGCTTAACGCTAACCCGATCACCGTCAAATTACGACATGAGCTTTGGACCCCATAAAGATGTTTGACCCACCCATCACCCGAACTAATACTCTATCTGTTATAGACCGCTTTATGTCCTTGTTTTTCCTTTGAACAACCGAATTCCCCTCAAAATGGACTGGAGATGAGTACCGCAATGCTACGCCCAAACTGGCGATGGCTTCTTTGTAAGCTCGAGAGCTAAAAGCAGGGCCCTGGTCAGAGTGTAGTGTGCCTATTGCATATGTGCCAATAAAGATTTGCAAATCTTTTATAACAGTTCAAGCGTCAGCCGAGTGCTGAGGCCACATCCATAGGAACTTTGAGCATGAATCCACTGCGACCATGATATATTTATAGTTAGCATCCCATTGTAAGGGACCGCAGTGGTCCAGGTAAACACAAGCTAATGCTTTATCTGTAATTAACAGGGGCGTCTGCGCAGGACGTTTCACAGTTGAGACTTTCATCTTCTGGCATATTTCACATTCCAAAACATAGTTCTTGGTCTGTTTCCTAATGCCGGGCCACCAATATCTCTGTTTTAACAATGATAATGTGGCGGAAACACCTGCACGTGCATGTGCAGAGGTTATCCCTTCATGCGCTGCTAGGATTAGTCATAATCTTTGTTCCATGTTTAGAATTACCCTATCTCCCACTCCATGGATTCTAGCAAACGGAACGTTCTTCACATCAATTATTTACGAGTATTTGAGTGGGAACTTTTTAGGTAACCGTTTTAGGTTTGTACAGCCCCCTTCGTGGCTTCATCAGCCAATGAATTCCCTGAAAAATGAACACCATCACATTGATGACTCAGCATGTGTATAACGTCAGTATTTTGTAGTCCATCTCGCAGTTGAACTACTTGTTCCCAAAGAGTTTTAAGCTTGATTGTGCCACCTTTTGCATCTTTGAAACCATTTTGAAGCCAATTCGGTAAATATTCATTATATGATTGAATACAGTAAAAAGAATCGCACGCTATGAGTGTGGGAATTCTCGATCCGTATTTTCAAGTGCCAATTTGAAAGCTTGTAGTTCAGCTCGCTAAGCTGTACAATCTATTAGAGATTGTGTTTTTGTGACCATTGGTCGGAATTGACATCGCGCATACGACCTTTAACGATCAAACATGCTGCACTATGCATGTTTACTCTCTTTAGCAGGTTGTCTGGATCCGTCAGTATAAATTATAAATTTGTACTGGTCAAGAGGGAGAATCTTAATAGGCAGAGGACATTCATGTTTGCATTGCAGGAATGATTGTGTTTTTAAAATAAGATCAATACCATATTCAACATATGTTGCAGCATTTTGGATGTAAAGCTTTTGCATTCGGAGTGCTTGCTTTTGTAACTGCCTCTAAGGCTGGTAATGGAGTCATGACAATTATGCGTTTCCCCTGAGCAAGAGCTCTTTCTTTTGCTTCAGCGGTTTGAACTGCTGTCAGAATTTTTTCTGTTGAAGTAAAGCGCATTTCGCTTGTGTATACAAATGTGATTTGTATGCAAATTGTACTTTTTCACCATCATTAAAAGTTAAGTAGGTCAATCCGCATTGACCCAGAATGAGTCGGATCACTAAATTGAGTAAGTTTACGAGTGCTTGTAAGTGATTTATTGCTAACATGTCAGCTTGAAGTGAACGCAATATATCTGTGTGTTCTTGTGTCCAATTTTTGATTTTAAAATCAGGTTTGATTAATTGGTAGAGAGATTTAACCCTTTCTGCATAATTTAGAATGTAAGTTCTTCCAAAATTCAGGAAACCTAGAATCAACTGTAAGTTTTTGAGCGTTTTTGGTGGTTGGACCAGCGCACACATTTCTAAAAAGTTAACTGCCAGACTTTTACCTTCACTTGAAAGCTAATATCCTAAGAAAAGGACATTGAGGTGGGAAATTCTTGATTAATTGAAATTGAATTTGTAGCAAATTAGAGCAAAATGTAGCAATTCCACCAGTAGTAGTGCACGGATATGAAAATAAAATCCAGGCACATGCAAGCCCTCTTTTATACAGTTTTACAGTAATAAAAAAGTAGGCGGAACACATTTACTCAGTTTAGGTACATATAAGGTCATTTTTGGTACATAGCCAACTCTTGGGAGGGAATACAACACCACTGGTCAGTTTAAAGAACCTTCCTAAGCGATGACTGTCCACTAGTACAGAGGATTTAACTGCGCATGTGCGAGCTTGACCAATACTAAAAATAGCCTGTTGCTGGGCAAATTCGAGTGGTCAGTGGTACAGAGAAAGGACTAAGGGTATGCTGGGCGCGAGGCGACGCATTCATATAAATGGCCGCCAGTGTGTTCAAAATGGCTTCCGAACACCATAGTCAAGTTAAGGGGAAATTCGTGTAGCAAAGCTTAATGCTAACCCGTTCACCGTCAAATTACGACATGAGCGTTGGACTCCATAAAGATGTTTGACCCACCCATCACCCGAACTAATACTCTATATGTTATAGACCGCTTTATGTCCTTGTTTTTCCTTTGAACAACCGAATTCCCCTCAAAATGGACTAGAGATGAGTACCGCAATGCTACGCCCAAACTGGCGATGGCTTCTTTGTAAGCTCGAGAGCTAAAAGCAGGGCCCTGGTCAGAGTGTAGTGTGCCTATTGCATATGTGCCAATAAAGATTTGCAAATCTTTTATAACAGTTCAAGCGTCAGCCGAGTGCTGAGGCCACATCCATAGGAACTTTGAGCATGAATCCACTGCGACCATGATATATTTATAGTTAGCATCCCATTGTAAGGGACTGCAGTGGTCCAGGTAAACACAAGCTAATGCTTTATCTGTAATTAACAGGGGCGTCTGCGCAGGACGTTTCACAGTTGAGACTTTCATCTTCTGGCATATTTCACATTCCAAAACATAGTTCTTGGTCTGTTTCCTAATGCCGGGCCACCAATATCTCTGTTTTAACAATGATAATGTGGCGGAAACACCTGCATGTGCAGAGGTTATCCCTTCATGCGCTGCTAGGATTAGTCATAATCTTTGTTCCATGTTTAGAATTACCCTATCTCCCACTCCATGGATTCGAGCAAACGGAACATTCTTCACATCAATTATTTACGAGTATTTGAGTGGGAACTTTTTAGGTAACCGTTTTAGGTTTGTACAGCCCCCTTCGTGGCTTCATCAGCCAATGAATTCCCTGAAAAATGAACACCATCACATTGATGACTCAGCATGTGTATAACGAAATTTTTTTGTAGTCCATCTCGCAGCTGAACTACTTGTTCCCAAAGAGTTTTAAGCTTGATTGTGCCACCTTTTGCATCTTTGAAACCATTTTGAAGCCAATTCAGTAAATATTCATTATATGATTGAATACAGTAAAAAGAATTGCACACTATGAGTGTGGGGAATTCTCAATCCGTATTTTCAAGTGCCAATTTGAAAGCTTGTAGTTCAGCTCGCTAAGCTGTACAATCTATTAGAGATTCTGTTTTTGTGACCATTGGTCGGAATTGACATCGCCATACGACCTTTAACGATCAAACATGCTGCACTATAAGCATGTTTACTCTCCTTAGCAGGTTGTCCGGATCCGTCAGTATAAATTATAAATTTGTACTGGTCAAGAGGGAGAACCTTAATAGGCAGAGGACATTCATGTTTGCATTGCAGGAATGATTGTGTTTTTAAAATAAGATCAATAACATATTCAACATATGTTGCAGCATTTTGGATGTAAAGCTTTTGCATTCGGAGTGCTTGCTTTTGTAACTGCCTCTAAGGCTGGTAATGGAGTCATGACAATTATGCGTTTCCCCTGAGCAAGGGCTCTTTGTTTTGCTTCAGTGGTTTGAACTGCTGTCAGAATTTTTTCTGTTGAAGTAAAGCGCATTTCGCTTGTGTATACAAATGTGATTTGTATGCAAATGGTACTTTTTCACCGTCATTAAAAGTTAAGTAGGTCAATCCGCATTGACCCAGAATGAGTCGGATCACTAAATTGAGTAAGTTTACGAGTGCTTGTAAGTGATTTATTGCTAACATGTCAGCTTGAAGTGAACGCAATATATATGTGTGTTCTTGTGTCCCATTTTTGATTTTAAAATCAGGTTTGATTAATTGGTAGAGAGATTTAACCCTTTCTGCATAATTTAGAATGTAAGTTCTTCCAAAATTCAGGAAACCTAGAATCAACTGTAAGTTTTTGAGCGTTTTTGGTGGTTGGAGCAGCGCACACATTTCTAAAAAGTTAACTGCCAGACTTTTACCTTCACTTGAAAGCTAATATCCTAGGAAAAGGACATTGAGGTGGGAAATTCTTGATTAATTGAAATTGAATTTGTAGCAAATTAGAGCAAAATGTAGCAATTTCACCAGTAGTAGTGCACGGATATGAAAAAAATATCCAGGCACATGCTGAGGATATAGATTTGGTGACTTCTCCAAGCCAGCAACTGCTCTTAAGATAATTGAAAAGAAAGCTGCTCAAGTAGGGGAGATCTCAGGATACTCTTTGAATAAAGACAAGACCCAAATTGTGAAGAACAATATTATCTTTTTGGATGATAAGCAAGTGGTTAAAAAGGCCTTTTACGTAGGGTTTGCATTTCATCTGTAGTAGACAAAATTGTCAAAGATAATTAGGACTCCCTTATAGGGAAAACAAAAAATGAGATTGTTAGATTGATCAATCTACATCATACAATTATGGAAACATGTAATATAATCAAATTGATTATCTTTCCTTAAATTCTATATTTTTTTGATCTATACCATTAGAGTTATCACATTTGTGGCTGAAGACACTTGATGTCATGTTCTCAAGGTTTGTATGGGCCTACTCCAAACCTAGAAAGGCACTGAAATATCTCTAACTTCTGAAAGAAAAAAGATGGTGGGCTTTACCAAACCTCAAGTTGTATTATTGGCCACTATGTTACAATATAGTACAATATTACTTTGGAAACCACACACTAATGAGGAGCAGAATATATCCCTTGCACTTAATTGGCAATGACACTTTGGTCTGCCTATGGAGACAACTAGAGTTTTGTTACTATAATAAAGTACAACTCAAGTGCCTTTTTTGGTGCTTACAAGGTATGGGAATCGGTATGTAGGCTGATGGGACTAGGAAGGGCGAATTTCTTTACTTCTCTTTAGAATAATCTGAATCTGCCTTCAAATTTTTAGGGATTAGTGTTTTCAAAGATGGTCGCAAGTAGGTATGGATAAATGAGGGGTATATTATTTGAGGGTCTAAAGATTGAGTTTGGTATTAGTCATAGGGAGTTCCTTAAGTATCTTTAAGTAATGGTTTTTCTACAGCGTAAGGGGTTGGCCCTGTGGGGTTTGGTAGAAAAGAATTGGTTGAGAAATTAATATCCCAGAGTAATAGTAGTATCGGGATATTATATCACATTTTGAATTCCGATATGAAGGATGATCCTGATAAGTTTTCTTTACAATGGCAAGAGAAATTGACGATAAAGGAATCTTATTTTTTTCAAAGTTCTTACTCTATCCCAAATTGTTTTTATGTCAGCTAATTTGCAAGCGCTGATTTCTTAGGACCATTGAAAGTACCGAGGTATGGCCCATTCCTACTTGAAATCCTATGGTGATATGCACACCTGGTAAGATTATTCTTTGTGCACACACAAGTTTTTGCGGTGATGTGCACATCTTATTTACACATCGGAAATTGCACTGAGTTGTGTCGCAATTCATTTGGGGTGTTTGAGTACTAAGTACTGAACCCTTGGTGATGTGCACACCTAGAAACTTACCTATTTGTGCATATACAGCAATAGCATTGATGTGCACAGCTGAACTATATATCATAAATCATATTGTAAATTTGTCAGGGGATATATTTGCCAACTTTGTATTAATCTCTGATGTAATATTCTTTCCATTTTCTCATACAACTAGGCTATCCCTCATTTATTGTTTATTTATTTGTCACTGACCTTGTTGATTGATTTTTCATTTAATTTACATTGTGTGCTGCTCGCTTGCCTAATTGCGCTGTTGCTGCCTGATAGTGCCAGTACTGCTTGGCCATTTGTTGTCGTTTGTTGAGGCTGTGACCTAAAGTCTTCCTGCTTCGCTTTTTGCCTCGCATCCATTTTGTTGTTGTTATTGCGCCTCCCAGCCCGGCTCTCCACCCCGCTTCCGCCTCCTAGCTGTTCCCCCCTCCCACAGAAAGGTTAGGCTCTTCCCTCGCTAGTAAACGCTGTGACCGTCCTGAGTGCTTCAGAAGTGGTCGCTCCCACGCTGCTCCCTGCTGCGGGTATCGTAGCGCTAGACTGGCTGACCTTGTTGATTGATTTTTCATTTAATTTACATTTTGTGCTGCTCGCTTGCCTATTTGCGCTGTTGCTGCCTGATTGTGCCAGTACTGCTTGGCCATTTGTTTTTGTTTGTTGAGGCTGTGCCCCAAAGTCGTCCTGCTTTGCTTTTTGCCTCGCATCCATTTTGTTGTTGTTATTGCGCCTCCCAGCATGGCTCTCCACCCCGCTCCCGCCTCCCAGATGATCCCCCCTCCCACAGAAAGGTTAGGTTCTTCCCTCGCTAGTAAACGCTATGACCATCCTGAGTGCTTCAGAAGCGGTCGCTCCCCACGCTGCTCCCTGCTGATGGTATCGTAGCGCTAGACTGGCTGACCTTGTTGATTGATTTTTCATTTAATTTACATTGTGTGCTGCTCGCTTGCCTAATTGCGCTGTTGCTGCCTGATTGTGCCAGTACTGCTTGGCCATTTGTTGTCGTTTGTTGAGGCTGTGCCCCAAAGTCGTCCTGCTTCGCTTTTTGCCTCGCCTCCATTTTGTTTTTGTTATTGCGCCTCCCAGCCCGGCTCTCCACCCAGCTCCCGCCTCCCAGCCAATCCCCCCTCGCTCCGCCCCCTCCACCATCCTCTTTTGACAGATGCGCTTGCGCGCAGCATTCACGCGCAGCGGTCGTGCCCCATGCGCGCCGAAGGTGCACGAAAGGTAAGCCTGTCCACGCCTGGATCGCGCCCAGTGCCAGACCCCCTGGTCCCTGCAAAACCCACTCCACCCGCATAACGTATGACGCCGCTACCCTCCTTCCCCTTAACTCCGGACGCACACCAAAATGCTGCAAAGCTGCCCCAGGACACACCCTTGGACACTTCGCCTGACACGCCTGCAAGTTCGCCTGCATCAGGACCCACACCAAATCCACTAACTCCAAACCAAGTTCCGACTCTACCCACCTGAAGTGGATCCTGCTGAACACCCGCTCGGTCCACAGACACACCACTGAACTCTTGGACCTACTCGACACTGCATCACCGGATGTCGCCTTCCTTACAGAAACCTGGATGAACACCTCATCAGCACCCGACATCGCCATAGCCATCCCGAACGCTTACAAGATCATCCAAAAAGACCGCACCAACCAACAGGAGGAGGCATCGCCAGCGTCCATAAGAACACCATCTGAATCACGACCAGCTCTGACAATAACCTCGCTACCGCAGAACACCTCCACTTCCAGATCCACACCGACCCCAGGATCACACTTAGAGGCACCCTCATCTATAGACCACCAGGAACCCGCACACAATTCAACAAAGACATCACTGACTTCATCAGCCCACATGCCCTCAACTCCGAGAACTACATCCTACTGGGAGACCTCAACTTCCACCTGGAAATGAAAAAACGACAGCAACATCACCACCCTTCTGGACAACCTGGCCAATCTCGGACTCAAACAACTTGTTGACACCCCCACCCACCTTGCCGGACACACGCTCGACCCTATCTTCACCTCCAGCAAACACATCTCCTTCGATCACACCACATCTCTCCATTGGACAGACCACAGCTGCGTTCACTTCAACTACAAAAAGACCTCGACCCACAACCCCCCACAACCTGTTCCTCAAAGAAACTGGAACAAAATCACCACCGACCAACTCTTAACCAAAACCCTCCTGCCATATCATCGGACCCAAACCAAGCTGCCACTAAAACTCACACAATGGATGACCCACTGCGCTGACAAACTAGCACCCTTGAAAAACCACCAGATAAAACAAGGTAGTAAAAAGGCCCCCTGGTTCAATGATGACCTTAAGAAATCCAAGAAGTTATGTTGTACTCTCGAGAAAACCTGGAGAAAAAACCCAACCACTGACAACCTGACCACCTTCAAGGACTCCACCCGCAAACACCACCAATTGATCCGATCCACCAAGAAATCAGCATTCAAGGATCGACTCGACAACAACGCCCACAACAGCAAGGAACTATTCAACATCGTCAAAGAATTTACCAACCCCACCGCCGGCATAAACAACATCACTCCCTCCCAAGACCTCTGCGACTCTTTATCCTCTTTCTTCCACAACAAAATCGCCAACATACATAACAGCTTTGAAAACCAGTCTGAAGAACAGTCCACTCCACCCACCTCCGAATCAAAACAGATCTCTCACAAACTTTGCACCTGGAACCCAATCACTACTGAAGACACCATCCGCCTGATGAACTCCATCCACTCAGGATCGCCAACCGACCCATGTCCCCACCACATTTTCAACATAGCAGACTCCATCATCCCACCCCATCTCCGCGATGTCATCAACTGTTCCTTCAACTCCGCTACCTTCCCAGAAAGCTGGAAACACGCCGAACTCAGCGCCCTTCTGAAGAAAACCACAGCAGACCCTCTGAACTGAAGAACTACTGCCCCATCTCTCTCCTCCCATTCCCTGCCTAGGTCATTGAGAAAGCTGTCAATAGTCAGCTCGCCGCCTTCCTTGAATCCAACAATTCCCTCGACACCTCACAGTCCGGCTTCCGAGCCAAACACAGCACTGGACAACGGAGAAACAGTTGCCCTCATCCTACTTGACCTCTCCGCTGCCTTCGACACAGTCTGTCATAGCACCCTCATACAACGCCTCAGCAACGTCGGAATACAAGGAAAAGCTTTGGACTGGATCATCTCGTTCCTCGCCGGGAGAATCCAAAGAGTCTGCCTCCCCCCATTCAAATCAGAGGCCACCGAAGTCATCTGCGGAGTACCACAAGGATCATCAGTCAGTCCTACCCTCTTCAATGTTTACATGAGTCCCCTCGCATCCATTGCGTGACAACACAACCTCAACATCATCTCCTATGCAGACGACACCCAGCTGATCCTCTCCCTCACCAAAGACCCTAACACCGCCAAAACCAATCTACACGAAGGAATGAAAGAAGTAGCCGAATGGATGAAGAACAGCCGTTTAAAACTAAACTCGGACAAAACGGAAGTCCTCATCCTAGGATCATCCCCCTCTGCCTGGGACGACTCATGGTGGCCACCGGCCCTGCGTACAGCACCCATACCTACAGACCACGCACGTAACCTGGGCTTCATCCAAGACTCCTCCCTCTCGATGACCAGACAAGTCAACGCCGTCTCATCCTCATGCTTCAACGTCCTTCGCATGCTCAAAAAAATCTTCCGTTGGATCCCCACCGAAACAAGAAAAACTGTCACCCACGCACTGGTCACTAGCCGACTGGACTATGGAAACACCCTCTATGCCGGAACCACAGCCAAACTACAGAAAAAACTCCAACGCATCCAAAACGCCTTAGCCAGACTCATATAGGACATCCCCCGTCAAGCTCACATTACCGGTCACCTGAAAGACCTCCACTGGCTCCCCGTCAACAAGAGAATAACGTTCCGTCTCCTCACCCACGCACACAAGGGCCTCTACGACCTAGGACCCGAATGCCTCAACACACGACTGTCCTTCTACACACCCACCCGCCAACTACGATCATCCAATCAAGCCCTCGCCGCAATTCTGCGCATCCATAGATCCACCATGGGAGGAATATCCTTCTCCTACTTAGCGGCCAAAACCTGGAATTCTCTCCCCACTCACCTCCGCCTTACACAGAACCACCTTTCCTTCAGAAAGCAGCTAAAAACCCGGCTATTCGATAAGTAATGCACACACACTCCCCCAAGCTCCTTGAGACCCTCTGGGTGAGTAGTGCGCTATACAAATTCCTGAACTTGAACTTGAACTAAGTTATTCCCCCACCTAATTTATGATGCATACTGGTATTCCGCCCATGTCTTTGGATGATTGGATTTTAATGTTTGATACCTACTTGAAAGCATTAGATGGTGGGGAGTTTAAACCATCACACAAAAAACCCTTGTTATTGAGTGCTTTGGGTAAAGAAGGCCAGAAGGTGTTTGGGTATATGCTGCAAGCTGTTGATGTTAATGGTAAAGTTATTCAGGATGTGTTTGTAGAAGTTTGATGCAGATTAGAGCTACAAACTTAGTTATGTGTAGATATACGTTTTATACTCAACATCAGAAAATTGAGGAGAGCCTTGATGAATTTGTTTCTAGACTTCGTGAGTTATCCACTGAATGAAGCTTTGAAGCATTGACAGATGAACTCATAAGAGACCAATTTATTGTACAATGTGCCAACAAAAAATCCAGGAGAGATTTTGGACAGACAAAAACCACACATTGAGAGATGCTTTAGGGATAGTTATTGTCCTAGAACAATCAAAAGTGTGTATGTAGGTATAAGAAAAGAAAGAAAGAACAGTGGATATTTGCTGTAAATAAGTTAGCCCAGGCTATCCCCTTCTTCCAAACACTTTGTCCAAAAGGGAAGGATATTTGCTTTGTCTACTCCTGGTCGCTGTGGCAGCCTCAGTCACTGTTCTGACTTTATGTTTTACATTGCACAAAACAAGGAATGCAGGAGATGTTGGTGATTTGGAAATTTAGCGAAGATGTGTAGATTAGATCAAAGAGGGAAGAATGCCTGTGTCATTGAGGAGACAACACAACAGATTTAAATCTCAGATAGAATTATATGTGTCGACAGAAGTGATCAAGATAAAGTAGAGACTGAGATCCACAGACTTAACTGACTCAAAGTAATATTCAGGGTTAATGACAGTGAGGGATCAATTATGGTTGACACTGGATCTAAGTAAACATTTGTCTCCACATCTGTTTTTGCACATTTTAGGGAGATACCATGTTAGAACCGAGGGACATTATACATGCAAGTTATCAGGTTGAGACAATCAACATAAGAGGGTTCAAGGAATCCCAGATAAAGGTTGGAGGCAGGTCGGAACTAGGAAAAGTATGTGTCAGAAGATGGACCTGCTATTTTAGGTTGGGTTCATTAATACGACCTAAACATTAAAATTGATCCAAGGGCACTTGTTAGACCTGGCTTTTACAGCAGGTCTATCCCCAGATTTTTTGCTTTGTGGCTTTCTGTTTCTGACCTGTTGGTTTTATGACTTTGGGCATTTTACCACTGCAGATCAGTGCTAAATCGCATATGCTCTCCCGGTAAATTATATGTATGGATTGGTATTTCCATAATTGGCTGATATGATTTACTAGTCAGGCCCTAGTACGTTGCACTGTGTGTGCTCAGGGCTGTAAATCAAATGCTGCTAGTGGGCCTACAGCACTGGTTGTTCCACCCACAAAAGCAGCCTGTAAATGTAACCCAGGCCTGCCATTGCAGTGCCTGTGTGCAGACCAATACTGTAATGTCAACTTGGCAAGTGCACCTACTTGCCAGGCCCTAACCTTCCCTTTTCCCCATGTTAGTCACCCCTAAGGTAGGCCCAATGCACCCCTGTGGGCAGGGTACAGTGCATATGAAAGGTAGGACATGCCCTGGTGTGTGTGACATGGCCTGATAGATAAATATTGCCCATTTACTTTTTCAGTGTTGCAAGGTTATCTGTTCCCATATGATAGAATGGGGAGTTTGCTTATAACATCTACACATAACTACACCTGGGAACAAGTTTGGAAAATAAAGTTTAGTACTCAACTCAGAATGTTAAATGCATCTTTTAGTGAGGGTGATTTTTACCTTCTGTGTTTAAAAATTCCACTTTAGAAAGTAGATATTTTCTTGCTTAGCCATCCAGCGTGCCTCTTCTAGGATGTGTATTGACTCTCTGGCTTCGGCGTGACAGTGGCTCGGATGTGCAGTGGCTCCAGAGAGTCTGAATGAGTCAGTGCTAGGCTGAATATGCCTGGTCTGCATTTGGAGTGGTCGGAGGAGTAGCACCTGTACCTAAATAGGGCTGAACCTGCTATCCACAATGATGTCTCTGCTCCCCTGTATTGTGTCTGGAGCGAGGTCTCGCACTGACAATGGATGTTGTTGTGCACTTGCAAAGTGCCCCCCAGAACTTGTTTGAACTGGGATCAGAGCCCTGGCCCAGGAGAGAACAAAGAGATTTCCTGTATAAAAAGAGGGGCCCAGACTTTTAGCTCACTCAAGAGGAACCTTTGCCAAGGAGATGAGCCAGAGAAAATAAGGAGGAATGCTGTCTGGAGTTAGCCTGCTGTGGCTACTTGCTGCCAATGAAAGGAGAAAGGACTCTGTTGTGTGCTGTGTCCCCTGCTTGAGGAAGATCACCAAGGACTTGAAACTGAACTTGCCTCCTTTTCTGAAGTCTCAGGGACACAAAGACTTCACCACCAGCTCCCCTGAACTTTCTTGCTGGGAGTTATGACCCACTAAGTGGTGCCTGTTGTTGTTGTTTTGCACCTCTGGAGGTGGTTTGCCGATTGAAGCTGGGAAAAGTAATACAAATTTGAGAAGCGCAACGCATCGGCACCTGTTTCCGATGCATCACTAAAGAAATTGTTGCAGCGCATGCCTGTGGCTCATGAATTCGGCGCACAGCACATTCATTGCACCGATCTCCAAAGTCCTAGAGCACCGCACCAATTCTGACGCAAGGCCTATTATTTATTTAGTTAATTATTTATGCAATTTATAAAGCGCGAACAAATGCCCGAGGCCTACATTGCGACTGCCAGAACCCTTGCATCATCACGGATTGTCGCATCATATTGAGGTGCCAAGTCATTCACAAGGGTGAAGTATGCAGTAAGAAACAGACGCTTCACCTCCCCACACAGTAAGAAACCAATGCATCACCTCTTCTTCGGTAAAGAACCGATACATCACCTCCCCAGCACAGCATTAGGAAGCCGACGCATCAACTCCCACGTAGCAAGTAACCAACACTTCACCTTCCCTGAGTGTAAGGAACTGACGCATCACTTTCCCTGCGACCCTTTTTGTTTGCATGTGCAATGCATCCAAGGTACTTTGTGTGAAAATGTTTGCATCTGCAATTAACTTTGAATTGAACTATTTCTAGTATTTGAAAGTCATACTTTAATTACTGTATTGTGGATTTTTATCATTTGGTCTTTGTTGGTTTAGATAAAGATTACTTATTTTGCTAAACTGGTGTGGTGGCCATTTGTAGTGTGTTCACTTTATTACTCTATGTGTTCACATATGCTAGATAAACTGCCTCTAAGATAAGCCTGTCTGCTTGTGCCAAGCTACCAAGAAGGTGAGATGGTTTTTTTTTAGAAGTGTATCCCCTTACCCTGACTAGAAGCAAGGGTCCCTATTTGGACAACGGTACCTACCTCTGCCAACTAGGGAACCCCATTTCTAACAGCACCTATGCAAGTTATGTGGGTAGAGGATTAATCCATTGATGATATTTTAATCTGACGTAAGCATGTTTTTGATGATAAGTTGGGTATGCTGAGAAGTTATGTACACAAGATGTTTGCAAAAAGAAGGTGCAATTCCAATGCATCACAAGCTCAGAGGTGTCCCTGTCATTGCTGGGGAAGGAGTAAAAGAATTGTTAGAGGACATGCTAAAGTAAGGAATTGTCGAACCAGTGGAGGCTTCCAATTGGTTTTCGCCAGTGTTCATAACACGAAAAACCGATGGCTGCCTGAGATTCTGCCTGGACTTGATTTCACTCAATCAGAACATCATAGCTGATACCTATTAATCTACCAAACTCTAATTAACTAGGTATGTTGCTAAAAGGTGGAAAATTATTTTCAAAGTTGGACCTCAAGAATGCATATAAAAACCAGATCAAGCTCCACCCAGACTCAATGCCCCTCACCGCTTTATCACCATAGAGGGAATATTTCGATTTACAAGCATGCCTTTTGATCACTGACAATGGATGTTGTTGTGCACTTGCAAAGTGCCCCCCAGAACTTGTTTGAACTGGGATCAGAGCCCTGGCCCAGGAGAGAACAAAGAGATTTCCTGTATAAAAAGAGGGCCCCAGACTTTTAGCTCACTCAAGAGGAACCTTTGCCAAGGAGATGAGCCAGAGAAAATAAGGAGGAATGCTGTCTGGAGTTAGCCTGCTATGGCTACTTGCTGCCAATGAAAGGAGAAAGGACTCTGTTGTGTGCTGTGTCCCCTGCTTGAGGAAGATGACCAAGGACTTGAAACTGAGCTTGCCTCCTTTTCTGAAGTCTCAGGGACACAAAGACTTCACCACCAGCTCCCCTGAACTTTCTTGCTGGGAGTTATGACCCACTAAGTGGTGCCTGTTGTTGTTGTTTTGCACCTCTGGAGGTGGTTTGCCGATTGAAGCTGGGAAAAGTAATACAAATTTGAGAAGCGCAACGCATCGGCACCTGTTTCCGATGCATCACTAAAGAAATTGTTGCAGCGCATGCCTGTGGCTCATGAATTCGGCGCAGAGCACATTCATTGCACCGATCTCCAAAGTCCTAGAGCACCGCACCAATTCTGACGCAAGGCCTATTATTTATTTAGTTAATTATTTATGCAATTTATAAAGCGCGAACAAATGCCCGAGGCCTACATTGCGACTGCCAGAACCCTTGCATCATCACGGATTGTCGCATCATATTGAGGTGCCAAGTCATTCACAAGGGTGAAGTATGCAGTAAGAAACAGACGCTTCACCTCCCCACACAGTAAGAAACCAATGCATCACCTCTTCTTCGGTAAAGAACCGATACATCACCTCCCCAGCACAGCATTAGGGAGCCGACGCATCAACTCCCACGTAGCAAGTAACCAACACTTCACCTTCCCTGAGTGTAAGGAACTGACGCATCACTTTCCCTGCGACCCTTTTTGTTTGCATGTGCAATGCATCCAAGGTACTTTGTGTGAAAATGTTTGCATCTGCAATTAACTTTGAATTGAACTATTTCTAGTATTTGAAAGTCATACTTTAATTACTGTATTGTGGATTTTTATCATTTGGTCTTTGTTGGTTTAGATAAAGATTACTTATTTTGCTAAACTGGTGTGGTGGCCATTTGTAGTGTGTTCACTTTATTACTCTATGTGTTCACAAATGCTACATAAACTGCCTCTAAGATAAGCCTGTCTGCTTGTGCCAAGCTACCAAGAAGGTGAGATGGGTTTTTTTTAGAAGTGTATCCACTTACCCTGACTAGAAGCAAGGGTCCCTATTTGGACAACGGTACCTACCTCTGCCAACTAGGGAACCCCATTTCTAACAGCACCTATGCAAGTTATGTGGGTAGAGGATTAATCCATTGATGATATTTTAATCTGATGTAAGCATGTTTTTGATGATAAGTTGGGTATGCTGAGAAGTTATGTACACAAGATGTTTGCAAAAAGAAGGTGCAATTCCAATGCATCACAAGCTCAGAGGTGTCCCTGTCATTGCTGGGGAAGGAGTACAAGAATTGTTAGAGGACATGCTAAAGGAAGGAATTGTCGAACCAGTGGAGGCTTCCAATTGGTTTTCGACAGTGTTCATAACACGAAAAACCGATGGCTGCCTGAGATTCTGCCTGGACTTGATTTCACTCAATCAGAACATCATAGCTGATACCTATTAATCTACCAAACTCTAATTAACTAGGTATGTTGCTAAAAGGTGGAAAATTATTTTCAAAGTTGGACCTCAAGAATGCATATAAAAACCAGATCAAGCTCCACCCAGACTCAATGCCCCTCACCGCTTTATCACCATAGAGGGAATATTTCGATTTACAAGCATGCCTTTTGATCACTGACAATGGATGTTGTTGTGCACTTGCAAAGTGCCCCCCAGAACTTGTTTGAACTGGGATCAGAGCCCTGGCCCAGGAGAGAACAAAGAGATTTCCTGTATAATAAGAGGGCCCCAGACTTTTAGCTCACTCAAGAGGAACCTTTGCCAAGGAGATGAGCCAGAGAAAATAAGGAGGAATGCTGTCTGGAGTTAGCCTGCTGTGGCTACTTGCTTCCAATGAAAGGAGAAAGGACTCTGTTGTGTGCTGTGTCCCCTGCTTGAGGAAGATCACCAAGGACTTGAAACTGAGCTTTCCTCCTTTTCTGAAGTCTCAGGGACACAAAGACTTCACCACCAGCTCCCCTGAACTTTCTTGCTGGGAGTTATGACCCACTAAGTGGTGCCTGTTGTTGTTGTTTTGCACCTCTGGAGGTGGTTTGCCGATTGAAGCTGGGAAAAGTAATACAAATTTGAGAAGCGCAACGCATCGGCACCTGTTTCCGATGCATCACTAAAGAAATTGTTGCAGCGCATGCCTGTGGCTCATGAATTCGGCGCACAGCACATTCATTGCACCGATCTCCAAAGTCCTAGAGCACCGCACCAATTCTGACGCAAGGCCTATTATTTATTTAGTTAATTATTCATGCAATTTATAAAGCGCGAACAAATGCCCGAGGCGTACATTGCGACTGCCAGAACCCTTGCATCATCATGGATTGTCGCATCATATTGAGGTGCCAAGTCAGGTATGCACCTGTTACAACGCATTTTTTACAACGCACTACCACTACAACGCAGGCATTACAACGCATACCATTACAACGCATTGCGCTGGGGGGCGCTCTAGGATAAGAGGTAAGTTTAATTTACTATCCAACACCTTCCCTAGGGTCCACGGGGACTGGAGTTAGAATAGTAAATTATACTTACCACTATCCAGCACCCCAAAGCGCTATGCATTGTAATGGTATGCGTTGTGAATACCGCGTTGTAATGGTATGCGGAGTAAAAGTATGCGTTGTAACGTCATACATCCGCCAAGTCATTCACAAGGGTGAAGTATGCAGTAAGAAACAGACGCTTCACCTCCCCACACAGTAAGAAACCAATGCATCACCTCTTCTTCGGTAAAGAACCGATACATCACCTCCCCAGCACAGCATTAGGGAGCCGACGCATCAACTCCCACGTAGCAAGTAACCAACACTTCACCTTCCCTGAGTGTGAGGAACTGACGCATCACTTTCCCTGCGACCCTTTTTGTTTGCATGTGCAATGCATCCAAGGTACTTTGTGTGAAAATGTTTGCATCTGCAATTAACTTTGAATTGAACTATTTCTAGTATTTGAAAGTCATACTTTAATTACTGTATTGTGGATTTTTATCATTTGGTATTTGTTGGTTTAGATAAAGATTACTTATTTTGCTAAACTGGTGTGGTGGCCATTTGTAGTGTGTTCACTTTATTACTCTATGTGTTCACAAATGCTACATAAACTGCCTCTAAGATAAGCCTGTCTGCCTGTGCCAAGCTACCAAGAAGGTGAGATGGGTTTTTTTTAGAAGTGTATCCCCTTACCCTGACTAGAAGCAAGAGTCCCTATTTGGACAACGGTACCTACCTCTGCCAACTAGGGAACCCCATTTCTAACAGCACCTATGCAAGTTATGTGGGTAGAGGATTAATCCATTGATGATATTTTAATCTGACGTAAGCATGTTTTTGATGATAAGTTGGGTATGCTGAGAAGTTATGTACACAAGATGTTTGCAAAAAGAAGGTGCAATTCCAATGCATCACAAGCTCAGAGGTGTCCCTGTCATTGCTGGGGAAGGAGTAAAAGAATTGTTAGAGGACATGCTACAGGAAGGAATTGTCGAACCAGTGGAGGCTTCCAATTGGTTTTCGCCAGTGTTCATAACACGAAAAACCGATGGCTGCCTGAGATTCTGCCTGGACTTGATTTCACTCAATCAGAACATCATAGCTGATACCTATTAATCTACCAAACTCTAATTAACTAGGTATGTTGCTAAAAGGTGGAAAATTATTTTCAAAGTTGGACCTCAAGAATGCATATAAAATCCAGATCAAGCTCCACCCAGACTCAATGCCCCTCACCGCTTTATCACCATAGAGGGAATATTTCGATTTACAAGCATGCCTTTTGATCACTGACAATGGATGTTGTTGTGCACTTGCAAAGTGCCCCCCAGAACTTGTTTGAACTGGGATCAGAGCCCTGGCCCAGGAGAGAACAAAGAGATTTCCTGTATAAAAAGAGGGCCCCAGACTTTTAGCTCACTCAAGAGGAACCTTTGCCAAGGAGATGAGCCAGAGAAAATAAGGAGGCATGCTGTCTGGAGTTAGCCTGCTATGGCTACTTGCTGCCAATGAAAGGAGAAAGGACTCTGTTGTGTGCTGTGTCCCCTGCTTGAGGAAGATGACCAAGGACTTGAAACTGAGCTTGCCTCCTTTTCTGAAGTCTCAGGGACACAAAGACTTCACCACCAGCTCCCCTGAACTTTCTTGCTGAGAGTTATGACCCACTAAGTGGTGCCTGTTGTTGTTGTTTTGCACCTCTGGAGGTGGTTTGCCGATTGAAGCTGGGAAAAGTAATACAAATTTGAGAAGCGCAACGCATCGGCACCTGTTTCCGATGCATCACTAAAGAAATTGTTGCAGCGCATGCCTGTGGCTCATGAATTCGGCGCACAGCACATTCATTGCACCGATCTCCAATGTCCTAGAGCACCGCACCAATTCTGACGCAAGGCCTATTATTTATTTAGTTAATTATTTATGCAATTTATAAAGCGCGAACAAATGCCCGAGGCCTACATTGCGACTGCCAGAACCCTTGCATCATCACGGATTGTCGCATCATATTGAGGTGCCAAGTCATTCACAAGGGTGAAGTATGCAGTAAGAAACAGACGCTTCACCTCCCCACACAGTAAGAAACCAATGCATCACCTCTTCTTCGGGAAAGAACCGATACATCACCTCCCCAGCACAGCATTAGGGAGCCGACGCATCAACTCCCACGTAGCAAGTAACCAACACTTCACCTTCCCTGAGTGTAAGGAACTGACGCATCACTTTCCCTGCGACCCTTTTTGTTTGCATGTGCAATGCATCCACGGTACTTTGTGTGAAAATGTTTGCATCTGCAATTAACTTTGAATTGAACTATTTCTAGTATTTGAAAGTCATACTTTAATTACTGTATTGTGGATTTTTATCATTTGGTCTTTGTTGGTTTAGATAAAGATTACTTATTTTGCTAAACTGGTGTGGTGGCCATTTGTAGTGTGTTCACTTTATTACTCTATGTGTTCACAAATGCTACATAAACTGCCTCTAAGATAAGCCTGTCTGCTTGTGCCAAGCTACCAAGAAGGTGAGATGGGTTTTTTTTAGAAGTGTATCCCCTTACCCTGACTAGAAGCAAGGGTCCCTATTTGGACAACGGTACCTACCTCTGCCAACTAGGGAACCCCATTTCTAACAGCACCTATGCAAGTTTTGTGGGTAGAGGATTAATCCATTGATGATATTTTAATCTGACGTAAGCATGTTTTTGATGATAAGTTGGGTATGCTGAGAAGTTATGTACACAAGATGTTTGCAAAAAGAAGGTGCAATTCCAATGCATCACAAGCTCAGAGGTGTCCCTGTCATTGCTGGGGAAGGAGTAAAAGAATTGTTAGAGGACATGCTAAAGGAAGGAATTGTCGAACCAGTGGAGGCTTCCAATTGGTTTTCGCCAGTGTTCATAACACGAAAAACCGATGGCTGCCTGAGATTCTGCCTGGACTTGATTTCACTCAATCAGAACATCATAGCTGATACCTATTAATCTACCAAACTCTAATTAACTAGGTATGTTGCTAAAAGGTGGAACATTATTTTCAAAGTTGGACCTCAAGAATGCATATAAAAACCAGATCAAGCTCCACCCAGACTCAATGCCCCTCACCGCTTTATCACCATAGAGGGAATATTTCGATTTACAAGCATGCCTTTTGATCACTGATAATGGATGTTGTTGTGCACTTGCAAAGTGCCCCCCAGAACTTGTTTGAACTGGGATCAGAGCCCTGGCCCAGGAGAGAACAAAGAGATTTCCTGTATAAAAAGAGGGGCCCAGACTTTTAGCTCACTCAAGAGGAACCTTTGCCAAGGAGATGAGCCAGAGAAAATAAGGAGGAATGCTGTCTGGAGTTAGCCTGCTGTGGCTACTTGCTGCCAATGAAAGGAGAAAGGACTCTGTTGTGTGCTGTGTCCCCTGCTTGAGGAAGATCACCAAGGACTTGAAACTGAGCTTGCCTCCTTTTCTGAAGTCTCAGGGACACAAAGACTTCACCACCAGCTCCCCTGAACTTTCTTGCTGGGAGTTATGACCCACTGAGTGGTGCCTGTTGTTGTTGTTTTGCACCTCTGGAGGTGGTTTGCCGATTGAAGCTGGGAAAAGTAATACAAATTTGAGAAGCGCAACGCATCGGCACCTGTTTCCGATGCATCACTAAAGAAATTGTTGCAGCGCATGCCTGTGGCTCATGAATTCGGTGCACAGCACATTCATTGCACCGATCTCCAAAGTCCTAGAGCACCGCACCAATTCTGATGCAAGGCCTATTATTTATTTAGTTAATTATTTATGCAATTTATAAAGCGCGAACAAATGCCCGAGGCCTACATTGCGACTGCCAGAACCCTTGCATCATCACGGATTGTCGCACCATATTGAGGTGCCAAGTCATTCACAAGGGTGAAGTATGCAGTAAGAAACAGACGCTTCACCTCCCCACACAGTAAGAAACCAATGCATCACCTCTTCTTCGGTAAAGAACCGATACATCACCTCCCCAGCACAGCATTAGGGAGCCGACGCATCAACTCCCACGTAGCAAGTAACCAACACTTCACCTTCCCTGAGTGTAAGGAACTGACGCATCACTTTCCCTGCGACCCTTTTTGTTTGCATGTGCAATGCATCCAAGGTACTTTGTGTGAAAATGTTTGCATCTGCAATTAACTTTGAATTGAGCTATTTCTAGTATTTGAAAGTCATACTTTAATTACTGTATTGTGGATTTTTATCATTTGGTCTTTGTTGGTTTAGATAAAGATTACTTATTTTGCTAAACTGGTGTGGTGGCCATTTGTAGTGTGTTCACTTTATTACTCTATGTGTTCACAAATGCTACATAAACTGCCTCTAAGATAAGCCTGTCTGCTTGTGCCAAGCTACCAAGAAGGTGAGTTGTTTTTTTTTTAGAAGTGTATCCCCTTACCCTGACTAGAAGCAAGGGTCCCTATTTGGACAACGGTACCTACCTCTGCCAACTAGGGAACCCCATTTCTAACAGCACCTATGCAAGTTATGTGGGTAGAGGATTAATCCATTGATGATATTTTAATCTGACGTAAGCATGTTTTTGATGATAAGTTGGGTATGCTGAGAAGTTATGTACACAAGATGTTTGCAAAAAGAAGGTGCAATTCCAATGCATCACAAGCTCAGAGGTGTCCCTGTCATTGCTGGGGAAGGAGTAAAAGAATTGTTAGAGGACATGCTAATGGAAGGAATTGTCGAACCAGTGGAGGCTTCCAATTGGTTTTCGCCAGTGTTCATAACATGAAAAACCGATGGCTGCCTGAGATTCTGCCTGGACTTGATTTCACTCAATCAGAACATCATAGCTGATACCTATTAATCTACCAAACTCTAATTAACTAGGTATGTTGCTAAAAGGTGGAAAATTATTTTCAAAGTTGGACCTCAAGAATGCATATAAAAACCAGATCAAGCTCCACCCAGACTCAATGCCCTTCACCGCTTTATCACCATAGAGGGAATATTTCGATTTACAAGCATGCCTTTTGATCTCTCTTCCGTGGCAAGAGTGTTCCAATGCATGATGTCAGAAATTTGTCACGGTATGGATCATGTTTTGTACTTCCTGGATGAGATTTGTATCTTTGGTGGGACAGTTTAGGAACATAATACCATGTTGAAGCAGACCCTACAAAGTATTGTGGATGTGGGTATTACTTTGCGCAGGGAAAAAATGTCTTTCCTCACTGAAAGTGTTTAATAATTGTGTTATACCTGTCTTCTGAGGGAGTCAAATCTAAGCAAACCCTACTCAAAGCCATTGAACAAGCCCCAAGACCTATGGATAATGATCAGTTGAGATCTTTCATGGGTCTCATTGAATATTATGCAGCGTTTGTGCTGTATTTTGCAGACAAAAATGAAAAACTCAAAGCTTTGTTGAGGAAAGGTCAGAGTTTTGTCTGGGGCTCATAACAACAAGAATGCTTTGATTCCATCAAGAAAGAAATTTGTTGTGTTGGGAAATTGGTTGCTGTTAATATCATGCTAAAGTCTGTAATAACTGTTGATGCTAGTGCAACAGGCTTGGGTACATTCCTTTCTCAAAACCAATTTAGTGCTGAGAAGAATGTAGCCTTTACATCAAGGACTATAACCAGCTCTGAAAGTAGCAACTTTGTGATCAAAAGAGAAGCCTTGGCAGCCGCATGAGGTGTGGAGTGTGGGGCACAGAAAATGTACTACATTCAGACCATAAACCACTATTCGCAATGTTATCACCTGGTGGGACTGGTAAGGGATCTGCACAATTAGCCAGATTGGCAGCCAGACTGCAAGAATTTTGTTATGTCCAACAGTACATTCCTGTTTGACAGAACTTACAACCAAACTGCTTATCGAGGTTGCGCTAGATGGTACGCACACTGATGATACGGTTGTCTCTAATAAACAAGTTGAACCAGTAGCTTCTGTGCAGGATGTGGTGTGTGAGGCTGCTGGTGCATTTTTCTTGGAGGAGTGGAATGAGGAAATGGCAAAAGACAACACCCTAATTTAAGTGATGCATATTGTGACCTCTGGTAGAAGGAAAATTGTGTAGCTGTGCCTGCACGTCTCCACCTCAAAATTCTAGACAAACTTTCCACATGTGGTAGTAAAATGCTTTGGAGAGGTGACAGGTGGGTTCCTCCTTCAGGCATTAGGGGGAGAATCATCAAAATGGCACATGAAGGTCATCTTGACCAGTGCTTGACACAATGCTGTGTCAAAGCTCAATGTTGGTGGTAAAATGTGTAAAGATGGAGAGAAGAGGATCAAAGTGGAGAAGCAAGATGTTATGGGACACATATTCAATCCAGGAAATGCTTGGCACAGTGTCTTTATTGACTTCATTGGTCCTATGTCAGTTGAATGAGGAGTGCAAATTTGCTTTGGTTATGGTAGAGATGAGTCTTAACAAAATGAAAAAGGTACACCCTCTATTCTTACCACTGACAATGGTTCTCAGTTAGGATCCCAGGACATGGAATTCTTTCTCAAAACCAATAGCATAATGAATCATTGCACCGCACTATACAATCCCCAAGGTAATGGCATAGTCGAGAGGGCCAATAGAAGGGTGAAAGGAGTGATACAGATGGCGGTGTCCGCAGGATCAGATTTCAAGGTTGCAGCACACGGTTTGATTTTGGCCTATCACACTTCTAAACAGGATACCCCGTGCAAGTCTCCTTTTGAAATAATGAGGGGAAGTCTTCAAGGAAGCTAGACGATGCCTTTTTTGCTGACATAGTAGGTAACTAGAGGTGGTACTCAGATCCTTGAGCTGGCGAGTGATGTGGTTTCAAAGGGAAGGATTGTTGAGGGTGACTGGGTCAAAATCAGTTCAGGTTGCACTGTTAGAGGGCCATCCAAATGTAAAGGTCCTTACAAAGTTTTGCGTGCATTTGAATTCTATGTAATTCTGGAGAATGGTGAGCATCGGAATTGGTGCAAAGTTGGTTTATATCAAATGGGAGATGAATGTGTTGTAAAGGAGGAGAGGAATTGTGGTGGTTTCATGTTCATGAATGATGCATAGTTTGGTGCCTGTGGTCAAGGAGGCCAGGCTTCTGCTGGGCCAGGAGCAGCTCTGCTGCCAATGGGCTATGCTGTCACTGTCAGGGAATTTGATAGTGCTGCCAACACAAGGGATGTCAGATTTCGCAGACAACCTGTATATTTAAATGGACTATCTTTCTTGAACTATGCATCTACCCTTTGCAGGGCTGTTGTTCTTTATTTGCTAAGTCTGTGTTTTGATGCTCCATGAAATTTCCTCATTTATATAGTTTTACCTGTTGTGATCTTCCTACCATATTGTTTATTTCCCTTTTCTACAGTATTTCTAGATCTCCTTCCTTGTTTTCTCTTCCTTTCATTTGTTCCCCTTTTGATTCCTTAGTTTTGTTTTCGAGCAAAAGGGGATGTCTTATGTTGGGCTTGCACGATTCACACTGTTGTTGTGGTCGAGGCGTTGCCTGTGCACCGCGAGGGCTCGAGGATGCCTCTGTGCCTCAAGGACAAGTGATGCTGGGGGAGTTCCGATGTAGGGAAGCATTTGGCTCTAATGACAGAGTTCCGTATTGAGCCAACCAAGGGAGAAGTCCGCTCATACCTGTGCTCCTGAATAAATTCCCGTTCCCCAACGTAACCACCTTGCAGCGTCCTTATGTTAACATCACTCATCGGAAGAAAACAAAGTTGGGTGCTCTAGATCTTCTAACACTTCATATACACTTTTAATGTCCCAATCATCAGAAATGGTGCTAGGGGTGCTTATGTCATTTAAGTAAATTTGAACAAATGTGGACTTTGTAACAGTTAATTGCGACCATACACATCAGATGATACCTTGTCCCATCTAATGTCATCTGTAACTGGAACAGCTGAAATGTTCATAAGGGTCAATTCTCTTTGTTCACCGTGTGATGATGCATGTGGTTTCAGAACCAAGTACGCTGTGTGCACTGCAGAGCATTTTGGGACAAAGTGACTGTTCAGGAGAAAGAGGAACACAGTCACAAAGCCAATCCAATTTAGAAAAACAATGCAAATGTAAATCAAAGGTGTAACCATGGAGAAACAAAGTATGGTATTTTCATCCAACGATAAAGACACACACCTTCAGTTCAAACGGCAGGGGAAGTGGGTGTTATGGAACTTCTTATGAGTCAGAGAAGTCATCAAAATCAATGAAGTATCCAGACATCATTCAGTCTATCTTGGCCAGCTCAGCAGGTTGATTCAAGTGAGGCAAAGACTCGATCTTTGGTCTCTTAACAAACACCTTGTTTATCTCTTGATTTCAAATTGATGCTAATCCTAGAGGGAATCTCAAGAAGAAGTCTGGCAGATACCCCGGGATGCCCACATAAAGGGCGTTAGCATAGTACAACTGATACAGAATAGGAACACTAGGCAGTAGAGGGAATAACTTGCTCAGGGTTTTCAACATGGAAAAGCAGGTCCCAGCAAGTTTCTTGATCTGCATCAAAAGGAAAGATTCTCTTCAAATCACCCCCCCACCCCCAGATTCTTGGTGCTCTTCCCTGTAGAAGTGGGAAGAGGGAACTCAGGTGGCCAGAGAGTTTCCCTAAAATTGGAAGAAAACTTTCCATAGAGGAGAATCTTCATTACACTTGAGTTGTGTGGCAGCTAGCCACTTACAAATAGAGGACAAGCACTGTTGAGCAGAGGAAACAGAGTCCACATTCTTATCCCAGGTAAAGAGAAGCTTTCCATGGCCTCTTTGTAAGCCTGAGAGCTAAATTCCGGACTCAGATCAGAATGAAATGAGGCAACTGCATTTGTGCTGAAGAAGACTCACAGATATTTTATAACATTGGGGCCTAAACTTTTCACTCTGGTCATACCCACAGGAATTGAGAGCAGGAATCCACTGCCACCAAAATATACTTGTAAGCCCCATCCAATGATTAGGGGGCTGCAGTGGTCCAAGTATACAAAGCCAAAGGCTTGTTTGAAATAAACAGATGTGTCTGGGGTGGCCGCACTACTGTGGAACCTTTCTTTAGCTGACAGATGTCACATCTCAGGAGAGAGTCCATGGTCTGTTTGTAAAGACCCAGCACCAGTCGCATTGCTGTAATAGAGAAACCATAGCAGTCACCCCTGCATGTGCAGATGCCAAACCCTCATATGCAGACAGTATTAGTCCTAGTGTGCTATTACTATTCGTACCCCACTCCTGCAATATGATCATACAGTATGTTTTTCGTATGTAACTAGAAGGAGTACTTGAGTGTAAAGTCTTTCAGCAAGTGTGTGCCATTGCACACAGCATTGATGGCCACCATGCTGTCTCTGTCTATTCTCGTACGGAAGAAGTTACCACAGCAACTATGGTGGTGCAAACCATCAACTTTGCGGCCTCGTTGACCATTGAATTCCCTGCAACATGCACACCAACACATTGATGACTCAATGTGTGAATATAATGAGCCTGTGGCAAGCATTCGGTCATTTTTGCCACCCATTCACAAAGCAACTTGTGCTTCACTGTGCAGCCTTTTGAATGCCTGAATGTCTTCTGACTCCAGTAAGGAAGATACTCATATGACTGCACACAGTAATACGAATTGCACACAATCGGTGTGGGGAATCCAGATTCCATATTCTGTATTGCAAGTGCTAAGGTCTTAAGTTCTGCAAGCTGTGCTGTGCAATACCTCAATGAATGTGTGTAGATTTTTTAGCATCATGCGTATGGCCTTTTATGACTGCTTATGTGGCTGAAAATTGCTGTTTTGGACCTAGGGCAGGTTGTGCAGAACCATCAGAGTAAATGATGTAGGCATAGTGATCTAGAGGCAATATTTCATTAGTTAGAGGACATTCTTGCTTTTGATGATGAAATGCTTGTGTTTGTAATGCAAACACAACAGGTGATGGACCGAATGTGGATCAATGTCACACACTCACCCCAGTCCAACGATCTGGGCCCAAATCCTTTGTTTTTTTGCACTCCACACCACCCTGGGTTAGACAATGGCGATATGCAAATCAGCTCTGACCCTGTGCCCCATGGGATCAGTCCAGTCCGAACTACAAAAGCCATGTCCTTCCCAGAATGGAATCAAGCATCCGAGGACCGGACCGGTTTCGAGGTAACACCTCTCATCAGCCCGGCCAGCTAGACTCCAGTGGTGTGGAGTGCCTGGGACCCACGTCTGGGCATCCCCAGCGCACTTATGGCGGCAATTGCAAACAAAACAGGTGATGGACCGAATGTGGATCAATGTCACACATTCATCCCAGTCCAAATATCTGGGCCCAAATCCATCGTTTTTTTGCACTCCACACCACCCTGGGTTAGACAATGGCGATATGCAAATCAGCTCTGACCCTGTGCCCCATGGGAACAGTCCAGTTCGAACTACAAAAGCCATGTCCTTACCAGAACGGAATCAAGCATCCGAGGACCGGACCGGTTTCGAGGTAACACCTCTCATCAGCCCGGCCAGCTTGACTCCAGTGGTGTGGAGTGCCTGGGACCCACATCTGGGCATCCCCAGCGCACTTATGGCGGCAATTGCAAACAAAACAGGTGATGGACCGAATGTGGATCAATGTCACACATTCATCCCAGTCCAAAGATCTGGGCCCAAATCCATCGTTTTTTTGCACTCCACACCACCCTGGGTTAGACAATGGCGATATGCAAATCAGCTCTGACCCTGTGCCCCATGGGAACAGTCCAGCCCGAACTACAAAAGCCATGTCCTTCCCAGAACGGAATCAAGCATCCGAGGCCCGGACCGGTTTCGAGGGCAGTTGCAGCAGAAGGACATAGGCTATGCAGACGCCCACCATATACATTAAAAAGGTAAAAGAACCGTGGCACCAAAGTAGTCCCTTGTGGGCATATCTGCGTAGTGCTGTGGGCGTGTGCTGGGGGCGTGACAAACACAGGGGGCGTGTGGTACGTTCCACCCTTCATGCCATGTCTCATATCGTGTGCTGTGGGCCTGTGCTGGGGGTGTGGGCGTGTGCGGGGCGCGGGATTACGGAAAAAAAAAATCGAGCGTTGTGCCCAATAACTCATTGTTTTTTCTTCCCAGGTTCTGTACATTCCAGCTCCGCTCTCCCAGTGACGTGCACCTGCTTTACTGTATCGAGGTCAGGCATGGCGCTATTCCCAAGGGCCAGAAGGAGCGCAAAGAGGGGCCATTGTGCAGGAAATGTAATCTCGCCTTAACTTCCGGTGACGCCTGAAGCGCACACTGGAGATTTTCAACTTCTGTTGCGCAAAGGCCTCGGGCCACGCACATCCGGACATAAGTGATCTCTGCATGTCGAGCACTTCTTGTCTAGCATCATGCGAACGTTCAGCTTGTGACTTCACTATGCACATAGATATACTGCTTCGCTGGATCGCAGTCTTACAGGCTACATGATCTGCAAAGGCGTTGCCTTGTCAGTTACTTTCTTGTGTGCACTACACTTAACAATAGCTATTTTCTTCGGATACGTTAGTGCGGAAATAGCAACAAAGGGACTATTCCTCCCCCGGGAATATGTGATGATATTCCGCAAACCAACATCCCGCATACCATCACTCCGCAATTTTTATAACGCAGGACTATTACTCCGCAAAGACATCATTTCTAAAACTTTTACAACGCTTATGACTTTATTACGCATGCCATTATAACACAAATGCATGTGTGGTAAAGTCATATACATTGTGAAAGTACATTATTAAAACATCAAATATATGTTTGTATATATTAAAACATTTATTCTTATAAATTGCATTATTTATATTATTTTTATTTATTATTTTATTGTATTACCCTTTACACCCTAAAATCTAATCCCACCCTGCTCCCTTTAAATACCCCTGCACCCCATAATCATAACCCACCCATACTCCTTAAAATACCCAAACACCCTGAAACACTAACATATCTTAACCCTATAAATATACCCTGTACCCCAACACCCAAACTTATCCCTAAACCCTAAAAATACCCTGTACCCCAAAACCCAAACCTAGCCCTGTACCCTATAAATACCCCTGTACCTCAAAACCCAAACCTACCCCTGAACCCTAAAAATAACCCTGTACGCCAAAACCCAAACCTAGCCCTGAATCCTAAATATACCCCTGTACCCCAAAACCCAAACCTACCCTTGAAGCCTAAAATACCCCTGTGACCCAAACCCAAACCTAGCCCTGAACCTTTAAAATACCCCTGTACCCCAAAACCAAAACCTACCCCTTAATCCTAAAAATACCCCTATACCCCAAAACCCAAACCTAGCCCTGAACCCTAAAAATACCCCTGTACCCCAAAACCCATACCTATCCCTAAACCCTAAAACTACCCCAGTACCCCATAACTCAAAACTATATCTGAACCCTTAAAATACCCAAACACCCCAAAACTTTTACCTCAGTACCCCAAACATATACCCCTATACCCATACTTACCTTATCCAAACATTTTTAAAAAACATGCTTTTACCATTCATGCATTTACAACGAATTTCAATGGAAAAATGTCTGTGTGGTAAAAGCATATAAAATGTAATGTCATGTGTTATAATGGCATTGCGGAGTCATGGTACTTTCGTAATGAAAGTATGCAGAGTGATGGTATGCAGAAAGAAAGTTGCGGAATAATGCGTGTTTACCCTCCCCCGGTAAGTACCTTGGTGGCACGGCGGCCCACATCTCCAGCAACATACTCATATTTTTTCACCACCCATTTGAAAAATGCACAGGTCTCTCTCATTGTTGGCCAGCACCGACATACACTTTTAGACACACCTCCCGCCACAAGTTCTAGAATTGCGAACTTTAGAGATGGGGAGCTACGTTCGAATCACGGCATCAGCTCAACATCCTGTGATTCCAGGCAAATCAATTTGTCTCCTCGTGCCTACCACAAATGAATGTGTTCTTCTGAAAGGTAAATTGTGCTCATGCCATGTTGTCAAGTTCTTGCTATATAATACTACAAGGAAAAATAAAGTAGGGAAACTCGAGTTCACACACTACTGAACACGCACTCTTAAGTGCATCAGCAGTACACTGTGATTCGGAGCATTTCACAGGCCTGTCACAGATAAGAAATACTATAAAAACGAAATCCTACAAAACAATATACTACTGGCCGGCAGCAATTCATACCCGGACAACGTCGGGACGGGCTGCTAGTACAAAATACGAAACCAACTCACTATGGCAGTGCCATGTTATGCAGATCTCACAAACTCAGTAGGAACTGCGCTTTTGAGAATGACATAAACCTAGGATGGTGCCAGAGTATTTCCATGAACCCCCATTGGATATGTTGCCACTTGGACCAGCTAGCTCACAGTGCCACCGTTAGCCACCCTTAAAGTAGACAGGGAGCAAACAGTTCTGGCAACCTTTGAAAGTGACAACTCGGTTCCCCTAGGAACAAATGTTGATGGAATTAGAGCTGTTTTCCCAGTCACTCATGCACTTTTGTGCTCAGAGAAATATACAAAGCATATACAAAGGGATGTTTTTAATATGTATTGAACAGTAGTGTTTCTCACATATAAAATATGAGCTACAATGATTTATAGACAGAAGCAGATACAGGTTATAATGAGTGTCTGAGACAGATTATATATGCTTACATATAAAAGATAATACCAATCAAGCATAATCCTATGATGCTCACCCTAACCTGCATGTCTAGGGTGTGAATGTGTGGTCTGCCAAGAAACCCCCTTCTGGATGATGTAACTCATTTACCTGTTGAGTGTAGGACCCCATCTTGGTCTTGAACTAGACAGCCCTCACAGAGATGTCAGTCAGCTGGTAGGCAAAGGATTCAGCGTGAAGAAACACCTCGAAGTCAGCAGAAGTGTCTCCTCTGATTATATTAGGAAACAAAAGGCTATATTTTGAAAATGTAATCCTTCTCTTGGGCTGAGATGTGATCAGCCTACCATTGTTTGTGTTCTACATATAGCATCATTGCCATATAGCAACAATAAATACATTTGTATTGCACATGTGAGGGCCTTTGTAATTAATGCCAAGGCAGTGTAATAGTGTTCTCAAAAAGTGTTCCATGTCAGCAAGGTCAGTGCTTCCAAGAAACTAGTCCAGGTGTCACAAATGTAATGTGTGTCAAATGTCGATGTAGCAAAGAGAAAGCAGCTTTAATGAAGGGTTGTTTACATTTAATAATGGCACTAATTCCTACTAGGCACATGACACTACCTTTCTAAGTTGATCACATCTGTGAAATGCCAATGGTTGATATCATCACTGATGGACAACAGCTGAAGGTGGTGCTTAACCACATGGCTGCTAGGCGTTTTCCCGTCCTGCGCTAAAAAACAAAAAGTCCATAAATCATGACGAGCTGGCCTTGTCATCCGCGCACGGCAGGTAAGCGCCATGACGAGCCCAGCTCGTCATTAGCTTCGAAGGGGTTAAAGCCAGCTGAACCACAGTAGCCAAAGTCTGAAAGAGTCAGCCTGAAACCCCCTTTCTGTATATATATGTTGCTACATGTGTATGTGTACACATGTTTTTTGTGTTTTGTATTAGTTGTATATGTGGCACATAATATTGGAGAGCTCAGCTTGGCATTAGTGGCAAAAAATAGGTCACCTGGGGTTATGAGCAAGTAGAACTAAAGTTCATGGTAGTAGCAGGTAAAAGGTAGCAATGTGTCAATGGGGAGAGCTCAGCTTGGAATTCACAGGGGGAAAACTAAACTTTGACGTAGTAGGGGATACCTCAGCTTGGTGTTAGTAGTTGGAAGCACAGAGCTTGAGGTTAACACTGGGGGAGCTCAATATGGTGTTAGTTGCTGGAGGACAGAGCTTAGTGTTAATAAGGGGGAAACTCAGATTGGTGCTATTAATGCGAGAGCTCAGTTTTGTGTTACATGGAGAGCAGCGTTTGACACAGATAGGGGAGAGCTTTTCTTGTAATTAGTTGCAAAAGGGCTCAGATTATTCATAATAAGGGGCAGATTTATGTTAACTGGCGCATCCCTAGGGATGCGCCAGTTAACGTGCGCCACAGTACGCCACAGCTCCACCACACATGGTGCACCGCATTTATAATGCGGCGCACCATGGTGCAAAAACGGCACAGATGCGTGACGCATCTGTGCCGGAAATGTGGCGCATTGCTGGAGTTGCGTCGCAAGCGCGACGCAGCTCCAGCAAGAAAGGGTTTTTTGTGCCATTCCTCCTTTGTTTATGGTCCAAAACCAAAGTCTGGTAGATGAATCATGCAGCAAAGGATACAACACTTTGATCAACCAGTCCTTCAAGAAAGATACATTTTAGTACAGAATAAAACAATAAAATTAGGGAAAGCTATCTATGTAAGACGCAGAGTCTAGCGTACACATAGCTCTGAAAACATTACTGTATGGACTCACCTACAGCTATGAACACCATGAAGAGGCTGACACCGGCAGCGAAGAACCTCATGATGACAAAGAGGATGGAGTTGGCTGTGCAGAGCTGGTGACTTGAGCTCTTTCTGCGCTCGTTTCTCTTCTGGAGGTTCTAATTATAGGCAGCTCTCCTTTTCTCAGGGTGAGTTTGAGGAGGTCACGTGACTCAGTAATGATGATCTGGTTGGTCACATTTGGCTATCTTAACTCCCCCTCTTCTCCCTCCACCTCACCCTGCTGACCTGATGTGTCAAGGAGAAGGACTCAAGTGATGAGTGTTCCTGCATTCAAATGTAGATGCTGTAGCTCCTCATAGCGCCTGCATCAATTTTCCCAGTAATATTCCAAATGAATCTCTTGAAACGTGTCTTGAATCTGAGACTATCGTAAACCCTCTTAAAAAGTGGATATTTCTTCTCCAGGTCCCACAGAAACAGAAGCTCTGATAGCTTTGAAGCAATGACACTTCACATGTTTAATAATGCATTGGGATACATTTACCTTCTGCCAACCAGGAAATGGTGTCATTCAAAAGCTCAGTCATAAAAATCCCTTTCGATACGCCTTTGTGACAGTTGAAAGGTTTGCTCTGGTACAAACTGTACTCATATCATTTACACGGTACAGCACAGAGTATTTGTGCAAATAGGTAGCAACTCTGCGCAAAAACAGAAACACTCATAATTGTCAACAATGTTTTGCTGTTAAGGCACTATTGATACATGAATAAAAAACGTGTTCAGCTGTTTTCATGTAATTTTGTGCCTCTTTCTTGTTATCCTAATGTAGCAACCTAAGACTTTTGGCTTGAAACCGGCATCTTAGATCACCAGCAATTCAAACAGTATTCCCTTTTATCCATCTAATATATGTCTGTTAGAGTTCTGCATTCTTCTTTGATAATGTGCTAAGTCAGATTGTCAAGAATAAAATGAAGTATATTTAAATGAGGTGACATTGTATCCCTTAATCTGTTCGATGAATGAGATTGTAAACTAGTGCTCACGTTAGCAGCAGCAGAAATAAAAGTGGCCGGGCTCTATTGATACTGTGAACAATACCATATTGTAGCACAAGTACCTCTAGTATGTCCCATTTATCACATAGCAACTGACTGATAAGATGTTATCAGCAGAGAGCAGTACACACAACAAAGTGATATAAATTCAGATGTGAAGGAAGTCAGCAGAGAAAATCCAGCCAGTACCTTATCAATTTAACATTCAGGGCCTGATTTACATCTAGGTGGTTTGGTACTCTCAATGGCGATGGAGTACCTGTCCTGTCCGGATAATGCTCCCCTCCCAGATATTTATGTGGGTGAACTATAGGTCTGGCTATGGCGGTGACTATCTATCACTGCCAGAGCCCATCCTCCCCAAAGTTCAGATGAATTAAGTGCGGTTGGAGAGGAGGCCATATCTTTCCCCACCCAATTTTTTGAAAAATATAATTCTGATGGGTCCAAGACCAGATAATTTCGATGCAGTCCTGTAGCAATCAAAGGAATGCATTGGCAGGAACAACCATAATGGCTATTCTTGCCAATGTATTATAAAGGACTGCGTGATTGCAGGTCATTTATACATTTAGTGGACAGTCAGGGGAACAGAGAAAGCTATTCTGTTCTCTTTGCAGAACAAGTCATCTGCCGAATTATAAATCGGGCCCTTAGTCCTAGAATTTTAGTCAATTGGATGTGAATTCCAGGACTTTTCAATCGACTTTCAACTTTAAATTATGGCCTAAAAATTGTGTTGTGATGTGCACTGTGCTTTTGACTACAAAAGTCAAGACTTTGTGAAGTTGTCACACACAAACCATGGTCACATAGCAAGTAGAATATGCCCATAAACAGTTATTTTGTGTGTACTATTTGAAATAGAGCAACAGAATGCAAGTCAAAGTAGATCACACCATAAAAGTAGATTTCGTGTACTTGTCGTTGTTTATGAACACATGTTAAAGTCTTTTTTCTTCTTTAGGACAAGACATGTAGTCTGTTGCACAGTTTTGTTCTAGAAGATCATCTGTTGTGGTATTAGGCAGGCAATAAATTAATCCTCTATTCCTGGAACCATCCAACCGTTAGTCCTCCAAATAAATGTAACATCTACTGTATCCCTCCAAAAGTCAAATCCTTGTAGAGAGAGCTGGGAAAGATAGGAAACAGAATATATCAGCTTAGTGTCAATTAGCATATTTTTCTTTGCAGGTGATGGTGCAAGCTATAATCAAATGGGGCTGAGTCAGATGTGTCCTAACCTGAAAAATAATCAAACTGTTGCGCAAACACTTTGAACTACAATTTGTTTGGTGAAGGGCAATGTTCCCCTTGAGTAAAGATGAAAACTTCACGAGGTGTACTAACCTTTTGTAGAAAATAATGACAGTAATGTTGAGAACAGAATATTTCTTGAAAAAAAGCTGAACCATCATATAATTCATCAGAAGAAAATGCTTGTGTATCTTCTAGATCTTCTAACATTTCATTTTTTGTATTAATGTCCCAATCATTAGAATTGGAGGTGGGGTGTTAATGTAATTTAAAAAAAAAATTAAAATGTGGAATTTGCAACACTTCAGCAGGTCCATACACATAAAATGATTTCTTGTCCCACACAATCCCATCTGCAACTGGAAAAGCTAAAAATGGTCACCAGAAACACGTCTCTCTGTTAATGGTATGATGAAGTGTGTGGTTTAGAACCAAGTTCATTGTGTTTACTGCTGAGCATTCTGGAACAAAGAGTCTGTTCAGGAGAAGGAAGAACGCAGTCCCAAAACCATCCAGATAATTAGGAAAAGTAATTCAACTGTAAACCAAAGGTGTAACCATGGGGAAAAAAGTATGCTCTTTTCATCCAACAATAGGAGACACACACCTTTAGTTCGCACAGCAGGGGCAGAGAGGGCAATGGAACCTCTGATGAGTCGCAAAGTCATCAACATTAATTAAGTATCCATACACCGTCCGGTCTATCTTGGGCAGCTCAGCAGGCTGGTTCCAATGAGGTCAAGACTCGATTTGTGGTGTATTAACTTTGACCTTGTTTATCTCTAAATTCCAAATTGAAATCTGTGATTCTGTACTTATAGATGCACAGTAGTCAACATTTCTGAAACAGGTAGAAGGCATACTTCATTTTTGCTCATTGTTGTGTCATATGGAAGAGAAAAGGCTTCATTTGCAATTAAAGCTTCCATCTGAACCTCCTCTGTGGCAGCAAGAGGAGATTGATAGCTACCCAGGAGTCCACTAAGCTTGCTGTTGAGAATCAGTCACATAGTGGGGTTTGATCAGATTAATTGTGACAAACCTTTTGACTCAGCAGCCAGCAAGGGACGGAAGAAATATGGTTTGTTTACCTTCAACTGCCCGGACAGTCACAGGCCCAAACTCTTTTCTGTCAACAGTCTTTTCTCTGACCAGATCACCGATGTTCACAATCCAGCCAGTTGTTGCCTTAACAATATTCACTTCTCCAGTGGCTGTTGCAGTGCATTTTACTTGGGCATTGCTTTGTCCGGCCTGCACATTGTTTAATTCCTTTAAAACAGTCAAATGTTCTTTGATGTCAAGGGTGTTTTTACCACCACTATGCTGTCACTATCAAAGTCTGGGACCAATATCTTAACCCAAACAGGATCTCATAAGGAGTTCGACCATCCAGGGGCTTTCTTGGTATGTTATTAAAAGCCCTCTGGACCCCATATAGGTGTAGAATTCAACTTCAATCAGAGCCTAATACCCTTTCTGCTAAAGACTAATTTACATCCCCGTTTTTACTCTCCACAGCCGGGTTTTCCTTGGGATAGTATGAAATGCAGGGTCACACCCAAACTGTCCATGCCTCTTTGTAAGCCCGATAGCTAAGCTCCAGACCCTTGTCGGAATTTATTGTGCCAACTGCGTATGTCCTGATAAAGACTTGCAGATCCTTAATAAAATTTTAGGCGTCGGTCGATCACTGTAGCAAAACCCACAGGAATTGAGATCAGGATTCTACTGCCACCAAGATGTACTTGTAAGCCCTATCCATTGATAGGAGGCTGCAGTGGTCCAAACATACACAAGCCAAAGGCTTGTTTGAAATAAAAAGAGGTTTCTGTGCTGGGCGCGCTACTGTAGAACTTTTCATCTACTGAACAGATGTCACATCTCAGGAGAAAGTCCATGATCTGTTTGTAAAGACCTGCCCACCAGTAACTTTGCTGTAATGGAGAAATTATTGCAGTCACCCATGTGTGTGCAGAAGACAGACTCTCATGTGCGGCCAGTATTAGTCCTAGTCTACGATCACTATTTGGTAATACTCTGCCCCCGCTCTTCCAAAGGATTGATGGCCATCATCATGTCTATGTCTCTTCTCGTACTGGATTGCGGTATTGCAGCAACTTTGGTGGTGCAAACCGTTGCTTTGCGGCCTCTTCAGCCAATAAATTTCTTGCAACATGCACACCAACACATTGACGACTCAAATATAAAGGACATTAGATTTTGGCAAGCATTATTTCAGCTTTACCACCTGTTTCCATAGCAACCTATGCTCCACTGTGGTGCCTTTTGAATCCCTGAATACATTCTGACTTCAATAAGGATGATACTCATTATATGACTGCACACAAAAATACAAATCACACACATTGATTTTATGGAATCCAGTATAAATATTTTGTAGTGCTAGTACTGAAGCCTTAAGTTCTGCCAGCTGTGCTGTGCAATCATCAAGTGAATGTGTGTAGGTTTTTGCAGAATGGAAGGTTCCATCATTCATATGGTCTTTTATGACTGTGCATGCTGCTAAATATTGCTGTTTTATCCCTGTGGCAGGTGTGTCGAATCATCAGTGTAAATGATGTAGTCATTGTCATCTAGAGGCATAATTTGATTAGGTAGAAGACATTCTTGGTTGTACTTGACAAATGCATCTGTTTGTAATGTGGAGTCAAATTGGTAGTCTACCTCTGTTGCAGCCAGGGAGTTTTCCCATTGTGTACATCTCAGATGTAGAGCTATTTCATTTGGAACATTTGTTCCGTTATTTTTAATTATTTCAAATATATCATATAACTCAATCAATCAACTTTTCTTTATTCGAGGTAAAAAACTCATAAAAGCATAAATACAGACATGACATTGTTACTGCTCCCTAGTTACAGTAACCGCTTTGACAGTTCTAATGAAAGCAAGGTTTATCATTAATAGAAAAAAGCATTTTGATCAATTAAATTTAAAATACCCATAAAACACTGATATGTTTTAAAAACATTATTAGACAAAATAAATTCACACATCACCCAGGACAAAATATCATTCAGTGGAAAGAAATTCATTTCTGATGGTCCACATCCAGCCCAGGAACTTTGCAACAGCGAATGTGATGACTGGTAGGGTGCTGGTGGAAATTAGTCTTAATGCCACCCTACTATCCCTAGTGCCTAACAACTTGCACATTGCTTTGAGCCAAATTCGTCTTGGATTGGCGTAGGCCCTGCATAAAAAAAGAATATGTGCAGTGGTCTCTTTTTCGTTGTTACAGGCCGGGCACATATTAGAATTGTCAACCGCCCATCTCCCAGTTAGTGCTCTTATTGGGAGAGACCCCACTCTGAACTGGAAATAAAGCTTCCTATCCCTAGGTTTTGTAATACAGTACCAAAATTGCTCAAAACTAGGTGAAGGATTAATTTCCAGAAAACGGCCCTCCATGGTAGATGGGTCAGTGGCATTCCAATTTCGATGAGGGACCATTTCCCAGTATTTTTCCTTTAAGTTGTTTTTCGATGGGAAGTGGGCTAGCTCCGGGTTTTCCCACAGCCTCTTCAACACCATTTCCCCCAGGGCTCAACTCAACTCAACTCCTTCAACCAGACTATCTTATAAAATTTGTCCATTTTCATTACCTCCAAAAAACCCTGAGCATATTGAGCGAATTCCGGGGTGAGCCAGATTCTCCGCCAATATAAAAGAGGTCGTAATCTGACCACATCGGCTAATGCTTTTCTCCCCAAATCGTACCGCAATGGTTTCATCAGGGTGCTTTTGGGGAGACCCACAAGGTTACGAAAAAACTTGTTTTCAACAAGTGTTAGTGGCGTTAAATTATCGTAATCCCAAATCTCTGCAGCATACAGTGCCGAACCTAAGGCTTTTGCCTCGTACACACGAAGGGCTGCCTGGATGGGTTTGGTAAGAGATTTGCTGTGCTCTACAGATATTACTCCCGCATTTTTGCGAAGTTTTAATGCTGCCAATTCAGTGTGTTTGCCCCATTTGATCCCCTTGTACAGATGGATGCCCAAATAGAGAAAATCCGACACCATATCCACCTTTTGGCCATTCATAACAACATTCCCTTTAAAACCATGGTGCTGGTTGAATGCAATGAGCTTCGTTTTTGCAATATTAACTTCCAACCGGTGGTCAGAACAAAAGTCCTCAAAAAGTAAAATAGGGGTTTTTGCCCCCCCCACCCCCGGGTAGGGGCATCTATGCATTCCTGCAACATTCCTTCCACTATCCCGTTGATGTACAAAGAGAAGAGCGTGGGGGCCATGGCACAGCCTTGGCGCACCCCACGCTCTACCGGGAATTCAGCCGTAACTTGGCCCTGACCTCCCCATTGGACCTTCGCATAATTAGACTCATGCAGCCTGATCACTAGAGTCAGGATCTCAGGAGGCATGCCCATCTTGGCGAGTACATTCCATAGCTGGGACCGTGGGACCAGGTCAAATGCTGCCCGCAAATCAATAAAGGCAGCGTAACTGCTGCCTTTACCCAGCACCACCGTCTTCCAGTAAAGTAGGATGAAACGAAATATCTGGTCGGTGGTGGTGCTAGTTAGTCTGCGGAAGCCAGCCTGGAAAGTTGACAAGATGTCCCCCCCCATTTACCCAATCCAATATTTTCCCCGAGGTCATTTTTCCGATTACCTTTTGGACCGTATCAATCAGGCTCATAGGCCTATAATTCCCCAGGTGTGTTTTGTCCCCTTTCTTGTATATGGGGATTATTGTGGCCCCTTGCCAGGATTTTGGGACTGGTGCCCCTGGGCGACGGCATTAGCCAACTTCGCTATAAAAATACCCCAGAGAGTTTTGTCATGGAGAAAAACATCTGCAGGAACCCCATCAGGCCCAGGTGCCTTACCACTAGAAACAGACGAAAGAGCCATCGCTACATCCTTAGTGGTGAAAACATTGTCAGTGCATGAAGTTATATTTGTAGTTTCCCCAGTCCTATCCTCTGGACGGGCTACATATTGGGAACCAAAATGATCTAACCAGCTACTCTGTGTCACATGGTTTGAAGGGGATTCGGGGCGACCTCCCTGCCCCCACTTGACCATATTCCAAAACACTTTTGAATCCTTGACCGAGCATGCATTTAAGAGATCTTGCGAATGTTGGTCGTCCCATTGAGTCTTTGCCCAGTGTATTGTTTTCTTATAGTCTTGCCTGGCTATTCTGACCTCATCCGGGACTCTTCTTTGGATTGCGCTCCCTAGGGCTTTTCATGCCCGCCTACAAGCAGCATTATACCAACTCTCTCTATGTGGCCGTCTATGGTTGCCCGTGGGCTTAGTTATTACCTTGAACAAATTCCCCCTTAAACTTTCAAAAAAACTATCACGTAGGTTAGTAATACCACCGAGAACATTCTCGTTCTCCTTGTCCTATAAAGTATTCATGGCGGAAATTACTTTGTCTAGCTCCTCCCTAATACTCTCCATCACGCCAGTGTTCATCTCGACCTGAGCCCACCTGACCCGCCTCATATCGTTTGTTGGTACAATATCAGCCACGGGTTCCTCATCGTTGATTGTCCCCTCTGTGTTGCTTCCCCACAACTGATGTGAATTACATAAAGGGTTGTGGTCGCTCTCCTGCCTGGTAACTACCTTCATATCTTCCATAATGTGCCAGATAGCCATATTACAGAAGACATAGTCGATCCTACTTTTTGATCGCCCGTTATCAAATGTGTCTACCCCCTGGCTATCGCTCGGCATTCTGCCATTCAAAGCCCTAACCCCTCTCTCACAGCATAGTGCATTAACCTGTATTATGCAGTCAGACCATCTGGCTATTGGGTTGAGATCCAATCTAGGAATCCCCCAGCGAGAGTCTTCTTCCTCCCCCGAATACCAATCACCCGCTACAAGTGGCTCAAAAGTCATATTTAAATCACCTGCGATTATCAGGTTGTTTTCGGGAGGCTGCTGGCTAATCAGATGGTCTAGGGCTGCCAAGACATAAAGATTGTAAATATCCACAGTGCCCGACAAGCCCGTTGGTAGCCTAATCAGCTGAATATCTCTATTGTTAGTTGGAATCTCAACTACTCTATCAAAAAAATCTTGTCTTAGCCAGATTGTAAGCCCCCCTTTCGGGCGACCTTTGGGTCCCTTAAGGGCCGGCACATAGAAATTCAAGAAGCCATGGAGAAACTGGGGCTCACACGCCCAAGTCTCCTGGAAAAGGCAAATATCAAAACCCATAATGAATGAGACCCATTCAGGTGATTGCAGTCTGGGACCCAATACTGCAATATTCCAGGAAACTATCTTGCCCATAACCCCTCTGTTTTCTTGCTGGGGACCAGAGATAGCTGGATTAAAAAAATTCAAGATAGTTACCCCTGAAGGTTCAATTACTAGATCTAACCCTTGGTTCCTCTCGGGGTGTACCTCCCTTTCACTACTATTTGCGGCGGTGTCATTAACCGAGCTGAATCTTTTCTGGGCCACATTGACAATACTCTTTCCTCCTTCCGTAGCGACATTGGTGTTTCTCTCCTCATTCCCCACATTTCCATTAGTCAAATTACCCATGTCGTTACTGGGTAGTCAATCTAAATTATCCAGCCCCGAGCTCCTATTCCTAAACCTATTTCTAGTTGGTGGCCCGGGAGAAATATGTGAAAATGGCAGAGGGGGCACCTTCCTGAGCTGGATACCTGAATAACTGGGCGGACTAGATCTAAACTCCAATTGGAATACGTTCTCTGCAAACACCTCAGAGCCCATCGTGAGTTCTATGACATCAAAGGTTTCCCCAGGGAGGCTTAGTCTCATTGCTTCAACTATATCCTCTCTTATGACTGATCTACATCCCCTGACAATTTATGGCTTTGTTTATCAGAGAATCTACCCCTTCCATGTGACCTTTGGCCTGATTCTCTAGCCTTGGAACATTAGTCATATAAATTTTGCGAGAAGTAGAATTTTGCACGATATGTACGTCACCCCTATTAAACACCCTGCTTTGATTAAAGGCCCCTAGTGTTTGATAATTAGAGATATTACTTTGTGTAGACCCTTCTCTTGGTCTTATTGCATTCATCTGGGACATCTCTGGCCGCCTACTACCCTCACTGGTGTTGCTTTGTGTCTTCTGTTCTCTAGGCATACAATATGGCCATATGCAAATCAGTCTGACCCTGTGCCTCATGGGAACAGTCCAGCCCGAACTGCCAAGCCATGACTTCCCCGGACCGGAAATAAGCTTCCGAGGACCGGTTTCTGGTATTCCGTCTTCAGCCCGGCTTGCTTAAATCCAGTGGTGTGGAGAGCATGGGACTCACGTCTGAGCATACCCATCCCACTCGGGGTGACAAATGCAAAAAACACAGTTGATGGACAGAATGTAGAACAATGTCATACATTCACCCCAGTACAGAGATCTGGGCCTAAATCCATTGTTTTTTTGCACTCCACACCACCCAAGTTCAGACTTGGCCATATGCAAATCAGTCTGACCCTGTTCCTCATGGGAACAGTCAAGTCCGAACTGCCACGCCATGCCTTCCCAGGACCGGAAACAAGCTTCAGAGGACCGGTTTCTGACATTCCAGCCATCCCTTGCTCACTTTGCCACTGGATTCAAGTAAGCCTGGCTGAAGACGGCTGAAATGCCAGAAACTGGTCCTAGGAAGCTTGTTTCTGGTCCAGGGAAGGCATGGCTTGGCAGTACAGTTGATGAACATAGAAGATTTCACTCAGTCAATCATCCTCTGTTTTGCTCATAGAAATATACAAAGAATAAATGAAGGGACGTTTTCAATATTTTCAATATTTGTTGAACAGTACTGATTCTTGCATAAAAAATATAAGCTGTAATGATTAATAGACAGAAGCAGACAAGGCGTTATAATGAGTGTCAACAAAGTAAATAAAACAGAGTCCCACCATCTTTTTGAGACAGCTTACATATGCATACATAAAAACAGATTATAACAATTGAGCGTGGTCTAATGATACTATCCAAAAATTACTTGTCTAGGGTGTGAATGTATGGTCTGCAAATAAAACCCACTCCTGGATGATACAACTCCTTTACCAGTTGGGTTAGAGTGTAGGACCCCGTCTTGGTTCAAACTGGACACCCCCAATGGAGATGTCACTCAGCTGGTAGGCAAAAGATTCAGCATGCAAGGACCCCTCAAGGTCAGCAGAAGGGGCTTGTCTGAATATATTAGTAAACAAAAGGCTTTATATGGAAAATTGCATCGTGTCCTCAAGCCTGGATTGTGATACGGATACAATTGATAGGCTCTACAGATAGCTGCACAACCATATGGATGCATTATTATACACATTTGTATTGCGCATGTTCGGGCCTTGTACCTAATGCCAAGGCAGTGTGACAGTGTTTTCACATGACAATCACATCTGTGAAATGCCATTGATTGATATCAACACTGAAGGACAACTGAAGGCAATTCCTAAAGCCAGCTGAACCACAGTAGCCAATGGCTGAAAGGGTCCATCTGAAATCCTCTTTCTGTATGTATATGTCTCTGCATGTATATGTCTACATGCCTCTTTTGTGTTAAACATTGGTTTTTTATGTGGTGCATAATATTATGAGATCTCAGCTTCACATTAGTAGATAAATAGGTCATCCTCAGGTTATGACGAAGGAGAACTAAAGTTCATGCTAGTAGAGGGTATCATATGGGGCAAGCTCAGCTTGGTAATAATAGGGGGGGAGATCAGAGCTTGGGGTTAACAGTGGAAGAGAGCTCAGTATGGGGTTAGTTGCAGGAGGGCAGACCTTGGTGCTAGTAGGTGGGAACTCAGATTGGTCCTACTAATGTGAGAGCTAGGCTTGGTGATAGATGGAGAGCAGAGTGGCATTGATAGGAGGAGAGCTAATCTTCTAATTAGGTGCAGAAGACAACGGTTATTTTTAATAATGGGTTAGTTCAGCTTAGTGTCCATAGGGGCGGATTAAACAGCCTGGTGTTAGATGCAGGAGGGAACAGCTTATTTTTAATAAGAGAATAGCGCAGTCTATTGTTAGTAGGGGTAAATCTCAGTTTCCTATTACTGGGGGGTAGCTTCACTTGGTGTTATTAGAGGAAGAGCTCAGTTTGGTGCTAATAGGGGAGAACTCAGCTTGGTGTTAGTAGCATGTTGGACTTGGCCCTTTTTTGCAGGGTCATCCCTGAACATTTTTCCTTCCTCCTGTGGTAAATATTTTACCGTATACTATTTTTGCCATATAATTTCGGACAAGTTACAAAGAATAGCTCAAAATAAGAGGCAGAGTCTGGGGTGTCTGAGTCTTAAAGGGCTTTAATCATAAATGACTAAATGACTCGAGTCAATGGAGATCTTAGTCCATCAATACAAGGGTTCGGGTTCGGGTATGCAATGATGGCAGGAAAAGATGTCAACGATTTATTCACAGTACATGACATATATAGTAAAATGACACAATACTATTGAATACAGTAGGCGTGACAAGTGATAAGAACACATGTGCGTAGGAAAAAGGCGTGAATATGGGTGTGCACAGAGGCGTGAACTAGAAACGTCACAGAAAAGTGTCATAAGTGGGTGGATGCTTAGAGAATTCTTGCAGAGTCAGCTGAAACCTAAAGCCTGGATGCGCGCGCAGCTAATATGACGTGTGATTGACGTGCATCTAGAGGAAGCTAAGTGTCTGACATTTAACACTAGCAGAAGAGACAGAAGTCTGGCATGTCAGATCGACCTGTTCCTAAACTTATCGGATATCTCGTGTTTGGAGGATGTCTAATCTGGAGTAAAAGGTCTTTCGGGCAGAGGCTATTCTATACTAAATGTATGTATGTCTAAGTGCAATGCGTGGAGCCGGGGCCTACCATGGTAACTGGAGCAATGAATCTCATGAAGGTGACAGGAAGGCTTGGCCCTTTGCTCTGCAGCCGAGGGTATATTTACTTATTTCACTAGACAGGAATGTGTTTTCGAGGAGCTGAACTGGCTACGCTGATAACTTGAAGGCAAAATACTGTTTTGGCAGGCAGACCAGGCCGAGCCAGGCACCGCTCGCTTGGCAGGAAGTAAGGCAGAGGTCAGGGATGCATCTTCATGCGGCAGCTTTTCAAAGACAGGGACAGAAGCGGCTTGAGCAAAAATCAGGGCCTAGCTCAGCAGAGCCAGGAAAACATGAAAGTGTACCACATAAAGACGGTGGCACGGCATACTTAGGAACTGAATTATCAATCCATTCATGGTGGATCTGATAGAGGACATGTTAACGTATGACGCAAATGTATTTGCGTCATCAAATTCGGTTGTGGAGGGAAGTTACATGCACTTGAATTCGTACATGGAGTCGATGGGATCTACGTTAGGGGACACACTTGACCATAAAAATTCCAATTACCTCATTCCCTCCTTGTCCCCTACGGACCCATTAAGATATATCAATTTTCATGAGACCATCTATTTGTTCATATAACATCATTTGTTCTTCTTTCTTGAGTCGGGAATGGGAACGTGCACTTGAATGGGGAACACATGCTGTGGCGCACAAGCCGCAAATCGCTGGCCCACATTGTAAACATAGACAACAACTGAATACTATGGCCAATATTATTCCCAGGAATGACAGTAGCTTCCATCCCCAGGCTGTTATTACATTACAGAACCAACCGGACCAAGTCCAGGAGCCTGGATTCTGGTGTATCAGATGAGCAATCTCGTGAAGTCTGGTAATAGCTTTATAGACTGATGGCGCGTTATTTGGAATAAACACGCAGCAACTAGATCCGATGACTCTACAAGCCCCGCCCCTATCGGCCAGGATGACGTCAAGGACAAGGCGGTTCTGAAGAACAACAAGTCTCATAGCAGACTGCTCCTCTGTTAAGTTACCCAAAGCTGAAGTAGTCTCATTCACTACTGCCTTGAGAATTCTGGTTAATCTACGTATTGGTTTACTATTGGAGACAGTTCCTAGATAGGGAAAGAATCCTTTATTGAAATCAGTATATTGTTCCCATGTAGTTTCAGTCAGATCAACTAGCGGGAGGTCTCTTTTGTGTCTAACAATATTAAGGCGGGAATTCCTGTGATAGTCAGATGGGGCTAGGAATACTGGTGGCAACAAAAATGCAATGAAACAGGTACCATCCCAGTCTGGAGGTAAACGGACATAAGCTGTCTGACCACATATGAAATAAGAATGTCGGGAAGCTTTGAATGTAGACTTGCCTTTATCACTGAATTCGACCACAGTAGTGCAGTCACTGTGACCTAGATGTACTGAACCATGTTTTCTGACACACAATACACCTTTTGCTGGCAGAACTGATATAGATGGCAAGTCTGGACTGGTTTCTGATTGAACATTTAGAATCATGAGGTTAAGTGTGAAGTTGCCTAACCCATACACTTCATTTTCTAGATCTGTCCCTGTCCTTTGTGGAAGACCCTCCTCATTCGGGAAACATGCTTTGTTCATGACTGTGTTCAGATTTCCCCATATCCAATTGCCTTGGGAAACCCTAGAGTCGGTGTCTATAGAAGATATTAAACTAAACCATGCACCACAGGAACCATTATGTGTAAACGGGTAAGGAAAGAGGGGCAGAGCTCCCTTGTAGTTCTGATAGGGAGGGAGTCGGCCACATATCCAACAATTTGTAGCATTGTTGATCTGGTGAGAATGATGTAACATACGAATGAATGTATTGTTGCGCAGCGCAAGTCGATAAGATAATTCGTGTGGAGGTAGAGCACTAAACGTGTGCTCGGCAGTGGCATTAGGAAAAGAATGTGCAAGAGGAAAATACATGTATAGCATCCAACTTAAAACAATAACCGTAAGACTCAGAAAAAACATAATAAGTAATGTGCAGACGCATCTGCTACGGAGATTTTGACAGTAACGATTTCTTTTCATGATCTCCTGTCTATCTCTCTCTCTATTTGGGTCTAACTTATACATTGTCAGAAACTGCCTAACCGCTTCACCCGAGGGGGACTTAAACAATTAAACTGTCTGACTTACTAGACCTCAATTTCTGTCTGTACTCCTCTTGGGGAGTTTTCTCTAGAAGGGGGAGTTTAGTATCAGTCTCTGGAATGTTAGAGTCCTGGGATTCAGATTTTGGCGTATGTCCATAATGTCTTTTCACGTGACTTGAGTGGAGCCAGCCCTTACGGCCCTCCACTTTGACTGCAGTCCTTGTAGTTAACAAAACAATCTTCGGCTCCTTCCAGCGGGGCTCCAGCGGACTCTTCCGATCGAAGTTGCGGATGTATACGAGGTCACCAGGGACGATTTTGTGTGGCTTCACATCGGTGTTGTCTGGGAAGGCTGCCGCGACCTGTGAACGACATGATTGTAGTGCAGACATCAAGGAAGCAAGGTAATCTGTCAACATAGTACTTTCAACATCAGTAATCTTTCGCGGCAGAGGCGTCCCCCACATATTAGGAGGTCTACCGAAGACCACCTCATACGGGGATAGCCCTGTCCTAGAATGGGCTACCATTCGCATATAGAAGAGTGCAACTGGCAATGCTATTATCCAGTCCACTCCCTTCTCTTTACACACTTTTGCAAGGCGAGTTTTCAGAGTCTGATTGTGTCGCTCCACGAGACCTGCTGCCTCCGGATGCCGGACACAGTGAAACTTCCACTGGTACCCCAATAGAAGACAGACCTGCTTCATAAGCTCGGATGAGAATGGCTGACCGTTATCTGAATACACGACACGGGGCAAACGGTATCGAGGGAAAAACTCACGAACCAGCTGTCTGGCAGTGGTCGGGGCAGTGTAATCTGGGACGGGATATGCTTCTGTCCATCGGGATAGGGCACATACGACTACGAGGACATACTTGAATCCTCGGCATCTGTCCATCTGAATATAATCCATCTGGAGGACTTCAAAAGGATAGTCGGGAGGATGAAATCCACCTTGCTCTACGGGAATCCCTTTTCCTGGATTGAACTGACAACAGATCATGCAGGTACGCACTTTCTGTTTTGCTGCTGCTCGTAAATGTTTGTTGAACCAAAAGTTCTGTAAACTGTCTAACATGGCTTTTTCTCCTAAGTGCGCGGGACTATGTGCTGTGTTAATGATAACTTGAACCATAGAGTCGGGGAGAAACCATGTGGTCTTTCCCCTCGTCATCCATCCCTGATCTGTCCGGACCCCTCCTTGTTCAGCCCATTTCTTTATTTCATCTGCAGTAGCATGTGTCTGTATGTCGATGACATCTTGTGTGGGGTCCCTAACTGTCATGCAATGTGTCAGTGAGGTTACATCAGTTTTTGTCATGTTCATCGTTTGAGTATGAGTCAGTGCTGTATGTTTCGCTGTTCGGTCTGCAAAGTCGTTACCCTGAGAAATCTTATCAGTGACTTTTGTATGTGCCTTGCACTTCATGATGGCTATGGCTGTAGGCAAATGTATTGCTTCCAATAGGGCTTGAATAAGGGGACCATGTTGAATCTTGGCTCCGTGAGAGGTCAAGAAACCTCTTTCTTGCCAAAGGACACCGAAGTCGTGAACGACTCCAAATGCATAACGTGAATCAGTGTATATGTTCACTTTCTTGTTCTTGGCTAGTATGCAGGCTTGGGTCAGAGCAATGAGCTCTGCTGCTTGGGCTGACAGGGTATCAATGCGTTGTGTTTCTATGACTTCAGTTTCAGTGGTCACTGCATATGCGGCCACTAACTCTCCTGTACTTGTTCTTAAACATGAACCATCCACATAAAGTGTTAGGTCTGGATTGGATAATGCGACATCTGTCAAGTCTTGTCTGGGTTTCGTAACTGTGTCAACTACATCTACGCAGTCATGTGGAGTAGGTTCTGTTGTGTTCGATGGTAAAAGTGTAGCAGGATTAAGTGTATTGCAACGTCTGATTTCTATGTGTGGCTGGAATAATGTCAATTCATAACCTGTTAGTCGTGCTATAGTCAAGTGTTGAGTCTGTGTTCTGTTTAGGAGAACCTCTACGGAATGTGGAACCTGTACCGTCAATTGATGTCCTAGTACAATAGAATCACTTTGTCTGATTGCTAGCGCTGTAGCTGCAACTGACTTTAAGCACGCAGGCAAGGCCTGGGCTACTGGATCCAATGTACTCGAAAAATAAGCACACGGTCTGTGTTTGTCTGCTTGTAACTGAGTGAGAACCAACAACGCTGTGCCATCGCGTTCTGTGACAAAAAGTGTAAAAGGTTTGCTGTAACATGGTGTTGCTAAAACTGGTACTTGACATAAGGCTTTCTTTAATTCGTCAAAAGCTTGTGTATGTTCCTGTGTCCATGGGAGAACAGTCGAAGACGCTGCCTCCTGTGTTGTCAACTGTATAAGCGGTTTAGCTAGAAATGCATATTGTGGAATCCATTGTCGGCAATAAGAAGTGAGTCCAATAAAGGCTCGTACTTCTTTCTGTGTCTTGGGTTGCGGAAGATGTGCAATTAACTGAATACATTCAGGTGTCAGCTGCCTACCCCACTTGGTCAGCAAGTGCCCAAGGTACACCACTTGCTGAGCACAGAATTGTAGCTTCGAAGGAGACACCTTGTGTCTCTTGTCCGCCAAGAAATGCAAGACTGTCAGTGATGCTTGTTCACATTTAGGTTCACTACGGGCGGTGATCAATAGATCATCGACGTATTGAAGTAGGGCAGTGTTGGCGGGCATGTGAATACTGTCAAGTTGTCGCTTTAATGCTTGGCTATAGATGCTGGGGCTTTCTGTGAATCCTTGAGGTGCGCGTGCAAATTTGAAGCTTCGGCCATTTAACCAGAATCCGAAAAGGTATTGGCTTTCCTGATCAATGGGGACACTAAAGAAGGCGTTCTTGAGATCGATTACAGTAAAGAACGTCGCTTCAGAATCAATAGCTGTCAATAGTGATGAAATGTCTGGAACCACTGGATATTGTGGTATAATGCATTTATTTAATTCTCGTAAGTCGATCACTAATCGATAAACTGGAGGTGCATTTGGATCAGTACGTTTAAGAATTGGAATGATAGGGGAATTACAAATATTGGAGTCGGTTTCTACAACCACCCCTTGTGCAATGAGTTCGTCAATGATTTTCAGTAGGGCCACTACAGCATCAGGTGGTAACTTGTATTGTCGGATTCGTGGTAGTACTACTCCTGGCTTGAGTGTGACACGATATGGAGTAATGTGCATACAACCTACATCAGTGGGGCCTTTTGCCCATAAATGTGCAGGAACATTCTGTAACCTGTGATCAAAATCTCTCAATACATAATGTCCCTTAAAATCACGAAGGAACAACCTTACTCCTTCTGGAGAACAACAAATTACAGCTCCTAGAGCTTTCAGAGTCTTAATGCCAAGCAAGTTTTCTGGACATGATTTTGTGAGCAATAAATCTGTAGTACGGGACAATGGACCAACTGCAAGTGGAACTGGTTGTGATACTTCATTAACAATAGGCTTTCCTGAAAATCCAAGGGAAACATTCTGTGAGCCTGAGAGGGGTGCCCCTGGAACCTCGTCGTGACTGATTGTTGTCCTGCTTGCCCCTGTGTCAATCAAAAACTTTCTATCCTTCCCTAATACCTGACTATGTACATAAGGACCCTCTTGATCTACAGGAACCTCAATAAGAGGCAAGCCAACTTCCCTCTCTAGGCTGATAATCGGGATAGTCAGATTGTGCATACTGGTACATCTGCTGTGTGACATGTTGAGTTGCGGCAATGGGCTGTGGCTGTGGTACCGCTACGGTCTGTTGTGAATTCTGCATAGGCTGTATATTCTGTGGAACATGTTGTTGGACCTGATCCTGTCTAGGAGGACGCGGTCTCTCTTTAGTTTTACCTGTAGCTATGTTGTGTTTCAAAACTGCACAATCGTTTACATAGTGACCTGGCTGTTTACAATAGTTGCATGTCCCTTTAACAGGAGCTGCTGAATTGTTGGACTGTGTCGTACCCCTTTTATGACCGTCAGCTGGAACTGACTGAGCAACTAGTACTTTATTTTCGTATCTTTCATACATCTCTGTTCGTGATCATGTTCCTCCCTGATTCTGTTCTGGTGATACTGTAACATTTGTAACATTTGTGAAGGCGTATTAGCTTGCCATGTGCTCTCGACTTTCAATACACGGTTCTTAACCTGGGGCAATGAATTCTCGACTAATTTAGATACAAAAAGATGTGGGTATGACTCGCTACTTGTTTTCAGGCCACTATTAATAATAAAACATTTCTCGAATCGGGAATAAAAATCGCTAGTGTCTTCGTCATGTTTCTGTTTACAGGCTGAGATCGCATCCCAGTCCTCCTTTTTAGTTGCTAACAGTCTTGGCAAAACCTGTACTAACAATCCTGGTAATGCTTTAGTTTTCACCCCAAGACCTAAACCTGGGGTTCGACCAGTTTCTTCTGTTTCTAATTCAGCCCAATTAATTTTTTTCTCTCCCACCTCCCATTCCTTTTCCTTGAGTTTCTCGTAAATACCAGCAGGCAATAATACTTTCAATATTTTCATAATGTCAGGATAGGTATAATCTCCCATAAGTAACATGTCTTTTATTTCACGGTGAAAACCTGCAGGGTCTTTATCATGACTTGGCACTATTTTCTTCATTTCCAATAATTCCATCTTAGTTATGGGCGTGTATACAAACACACGTTCAAGGGTATCATCGGGTTTCCGGATTGGATGTACTTCTCGTAAAGGGTTCTGTTTGTCTAGGTGATAGGGTTGCCTGACTGGGGGTGGAACGGAAACAAGATGTGGAGTCAGGAAAGTTCTATATTTGTGACGTTGTTCTAAGATCGTTTCAATTAGGTCGGTACCTAGACCTCTCTATCTTCTCAGGAGTAAGTCTTGTAATAAGTTATATAACGGACCTGGGTCAGATGCTTGGTTTTCATACTGTATAATGAGGTGTTGTGTCATGTATATACCAGCTAGTCGCTGTTCTTCCGGGGTAAGACTTAAGAACGTTTGCACTACTGAATCGTCTTTATATATGCTGTCATCCCCGGCCCACTGAACTGCGGACCGGGCTAGTTCTTGATCGCGTAAGGTATTGAGTTCGTGATAACCTATCCTTTCTTTCAATACTTTGTCAGTAATTTGAAATACATGTTCGAGGGTACATCGCTCTGGTATTGGACAAAGGTAACGTTTCTTGTTATTCAAACGAATGGGTCTATCGAAGGGCCTATCAAGTGGATACGGTCTAGGGAGTTTCTCTCTACCTACATATGCTATCATGTCTCTTTCTACCTGTTGCGAGGTTTCTGCTGTAGTCTCTGGTTCATCCTCCTGCGAGGAATCCTGATCGTCTGATTCGAGTGGCTTTTCAGATTCTCGACGGGCATGTATTGCTATTATTTCTTTACGGATCTTTCTAACCATAGCATGTACACATTTTTCTCTATCGTGTTTACCCTCCGCAATATTCTGGCTCCATCTGTTCAATCTATCCATCTCTCCTTGTGGAAAGCCTGCCTGATCTTGTTCCCTTATTAAACAATTAACCAAAAATCGCATTATTAAACCTTTGTTCTCAACTTTCTGATGTGACATGGCTTCACCAACACTCTCCGGTCTTTCTCCTGTTCTAATAAAGTGGTACATATTGTCTAGATGGTCTGGCATTTCTGGTAGTAATTTCAAATAATCTGTAACACGTCTTAAACGTAGGGAAGCTAACAACATGGGTCCTGTTCTACCAGGCACTGTGTCATATCTGCAATCCGTAAGCTGCTCTTTAAGCTGTTCGGCCGGGGCTCCTTTAGGTGTTCGCGACATTGCCCATTTTCTCATTGTCACTCGGTGTAACGGTGGCGGGGTGTGGTAACCTCCTGTAGCACCTCCTGAGGCGGAGGCTTGAACATAACCTTGCTGTAGGGTCGGTATCTGTTGTAACGGGGTTGGAACCTGAGCAGCGCCAGACCCAAAAGGATTAAGCGGGTGAATAACAGGGGGAACAGCGGGTAAGGGTGCAGGAAGCGGACCTGGAGGGGTCTGCTGGTGTGGACCTGGGGGCTGATGATCCGCAGGTGGTACGGGTACATGGGCAGGTACATTGGTATATGCGGGAGCTACATCGTCTAAATAGGAAGAAAGGAAAATGTCTGCTGCAGTCTTATGACGTATTTTAGTCGGAACCAATGGAGGGGGCAGATCTTTCGGTATTTCCGGGGTCGCCTTGGGCAGGCCCTCGGCCAGGACTGGATACAATCCTGTAATAATTGCGTTACTCTGTCTGTCGTGTTGTTCCATTCTAACTCGTTCTCCTTCTTTTATTAGTTCTTTTTCTTTAGCTTTTTCGGAATCCTCTCTACTTTTCTCTACTTTTCTGAGTGCTTTCTCTGTTCGTCTATGTGACTCTTTACGCCATAATTCAATGGCCTCTTTCTGTGACTGTCTGGCTTTCTTTTTCCACAATGCTTCCTCTACTCTCATAATGCACTCGGCATCCCATGTCCCTGTAACGGGCCATCTCTGATTCTCTGCCAAGTCTTTCGTGTAGTCCGCCCACAAGTCGAGAAACAATATGGCATCTAGGCCGTGCTTGTGGTACATAAAATGCCCAGGAGTGTCCCTGGGTGGGATGGGAACAGCTTCCTCTAATATCCCTTTCCTAGTTCCTATCTGTCGTAATTTCGAGAATAAAGGCATTGCTACCTTGATCTAGACACTATACATAATAAACACAGTAAGAGAAAAATGTGAACAATCACTCATACCACGACATTAAAACACATTAAAACATTTCAAAACGAACAACAAAAATATATACTTGAATACTTGATGCACTGCTAAACAGTACAGATACACTGCTAAAACAGTGCAGACCGGGTCTGTGTACCCAAACCCGTCTTGACCGGACACAATTTAATGCACCCGTCTTGATGCGTCCCCAGCAACGGTACTCACCGGGAAGCACGGAACGGAAGGCCTCGGAAACTCGACTGGACTGGACTGACGTCACTGCTTCTGCCGCGCACTACGCATGTGCCTCGACACTACAGGTGGGCCTCTCGATACCTCGGACACTGCTCTCTCGGCTGGGCTCTGGTCGGGATCCTCCGCACTCCTCACCGCCTCGTCTGGATGTCGGCCGCAGTCTCCGTCACCTCCGTAGGCCTGAGGGAGATACAGGAAATCCTGCAGATGCGCATGGGGTCCGTCACGGCCGTGGCAGGAGACCAGGCCTGCGACGCATCTCCGGCGCGTGGGGTGGGGGAGGGGTTCCTATTCGGGCGCCAAATTATGTGGTAAATATTTTACCGTATACTATTTTTGCCATATAATTTCGGACAAGTTACAAAGAATAGCTCAAAATAAGAGGCAGAGTCCGGGGTGTCTGAGTCTTAACCCCTTCCATGCTGATGACAGAACGGTTCCGTCATCAGCTACGGGTGAGCTGTGCTGATGACGGAACCGTTCCGTCATGAGCCCGTTAGAACCTTAGAACCTTCAGCACAGCGCGAAAATTCGCGCCGCGCTGAAGGGGTTAAAGGCCTTTAATCATAAATGACTAAATGACTCGAGTCAATGGAGATCTTAGTCCATCAATACAAGGGTTCGGGTTCGGGTATGCAATGATGGCAGGAAAAGATGTCAACGATTTATTCACAGTACATGACATATATAGTAAAATGACACAATAGTATTGAATACAGTAGGCGTGACAAGTGATAAGAACACATGTGCGTAGGAAAAAGGCGTGAATATGGGTGTTCACAGAGGCGTGAACTAGAAACGTCACAGAAAAGTCTCATAAGTGGGTGGATGCTTAGAGAATTCTTGCAGAGTCAGCTGAAACCTAAAGCCTGGATGCGCGCGCAGCTAATATGACGTGTGATTGACGTGCATCTAGAGGAAGCTAAGTGTCTGACATTTAACACTAGCAGAAGAGACAGAAGTCTGGCATGTCAGATCGACCTGTTCCTAAACTTCTCGGATATCTCATGTTTGGAGGATGTCTAATATGGAGTAAAAGGTCTTTCGGGCAGAGGCTATTCTATACTAAATGTATGTATGTCTAAGTGCAATGCGTGGAGCCGGGGCCTACCATGGTAACTGGAGCAATGAATCTCATGAAGGTGACAGGAAGGCTTGGCCCTTTGCTCTGCAGCCGAGGGTATATTTACTTATTTCACTAAACAGGAATGTGTTTTCGAGGAGCTGAACTGGCTACGCTGATAACTTGAAGGCAAAATACTGTTTTGGCAGGCAGACCAGGCCGAGCCAGGCACCGCTCGCTTGGCAGGAAGTAAGGCAGAGGTCAGGGATGCATCTTCATGCGGCAGCTTTTCAAAGACAGGGACAGAAGCGGCTTGAGCAAAAATCAGGGCCTAGCTCAGCAGAGCCAGGAAAACATGAAAGTGTACCACATAAAGACGGTGGCACGGCATACTTAGGAACTGAATTATCAATCCATTCATGGTGGATCTGATAGAGGACATGTTAACCTATGACGCAAATGTATTTGCATCATCAAATTCGGTTGTGGAGGGAAGTTACATGCACTTGAATTCGTACATGGAGTCGATGGGATCTACGTTAGGGGACACACTTGACCATAACATTTCCAATTACCTCACTCCTGGTATACTTTCTGACCTGGTGTTGGTGATTTTAGTACTCTGGGCACTTTATCACTGCTGTCCAGTGTAAAGTGCATGTACTTAATGTTAAAATATGGTAAAATTGGTCTACACCTGTTTGGCGTATCTAACTTAAATATCAGTCCCTTGTAAAGTGAGTTATTATATACCCAGGGCCAGTAAATGAAATGCTACTGGTGAGCTTGGAGCGCTGCTTGCACCACCCGCCAAAGTAGCCTTTCAATCCTGTCTCAGGCTTCTGCCACTGCAGGGACTGCACGCGCACTTTATTGCCGCTGTGACGTGGCACAAAAAATGAGTGCCACGTCTGTGACTCCCCTTTTACTACATATCAGTCACCCCTAAGGTAGGCCCTAGCAAGCCCTATGGGCAGGGTGCAATGTAGGTAAACGGTAGAACATGTGCCTTAACTGTGTGGCATGACCTGGTAGTGACAAACAGCCATTTTGGTTTCTCACCAGCATGAGGCTGTCCTCTCAAAGGAATGCATTGGAAAGTCCCAGGTATGTGTTTCAGTGGTAATACCTGATATGAGAGGAGCAGTGTGATCAAGTTTGATATGTGTGGAATAGTGGTATTAAATGCTACGTTGTGGTGTGCTCAGATTTATTGTCACTATTTTAGAAATGACGCTTTTAGAAGTGGGCATTTCTGTGTGCTATGTATCTTTATGCCTACTTGTTGTTTATTTTTTTTCTGGCTCTGGAGTGACAGAGACTGGGGAGATGCAGTTTCCCCTGAAGGGCTCGGCGATGCAGCACTAGGCTGAAAAGTTGGATCTGCATTTGGAGTAGTGGGAGGAGTAGTCCCGACCCTGAATAGGTCTTGTACAATGATGGCTCCACCCCCCTGCGGTATGTCTGGGGCCAGGACCAACACTGTCAATGGGGACTGTTGTGCACTGTAAACAAATATTTGAATGCCCCCCAGAACACAGAGCCCTGTGCCAGGGAGAGAACAAAGACCTAGCTGGTATGAGTACTAGGGCTGTGAACTCATGGAATTGGTACCTGCTTGTAGTTGTGTTACTGAAGGGCTGCTGTGCGCCAGGGTGAACCACCACAAAGGGGTGCCCTTCTGCCAGATGGCCCTGTATGTTGGCCTGCTTGGGCCCAGCTCTACCTGATGTGTGGCTCCTGTCTGGAGCACAGGAGGGACTGGACTTTTATCCTTCCTACTATATTGGAAGAAAGTGCCTGAAGTGCTCCCTCGCGGGTGTAGCACTTTAATTTTCTTGCCCAGCCTTGCCCTTTGCCAATTGCAGTAGAGGGGCGCTGCCTCCCCCTGGCAGTGTCTCGCTGTGAGAGACTCGGAGCATGGAGAGCTTCCTCTGCTGAGACGGCAGGCGCTGGTGAGCGCTCTGCTGGTCCTTGTACCTGGGACATCCCCCGGATGGGAATTCTGCTCTTGGTGTTCATGAGAGAGCATTGGGAGCCATTTGTTCTTTTTCATTTGCTCGCATGAGCACTGTGCCCTGTACGAAGCAGACCGTCAATCAGAAGACAGGCAGGAAGAGCCTGAACATGGGTGGGGCCGACCAGAGGAAGCCAGGTCAGAGCAAGAAGCCAGGTGAAAGATGCCTGGTGTGGGCAGAGCTCCCGTGCCGATGAGGAAGAGCCCAGCGTGGTTCCCAACAACAGAGAAGTGGAACTTACAGAGGTATTGTGTTGGGAGGTTTCTCATGATCCACGTAATTCACTACTGGGGATCATGGATGGGCTGGATGGGTCCAGAAATGAAAAGTTTGTTTTTTAATACAGCCATGATTGTGGCCAAGCGGGACATAGCGGCGGCTTGGAAAAGTCCTGATCCACCTGACCTGGGGAGGTGGTGTGGAGGGGTTGGTTGGTGCGCATCCTAGGAGAAAGCCCTTTACATGGCAAAGGGGTGCAGCAACAAGTATTGTAGGGTGTGGGGATAGTGGTTGGGTAATGTGGAGAGTTCTGATTAACCTGATTCCATAACTTACCTGTGTATGTCTTAGGGGGTTAGTGACTGTGGAATAGATTGCTTACAGGAATGTCTTTGATTTAATGATCTCCGTGTATTTGCTGATTTGTTTCACGTTTTTGAAAACAATAAAACTTGATCATCAAAAAAAATCTGAGTATTTCATTCAAGCTTTCTCAGACAATCCTACTCACATATTCCAGAGACGTCTGAAGTGGGAAGGTTAATCAGCCTCAGCTGAGCATGTACACCCTGTGTTTTGGCTGAAGGTTTTAAACATTTCTGAAAGGAATAAAAGTTCCATTATTGTGCAAAACCCTATCTCTTAAACCTTTTCCTTCTTTTCCTTTCACAATGACTGAATCTGCGTCTAGCAGTGGAAGTTCGGAGGGAGATGATTTTGCTAATACTCTTAACATTACAGAAAACTGCTGACAAGCAGTAACCCATATCTCAGAATCCAAGTTGATGGTTACGCCGCTCCTAATAGATCTGCCAGCACTCGGCACTACTCAAAGTAAAAGGTACGCTTCCACTTCCCCAAATTGACACAGCCACTAGCACATTGAATGAATCAATCATGTAATTAAAAAACATCCTTAAAATCTTTCTAGGCTTCTTTGTTCGGCCACGCTATTCATTTAAACGGACCTCCAAAAGACCTCCTCTGAAATTCTACATTGAGCAGCCTTGGTATGTAGCGCACACCGTCATTATAGCTACTTCATGGTAATAAGGAGCCCACACACTAGACTAAGCAAAACATTGCTTTTGTATCCTACAGATACAAGACACATACAGCCCTGATGACAGACCAGTAACTCCAGTCTGATCTAGAAACGCGTCGGCAGTTTTGTTTGGGAGATACAAAGTATCATTGTTGTACAAAAGCTAGGACCGGCTGGTCCAGCATTAACATATATATAAGTCATTTAATTACTTATATTCTATCCTCCCAACCCCTAGTTTCTCTCATTCAGTGTTTGCAAGTTTTTTGTTGTTTGTGATAAAAATGTTTGTATTATTTTTTCAATAATTGTTTTATTTAATGTCTGATGTGAGAATACTTTCTAATGTGTGACATAATGGTTTCTAAATGTGTAAATAGTCTTTGCCTTTAATGTTTGTTAAAGTTTGTTTAGCCTTGTAAATATTTGCAATCAATGTCTTTTTCTGTCTTTATGCCTACTTGTTGTTTATTTTTTTTCTGGCTCTGGAGTGACAGAGACTGGGGAGATGCAGTTTCCCCTGAAGGGCTCGGCGATGCAGCACTAGGCTGAAAAGTTGGATCTGCATTTGGAGTAGTGGGAGGAGTAGTCCCGACCCTGAATAGGTCTTGTACAATGATGGCTCCACCCCCCTGCGGTATGTCTGGGGCCAGGACCAACACTGTCAATGGGGACTGTTGTGCACTGTAAACAAATATTTGAATGCCCCCCAGAACACAGAGCCCTGTGCCAGGGAGAGAACAAAGACCTAGCTGGTATGAGTACTAGGGCTGTGAACTCATGGAATTGGTACCTGCTTGTAGTTGTGTTACTGAAGGGCTGCTGTGCGCCAGGGTGAACCACCACAAAGGGGTGCCCTTCTGCCAGATGGCCCTGTATGTTGGCCTGCTTGGGCCCAGCTCTACCTGATGTGTGGCTCCTGTCTGGAGCACAGGAGGGACTGGACTTTTATCCTTCCTACTATATTGGAAGAAAGTGCCTGAAGTGCTCCCTCGCGGGTGTAGCACTTTAATTTTCTTGCCCAGCCTTGCCCTTTGCCAATTGCAGTAGAGGGGCGCTGCCTCCCCCTGGCAGTGTCTCGCTGTGAGAGACTCGGAGCATGGAGAGCTTCCTCTGCTGAGACGGCAGGCGCTGGTGAGCGCTCTGCTGGTCCTTGTACCTGGGACATCCCCCGGATGGGAATTCTGCTCTTGGTGTTCATGAGAGAGCATTGGGAGCCATTTGTTCTTTTTCATTTGCTCGCATGAGCACTGTGCCCTGTACGAAGCAGACCGTCAATCAGAAGACAAGCAGGAAGAGCCTGAACATGGGTGGGGCCGACCAGAGGAAGCCAGGTCAGAGCAAGAAGCCAGGTGAAAGATGCCTGGTGTGGGCAGAGCTCCCGTGCCGATGAGGAAGAGCCCAGCGTGGTTCCCAACAACAGAGAAGTGGAACTTACAGAGGTATTGTGTTGGGAGGTTTCTCATGATCCACGTAATTCACTACTGGGGATCATGGATGGGCTGGATGGGTCCAGAAATGAAAAGTTTGTTTTTTAATACAGCCATGATTGTGGCCAAGCGGGACATAGCGGCGGCTTGGAAAAGTCCTGATCCACCTGACCTGGGGAGGTGGTGTGGAGGGGTTGGTTGGTGCGCATCCTAGGAGAAAGCCCTTTACATGGCAAAGGGGTGCAGCAACAAGTATTGTAGGGTGTGGGGATAGTGGTTGGGTAATGTGGAGAGTTCTGATTAACCTGATTCCATAACTTACCTGTGTATGTCTTAGGGGGTTAGTGACTGTGGAATGCATTGCTTACAGGAATGTCTTTGATTTAATGATCTCCGTGTATTTGCTGATTTTTTTCACGTTTTTGAAAACAATAAAACTTGATCATCAAAAAAAATCTGAGTATTTCATTCAAGCTTTCTCAGACAATCCTACTCACATATTCCAGAGACGTCTGAAGTGGGAAGGTTAATCAGCCTCAGCTGAGCATGTACACCCTGTGTTTTGGCTGAAGGTTTTAAACATTTCTGAAAGGAATAAAAGTTCCATTATTGTGCAAAACCCTATCTCTTAAACCTTTTCCTTCTTTTCCTTTCACAATGACTGAATCTGCGTCTAGCAGTGGAAGTTCGGAGGGAGATGATTTTGCTAATACTCTTAACATTACAGAAAACTGCTGACAAGCAGTAACCCATATCTCAGAATCCAAGTTGATGGTTACACCGCTCCTAATAGATCTGCCAGCACTCGGCACTACTCAAAGTGAAAGGTACGCTTCCACTTCCCCAAATTGACACAGCCACTAGCACATTGAATGAATCAATCATGTAATTAAAAAACATCCTTAAAATCTTTCTAGGCTTCTTTGTTCGGCCACGCTATTCATTTAAACGGACCTCCAAAAGACCTCCTCTGAAATTCTACATTGAGCAGCCTTGGTATGTAGCGCACACCGTCATTATAGCTACTTCATGGTAATAAGGAGCCCACACACTAGACTAAGCAAAACATTGCTTTTGTATCCTACAGATACAAGACAAATACAGCCCTGATGACAGACCAGTAACTCCAGTCTGATCTAGAAACGCGTCGGCAGTTTTGTTTGGGAGATACAAAGTATCATTGTTGTACAAAAGCTAGGACCGGCTGGTCCAGCATTAAAATATATATAAGTCATTTAATTACTTATATTCTATCCTCCCAACCCCTAGTTTCTCTCATTCAGTGTTTGCAAGTTTTTTGTTGTTTGTGATAAAAATGTTTGTATTATTTTTTCAATAATTGTTTTATTTAATGTCTGATGTGAGAATACTTTCTAATGTGTGACATAATGGTTTCTAAATGTGTAAATAGTCTTTGCCTTTAATGTTTGTTAAAGTTTGTTTAGCCTTGTAAATATTTGCAATCAATGTCTTTTTCTGTCTTTATGCCTACTTGTTGTTTATTTTTTTTCTGGCTCTGGAGTGACAGAGACTGGGGAGATGCAGTATCCCCTGAAGGGCTTGGCGATGCAGCACTAGGCTGAAAAGTTGGATCTGCATTTGGAGTAGTGGGAGGAGTAGTCCCGACCCTGAATAGGTCTTGTACAATGATGGCTCCACCCCCCTGCGGTATGTCTGGGGCCAGGACCAACACTGTCAATGGGGACTGTTGTGCACTGTAAACAAATATTTGAATGCCCCCCAGAACACAGAGCCCTGTGCCAGGGAGAGAACAAAGACCTAGCTGGTATGAGTACTAGGGCTGTGAACTCATGGAATTGGTACCTGCTTGTAGTTGTGTTACTGAAGGGCTGCTGTGCGCCAGGGTGAACCACCACAAAGGGGTGCCCTTCTGCCAGATGGCCCTGTATGTTGGCCTGCTTGGGCCCAGCTCTACCTGATGTGTGGCTCCTGTCTGGAGCACAGGAGGGACTGGACTTTTATCCTTCCTACTATATTGGAAGAAAGTGCCTGGAGTGCTCCCTCGCGGGTGTAGCACTTTAATTTTCTTGCCCAGCCTTGCCCTTTGCCAATTGCAGTAGAGGGGCGCTGCCTCCCCCTGGCAGTGTCTCGCTGTGAGAGACTCGGAGCATGGAGAGCTTCCTCTGCTGAGACGGCAGGCGCTGGTGAGCGCTCTGCTGGTCCTTGTACCTGGGACATCCCCCGGATGGGAATTCTGCTCTTGGTGTTCATGAGAGAGCATTGGGAGCCATTTGTTCTTTTTCATTTGCTCGCATGAGCACTGTGCCCTGTACGAAGCAGACCGTCAATCAGAAGACAGGCAGGAAGAGCCTGAACATGGGTGTGGCCGACCAGAGGAAGCCAGGTCAGAGCAAGAAGCCAGGTGAAAGATGCCTGGTGTGGGCAGAGCTCCCGTGCCGATGAGGAAGAGCCCAGCGTGGTTCCCAACAACAGAGAAGTGGAACTTACAGAGGTATTGTGTTGGGAGGTTTCTCATGATCCACGTAATTCACTACTGGGGATCATGGATGGGCTGGATGGGTCCAGAAATGAAAAGTTTGTTTTTTAATACAGCCATGATTGTGGCCAAGCGGGACATAGCGGCGGCTTGGAAAAGTCCTGATCCACCTGACCTGGGGAGGTGGTGTGGAGGGGTTGGTTGGTGCGCATCCTAGGAGAAAGCCCTTTACATGGCAAAGGGGTGCAGCAACAAGTATTGTAGGGTGTGGGGATAGTGGTTGGGTAATGTGGAGAGTTCTGATTAACCTGATTCCATAACTTACCTGTGTATGTCTTAGGGGGTTAGTGACTGTGGAATGCATTGCTTACAGGAATGTCTTTGATTTAATGATCTCCGTGTATTTGCTGATTTTTTTCACGTTTTTGAAAACAATAAAACTTGATCATCAAAAAAAATCTGAGTATTTCATTCAAGCTTTCTCAGACAATCCTACTCACATATTCCAGAGACGTCTGAAGTGGGAAGGTTAATCAGCCTCAGCTGAGCATGTACACCCTGTGTTTTGGCTGAAGGTTTTAAACATTTCTGAAAGGAATAAAAGTTCCATTATTGTGCAAAACCCTATCTCTTAAACCTTTTCCTTCTTTTCCTTTCACAATGACTGAATCTGCGTCTAGCAGTGGAAGTTCGGAGGGAGATGATTTTGCTAATACTCTTAACATTACAGAAAACTGCTGACAAGCAGTAACCCATATCTCAGAATCCAAGTTGATGGTTACGCCGCTCCTAATAGATCTGCCAGCACTCGGCACTACTCAAAGTAAAAGGTACGCTTCCACTTCCCCAAATTGACACAGCCACTAGCACATTGAATGAATCAATCATGTAATTAAAAAACATCCTTAAAATCTTTCTAGGCTTCTTTGTTCGGCCACGCTATTCATTTAAACGGACCTCCAAAAGACCTCCTCTGAAATTCTACATTGAGCAGCCTTGGTATGTAGCGCACACCGTCATTATAGCTACTTCATGGTAATAAGGAGCCCACACACTAGACTAAGCAAAACATTGCTTTTGTATCCTACAGATACAAGACACATACAGCCCTGATGACAGACCAGTAACTCCAGTCTGATCTAGAAACGCGTCGGCAGTTTTGTTTGGGAGATACAAAGTATCATTGTTGTACAAAAGCTAGGACCGGCTGGTCCAGCATTAACATATATATAAGTCATTTAATTACTTATATTCTATCCTCCCAACCCCTAGTTTCTCTCATTCAGTGTTTGCAAGTTTTTTGTTGTTTGTGATAAAAATATTTGTATTATTTTATCAATAATTGTTTTATTTAATGTCTGATGTGAGAATACTTTCTAATGTGTGACATAATGGTTTCTAAATGTGTAAATAGTCTTTGCCTTTAATGTTTGTTAAAGTTTGTTTAGCCTTGTAAATATTTGCAATCAATGTCTTTTTCTGTCTTTATGCCTACTTGTTGTTTATTTTTTTTCTGGCTCTGGAGTGACAGAGACTGGGGAGATGCAGTATCCCCTGAAGGGCTCGGCGATGCAGCACTAGGCTGAAAAGTTGGATCTGCATTTGGAGTAGTGGGAGGAGTAGTCCCGACCCTGAATAGGTCTTGTACAATGATGGCTCCACCCCCCTGCGGCATGTCTGGGGCCAGGACCAACACTGTCAATGGGGACTGTTGTGCACTGTAAACAAATATTTGAATGCCCCCCAGAACACAGAGCCCTGTGCCAGGGAGAGAACAAAGACCTAGCTGGTATGAGTTCTAGGGCTGTGAACTCATGGAATTGGTACCTGCTTGTAGTTGTGTTACTGAAGGGCTGCTGTGCGCCAGGGTGAACCACCACAAAGGGGTGCCCTTCTGCCAGATGGCCCTGTATGTTGGCCTGCTTGGGCCCAGCTCTACCTGATGTGTGGCTCCTGTCTGGAGCACAGGAGGGACTGGACTTTTATCCTTCCTACTATTTTGGAAGAAAGTGCCTGGAGTGCTCCCTCGCGGGTGTAGCACTTTAATTTTCTTGCCCAGCCTTGCCCTTTGCCAATTGCAGTAGAGGGGCGCTGCCTCCCCTTGGCAGTGTCTCGCTGTGAGAGACTCGGAGCATGGAGAGCTTCCTCTGCTGAGACGGCAGGCGCTGGTGAGCGCTCTGCTGGTCCTTGTACCTGGGACATCCCCCGGATGGGAATTCTGCTCTTGGTGTTCATGAGAGAGCATTGGGAGCCATTTGTTCTTTTTCATTTGCTCGCATGAGCACTGTGCCCTGTACGAAGCAGACCGTCAATCAGAAGACAGGCAGGAAGAGCCTGAACATGGGTGGGGCCGACCAGAGGAAGCCAGGTCAGAGCAAGAAGCCAGGTGAAAGATGCCTGGTGTGGGCAGAGCTCCCGTGCCGATGAGGAAGAGCCCAGCGTGGTTCCCAACAACAGAGAAGTGGAACTTACAGAGGTATTGTGTTGGGAGGTTTCTCATGATCCACGTAATTCACTACTGGGGATCATGGATGGGCTGGATGGGTCCAGAAATGAAAAGTTTGTTTTTTAATACAGGCATGATTGTGGCCAAGCGGGACATAGCGGCGGCTTGGAAAAGTCCTGATCCACCTGACCTGGGGAGGTGGTGTGGAGGGGTTGGTTGGTGCGCATCCTAGGAGAAAGCCCTTTACATGGCAAAGGGGTGCAGCAACAAGTATTGTAGGGTGTGGGGATAGTGGTTGGGTAATGTGGAGAGTTCTGATTAACCTGATTCCATAACTTACCTGTGTATGTCTTAGGGGGTTAGTGACTGTGGAATGCCTTGCTTACAGGAATGTCTTTGATTTAATGATCTCCGTGTATTTGCTGATTTGTTTCACGTTTTTGAAAACAATAAAACTTGATCATCAAAAAAAATCTGAGTATTTCATTCAAGCTTTCTCAGACAATCCTACTCACATATTCCAGAGACGTCTGAAGTGGGAAGGTTAATCGCCTCAGCTGAGCATGTACACCCTGTGTTTTGGCTGAAGGTTTTAAACATTTCTGAAAGGAATAAAAGTTCCATTATTGTGCAAAACCCTATCTCTTAAACCTTTTCCTTCTTTTCCTTTCACAATGACTGAATCTGCGTCTAGCAGTGGAAGTTCGGAGGGAGATTTATTTATTTATTTATTTATTTATTTATGACATTTATTGAGCGCGACGAATACCCTAAGGCGTCTCGGCGCTAGACCATTCAGTTTGTTTCCATATTGTGCAGATAATTTCACTGATTAAATAGCCATGTCTTTACTTGTTTCCTGAACTGGAGGAGAGAGGAACTCGTCTTAATGTGAAGAGGAAGTGCATTCCATAGCTTGGATGCTGCTACAAGAAAACGACGATCTCCCCATGACACCGTCTTTGAACGTGGAACAACCAATTGATGCTGCTCCGATGATCGCAAGTGTCTCCTGGGATTATAAGGTTTTAATTGTTCCTTAAGGGTGTTGGGTCCTTGGTTGTTAAGGGTTTTGTAGACAATGCATACGGACTTAAACTTTATTCGATTTTTTATGGTGAGCCAATGATATTGCCTTATTGTTTCAGCGATAGGGTGAAACTTGGCAGTCCCGGACAGCAGGCGTGCTGCCGCATTCTGTATAGACTGAAGCTTGTTTATGACTCTGACCTGGGCGTCAAGAAAGAGTCCGTTGCAATAGTCCAATGAGGACAGGACTAATGAGCAAACCAGTGTTTTAATTAATGCCTCTGGTAGGAAAGGTCTGATCTTCCTTATCATTTTTAATTTAAAATGAGCCGTTGTTGCAACTTTATTTGCATGGTCCATAAAGCTGAGCCCGTTGTCAAAAATGACTCCCAGGTTCCTGACCTTTGTGATTGGGATGGGGGGTGATCCGTGGTCCGTAGGCCACCAGCAGGATGGCCATTCTGGGAGAAGGGAACCGAAGATGACTACCTCGGTCTTCTCCGAGTTTAGTTTTAAGCAATTTGTGGCCATCCATGCACTTATTGCTTTCATTCCATTTTTAAAATTATGGGCTACCTGCTTTCCATCCCCCTTAATGGCCAGGACCAGTTGCGTGTCATCCGCGTAAGATGTTAGGCCCATCCCGTATGCTCTGATGACATTTGCAAGGTCCGACACGTAGATATTGAAAAGTGTCGGACTAAGGGATGAGCCTTGGGGGACACCACATGGCAACGTGAATTGAGTGGATTGAAATGGTCCAAGGGAGACTGCTTGAGTTCTCTCCTCGAGAAAGGAGGCTAGCAGGTCTTTGGCAGCATGGCCAATGCCTAGCCTTTCGACACGGTCGATCAAGGTGTTGTGATCGACCGTGTCGAAAGCTGCTGACAGATCAAGTAGGACCAGAATCGCAGTCCCGCCTTGATCCCTTATGGCTCTAATGTCGTCAGCAGCCTTAATAAGGGCAGTCTCGGTCCCATGAAATCTCCTGAAGCCATATTGCGAGTCATCCAGCAGACGATGCTTCTCAATATACTCTGTAAGCTGAATATTCATCGCCTTTTCGGTCAATTTGGCCAAAAATGGTAGGCTCGCTATAGGTCTGTAATTTTTAAGTTCGCATTTATCGAGGCCAGGTTTTTTTAATAAGGGCTTTAGTAGAGTTTTCTTTAATAGCTTGGGATAGATTCCTGAGGATAGAATGGTATTGCAAACTTGTGTCAGCGTTGGTATAATTGAATCCCAAACTGATGATAGCACTGACAAAGGACAAGGGTCCAAAGCAGAGCCAGATTTTATAGTAGAGACTAAGGTCGATGTAAAGTCATCTGACAGTTCCTGAAATTTAGAGAAAGCAATAGTCTGCTGTGGACCTGAGAGCGCGTCATTCGTCCTAGATGATTTGACTGTGAAGGCTTGAAAGATATCGTCCACCTTAGTAAAAAAGTATTTAGCCAATTCCTCACAGAGGGCTTGGGAAGGAGGGGGAATAATATCAGGGGCATTTCCTGCCAATGTCTTGGTAATTTCGTACAGTCGTCTACTGGAGTTTTTTGCTTGCTCAATTTGGTTGGTGTAATATACCTTTTTTGCTTTGATGATCATGTCTTTGTAAAGTCCTAAGGCATCTTTATAAACTTTCTTGCTTGCTGTATCATAGGTTTTTCTCCAGCATCTTTCCAAGTTCCTGTTAATTTGCTTTTGTTGTCTTAGCTCAGTGGAATACCATGGGGCAGTTGGTTTGGACCTATTCTTAGACACAGTTTTGATGGGGGCTGTATTCTCGGTGGCCTGGGCAATCCATGTGTAAAATTGTTGTGTAGCTACATTCGGGTCGGTAGAAATTACTAGACTGGTTTTATCCAGTTGTGTTTTCAATTTAGTATGGTTAATATTCTTCCAGTCTTTAAACGGCGCATGGGTTATTGTGGCAGAGTTCTTGTTACGTAAGGAATTGGTGGTAATTTTACCAAAAATGGCGTAATGATCTGTCCACGGCATTGGGCAGATGTCCGTTATTTGAAGGCCATCCAGGTTGGAAAATATAGCGTCTAACGTATGACCCGCTACATGCGTTGCCTGCGCAACTAATTGTTTCAGCCCCAAAGTTGCCATGTCTGAAATGAGAACGGCTGAATCAGTTTGATCAGCCTGGTCTAGATGAAAATTAAAATCTCCTAAGACTGTTAGCGTTTGTTCTGTAGCTAACGTTTCCATCATGGTCGTGAGATTGGCCAGGAAGCCAGTTTTAGCCCCAGGGGGGCGATAGATCAGTAATCCCTTAAAACTAGATAGAGAACAGAGCTTTATTCTGAACTGGAGGACCTCGCAATGGATGGAAGAAATGGGGGTGATAGTAACAGTGAGGCTGTCTCTGGCTATAATCGCTAGACCGCCTCCTTTTTTTTCCTGGCTCTATCCTGCCGATAGGCTTTATAACCGCTGGGTACAGCGGTAACTAGATCTGGCTCTGATGACTCATTTGTCCAGGTTTCGGTGACAAAGAGTATGTCAAGTTTGTTGTCCGTGATTAGATCGGCTATTTCTTGGCTGTGCTTGCATAGTGAGCGGGCATTGATTAGTGCTATTAGGAATGATTCCTCTTTAGTAATAGTCAGAGGTTTAGCGTACTCAGTGGCCGTATGAAGAGGGATGGAATAATTGCAATGTGGACAAGCCACACCAAGGTCATGTCCCCGGTTAGCGAGATCACGTCGCAAGCAGAGCGCGTTAGCTGATGGTCTAAGTTCTAGTAGCTTTGTGTAAGTGTGGGCTGGGTCTATGGCCCACGTCAATCGGCCAGGGGGTATGGCCCTCGGCCCGGTCCCGGCGCGGACGGGCGCAGACGGGCTCGCCCCTGGCGCGCCTTCGGCGCGCCATCGGCGCGCCCGCTGCGCCCGCCCGCTGCGCGGACGGGGAAAGCGGTTACTTTTATACATAAAGTGGGAGGAGGGCGTTGGGGTTTGAGCGACTAGACCGCCACCCTACCTCGCTCAAGATGGCTGCTGAGGTGGGTGATGTAAGGTGTCAGCGTTTTAACACAGCGCTGAGGTCTCTGTGTTCCTGGAGCCTGTCTAGCACCTCGAGGCGATGATTTTGCTAATACTCTTAACATTACAGAAAACTGCTGACAAGCAGTAACCCATTTCTCAGAATCCAAGTTGATGGTTACGCCGCTCCTAATAGATCTGCCAGCACTCGGCACTACTCAAAGTAAAAGGTACGCTTCCACTTCCCCAAATTGACACAGCCACTAGCACATTGAATGAATCAATCATGTAATTAAAAAACATCCTTAAAATCTTTCTAGGCTTCTTTGTTCGGCCACGCTATTCATTTAAACGGACCTCCAAAAGACCTCCTCTGAAATTCTACATTGAGCAGCCTTGGTATGTAGCGCACACCGTCATTATAGCTACTTCATGGTAATAAGGAGCCCACACACTAGACTAAGCAAAACATTGCTTTTGTATCCTACAGATACAAGACACATACAGCCCTGATGACAGACCAGTAACTCCAGTCTGATCTAGAAACGCGTCGGCAGTGTTGTTTGGGAGATACAAAGTATCATTGTTGTACAAAAGCTAGGACCGGCTGGTCCAGCATTAAAATATATATAAGTCATTTAATTACTTATATTCTATCCTCCCAACCCCTAGTTTCTCTCATTCAGTGTTTGCAAGTTTTTTGTTGTTGGTGATAAAAATGTTTGTATTATTTTTTCAATAATTGTTTTATTTAATGTCTGATGTGAGAATACTTTCTAATGTGTGACATAATGGTTTCTAAATGTGTAAATAGTCTTTGCCTTTAATGTTTGTTAAAGTTTGTTTAGCCTTGTAAATATTTGCAATCAATGTCTTTTTCTGTCAGCAATTACCATGGTGTGCGTCTGTTTTTCTCGGGTGGAAGTTCACTGCGTTGGCATTATGCCGGCTTGCATAAGATAACGTACCAATTTTCCTAAACAAGAGAGAAGAAGAAGAATAAGACTGGTGTACTGTCATAGTCCACTGTAATGGAAGTCCATAGTGCTTGTAGAATTTGTTCCTTATACTCCCACTAATGTTAGAGCAAGGATGAAGAAGTCGGAGGTTACATAGATACTTTCCTCAATAGTTATGTACTGTGCTTTCAATTTGCTACTTGTACTGTGACAACTTTCTGCTCAATCATTTTGTGTTAATCTTAAGGAGCATTGGTTACAGACTATGTCTTTCTTTCTTCATGTAGTTGCTCCTTCCAAATCCAAGAGACCATCAAGGAGGAAGGAGCTGGCTTGAATGGCCCGGCAACGGAGGCTGGATGCCACTGTCGCTGAATATCGGCGGCTGGTGGCCCTGGAGGAGGAGGAGACGCAGTCTGGTAATACAACAACGTCCACTGGGACAGCTGCATCCTCCTCCGTGCGGGCTGCCAGCCAGCGCAGTGCTCCAGCGGTACGGAGCCGGGCTACCAAAGCCAAACGCCACTGCGGAGCAGCAAAGACAGCAGCTGCCCCCCACAGGATTTGCAAGGCACGCTGGCGCCGCTTATCCCTCAGACTGTCCTACCTGGAGCAGGAGGTCCTGAACTATAAGAACTTGGTGGAGGGCCTCTGCTTCGAACTTGCCACCCTCCGCAAGGAGCATGATGCCCTGGCTGCCAAAGTCAACAGCACCCTGCCATAGTGTCCCTTGCCCCTTTTTTAGAGACTTTTGGGGGGTGGGAATTGGGAGTTGGGTTTTTGGGGACTTTTGAAGGACAATCGTTGGGGTTAGGGAGGGTCTTGCGGGAGATTATTTTGTTAGGGCTATAAAGATATACTTTTTGAAACTTTATCTGACCATACCTGTTTTTTACTGCTTTTGAGTCTGGTGGGTGGGGGTTTAACAGTAAGTTTGTTTTCCTGAATAGTCCTAGGACTTTAGTAGTACTACCGTCAATCTCTCGTCTCTCCTAATACTCCATTATACTACCTCCAACCAAACGCTTATCTTACCTGTAATTTCTGTTTGAAAGTAGGGCTAGGCCCAGGGCTGGCTCCACAGGAAATCGCGATTAAGGTTGCAATCCAGGGGCCTCATTTATGAAAAGTGGCGCATCGCTGCGTGAAAACAGCGATGCGTCACTTTTCACTGCGCACTCCTTGCGACACCAATGATGCGTCATATTTAATGTATGACGCATCATGTCGCAAGGACTTACAGATACGTCAGTATTTCTGACGCATCTGTAAGCGCAAAAGTGACGCATTGCTGGAGTGTGTCACAAAAGTGACGCATCTCCAGCAATGCGTCCTTTCACATGGGGAAAGCCCCATGTGAAAGGGCTTGCGTCAGTCTTATGCCTGCTGTGAGGCAGGCGCAAGATTTTGACGCAACAGCATCCTAAAAGTGACGCAGTGAAATCTCATAGATTTCACTGCGTCACTATTACGAGGCTTTTTGCGGGGGAACGCCCCCTCTGCATACATTATACCTGACGCAGGTATAATGTGGCGCAGGGGTTTAAAAAGTGATGCATCTACCTAGATGTGTCACTTTTTAAATATGGCGCAAAAAGGGGCATGTTTTACGCCGCAGATGCGTCACAAAAATTACGCATCCGCAGCGCAAAACTGACGCAAGGCCTCATTAATGAGGCCCCAGGGCGGCTGAAATTTCCTCCTCCTTGTGGTGGTACTAGTGGTGTGACACAGTGGCAGTTGCATGGCTATGGAAAAAAAGAAAATGAAACCTGGTTTGTCCTTACTGTAGCATTACAACGGTACGATAGAGAATATAGCAGGTGATAGTACACTAGACTACAACAGTGCCACAATGTAGCCTAACAAATGGTAAAGTATTTATAGTATAACTTGTACTTGCGTAGGATTTCTTTGACATTGGCTAATACTACAAGAAATAGCACTGAAGGTGAGTAAGTCTAGAATATATCCTCGGATTCCTTCACCAGCCTGTTGCTATGACCTTATCCTCCCCAGCAAGTGTGTGGAATTATTGCTGTCAGTTAGTCACACATCAAGCAAAACCACACAACCCGGGGGAAGAGGGTTAGGGTTTGTAAAATGGATAGGAATGGGGGTTTCTTTTTGGGTAGGTTTTGTTGAGAGAAAAAAAAAAAGCACAGCATGGACAAACAATAATTGAACATAAAGAGATTTTTAGTTACAAAGCTAACCATAAATCTTTTACGTGACATAAAGGAAGTGCATGCACTACTGAATGCATTGTTACAGACAGTGTAGGGCTACATTAAATTAGGTTAAAAAAATAGCCGAAGTAAAACATATAGAATGGCTGTAGGGATCAATTTAGAAGCAGAGAGAGATCCAAGAAATGCAGTCACACACACTCATTGAATAAAATAATGGATACTGTATCTGTATTGTTGTAGTAGTCCTGTTGAATTTGGTAAGTAAGTTGCATGCAGCAAACAATTCCTCTTATTAGCGGCACTCCTCCATTCCAGCTGACGCTTCGTCCATCAATGTTGGTGACCAGAAGACACCCTGTACACTGCCTGCCTGGCGGATGCTGAATTGCGGCTCGCTAATGTGAAGCCTGACTCCATCCTTTTTTCCCCATTGCAGACTGAAACCCGGCCTGTAATTATTGAACGAAAAACAGCACTGATAAATAAATATAAGGTATGTACGCTGTGTAGTGCAAAAAGTCACACTTTGATTTTCCTAATAGACAGTACAACATTTTTGAAAGTGCGTACTCTGTCTGAGTCACCTTTTCAAGGATAAATAAGTATGGGCGAATTAATTTAGCGGATCTTTCCCCTCAAGCTAGGTGTACTGTAAACTGTGTTTGAGAGCAAAATTAGACCTTCCCAGCAGTGCTTCCACCCAGACCCTTACTAAAGCCAGTTGCAAAAATGTAGAAGACCCCCAATCAGATCTCAAAAAACGAGGCCTAGCAGAAAACTGGTGACAAAACGTACTTCAAAAGTAAAAGTAGGCCCAAATACCCCCTTACCAACCGTGGATTGTATTCAAACCACTTGCAAGCAAGCAAAAGTATCCATAGCCAGCATCGCTAAAAGACTCGAAAACCCCCCCACCCAAACACATGCAATAGAAATACAGCTAGTGCTAACCCTAACTAGCCCTAAGTTAAGAATAGTGGCAAAGGCTTTCTTTAACTATGCCAAATCCCCCCTTTCCTACAATGGATTTTCTTCAAATGACTTGCAACCAAAATTACACATTCTCACGAGTGCTCTAAGACCCCAGAACTCAGTTGCAAAAATATACAACACCCCAAAACACATGCAATCCTGCTGCTAGGGCTAACACTAACGAACCCTAAGTTACAAAAAGTGCCAAAAGCGTTTTCCTTATGGATTTTGTCCCAACCACTTCTATCCGGTATTAGACCTTCCCAGGAATGCCCAAAGACCCGCCAACCCACCCGCCAAAAAGCACAACACCCCCAAACAGCCCAAAAGCAAAATCTCATACTTACAATATTTCTCGGCCTTCGGTCCAAACGCGCTGTGTAGCTAGAACATAACTCCGGTTTACCACCATGGATTTCCTGAAAAGCAAATGCAATCAAGATTAGACTGTTCCAGCAGTGCTCCCAAACCCCGAAACTCACCCACAAACAGCCGGAACCCCCCCAAAGAGCTCCTCAAAGGCAAGCAAGTCAGCAAAAACACAAAAAAATTCCGCCTCCGATTTGGTCTAAACCACTTTTATCCGGTATTAGAGCTTCCCAGCAATGGCCCCAGAGCCGTCAACCCAGGAGAAAACGAGTAGAAGACCCCCAAACAGCCAAAGAGCAAAAGTACAAAAATGGGGACTTAATCATTTTTTTGCCAATTTCTCAAATCACTCCGCGCGCGCTCTGCAGCTAGGCCCTAACTCCCCTCTGCCACCATGGATTTGCTTCAAACCTCTTGCAAAGTAAAGTATCCATACCCAGCAGTGCTCCCAGACCCCGAAACCCACCCACAAACACCAGGAAGCCCCCCTAACAGGCCCCCGAAAACGCTACATTGAGCAAAATGTCAGAAATAGCAACAAAAAAATCAGCGTGGATTTTGTCCCAACCACTTCTATCCAGTATTAGACCTTCCCAGGAAATACCCTAGACCCGCCAACCCACCCGCCAAAAAGCACAACACCCCCAAACAGCCCAAAAGCAAAATCTCATACTTACAATATTTCTCGGCCTTCGGTCCAAACGCGCTGTGTAGCTAGGCCATAACTCCAGTTTACCACCACGGATTTCCTGAAAAGCAAATGCAATCAAGATTAGAGTGTCCCAGTAGTGCTCCCAGACCACTAAACCCACCCACAAACACCAGGAAGCCCCCCAAACAGGCCCCCAAAAACGCTACATTGAGCAAAATGTCAGAAATAGCAAAATAAAAATCAGCGTGGATTTTGTCCCAACCACTTCTATCCGGTATTAGACCTTCCCAGGAATGCCCCAAGACCCGCCAACCCACCCGCCAAAAAGCACAACAGCCCAAAAGCACAATCTCATACTTACAATATTTCTCGGCCTTCGGTCCAAACGCGCTGTGTAGCTAGGCCATAATTCCAGTTTACCACCACGGATTTCCTGAAAAGCAAATGCAATCAATATTAGAGTGTCCCAGCAGTGCTCCCAGACCCCGAACCCACCCACAAACAGCCGGAACCCCCCCAAAGAGCTCCTCAAAGGCAAGCAAGTCAGCAAAAACACACAAAAAATTCCGCCTCAGATTTGGTCCAAACCACTTTTATCCGGTATTAGAGCTTCCCAGCAATGGCCCCAGAACCGTCAAAGCAGGAGAAAACGAGTAGAAGACCCCCAAACAGCCAAAGAGCAAAAGTACAAACATGGGGACTTAGTCATTTTTTTGCCAATTTTCCAAATCACTCCGCGCGCGCTCTGCAGCTAGGCCCTAACTTCCCTCTGCCACCATGGATTTGCTTCAAACCTCTTGCAAAGTAAAGTATCCATACCCAGCAGTGCTCCCAGACCCCGAAACCTACCCACAAACACCAGGAAGCCCCCCAAACAGGCCCCCGAAAACGCTACATTGAGCAAAATGTCAGAAATAGCACAAAAAAAAATCAGCGTGGATTTTGTCCCAACCACTTCTATCCGGTATTAGACCTTCCCAGGAATGCCCCAAGACCCGCCAACCCACCCGCCAAAAAGCACAACACCCCCAAACAGCCCAAAAGCAAAATCTCATACTTACAATATTTCTCGGCCTTCGGTCCAAACGCGCTGTGTAGCTAGGCCATAACTCCAGTTTACCACCACAGATTTCCTGAGAAACAAATGCAATTAAGATTAGAGTGTCCCAGTAGTGCTCCCAGACCCCGAAACCCACCCACAAACACCAGGAAGCCCCCCAAACAGGCCCCCGAAAACGCTACATTGAGCAAAATGTCAGAAATAGCAAAAAAAAATCAGCGTGGATTTTGTCCCAACCACTTCTATCCGGTATTAGACCTTCCCAGGAATGCCCCAAGACCCGCCAACCCACCTGCCAAAAAGCACAAAAGCCCAAAAGCAAAATCTCATACTTACAATATTTCTCGGCCTTCGGTCCAAACACGCTGTGTAGCTAGGCCATAATTCCAGTTTACCACCACGGATTTCCTGAAAAGCAAATGCAATCAAGATTAGAGTGTCCCAGCAGTGCTCCCAGACCCCGAAACCCACCCACAAACAGCCGGAACCCCCCCAAAGAGCTCCTCAAAGGCAAGCAAGTCAGCAAAAACACACAAAAAATTCCGCCTCCGATTTGGTTCAAACCACTTTTATCCGGTATTGGAGCTTCCCAGCAATGGCCCCAGAGCCGTCAACCCAGGAGAAAACGAGTAGAAGACCCCCAAACAGCCAAAGAGCAAAAGTACAAAAATGGGGACTTAGTCATTTTTTTGCCAATTTTCCAAATCACTCCACGCGCGCTCTGCAGCTAGGCCCTAACTTCCCTCTGCCACCATGGATTTGCTTCAAACCTATTGCAAAGTAAAGTATCCATACCCAGCAGTGCTCCCAGACCCCGAAACCCACCCACAAACACCAGGAAGCCCCCCAAAGAGGCCCCCAAAAATGCTACATTGAGCAAAATGTCAGAAATAGCACAAAAAAAATCAGCGTGGATTTTGTCCCAACCACTTCTATCCGGTATTAGACCTTTCCAGGAATGCCCCAAGACCCGCCAACCCACCCGCCAAAAAGCACAACACCCCCAAACAGCCCAAAAGCAAAATCTCATACTTACAATATTTCTCGGCCTTCGGTCCAAACGCGCTGTGTAGCTAGGCCATAACTCCAGTTTACCACCACGGATTTCCTGAAAAGCAAATGCAATCAAGATTAGAGTGTCCCAGCAGTGCTCCCAGACCCTGAAACCCACCCACAAACACCAGGAAGCCCCCCAAACAGGCCCCCGAAAACGCTACATTGAGCAAAATGTCAGAAATAGCAAAATAAAAATCAGCGTGGATTTTGTCCCAACCACTTCTATCCGGTATTAGACCTTCCCAGGAATGCCCCAAGACCCGCCAACCCACCCGCCAAAAAGCACAACACCCCCAAACAGCCCAAAAGCATAATCTCATACTTACAATATTTCTCGACCTTCGGTCCAAACGCGCTGTGTAGCTAGGACATAACTTCGGTTTACCACAACGGTTTCCTGAAAAGCAAATGCAATCAAGATTAGACTGTCCCAGCAGTGCTCCCAGACCCCGAAACTCACCCACAAACAGCGGGAACCCCCCCAAAGAGCACCTCAAAGACAAGCAAGTCAGCAAAAACACAAAATAAATTCCGCCTCCGATTTGGTCCAAACCACTTTTATCCGGTATTGGAGCTTCCCAGCAATGGCACCAGAGCCGTCAACTCACCCGCAAAGAAGTAGAACACCCCCACAAGTGCTGAGGTTTTCTTCATTGGGCGTAATCCAGCCCTCTGCTTTGATGGAAATAGGAGTCTGGAGGAGGAGGATAGAGGAGCATTTTCATCTGAACTTGTGAACCTGAGGAATGCAGACTGCGGCACCTTCAAATCAATAAGCAAACAAGTGAAGACAGTTCTGCTGATGGGCTTGTTTTTGTGATTAGGTGATTAAAGTTTGATTTATATTAACTGTGCACAACAAAGAAAGACAATCACACAGGAATGAAAGTGAATAAGGACGAAAAAGAAAGTTATTGATTCATTGTCTCATTTTCAGGGCTCGGTGTTAAGGTCCAGGAATAAGAATAAGGCTTCGTCTTCATACTCTGCGAATTTAGGCAGGGTGAGCTCAGTGTCACCTGACAGAGTAGAAATTCCCTCATCTACGTTGCTATCCACCTCGTCTTCATCCGGCGCGCTTTCTCGTACTCTGTAATCTGGTGGTATGAGGTGCTGATTCATCTTGATCATTGTTAACCTCTCCACATTTTTGGGCGAGAGGCGGCTCCGTTTGGGAGTTACAATGGCACCAGCAGCACTGAAAACACGTTCAGAAGACACACGAGTGGGCAAGACAAGTAGTTTAAAGCCAGGTTGGAGAGCTGTGGCCACATTTCTATTTTCCCATGCCAATACGCCAATGGGTCAGCATTAACATAGACCTCTGTTGAGTCATTCAGATAGTCCTTCACCATCGACTCAAGGTCCTCATCCAAGGTTCCTCCACTTTGCTTAGCTGTTGCTGTGCCTGTGACCTTCTGAGAACCAAACCCAAGCCGAGCTAGCCAATCCTCTTCAGCCTCCAATGTTTCTGTTGTGTCTGGTGCAGATGATCCGGTTGCCGGTGTCTTTAACGGCTGAGAGGTCACTTGTGCCACAGCCACAGGTGCAGAAGTGGATTGTTTTGACTGGGGATGGCCTGCTGATGCTGATGTACTGCCTTTTCCTTCAATTTTCTGCCGTTCTCTTTCAAACCTCTTGGCTGACAAGGCTAGCCAACGTTTGTACTTTGGAACATGTTCATCATCAAAAGGAAAAAATGCTTGGCCTGCCAGCGCCTTTTTGTAGCGTGGATCCAGAATAGTAGCACAAATGTAATGCTGTTCTGAGTGGATCATTTTAAGACGTTCATCACCACGTAGGCGCTCTAATAATTTCTCCGCCAAAACAAAAGGGTCTTTGTTTTTTTCATCTTTTTGAAACACAGAACACACCTCCTTCAGTTGGTGCTCCAGCATGTACAACAATGGGATAGCTTTTCCCAAATTACAGTCCTCCTTGCTGACTGCACGCGTGAAGACCTCAAAAGGACGAAGCATGCGTGTCAGGCTTTTAACTATGTGCCATTGCTCCGCACTCATCCTCAGGTCCTTCTGGCTGTACCCTGTGTTAAGAAATATTGATTGAGTACCGTATACTGCTCATACAGACGCTCAAGCATGTAGAAGGTTGAGTTCCAACGTGTTACCTCCTCCTGGATGAGTGCTTTCACTGGCATTCGAAGGTCATGTAGCAGGCTCCTCAGATGCTTCTGGGCCTTAAAAGAATGGCTGAAATGGTTGCACATTTTTCGGCAGGTCTCCACTACCTCGTACGCTGGACTCTCTTTATCACTCAAGAATTTTTTGACTACCAGGTTTATACAGTGCGCCAAACACGGCACTCTGAAATAGTGACCCAGCTCCATGGCCTTAACTTCATTGGCCCCATTATCCGTGGAAATATAACCAATCTGGGGTTTTTTTGGGGACAGCCAGTCAAGGACCTTTGTGTTAAACTCATCCAAAATGTTTTGTGCTGTGTGACGTTTCTCCAAACCAAACATGGCTAGTGTTGCATGTTTCCGAGCAGCTTTGAAAACTTGGTCCGGGTCAACACCTGCGTTTAGCTTTGCTTTAACCCCTGAAAAAGAGACCCAGTGTGCAGTGATGCACATGTAATCAGCGCCTGCGCCACAGGTCCACATGTCTGTTGTCAGATGTATAGTGTGAACAGAACTCTTCTGCAAAGCTGCCCCAATCACCTCCAGCACATCTTCATGTTGTGCTGGAACCGCAACTCTGGCAAAATAGAACCGGCTAGGAACCTTCCATTTAGGGCAGAGCACTGCCACTAATTCTAGAAAACCAACCCCTTCTACAAAAGAAAAAGGGAGAAGGTCCAGAGCTAGCATTTTAGCCAGCTTAGTGTTGGACTTCGACGTGCGTTCATATTGCGCTTCTGTAAACAACATCTTTTTAATGTTGCCCTGGACCAAGCATTTACGGGATGATGATGATATCTTCGACCCAGTTACGCTCGCTGATGAACTTTTGCGCATTAGTGTCTCACTCTCTCCCACACTCTTAGTGTGGCTCACATGGGGTGTGCTGCTGACAGGGGTACTGGGTGTAAGTGAAGTGTTTGGCACGTCTTCTTCCTCCTCGTCATCATCTGATGAAACAGCATTACGTGCAATTCGGGTTTCCTTGATCGCCTGTAGGTGCGCAAACCATTGGACAGCGTGCTTTCTTTCAAGATGACCTCTCTGGCCTCCGGTACAATAGTTGGAACCAAACTTACCACGACTAACTGCCAACTTACAAATGCTACAAATGGCGAGGTTTTCCTTTTTTGTGGAAACACTAAAGAAGTCCCAAACTGCGTACTTGAAATGTCTTTGGGGGACGGAGGAGGCGGCGATACTGGTGGTGGTGGTCCTGCTGCTAATGCCAGATGAAGTGGAGGATGTGGATTGCCGAACTTCAGTACGTTTTGCACTTTCACCACCACTAATTGAGGTCGAGGTGGATGGAGGTCCCTTCTGGCCACTAAGAAATATGGAAGCGGTAGGTGTTGGTGTACTAGTTAACTCCAATGATTGTGGTGTTTCTTTCATTGCCTCCTTGTCGACAACATCATCACACGCAGCAGCTTCTCGGGCTAGGGTCAATATGTCTTTTTGCTGCATGCCCGCTGGGGCTGCAGTGACCTTTATGATGACTGGCTCGTCGTCGTGAGAGGCTTCATCAGCAGCAGTATCCGTCACTTCTTGTTGAGCCTCATCACACTCCATAGCTATGAGTTTATCGACAACCTTCCTTTTACGCTTAGGTACCTTTGTCAGATCATGGTGTGCCTCACTCTCAGACCGCAGTGGTGGTTCCCAAGTTTGATCCATATCATCAGAAGGAGGTGGGCTTGAAGAAGATGTAGACACCCCCCTTGATCCTTTCCTTGCTAGGGATGTGGAAGACAATGAATGATCATCAGGAGGTGTGGCTTCCTCAAATGATACCTCGGTTTGATTGTCGATTTCCTGATGTGCCCCTACTTCGGGAGGAACAACTATTGTGGGCACTTGTGACCCTCCATGCACCTCTGCTTGCGCATCTCCTTGTGCTGCCTCTCCTTCCACATGTACATGGGCTTGTACTTGCACATGTGTTTGTTGTTGCGGCTGTGGTTGTTCAACACTTGTCAGATGAGTTACAACAACCTGTGTTGATTCAGGGACATTGCTGCTACTTTCTTGCGATGAGCCAACATCAATGGTCGATGGTGATTGAAGAAGTACACTGACTGCCTGTGCAGCACTCAAGGGCTTTGACTTAAGTTGGCGTGGTGGTGGTGGTGGAGGCACTGAGCCCAATGGAGCGGGGGTGCTGCTCCCAGCTTGGTCCCCAGCAGATCCTGCAGGCGTACCTTTTTTTTTACTCCCAAAAAACGCGGCGGCCGGCACACCAGCCTCCTTGGTAACTTGCTTCTTCTGCTCCTTACTGGCAACTTTCTTGCTAGAGGAGCTACGGAGAAATTTTTTTGGGGCCATCTTCTTCAGAGCAGGTCAGAACAGCAGGCCACAGTTGCATGAGTTGCAGAGTTGTCTGTGGCCAGACGTGACGTCGCGTGACGTTATGCTGCACACACACACCGCTGCAGGACTTCTTCCTGGCACTGGTGGTTCTCTTGAGTCTTGTGCACCTAAAAGCAATGGAAGACAGAGGAACATCAGTTCAGTTATACACCCCAAAAAATCCAGAAAAATCAGAACACTCCCATGCCCTCCATGATGTTTAAATTCAAGACATCCCACAGAAAGACTAGGCCCATGCAACACTCACTAGTCACTACCCCTGGTAAAAAGGCCACAACAACACGCCAAAAAAACGAAAATCACAGAAAAATCAGCACAATCCCAAGTCATCCAGCCCCTCCTTGATATTTAAATTCAAGACAACCCACAGAAAGACTAGGCACATGCACCACTTGTAGGAGAGTAGGGTCTGCTATCCTATGGTCACCCCAAATTTTTGCTTTTTGCTTCACTGGTTTATGACTTGATGTTGCTGTGGGCCTGCTAATCAGACCCACAGCCTGCTGTTCACTCTCTAAATTACTGCCAATGCACTCTAGGTGCATTACGAATTGGATACTGGTTCGCCTTATAGGCCCCTGTAACAGTGTACCATAGGTACCCAGGGCATAGGTGCATCCAAGGCCTACCAGGGGCTGCAGCATGTATTGTGCCACCCCTGGCCTGGCCTCCATATTTGACACAACTGGCTGATCACTCAGCCGGGGTAAGTTGGTGTAATCACCTCTTACTTAGATATAGTATCCCTATATCTAACCTTAAACTGGACACATATGTTCCTATCAGCCACTCCTATGGAAGGCCTCATCAATCCTGGAGGCAGAGTGCTTGGAAATATGTGAGATGGTGCTCTAGCATGAGCTGAGCCTGTCTGCAGCTGTCAGGGACCACTCCCTAAGCTGTTCCGGGATTTTGCCATACCATATACTCTTAAGTGCATTATAATCCTTGCGGTTATATGCTATCTTTGGTTTGGCTTCATCAAAACATTTCAAGTAAGGTGTCATACGAATTGTAATACTATCCCCTCGACAGTTCTGTCGATGGGGATAGCATTCTACCCTTCTAGAGGGACACGACATGTGTGTAGCCTTAACCCCGGTTAAAGTTAACCAGAGCCTCAGCATCACAAAATGGACACCACAGACACAAGTCTGACCTCCTGCTGCTGGGAGTCCTTCCAGAGAGGGAGGCTTGGATAAAGGGTTTCCTGCCTTGGGAGGTGCGAGCACCACCCCAGACAGGGTTTTGTGTATTGGGTAGGACAGGGCTGAATAGATTGAGACATGCCCGGGGCACACAAGGTGTCCCCGTGCATAAGCCAGTCCAAACCGGTCCTGGGACTTTCCAGACCCAGGCCTGGTGAGGAGCTGGACAAAGGAAAGGAGGTGCAACCGCCCCCCTTCCTGGTCCCACCCAGAGGAGGGACCTAGTAGGCGATCCACCCCTCAGATTGGGAATAAGAGTGGGAGCAGAGCCATTGCACAGCAGATCATCCTGAAATCAACTTTGAACAAAGAAGAAGACTGGACTTCGACATTCTGCTGCACAGAAGACTGAAGAGAATCTCCCTTGTGGCCTAGGAGTGGCCACCCTGTGTACACAGGTACCAACGAGCGAATTGACATCTGCTTTGCCGCCACCTCCCGCCAGGTCCCGAGCCCAAAGCCTGACAAGACCCAGACTCCCAGACTTGTCACAGCCCGATCCACAGTCCCTGCAAAGAAGGGACCTGTGGAGGCACCGAGAGACGTGGGACCGGACTTCTTGGAAGACACCCGAAGAGCTGACTGCGCAGCACCAGAGGCATCCTCGATGTTGTGCTTTGGGGACTGAGAACCCTCACTAACGAGCAGCCCTTGCACCGAAGATCAGCCCCCCAGCATCTCCACGATCTGGGTGGGGCCCTTTTGCATTGTGCCACTGGACGCGCCATCCCGGCCACTAACCATGTGGTCAGCGGCCATCTTGGCAACAAAACAGAAGAACTACACTGCGGGTCTGGTTGCAACAGATTTGCCCTAGCTCCTGTGAAAAGGAGCACCCGCTCTGATCTTGCTGGTTCGAGAGATAAGCCTTTTTTAACTCCTGTATGGCTTGCATTAGCCAAGGCCTGTTTGCTCCGATCAAGTTGCCGACACCGCCAACAGTGAGAAGCCTGCGTGGGACAGCTCGTGACTGACTCCTGGACGTCCTCGTCCCCCGGTGTCCACGTGGCTGCAGAGAGAATCTACACCTCAATGCCTGTTTGCACCCGACATCGCCTGGTTCCAATCTGGTTCCACAGTAGTCACTGGCTAGTGACTTTGAACATTGTCCCCTCTGCTTTCAGGTCTTCACAACTTCAGATCCGCCCTTGGATCAACCGGAACTCTTCACCTCGAGCCGCCTGCAGCATCTTCAGCTCCAAGCACCATCGACCAGCGTGACGAAACCTGACACTACTTCGACCCTATGCACCCGCTTCCTGTGGGTGAGGTAACTCAGCTCCGCCAGTGTTCCTACACTGGTACACATCTCTAGGGCCTGTGTCTCAAGTTTCAGCTTTCTAGGTCACTCGGAAGGTTCCGAACTAACTAACTTTGTACTTTTTACGCACCTTAGACTTTGCATTGGTGAGTGCGTGCACTTTAAACACTGCACCCGAGTCCCGCGGCCTTTCCTGACTTAGTCACTGCTAGTCCCGAACAGCTCCAGCGATTCCCAAGGCCCTAGGCCTGTTTCCTTTCAGATTGGTATCTCTTATACCACTTTATTAGTATATGGTTTAGGTGGCCCCTAGGGCTCATCCATATTGTGCAACTTTTGTGTATTTTAAACTGTCTTGTGTTTTACGCTTGTGCTTCTGTGCTCATAAAGAGTCCAGGGGATACTTTTAGTTAATAAATCAATATATATTTTCAATATATATCTGTGTGGTGTCCTTTCATTTGGTATTCAAGGGGGTTGTGTATGGTAATACAGCTGGCTTCACATGCCTTTCAGAGTTTAGCCTAAGACTGCTTTGTCCACGTTACCACTAGGATAACTGGTCTATAAGGTTGACTTACAACCAATCATCATAAGGGTTGCTTGGCATGGTACAAAGTGATCACTAGAATTAGTGAGCATTATATACCAGGCCAACTTCTCACATTGGTGAGCAGCGGATTGGGATCTGAGCTTGCTGTTGTTTTACCATTACAATCTTTGAGATTATCATTTGAAAGATCATACAGGTACCTGCTAGGTACATATAAAACAAGACTAGTATACTTAAGTTCTACTGAACTTAGTTGTTGAAGAGAAAAGGGAGTAGCACACCCTGACTACAACTACTAGATAGGTTTAGTAGGTAAACACCAGTGTAGGTAGATTGCAACATATCCACCCACACTAGAGCAATGTCTGGAGCAGAGGGTTCCACTGGGAATGCCCCTGTTGAGAGTGACCCTCCAAGGGCACCATCCAAATTTGCTATTTTTTCCTTTAAGGAATTAAGACAGCTTTGTGTCTTAAGGGGTCTGAAGACAGGGCCTTCCCCTACTACAGACCACCTTAGAGAGATCTTGGACCAGTCTGAGACTCAAAAGTCCTCTAAGGCAGACCCCACAGGGAATGCTGAAGGAGGCTCTCCTTCAGAGGATGACACTGCAGAAGCCCCTGTCCCTATAGTCCTGATAGATGAGGAAGCCCCCATCACTGGAGCTCCTCAGGTAGATGAGGAGGAGGAAGAGGAAGAAGAGACAGAAGGGGGGAGCAGTGAGTCTGATGATGACAGAGATGGTCAGGTGCTGGTCAGTAGACTGAACCAGGCTAACTTAAGCCTATTTGGGACTGAATCTGGGAACAACCCATTCAGACCCCCAGGTGGACTTAACCAGAAGCCTAGGAGGAGAAGGACTCACTCAGGTGACTCTAACAACTCCCATGCTTCTAGAGGTTCTCATGGTCTCTCCAGAAGGGAGATGACTAGCCCTCAGAGAAGGGAACATGAGGCCAAAATGAGAGAGGCTGAATTGAGGATCCAGAGACAAGAGTTAGAGGTTGCCCTGGCCCAAGAGAAACTTTCTAGAGCAAGACAGCCTAGAGAGAGTGGGGTAATAGAACCCACTGGTGGCAGCAATATCCACAAGGATCAAGACAGGTCTTTTGATAACAGAAACCTGAGTAAGATTGTGCCCCCCTACAAAGCTGGGGATGATATCCACAAATGGATAACTGCAATGGAGAGAGCCTGCAGAGTACAGCAGATCTCTCAGGAGCAGAGGGAAGCAATCTTGTGGCTCTCCTTTGAAGGTAGAGGCCGAGACAGACTCTTCACAGTTAGTGAAGGGGATTCTAGAAACTACCTGGTCCTGAAGAGTGCTCTGATTGATGGGTTAGGCTTAACCACTGAACAGTACAGGTTAATGTTCAGGGATACCCAGAAGACACAGACTCAGGACTGGTCTGAATTTGTTGAGTGTGCCACTAAGGCTCTGGAGGGATGGTTGCTGGGAAGCAAGGTTATAGACTATGAAGGATTGTATAATTTGCTGATGAGAGAACACATTTTAAATAATTGTCAGAACCAGCAGTGGCATCAACACTTGGTTGACACAGATTTGACCTCTCCCCAAGAATTGGGAAAGAGGGCAGATAAATGGGTTAGAACCAGAGTTAAGCAAAAGAACCAGAACCAGAACCAGGGTGGTGACCAGAAGAAAACAGACCAGAAGGGTGGGGAGCAGAAAGCTAAAGACCAGAAGTCTTCAACAGGGCCCCAAACTGATACAGAGGGTGGGTCCCAAACTTCCAAGAAAAAGAAGAAAGAAGGTCAGAAGAAACCCTGGTGTAAAACTTGTAAAAACACCTCTCACTGGACAAGTGAGTGTAAAAAGGGTGGAGCCCCCAGCACTGCAGCCCCTAAGGCAACTGCACCCACTAGTACAGCTAGCAGTGCTGGTCAACAAACCAAGAGGGTAGTGGGTATCACCTTGGGAACTGAAGGAGATTCTGACCTAGTCAGAACCCTTACACAGGCTGTTCTGATTTGTGAAGGGGACATAGATTTGACCCCTGATATAAGTCCCAGTAACCTGGGCAAATACAGACAGACACCTTTGATTAATAACAAAGTGGCTCAAGCTTATAGGGACACATGTGCCAGTGTCACAATGGTGACACCTAACTTTGTGGACCCTGGACAGTACATGCCAGGTGATAATTACCTGGTGACCATTGCCAGCAATGTCACTACTACACATAGTGTGGCACTTGTTACCTTTTCCTGGGGAGGGGTAACTGGCCTAAAAAGAGTTGTGGTTAGTGCTGATCTCCCAGTTGAATGTTTGTTGGGCAATGACCTGGAGAACTCTCTATGGTCAGAAGTTGAGTACAGGACTCATGCAGAGATGTTAGAGATATCATCACATGTCCTTGCTGTGACCAGGTCACAGGCCAAAAAGTGCTTCTCTGAACCTCAGGTCTTGGATCCTGGAACAATGGACCAAGCACCTTCCAAGAAGAAGAACAGGAGGGTGAAGGCTGTGCCTTCCCAACTGCCTGCAAGTGAGGATCAAGCTTCACAGGAAGCTGGTCTTGAGACCCCTGAAGGAACTGTCTCTGAAGAACTTGAACCTGATCAGGTTGAGTTTCTGGGGACAGGGGGACCTTCTAGGGCAGACTTGGGGCAGGCTCAGTTAACCTGTCCTTCTCTTGAACCCCTCAGACAGCAGGCTGCTGCCGAGGCTGCTGGGAATGCTCAAGGTGCCCATAAAGTTTATTTGGATGAAGGACTCCTTTACACAGAGGGTAGAGACCCCAAGCCTGGTGCAACCAGGAGGTTGGTTATACCTCTGCAATTTAGGGGTTTCCTTCTCACCTTGGCCCATGATATTCCTTTAGCAGGACACTTAGGCCAGAATAAGACCTGGGACAGGCTTGTCCCTCACTTTCACTGGCCTCACATGCCTGAAGACACCAAGGAGTTTTGTCGCTCCTGTGAAACCTGCCAAGCCAGTGGTAAAGCAGGTGGCACCACAAAGGCCCCCCTGATACCGCTACCTGTGGTGGGGGTTCCCTTTGAAAGAGTGGGGATTGATATTGTAGGTCCAATGGATCCCCCTACAGCATCTGGGCACAGATTCATACTGGTGGTGGTGGACCATGCCACCAGGTACCCAGAGGCAATTCCACTTAGGACCACAACAGCTCCTGTTGTGGCCAGGGCCTTACTTGGAGTTTTCTCCAGAGGGGGTTTCCTAAGGAGGTAATATCTGACAGAGGTGCCAACTTCATGTCAGGATATTTAACAGTATGTGGAAGGAATGTGGTGTCAACTACAAGTTCACCACTCCTTATCATCCACAATGTAATGGGCTTGTTGAAAGGTTTAACAAGACCCTAAAGGGTATGATCAAAGGATTACCAGAAAAGCTCAGGCGGAGATGGGACATCCTTCTACCCTGCCTTTTGTTTGCTTACAGAGAGGTCCCTAAAAAGGGGGTTGGCTTCAGCCCCTTTGAATTGTTATTTGGGCACCCTGTAAGAGGACCCCTGTGTCTGGTGAAGGAAGGATGGGAGTTACCTCTCAAAAAGCCTAAGCAAGACATAGTGGACTATGTACTTAGTCTCCGCTCCAGGATGGCAGAGTACATGGAAAAGGCATCCAAAAACCTTGAGGCTAGCCAAGAATTACAAAAAGCTTGGCATGACCAAAAGGCTGTCTTGGTTGAGTTTCAGCCTGGACAGAAGGTATGGGTGTTGGGGCCAGTGGCCCCAGCAGCACTCCAAGACAAATGGTCTGGACCCGATACAATTCTGGAGAAGAAGGGAGAGGTTACCTACTTGGTGGACCTAGGAACTCCTAGGAGCCCCCACAGGGTGTTCCATGTCAACAGACTAAAGGCATATGTCAGCAGGGCAGACATGGGCTTGCTCATGGCTACAGATGAGGGACAGGAGGAAGAGAGTGACCCTCTCCCAGACCAGCTCACTCAGAACCCTGAGGATGGCTCAATTGATGGTGTGGCCTTAGATGGCAGCCTCACTGAACATCAGCAAAATGACTGTAGACAAGTTCTGCAGGCATACAGGCATATGTTCTCATTGACACCCAGTCAGACTAACTGGTGTACCCATGTGGTGGACACTGGTGACAGTCTTCCTGTAAAGAGCAAGATTTACAGGCAACCTGATCATGTCAGGGACTGTATAAAGACTGAGGTGCAAAAGAAGCTGGAATTAGGTGTTATTGAGCCTTCAGAGAGCCCCTGGGCTAGCCCAGTGGTTCTGGTCCCCAAACCTCACACCAAAGATGGCAAGAGAGAGATGAGGTTCTGTGTGGATTACAGAGGACTCAATGTTGTCACCAGGATAGATGCACACCCTGTTCCAAGGGCAGATGAGCTCATTGACAAGTTGGCTTCTGCCAAATATTTGAGCACATTTGACTTGACAGCTGGCTACTGGCAAATCAGGTTAGCTGAGGAGTCTAAAGCCAAGACAGCATTTCCTACCCCTAGTGGGCATTATCAATTTGTGGTGATGCCCTTTGGTTTGAAAAATGCACCTGCCACCTTCCAAAGGTTGGTGAATCAAGTCCTTACTGAGTTGGATGACTTTTGTGCAGCATATCTGGATGATATTGCTGTCTTTAGCTCCACCTGGGAGGATCACTTGGTCCACCTGAAGGAAATGCTTGAGGCTCTGCAGAAGGCAGGCCTCACTATCAAGGCAACAAAGTGCCAGATAGGGCAGAGCAAGGTTGTATACCTGAGCCACCTTGTAGGTGGAGGCCAAGTTCAACCACTGGAGAGTAAGACCCAGACCATAAAGGACTGGTCCCCTCCAACCACCCAGACTCAGATCAGAGCTTTCTTGGGCCTGACTGGGTACTACAGGAAGTTTGTTAAGAACTATGGGTCCATTGTGACTCCTCTTAATTATCTGACATCTAAGAAGATGCCCAAAAAGGTTCAGTGGACAGAAATCTGTCAAAAGGCATTTGATGACCTGAAGAAGGCCATGTGCTCTGCACCTATCCTGAAGAGTCCTGACTACTCAAGAGAGTTCATTGTCCAAACAGATGCTTCTGAGTTGGGAGTGGGAGCAGTGCTTTCACAGCTTAATGTAGATGGCCAGGACCAGCCTATTGCTTTTATTAGCAGAAGGCTGACCCCCAGAGAGAAACGTTGGTCAGCTATTGAGAGGGAGGCCTTTGCTGTGGTGTGGGCCCTGAAGAAGTTGAGACCATATTTATTTGGCACTCACTTCAAGATTCGGACCGACCATAAGCCCCTCTTATGGCTTAATCAGATGAAGGGTGAAAACCCCAAACTACTCAGGTGGTCCATTTCCCTACAGGGGATGGACTTTACAGTGGAGCACCGCCCAGGGACTGACCATGGAAACGCAGATGGTCTCTCCAGGTACTTCCACTTAGAACATGAAGACACAACTGGTCAAGGTTAGTCTAATGTCCCTGCGTTTGGGGGGGTTGTGTAGGAGAGTAGGGTCTGCTATCCTATGGTCACCCCAAATGTATGCTTTTTGCTTCACTGGTTTATGACTTAATGTGGCTGTGGGCCTGCTAATCAGACCCACAGCCTGCTGTTCTCTCTCTAAATTACTGCCAATGCACTCTAGGTGCATTACGAATTGGATACTGGTTCACCTTATAGACCCCTGTAACAGTGTACCATAGGTACCCAGGGCATAGGTGCATCCAAGGCCTACCAGGGGCTGCAGCATGTATTGTGCCACCCCTGGCCTGGCCTCCATATTTGACACAACTGGCTGATCACTCAGCTGGGGTAAGTTGGTGTAATCACCTCTTACTTAGATATAGTATCCCTATATCTAACCTTAAACTGGACACATATCTTCCTATCAACCACTCCTATGGAAGGCCTCATCAATCCTGGAGGCAGAGTGCTTGGAAATATGTGAGATGGTGCTCTAGCATGAGCTGAGCCTGTCTGCAGCTGTCGGGAACCACTCCCTAAGCTGTTCCGGGATATTGCCATACCATATACTCTTAAGTGCATTATAATCCTCGCGGTTATATGCTATCTTTGGTTTGGCTTTAGCAAAACATGTTGAGTAAGGTGTCATACGAATTGGAATACTATCCCCTCGACAGTTCTGTCGACGGGGATAGCATTCCACCCTTCTAGAGGGACACGACATGTGTGTAGCCGTAACCCTGGTTAAAGTTAACCAGAGCCTCAGCATCACAAAATGGATGCTGCCACCACAGACACAAGTCTGACCTCCTGCTGATGGGAGACCTTCCAGCGAGGGAGGCTTGGACAAAGTGTTTCCTGCCTAGGGAGGTGCGAGCACCACCCCAGACAGGGTTTTGTGTATTGGGTAGGACAGGGCTGAATAGATTCAGACATGCCCGGGGCACACAAGGTGTCCCCATGCATAAGCCAGTCCAAACCGGTCCTGGGACTTTCCAGACCCAGGCCTGGCGAGGAGCTGGACAAAGGAAAGGGGGTGTAACCGCCCCCCTTCCTGGTCCCACCCAGAGGAGGGACCTAGTAGGTGATCCACCCCTGAGAATCGGAATAAGAGTGGGAGCAGTGCCATTGCACAGCAGATCATCCTGAAATCAACTTTGAACAAAGAAGAAGACTGGACTTCGACATTCTGCTGCACAGAAGACTGAAGAGAATCTCCCTTGTGGCCTAGGAGTGGCCACCCTGTGAACACAGGTACCAATCAGCGAATCGACGTCTGCTTTGCCGCCGCCTCCCGCCGGAGCCCGAGTCCAGAGCCTGACAAGACCCAGACTCTCAGACTTCTCACAGCCAAATCCACAGTCCATGCAAAGAAGGGACCCGTGGATTCACAGAGAGACGTGGGACCAGACTTCTTGGAAGACACCCAAACAGCTGACTGCCCAGCACTAGAGGCATCCTCGACGTTGTGCTTTGGGGACTAAGAACTCTCACTACCGAGCAGCCCTTGCACCGAAGATCAGCCCCCCAGCATCTCCATGATCTGCGTGGGGGCCCTTTTGCATTGTGCCACTCGACTTGCCATCCCGGCCACTAGCCACGAGGTCAGCGGCCATCTTGGTGTTGAAACCGAAGAACTACACTGCGGGTCTGATTGCTCTAGACTTGCCCTAGCTCCTGTGAAAAGGAGCACCCGCTCTGATCTTGCTGGTCCGAGTGATAAGCCTTTTTTGACTCCTGCGTGGCTTGCAGTAGCCAAGGCCTGTTTGCTCCGATGAAGTTGCTGACACCGCCAACAGTGAGAAGCCTGCGTGGGACAGTTCGTGACCGACTCCTGGACATCCTCAACCCCTGGTGTCCACGTGGCTGCAGAGAGAAGCTACACCTCAACGCATGTTTGCACCCAACATCGCCTGGTTCCAATCTGGTTCCACAGTAGTCACTGGCTAGTGACTTTGAACATTGTCCCCTCTGCTTTCAGGTCTTCACAACTTCAGATCCGCCCTTGGATCAACCGGAACTCTTCACCTCGAGCCGCCTGCAGCATCTTCAGCTCCAAGCACCATCGACCAGCGTGACGAAACCTGACACTACTTCGACCCTATGCACCCGCTTCCTGTGGGTGAGGTAACTCAGCTCCGCCAGTGTTCCTGCACTGGTACACATCTCTAGGGCCTGTGTCTCAAGTTTCAGCTTTCTAGGTCACTCGGAAGGTTCCGAACTAACTAACTTTGTACTTTTTACACACCATAGACTTTGCATTGGTGAGTGCGTGCACTTAAAACACTGCACCCGAGTCCCGCGGGCCTTTTCCGACATAGTCACTGCTAGTCCCAAACAGCTCCAGCGATTCCCAAGGCCCTAGGCCTGTTTCCTTTCAGATTGGTATGTCTTATACCACTTTCTTAGTATATGGTTTAGGTGGCCCCTAGGGCTCATCCATATTGTGCAACTTTTGTGTATTTTAAACTGTCTTGTGTTTAACGCTTGTGCTTCTGTGCTCATAAACAGTCCAGGGGATACTTTTAGTTAATAAATCAATATATATTTTCAATAAATATCTGTGTGGTGTCCTTTCATTTGGTATTCAAGGGGGTTGTGTATGGTAATACAGCTGGCTTCACATGCCTTTCAGAGTTTAGCCTAAGACTGCTTTGTCCACGTTACCACTAGGATAACTGGTCTATAAGGTTGACTTACAACCAATCATCATAAGGGTTGCTTGGCATGGTACAAAGTGATCACTAGAATTAGTGAGCATTATATACCAGGCCAACTTCTCACACCACTCACTACCCCTGGTGAAATGGCCACAACAGGCCAAAAATCAGCACAATCCCAAGCCATCCAGCCCCTCCATGATGTTTAAATTCAAGACAACCCACAGAAAGACTCGGCACATGCACCACTCACTACCCCTGGGCATACTGGATGAAAGCTAGGCAAAATGGGTGCAGGCCTGAGAACACTGCCTGCATTCAAAATGGCCCCCTCCCTCGCAGCACATGGCCAGGGCCTGTAGCAGCACTCAAAATGGCCCCCAACCACATGGCCTGTCCACAACAGGCCAAAAAAACGAAAATCAAAGAAAAATCAGCACAATCCCAAGCCATCCAGCCCTTCCATGATGTTTAAATTCAAGACAACCACACAGAAAGACTAGGCACATGCACCACTCACTACCCCTGGTGAAAAGGCCACAACAGGCCAAAAAAACGAAAATCACAGAAAAATCAGCACAATCCCAAGCCATCCAGCCCCTCCATGATGTTTAAATTCAAGACAACCCACAGAAAGACTAGGCACATGCACTACTCACTACCCCTGAGCATAATGGATGAAAGCTAGGCAAAATGGGTGCAGGCCTGAGAACACTGCCTGCATTCAAAATGGCCCCTCCCTCCCAGCACATGGCCAGGGCCTGTAGGAGCATTCAAAATGGCCCCCACCCACATGGCATGTTCCCATGAACACCCCAAAAAATCGAACATCACAGAAAAATCAGCACAATCCCAAGCAATCCAGCCCCTCCATGATGTTTAAATTCAAGACAACCCACAGAAAGACTAGGCACATGCACTACTCACTACCCCTGGGCATAATGGATGAAAGCTAGGCAAAATGGGTGCAGGCCTGAGAACACTGCCTGCATTCAAAATGGCCCCTCCCTCCCAGCACATGGCCAGGGCCTGTAGCAGCACTCAAAATGGCCCCCAACCACATGGCCTGTCCACAACAGGCCAAAAAAACGAAAATCACAGAGCAATCAGCAAAATCCCAAGCCATCCAGCCCCTCCATGATGTTTAAATTCAAGACAACCCACAGAAAGACTAGGCACATGCACCACTCACAACCCCTGGTGAAAAGGCCACAACAGGCCAAAAAAACGAAAATCACAGAAAAATCAGCACAATCCCAAGCCATCCAGCCCCTCCATGATGTTTAAATTCAAGACAACCCACAGAAAGACTAGGCCCATGCACCACTCACTACCCCTGGGCATAATGGATGAAAGCTAGGCAAAATGGGTGCAGGCCTGAGAACACTGCCTGCATTTGAAATGGCCCCCTCCCTCCCAGCACATGGCCAGGGCCTGTAGCAGCACTCAAAATGGCCCCCAACCACATGGCCTGTCCACAACAGGCCATAAAAACGAAAGTCACAGAAAAATCAGCACAATCCCAAGCCATCCAGCCCCTCCATGATGTTTAAATTCAAGACAACCCACAGAAAGACTAGGCACATGCACCACTCACTACCCCTGGTGAAAAGGCCACATCAGGCCAAAAAAATGAAAATCACAGAAAAATCAGCACAATCCCAAGCCATCCAGGCCCTCCATGATGTTTAAATTCAAGACAACCCACAGAAAGACTAGGCACATGCATCACTCACTACCCCTGGTGAAAAGGCCACAACAGGCCAAAAAAACGAAAATCACAGAAAAATCAGCACAATCCCAAGCCATCCAGCCCCTCCATGATGTTTAAATTCAAGACAACCCACAGAAAGACTAGGCCCATGCACCACTCACTACCCCTGGGCATAATGGATGAAAGCTAGGCAAAATGGGTGCAGGCCTGAGAACACTGCCTGCATTCAAAATGGCCCCCTCCCTCCCAGCACATGGCCAGGGCCTGTAGCAGCACTCAAAATTGCCCCCAACCACATGGCCTGTCCACAACAGGCCCAAAAAACGAAAATCACAGAAAAATCAGCAAAATCCCAAGCCATCCAGCCCCTCCATGATGTTTAAATTCAAGACAACCCACAGAAAGACTAGGCACATGCACCACTCACTACCCCTGGTGAAAAGGCCACATCAGGCCCAAAAAACGAAAATCACAGAAAAATCAGCACAATCCCAAGCAATCCAGCCCCTCCATGATGTTTAAATTCAAGACAACCCACAGCAAGACTAGGCACATGCACTACTCACTACCCCTGGGCATAATGGATGAAAGCTAGGCAAAATGGGTGCAGGCCTGAGAACACTGCCTGCATTCAAAATGGCCCCTCCCTCCCAGCACATGGCCAGGGCCTGTAGCAGCACTCAAAATGACCCCCAACCACATGGCCTGTCCACAACAGGCCAAAAAAACGAAAATCACAGAAAAATCAGCAAAATCCCAAGCCATCCAGCCCCTCCATGATGTTTAAATTCAAGACAACCCACAGAAAGACTAGGCACATGCACCACTCACTACCCCTGGTGAAAAGGCCACAACAGGCCCAAAAAACGAAAATCACAGAAAAATCAGCACAATCCCAAGCCATCCAGCCCCTCCATGATGTTTAAATTCAAGACAACCCACAGAAAGACTAGGCCCATGCACCACTCACTACCCCTGGGCATAATGGATGAAAGCTAGGCAAAATGGGTGCAGGCCTGAGAACACTGCCTGCATTCGAAATGGCCCCCTCCCTCCCAGCACATGGCCAGGGCCTGTAGCAGCACTCAAAATGGCCCCCAACCACATGGCCTGTCCACAACAGGCCATAAAAACGAAAATCACAGAAAAATCAGCACAATCCCAAGCCATCCAGCCCCTCCATGATGTTTAAATTCAAGACAACCCACAGAAAGACTAGGCACATGCACCACTCACTACCCCTGGTGAAAAGGCCACATCAGGCCAAAACAATGAAAATCACAGAAAAATCAGCACAATCCCAAGCCATCCAGCCCCTCCATGATGTTTAAATTCAAGACAACCCACAGAAAGACTAGGCACATGCACCACTCACTACCCCTGGTGAAAAGGCCACATCAGGCCCAAAAAACGAAAATCACAGAAAAATCAGCACAATCCCAAGCCATCCAGCCCTTCCATGATGTTTAAATTCAAGACAACCCACAGAAAGACTAGGCACATGCATCACTCACTACCCCTGGTGAAAAGGCCACAACAGGCCAAAAAAACGAAAATCACAGAAAAATCAGCACAATCCCAAGCCATCCAGCCCCTCCATGATGTTTAAATTCAAGACAACCCACAGAAAGACTAGGCCCATGCACCACTCACTACCCCTGGGCATAATGGATGAAAGCTAGGCAAAATGGGTGCAGGCCTGAGAACACTGCCTGCATTCAAAATGGCCCCCTCCCTCCCAGCACATGGCCAGGGCCTGTAGCAGCACTCAAAATTGCCCCCAACCACATGGCCTGTCCACAACAGGCCCAAAAAACGAAAATCACAGAAAAATCAGCAAAATCCCAAGCCATCCAGCCCCTCCATGATGTTTAAATTCAAGACAACCCACAGAAAGACTAGGCACATGCACCACTCACTACCCCTGGTGAAAAGGCCACATCAGGCCCAAAAAACGAAAATCACAGAAAAATCAGCACAATCCCAAGCAATCCAGCCCCTCCATGATGTTTAAATTCAAGACAACCCACAGAAAGACTAGGCACATGCACTACTCACTACCCCTGGGCATAATGGATGAAAGCTAGGCAAAATGGGTGCAGGCCTGAGAACACTGCCTGCATTCAAAATGGCCCCTCCCTCCCAGCACATGGCCAGGGCCTGTAGCAGCACTCAAAATGACCCCCAACCACATGGCCTGTCCACAACAGGCCAAAAAAACGAAAATCACAGAAAAATCAGCAAAATCCCAAGCCATCCAGCCCCTCCATGATGTTTAAATTCAAGACAACCCACAGAAAGACTAGGCACATGCACCACTCACTACCCCTGGTGAAAAGGCCACAACAGGCCCAAAAAACGAAAATCACAGAAAAATCAGCACAATCCCAAGCCATCCAGCCCCTCCATGATGTTTAAATTCAAGACAACCCACAGAAAGACTAGGCCCATGCACCACTCACTACCCCTGGGCATAATGGATGAAAGCTAGGCAAAATGGGTGCAGGCCTGAGAACACTGCCTGCATTCGAAATGGCCCCCTCCCTCCCAGCACATGGCCAGGGCCTGTAGCAGCACTCAAAATGGCCCCCAACCACATGGCCTGTCCACAACAGGCCATAAAAACGAAAATCACAGAAAAATCAGCACAATCCCAAGCCATCCAGCCCCTCCATGATGTTTAAATTCAAGACAACCCACAGAAAGACTAGGCACATGCACCACTCACTACCCCTGGTGAAAAGGCCACATCAGGCCAAAACAATGAAAATCACAGAAAAATCAGCACAATCCCAAGCCATCCAGCCCCTCCATGATGTTTAAATTCAAGACAACCCACAGAAAGACTAGGCACATGCACCACTCACTACCCCTGGTGAAAAGGCCACATCAGGCCCAAAAAACGAAAATCACAGAAAAATCAGCACAATCCCAAGCCATCCAGCCCTTCCATGATGTTTAAATTCAAGACAACCCACAGAAAGACTAGGCACATGCATCACTCACTACCCCTGGTGAAAAGGCCACAACAGGCCAAAAAAACGAAAATCACAGAAAAATCAGCACAATCCCAAGCCATCCAGCCCCTCCATGATGTTTAAATTCAAGACAACCCACAGAAAGACTAGGCCCATGCACCACTCACTACCCCTGGGCATAATGGATGAAAGCTAGGCAAAATGGGTGCAGGCCTGAGAACACTGCCTGCATTCAAAATGGCCCCCTCCCTCCCAGCACATGGCCAGGGCCTGTAGCAGCACTCAAAATTGCCCCCAACCACATGGCCTGTCCACAACAGGCCCAAAAAACGAAAATCACAGAAAAATCAACACAATCCCAAGCCATCCAGCCCCTCCGTGATGTTTAAATTCAAGAAAACTCACAGAAAGACTAGGCCCATGCAACACTCACTACCCCTGGTGAAAAGGCCACAACAGGCCAAAAAAACGAAAATCACAGAAAAATCAGCACAATCCCAAGCCATCCAGCCCCTCCATGATGTTTAAATTCAAAACACTCCACAGAAAGACTCAGTGCACCCACCACTGAGTACCCCTGGGCAAAAGCCCCAAAACAGCCCAAAAATCAAAAATTCCAATATGGTAGTTGCAGCAACTGTAATGCCCCAAACAAACTTACTTGTGAAATTTCTAATCCAAAAGTAATCCAAAGAAAGTCAAAAAGGCCTCAAATCCAAATATCCAGCAGCATCCACAAAAAGTAATCCTTCCAGCTCCAGATCCAAATGAAAAGTGACCAGGAGATGGACAAAGCACTGGGAGGAGCCTGCTGGACAGGAACAGGAAGTTTAAGACTGTGGGGCACTTCCTTCCTCCCACCCCCCCTCCCCAAAATGGACTCCTTGCAAAAAAAGTGCAGGCAAATGTCAACCTGAGGAGTTATTTATGCTGCTTGCTGGTGGATTTCTTGTGCAGAATTGCAAATTTTGTATTTTCGCGAGTGCGATATTGTTGCTGCTCGCCGCATCTCCAAGCTCGCAATTGCGAAGTACCGCGATACGTGATCACGGCGTACTCGCGTTGACAAACTCTCGCTGTGCAATTTGGCAAGCCGCGATTACGTAATCGCGCTCACCAAATTCCCGCGGGATCCCGCAGCAAGATCCAAAATGGCGCAGCACTCGCAAAATATTAAGAAAAACAACTCGGCAAACGCTGAATGACGGTAAGTAAACGCCACGTGCTGCAAAATTGTATCACCAAGAAAAAAAATCTGCTGCATGCGAATTTGCGGATTTTCGGTAAATTCGCGAGCGTTCGCGGATTGCGAATTTACCAAAAATCCGCAAAATCCGCGAGCGTAACGGATTTTCCACCCATGCTTAGTGCAGACTTTCTCCCCGCCCCGGCCGGTCCCAGCAGCCCTCCGCCCGCTCTCAGGTCCTCGGGGAGCGGCGGGGAGCTGGCTCGGTGCTCGTGCGCAGGGACACAGGCCAACTCAAGTCAAGTCAAGTTTGAATTTATATAGCGCACTACTCACCCAGAGGGTCTCAAGGCGCTTGAGGGAGGGGGGAGCTTTACTTGTCAAATATCCAAGTTTTAAGTTGTTTTCTGAAGGAGAGGTTCAGTGTAAGGCGGAGGTGGGTGGGGAGGGAATTCCAGGTCTTGGCCGCTAAGTAGGAGAAGGATCTTCCTCCTGTGGTGGATCTTTGGATGCGTGGAATTACGGCGAGGGCTTGATTGGATGATCGAAGTTGGCGGGTGGGGGAGTAGAAGGACAAGCGGGTGTTGAGGTATTCGGGTCCTAGGTCATAGAGGGCTTTGTGTGCGTGGGTGAGGAGGCGAAAAGTTAATCTCTTGTTGACGGGGAGCCAGTGGAGGTCTCTCAGGTGACCGGAAATGTGAGCTTGGCAGGGGATGTCTATGATGAGTCTGGCTGAGGCGTTTTGGATGCGTTGGAGTTTTTTCTGTAGTTTGGCTGTGGTTCCGGTGTAAAGGCTGTTTCCGTAGTCTAGTCGGCTTGTAATCAGTGCATGGGTGACCGTCTTTCTTGTTTCGGTGGGGATCCAGTGGAAGATTTTATTGATCATTTGTAGGATGTGGAAGCATGATGATGAGACGGAGTTGACTTGTCTGGTCACCGAGAGGGAGGATTCTAGGATGAAGCCCAGGTTACGTGCGTGGTCTGTTGGTATGGGTGCGGTTCCCAGGGCCGGTGGCCACCATGAGTCGTCCCAGGCGGAGGGGGATGATCCTAAGATGAGGACTTCCGTTTTGTCTGAGTTAAGTTTTAGACGGCTGTTCTTCGTCCACTCGGCTACTTCTTACATCCCTTCGGGTAGGTTGGTTTTGGCAGTGTTTGGGTCTTTGGTGAGGGATAGGATCAGCTGAGTGTCGTATGCATAGGAGATAATGTTGAGGTTATGTTGGCGCGCGATGGATGCGAGGGGACTCATGTATACGTTGAAGAGGGTGGGATTGAATGAGGATCCTTGGGGTACGCCGCAGATGACTTCGGTGGCCTCTAATCTGAAAGGCGGGAGGCAAACTCTCTGGGTTCTTCCGGCGAGGAACGAGATTATCCAGTATAATGCTTTTCCTTGTATTCCGACATTGCTGAGGCACTGTATGAGGGTGCTATGACAGACCGTGTCGAAGGATGCGGAGAGGTCGAGTAGGATGAGGGCAGCAGTTTCTCCGTTGTCCAGTAGAGTTTGAATGTCGTCTGTTGCTGCGATGAGGGCGGTCTCGGTGCTGTGTTTGGCTCGGAAGCCGGACTGTGAATGGTCGAGGGATTTGTTGGATTCGAGGAAGGCGGCGAGTTGACTGTTGACGGCTTTCTCAATGACTTTGGCAGGGAAAGGGAGGAGCGAAATGGGGCGGTAGTTTTTAAGTTCGGTGGGGTCCGCTGTAGGTTTCTTCAAGAGGGCACTGAGTTTGGCATGTTTCCAGCTTTCCGAGAAGGTGGCTGAGTTAAGGGAGCAGTTGATGACGTCTCGGAGATGGGGTGCGAAATGGAGTCTGCTTTGTTGAAAATGTGGTGGGGACATGGGTCGGTTGGCGATCCTGAGTGAATGGTGTTCATCAGGCGGATGGTGTCTTCCATGGTGATTGGGTTCCAGGCGTAAAGGTTGTTGGAGGGGGGTTTTGGTTTGGAGGTTGGTGGGGTGGGCTAGTCTCCAAAGCTGTTATGTATGTCGGTGATTTTGTTGTGGAAGAACGAGGCAAGAGAGTCGCAGAGGTCTTGGGATGGAGTGATGTCGTTGGTGCCGGCGGAGGGGGTTGGTAAACTCTTTGACGATGTTGAATAGTTCTTTACTGTTGTGGGCGTTGTTGTCGAGTCGATTCTTGAATGCTGATTTCTTGGTGGATTGGATCAGTTGGTGGTGCTTGCGGGTGGCGTTCTTTAACATGGCCAGGTTGTCAGTGGTTGGGTTTTTACGCCAGGCTTTCTCTAGGGTGTGGCAGATCTTCTTGGATTTCTTAAAGGCATCATTAAACCAGGGGGCTTTTTTGCGGCCATGTTTGATTTGGTGGTTTTTCAGGGGTGCTAATTCGTCAGCGCTGTGGGTGATCCATTGTATGAAGTTGGTGGCTGCTTGGTTTGGGTTCGATGATTTTGCAGGAGGGTTTTGGTGAAGCGATGTGAAAAGCTGTTCGGTGGTAATTTTATTCCAGTTTCTCCGGGGAATAGGTTGTGGGTGGTTGTGGGTCGTGGTCTTTTTGTAGTTGAAGTGAACGCAGCAGTGGTCCATCCAATAGAGGGCTGTGGTGTGATTAAAGGAGATGTGCTTGCTGGAGGTGAAGATTGGGTCGAGCGTGTGCCCGGCCAGGTGGGTGGGGGTGTCGACAAGTTGTTTGAGTCCAAGATTGGCGAGGTTGTCTAGAAGGGTGGTGGTGTTGCTGTCGTTGTTCTTTTCCAGGTGGGAGTTGAGGTCTCCCAGTAAGATGTAGTCCTCGGAGGGGGGGGAGTGAGGGGTGATGAAGTCAGTGATGTCTTCGCTGAATTGTGTGCAGGGTCCGGGTGGTCTATAGATGAGGGTGCCTCTGAGTGTGGTCTTAGGGTCGGGGTGAATCTGGAAGTGAAGGTGTTCGGCGGTTGTGAGGTTGTCATCGGAACTGGTTGTGATGCGGATGGTGTTCTTATGGACGATGGCGATGCCTCCTCCTGTTTGGTTGATGAGGTCCTTTCAGATGATCTTCTAACCGTCCGGGATGGCTATGGCGATGTCGGGCTCTGAAGAGGCGTTCATCCAGGTTTCTGTAAGAAAGGGGACGTCCGGCGATGTAGTGTCGAGTAGGTTTCAGAGTTCAATGGCGTGTCTGTGGACCGAGCGGGTGTTGAGTAGGATGCACTTCAGGTGGTTAGTGTTGGAGCTCTGTTTGGAGTCTTTGGATTTGGTGTGGGACCTGATGCAGTCGAGCTTGCAGGAGTGGCAGGTGAAGGGTCCATGGTTGTGTCCTGGGGCGGCTTGGTAGCAGTTTGGGAGTCGGCCGGGGTTAAATGCTGAGAGGGTAGCGGAGTCGTACGTAATGCGGGCGGAGAGGAGTTTGAGGGGGCCAGGGGGTCTGGCGCTGGGCGCGGTCCAGGCGTAGACGGGATTACCTTTGGCGCACCTTCGGCGCGCATAGGGCGTGCTCGCTGCGCGTGAACGCTGCGCGCAAATGTGACTGTCATAAGTGGATAGTGGAGGGGGTGGAGCGAGGGAGGAGCAGCTAGGAGGCAGGAGCGGGGTGGAGAGCCGGGCAGGGAGGCACAACAACAAACAACAAAATGGCAGCAAGCCAAGAGCCTAACAGGACGAGATGGGGCAAAACTTAGATAATGGCTAAGAAATGGCCAGTGGCACCGGCAGAATCAGGTACAAATGAGCAACTCAGGCAAAGGCAGCAAAGCACAACCGAATGTCTATGAATGCGCACCTCAGCAACACAGCGCTACGATATAAATGCAATCAGCGCTACGATATAAATGTAATCAGCAATCAGGCACAATTGTATGCAGGAGCAATGCGAGTAATGCGCGATGGCTTTAAATTGCGCTCTGGTAGTATAGCGCTACGATACCAGTCAGGGCCTGGAGCAGCGTGAGGAACGACCGCTTCTGATGGGCTCGGTACAGTCACAGCGCTTGTACAGGAGGGTCGAGTCTAAACTTTCAGTGGGAGGGAGGAGCAGCTGGGAGGTGGGAGCGGGGTGGAGAGCCGGGCAGGGAGGCACAACAACAAACAACAAAATGGCAGCAAGCCAAGAGCCTAAATGGACGAGATTGGGGCAAAACTTAAATAATGGCTAAGAAATGGCCAGTGGCTCCGGCAGAATCAGGTACAAATGAGCAACTCAGGCAAAGGCAGCAAAGCACAACCGAATGTCTATGAATGCGCATCTCAGCAACACAGCGCTACGATGTAAATGCTATCAGCGCTATGATATAAATGCAATCAGCAATCAGGCACAATTGTAGGCAGGAGCAATGCGCTATGGCTTTAAATTGCGCTCTGGGAGTATAGCGCTACGATACCAGTCAGGGCCTGGAGCAGCATGAGGAGCGACCGCTTCTGATGGGCTCAGGACAGTCAAGAGGGGCAGAGAGCACACACGACGCTCCCTCGGCGAGGTCGGGTCAATCTTCCCTGGCTTCAGCCCTTCGATCACGGCTCTCGGTGGCTTTCTGGAGGTCCCGGTCCCACCAGCCAATCCTGTCGCGGCTCCACAGACGAGCCTCCCAATGACGACACGCAGCTTCCAGCAGTCAGCCACTTGCAGCGCGGCACCTGAACCAGGCCCCTATGACGCGGGGCACTTGCAGGGCGACTCGGCCAATCGGAGCGCGGCGCTCAGGGCAGGCCTACTGCAAAGGCCAATCAGAGAGCGGTTCTCCTCGTGGCTCGGCCAATCAGGTCGTGGCCTCTTTGTGTTTTTCTCCGCAGCTCCGGGAACCACTCGGATCAGTTTCAGGCCCCCGGGCCGTGGCAGTGAATTGCGGGCAGATGAATTTAACGTGCCCAAGGACAGCAGGGCGATCTGAGTATCGCGAATCCTCAACAAGGATTCCTTCGTCCTGGGGATGCTTTCGGGCGCACTGCCACCACTTTCCACATGCCGATGAGCACGTGGATACCACGGCACAGCAGCTGGTGGGCAGGCAATACGCAGCGCGGCGCTCTCAAGCCAAACAGAGGGCAGCCAGCGCTCCACATGGGCAGATGATCGATGGTCTAGGCAAACAGCTCACGATCTCTGCAGCACACAGCAGGGCTTTGTAGTCTTTGGTAACCTTTCTGACCCTGAGTTACCAAACAGGAGGCCAGCTCTTCTCAGGCCCTTGGAGATTCAGTTTAGGAGACACAGCACACAGCAAAGTCTCTGGAGTTCAAGCAAGCAGGGTCACAGCACACAGCAAAGTCCCTCTTCTCCTCGGCTTCAGTAGGTAGGCAGAACAGGTCATCCCTTAGAGCACACAGCAAGGCAATCTTCCTTCAGTTCTCCAGCAGTCCTTCTTCCAGCAGAGGTTCCTTTTGATTGTAGAATCTGATTTTCTGTTGTCAGGGGTCCTTCTCTTATACCCCTAAAAGTCTTTGAAGTTCTTTGAAGTCTTTGTACAAGTGGGCCCTGAGCCCGGTCTAAACCAGTTCTGGGTGTTGCTGGGACACTGGGGCTTTCCTGGCTTCCTTCTTTCTTTCAGTTTCAGGGACAGAGGTGACAGTCGCCCAGCGGGAGGTGGAGTCAGCATTGTGGTCAGGCAGGCACATCCCTAGTCACTCCCAGATGCCATCTCCTCCCACTTCCTTGGCAGCAGATGTAGCCTTTCATCCACGGGCTGACTCAGACAACCTCCTGGGGGCTCTGCAGCCCCTGTCACCCTCAACCCAGACAGTCAATCCACAAACAGTCCCAGGCGCACAGAAAGGTTAGACAAGAGAACAGCCACTTTCTAAAAGGACTATTACAAAACACAGAATTTAAAAACAACCTTTCCTAAAAGATGTGTTATTAAATTCTGAGTTCAGGGATATCAATCACTTATGTCCCATCTTGTTCCTATGGGAAGATAGGCTGGTATCCATTGGGACCAGCCTCCCCCATGTTAATCTATGGAGCAAGATAACCTTGCAGCAGTGAGCACACAAAATGGCTGCTGCTCACTACCAGAGCATTTTACCTGCACTAGTACATGGTCTACCTCACCCATGCACTGCACCCTGCCCAGGGGGGTACCTTGAGCCTTCCATAGGGGTGACTTATGTGCACAGAAAAGGAAGGGTTAGGCCCAGCCAGTGGGGACACTGGCCAGGCGGACATGGCAGTCCACTGACTGCACACAGGCCCTGCACTGGCAGGCCTGAGACACCATTTTAGGGCTACTTATGTGGGTGGCGCAATCTGCGCTGCAGGCCCACTAGCAGCATCTGTCATCACCAGCCCCGGCACACACAGTGCACTTTACTAGGGACTTCATGGTGATACAAATATGCCGATCAGGTATACCCAATCAATATGACAATTTACATAGGGAGCACTTAAACTTTGGCACTGATCAGCAGTGGCAGAGTGTCCAAAGCATCTAAACCAGCAAAAACGAAATCCAGCAAAGCATCAAAAATACAGGAGGCAGAGGCAAAAAGATGGGGGGAAAACCACGCCAAGGGTGTCAGGTCTAACACTGACACTATTTGGACAGATGTGGCACAGCAGCCAAAGCACATGACTTCACAGCATATGACACAAAGTTTGGGCTAACGCTTTAATCCCCGAGTCCGGCAGCAGTTCAGCTTAGCAGCATGAGACTCTAGACAGTACATCACATATTTTCTGTACCCCAGGACATTCAGACCAGTAAGGGTCAGTAGTTTGTCCTAGTCGTTATAAGCACATGCTGACAATTCTTCAACAACTGTAGTGCAGCGGCCAGGGCACATGAATTCACAGCATAAGACACACACCTTGGGCTCATGCTTTAAGCCCAGAGTCTCGCACCAGCACACCTTACCAGCATAAGAATCTAGGCAATACCTCACTTAATTTCCATAGCCCAGCACTTTCACACCGGTAGAGGTGAATACTTTGCACCCCCTCTATGCAAACATCACAGTTGATGGACAGAATGCAGAACAATGTCATACATTCACCCCAGTACAGAGATCCATCATTTTTTTGCACTCCACACCACCCCAGTTCAGACATGGTCATATGCAAATCAGACTTGACCCTGTGCCTCATGGGAACAGTTAAGCCCGAACTGCCAAGCCATGTCTTTCCTGGACCGGAATCAAGCATCATAGGACCGGTTTCTGGCTATCAGCCGTCTTCGACCAGGATAGCTTGACTCCAGTGGTGTGGAGAGCATGGGACTCACGTCTGAGCATACCCATCCCACTCGGGGTGACAAATGCAAAATTCACAGTTGATGGACAGAATGCAGAACAATGTCATACGTTCACCCCAGTAAAGAGATCTGGGCCTAAATCCATCATTTTTTACACTCCACACCACCCCAGTTCAGATATGGCAATATGCAAATCAGCCTTGACCCTTGTGCCTCATGAGAACAGTCCAGCCCGAACTGCCAAGCCATGTCTTTACTGGACCGGAATCAAGCATCCTAGGACCGGTTTCTGGCTATCAGCCGTCTTCAGCCAGGATAGCTTGACTCCAGTGGTGGGGAGAGCATGGGACTCACGTCTGAGCATACCCATCCCACTCGGGGTGACAAATGCAAAAACCACAGTTGATGGACAGAATGCAGAACAATGTCATACATTAACCCCAGTACAGAGATCTGGGCCTAAATCCATTGTTTTTTGCACTCCACCACCCTAGTTCAGACATGGCCATATGCAAATCAGCCTTGACCCTGTGCCTCATGGGAACAGTCCAGCCCGAACTGCCAAGTCATGTCTTCCCTGGACTGGAATCAAGCATCCTAGGACCGGTTTCTGGCTATCAGCCATCTTCAGCCAGGATAGCTTGACTCAAGTGGTGTGGAGAGCATGGGACTCACATCTGAGCATACCCATCACACTCAGGGTGACAAATGCAAAAACCACAGTTGATGGACAGAATGCAGAACAATGTCATACATTCAGTACAGAGATCTGGGCCTAAGTCCGTCGTTTTTTTGCACTCCACACTACCCCAGTTCAGACATGGCCATATGCAAATCAGCCTTGACCCTGTGCCTCATGGGAACAGTCCAGCCCGAACTGCCAAGCCATGTCTTTCCAGGACCAGAATCAAGCATCCTAGGTATGTTTTCTGGCTATCAGCCATCTTTGGCCAGGATAGCTTGACTCCAGTGGTGTGGAGAGCATGGGACTCACGTCTGAGCATACCCATCCCACTTGGGGTGACAAATGCAAAAACTACAGTGGATAGACAGAATGCAGAACAATGTCATACATTCACCCCAGTACAGAGATCTGGGTCTAAATCCATTGTTTTTTTGCACTCCACATCACCCCAGTTCAGACATAGCCATATGCAAATCAGCCCTGACCCTGTGCCTCATGGGAACAGTCCAGCCCGAACTGCCAAGCCATGTATTTCCTGGACCGGAATCTAGCATCCTAGAACTGGTTTCTGGGTATCAGCCGTCATCAGCCAGGATAGCTTGACTCCAGTGGTGTGGATAGCATGGGACTCACGTCTGAGCATACCCATCCCACTAAGGGTGACAAATGCAAAAACCACAGTTGATGGACAGAATGCAGAACAATGTCATACATTCACCCCACTACAGAGATCTGGGCCTAAATCCATTGTTTTTTTGCACTCCACACTACACTAGTACAGACATGGCCATATGCAAATCATCCTTGACCCTGTGCCTCATGGGAACAGTCCAGCCCGAACTGCCGAGCCATGTCTTTCCTGGACTGGAATCAAGCATCCTAGGACCGGTTTCTGGCTATCAGCCGTCTTCAGCCAGGATAGCTTGACTCCAGTGGTGTGTAGAGCATGGAACTCACGTCTAAGCATACCCATCCCACTCGGGCTGACAAATGCAAAAACCACAGTTGATGAACAGAATGCAGAACAATGTCATGCATTCACCCCAGTACCGAGATCTGTGCCTAAATCCATCATTTTTTGCACTCCACACCACCCCAGTTCAGACATGGCCATATGCAAATCAGCCTTGACCCTGTGCCTCATGAGAAGCGTCCAGCCCGAACTGCCAAGCCATGTCTTTCCTGGACCGGAATCAAGCATCCTAGGACCGGTTTCTGGCTATCAGCCATCTTCAGCCAGGAGAGCTTGACTCCAGTGGTGTGGAGAGCATTGGACTCACGTCTGAGCATACCCATCCCACTTGGGGTGACAAATGCAAAAACCACAGTTGATGGACAGAATGCAGAACAATGTCATACATTCACCCCAGTACAGAGATCTGGGCCTAAATCCATTTTTTTTGCACTCCACACCACCCCAGTTCAGACATGGCCATATGCAAATCAGCCCTGACCCTGGGCCTCATGGGAAGAGTCCAGCCCGAACTGGCAAGCCATGTCTTTCCAGGACCAGAATCAATCATCCTAGGTACGTTTTCTGGCTATCAGCCATCTTTGGCCAGGATAGCTTGACTCCAGTGGTGGGGAGCGCATGGGACTCACGTCTGAGCATACCCATCACACTCAGGGTGACAAATGCAAAAACCACAGTTGATGGACAGAATGCAGAACAATGTCATACATTCACCCCAGTACAGAGATCTGGGCCTAAGTCCGTCGTTTTTTTGCACGCCACACCATCCCAGTTTAGACATGGCCATATGCAAATCAGCCTTGACCCTGTGCCTCATGGGAACAGTCCAGCCCGAACTGCCAAGCCATATCTTTCCTGGACCGAAATCAAGCATCCTAGGACAGGTTTCTGGTTTTCTCGCTTCTTCAGCCAGGATAGTTTGACTCCAGTGGTGTGGAGAGCATGGGACTCACGTCTGAGCATACCCATCCCACTTGGGGTGACAAAAGCAAAAACCACAGTGGATGGACAGAATGCAGAACAATGTCATACATTCACCCCAGTACAGAGATCTGGGTCTAAATCCATTGTTTTTTTGCACTCCACATCACCCCAGTTCAGACATGGCCATATGCAAATCTGCCCTGACCCTGTGCCTCATGGGAACAGTCCAGCCCGAACTGCCAAGCCATGTATTTCCTGGACCGGAATCTAGCATCCTAGAACCAGTTTCTGGGTATCAGCCGTCTTCAGCCCGGATAGCTTGACTCCAGTGGTGTGGAGAGCATGGGACTCACGTCTGAGCATACCCATCCCACTAAGGGTGACAAATGCAAAAACCACAGTTGATGGACAGAATGCATAACAATGTCATACATTCACCCCACTACAGAGATATGGGCCTAAATCCATTGTTTTTTTGCACTCTACACTACACTAGTACAGACATGGCCATATGCAAATCAGCCTTCACCCTGTGCCTCATGGGAACAGTCCAGCCCGAACTGCCGAGCCATGTCTTTCCTGGACTGGAATCAAGCATCCTAGGACCGATTTCTGGCTATCAGCCGTCTTCAGCCAGGATAGCTTGACTCCAGTGGTGTGGAGAGCATGGGACTCACGTCTAAGCATACCCATCCCACTCGGGCTGACAAATGCAAAAACCACAGTTGATGGACAGAATGCAGAACAATGTCATGCATTCACCCCAGTACAGAGATCTGTGCCTAAATCCATCGTTTTTTGCACTCCACACCACCCCAGTTCAGACATGGCCATATGCAAATCAGCCTTGACCCTGTGCCTCATGAGAAGCGTCCAGCCCGAACTGCCAAGCCATGTCTTTCCTGGACCGGAATCAAGCATCCTAGGACCGGTTTCTGGGTATCAGCCATCTTCAGCCAGGATAGCTTGACTCCAGTGGTGTAGAGAGCATTGGACTCACGTCTGAGCATACCCATCCCACTTGGGGTGACAAATGCAAAAACCACAGTTGATGGACAGAATGCAGAACAATGTCATACATTCACCCCAGTACAGAGATCTGGGCCTAAATCCATTGTTTTTTTGCACTCCACACCACCCCAGTTCAGACATGGCCATATGCAAATCAGCCCTGACCCTGTGCCTCATGGGAAGAGTCCAGCCCGAACTGCCAAGCCATGTATTTCCTGGACCGGAATCTAGCATCCTAGAACCGGTTTCAGGCTATCAGCCGTCTTCAGCCAGGATAGCTTGACTGCAGTGGTGTGGAGAACATCGGACTCACGTCTGAGCATACCCATTTCACTCGGGGTGACAAATGTAAAAACCACAGTTGATGGACAGAATGCAGAACAATGTCATACATTCACCCCAGTACAGAGATCTGGGTCTAAATCCATTGTTTTTTTGCACTCCACATCACCCCAGTTCAGACATGGCCATATGCAAATCAGCCCTGACCCTGTGCCTCATGGGAACAGTCCAGCCCGAACTGCCAAGCCATGTATTTCCTGGACCGGAATCTAGCATCCTAGAACTGGTTTCTGGGTATCAGCCGTCATCAGCCAGGATAGCTTGACTCCAGTGGTGTGGAGAGCATGGGACTCACGTCTGAGCATACCCATCCCACTAAGGGTGACAAATGCAAAAACCACAGTTGATGGACAGAATGCAGAACAATGTCATACATTCACCCCACTACAGAGATCTGGGCCTAAATCCATTGTTTATTTGCACTCCACACTACACTAGTACAGACATGGCCATATGCAAATCAGCCTTGACCCTGTGCCTCATGGGAACAGTCCAGCCCGAACTGCCGAGCCATGTCTTTCCTGGACTGGAATCAAGCATCCTAGGACCGGTTTCTGGCTATCAGCCGTCTTCAGCCAGGATAGCTTGACTCCAGTGGTGTGTAGAGCATGGGACTCACGTCTAAGCATACCCATCCCACTCGGGCTGACAAATGCAAAAACCACAGTTGATGGACAGAATGCAGAATGCAGAACAATGTCATACATTCACCCCAGTACAGAGATCTGGGCCTAAATCCATCGTTTTTTTGCACTCCCTCTATAGCACATCCTAAACACCCCACAGAGGTTAGAGTGCTCCTACGCTCCTCTTCCCTACGATTTTCACTTTTATTAATTTTGACTCTTGTCAACGAAATCACAAAAATGACTGCCAACACTTCCTAGTTCCATGAGACTCTAGAGAATACCTTACATATTTTCCATACGACTGGACTTATACACCAGCAAGGGTCAGTAGTTCATCCTACCAGGTATAAACACATGCTGACACTTCTTCCATAACTGTACTGCAGCGGCGAGGGCACATGACTACAGAGCATAAAACACATAGTTTGGGCTCACGCTTTAATCCCCGAGTCGTGCACCAGCTCACCTTAGTAACATCACACACTAGGCAATACCTCACTTAATTACCATAGCCCAGCCCTTGCACACCGGTAGGGGGGGTACTTCGCTTCACACCCCCTCTAAAGCACACCCTAAACACCCCACAGAGGTTACAGTGCTCCTACCCTCCTCTTTCCAACTTTTTTCCCCTTACTCGATTCAACGGAATCACAAATAAGGCGGCCCACACTTCCTAGTTGCAGGAGCTCGCAGCCAATCAGCGTGATGTCAAGAGTGATGTCACTGACCATGTCATGAGTGATGTAATATGTGACGTCATCAGCAGTGCATTGCGGGCGCGCGAGTTATAGTTAACTATAACGGGGGAAATTCAATGGTTTTGTATGAGTGAAATGTCCAGCTAACTATAACATGTGTGAAACCTATGGTTTTTCAGTGAATATCTAAGGTTTTTTCAATGCTAATTTGTAACTATAACGTCTGTGAAACCTATGGTTTTTTCAGTGAAATATATATATATAAATTATATATATATAAATTATATATATATATATATATATATATATATATATATATATATATATATATATATATATATATATATATATATATATATATATATATATATATATATATATTGATTACCAATCCAAATCCTTCGGATGAAAGGAGGGCACTGACACCGTGATTTTAACTCAAGGAAAGATTTAATCCGACATGCTGCACAGACGCGTTTCGGCGGAAGCCTCCGCCTTGCTCACTTAACTCTGTTGCAATAGGCATACGTTTTTATAATGCATTACATGCTGACACATCACGAGCCGAGTCATACAACATGATAGGCTGTTAGTCGTTATGACAACGAGTGAGTCATGGCTAAACACACTAATTGCATAGACACAGAAGAGTCTGTAGTTTTAAGCGCAAAACCTTCATGGTAACACGTTATTTCTACTACTGACATTTACTGCTGGAAATGCACGTAAAATTATATACCCATTAATACATGATATATGTAAATTCAGTTCTAAATCAAATATGCGTGCATGCCAAAGTTTACATGACTAGACGCTGGGTTATGAACATTTAAATAACATTGTGTCTTGTTGCAATATTATAGCCAGTCATGTTACTTCACTTTGGTACATAGGTAAATTAATTTAAACAATACCGATTCCTAGGTAATGCTACCTGTGACATTATCTCCAAGTGGACATACCAAAGTTTACATGACTAGACGCTGGGTTATAACAATTAAGTATCATTGTGTCTTGTTGCAATATTATAGCCAGCATTGTAATTTCACCTTGGTGCCTAGGTAAAATAATTTAAATAATAATACCGATTCCTAGGTAATGCTACCTGTGACATTATCTCCAAGTGGACATGATTACTGCTGTGCAAATACATAACAAAGGTTATAGTCGTGTCTGTGCCTGACATTCAATTGTATGTGCTAGCGCTACATTATCATATAGTTGTATTTGTGACAGGAACGTGTAAACAATAATAAACAAAATATTCGCTCACATTGTGTCCCAAATTGCAAAATTAAATGTATGTTTCAAATGTACAGAGTTAAAACTGGAATGAGAATATTTTGACGGGTAGGGCTCTACTTTGGATTCATAGGTGGACAGTCATAGCTTCGTCTGAGTTAAATCCATTCGGGATTTTAGAATTTAACAGGATTATGTATCTTGACTCAAGACGTCGTAAGGCTAGTCTGCGGTTCCCTCCCCTAGGGTTCTTTGGGACACTGTCTATCACATAGTAGGAAATATGTTTGATATTCCCGTCATGTATAGTATTTATGTGTCTGGCCACAGGGTACGTTTGGTCGTTGTTAGTAATGGCACGCAAATGTTGCAATATTCTCACATGTGCTTGGTGAATAGTACTCCCAACATAGCGTTTGCCACAGCTGCAGACCAGAACATATACGGCATACTCCGTTTTACACGAGTAGCCGCCCCTGATGGTATAGGGTTTGTTCCTGAATGGTACCTGTACCTCCTTCATATTAAGCCCTTGTCTGCAGGCTTTGCACTTCGTGCACTTTTTAAAGCCTTTCTGAGGTGGGGGCCAAGTGACTGGTTTTTTTAGTGTAGGGGAGTTACACACTAGTTGATCACGCATGGATTTGGCCTTCCTAAATGTTATATTAGGTCTATTTCCACTCAGGTGTCCTATTATAGGATCATTTTTGATCAGGGGCCAGTGTTTCTGCAGGATTTTTCTGACCTGATTGTGGTACATATTGTAGCCAGTTATCATTCTTGGGGGGTTACCAGTCACATTAGTGGGCGTAGTTTTTATCTCCAAATCTTTGGTAAATAGTAAATCCTTTCTGTTTTTGGTTTTACACTTGCTCTCAGCTTTTTTGAGGGTATGTGGTCTATATCCTCGCTTACTTAATCTTTCAAATAGATCTTTTTTGTCCTTGGTGACTCCTTCCTCTGTACTGCAATTGCGTGTCATACGCAAGCATTCTGCATAAGGAATGGATTCTTTTAGTTTAGTGGGGTGGAAACTTTGTGCATGAAGCACTGCATTTCCCGCTGTTGGTTTCCTGTAAGTTCTGGTTTGGATTTTGTCATTTTGCACATACACTTCTATGTCCAAGAATTGTGCTGGTAAATTTTAAGTTTAGGCTGTTTTCATTCAGGTCTTTGGCGAATGCCTCCGCACTCTCAATGGTGCCCCTCCACAGGATAAAAATATCATCAATATAGCGCTTATAAAGCACCACATTATGTGACATTTCTACATCATGTTTAACGGCTAATACCTGCTCCTCCCACCAGCCCATATGCAAATTCGCATAGCTGGGGGAGAAGCAAGTGCCCATTGCCGAACCTTGCAGTTGTTTGTAGTGCAATTTATCAAATAAAAAGGTGTTATTATTAAGGCACCACTCTACCATCTGTAGTAACATCAACGAGTGTTGGTACAATGCTATTGGGCGTTTGTTCAGATAGTATTCCAAAGCCCGCAGCCCATCTGTGTGTCTGATACTTGTGTATAAAGCTTGTACATCCAACGACATAAACACAAAATCCTGCTCCCACTGTAAATCATATATATGCCTTAAAAAGTCACCACTGTCCTGTATATAAGCCGGAAGGTCTTTAACAAAAGGTTGGAGAAAATAATCCACAAATGTGCTGGTATTTTCAAACAGGCTGCCGATGGCAGAAATGATCGGTCTTCCGGGTGGCTCTTTTGGGTCTTTATGAACTTTTGGTATGAGATATAGCTGGGGAGTTGTTGGATAGTCATTTTTTAGAAAAGCTAATTCTGCTTTGCTTATTAGACCCAGATTTCTCCATTTGTATAAGTCACAGTGGTATCTCTCCTGTATACCCACTATGATGTTGGGGCTCACTCTGCAGTAACATTCTTGATCAAGCAATTGCTTCATTGCTTCTTCATTGTACATTTTTAGTGGCCACAGCACCACATTGCCACCCTTATCAGACCACCGCACGACAATATCAGATCTCTTTTGTATTTTGGCAATTAGTGCACTGTACTCCATTCTCTTGTTGTGCTCTTTCGTGCAAAATTGTCGTGTGCTCAGTATTGATAGTTCTTTCAACTCTCTGATGACATTCTATATATATATATATATATATATATATATTACCTACTGGCGGTCGCCAGTAGGTATATATAGTTAGGATTTTTTCTCTATGGGATTTTTGAAAGTTCTATGTCTAATAACTTTGGCGTTTGTGGACGGAATTGGCTGAAATTTTCAGGAAAATGGAACATTTTGTTTCTGAGCAGCCCCTGACAATTTGGGGGGGTTTCATCAAGGGGGGGCCGAGAAAAAAGGGGGGTCCCAAAACGCGTTTTTCCCATGTTAATTTCCATAGGGCGGTTGGCCTCATTTTTAGCTCGAACGGCTGAATGGATTTGCACAAAACTTGGCAAAATTGTAGGGACTGTTAGCCCGATGTGCCTTTGCTAGGTCTCAATATATGTGCTCCAGTGGATTTTGAGTAATTTAGGTTCAAAAAAAGATATATATCTGGGCGGAGCCTAACCACCCATCTGATCTGATTGGCTGTCAGCACTTCATCCAAGAAGTGCTGGCAGCCATCTTGGGACCAATATACATGATAGCACCTCATTAAAAAGCATTGTAGTTAATAGAGGGTTTTAGGACTTTAGTTACATTATAAATCATTTGTTGATGGTACCATACTCGTTTTAGGAATTGTGGTGGGTTCTAAGGTGATTTTACCATGTGAAAAAACCTTCTGCTGTGATATCATGAATATTGTTTGAAAGAAAACTAATATCTCATGATTTTCCCACAGTGGTTTGGAAGGGGATCTATAAGCTAAACTGAAAGCATATTTTCTGTAAATTCACATTATCTTTCTCAGTCATGTGAAAATGAAGTCTGACATTCTCAGTAAAACATGTACATCCAACAAGGACAGAGACTGTCAGTTGATTCCTTTGTGTTCTACTGCAGCCTCCTAGAGTGTTCTAAAGAACAACTAGAGCGCTAACAGTCCTACTTATTACAAAGGTATGGCACACCTGAAGCCATCTTGATTGGAATAAAGTGGTAACTCTTAAAACATTTAATTTAAAAAGAAACAACATGAGGGGGTATATTTTGCCATAGAAAGTATGATTAGTGCTGCAGAATGAAAAATTAGGGCACATTTTGAGTGACTTCTCAAATCCTTTTCTATTTCATTAAAACATTCTGACATGCAGTCTCCCAAAATGGCCACCAGAGACAAAAGAGCCCAAATGTAGCCCAAATATCACCCAGATGTAGCCCAAGTATAGCCCAATGACAGAATGTCCCAGAGTGTTCTAAAGAACAACTAGAGCGCTAACAGTCCTACTTATTACAAAGGTATGGCACACCTGAAGCCATCTTGATTGGAATAAAGTGGTAACTCTTAAAACATTTAATTTAAAAAGGAACAAAATGAGGGGGTATATTTTGCCATATGAATTATGATTAGTGCTGCAGAAAGAAAAATTAGGGCACATTTTGAGTGACTTCTCAAACCCTCTTCAATTTCATTAAAAAATTCTGACATGCAGACTGAAACATGCACTTTGAATACCAGCAGCAGACGTCCCTGGTGAGCAGTAGCTTTACTACAGTGATCTAATGTGCAACTAGAGTGCTAACATTCAGAATGTATGGCAAATGTGTGACACATCTGAATGCCTTCTTGATGGAACCAAAGTAAACAAGCATTGACAATGCAATAGATCTCGCCCTCGTTCAAGTTAAAGCCATTCTGTTTGTAATGAGGTGGCTTTTTAGCTTTGCTTTTATTAGTGTTTTTTCAACTTTCATGTAAATAACATGCATCTGTATGCATATAAGTATATGTATGCATGCATTTATGTTTGTATTTATATAGATATACAGATGATATATGTTTATATATGTATGTATATATATATATTCACTGAAAAAACCATAGGCTATAGACCATATATAGTTAGGAATTAGCATTTACAAAACCTTGAAAATTCACTGAAAAAACCATAGGTTATAGACCATATATAGTTAGGAATTAGCATTTACAAAACCTTGAAAATTCACTGAAAAAACCATAGGTTATAGACCATATATAGTTAGGAATTCGCATTTACAAAACCTTATTTTACTCACACAAAACCATTGAAATTCCATATATACGTAGTTGCACTAACTATATATTGCGCACCCGCAATCCACTGCTGATGATGTCACATATTACATCATTCATGACATGGTCAGTGACATCACTGATGACATCACTGATGACATCTCAAATGACATCACTGATGACATCACTGATGACAACATCCAGTGACTGTATGTTTCTGTAAAGTTAAAATATGTCTTACATATTGAAGAATGAGTGGATGTATAAGTGTCTGGATGAAGGATTTAGTAGGTGCATGACTGACTGTATGATTGAGTGATTAAATGTGTCTCACTGAGTGCATGGGTTAGTGACTAAACTGTCTTAATTTGTGCATCATTATGTCTGTTGTTCTGTAAACTGTTGCATGTGTTGATAAGTAGCTATATGAGTAACTATATGGGTTATTGATTGGTTGCCCAAGTATTTGTATGGGAGACTGAGTGTGTGTGTGGGTGGCTGGGAGGTGTATGACTCTGTGCATAGATGTGTGAGCAGTTGATTCACTCGATGTATGGTTTCAAAAGTTCATGTGGAAACAGCTGTATGGGCGGTTGACTGTGTGCATGAGTGTATTGGTGAGTGAATGGATATCTCAGTGCTACATGTCAAAGTAAGTACATATGTAAAACACAGTACATGTGAGAGTTGACATATATAAATAACTGTGCATAAGAGCCAGTGAATGTGTGAGTGGCTGTATGGATCATTGTGAACTTGTATCAGGGATTGTATAAGAGAGTAAATATGTGTTAGTATATGTTTGAATAAGTAAAGTTTGTATAACTGTATAGTTGAGGAAATGGAGGTGTGATTGATTCTTTGCATGACTGACTAGGTGTGTGAGTAACTCCATGGATGACTGACAGTCTGTGAGTGTCTGTTTACACTGATTGTATCTAAGGTTATATTAGAGTCTGAAGAGGTTCATCGTATTATCACATGAATGATATCATCAGTGATGTGATCAGTAATGTAAAATGAGATGTCATCAGTGATGTCATCAGTGATGTCATTTGAGATGTCATGAGTGATGTCATTTGAGATGTCATCAGTGATGTCACTGACCATGTCACGAATGATGTAATATGTGACATCATCAGCAGTGGATTGCGGGTGCGCAATATATAGTTAGTGCAACTAACTATATATGGAATTTCAATGGTTTTGTGTGAGTAAAATAAGGTTTTGTAAATGTGAATTCCTAACTATATATGGTCTATAACCTATGGTTTTTTCAGTGAATATATATATATATATATATATATATTCACTGAAAAAACCATAGGTTATAGACCATATATAGTTAGGGATTAGCATTTACAAAACCTTGAAAATTCACTGAAAAAACCATAGGTTATAGACCATATATAGTTAGGGATTAGCATTTACAAAACCTTAATTTACTCGCACAAAACCATTGAAATTCGCATATATAGTTAGTTGCACTAACTATATATTGCGCACCCGCAATCCACTGCTGATCATGTCACATATTACATCATTCATGACATGGTCAGTGACATCACTGATGACATCACTGATGACATCTCAAATGACATCACTGATGACATCACTGATGACATCTCAAATGACATCACTGATGACATCACTGATTGTATTGTATTGTATTGTATATGGACTTGTAAAGCGCGATTGATGCCCAAGGGCGTCCAAGCGCTAAGTAAGTAGACAGAGATGGGCGGTGCAGAAGAGATTAGAACTCGGTGGATTTAGCAAACAGTAGGGTTTTCAGCTGTTTGCGGAATGAGAGCAGGTTCGAGTTGGACCAGAGTTGTAGAGGAAGTGCATTCCACAACTTCGAGGTGTTCAAGGAGAACATCCTGCCTCCGGCCCTAGCTCTCCTTACTCTGGGTACCACCGCCAGGAAAGCCTCCATGGAGCGAAGGTTTCTCCTTGGGTGGTAAGGAATGACTAGATTGTCATTGATTACTGGGCCTGTCTTCCAGAAGGCCCGATGGGCAATACATAGTGCCTTAAATGCCACTCTCTGCCTTACTGGTAACCAATGTAAACTTTTTAGTCCGGGTCTGGCTGACTGAGTGCGTGGGATCTGTAGCAGGGTACGGGCTGCACAGTTCTGTACCACCTGCAACTTCCGAAGAGTCATCTCAGGGACCCCCACATATAGGGCGTTGTTCGAATCTAGACAGGACTGGATCAGGCCTTGTACTGCCACTTGTTTGGCTTCCAATGGTAGAAGGGGGAGAACCTTCCTCAGTGTCCTGAGTACGCCAAAACATGTGGCGGACAACTTAGTGGCCTGGGTGGAGAAAGAGAGACTTTTGTCCAGCCATACTCCTAGGCTCTTTACACTTTCCTTAGGGGTGGGAGGGGTACCCAGACAGGGGGGCCATAAGGAAGTGAAAGGCACTGGTGATGCTGGGCCCAGGAGCATGAGCTCAGTTTTATCTCCATTTAGTTTTAAGGAGGAGGTAGTCATCCACTCCTTGACATCCTCTAAACATTTCAGCAGGCCTCCCGGAGTTTGCCTGTTGCTCTCTTGTGCCAGCGGAATCACTAGCTGGGTATCGTTGGCATACGATATGATTTTGATACCGTGCGGTTCGACGACCCCAGCCAGTGGTTTCATATATACGTTGAACAGCGCAGGGCTCAAGGAGGAGCCCTGCGGCACTCCACAGCTTAGTGGTTTGCTGGATGACACTGTTTCCCCGTCAAAGATCTGAAAAGATCTATTGGTCAGAAAGGAGTCGAACCACCTCAATGCGTCGCCTGATACTCCGATGTTATATAGACGGTTCAGCAAGGTGGCATAGCTGACCGTATCGAAGGCTACACTTAAATCAAGGAGGATCACTGCCACTGATCCTCCCTGATCTAGTATCCTTCGTGATTCTTCGGTAACCGCTAACAAGGCGGTTTCAGTACCGTGCTTCGGTCTGAAGCCTGCCTGGGACGTATCCAGTAGTAAGTTGTTCTCAAGGAATTGGACTAACTGGGCGTTTATGTATTTTTCCAGGACCTTGCTTGCCCAGGGGAGCAGCGAGATGGGACGGAAACTGGAGTGGTCGTCTGGATCCAGATTGTTTTTTTTTAGCAACGCCCGCACCATGGCTCGCTTCCAAGCAGTGGGCACTGTACAGGAGGAGATGGAAAAGTTTAGTAGCTCCAGAATACAGGCAGGATGGTTTGGCTTGCTTGTATCAGAATCTCCGGTGGGGCTGGGTCACGAGGGGAGCCAGATTTGACTTGGCATGCCAATTTACCAAGGGTATCAAGGTCTAGTTGGGGAAAGTGCTCAAGACTTGGCTGGTCTGGGGAAGGAGGGTGTCTCGATGGAGGTAGGTCGGTTGCGTCTGGATTTGTGGCTGCTATTGGGAAGGCGGAGTAGATTTGAGAGACTTTATTGTGGAAGAATTCCGCAAGCTCATTACATTATTCCTGAGTTTTAGGGGGGCTGTGTTCACTTTAGTACATTGTTTTACTATGTGGGCTTGGATTTGGCTTCCATGATTTTGTCCGAAAAATAGGTAGCCTGGGCCGCCCTGACCCCTTCTCTGTAGGCCTTAATTGCCTCTTTATATTGTACCTTTTTTCCCGGTAGGAAGTCTTGACGCCACGCTCTCTCTCGTTGCCTACAGAGGCGTTTTTGATCTCGTAGGGAGTCTGAGAACCAGGGTGCTGATTTGTGCAGTCTCTTTGAGGTGGATCTACGAAAAGGCGGAATCGTGTCCAGAGAGTTCGTGATCCAACCTTCATAATTTTTGTTTGCCGCATTGGGGTCTGTGCAGGGAAGTGGGCGGGTGGAGTCTAGGTTGTTTGTCCAGGATTCCATGGGGAGTTTTGCCCAATTCCTCCTCGTTATGACTTGGGGGATCGACAGGGGGGTTTTGTAGGTGAGCCAGGTGAACGGGATTAAAAAGTGGTCCGACCAGGGGAGGGGGGTGGGTTGGTTCACTACCAGCTCGGTGCAGTTGCTGAAGATCGGATCAAGTAAGTTACCCTTCTCAAGGGTGGGGGCTGCGACCAGCTGGGATAATTGTAGGGCTCCTAAGTCATCGATTAGTTCCATAGCGATGTGATCTAACGGGGAGTTGAAATGGAAATTAAGGTCCCCTAAAACCGTGTAGTTAGCGGAGGTCATGAGTCGTTTGGCTATGATTTCTGGAAGAGACCTATGGAACAGCTTGGCGGGCTTCGGGGGGCGGTATATCAGAGTGCCGGAGAAGGTACTATTCGCATTAAAAACTATGCTGAATTCTAGACTCTCGCACTCAGGAATAGTTTTAGCTGTAGTCCGACAGCGATACTGGTCTTTTAGTATTATAGCCAGGCCTCCTCCTCTCCCCTCTGGCCGGTCTAATCTATGGATTTGGAAACCAGCGGGTAAGGCTGAGACTATCTCTGGCTCAGATTGGGATGTAAGCCATGTCTGTGTCAAAAAGATAGCATCTGGCTTGTGCTCCTCAAGCAGCAGGGCAATTTGTGTGCTGTGCCTCGGCAAGGATCAACAGTTTAGTACATACATACAGTATTTCTGTGAAGCGGCCGGTGGAGTAGTGCTGCGAAAGGAGTGTTTACAGCCAGGGCAGCGAGGGGGGAGCTCAAACGGTGCGTAGATGTGAGTACAGTGAGCAGCAGTTGTACTTCCTATGTTGTGGATGGCTGCCGAGCTGTACGTCTTGCCCTGGGTTATGTGGGAGCCAGGGATTGTGGCCCCTGGTCCCGTAAGGTCGCGGACGGGCGCAGACGGGCTTGCCTTTGGCGCGCCTTCGGCGCACCGCCGGCGCGCAGGCTGCGCCCGTCCGCTGCGCCTCCGGAACCAACACATTCTTATATATCAGAAGAGGGGGGGTGTGGGCTGTGTCTGTGGGCGTAGCCCGGGGGTCACGGAGATTTTCCTGCGAAACGCTGCAGCGCCTGACTTGGCTGCGCGGGGAGGGAATCACGAGGGGAGCAAGAGGTAAATAGCGTTTTTAAAAGAATACACGTTATCACAATATACAAATTTTAAAATTATTCTTTAAAATTGTTCCTTACTCTCGGCTTTCCACCTCAAGAGCTCTGACTTACAAACAAGCGCTGGCAGGAAGGCGCGCTTTAAGTAGTGAAGGGGGGCGTGGCCTGTGTCAGTGGGCGTAGCCCGGGGGTCACAGCGATTCTCCTGCGACCCGCTGCAGCGCCTGACTCGGCTGCACGGGGAGGGAATCACGAGGGGAGCAAGAGATAAATAGCGTTTTTAAAAGAATACACGTTATCACAATATACAAATTTTAAAATTGTTCTTTAAAATTGTTCCTTGCTCTCGGCTTTCCGCCTCAAGAGCTCTGACTTACAAACAAGCGCTGGCGGGAAGGCGCGCTTTAAGTAGTGAAGGGGGGCGTGGCCTGTGTCAGTGGGCGTAGCCCGGGGGTCACTGCGATTGTCCTGCGACCCGCTGCACCGCCTGACTCGGCTGCGCGGGGAGGGAATCACGAGGGGAGCAAGAGGTAAATAGCGTTTTTAAAAGAATACACGTTATCACAATATACAAATTTTAAAATTGTTGTTTAAAATGATTCCTTGCTCTCGGCTTTCTGCCTCAAGAGCTCTGACTTACAAACAAGCGCTGGCGGGAAGGCGCGCTTTAAGTAGTGAAGGGGGGCGTGGCCTGTGTCAGTGGGCGTAGCCCGGGGGTCACGGCGATTCTCCTGCGACCCGCTGCAGCGCCTGACTCGGCTGCGCGGGGAGGGAATCACGAGGGGAGCAAGAGGTAAATAGCGTTTTTAAAAGAATACACGTTATCACAATATACAAATTTTAAAATTGTTCTTTAAAATTGTTCCTTGCTCTCGGCTTTCTGCCTCAAGAGCTCTGACTTACAAACAAGCGCTGGCGGGAAGGCGCGCTTTAAGTAGTGAAGGGGGGCGTGGCCTGTGTCAGTGGGCGTAGCCCGGGGGTAACGGCGATTCTCCTGCGACCCGCTGCAGTGCCTGACTCGGCTGCGCGGGGAGGGAATCACGAGGGGAGCAAGAGGTAAATAGCGTTTTTAAAAGAATACACGTTATCACAATATACAAATTTTAAAATTGTTCTTTAAAATTGTTCCTTGCTCTCGGCTTTCCGCCTCAAGAGCTCTGACTTACAAACAAGCGCTGGCGGGAAGGCGCGCTTTAAGTAGTGAAGGGGGGCGTGGCCTGTGTCAGTGGGCATAGCCCGGGGGTCACGGCGATTCTTCTGCGACCCGCTGCAGCGCCTGACTCAGCTGCGCAGGGAGGGAATCACGAGGGGAGCAAGAGGTAAATAGCGTTTTTAAAAGAATACACGTTATCACAATATACAAATTTTAAAATTGTTCTTAAAAATTGTTCCTTGCTCTCGGCTTTCCGCCTCAAGAGCTCTGATGACATCTCAAATGACATCACTGATGACATCACTGATGACATCTCATTTGACATTACCGATCACATCACTGATGACATCATTCATGTGATTATACGATGAACCTCTTCAGATTCTAATATAACCTTAGATACAATCAGTGTAAACAGACACTCACAGACTGTCACTCATCCATGGAGTTACTCACACACCTAGTCAGTCATGCAAAGAATCAATCACACTATACAGTTATACACACCTTACTTATTCAAACATATACTAACACATATTTACTCTCTTATACAATCCCTGATACAAGTTCACAGTGATCCATACAGCCACTCACAAATTCACTGGCTCTTATGCACAGTTATTTATATATGTCAACTCTCACATGTACTGTGTTTTACATATGTACTTACTTTGACATGTAGCACTGAGATATCCATCCACTCACCACTACACTCATGCACACAGTCAACCGCCCATACAGCTGTTTCCACATGCACTTTTGAACCCATACATCTAGTGAATCAACTGCTCACACATCTATGCACAGAGTCATACACCTCCCAGCCACCCACACACGCACTCAGTCTCCCATACAAATACTTGGGCAACAAATCAATAACCCATATAGTTACTCATATAGCTACTGATCAACGCATGCAGCAGTTTACAGATCAACAGATATAATGATGCACAAATTAAGACAGTTTAGTCACTAACCCATGCACTCAGTGAGACACATTTAATCACTCTCTCATACAGTCAGTCATGCACCTACTAAATCCTTCATCCAGACACTTATACATCCACTCATTCTTCAATATGTAAGACATATTTTAACTTTACAGAAACATACAGTCACAGGATGTTGTCATCAGTGATGTCATCAGTGATTTCAATGGTTTTGTGCGAGTAAATTAAGGTTTTGTAAATGCTAATCCCTAACTATATATGGTCTATAACCTATGGTTTTTTCAGTGAATTTTCAAGGTTTTGTAAATGCTAATCCCTAACTATATATGGTCTATAACCTATGGTTTTTTCAGTGAATTTCAATGGTTTTTTAATAGCAAATATCAAAAGCTGTAAAATGTATTCTTATTCTAATTCAAAAATATATTTTATATATTTTTGTATTATATTTTTTTAATTTAATTTATATTATTATTTAAATAATTTTTTATTGTTTCGCTGCCGGTACGCGAACCGGTAAACGTTCCGTTAGTGCAAGTACCGCGTTAGAAAGCCACATCGTGACGCGTCGCGTAATCGCAACGTATCGCGTTACTGCGTAATGCGCCTTATGACGCGCTGCGTTAGCGCACCCGGAAGCGCTCTGGAACGGGAACCAAGGCGTGAAACACAGAGCCCCAGAAACGATCCCAGGCGCTGTGCGGAGCGCGTAACGTAAGCATAACATGTCATATGACTAGTTCATAAAACTTTTCATTGGTTCATTTTACTTTTAGTTTCCTAATGATGGAACGCTTGATCATATGACGTAAAATAAACACTTTTCATTGGTTTAGAACATTTCTCTTTCCCAAATGATGAAAGTCCCACCTTTTTTCCTCACTCCGACTTTACTTTTTATGAGAGAAAGACCTGTTTCTGCTTGTTTAGTCACGGCATCTGTAGTAGCTGCAGCTGGTGGATCCCCACCACCACCACCACCTCCAAGGAAAAGAGGACCAACTCCACAGGTCATCTTCCAACAAGAGGAGGAAGAAGAGGAAGACGAGGAACAGGAGCGAGGGACAAGGGTGTTTTTTGAAAGAAAAGCCAAGGACGTCCCATATTAAAGAAAATTTTATTTGGCATTTTTTTTCATTTCCTCCACATGAAATAAAAGTAAATGCCAGGTACGTTACCTGCCTCATCTGCCACAATGTACTCTCCAGAGGAACCGAAAAAAGAATATAGTTATGGTAATTATACCATGCATCGTCATATGGAGAGGTGGCACCCGATTAATTATAGTGCTGCCCAAATTCGAGATTTGGTGGATAACCCCCGACCTGCCAGTACATCCACCAATGAAGTGGCAATGACAGAATCAGAGGCAAGGGAAACGGTCCCAAATCTTCAGAAGAACTTTGGACAGATGAAAATGACATGTTTAACTTGTGGCAAATTAATTTCATGTGGAGAGAGGAGTGTTACTCTAATAAATAGAGCATATGAACATCATCAATGTTCAAAACGTCCCAGAAACTAAATTTTCTTTTTTTTTGTTGCTCCTGCTGAGCCCTTTACAATGAATCATTTTTGTTTCCCCTCCCTCCAAAAAAACACAAAAAAATATAAAACAACAAAAATAATTAAAAAAAGTTATTTTCAGAACTACCTTCCCTTTAAGAAAAATTGCTAGAATGTTTAGCACTCTAGCATCCTCTATTTCATTTGATTCGATTCCCGGTTCGCGCCCCGGTACACGAACCGGAAGCGAACTAAATAAAATGTTTTTTTTAAAAAAAGACGAGTAAATAAACAGAGAGTAATGTGAAAAGAAAGACAAATAGAGGGAGTAACACACAGTTACTGTTGAAAGAGGGACTGATAAAAGGAGTGAAAAGAGTAGTATAAATAAGTAATAGAAAAAGAAATGAAGGAAGTAGCAAAGGCAGGAAACTAAGGGTTAAAGAAATGAAGCAGTGGAACTAATAAAAGTTAAATGTGATAGACATGTAACGTAAAGAGTACTAAACACTTACCTTATAATTGTCATTAACGTAGTCAATTATCATTTTTATACTTTTAATCTGTGTAAGAAAGAACAAAAAAATTTAAATTAATAGAAGGTAGTAAAAAAAGAGTGAGCATGAGACAAAATGAATACATATTATAAATCACAATTCAAAGTACAAAATTAATTATATATATTTAATGGTTTATTTTTGCTGTTATCAGAAAATATCAAATTTCACTGAAAACAGTGAGTTGAAGGTATTCATCATATAACAGCAGGGAGAAAAAAACACAATCAAAATGATTGTGTTTAAAAAACCCAAATAATATAACTAATCAGAAATCAGAACTCCTCAAAAGTAACTTACTTTCTATGACGTCAAAGGATGTCCTATGAACAGCTTATACTCTCTTGTGCTGTTACTATTATCTACCCGCCACTTTCTGAAAGATAAACTCCATTGTTTTAAGAAAAATGAGACATACAAAGCAATTTAAAACAGCGCACTAAATTACAGCAACACCTAGAATCATTATAGTCCAGTTACCTACCCTAAATTCTCACTTCAGTAAACAAGTCAAAAGGCAACATTGCTTCATACTCAATTGGTAATGTTTGCTGAAAGACTAGCCTTTTTTATATTTCAAATAAGCTGTGTAATATCCTGATGTTGTCAAAGGACAATCATAATATATAATAGCTGCAGTTGCAAATGTTCTTCCTGAAATCGATGACTGTGTAGCCCAAACATTTTTAATTAGACTTAACAACTTTTTTTCATCCAGTTTATGTAGTTGAAATTGTAAAATGGCATTTCACTCATAAGTTTCCATAAATAATATGGACAGCATTGCAGACTTACATTTCCTCTACTCCTTATTTTGATCTGCTGCTTGACTTAGCTTATAAACACAAACAGTTTTCGCTCTGTACTACAATTATCCAAAAGTCCATATAGAGTAGGAGCCATTAGAACCTCTGGAAATTCCTCTAAACAAATCCCAAGATTCCGTTCCTAAAATTTTGGTTGTAAGAACACCAGGTAAGAATTTTGAAGGTGGAAAGGCAATCTTTTTTTGAAAGCTAAAACAGAATCATTGCAGAATGACCAGCCGTTTCCAGATTTTATATAAGCTGTATAATGTCCTGAAGTAGTTGAAGGACCATCATGATATATAATTGCTGTAGTTATAAAAGTCCTTCCTGATATTGACAACTGCGAAGCCACAAAATTATTAATTAAACTTGTCAATTTAGTTCCATCAGGCCTACATCGTTGGAACATTAAAATGACATACTGGCCATAACTTCGTAAAATTAACGTGGACAGCATTGCAGACTTACATTGGCTACACTCCATGTTTTGATCGGCTGCCTTTACTAGCTTATTGAAGGATACTGATTTACTGTCAGGCAAAGTTAAATATATAAATCTTTCTGAGTCTACACTAGTAGTACTTGATAGCCTACAGTTCTAGCAATCATGCTGCCATAGATAAGAAAGGCCAAACAGATAATCTACATCTACACCTTCATCTTGCAATACATCAAGCATATACATTAAAAACTCCTGACAATCCTGCTGAATATTTTCAGAGAATTGTGTTTGACCTGAATATTCGTCTAACAGAAAACGATTTTCAGACATACTTTCTACTCTTGTTCTATCAGCGCTACATTTCTCTAACACAGAATTCAACAAACAGCATAAACTTTGTTCCGAATTGATCACAATCTGTTCTTTTAAAGTCCCTAGTGAAAAGAGAACATTAACAACTACATTAGCATAGCAGTTGACACCAGAACTATTTTCAAATTCAAAACCAACAACATTTTCAACAGAATTCATTTTATTCCTGCTTACAATTTTTGGTTCATCGACTTTTGGTCTTTTTGCTTCAACCTCCCTACTATTACTGATATTTCTTCGTTTCCGGCCTACCACACGTTTCTCAAACAAAGGATATTGAGGCAAATGTGGCGCATACTCTCTACTTAACCTATTGTATTCCTTAACACAATCTAGATCCGCACAAATGTTTGTGACATCACAGTCAATCAAGTACAATCCCGATAAAGTTCTGACTCGTGACAATGCTACATAAGCCATACCCTCTTTGAACACAGAACTGCCAATATTCACTAAAGCAGTGTCTACACTTAAACCTTGCGATTTATGAATTGTCACCGCATATGCCAAGCAAACAGGAAACTGCTTACGGCGAACATATAAGTCTTTTACAAGCAAAAACCTTGCTGTGCAACGACCAATTAGCTGTACTTCCTCAATGCCATCAAATTTAATTTTTAAAAATTCCATCTCTACATCTGTATTTCTCAAAATCAACAACATTACCCATTGATCCATTTACCAGACCTCTTTCAACATGTAAATTCCTTCTCAAAATGATACGGCAATTTAAGCACACATTCAGAGTCTTTTCAAAACCCGCAGTTTATATATAGTCTTCTTTAATGAATCCAATTTAGATTTCAAATTCTCAGACAAAATAATTGTTGCTCCCATATGCTCTATTTTGTCAATAGCTTCCAGTTTCACAATCTCTTGTTTTTCTAAATTCAGCATTTTGTTGTTGAAGATGGAACATTCTGCAAGAGTTGGCATCAAACATATTCCAGATTTCTTCACAGTAATTTTCTGAAAAATATCCTCTGGCAAAGCGTCTTCTTCTGGATATAAATTTGACAGTAATAGTGCATGTAAAGCTTCTTTCCCACGCTCAGTCACTTTCCCGATTCTAACATTTTGTAGAATATTCTTGTAATCTTCGTCCTTCGCCTGACGCATATTTTCACGCAGCTCAGCATAACTGAAGTTTAACCATATGTTAACGTTGCCAATGCTCCCTAGGCACTTCTTGGTATCTTCATGTGTAAGCAGTTTAAACACTGGTTGTCCTTTCACTGGTGTCAGCTGCAGAAGATCACCAAAAACAATGATGTGTTTGCCACCGAATAACACATCATACTCTGTTTTAAGAACTTCCTGCATTCTCAAATGCACAAAGGCAAGCATGACATTGGAAACCATGCTTGCTTCGTCAATGATAAGAAGTTTCATCTTCTTCAACACTCTAGATACTTCACAACAAGCATCCCCTGATAACTTGTGGTATTGTAATTTGTTATCATGCTCCACTGGCAGCATCAGCAGCCGATGCAAAGTAATCCCTTTAATGTTATGAGCTGCCAGTCCAGTTGGAGCGGTCACAACACAAGACAGCGATGACTCAGTCCTTTTCTGCAGATAACATGAAATTGCTTTAATAAGGAAACTTTTTCCAGTTCCTGCTTCTCCACTCACGTATAGTCGGACAGGCTTCAACGACGTACATGAGCACTCTTTCTTCTCATGACTTAATCCATGCTCAATTTGGTTGGTAACTTCGTCATATATTTTCCTCTGCTCAACGTTGAGTTGTCTTTCCAAATCTTCTAAGTTAACCGCATCCTCCTGAGCATGTGCCATGGCTCTTTCCACTTCAATCATGGCAGTGGCAGCTTCATTTTCGATAACTAGTTCTCCTAGTGGATCCTGACTCAATGAAACAGAACTCTGACTGTCCTGAGAACTGTCTCTAGCAATCTCAGCTGCAATTGTTGCTTCCTGCTCGATTTCTGCATTCAACATTTCTAGATATTTTGGAAAAACAGGACATTCTATAGACTCCTTGGCTGCATTGAAAGAGTCTTCGTAACAGAGGAAATCCCCAAGCAGTTCCTCTTCTGCATGCCAAGGCTTGAAAAGTTGCAAAAGAGCTAAATAGAAAAACTCTTTTCTTTCTGGAGATTCGCAATCCAATTTTCGATGATTTATCAAATGACATTTTCTTTGCTTGACCAGACATCCCTCACTTCCAATTACAGCATACACTCCTTTATCAATATCTTCTTTGATGTTCCTCTTGAAAATGTAATTTTGAAGAACATCATACAGACAAACATTCTCCAGGTGACTGCTTCTATTTGGATAATATGTATCCAACATGTTGGTCTTCAAAATATCTGTACTGTTTGGCTCCTTCTCCACCAAATACTCAATTTCCCGTACAGGTTTCAGAACTCGATTAAGCATTGCAGCAAGACCAAGACTCGCCCAAATGATACTCCTAGATTTGGCATAGAGACTTGCTGAAGATAACCGGTCAGAACATTCGTAAGCTCCGATTTCTCGATGCGACAACATCTTCAGACTGAAACTGTACAACTTCTTACTGAGGCTCTTTTCATGGGAAATATCCTCCCACATATCCTTCAATTCTGTCTTTTCTTTTTTGGTGATGTAAGACGTCACATACCGAGCCACAGACATACAGTTGTCAGCCACAAACTGTATATCCATGTTAGCATTCCACATGGACAAAATCACTGGGTTGTAGTCGTTAATGTACTTGGATTCTTCGTTTCTTTTCAAATTGTATGTGTTTTTGGGTGATTTCCTCGTCACATTATGTCGCAACGAAGACATCAAATTGTTAAATCTTCCTTTTGATATCACCGACCGTGGAAATGCAAAACGACATTTGGTGTAGTACTTGTCCTTGTTTCTAAATTTACGACGATAGTACTTTCCACAACGATGGCTTTGAAACCGTAAAACTTGTTCTCTTAGACTTTTGTCTTCGTTTGTCTTTGGAACAGCACATGTAGCATACTGTTCTATGAAACTCATCACTAAGTCATCCGGATCTGTTCCAAATTTGGGTGCATCTTTGATCCATAGCAGCATATGTATATGAGGAGCTCCTCTTGCTTGATACTCCTTTCTCCAGAAGAAATCCAACACCTCTCCAAGAGGTAGATTTTTCTTGTTCATGATGAAAGACATCATAGCTTCAAATCTATGATTGAAGTACCTGCATACATTCACTGGATCCAAAGAGCACAGTTCTCCGGGTGTCTTGAATTCGATATTTTCAATGTTTTCATTTGCCTCTCGTAGAAATTCTAGTAAGTATTCCCAGCCATACTCAACACAGCTGAGAGTGAGGAACCATGTGGGAGTTCCTAAGTTCCTCAGCATACATTTTAAGTCACCATGACGACGGTACCAATACTCATTAGTACCACGCTGACATGCCATCAGATTAATCAGGTGAGAATCCAAAATACTCTCTTGCACATTGACTTTATCCATAAAGTCCCTTGCCGAGATATTTCGCAGTTGTACACCACTTTTCAAGATGTGGTTCACAGCATAAGACAATCCAGAGAGATCACTTTCAAACAGTAGATGAAATATATAGGGAATGCATTGACGAAACCTAGGATCTTCCGCATACAATCGTAAAGTCCGGTATTCTGAAGCAGGAATTTGAACAGGTCGCTCATCATATCGTCCTCCTCGACCTGTGGGAAATAACTGTGGGAAACACCAAGATCTAGGCGTCATCTTCGATGCTGGCCTCAATTTTATGGCACATGCGAATAAAACTGCGGCTTCAGCTCATATGAAATTGAGAATGATTAGGAAAATACTACCTTTCCTACCGAACACGGCCGGGAAAACACTGGTCAGCTCACTAGTCCTGTCCTCCTTGGACTATTGTAACGCTCTATTCTTAAATGCCCAAGTCCGAGTGACAAATAAGATGCAGTCAATCCAAAATGCAGCCGCACGAATGCTGGCTGGGATCCCCAAGTTCGCACCAGTTACAAACATCATTAGGGATCTCCATTGGCTCCCGATACGCAGCCGTATCAAATTCAAATCGCTGTGTATTGTTTACAAGTCACTCAATAATCAAGGTCCCCACTTTCTCAAACAGAATCTTCTCCATTATGTCCCAACCCGATCTCTTCGTTCCTCTATTCAGAACTTCTTGGCTGTGCCTTGCACTAGAACAGTCACCTGGGGCGACAGGCGTTTCCTGGTTGCCGCCCCTAGACTCTGGAACACCCTTCCTGCACATATCCGAGCAAGTCCCTCCCTGTTCACATTCCGCAAACAGCTAAAGACGTGGTTATTTGACCAATAGCCTTGTATATCTTCTTTACCCCAGTTGCTGATCCATCCCTTAACTAGCGCCGAGACGCCCACGGGTATTCGCCGCGCTCTACAAATGTCAATAAATAAATAAATAAATAAATAAATAAGATTCCAAACTTTCCTCCCAAACACTAATGGGACTCCCTTTGGCTTGTTTCATTTGAAACAAATCAATAGCATTCCCCATGACTTCCTTGGAATGCAAAGGATGAACACTATAATGTTCATATATTTCTTCCTTTTTAGAGGCTTCTACTTTCTCAATTTGTCCAGGACAAATCGCTGTCCTCTTCTTCACTTACTTCCTCTTCTGCAACACATACATTCTTGTAGTACTCATTATTTTTTATCAAATACAATGTTGCCTTTTTGACTTTCCTAACATCCACTAAATCTTGCCAGATTTTCTTACTCTTTGTCGGAACACCATTAACTATGATAACCAGAGGTTCCTCTTCCACTTTCTCTACTCCAATTATATTAATGTTTTTCTTCAAATCCAAAGGCAAATAAACAACCCTTCCCTTTAATCCTCTCTGTAAATCTGATGGAGGCAACTTCCCTGTCTTTGGCTCCATTCGTACAATAGCCTGAAAGGGATGGACACTTTGAATCAAAATAGATTCATAAGTATTTAAATCCTTCAATTCAGAAGGAATGTCAACTAATTCCAGATTATTATAAACCGCTCTAGCAGGCATCTGGTTTTGGTTTAATTTGTTATAGCAATAAGTACACATACGTTGGTCTGCTCCCAAATCAAAACAATTTTCTACCATCAAGTATGTGATAAAATCCTTCCATTCACTATTGTTTTCCATATCACTTTTTGTATATAAATCCACTAACTTAGTCTGATTCTTATAATAAGTCCGTCGACAACACACACAAGTGAAATTAGGCCTCTCACATGTTTTCACCATAAACGTGGAAATTTCCTTGTGAAACTTATGTGTACTGAAAATCTGTACACTGTTTTCCACATTACCTTCTTCTAGTGGTTCAATATCAACATTGTTCTCTTTACCAGCAAAGTAACAGAACTCAATTTCTTGACAAATATTCTTCACATCTACTTCAGAACCATGCAAAAGAGCTCTGCTTAATTTTTCAAGCATAATTGCTGGACTCTTAGCACAATACAACATTCTAACTAATTTCCTCACTTTATTATGATGCACTGCTAGCATCCTGAAATGATGAAAAACACTCTGGCATACTCTCCTAGAAAGACAAGCCAGTGAATGACCATGCAAACCTGTCACTTCTCTCACTCTTTAAGGATCTAAATCTTGCAACAACTTTATTTTTTGTTTTAAACTTTTCTTATTAAATGTCCGTATAAAATCACAAAGCAAATTGATGGAATCCTGTCGCACACTGCAAATAGAACTACACTTCCAGGTGTACACTGGTCCCTTAGGACGTCTCCCTAAAACCTCATCACTTAACGCCTCTTCTGCATCTGCAGACACAAGTATTTCTTTTTCAACCGGACGACCATCTTTTACCTCATATGCTCGACCACTGCTGTCAACTGCATGCACCAAATCATTGTCCTGAAAATCACTCTCCTCATTAAAAAATGCCTCACTATTTGAACTATGCATCATTCTCCTAAGAAAACTTCACAAAAATTATTTCGATTAACTTCTCTCTTCCATCTACTATTTGATTTGAAAACATAGATTACCTTGTTTAGTTTCCTAATTCTATTAATTACCAAAATAAATAACTTTCGCTTAATTTCGAAAGCCTGATCAATAATTTTCTCTACATTTTTCTTTTTCTTATAAAATGCCACTTTCTGTTGACCTTTCTTAAATTGTTTTAGCAAATTGACAATTACCCTGTTGCGGAACATTCGCCTACGAATGTCCCTGAATGTATTTTCCCTTCTACTGCCATGCACAGAGTTATCTCCTGCTCTAGCAGAAACTTTTTCGACGGGCCTTTCCTTTCCATTTAAATTGGCTCTCTTTTTCTGGACTAAAACTTGTTCTGTAGTTATACTTTTGTTTCTACAAATGTTTCTAAGGAATGATTTTGTTCTCTTACCCGGAGCTTTCTTCGTGCGTTGAGGTGATTTTAATGTAGAGGACTGCTGCAAGCATTTAGTAATCTGCTGTCTTTGACATTTCGTAGCCTTTCGGATTCTATCCTTAGACGGCATTGTCTAATTTCTAAATAATCTGCAGTTGAATCTGTGGTAAAATATTATAAAAAAAATGTTATTAACCACTATTACCAAACAGTAAATCAATAACAGTAAGAATTTGATTTAGCAATGCTATAAAGATGACTCCCCCGCCTGCCTGCCCCACCGTAACTCCCTCCACGACCCGCGGCTGCTATCTTGCAACATGGTGCATCTTGTAAATCTCTCCTGCATTATAAAAGTGACGCAACAGCAGCACAAAAGAGGCGCACAACCATCATAAATCTGCCCCTAAGACTTTAAATGATTGATTCAGGATGACGATAAGGTGTGGACTATCTAGAAGTTTGTTTGAGGTGAGGCCTACTCAGGGTTGCAGATGAAATTTAGACTTGTTGAAGAGTACAGAGGTGATAAGACATGTAAAGGCCTACCAAAGAAGTGAATCATGTCCACTGCACTCTTGAACAAAGGCCAGACCTCCTCTATCTCCCTGAACATGACTAAATATCATCTGCACAATGTGATTCGTAATGTCAGGAAACACAAGTGATATAATTGAAAAACGTGAAAATATTTTTGCATATTTAACAATCACATCACCTGTATTTCTTCAGCTTACTTATCTCATTATGCAGATGTAGTCTACGTCCTATGTAGAAGCACACCCTATCAATACTTAAATTACCCAAGCAAACATGGGAGTGTATTTACAAGGACCTTGCTCCAGGGGAAATGTCTTAAATTAAAATTTGAAAAATTACATCAAAGGGACTCAAAGGCCTTGTAAATATGCCCCAAACAACCTATGAAACACTAGCAGTACATATCAAGAAACCTAATTGATTTCGAAAAACGTTTTTAAACCTTTTATGTAAAACAATTATATACCTACATTCATGGGGAACTGACTTAAAATGCCCTAATACACATGAACACGTTTTTTAAGGTACTTGCACCTTTTTTTCAATAACTTTTAACATGGCTATGTAACTCAAACAATTAAAATCAACATTTTTCAAGCACACATGGGGGCGTATTTACAAGGGCCTTGCACCACGGGGAAAGTGACTACAAATGACCAGACACACATGGGGACGTATTTACAAGGCCCTTGAACCAGGGGGAAGTGACTTGAAATGGCTCAGCACACATAGGAGAGTATTTACAATGCCCGTGCAACACTTATGCATCATTTTTTACATGTACACTGTAGAGCAGCATGGGGCAATAACAACACAGATGCATCATGCATCTGTTCCGCAAAAACGACGCATTGCAGGAGTCACATCACAAGTAAATAAATTCTCATAATTTTTTAAAGCATTCCTTTTCCTTAAAAACGATTTTCTGATCATAATTTGAAAACACAGCACAGCTCCTATGTACAACCACACCTTGTCAGTACTAATACTTTACATTATCTGCAATTACAATTGGTAAAAGAATGCAAAATCTTCTTTGAAAGCATAATGCAAACACTTGACTCAAAACATTATTTTAAATACTCAGCTGGCTTTCTTATTTACGCAAAAAAGCATACTAGTCTTTATCTAAAACATAGAAACGATAACTCACCTTTACAAATTCAGAATTACAAAAACAGTCTCAGAAACACACCAATTTTTCTTTAGCAGAATTAAAGGTATGCACCCCGGAGGCTGCAACCAACAAAGGCACTGAAATGCTGATATTCATCACACATATCTCTCATGTCAGCCAATCAAAACTCTTCCCTCACTATTTTCAAATCAACACCCTTCCCCCCTCTGCCCTTTCTGCCCTTTTTCCATAGCAACTACCGCCTGCCAGACCTCTCATGTTTACAAGTTCACACAACAATGTTTCAAATGAACTCTGAACTCTCAGTACACCTGCTAATCCACTGCAATGTTTCATAACATCATTTTTAAATAACCATTCAAATTACATCTTTCAAAGAACACATCCATGCACCCTAACTTTCTGTTTTCAGCAATGGAAATACACCAATCACTACTTATGAATCATTTGCACTCAAACTCCACAGTTTTTTTTCATTACAAACTTCACTATTTCAACTGCCATTTCATTCCCACACTTCATCTGACTGCAGCAAAAACTCCTCTAGCCATGTTTTCAGTCTGGATTCTTGGACATAGCTACATCCACTGGGCTCACAGGTATGCTGATAATAGAAATTTACACAACCTCAATTTACAAAATGTGGAAATCAAATGGAATGGCCGAAGAGGATTGAAATGTCACCAATTGATACCATTGGTGAAAACCTTTTTACATTTGCCAAACCCTGACCTCATAATAGTGCACTGTGGAGGAAATGATTTGGGCACTTTGACTGGGGTAGGTCTGGAAATGCTCTTAAAAGACACCTTTGAGCAATTGATGACACCTTTTCCTCAAACTGCCTTGGTATATTCCAATATATGCCAAAGACAAAAATGGAGGTGGTCCAATCAATTTTGTCCACAAATTGAGAAATCGAGGAAGCATGTAAATAAGTCTGTTTCAGCTTACATGAGAGACCATGGAATGGGTGCTATCTACAACAATAACTTGCGTTACTATATGCAAGATATCTACAGAGGAGATGGCGTGCATTTCTCAGATGAGGGGAACAGAGTTTTCAAACTAAATTTAAGAATGTGTATTGGTTCCTACTTATAAGTACCTAGAACTTACACAGAACCCAAAAGCTTTTTTCAGAGCTACCTTAACTTTATTTACTCTTTTGAAATTTCGAATGTACCTTTTTTCACAAATTTTCACTTATGTTCGCTTCCCGGTTCGCTACCCGGTTCGCGTACCGGCAGCTAACCGCGCGAAAAATTCAAATTTTTTTGTTTACATATATGAGCCTCCTCAGCCACCCTCAGAAAACCTAGGGGGTCAGGATACGTCTAAAGTACCCCCTTCTACACATTCTGAACATTATTTACCCTCCATCTTGTATCTCAATTCTACCGAAACACAAAATGGAGGACTCCCGTAACGCTGCAGGTTCGCGTACCGGTACACGCACTGACAAGCACTCGCTCAAAAAAGGTGGGAAAGTAATTTACAGAAAAACCACTGGAGACACTTTCACCAATTAAACATTAGCTCATACTACATACCAATCCCTACCATTTTCACAAATTTGGTTGGAATTCCATTTAGCCATTTAGCATGTAGAACTCTCTAAATTCCCTGAGGTAAATTACTTCACAAAACACATTTGAAGTGTTGGAATTGACTACCAATTAAAATATTACTTTCAATTTCTACTATTATATCATGACATTTGATTGGTTATGTACCAGAATATATATAAAGAAAGAGAGAGAAACACAGCCATTTTGACTAATACTTCTTGAAGTACATATCAACTGCATTTCAACTGATAACTTCAAGTTCTATTTGAAAGGTAAGATATTATTTTAAAAACTGAAGTATGTTCTGTACTGTAAGCTAATTAGGAAAACATTTTCTGATAGTTATATTCTATCACTCTGTAATACTTATAGAATAAAATAAACTTCTCTGTTTTAGTTATGGATGGAGTTAGACTTGTCTTGTATAATTAAGAATTGACTTAGAGTTTATTTCATAATTTTTTTCATATTTCTACTACCATACACTGCCCAACGTAAAAATCACTGTTAAAAAAACAATCTACCTTTCTGTACTTAAACCCAACAGTGCCCTATCTGTACTGATATATTGTTTTTAAATTTATTTTACAGCATACAAAATGGAAGGACAACAGAAAAATAACGTGGAAATTGTTGCAGGAACCAAAACAGATTCAGAAATTGACCATGAATTCAATGATGATTCACGGAACAATGAACTTCTGCAATGTGTGGAAGCAGTAGATTTCCTACTTGAAAATGAAAAAAAAACTGATAATGAATTATTAGAATTTCTTTTTAATTTTGAAAAAGAATCAGAAAAATAAATTTTTATTTAATAATTCAAAAATTGTTTGAGACATTATTCATTTTTATATGTATTTTGTAAACTAGTACCAAATTGATTATAATGTAAAGTCAGACTTTAAATATACTGTGCAACTTTTTTGTGTTACATAGTAAGTTTGCTCATAGTTACTTCCTTTCTTCCACTATATTATCTCCAATGTGTATTTAACATCTCTTTATCATCTCCTACCTCCATATTGTTTCGGCTTTCCAGACAGTCCGCTTTTACCATAAACCCCATAAACTTCATCTCCCAGAGTGCTTGTAGCCACGCCCATCGGGGCGGGAGAAATATAATGAAGGAAAATGCGCTTTGTACATTGTTTCCCTAGTGCCTCCGAGAAGCCACTGATGAAAGGACTCCCAGTCCTGAAACGCGTTTGGCACTATTTAAGGATGGTAATACTGCTCCTGTGGTTTGTTCGTTGCTGGCAAGATGCTATAAATGAAAGAGAAGATGACAGCGTTCGTGTGGTTCTTTGCGAAATTTGGGTTCTGCAATGAATTAATGTGTGACGGCCTTATCCAGGGTCGGGGAAGGAGCCCACTACTCCGGTGGGTCCGTAGCGGTGTTCAGTGAGTGCCGCATTCAACGGGACGAACATGAAGTCGACTCCTAAGCAGAGAGGAGTTTGCTTCAGCTCATATGGCATCTATAAAGCAGGGCAAAGACTACCACGAGCGCAAACATCAAATTATACATGGACTAAAGACACAGTGAGAAACACCCACTGGGGTTTATGGTAAAAGCGGACTTCATCTACCAGAGTGCTTGTAGCCACGCCCATCGGGGCGGGAGAAATATAATGAAGGAAAATGCGCTTTGTACATTGTTTCCCTAGTGCCTCCGAGAAGCTACTGATGAAAGCACTCCCAGTCCTGAAACGCGTTTGGCACTTTTTAAGGATGGTAATACTGCTCCTGTGGTTTGTTCGTTGTTGGCAAGATGCTATAAATGAAAGAGCAGATGACAGCGTTCGTGTGGTTCTTTGCGAAATTTGGGTTCTGCAATGAATTAATATATATACATCAATTTATTCATTACAGGTAGCACGCAGGAGCACACGCAGATATTCGCTCAAATAGTCCAGCAGAGCCTGACGAGTTTTGTGTTAGGTAAACACTTCTTCAAAGGCGCTGGAGGCAGGGTACAGGTCAGGCGGTTAGGCAGCACCAATTAGTATTGTCCGCCCACCTCCCCAGTGGTCTCTGTAGTGCTGTGTCCTTCTTTAGTAAGGGCCGTGGCTGTGCCTAGCAATTCCAAAATAATAAAACCCCTGCGGGTATATATATATATATATATATATATATATATATATATATATATATATATGTGTGTGACGAGGAGGACCCGGACTCGGGCCCTCCTGGCTTACCTTTACCTGTGTCCCCTCTTTTTGCACAGCATACGGATACCTGGAAACCGGCGATCGACTGGCTGCATCCCTCACAAGACCCGGAGGAGCCGTGTTTCTTTAACTGGGCGGAGTTAGACCCGGAACCCGCCCACCAGCTGGAGGTAAAGGAGCGCCCGACCAGGACACAGGTGTGTATTACACCCGGAGGGAGTGGAGAGTGGTGGCGTGAGAGAGGAGCGGAGTGGAGGAGAACGGAAGACGGAGAACCGAGGATTGCGATCGAGGAGGAGGCAGGCGAGCAGTGGAGGAGGAAGGGAGAGGAGACAAGCGAGGAACATCGGCTGGAGGAGGCGTGTGAGCAGTGGAGGAGGAAGGGAGACGAGACAAGCGAGGAACAGCGGCAGGAGGAGACGGGTGAGCAGAGGAGGAGATCGGGAGAAGAGTTGAGAGCGGACCATCGGAAGGAGGAGGCGGTAGACGAGCGACGGAGGATGGAGGCAGGCGTCAAGGGAGACAGCGGAACACGGACCTGGGAAACCGAAGGAAGACAGACCCGAGACGACCGCGACAAGCCGGGAGGCCAACGGGGAGGTGCATCGCCCAGCCACACTTCACACGAAGTGTGGCTCGAGCAGGTACGGTCAAGGTTCGCGGGGTGGGCGGGTCGTGAGTGGGGTAAACCACCGTAGCATGAGCAACCGACCCTCTGTGCACCGGTACCCTTCCTTCACTTTACCGGCACCCTGTTATTGAAGAGCACGTGTGATCCCTCACTTCCCTACCCCGATAAAGTATCGGAAAACATAACCTAATAGTGGTTTCTTTCTGTTTTGGTGACATCTCGGACGAGAGGCGAAAACGGCGGAAGCAAGACCTACAACGCCCAGAAGGCACCGGGAGAGTTGGAGATTGGGAGCGTCAAAACAAGCTGCCGAGGAAGTGGACACCCCCTTACCATTCTACCGAGTGCCTGTACAAAAGAGGAAGCAATATAAAACAATAAAGCCCTCATTGCCTAGAACTCCCATGTCAGTGAGTTTGTTTGACAGCCCAACCGAAAGCCCACAATATATATATATATATATGAAAGAGAAATCCCAACCCGTCAATGGATGACAGGCTACGGCAGGGTGCAGACCTCAGAACGCCACAACAGACAGTCGAAAGGAGCTCACAAACGATCCAACTCTAGTGAGTAGCAGGAAAAACGTTTATTACAGAAATGACGCGTTTCGCTCCACAAGGGAGCTTGTTCACATATAAGCACTCAGAAAAAAATAAAGGTATATATACACAACACAGGGAGGGGCTTAATTGAGGGAACACGCCCAGACAAGAAAAAATAAAAGAACAGTGCACATAAATTTTGTTTTAAAATTTGCAGGGACATGAACATTAAGACTTAACAAGTAAATAATTGAAAGGCAATATTCTTTTGTGTCTGATTGTAAGCTGATAATGGCAAAGTGGACAAGTATTAACAATGAGTAGTGGGTAAATAAAATTACACGGAGCTGACACGTTATAGACTGCTAACATGTAAGCAATGGCCATAGGCAAATAAAGCTAAAAAAACTGGCTGAATAATAGTCTAATACTGTAAAGAAGGCACAACAACAAGCAAAAATGCAGGTATACTGGCAAAGTGCCAAAATTTAACAATATGAAGCAAAATGCGAGCCAGCAACATAGGATAAACCCCACGTGTCATATAAATCAAGATATAGTGCCTGAATACAATGACCACAACACTGTAGCTAATCAAAAGACTACCATATCAGCAAAAAGAACCAGCAATAATACAAGTCATGTTATGCAAAAGAGGTGCAGAACATAAAATACATGTGTATGGAAAATAACCTTAAAGTAAATGTGAAGGTAAAATAATAAGAAAAACAGGGGCCCAACCGAAAATGTGTAAAAATAAAAAGAAATCCAGAGAAAAGCAAAAGAAGGGTAATAGCATATGAGGCAAAATGATAGATTCTGAGAACAAAGCAAGGGTTAAAATAACATCGATGCTTTGACGGAAAATTCCATAAAGTGGATGCAAAAAGCATCAGAGCAGATAAGCAGAAGTAGACCAAGACCAATAGGTGACGCAGTTACTTGAACAAGAAAGAATGGAAAAATCAGAATAGTCACAGTCTTAGAAAGAGGCTGACATAAACCAAGATCAAAATCATGTACAGTTCAAATTTAAAGAAAGCTTTTCAAATCTTCTGTCAGATTTAAACCATTTGGGGCCTTAGTGTCGAGGGGCATGATAAGCTGGGATTCACGTTGTCTTAGTAGTTTTTCGCGGTCCCCACCGCGACTCGGTTGAGGTACTGAACAAAGAACAGTATATTGTAAGTCTTTCAGCTTTTTATCATGAACTGCTTCAAAATGCCTGGCCACGGGATAGTTACTGTCACTGTTTACAATAGCTCTAATATGCTGGAGTATTCTTTGGTGAACAGGCAGCTTGGTGCTGCCTATGTACTCCAGATTACATGTACATTTGAGCTTGTAAACAACAAACTCGGATCTGCATGTCAGATATTCTTTAATTGGGATGGGTACATCGCTAAACGCAGTGACATAATGAGTAGTATTGGTGGCAAAATTACATGCACGACAAGATGTGCATTTGAAGAAACCCATTTTGTTGATCTTGGTGAGTTTAGGTGGATTTTCAGGTGCTGCTCTATCCAGAGCATCACGCATGGATGGCGCACGTCTGAATGTGATTGTGGGTGTTTCAGATAACATTGGGCCAAGAATAGAATAAGTCAGAATAATGGGACATTCAGTGCCAATGATGCACCTAATCTTGCGCTCCTGTGAGCTGAAAGTGGTAATCAATCTGACTGTGCAATGGGTAGCATCCTGTGTGTTGTTGGTGCTCTCAGTGGTAGAGTCCCTAGGTGTAAGAAGTGAAACTCGATCCACTGATGAGGCTTTGGCTAAGGCCTGATCAAGAATAGTTCTAGAATATCCTCTTTTTAAGAAGCGCTGTTTGGATTCCTCAAGGCATGTGGCTAAAGAATCATGGTCGCTGCAGATTCTGTGAATTCTAATGAATTCACCATAGGGAATACTGCGAATGGTATGTGCTGGGTGAGAGCTGCGCGCATGTAAGATTGCATTGCCTGCAGTGCTCTTGCGATGCAGTTTAGTCTCAAGTTTGTTATCTTTGACAAATAGATGCACATCAAGGAATTCTGCTTCATTAATGCTTACATTAGCAGTAAATTTCAGATTCAGAGAGTTAGCGTTACAGTCAGATACAAATGAGAGGGCTTCTTCCTGCGTGCCTTTCCAAATGATGCAGATGTCATCAATATAGCGCCAGTATATATATATATATATATATATATATATATATATATATATATATATATATATATATATATATATATATATTTATATATATATATATATATATATATATATATTACCTACTGGCGGTCGCCAGTAGGTAGTTATAGTTAGGACCTATTTTCCATAGGAAATCCGCAACATTCTATTTGGAATAACTTTGCCGTTTGTCGAATCTTTGCAAATTTCTCCAAGAAAATGGCCTGCTCAGTTCCGCTCCTTCCCTGAAAGTTTAGGGGTGATTCATCAAGTGGGGGCTGAAAAAAAGGTGGTTCCAAAACATGTTTTTCCCATGCAATTTTCCATATGGACCTTTAGCCAGGGCTACAGCCCGAGCGGCTGAACGGAATTACACAAAATTTGGCAGAGAGGGAGAGTTTGTTTTGCAGATTGTGCTTTTTTGTTAAATGGTGTAAATCCGTTCAGTAGTTTCTGAGAAAATTAAAAGTAAAATCATAGCGATATCTAGAGACGAAGTACAGCACGGGTACGGAAATCCGTACAATTAAGAGCACAAACTGCATGCTGATGGCTGTTAACTGTCTGTCAACACTCCAAACCAGGAAGAGTTGGCAGCCATCTTGTTCATCGCTAGAACTGAGTCACAAGAAAACAGTAAAACAAAGTTGAGAAATAGGGAAAGGGGGCAGGGTAGAAACATCCTGAACCTCTAGGTTTGCTCAGGGGGTTGTACATGGATCTTTAGGCCGAACATTTTTTTTTCTGAAAAACAAAAATCGCAGTGTACGCGTATCGTACTCATACGCAGTGGAAAAGGGAAAAAAAACTATAAGTCTGTTTTATTCCTTAGGTCCGGGTAGAAAATTCTGGGTGCAATTTTTTTTCCATAATGAGGGGCTTGTTAGGTGCTCAGAGTACTGGGGAACACCACCCCTCTGTGGTTTTATTTTGAAGTATGGGGGGGTTACGGTCCTCCTCCCCTCAGGCCGGGGACCGGCACCCCATCGGGGCTTTTAAAAAAAAAAAATATTTCAAGTATGTTTTCAGCTCTCCCTCCCTGTCTCCCTGTACATGTGGCGGGGACTGCCACCTTCCTGGGGCAGTAATATCTAAAATTACCTTCCAGCCACAGGTACCTGAACTCCCCTGGGTTTTTTAATGTTGGGAGGGGGTCGCGCGGCTCCTTTACTGGAACCCTTGATGGCCCTGGGGACCACCGTCTCCCAGGGCCATCTCTTGCAGTGTCTCGGGGTGTGTACTACCGGGACACTTTCCTATTTGAAAAAGAGAGCAAGTTAATATGCTCTCTCTTTCAAGTAAGAAAGCAGATTGTTTTTTGTCAGAGAGACCTGCTTATAAGCTGCTGTCTCTGATAAAGCAATGGAGGCTCATGAAGGACGCGGGGAGCCGTCTGGGATCGTGGGGGCATTGGGGTTAAAAAAAAAAGAGTTATTTTTGAGAACTAACTTTAGTGGTCAAAAAAAGAGCTATATTTCTATGATAATATGTAAAACTTTCCGGGGTTTTTTTCTGCATCAGTTGTACTCTCTACACATGCGCAGCCTCGTTTCCAAGCTCACGTTTTTTTTCTTTTTCTTCAAGTTCGGCAAGCAAATCTCTCCTCATTTCAGGTATTAAATTTGCTGCTTTCTTTTCCCGGGCCATGTGTGTCATCGGCTGCTATACTTTTGTAATATAAACATATTGTATCTATATTTATTTGAAATGTAGTGTTGAGGCGCCAAACGTTGATTACATACTGCGTCCACCGCTATTTTAGTAGTTTTCTTCTGTTATTTTTATTATATATGTTACTTTAATTTTACACTCCGCTTAGCTTCTCTGTGATCAATGAGATTTCCTGCCACAGACACCACCCTGTTTGTCCTTGGCGTCTGATGTTATCAGACTTGGTCACATGTATACCTAAAAACTAATTTGAAGCACGTAAGCCACAGCCATTACAACGCATGTTCGTCATTACAAAGACATTATTATGATTATGAGTTTATGATGCATGGTAAATGTTTACAAGTTGTAAAAGCATGCGTGGTAAAGGCATGCATGGTAAAGCCATAAGCGTGCTAATGGCTTTGTGGTGACGATCACGCTTGGTTATGATTTCGTTGTGTTAGCTTTTTCCCCAGGGCACTGCAGCAACCGGGTCTGGGCGTGGCAGACTCCAGGGCACCAGGCGGAAGCCACGCAGCCCCTCTCATACAATATCAAAATCTTTATAGGGTGATTATTTCCGTGGTTTGAGGGGCGTCATTGAGGCCCACTGTTGTAAAGTAAAGATGGCCTAACACAACTTGTAGTTTAGAAGGCTTCTTCTATTTATTGCAGCACAGGCAACTGAACATGTACACCACCAGCTGACCAGAGTCCAACTGACCAGACTGGAACATTAACAAGATGAGATCATAACATACAGATCACAGTAGGATTCTGTGAATGAGTCACAGAAGAGAAGCTGTAGAAAGACTACAAAAGAATGTAGAATAATAACATGCTATTTACAACAAATCTCCTTCCCTACAGAATTATGAAAATGGAAATAAAAACATTAAGAAATCAACAAACATAGTCCTTCAGATACAATGGTGGACAACGTAATCTTGGATTCTTTACAATGGAATTATTCCCAACATCAGCAGTATTCATGTTATCAAAAGAGCTAGACATACTCTCCAAATGCTGAGAAGCATCACCGCCACCATCCTCCCCCTATTAACAAGAGAAGAAGATGCACACTCCTCACTTTGAGTTGAAAACATGTAACCACTATTGCCAGAGGAATGACAAGTCAAATTTCCATCACTCTTACCAAAATAAGTTTTGTTACTCTTCTCGAATAGTGCAACTCTTGAAAAATTCAAATTTTCACCATTTTCTAGAGCTACATAGTGAGGAAACACTTTCTTCACCACAAATGGACCTCTAAACTTAGCCAAACCTCTTGAAAATCTGCAAGGCTTAACTTTTACTAATTCTCCAGCACAAACTCCTCCAGGAAACGTCTCTACAGAGCTAAAAGAAGATCTTCCATCATCAAAATTTGTACCTGGAGACCTTCCTCGCATCACCTGAAATGGAGACATCATATCCTGGTTATGCGGAGTAGAACGATATGCCCAAACCATTTCCATGACTGTCTCCTCCAAAAAACAACCTAAAGCACTAGTCATTTGTATAATGCCCTTGACCAACCTATTGACTCTTTCGAATATATACCATTCCCCTGTGGGTTGTAAAAACTTGTAAAATGATGACTAATTCTACAAGTTTCTAAAAATGATTTCATCTTATTGGACGTTAATTGTGTTCCATTGTCCATTATGAGAAGTGAGGAAAATCCTTCATCATGAAACACACCTTTAAGAAACTTTACAGTAATATCAGTGGTGATCTCCCTGACAAAACACACCGTTAGCCATTTTGAAAAAACATCAATAACAATAATAGCAAACCTTTGATTAAAAGGCAACTCATCCATGGGACCACTAAAGTCCAAACATATGCTATGCCATGGTTTCTCTGGCGCAAACATCTTGCCTACTTGTTGACTAGGCACCAACTTGAGCCTCTTCTCACCTTCTCTACACCCTTCACAACATTCTACACACGACGCAGAATCAGAATCAATAGAAGGCCACCAAAAATTGCTTTTAATCTTGTGTTGGATAATTGTCTGTCCTAAATGTCCCTCATGAGCTATCTCAAGTAGCTTTGGTCTCAATAAACATGGAGGAACAAATCTTTCCCCTCTCATCAAAACCATGTCACCAGAAACTGACAACTCATCTAAAACTCTTATGAAAGGTCTCACACTTGGTTCAACCGTGCTCTCACGCCTAGTAACCTTTCTAACCAAGTCAATAACCTTCAACAAAATTAAGTCTTTTTCCATGCTAGAGCTCCACTCACTTTTAGAAAATGAACCTTCACCCAGAAAAATTACATCATGAACCAAAGCAATATGACTTTCCTCTTGGACATCACTCATTGGGTCACAAGAAGTAACCTCTGCTACAGGAAGTCTCGATAAGCAGTCCGCTTGAACATTACGCCAGCCTTGCACAAAAGACAACTCAAACTGAAAATCTTGTAGTCTTGAGGCCAGTCTAGCAAGCCTAGGTGACCATTTCCCAGTTCCTCCAGGAGCCATGACATTCACCAATGGTTTATGGTCTGACTTTAAAATAAACCTAGTGCCCCACAAGTACGTACGAAAATAATAAGTGCCCCAAACGGCTGCCAATGCCTCACGCTCAATGATGGAATAATTCCGCTCTGACATGCTCAATGGGCGAGAGGCAAATGCCACAGTCCTTTCTTCATTTCCAAGCTTCTGCAATAAAACAGCACCCAAGCCAATACTACTAGCATCTACCATTAAAATAGACTTTCGCTTGATGTCAAATGGCACTAGCACTTTTGCATTGCATAATTCTTTCTTTATCTGTTCAAAACATTTATTGTGATCACCATTCCACGCAAACTTCACTCCTTTGTTTAAAAGACTTCTCATCACAGCAGTCTTGTCTGAAAACCCTTTCACAAACTTCACGCAGAACTCAATCAGACCCTTAAAGGACCTCAGCTGATCCTTGTCTTATGGATATGGAGCTGATTCTATGGCAGATAATAAGTTCCTTTTAGGTTTAATGCCTTCAGCTGTAATGACATAACCCAAATACTCTATCTCCTGAACTAAGAAAAAGCATTTTTCTTTTCTCAAAGTCAAACCTGCTTCCTGAATCCTAGTTAACACAGCTTTAAGCACATGATTGTGTTGTTGAATACTGTCCCCAAATATTAGTATATCATCCTGAAAGAGCAACACATGACCAACACCTTTGAGTATTTCTGTTACCATCCTTTGGAATACACTGGCGGCTGATATAAGACCAAAAGGCAGTCTAGTAAATTGATACGTTCCTTACTCGTGATAAATGCAGTTCGGTGTTTTGAATCTTCATGCAGGCATATCTGGTGATAAGTGTCCTTTAAATCCAGTTTACTGAAATATTTTGCCCCATGTAATGTAGACACCAGTTCACCTATATTGGGTAGAGGAAACACATCAGCCACTACATTCTTATTCAATGACCTCAGGTCTACACAAAATCTTATTTTTTATCCGCTTTCTCTGTGATAACCACCGGAGAGATCCAAGTGGCTGCCTCAACTGGTTCTATTATGCCCCCCTGCAACATCTCTTCAATTACACCTTTCACCTTCTCTCTCACAGCAATGGGTACTCTCCTTGCTTTGTGCTGGACTGGAATTGCCCCTTCTTTCAGAAGTATCTTGTGCTCATAGCCCACCAACTCACCTAAATCATCCCTAAAAACAATAAAAAACTCCCTCATAATGTCATCAATGTTGTAATCATCAATCACCATCACTTGTTCCTTAGCTCTGGGATCAACCCTGCAAATCGTACTGATGCATCCAACCCAGTATAGGTGGACCATCCACGGACACATACACTTTGCCAACAGTGGATCTATTCTTGAATATTATCTCAATTTCAAAATATCCTAGGAGATTAATTCTCTCACCTGTACCCAGTGGGAAAAATATCACTATCCAACAAATCCTTTTTTCCCCACACTTCTTTAAGCATAGAGTATGGAATGGTTGTCCACTTTGACCCACAATCTACAATAAGACTAACTCTTTTTCCATCAATTATAAAATCAGCCCTAGGTCTCCTCTCTCTTGCTTCTTTACACACATTAACACTCATGTCTTCTATGACCAAAAGCTTGTTAGTCTCTCTCTTCATCTCAACATCACTCCCATTAATGATAGCTACTCTTGACTTAGTCACACTCTTACACATCTTCGCAAAATGCCCTATTTTGCCACATTCCTTATTGTTGGCAAAACAGAACTTAGCATCTGAGCTGTGAGAATAACTACCGCATTTCGTGCAAACTCTGCTCGTGGATTTGTTCCCCAAATTTTTCTTTTGCAACATGTAACTCTTCTTTTTTACGGATGCCACTGCATTCTCATCACTGTTATCACTGTCAATTGCACTCTTGCAAGAAACTTCTCCTACATTTTGATCAGTCGTTCACTTTTGAAGTTCTCTCATGCATTTTTCTGACTCCTCCACAACCTTGGCCAGATCAATAGCAGTTTTAAGATTTGGGTTTTTTGCCGCCCATAACCTCTCTTGGATTTTCTGATTGTTGCATTGAACAATTAACTGATCTCTAATTAGTTCTTCAGTCATTTGTCCAAAGCTGCACTTTACAGAAAGTTCCCTTAATCTGGCAACAAAATCATCTATGGTTTCACCTTCGCGCTGCTTATTAATGTAAAATGTATACCTATTGTTAGACTTGGCTGTCTCTAGTTGGCAGAGGTATACACTTCTGACAAATAGGGACTCACCTCCTCTAGTCAGGGCAAGGGGATCACACACTTAGATAACCCCTGCTCACCCCCTTGGTAGCTTGGCAAAGCAGACAGGCTTATCTCAGAGGCAGTGCGTTAAGCATTTATGACCATATACAGTAATAAAGTGAATACACTACAAATGGACACGACACAGTAGTATTATAAAAATAAGGATGTTTATATAAGGCTTAGCACAAGACCAAATAACGACAAAAATATACCACAATCTTAATAAATACTCTTGGAAGGAAAAATATTAGTTCAAGTGTAGTTTCTTCATAGCACAAAGTCTTTAGTAACAAAAGCAACTCTTCTTCTTTAAATCACAGTTCTTGAAAACAATGTAACCCACACAGGAGTCACACGAAGTTAATCCAAAGGTTCGGCGTCGACCGCGAGCAGCGCTACGTCGAGCCCGGAGTCGCACAGACCCCCACAACACAGTACCTTGGAAAAGCGAAGCACACGATTATCAGCGGCGTCGAGATGTCGATGATGATGTTGCGAGCGTGAGCAGCGCTCACGGCGTCGAGAGGGCTTGGGGTCGATGCGATCAGCGGCGGCGTCGACACGGGGTCACTTGGAGCTGGAGCCGAACTCGCTACTCACTGGCATCGCTACTGGCGTCGATCGGGCCCGGCGGCCAGCGTCGAAGATGCGGGACACGGGAGCTGCACTCACGATGTCGAGCTGGATTCGGCGGCGTCCGTCGGCATCGAGATTGCTGGATTCTTCAGAGGGGCTGGATTTTCAGGTTCCAGCAACAAGCACTTTTAGGAAATAAATGAAGTCCTTTGACCCTGTGACTTCAACAGGAGGCTGGCACTCTTCCAACCCTTGGAGATTTTCCTTAGCAAAGCTTGAGAGTACACACACAGTTCCTCTCTCCTGGTTCCTTGGCAAAAATAAAGAAGTGACTGCAGGATTACCCCCAGCAAACAGCACACTGGCAGAAGGGGTAGGCAAGTCCTTGGATCAGCAGGCTTCTTGTCCTTGGTTCAGGTTTCCTTGTCAGAAGTGATCTAAATTCTTGGTTCAGGGGTCCGTCTCTTATACCTCTTTTCTGATTTGATCCCTTTGTCCATGTTTATTTATTTATTTATTTATTTTTTTGCATGTTTATACCGTGCTAGGATCACCTCCCAAAGGAGTATCTCCGCGCCTTTGGCAGCTAAGAAAACAACTAGCGGAGCTTGTATGTGTTAATAGGTATGGATCAATTTTGAAAAAGGAAGGTTTTTAATTGTTTCCTAAAAGGAAAGTGGTCCTTGCACAGTCTCAAAAACAGTGGGAGGCTGTTCCACAAGGTTGGACCAGCAACAGCGAGAGCTCTTCCCCCTTGTCTTACTTTTTTAAAACTTGGGACCTGTAGCAAGGCCTGCTCACTGGATCTCAAGGAGCGTGTCGGTATATACCAGGAGAATTTATTAGTCAAATATGCTGGGCCCTTCACCTGTAGACACTTATGCATTATACAGCAGATCGTAAACTTCACCCTCTGTTTAATGGATAGCCAATGCAGCTTTTTCAGAAGGGGTTTAGAGGGGGTGCGAGAGGGCTGGTTCAAAACCATACGGGCAGCGGTATTCTGGACCACCTGGAGCATAGAGGTTACTGCTTCATTTGTTGACAGCAGCAATCCATTGCAGTAGTCCAAGCGACTCAATACTAGGGCCTGCACCAAAGTTCTCCTAGCAGAGTCTGGTAGTAGGGGAAATACCTTTCGTAGCATCCCGATGATATGAAATCAGGAGCCCACCACTTGATTACCATGTAGTTTTAAGGAAAGCTCCTGATCGAGTCTGACGCCGAGGTTTTTCACTACCTGCCTAGGCTCTGGAGCTGGGCCAAGATCTCGAGGCCACCAGTCTGGAGTCCACAGAAGTTTGGCCTCACCGAACAGCACCACCTCCGTCTTTGCAACATTGCACTGCAGGAAGTTGGATGCCATCCAGTGTGCCACCGCCTTCATCCCCTGAGCAAAGGAGTTCCTGACCTCCACCATAAGGGTTTCAAAAGGAAAGAGGAGTTGGGTGTCATCTGCATATGACACAGGAATAAATCCATGAGATCTCATGATGTTAGCTAGGGGGGCCACATAGATGTTAAAAAGAGTAGGGCTCAGACAGGAGCCCTGTGGCATCCCCTTAGAGATCTCCAACTCCTCTGACCGGTAAGCCCCCAGAGTAACCCTTTGGGTGCGACCTGTCAGGAAACTCCTTAACCATGACAGCGCCTTGCCTTCCAGGCCGATGTTAACTAGCCTGGTGGTCATGATGTCATATGACACGGTGTCAAACGCCGCAGACAGATCCAGCAGAACCAGGATAACAGAATGACCTTTATCCTGGAACATGCATAGATCGTCTGCGACTGACAGCAAGGTGGTCTCAGTGCTGTGTCTTAGTCTAAAGCCTGACTGGGATGGATCCAGACCGCCTACTAGCTCAGTATAGCTGGATAAATGGCGATTTACATGTTTCTCTGTAATTTTCCCCAGAAAGGGAAGAAGAGAAATAGGCCTTAGATTCGCCAACACCGTCCAGGGAATGGCAGTGTTTTCCCTCAGTGGTCTTACTAGCGCCCTCTTCCAGTCCATGGGGACCTGCCCTGTACAGAGGGAAAGATTAACCAAGTTCTGGATTTCTGGTCCAAGAACTTCTACCAGCTTAGGCAAGATACGGGCAGGGATACTATCATGAGGACTGCCACTCTTGATTTGTGCAACCAATGAGTTCAATGCAGGGGAATTCTCCTCATCCTGGGTTTGTTGTGGGTGTAGCCAGGCCGAGGCACCTGGCCTATTCACTGTGCAGGGCAGGGTCCTCAGACGCCCAGCAGGAGGTGGAGCCAGTATTGTCACTGGCAGGAGCAGAGCCATCAGTCGCCCGGCAGGAGGTGGAGCCAGCATTGTGTCAGGCAGGGCAGGCTATCAGGAGCTACTATTCCCCTACTCTCAATGCAAATGCCTCACTTACCGCACACTGACTCATTCAGACCTCTGGAGGCACCCAGCTCCTGTCACACACACACCAAACCAGCAGAAACCGGTAATAGTTAGACAAGAAAATAGCCACTTTCTAAAAGTGCTATTTTCAAACCCAGAGTCCAAAAACCATCCACACAAACGGATGCGTTATTAAACCCTGAGTTCAGGGATACCAAACTCGGCATTGTACCCTGCTCCCCGAGCCAGCTAGGATTATAGCTCTTAATAACCCTGGCAGCCCATTCTAACTTATGGAGAGCAGGTAACCTTACAATAGTGAAAAATGAATATGGCTGTAATCCATCTGTACCAGGGCGGTGTTCCACCGTCAAGTCCATCCCCTGTAGGGAAATGGACCACCTAAACAGCTTTGGATTCTCACCCCTCATCTGCATCAACCATCTGAGGGGCCTGTGGTCTGTCTGAACCCGGAAGTGAGTCCTAAATAGGTAGGGTCTTAGCTTCTTCAGCGCCCAGACCACAGCAAATGCTTCTCGCTCTATCACACTCCACTTCTGTTCCCTGGGAAGTAACCTCCTACTAATAAAGGCTACAGGTAAGTCTCCGCCCTCTTTATTCACCTGAGCTAGAACAGCCCCCACGCAATGCTCTGAAGCATCCGTCTGGACAACAAATTCTTTAGAAAAGTCGGGTGCCTGGAGTATGGGTGCTGTACACATTGCAGTTTTCAGGGTGTCAAAGGCCGTCTGACAGGCGTCAGTCCAGATCACATTTTGTGGCTGCTTCCTGGAAGTCAGCGAAGTCAAGGGGTGCACAATGTTACTATAATCCTTGACAAACCTCCTGTAGTAGCCTGTGAGACCTAAGAATGCTCTCACTTGCGTTTGTGTTTTGGGCGGTGCCCAAGCCAGGATGGTATCTATCTTGGGTTGCAGGGGGGCCACCTTGCCGCTCCCTACTTGGTGCCCCAAGCACACCACTGAACCCTGCCCAATCTGGCACTTACTGGCTTTGATTGTGAGGCCTGCTCTGCGCAGGGCCAACAACACTTCCTGGAGGTGGCGCAAGTGTTCCTCCCAGCTGCCGCTGAACACTGTGATGTCGTCCAGGTAGGCGGCACTGAAGTCCTCCAGTCCAGCCAATACCTGGTTGACCAACCTCTGGAAGGTGGCAGGGGCATTCTTCATCCCTAAGGGCATAACCGGGAACTGGTAGAGCCCATCTGGTGTGGAGAATGCTGACCTCTCTTTTGCCCCATCAGTTAAGGCGATCTGCCAGTACCCAGATGTTAGATCAAACGTACTAAGGTACCGGGCAGCCCCTAACCGATCTATGAGCTCATCAGCTCTGGGGATGGTGTGCCCATCAGTCTTGGTGACTGAATTGAGTCCTCGGTAATCCACACAGAACCGAAGTTCTGGTGAAGCACCAGGCGTGGCAGCCTTCGGGACCAAGACCACTGGGCTGGCCCAAGGACTGCTAGAGGACTCAACCACCCCTAAGGCAGATCAGGGAATTGTCCCAACAGTTGGCGACAATCTTGCTGCTGTTCAAGGGTCAGTGTGTCAGAGAGGACAACACCATCCACTGACCCATCTTGCTCTTTTGCATACAGGAGGTCAGGAAGAGGCTCGCTCTCCTCCTCCAGTCCAACATCTGTAGCCAGGAGCATGCCCACTTCGGACCTTTCTAAGTGGGGCTTTAACCGGTTGACATGCAGGACCCTCAAGGGGTTCCTGGGAGATTTCAAGTCCACCAAGTAGGTGACATCGCTCTTCTTCTCCACAACCTCAAATGGTCCAGTCCACCTGTCCTGGAGTGCACAAGGTTCCACAGGGTTTTGTAATGTATCAAGGACCCCCTGATGCGGATAAAGTACCTGGGTCAGGGAAAAAGTTCAAATCAAATGCGAAGGTATCAACCCAGGCCAACTTTTACAGAAAAAACACTGGCTATATTTTGCAAAAACTATAACACAAACATTAATACTGATAAAAAGGATTTTTAAATATTTTGATAAAAAAAGAAGATTTAAACACATATATCTTGTATACACGATAATTGATACAGTTAAAAAAGTTTTTTGCGAGTAAACAAAAATAAAACACTTGTTCTTTAAAACAATCAAGGGACAATATTGTTGTCCTATATCTTGTTGTTACGGCTGTAGTCTGTCAACGCGTTTCGACACGTTGTAGTGTCTTCCTCAGGACAATATATTTTTCAGCCAATTTTTTCAAATTAAAGGATGAACCCTCAATCTCCTGAATTCTTGTTACTTCTATGCTTGCAGGTAAAGCCAGTCAGTTGGAAATTTATCAAACCTGGTGCGGCTTTTTCTGGGGTTTTAAATCTTCACAAAAAATACACGAAGAGTGAGGCTCCTTTAACAGTCTTGTTTTGGTATGTGAAATCCTCCAATTCTCCAAACTAGCAGGTACGCGGAAGAAATACTAAAACAGAAGAAGCCTCTAAAGATTTCTTTTATCCTCGCTCTGGATACGTCTCTTCAACCTGACGCGTACACAGCGGGATGCACGAAGAAAGACTCAACCACAACGTTAGAGTCGGACATAAGTGAAGCTTCCTTTGAAAAATTACGTTTCATAGCAGAATACTAAAAGGAAGAAAGAGAGAGCTTCCGTAGCAATTGGGACGTTTTGAATGGCTTCTTCGTTCCTTCGTCAATTGCAAAATTACGTCGCATTCGGTACCGCCTCGCAGTGAAAAGAGTTTTCGAGGCGGGTCTGGCTTTTAATAGAAAATAAAGGTCACAAAATCGAGAAAATGAAGAGTGGGATGTGAGCAGTGAAATCCCCCAGAAAAGATTTCACATACCAAAACAAGACTGTTAAAGGTGCCTCACTCTTCGTGTATTTTTTGTGAAGATTTAAAACCCCGGAAAAAGCCACACCAGGTTTGATAAATTTCCAACTGACTGGCTTTACCTGCAAGCATAGAAGTAACAAGAATTCAGGAGATTGAGGGTTCATCCTTTAATTTGAAAAAATTGGCTGAAAAATATATTGTCCTGAGGAAGACACTACAACGTGTCGAAACGCGTTGACAGACTATAGCCGTACCAACAAGATATAGGACAACAATATTGTCCCTTGATTGTTTTAAAGAACAATTATCGTGTATACAAGATATATGTGTTTAAATCTTTTTTTATCAACATAATTAAAAATCCTTTTTATCAGTATTAATGTTTGTGTTATAGTTTTTGCAAAATATAGCCAGTGTTTTTTCTGTAAAAGTTGGCCTGGGTTGATACCTTCGCATTTCAAGGTTCCACAGGGGACATGACCCAAACCTTCTGACCAGGTTGAAGCTCCACCAGAATGGCATTCCGGTCGTACCACCGCTTCATCTCTTCCTGGCTGGCCTCCAGATTTGCCTGAGAAAGATCTCTGAAGCGCCTAGTCTGGTTCCTAAAGGCCAGCATGTAACTGTATACATCCTAGGGAGGTTTCCTGGGAGATTGCTCCCAGCCTTCTTTGACCAGACTCAAAGGTCATCTTACCGGGTGTCCATACAAGAGCTCAAAGGGGCTGAACCCTAGAGATTTCGGTGGCACCTCACGGTAAGCAAACAGCAGGCATGGCAAGAGGTCGTCCCATTTACGCCTCATTGGTTCTTCAAGACCCATGATCATGCCTTTAAGGGTCCGGTTGAATCTCTCAACCAGCCCATTACCTTGAGGGTGGTAAGGAGTGGTGAACTTGTAGGTTACCCCACACTCCTTCCACAGAGACTTCATATAATTGGAAATGAAGTTGGTGCCCCGGTCTGACACCACCTCTCTGGGGAACCCATTCGGGAAAAAACACCCATAAGTGCCCGTCGCACCACGGTGGCGTCACTGTACTGAGAGGGATGGCTTCCGGCTACCGTGTGGCATGGTCCACCAAGACCAGGATGAACCTGTTGCCCAGGGCTGTCTTGGGGTCCAGGGGCCCAACAATGTCAATCCCCACCCGTTCAAAGGGGGTACTGACGACGGGAAAAGGTTGGAGGGGAGCCTTCTGCTTCCTTCCGCTTTTCCCACTTGCCTGGCAAGTTTGACAGGTTTTGCAATGGATATCTGTATCCCTTCTCATCTGAGGCCAATAAAAATGGGTGACAAGCCTGTCATAGGTCTTGTCCTGCCCCAGATGTCCAGCTAACGGAAAGTCATGAGCCAAACCCAGTAGGAAGGTTCTGAAGCGCTGGGGTACCACCAGCACATGGGCTGACCCAGGATCAGCAGCCTTAGGCTCGCTATACAGGAGGTCGTTCTAGCCAGTAGACAAAATGTGACCCTGACTGGTCACCTGTTGTTTGGGCTGAGGCCTGCTGCCTCATACCCCCGAGAGAAGGGCACACTTTCTGTTCTGCACAAAATTCTTCCCTGGAGGGACCACCATCCTGCTGCCAGTGGGTCAGCTCGGGCAGGTCTCCCAATTCAGCAACTTGTTCCCCTGTGGGTTCCAGGGCATCCCCCTCAAGGTCTGCCACCTCCTGGACCACGGGAACTATGGGGGCCGGTTTCCCGCGCTTCCTGCCTCTTCTCTTCACAGCTGGGTTCTGGCCCATACTTTCAGGCTCCGGGACCCCATCAACACCCTTACTTGCTGTCATCGATCGAGTGGTTGCACACACCCACTCTGACACACCCAACATTTTCAAATGTGTCTCTCGCTCCACCTTAGCCCAAGGGGAGTCTTCCAAATCATTGCCCAGGAGACAATCAACAGGCATGGTGGGCCTTACAGCAACTTGAAGAGTACCTGAAACTCCCCCCCATTCAAAGGGAACCTGAGCTATCTCACACTCTTTCTGGGAGTTGTCAGCAGCTATCACAGGGTAGAATGCATGGGGAACCACCTGCTCTCTTGACACCAAGTGACACTTGACAGCTGTCACACTTGTTCCGGTTTCTCTGAGAGATTCCACTCTATTGCCATTAATGGTCACCCACTGCTTATATTTATTAGTGTTACTAGGCAGAGGGGGTGGAGGGACCATTTCCATGTCTCCTAAAGAGACCAGGGACATCTCTGCGGGACCCCTCCCACCAGGGGCAACCATCTCCTCCCCTCCCAGGGCTACACTCGCCAACTGACGGGGGGTGCACGTGGTGGTGCATTAGAGTCCCTCATGGGACAATGGGGATCATAAAAACGGTGTCCCACCTGCTTACAAACGTAGCATGTCATTGGGCCCCTATGAACAGGTTTACTTGTCAGGCCCCTGGCTTCTTCACAGGGGGAGGCTGGGAACCCTTCCCTTGGTTCCCTTAGGGATTACTTTGGGGCCCTTTCTGGAACTCCCTCTGTTTACCCTTGTCCCCCCCACTCTTCTGCTGGGGACCCTGCCCACCTTTGGCTGAGTCTCCCACTGGATCCTTGTGGACCCTGGTACTGACCCAGCGGTCCGCCTCCTCAGCGAGTTTTCCTGGGTTAGATATGTTGCTATCAATTAGGTGCTGGTGCAGCTCTGGAAAACAGTTATTAGACAAGTGCTCCCAAGCAAAGAAATCATGAAGAGCTTCATAACTTTCCACTTTGCTTCCCTTTACCCAACCATCCATGGCTCTGCAAAAAAATGACACATATTCAACCCACGTAGTACCAGGCAATTTCTTACATTCTCTAAAGGTTTGTCTGTACTTTTCTGGGGTTAGACCATACCTTAACATTAAAGCATCTTTCATATGAGTATAAGACATCCTATCCTCCACAGGAATCTCCAACAGGGTATCTCTCCCCTCATTCACAAAGCGACCCCACAACCCCGCTCCCCAATCCTTCTCAGGGACCTGGTGGGCCAACAATGCTAACTCATATGCTTTAAACCATTGGCCAATATCTTCATTCTTATGAAAATCTTTGATAACATCTTTGGGAAAATAAAACCTACTTTCTGCAGGCACAGATGGGACGCTGCCACCAGAGGGATTCAATTCTAAACTCTTATTTTTAAGCTCCATCTCCCTCATCATTTTCTCACGTTCATAAGCTAACTTTTCTCTTTCAAACTCCAACCTTTTGATCTCCATATCAGCATCTCTCCTGCTTCTCGCATTTTCTAACTCCAACTGCCCTTCTATCTTAAGTTTTACCCTTTCTAGGTTGTATGCTCGCTCCTTCGCCCTTTCTTCTCTTTCTTCAGGGGAAAGACCTTTAGGGGAAACACTGCTACCGGGAGAGGACTCGGGCCCATTCACTGTCACATCCTCATCCCCTTCCCCTAGCGGTACCACCACAGATTCAGAGGGATCTCTGGCCTCTAACCAGGCCTCCAATGCCTTGAGAAATTCTCCTTTCTTGGAGATGCCTGGGGTAGGAATTTTAAACTGCTTGCAAAAGTGTTTCAGCATCTTTACCGGGTATTCATTGATTTTCTTTCTATCAAACTCCTCCACAATAAACAAGGGGAGTGACTCCGGCATCACTCATGGTCAAAACTGGCAGTGTTCAAAAATCAAGCTCCAGGAAAGCGGAGAACAAAAATAGAATATCCTACCAAAAATAGATTGTGGCTGCGCTATGGTCTGCTTTCACTATGTAGCGCACACTAATAACTGCACATGGGTCATAAATGCAAAGTTCAAATCCCACCGCTGACCCACCAATGTTAGACTTGGCTGTCTCTAGTTAGCAGAGGTATACACTTCTGACAAATAGGGACTCACCTCCTCTAGTCAGGGTAAGGGGATCACACACTTAGATAAACCCTGCTCACCCCCTTGGTAGTTTGGCAAAGCAGACAGGCTTATCTCAGAGACAGTGCGTTAAGCATTTATGACCATATACAGTAAAACAGTGAATACACTACAAATGGTCACGACACAGTAGTATTATAAAAAGTAAGGATGTTTATATAAGGCTTAGCACAAGACCAAATAACGACAAAAATATACCACAATCTTAATAAATACTCTTGGAAGGAAAAATAATAGTTCAAGTGTAGTTTCATCTTAGCACAAAGTCTTTAGTAACAAAAGCAAATCTTCTTCTTTACAATCACAGTTCTTGGCAACAATGTAACCAACACGGGAGTCACACGACGTCGAGGCAAAGTTAATTCAAAGGTTCGGCGTCGACCGCGAGGAGCGCTACGTCGAGCCCGGAGTCGCACAGACCCCCACAACACAATACCTTGGAAATGCGAAGCACACGGTGATCAGCGGCGTTGAGATGTCGATGATGATGTTGCAAGAGTGAGCAGTGCTCACAGCGCCGAGAGGGCTCGGGGTCGATGCGATCAGCGGCGGCGTCGACACGGGGTCACTTGGAGCTGGAGCCGAACTCGCAACTCACTGGCGTCGCTACTGGCGTCGATCGGGCATGGCGGCCGGTGTCGAAGATGCGGGACACAGGAGCTCCACTCACGATATCGAGCTGGATTCGGCAGCGTCCGTCGGTGTCGAGATTGCTGGATTCTTCGGAGGGGCTGGATTTTCAGGTTCCAGCAACAAGCACTTTTAGCAAATAAATGAAGTCCTTTGACCCTGTGACTTCAACAGAAGGCAGGCACACTTCCAACCCTTGGAGATTTTCCTTAGCAAAGCTTGAGAGTACACACACAGTTCCTCTCTCCTGGTTCCTTGGCAAAAATAAAGAAGTGACTGCAGGATTCCCCCCAGCAAACAGCAGAAGTGATCGAAATTCTTGGTTCAGGGGTCTGTCTCTTATACCCCTTTTCTGCTTTGATCCCTTTGTCCATGCAGGGGAATTCCCCTCATCCTGGGTTTGTTGTGGGCGTAGCCAGGCCGAGGCACCTGGCCTATTCACTATGCAGGGCAGGGTCCTCAGGCGCCCAGCAGGAGGTGAAGCCAGTATTGTCACTGGCAGGAGCAGAGCCATCAGTTGCCCGGCAGGAGGTGGAGCCAGCATTGTGTCTTGCAGGGCAGGCTATCAGGAGCTACTCTTCCCCTACTCTCAATGCAAATGCCTCACTCACCCCACACTGACTCATTCCGACCTCTGGAGCCACCCAGCTCCTGTCACACACAAACCAAACCAGCAGAAACCAATAATAGTTAGACAAGAAAATAGCCACTTTCTAAAAGTGCTTTCTTTAAACCCAGAGTCCAAAAACCATCCACACAAACAGATGCGTTATTAAACCCTGAGTTCAGGGATACCAAACTCGACATTGTACCATGCTCCCCGAGCCAGCTAGGATTTTGGCTCTTAATAACCCTGGCAGCCCATTCTAACTTATAGAGAGCTGGTAACCTTACAATAGTGAAAAACGAATATGGCTGTAATTCACTATTAGGACATGCCAACCTAGTCAGGCTTGTCCTACCTTATGCTTACAATGCACCCTGCCCTTGGGCCTACCAAAGGGGTGACTAACATGAAGTTAAGGGAAGGTTTAGGGACTGGCAAGTAGGCGTACTTGCGCAGTCTGCGTGACAGTACCAGACTGCATGTAGGTATAGCAATGGCAGACCTTTAGACATACTTTTACTAGGCCGTGATTGTGGGTGGCACAACATGTACTGCAAGCCCACGAGCAGCATTTGTATTTACAAGCCCTGGCACTCCTGGTGCACTAGACTAGGGACTGACAGTAAACCAAATAAGCCAAACATGGAATTCAATCAATACAGCAAATTTACATAGGGAGCACTTGCACTGTGGCACTGATCAGCAGTTGCACCGTACCCAAAGCAATATTCCAGCAAACATCGTAAACAGAGGAGGCAAACAGACAAAAATGGAAGAGAGACTCAGGCCAATGATGTCAGGTCTAACACCTATTCATTACAAGGTTCTCTTCCTTCGCATCTCTTATTTCTAACCTTGAAATAGCTTCTTTAAATTCATCTAATGGAGATTGACTGCTTGCTGCTAACACTTGAGGAAGATATTTAAATATTCTTTGACCTTCCTTCCCTAAAGTGGTCATTAAAATTGCCTTTTTTCTCTTAGGAGAAAAATCTTCTCCATCTAATGCTTCTAAGTAGTTATAAAACATCAGAATCCAGTCTTCCCATGCTAGTTGGGGATTACCTGGTTCGTTTAAAAACTGAGGAGGTAAAGTAACATTCACCTGTTGAATAATAACATGCTATTTACAACACCCACACACTTAATTTTGTAGGGGGATAGGTTTGCATGGGAAAATGTTGCAAAAGGTTTGTAAATGTGGTAATCATTGTTTCGCATCACTTTGATTTCTTTACCATGTTGTAGTCTATTCAGAGAAAATATAACTCAGTACTTTTCAATTCTAGCCTTGAACATCTTATGATAGTACTTCAACATTATAAATATTATTTTTATTATGGACCGCCACCCCTCCACAAACAAAGAGAAGTATGTCGTTTTTTTAATTAACTTTTATTAAAAAAATAACTGTAAACAAAACTTAATTATAAGTATATTATAAACAAATAGAAAAATACCTTTATAAGCAAATTGTGCAGTGGACTCCAAAAGACGTTTGATTGGGAATCTGCAAAACAAAAAACAAAAATTAGAGTTTAGAATTATGTAGATGTGAGTAAATGAGCTGAAGCATTACAAGTCAAGTTCACACTTGATTTTACGTGTGCAGTGTACTTGGTACATTTCACTTCTGTTATAGTGCCTCATTCAAGTGGTGTCTATATGGGAGTGCCTACTGCGTTACTGATACAAAAGTGGCACAACGGGATTGTAAATATGCCGACTTATTTCTAATGTATTGCAATGAAGGCATTATATATCTAGGCCTCTGTGCTTACCGTTGTATAAACACTGCAGCCAAACACTGCGGCCAGTGGGATTCACAACCTCACTTTAGCAGTTGTTCTACATGTCAAAACAGACAGTAGTGTCTATAAGTTTAAAAGAGAAAGAGAAAGAGAAATGATGTCACAGAGAGTGAGAGAGAAAGAAAGAGAGAGAAAACAACATTAAAGGTGTCTCGCAGAGTCTGGAGTTGAGATTTATTTTTGAGAAGTCAGACGTAGATTTACAAGCTCCTTGCATCACTTGTCCCATGTTAAAAGTGACACAAAAGTGGCGTAATAAGTTTGTAGATCTGTTTGTCAGACTGTTGTAGCCTATCTGTTGTCACTGCTCTCAAGTAATTATACATTTTACAAAGTGAAGCTGCTGCATACTACCCACTCTCTCCTTTCACAAATAAAGGTTATACTACGGTTTTACGTGTGCAGTGTGCCTAGTACATTTTAGTTCTGTTATAGTCCCGCGTTCAAGTGGTGTGTATATGGAAGTGCCTACTGCGTTACTGACACAAAAGTGGCACAACAGGATTGTAAATATGCCGACTCATTTCTAATGCATTTTAATGAAGGCATTGTATATCTAGGCCTCTGTGCTTACCCTTCTTTAAACACTGCGGCCAGTGGAATTCACAGCTTGAGTTCAAATGTTGTTCTACACTTCATAACTTTAAAAGAGAAAGAGAAATGATGTCACAGACAGCGAGAGAGAGAAAGAGAGAAAAAATAAGATTATAGTTGATATTTTTTCTTGAAAAGTGAGACACAGATTTACCAGCTACTTACACCACTTTTCCTGTGTTAAAAGTGACACAAAAGTGGCGCAATAAGCTTGTAGATCTGTTTCTCAGACTGTTGTAACCTATCTATTGTCACTTCTCGGAGGTAATTATACATTTCTGCACAGTCAAGCTGTTGCACACTACGCACTCTCTCCTTTCACAGAAAAGTAGTTGTTGTTTCGGAAACAAAATTCTTTGTCACCTAGTGCCATTGGCGTGATTGAAAGATGGTGCTCTATGTGTGGAAGAAGCCTTCACTGTAATCAAGAGAGTTAATCATTTCAATTCAGATAAGATTGTTTAGAGCAGAGTGGAGATAGCAGCGTCCAAAACTTTAAAAAATAAAGAGAAACGATGTGAGAGAGTAAGAAAGAGAATGAGAAAAAAAAGGACATTAAAATGTGGGAGAGACACACATGACAGGGGAGGGTTACCTGAAGCCAGAGGCGCAACCACAGTCAAAAATATCGGAGGGCTAGAAAACATTTTGGGGGGGCTTAAGTGCCACCAAAAAGAAGAGTGGAGCTGCAGGGGCTGTAAGCGGGGGAATATCAAAGCCAAATTAACAAGCAAAATATCTTTAAAAAACCTGTGACGTACTCCGGTGCGACTATGTGTGGGCCCAGAAAGCTATCTCATCCTAGCTGAAACCCCGTTAGCCCAATGTGTGTTTTGCGTGCCTGCTGCATATTACACATTCTCTTGTTTCACAGATAACTTGTCATTGTTTCAGAAACAAGCTTCTTTGCTCACCTTATGCTATTGCCATCGTGCTTGTTACATAATCGATTGTGAAGCTGTATATATAAAAGTTGTTAAAAGAAAGATTTTATGATTGGTGATTGTTGCTATATTAATTTGGAGTTAGATAATATTGCGCTTTTATAGACGTTCATTGTCACATTTTTACCAACTGTTTGTATTGTGAATATATTCCGGACCTTGAAGCAATTATAAAAACGTTACTGCTATTGGGAAAAAAAATAAACATGTAAATTAATACATATGTAGGAATGCATTCGTCTAAAATAGTAAGTCGCATTTTTGTATGTAGTTAGCTACAACCCTTTGACTCCTTCCGATGCTTCTCAAGTCTCACTGCTCACCTTTTCATTGAAAAGACACCTTCTTCATGATGTAGTTGTTGAAAAGAGGAAATAGTCAGGCAGGGTAAGTAAGACTGTCTTTATTCTGTCATCCACTCTCCGCAGATGATGACAAAGCCAACATTCTAATGTGAACTCCCATGGAACATTCCAACAGGCAGGATAATGTGGGGAGGGGGGGAAGGTACCAAGTGGAGAGGGGAGAAGGAAAAAGTATAGGAAAAAGAGAAAGGAGATTACAACACATCTCCCTACGGAGGGAAAGAAAAAGAAAAGACAAGGCTAGGGACCAAGGAAAGTAGAGAACTGGGATGGAGAAAAACAAGGCAACCTGAGGAAAGAAGGAAGGAAAGGAGAAAGAAGTGAGAGCAGAGGAATACTGAGAGGGAAAATATTAACAAGTAAGAAAAGGAAACCCCCTTGGGCAAAGGCTGAGCACATGCATAAATATAATGGTAGGAATAGATACATGAACCATTATGCAGAATTACACTTAGCATCAAGGCTGAATGCATGGCAAAGCAGGGGGTAAGGATTTGGCAATAGGATCTCTTCCCCTGATGGAAATGAAAGGGGAAACTCCCGTTATCAAGTCGGAAGAGGTGTGAAATGCCCAAATATTTTCTCTTAACCTTTTTTCTATATCCATGTTGTTGGTACAAGCTAGTTGAGTGAGATTTTTGATCCAGAGCATTCCCCTCCGCATGGGGTCATTGTCACCTTGACTAGATACAGTAGATTCCACATGCTTGATGCCCTGCTCACCCAGGAAAGACTTCATTTTCTTGGATGAGAATTTGATGTCCTTGTTAGTGACCACGTAATCTGGTATTCCTTCACATGCGAATGCGTCGCTAAAGAAGTCAATGAGGATTTTTGTAGATAAACACCGGACACACTTGTATTTGATTCAATGAGATGTGTAGTCCATGAGAACAATCAAAAATGCATTCAGGAATCTTGAGGGATTATTGAGACATATTATCTCCAACGCCACCTTAGACCATGGAGTTGTTGGTACTACTGTGGGGTTATCAGATACATTTTCTAAATTCACCGCACAACTCTTAACAAAATCAGTTCCTGATGTAGCACAAACACTTTCAGGCACCCCCTTTTCAACTGGGATTTTAGTATTTTGTATGGGAATGATGTTGACACCAGAATAGGTTACGTCACTAGTATTAGTAGAGCTATGGCCTTCTACAGAGCACAACTCCGCACAATTGTTTAAGTCCTCACTGCTTTCCTCCGTCTCTTCAACTCCGAGAACTTGATTTTTGTTGTTGGGATCAAGAACAATTCCCAGTTCTTTTTGATGCTGCCAACCTAACAGATTAGACCCTTTACTTACCATGTACACTTTGCCCCATGTAGATCTACTTTTGAATTTAATACATTCACTCATCCTTTCTACTAACGGGATGTTCTTATCAGCATACCCTATAGCTGAGATGTCAGGTATCAACATTTCGAAACTGGGGGCATCACACTTGTCGTTTATGGATTTGATATTAAGCAAGGTAACCGGGGCACACGAATCAGCAATAACTTCTATGGGTTTACCATTCACCAAGATTGTGCATTTGGGATATTCAGTAGGCCTTAGGTTATTGGATTGCACATGACCCCTAGCTTTTACTTGAAAAACATACTTTGGGGCTAAGTCCTCTTCACTGTGCACTACTTTAACTTGGTAATTTTCACTGTTGTTGCACACTCTACCTAGGTGCCCCTTCTTGTTACATTTCGCACATGTGACATTGCGGGCAGTACACCGTACATCATTTGTACGGTGATTGGTGCATCCACATCTATAGCATTTCATCTTCCCTTTACACTAGTAGACTGGTTATCTTTGTCTTCTCTGGATCTAACCTTAAATACATCCTTGTCAATGGAATTGATTTGTGCCTCCCTGCTATCACAGACATTGGCTACTAAATCATTGGGGGTCTTCATTTCCTTGATACACTTAGCAGTGTGTTCTACAGAAACTGCTATATTGACTGCTTCTTTTAATGTGTTTTTTTTTGCCAGAAGCGTTTCTTGAAAACGACTATTGTTTGTACACCCGACAAGTTGGTCCCTGATAAGTGAATCAGTAAGATCACCAAAATCACACAGTTGAGTCAGGCCTCTAAGTGCCGCTATGTAATTGATTACAGATTCCTGTTTGCCTTGCATGTGAGTAAAGAACTTATGTCGCTCCAAAACAACATTCACCCTGTCACCGAAATGTGCCTCTAATTTTAAAAGGGTAGTTTTAAACTCATATGTGTCATCCTCCTCCTCATCTAACTCAGGCTCAGGTAACATGTCATAAATCTTTCTACCTTGAATACCAAGGTTATGCAACAATATATGCAGTTTGCGAATCGCCGAATTCCTTTTGCCTCCAATGGCAATGAAGTAGGAGGGAAATATATTTATCCACTCCAGGTTATAGTGTAAACCTGGGCTTCTATAGGAATTCACAAGGCTATATTACCATGCCCATTATCGGCACTTTAGCAGCAGTTTCCTGCCTATAAAAGCGGCGATATTGTGTAGCCCTTTCTTGATAATATGACCTATATTTGTCCCTTTTTCCAAAATTTCTAGCCTCTCTTTTTATACTCCCCTCTCTTTCCTCTTACTCCTTTCTCTCTCTCGGTACTACTGTCTTTTTCTTATATTGTCCTCTATGGGCATATTACCCTTCTTTGTCTTTATAGTTTCCTGTTTCTCCTCTTAATCCTTCTGTCTCCTCATTTTCTTCCCTTTATCTTCATATTTCATTTTTTTCTTGATACTCCCTGTTCTGTCCTCTTTCTCATTTCTCTCCCTCTGTATATAGTCTGGATCAATTTACAAGCCCCTTGTGCGTCTTTGCTGTTTTATTGTGTTAGTTTTTTGTGATGTAATAGTGGCAGAAATAATGTAGTAAATTGCATATGCATTTGGAAAATGGGTCACTGTTGTTGTATATACATGGAATATGTATAGTCACTAACAGGTTTTTCAGTAGGAAATGGTCAAATGCATGGTCGCAATTTTTTTGTCTAATATCACGCTGTGCATGTGTGTGTACATTAAGGAATTATGGGGCATATTATCAAGACAGGCAGTTTTCTGCCGATAAAGCGGCGATAATTGTATTTCCTGTCTTGATAATATGCCCCTATATTCACCCCTTTTTAAACGTTTTACAGTAGTAAATGTGTTTTGACTTATATAGAGTTATATTTGAGTTATATTTGACTTTTCTCCACATTTTTGTCTCTGAGTCTTTTTATTTTCCTTCCTCTTTCTTCATGTATACTCTTCTGTTCTTATATTCTGTGTTTGTTCTTATTCTCGCTGTTCTTTGCAGGTACTCCCTATTGTTTTCTTGTTCTTTACATTTTCTTCTAATACTCTCTGTACTCACATTTCTCCTCTCTTTTCTTATGCTTTGCACTTTCTACTAATATTGCTGTCCTTTCTTATTGTCATATTCCTCTCCTCAATTTCACCCGTGTTCTTATACTCCTCCCTGTTTTCATATTCTCCTCTCTCTTCTCTTACTTCTCCATGTCTCCTCATACTACTGAGTTTTTCTTATATTTCCTTTTCTCCTATACTCCCTTTCTCTGTGTTCATATTTTCCTCTTTTTCTTCACATTTCTTTTCTATTTTCATTTTCTGTCCTCTCTGTTTATACTTCTTAAATCTGTTCATATTGTTTGCTGTCTTCTCTTACTCCTCCTTGACTCCCTGCATACACTCTGCAGCACTTTCCTCATATTCTTTGTTTTTTCATGCTGACCTCTCTTTTTATATTTGTTTCTCTTGTCATACTTCTGTCTCTTTCGTCATACACTTTTCACTCTTTATAATCCTCCATCTTTTTATACTCCTTCTTTTCTAATCAGACTGCATCCTCTGTTCTTGTATACTCCTTTTTTCCTTATGCTCCACTTTTTCTCACATTCTGCATACTCTCTTCAGGTACTGTTCTCTCTCTCCTTATACAAACTGTCCTTTACTAGTATTCCTTTTTTGTACTTATAGTTGTTTACATATTCCTACTTTTTTCTTTAGAGTCTTTCTCTCTCTTCTTATAGTGCCCTCTCTGTGCTCTTACTCTCTTTTTTCTTCTTATACTCTTTCTTCTCTCCTCATATTTCCATCTTTCTTTTCATACTCTCCCTAACCTATTCATACTTTCCAGTTTATTCATACTTCTTTTATCCTGTTATATTGAAGTGTCTTTTTATACTCCCCTTTTTCATTATATTTTCCCTTGTTTCATACTCCTTCCTCTCTTGTTGTAAGTACTTTTATTTTTATAGACTCACGTTTGTCCTCGTAATCCTCTCTCTGTTCTTATAAGTAATATTATAGAATATTTCATATATTTATTTTTGTAATGTTATATATATTTTTTTATAATAGATCCTGTTTATCAATACCGAAAAAACTGTATCATGCCTACGAAGTCTCAGAAGAGGAAAGAACTAAAGAAAGGTGTTTATTTGAAGAGAAGCAATCCACAAGATTTACATGAAGAACCATGTGTTAAGAAAAATAAAAAAAAGTCCTGGTAAGAGAAGGAACACTTTTCTGAGGAAAATAATAAAGACTTAGGGGGTCATTAGGATAGCGGGAGGAAAACCACCCTGACCGCCATGGAGGACAAAACAACCGCACGCCTGCACCGCGGATACACAGGCGGCCACATTAGGATCAACCGCCACTAAAGACTGACCGTGGCGGTAGCGGGCCAAGAAAAGGCATCCGACGCGGGTGGTGATGGCCAAAAATCGACCGCGGCGGTCGGAGAAGCTGCGGAAAAGCGGCAACACGCCGCAAGAACAGCTGACACACCGCACAGAAAATTATGATAACCCCGAGGGTGTCGCGGTCGGAACCGCTGTTACCGACCGCCGGGGTCACACACAGGAGGGAAAGGGAAAAATAGCGAAAGAGCTGCAGCATAGACACCGCAGCGGACGGGTCTTGAAAAACATGCCAAACAGTGCACAAATAAAATCTGCGATGCCCCCCAAATACATAACACACATACAAATAAAACAAATAAAGCAAACATTTAAAAAAAAACCTGGACAACTCCCACAACACACCTGACACCCAAAATCTACTTGGACACACCCACACAGCTGAATATAAAGCCACCCCCTTCATAAACCACACTCCTTTGCAACACTCCAGAATAGAAGGTCATACCCTACATCTAACAAGAGAGGCAAAAGACCACAGCACACACACACATCCACCACCACCATCACCACCACCTTTACACCAGCACAAATAATCCCACAGCACACAACACACCTCACACCTCAACATCAGACCCCTGCACCCACACACCTGCACCCACAAACACCTCAACCACCACACACCATGACAACACAAAAAATGCCCAAATTCACCGAGAGTGAGTTGACAGTCATGGTCAATGAGATTGTAGGAGTAGATCCACAACTGTTTGGTAGCCTGGTCCAACAGACACCATTAGCCATGAGGACACAAATGTGGGAAAGGATAGTCCAAAGGCTGAATGCAGTAGGCACCACCCCAAGATCCAAGAAGGAGATCATGAAGCAGTGGCATGATCTCAAGAGGGTTGTCAAGGAGAGGAGGTGTAAGAACTGGACGCTGGCAAACATGACTGGCAGTGGCCCTCCCCTCCCAGAGAAAACATTCACACCATGGGAGGAGAAGGTGCTTGCCATACTGCTTCCTAAGAGTCTCACAGGAGTAGCCGGGGAGCGGAGGCTGGTAAGTACAAACAAATGCCAAACAACACACTGAGAACTACTTCCTTGCAATACCAAAACACCATTACACTTTCAACCCTCACACAACAGGTATCTAGCCATCTTGCTTAGGGGGCCTGTATGGGGAATGGAGGCCTGCACTACCACTCCCAACATGCCCCCTGCCCCACAGCTGAACAGGATACAGGCCTCCTCCACCTAGGAGCAAGTGTCAGCCATTGCACAGTTCAACAAACAGACTTACAGGTCGGTATCCATCTTGCATTGGAGCAATATTTGGGGGTGGGAGGCCCTGAATCACTACTCCCAGAATGCCCCCCGGCCCACACTCCAGCAGCATGGAAGGCTCCCCCACCCAGGAGCAAGTGTCAGCCATTGCACAGTTCAACAAACAGACTTACAGGTCAGTATCCATCTTGTATGAGAGCAATGTTTGGGGGTGGGAGGCCCTGAATCACTACTCCCAGCATGCCCCCTGGCACACACTCCAGCAGCATGGAAGGCTCCCCCACCCAGGAGAAAGTGTCAGCCATTGCACTGTTCTCCCTCACGTAACAGGTAGGTAGCTATCTTAACTCTTTCTGATGTGTGAGTGGGAGACCTGCATCCCGAAACGCAGCAACAATTGCATGCAATGCATTGACATCCAACATGTATGAGTAAATGATGTTCCTCTGCCCTATGAAATTACACACATTGTTGCCATTAATTGTACTACTGCTGACTTCATATTTGTGTAGTGTACAGACAGTCAGGGGCAATACTTGCACAGTTCCCAACACTGACCATTCCCCATCTACTCCACAGGTGATGAAGAACTCACTGCTGAGGACCACACCAACGACCAGCAGAGCCAGTCCCCACCCCCGGCACATGGACTCTCAGATGTGGAGACCCAGGACAGTTTGGATGAAGAGCTCCAGGCCGGCCCATCTGGTGTGCCACAGACCCAGTGGTCCCAGGCCCCCATCCACCCCACAACATCCCCTTCTGCAACAACAGCGCAGCAGACCCCTGATGTCACGGCCTCTGCCTCCACCGCAGCCACCACCATCACCACGGCCACCGCCACCACCACTAGTACCACCAGTACCACCTGCAGCACCCTCCCTGTCCCAGGGGATGACCAACCCAAAGCAACTGCTGTGGAGGGCAGGGAGAGAGTGCGTGGACAGACAGTGGCGAGGCAAGAGGTCTGTGGCAGCAGAGCAGATGGGAGGGCCAGGGTTACCACCAGACCTCCCTGGACCACTTCACCAGAGTAGTGGAGGCATACCAAGAAGTCCAGGGACAAAGTGGCAGGTCGGATGAACTTTTAAGGGAGCTCATCCTGCTGATGAGGTCCATCGACAACCTCCTTGGACAGATGGTGGAACTCATAGGCCAGCAAATGGCGTTGCAGAGGGACAGGCCTGTGTCCCAACCACCACCTCCGTCCCCCCCTGTTGTGCCGCAGGATGACAGTACACCATCCTCCCCTGTGCCAACAGAGAGGGACGAGTCCCCTCATGCCACTGGCCATTCAGCAGGCCCCCCACCACCAAAAAGATCTAGGGGGCATCCAAAGAAGAGCCTGGGAGTCTCTGGAGGCAAAGCACCTGCCACACGCCAGTCACGGAGCCAGCCGTGATGACAACCCTCTTCCCTACTGCATTGACTGTTTGGACTGTCTTTACCCACATTTCCTTGGCAATGGCAGCTGTTTGTTGGACTGGGTCACCACATCCATGTGGACTCTACTCTTGCATCTCATTGAACAGGACTGTCAACTCACTGCTCATTCCCCACTGTCATGTAAATATTCACGCACAAATCATATGTCCACTGTCAAAATAAAATACTGGATGCACCAGATTTTGAGCAGTATCGTCTTTAGTGCAATATTTACAATGTTGACAATGTCCATGATGTGTCAAAATGATGTACAGTATGTAGTGCAGGATTCATATGTAGCACTTAGGGAGACACAATAGAACAACAGTCACTGGTCTCATTGTGGCATCACAGGCAGAACACTACACATAACAAACACAAGCCACTACAGGCATACTAGACAATGGGCTGCAGGTGTAAACAAATCGGGTCCAGCATACGTACACATATGGAACGTCAATGTCACTTTTAACACACACAGGTGACTGAACGTGTGCCTGTCTGTTATATCCGCGCATAGCCCTTCACAACAACAGCAACCACACCACACAATGTACACGTTGTACCTTGTCACCCACCTTCAAGTGAAGAAGTGTTCGATGAGCTGCTGGCGCAGGTCTACTCCTTCATCCTCTCCACTGTCCTCATCACTAGACTCAGGTCCTTGAGCAGGTGGTGGCCTTGGTTCCTCACCATTGTCCATGAGTAGGGAGATCCCCTTGTTGATGGCCAGGTTGTGCAGCATACAGCATGCCAAAAAGATCTTGCATAACTTCCCAGGCGAGTATGCCAGTGCACCTCCTGTCCTGGCAAGGCAGTGGAATCTAGACCTCAGCAGGCCAAAATTCCGTTCGATTACCCGTGGGGTCCTGCCATGGGCGTCATTGTAGCGGATGTCAGCCATGGCCAACTGGGATATGCAGAGTCACCCGTGAATGGCAAACACCCATTGCAATGTTGCACAGCCAGAGTGCAGCAGGTAACACACAGCACGCCATATCAGTAGGCATACTCACCCACAATCCAAGCACGCTCGGGATGCAGATTCTCCAATATCAGGGGCCCCATGCTGTTCCTCATGATGTACGAGCCAGGATACTCCGCACACACATGAGAAATGGTCATGTCCGCAAGGCACACCACATACACATTGATGGAATGATATTGTTTGCGGTTCCGATATATGTGCTCCGTCGCCTGTGGTGCCACTAGACCTACATGGGTACAATCGATGGCACCAACAACATGTGGGATAGAAGTCACCCTTCACGGCAGCCAATTCTCCCCACCTAGGGAAATGGATGTAACGATTCCAATACAGCATCATGGCAGCAAGAACATCCCTCAGCACCATGCTGAACATAGGCTGTGACAATCCCTCCAGCGCTAGCCACGTCTCCTGGAAGGAACCTGTCGCAAAAAAGTGGAGTGCTGCCATCACCTTGTATGCGGGTTTGAATCTCGTAGGATAGTGACGGCGAGGCTGCAGATGGGGCTCCAATAGATCACACAGGATCTTCAGTGTTGGTCTGTCCAGGCAGAATTTCCTAATTACTGCAATATTCTCCATGTCCTCCAGCACTGTCAGGTGACGTAGGAGATTTGGCCTCCTTCTAGTTGAGAAGTAAAATTGAAAATGCCAGTGACAATCTTCATGAGATGGCTACAGCACATACCATCAATGATGTAATGGAAAAACATTGACTGCCTGAAAGATGCATGGCACACCAGGTTACATGGCTGGCCTTTTGATACACACAGATGGCACACCTCTCCACTGTCAATACACAAATGCCACAAACACATCGGAGAATGTGAAAGCACACATACTGGAGATCATAATTCACATGTGCAGGCAAGGTGCAGCAACATCGGCCAATGTTCTTGAAATTACCATGTCTGTATCACACCCATCTGCTGTACCTGTCACACCTCAATGCGTCATCTAAACTCTGCACACACCCATCAACACAATGATCGCAGTATCAGGAAAACGTTCAGTTGTGTGCATGAGCTGTTGTGAATGCACCAGTCTGATACGATACAATGCAGTGACACAAGCCTTGTCAAGGCCATCACTGACCCACAACAAATGGAATTGCACCACATCATGAACACCAGCTCAAGAGTGTCGAGCATCATCAGCCATGAAATGCATAAGTAACATGGCAGGGACCACAGATCAAAGTGTGTCACACTGAACGTGCATCCACCTGTGGATGACATGGAAGTATGGCATTGTGTGTACAATGATGTGCCCTTCACTATGGTTGCTGCTGTGTACTGATACAGTGTTCAGGATAGACATAGCCATTAATGATAATGAAAATAGCGGTACCAACCACGTGTCCCCAGCGGTGTAACACCAGCACCACCCCCTTCACAAGTGCGGAAGCCATTGGCATATGGACATGTGTACATGGCGGTGGGCATGCTCCGCCGCATGAATCGCGGTACCTACCGCCTGTCCCCGGCGGTGTGACACCAGCACCACCCCCTTCAAAAGGGCGGAACCTATTGGCATATGGACATGTGTACATGGCGTTGGGCATGCTCCGCTAGCGCGTAGGCGGTCATTGGATGATTTTGAATGATGCACCATTGCGGTAGCGCACCCCGGGCACCCGGGGTGCATCACTGCCATGGAGCATTGCCTACAGCCAATGGGAGCGATGATCGCGGTGGCATGATGCACATTTGAAAAACGCAGAAGATGTGCTCCGCCAGCACGTAGGGGGTTATTGGATGATTTTGAATGATGCACCATGGCGGTAGAGCACCCCGGGCACCCGCGGTGCATCACCACGATGGTGCATTGCCTACAGCCAATTGGAGCGATGATCGCGGTGGCATGATGCACATTTGAAAAATGCGGAAGGTGTGCTCCACCAGCGAGTAGGCGGTCATTGGATGACTTTGAAAGAGGCAGACCTGGACAACCAATTGGTGCTGCTTTGCAGCTTACAGATGATCTCAGGGGTTATAAGTTTGTGGGAGTGAGCCTCACATTTCCACTGCTCACAGAGCCTGCTGCCTAGGACCCTCTCCTGCTGCTGCCTCCTGAGCCTGCTGCCTGGGACCCTCTCCTGCTGCTGCCTCCTGAGCCTGCTGCCTGGGACCCTCTCCTGCTGCTGCCTCCTGAGACTGCTGCCTGGGACCCCTAAGCACTCATTTCCGCCACAGGTGTTCCATGTCCACAGGGATGGCAATGACAGAGAAGATCCATGCCATTCCATTCACCAGCGAGGAGCTAGAGGTCCTTGTGGACGTGGTGCTGGCACAGACCCCAAGGTTGTTTGGTGGTCCCAATGTTGTGGTAAGTCACCATGAAGGTAGCTGTCGGGCAGGGGGTGTCAGACGTGTAGTTGTGCTGCTGCAGTATATTCCTGAGGGTATGGGGTTGTGTCAAACACTGACAGACAATCTGTCTCCAGGGCGAGGGAGTGTGTGTGTCACAATGTCACTCTTTGCCATGCCTGCTCCTGTATGTGTGAGTGGGGAAGCGTCACATTGTCAGCCATACAGAGCCACAGAATGTTTGCCACGTAGGTGCCAGAACAGTAATTGCTTGTGTGAATATTTCTGTGTGCCCCTGTTGTCTGACTCAGTGTGACTCAGAGAGTCGGACCAGTGACTGCCTACACAAACGAAAAACACCACCAGTCTTACATGTTCCTTGCACCAGTTCATTCCCACTGAATATTACATATGCCACATCTGTGCCCTGTGTAATTGCAGACTTACACACTTCTGTTGGTGCATATTATGTTAATGCATTTTGCATTTGTGAGATTATCCTGGACCCTCTACGCCCCAATGTGTGCATGCAATCACATCTGTGTGGGCCATGCTAAGTGCCCTTGTGAGGGGTCCCCCAGTTTGTGAGGGAGGGAGATTACAATAGGTCCCGAGTCTGGGTCTTGCTACTGTACTGATTGATGTTGGTACCTGACATTGTGGAACTGGTCATCAACCCTTCTTTTCTCTCATACATGCAGCTCAAGGTGAACCAGCTTAAGGCTGTGTGGAGGGCCATTGCGGCAAAGGTGCGAGCCCTGGGGGTATCCAACTGCCGACGCACACACTGCCACAAGAGGTGGGACGACATCAGTCAGCTTGCAAACACCGTGGCTGAGATGACTTTGGGGATGCTACCACGCACAGGGCGTTTGGCACGGCGAAGAATGACTCTAGTGATGGCACGCATCTTGGCAGTGACTCATCTAGACCTGGATGCACATCTGAAGGACCATGGCAAGCAAGGCAGAGCTGGTGAGTATCTTGGGAGTGTGACTTTGGCTTGGAGTAGATGCATGTGTACAGGGCCTGTGGCAGCGGTGAGCCATGCGATGTGTGTGTGTTGATGTGCTGTGCTGTGTCATGTGAGTGGCTGCTGTGATGTGTGCTTGTATCAGGTATTGTGCTACCCTGGCCTTACTGAGCAGATCCTCCCTGCTGTGCTTTCCCATTGACAGATGTGTTGGGCTCCACACGGTCATTCAGCGTTGGGATGTGTGGGTGATCTATTATGGGGTGAACAGCAGTGTCCACTTGCTGAGTGTGAATTCATGTATGCCGACTTTGCCTGCACCATGATCGTTGGTGCCCCAATATCTGCAAATAATGTTTGAAGATTACCACATGGTGCTTGCTATGGCCTACGTGGCATTGGGGACTGTGATGTCCTAATAGGTGTGTGTGTTATCCCCTCCTGTTCCCTGAAGGTCTGTTAGGGGTAACAAGTGTTGTACCCTCATCATGTCCCAAGGTGTGGGCAGGCCAAGTTGTGTGTGTGGTACACTTCATCTACGGGCAGGGTGTAGTGCTGTGTGGCATCAACATGGCTCACTCATGGCAGATATTCAGCGTTGCAGGCACTGCTGTAGGTCTATGTTGTGTGTTGCTGCACAGTGATTGCAAGGGGTGGTGGTTACCATGTAGATTTGGGCCTCTCCTGTAGTGCATTGTCTTGAATTAGTGTGACAAGATGATGACACTTACACAGCCCTGTATCTCTATCTCATGCATATTCGCGAGAGACCACCGAGGAACATGAGCCCAAACCCAGTGGTGCAGAGAGTAGCACTACAGCTGCAACGGAGGCCAGTGATACAGAGCCCACCAGCGCATCTGAGGGGGACAGAAGTATGAAGGAAGAATTTAAGAACCGGGCCTTATGGGCCTGGCGGCGCAGGGCACGCCTTGAGTCCCCGAGTTCACCTGCCTTGTCAAACAGAGACACAAGACACTCCGTTGAGCGTGGAAGCCATGTTTATTAGCTGCAGCTAAGCACAATTACCCCAGAAGTTACACACAAAGTGGGTTCTGAGGAGACAGCCACTTCAATCCGTGGCGCACAATCTTTTATAGGAACATATTTACAACGTTTACTCCTTACACATACAAAATGAACCAATGAGAAGTTGGTACCATCAATCCAATTTGCAGGTGGCAGGACGTATTTGTGTGCCTCAAAGGATAGTTGTGTAATAGGAGAATACAAGGAGAGAATAGCAAAGGCCAGTCGGATAAGATAATATAAGGAAAGAATAGGAGAAGGCAAATAGTCGGTCTAGACAGGGATCAATCAAGCCAGATATGGATTAACGAACTCAGCCAGACCCTGACATCAGGTTTCATAAACAAAGGCAATGGAGTTACTCTTTAACTAAAAGGACATGCAGCAGCTGAGAAAAGCAAAAACAAGCTGTTCGCCGTGCTGCCTGAGTGAGGGCAACAAAAAATGGCGGCAAGACACAAAATGGCGGCTAGATACGGGGCGAAGTCAGAAATCAAAGAACCTCAGAATCCGTGGCTGAGACACAGAGTACCACTTCATCTGATGCCAGCGGGGATGCATCCATGCTGGCAGGCACAGGGGATGGGGAGTCTGCATCATCATCTACCACCCAGCGGCCAGTGCCCAGCCTCCCTTCCACTTCTTCTGGTGCTGCCTGTATCCGTGTCACTAAGAGGGGACGGGTCACATTCACCCCTGGCACCGCTGCCTCTGCACCTGTCCCCCCTGCTGCCCTCACTGCAGAGTGTGTAGAGCTCCTGCGCCAGCTCTGTGTGGGCCTGTTTCTCTGCTTTGTTGGCCTCTCCCCTGCCATGGACACTGGGCCTGTTGCGCTGCTGTGTTGGCCTCTCCCCTGCCATGGACACTGGGCCTGTTCCTCTGCTGTGTTGGCCTCTCCCCTGCCATGGACACTGGGCCTTTTGCTCTGCTGTGTTGGCCTCTCCCCTGCCATGGACACTGGCCCTGTTGCTCTGCTGTGTCGTGCTCTCACCTGTGCCTTGGACACTGGTCCTGTTGCTCTGCTGTGTTGGCCTCTCCCCTGTGCTATGGACACTGACCTTCCTGTTTGTGTTTCAACTGTGCATGGTATTTAGCATTTTTGCACTATTTTGAGCCTTGCTGTTGTCTAATATTGTTGTATCGCTGCATCTCAGCAATATGTGAATAAATACAGTTACTTTTGGTGTGTGTTTTGTCGGTGTACTTGCCGATTGTTCTGTTTCTGTTCGCATTTGATTGCCTGCACACCATGCTCCATGTATCACTTCAAAATTGCAAGGCTCTTTGCAGCCATCAAAATTTTGGGCAGGGGTGACAGGGTCTTAAGTCCATTCTGAGCATACAATTTGTCTGATCTGTGATTGCTATTTTACCTGGCATGCAGTCATCTTGTTAGTGATTTGCAGTTGTTGCCTACACTGTTCACATGTCTGGTTGGGGGACACTGCCAGCACAGGGTGTGATGCTGTGCAAATGTTACAGCGCTGGCTGACATATGTAATGTAGTATGTGTGTGGATTGCTTTCTGTGTGCTCAGACTTGTATGTGTATGGTCATCTTGTGTTGGGCCTTGGTCCTGGTGCCATGGCCTACATGAGATGCGTGGTGTTGGGTGTTGCAGAGGTGTTCAGTGTGAAGGATGTCAGTTTGTAGTGGATGTGTGTGTGCCACTGTATTGTGTGAGACACACATGTGTCACCCGAGAGTTATAAGCCTGTTGTCTGTTTTGTCTTGCCCTGGGTAGAGGATTGTATGCACTTGTGTGAGGTGTTTGTAGTGCATTGTGCAGTGTGTTGGTGTGTCCATGGTGTTGTGGGTGACTCCTCCTTGTTGTGTTTGTCAGTTTGGAGTGTGCAAAGTGTTTGAGTTGCACATCAGTGTTGTTTTTGATTGATCCTCAATGTGTCTTGGGTGTTTTTTTGTGAACTGTGTGGCCCTGCTGCTCCACACCGGCATTGTGTTTGTGTTTGTCATGCATTGCAGGCACATGGTGGTTTTTGCACTCCTGTATGGCATGATGTGTGTGGTTTTAGTACATCCCCTATGTGTGCCACTTGTGCCTGGACATTGTGGGTTTTCCATCCCTCTATTTGTGTGTGGTACACCCCTTAAATGTAAATGTAAATGTGTGTGTCTTGTAAAGCGCACTGCTACCCGGAGGCGTCCTGGCGCTATAGACCGCTGGGGAACCCATCCTGGCTTTCCCTGTGAGATGGTCCCTACTGGGTATCTCCAAGGTGAAACCAGGCATCCCGCGGCGTTTGTGGGGGGCCGTTGTAGAGATGAGGCAAGCTAATGCCCAGAGTTGCCGAGTGTGATCCCTGGTTAGAGTAGGCACCGAGGCAAGAATTATCGAGTCCGCAGACCCTGGTTCACGACCCTGCCGCGTCGGGAATTGAACCCTGGTCCCGGGCCGTCCTCTGCTTCCGGGTCTGCCGCCTCTAACCAGTGAGCCACACCACTCCACTACATGTCTGCTACTGACATGCAGGCTGTTTAACTTAGTTGTCAACTTTCCCCTTGGTTTTCATGTGTGTGTGCCTCCCCATCACTTCATATGTGGGATTGTGCTTTGTGGTGCAGTTCTTGGGCCATAAGTGTTGTTCCACTTTGGACATTGCCCTAATGGTTTATGTGTGCTGTCCTTGTGCTATTGGTCATTCTGTAGTGGTCATGTGCACTTCAGCTGTGTGTGCTGGCCAGTGCTCTGGTGGAGGTGGCTGTGCTCTTGTATCCCATAGTGATGCATGTGTAGTTGTTGTGTTGGATGTGTGGATGTAGGGTGTGGTATTGCTTCAGTTCGTGGGTGTGGTGTTGTATTTGTGCAGTGCTTATTTGTGGTGTGTGATGCAGTTGTGTCAATCATGCCTGTTATGCAGACAATGCTTGTCGTGCAAGCGGTGCTGTGCGTATGTGGCCTTGGCATTGACTGATGTGCATCCCTTGATGTCTTGTGGTGTTTTTTGATTGAGGTTTCATGCGGTACAAAAGGGGGTGGTGATGGACGGAGCATCTGACTCATCAAACACTCGCACCCAGTCAAAAGATCTGGGTTTAATACATCACCGTTCTTTAGCCCACTCTGCCACCCCAGTTCAGAAATGGCTATATTCAAATCAGTCTGACCCTGTGCCTCATGGGAACAGTCCAGCCCGAACTGCCAAGCCATGTCTTCCCTGGACCGGGAACAGCTTCCGAGGACAGGTTTCTGGCATTCCAGCCATCTTCAGCCCGGCTTGCTTGAATCGAGTGGCAAAGTGAGCAAGGGACTCACGTCTGAGCATACCCTGCCACACTTATGGCGGCCAAAAGCGGTACAAAAGGGGGTGGTGATGGACGGAGCATCTGAATCAATCAAACACTCGCACCCAGTCAAAAGATCTGGGTTTAATACATCACCGGCCTTTAGCCCACTCTGCCACCCCAGTTCAGACATGGCTATATGCAAATTAGTCAGACCCTGTGCCTCATGGGAGCAGTCCAGCCCGAACTGTCAAGCCATGACTTCCCTGCACCGGAAACAAGCTTCCGAGGACCGGTTACAGGCATTCCAGCCGTCTTCAGCCCGGCTTGCTTGAATCCAGTGGCAAAGTGAGCAAGGGACTCACGTCTGAGCATTGACGTGTGCATCTGTGATGGGTTTGATGTGGCTGTGTGTGCTGGTCCAGATGCACTTCTTGTGTGATTTGTGTTATGGTGTGTGTGTTTTGATCCTGAGTGATGTTGTTGTGTACTCCTGTTGTGTCTGTTCTCCCATTGATTTTCCCCAGTTTGGCTGACAGGGTATGTGTGTTTCTGTTGGAGTTCAGTATGTGTTCTTGTATTGTGTGTGTGTTGTTCTTGTGCAGGCATCGGTTGAGGCATGCCTGTGTGTGTGTGTTGTGTTTGTGGCCACACCCAGGGTGTGTGTTTGTTTGTGTGTGTGTGTGTGCTGGCAAGGATTGTGAGCCTTGAGTGTGTGTGGCAGTAGTGTTGTGTGTTCCTTGTCCGCCACTCCTGCAGTGGCTGTCTCTCTCGTTGTGCGTTGTGTGTTGCAGAGAGTGTGTATTATGCTTTTTGTTGCAGTGCTTGTTGGTGTGCATGGGAGTGCACGGGATGGACACCTGGCCTGTGGGTTGATGGGGTGTGTGGCTGTGTGGTTGGGGGCTGTGTGTCCCTGAGGTGTTTGTGCCCTGCCAATGCCTTGGAGTAGCTCTGCCTTCTGCATAGAACGCATGTGTTGACCGCGGCGTTGACATGACCAGGACCGGGACGTTGCTGCTGGTTGGCCGTCGATGTGTGTCCCGGATGCTGAGGGGTGCCTTGTTGTGAGGTGGGTGATGTGTGGGTGCCCGCGTGGATGTGTTGTGTCCCCCAGCAGGGTGTCTGTGTGGTGATTGGACCCTGTGTCGGCCTGTGTGTTTTGTGTTGCATATGTGTATTAGCGTACCTGCGGTGGCCTCCAAGCCGGCCCATCTGACGATAGTGTTGTAGGAGGAACATCACCGGATGCATATGGAGGGCTGGGTTCATGGCGGTCAGGACCGGGTCTCGGCTATCTTGCTCCGCTGTCGAGTTTCCGCCAGCTCAGGCTGGGCGGTGTCTCCGCTGCAGTGCATCTGCTTGTTTGGGCCATCCTAATTTGTCGAGCGGGGCAGACGTCATTCGGCATGGCGGAGAGTGTCGATTGGCTCCTGCCACCGCGGTGGCGGGCGCACTTTGATGGCGGTGCGCGTCTCTCCGCGCCGGACCGGAAATTACCTATGTTTACCTATCCTAATGTGGCGGACGTGAGTTCCGCTGCTCGCGGGCGGAAAAAGCTGTTTTTCCGCCCCGCCACCACCGCGGTGGTGCCACCGCCCAACATCCTAATGGACCCCTTAGAGTAGTGTGCACAAAGTGATAAATGGTATTAGTGTATCTGCAACGAAAAAGAAAAAGAAGAATAAATGGAACAATCATGAAAAGTCAACTGCAGAAAAAATAGTGTACAGTAAAAGGAGGAAAACACAACTTATAGAAATTAGGAAAAAATGTTTTATAATAGAGTTGTTAAATGTAATTAAATAAATTAGGGGATCTAAAAAAATCAGCATTTTATAAGAAGAAGAATGGTATAGAAAATGTAGTTGAGAAAGCTTTTGAATTGAAAAAAAAATATTTATTTTAGTAATCAATAGACTTTGAGCACGAGATAAGCCAATCCATTTAATGAAGGCCAAAAGCAAGTTGAGAAGAGTAATTAACAGAAGTAATTTTTGTGAGTTTTTTTGGGTGAATGGAAACATAGTTCAAGTTCTGAGCCTTTTTTAATGAAGAAAGTTATCTTCAGAGTAATGGTTTGTTGCATGCAGTAGACAGTAGTGGTTGTGCCTAGGAGGTTAGAAATTGTTGTACTAAAGCTCCAGTGTACACTTGGAATTGTAGTAGTATTTGTACTGAACGTCAACAATCTATTGATTTTTTACACAACTTCTTACGTAACTATACTAAGAAAAGTGTTAAACAAAAGATTAAGATGTTGCAAGACTAGACCCTTGCAGAGTGAGAGAAAATACTGGTTTGCAAGGTCATTCTCTGGCTTGTGTTTCTAAAAAAGTATGTTGAAGTGTTTTTTACCATTTCAGGATGTTCGCAGTACATCATTCTGAAATGAGGAAATTAGTCAGAAGATTGTATTATTCAAAAAGTCCATCTCTACTGTTAAAAAAGTTGAACATTGCTCTTTTGCATGGATCTGTATCAATTGTGAAGAGCATTTGTGATGAAATTGAGGTAAGTTATTTTGGTCCTGAGGAAGACAGTGCAGAAATTGAGATATTAATAGAAGGAAATGTAGAAGAGAATGTACAACATTGTACGACAGAAAGTTTTGAGCAAGAAAGTACAAAGTTTAAGGTGATTTCAGGTGTATGCCAAATTATTGTTGTGTCTGTTGTCGACGAACTCATTATAAAAATCAGACCAGGACTGTTGATTTGTATTTAAAAAGTGAAAAGGAAAATAATAATGAGTGGAAGGATTTTGCAACTTATTTGTTGGTATAGAAATGTTTTAATTAGGGTTCTGATCATCGTATTTGTAAATATTGCTATAACAAAATAGACGAGAACAAAATGACTACTAGAGCTATGCGTAATAATCTTGAGTTGGTAAATATTCCTACTGAATTGATGAATTTAAATACCTATGAGCCTATTCCTATTCAATGTGTGCATCTATTTCAGGCTAATGTTCGTATGGAGCCTAAGACAGGAAAATTGCCTTCTTCTGATTTACATAGACGATTAAAGGGAAGAGTTGTGTATTTGACTCTAGATTTAAAGAAAAATATTGGAACAATTGGTGTAGAAAATGTAGAGGATGAACCTTTAGTTATTCTTGTTAATGGCGTTCCTACTAAGAGTAAGAAAATCTGGCAAGAATTAGTGGATGTTAGGAAAGTGAAAAAAAGCAACGTTGTGTCTGGTAAAAAATAATCAATATTACAGAAATGTGTATTTGAGAGAAGAATAAATAACTGTAAAATAAGATAGTGACTTGCCATCTGGACATATTGAAAAAGTGGATGTGTCCAGAACTGAAGAAATCTACGAACATTACAGCGTTCATCCACTGCATTCTAAAGAAGTAATGGGGAATACTATAGAGTTATTCCAAATGAAATAAGCAAAAGGAAGTCCCATTAGTGTATGGGAAAAAAGCTTGGAAGCTCGTTGTTTCCCTCAGTTGTTACCCACAGGAAAAGGAGGACGAGATGATGATCGACCTGTGCAGATTCCTGCATCTGAATCCCGGGCATCAAGATTGTATTCAGAAGATCCAAGATTTCGACAATGTATTACATATTTGTTTCATCTTTTGTTTGAGAGTGTAGATCTACAAAATGTTTCGGCAAAGTAATTTATGGATAAAGTACTGCAGAAAGATAATATTTTGAAATCTCAGCTGATTCATCTCATGGCATGACAGCATGGTACTAATGAGTACTGGTACCGTCGTCATGAAGAACTGAAATGTATGCTAAGGAACTTAGGAACTCCTACATGGTTCCTTACTCTAAGCCATGCTGAATATGCTTGGGATATGCTTCATTTTCTTCGAGAGGCAAATCCAAATATACTAAATATTGAATACAAGACACCTGGAGAATTGTGCTCTTTGGATCCAGTTAATATATGCAGGAATTTGAATCATAGATTTGAAACTATGATGTCTTTTATCACCAATAAAAAAATCCTCCTCTTGGAGAGGTTCTGGACTTTTTTTGGAGAAAGGAGTATCAAGCAAGATGTGCTCCTCACATATGCATGCTGATATGGATCAAAGATGCTCCCAAATTTGGAACAGACTCGGATGATACTGTGTTGTCTTTTATTGAAGAATATGCTACATGTGATATACCCAAAAGTACACAAGATATGGACTTAAGACAACAAGTCGTACGATTCCAAAGCCATCGTTGTGGGAAATACTGTCATCGAAAGTACAAATCTAAGGACAAATTCTACACCAAATGCCGTTTTGGATTTCCACATCCAGTAATATCGAAAGGAAGAGTGAACAGTTTTATGTCATCTTTGCGACATACTATCACAAGAAAGTCTCCAAAAATACCTACAACTTAAGAAGAAATGAAGAGTCAAAATACATAAATGACTATAACCCAGTCATTTGTCCATGTGGAATGCTAATATGAATATTCAATATGTTGCAGACAGTTCCTTCGCTGTTGCTCGATATGTAACATTGTACATAACAAAGTCAGAAAAGACGGAATTGAAGGAAATGTGGGAAGAGATTTCCCATGAGAAGAGTCTAAGTAAGAAATTATATACTTACAGTCTGAAGTAGTTATCTCATCGAGAAATTGGAGAGAAATGAATGCTCGGATCGCTTATAATCTGCAAGTCTATACTCCAAATCTAGAAGATTCATTTGGGTGAGTCTAGGTCTTGCTGCAACATGAAACCAAGTTCTTAAATCTGTACAAGAAATTGAATATTTAGCTGAAAAAGAGCCAGAAAGTACAGATATTGTGAAAACAAATATGTTGGATACATATTATCCAAATAGAAGTCATCATCTTGAGAACATTTCTCTCTATGAACTGCTGCAAAACTATATTTTTAACCTGAATATTACAGAAAACATCAATAATGATATATACGCTGTGATTGGTTCCGAAGGATGTCTGGTGAAACAAAGAAAAGGACATTTGATTAATCACCGTAAACTGAGTTGGGAAACACCTGACAAAAGGGAATTTTACTATTTAGCTCTTTTGCAACTTTTCAAGCCATGGCGTTCAGAATTGGAATTACTTGGAGATTTCGAGAGCTATGAAGATTCCTTCAATGCAACTAAAGATACCATAAATTGTCCTGTTTTTGCTAGTTATGTGAAAATGTTGAATGACGAAATTGAGCAAGAAGCTACAATTGCAGCTGAGATTGATAGAGACATTTCTCAAGAGAGTCAAACTTCTGCTCCGTTGAGTCAGGACCCACTAGGAGAACTAATTGTTCAAAATGAAGCAGCAACTGCTATGGAAGAGGTGGAAACAGCAATGTATCAAGCTCAAGAAGATTTTACAAATTTAGGAAACTTGGAAGAACAACTAAATCTTGAGCAGAAAGAAATATATGAGCAAGTGAGAGAACAGATTGACCATGGATTACTGAATGAGAAGAAATAGTGCTCTTGCTCAGCATTTGAACTTATCCAACTGTATGTGAGTGGACAAGCTGGAACAGGCAAAGTTTTTTAATTAAAGTAATCCGAATTTTTGTACATAAAACAACTGAGTCGCATTTGTCTTGTGTTGTCACTGCTCCAACTGGATTAGCATCCCACAGTATTAAAGTAATTACTTTACATCTTTAATTAATGCTACCAGTCGAGCATGAAAAAAAATAGGATACCACAAGCTATCTGGAGAAGCTTGTTGTGAAGTTTAAAGAGTCTTGGGGGAAATTAAACTTCTTATTATTGATGAGGTAAGCATGGTATCAAACTTAATGTTTGCTTTTGTGCATTTAAGAATGCAGCACATTCTTAAAACAGAGTATGACGTATTATTTGGAGTAAAACACGTCATAGTTTTTGGAGATCTTCTACATTTTACTCCTGTAAAAGAACAGTCAGTGTTTAAAACACTGGCGCATGAAGATACCAGAAAGTCTTTGGGGAGCATTGGAAATGTAAACATTGGGTCATATTTTGACTATAAGCAACTTATTACAAATATGCGACAGGCAAATTATGCTGATTTTGGAACTATTCTTCAAGATATAAGAATTGGAAAAATGACTGGACATGGCAAACAAGCTTTACAGAGACGTTTCTTTCCAATTTGTTTCCAAATGAAAATATTGTCCCAGAGAAAATATACATGAGAATTGCAGAAAAAAAATCTGTAATCTGCTTAATGCCAACACTACGTGAATGTTCTAAATTCAACGAAGAAATGTTGAAGTTGGAAAATGAAGACATTTTAAAATTGGAAGCTATTGATAAAATAGAACATGGAGGAATCATTATTATTTTGAGTGAAAAGTTGAAGAGGAAATTGGATTGTTTAGAGAAATCGATAAGTAAAACTACTGGTTTAGAAAAGAATTCGTATGCATGTGTAAACTGTAGGGTAATTTTACAACGTAATTTGAATGTGTAAAAAGGTTTAGTAAATTGAGCAATGGGTAAAGTTTTTGATTTAGTTAATTACGTATATAGAGATGGTATTGAATTTTTGAAAATCAAATTTGATAAAATTGAAAGAAGTACAACAATTTAGTCGTTGTTCAGCTCTGTTTTTTGCTTGTAAAAGATTTGTATGTTCGCAGAAAACAGTTTCCTGTTTCTTTGGCGTATGCGGTGACCATTTATAAATCTTAAGGTTTAAGTGTAGATAGTGCGTTAGTGAATATTGGAGGTACCGTGTTTAAAGAGGGTATGGCATATGTTGCTTTGTCTCGAGTCAGAACTTTATCTGGATTGTACTTGATTGATTTTGATGAGACAAAGGTTAGTGCAGATGTAAATTGTTTGAAAGAGTATAATAGGTTAAGAAGAGAATATGCACCTAACTTAGGTCAATATCCAGTATTTGAAAAGCGTGTGGTAGGTAGAAAAAGAAGATTTGAGAATATCTGTAGTGAAAATGTTGAGAAAGAAAAAAAAAACAAGAGGAAGTTGCGCCTGCAAGCAAAAAGAAAAAGGACAGTGTTGAAGAGAATGTTGGTTATCGGTTTGAAAATAGTTGTGGTGTCAACTGCTATGCTAATGTAGTTGTTGATGTTGTTTTTGTTCTTGAAAATTTGCAACAGCAAATTGTTGAAAATCGGGACAAAAGATTCTGTTCATTGTATTCTGTTACTGACAAATGTAGTAGTGATAAAAGTAAAATACAAAGTGTTTCTGATATTCGAAATGTTTTGGACATATGTTCTGGTTCTTGTCAATTTACGCAGAATATTCAGCAAGATTGTCAGGAATCTTTTTGGCCTCTCTTATAAATGGCAACATGACTGTCAAAATTGTTTGTTTACATGTAGCACTAACATAGACACTGAACGATTCATATATTTGACTTTACCTGACTGTGAATCAGTGTCTTTTAACAATCTAATTAGAGGAGCAAGTCAAAACATGGAGTGTAGCCAATGTAAATCAAAAATCTCATCAACATTATTTATATAAAGATATGGACAGTATGTAATTTTAATGCTGCAACGTTGTAGAGCTGATGGCAGAAAATTGGAAACTTTAATTAATAATGTTGTAGCTGGTCAAGTTTCAATATCAGGAAGAACTTTTGTAGCTGTTGCAAATATTTTTCATGATGGACCTTCTACAACATCTGGACATTACACTGTTTATTTAAAATGTCTGAAAGGTTGGATACATTGTAATGATAGTCAATTAGTTTTTAAGCAACGTTTACCTAAAGAGTTAGCAAATTCTTACCTAATATTTTTAAAGCCAACATTTTAAGATCAAAGTTTGGCCTTTCAGGATTACTGCTGTTAAGGTAGATTAGTCTGATGTTGTAGAGTATTTTGTAAGTGAGGGTGAGGGGCTTGAAGGTGATCGTCTTGTTGATATTGATGTTGATAGGTGTGTCAGGTGGTGGGTGATGTGGCTGCAGCAGGGGACATTGATGATCACTCAGGTGGAGGTGTTTTGGATTTGTTGTAGTTGTTGCAGGTGCGTGGCAGGAATTCTGCTGCTGATGAGGACCTGTGTCACTGTTCTTCTTCAATTGGTTAGGATCCGCTTGTAAATGTTGCGGAGTATGTGGAGGGTGTTATAGCAGTACGAGGAGATGGTGTAGACTTGCTTACACATGGAGAGGGAGGAGTTGAGGATGAATCCTAGGTTGTGAACATGGTTGGTAGGTGTTGGTACTGTCCACAGTGTAGTCAGCTAGCAGGAGTCATCCGAGGCTGAGGGGGTGGGTCTGAGGATGAGTACCTTAATTTTGTGTGAGTTCATGTTTGGAGAGCTGCTCTTTATGTAGTTGGTGACGTCCTTCATTGTGTCGTGGAGGTTGATTTTGGTGGTATGTGGCTTCTTGGTGAGGAAGAGGATGAGCTGGGTGTTGTTGGCATAGGAGATGTTGTTGAGATTGTGATGGTGGGCTACTTGTGTGAGGGTGGCCATGTAGATGTTGAATAGCGTCGGGTCGAGGGATGAGCACTGAAGGACGGAGCAAATGATGTTGGTTTTGAATCAGAAGGCTGGGAGGCAGATGCTCTGGATTACTATTGAATAATTTCCAAAGTAAGATTTTGACGCATACTATTTGGCCTTGCGGAAAAGTATGTGAAACCAATAACAAGTTTTTGTTGTATATTTGTCAGCATATATTTGTAAGTAACATTATTTATAGTGTATGAAAATCAATCATAATGCTTTGTTATTTTATTATTGTTTGAGATGTATCATATTTACGTAATAAATTGCTCTTAGAAAAAAACATTTAAGATATGTTTTATTTCTATTTTTTAGATTGTTATTGAGAATGTTGAATGTTTTTTTTAATATAATCTTATTGATTGTCTTTTTTTTGCCCGCTGTTATGTGATGAGTACTATTGAACTCAATGTTTCTAGTGAAATTCAATATATTCTGAGAACAGTATAAAAAGGCATAAAAAGGCAAATGTAATACTTTACAAATTATTTTGTGTTGTACAAGATATATTGTAACTGTATTTTTGTGTCTTCCACAGATGGTAATTTTATAATATATAATCTTTTTATTATTTATTATGCTTAAGGTTAGTACAAATAACTGTTAAAAATGGTCAATGGAATGTGCTTCAACCGAGCTGAAGTAACACAACATGTATGGAGAACATAAGTGTGTAAAGATGGTTTGTATTTTTTAAAGACATTTAAAAAAATTATATACTGAGTGTACCTGTCAGAACCCCTAATTAATCAGTGGATACGAGAATGGACCCAAAGCAAGCTGCCACCAAATTCACACAATGGATCACCCACAGCGCTGACGAATTAGCACCCTTGAAAAACCACCAGATCAAACAAGGTAACAAAAAGGCGCCCTGATTCAACGATGACCTTAAGAAATCCCAGAAGTTATGTCGTACCCTCGAGAAAACCTGGAGAAAAAACCCCAACCACTGACAACCTGACCACCTTCAAAGACGCAACCCGCAAACAACACCAATTAATCCGATCCACCAAGAAATTAGCATTCAAGGACTGTCTCGACAACAATGCCCAAAACAGCAAGGAACTATTCAACATCGTCAAAGAATTCACCAACCCCACCGCCGGCATCAACGACATCACTCCCTCCCAAGACCTCTGCGACTCTCTATCCTCTTTCTTCCACAACAAAATCGCCGACATTCATAACAGCTTTAAAAACCTGTCCGAAGAACAACCCACTCCACCCACCTCAGAACCAAAACAGCACTCTCTCAACCTTTGCGCCTGGAACCCAATCACTACTGAAGACACCATCCGTCTGATGAACTCCATCCACTCAGGTTCACCAACTGACCCATGCCCCCACCACATCTTCAACAAAGCAAACTCCATCATCGCACCCCATCTCCGCAATGTCATCAACTGCTCCCTCAACTCCGCTACCTTCCCAGATAGCTGGAAACATGCCGAACTCATCGCCCTTCTGAAGAAACCCACAGCGGACCCCTCTGAGCTTAAGAACTACCGTCCCATCTCTCTCCTCCCCTTCCCGGCCAAAGTCATCGAGAAAGCCGTCAATAGCCAGCTCGCCGCGTTCCTTGAATCCAACAATTCACTCGACCCTTCACAGTCCGGCTTTCGAGCCAAACACAGCACCGAAACAGCCCTCATCGCTGCTACAGATGACATCCGAACGCTACTGGACAACGGAGAATCAGTCGCCCTCATCCTACTTGACCTCTCCGCCGCCTTCGACACAGTCTGTCATAACACCCTCATACAATGCCTCAGCAACGTCGGAATACAAGGAAAAGCGTTGGACTGGATCATCTCGTTCCTCACCGGAAGAACTCAGAGAGTCCGCCTCCCCCCATTCAAATCAGAGGCCACCGAAGTCATCTGCGGCGTACCACAAGGATCATCACTCAGTCCCACCCTCTTCAACGTGTACATGAGTACCCTCGCAACCATTGCGCGACAACACAACCTCAACATCATCTCCTATGCTGACGACACCCAACTAATCCTCTCCCTCACCAAAGACCCCAACACCGCCAAAACCAATCTACACGAAGGAATGAAAGAAGTAGCCGAATGGATGAAGAACAGCCGTTTAAAACTAAACTCTGACAAAACGGAAGTCCTCATCTTAGGATCGTCCCCCTCTGCATGGGACGACTCATGGTGGCCACCGGCCCATGGCACAGCACCCATACCAATGGACCACGCACATAACCTGGGCTTCATCCTAGACTCCTCCCTCTCGATGACCAGACAAGACAACGCCGTCTCATCATCATGCTTCAACATCCTACGCATGCTCAAAAAAATCTTCCGCTGTATCCCCACCGAAACAAGAAAAACAGTCACCCACGCACTAGTCACTAGCCGTCTAGATTATGGAAACACCCTTTACGCCGGAACCACAGCCAAACTACAGAAAAAACTCCAATGCATCCAAAACGCCTCAGCCAGACTCATACTGGACATCCCCCTTAAAGCCCACATTTCCAGTCACCTAAAGGACCTCCACTGGCTTCCCGTCAACAAGAGAGTAACGTTCCGTCTCCTCACCAACGCACACAAGGCCCTCTACGACCTAGGACCAGAATGCCTCAACAAACGACTGTCCTTCTACACACCTACCGGCCAACTACGATCATTTAATCAAGCCCTCGCCGCAATTCCGCGCATCAATAGATCCACCATGGGAGGAAGATCTTTCTCCTACTTAGCGGCCAAAACCTGGAATTCCCTCCCCACTCACCTCCGCCTTACACAGAACCACCTCTCCTTTAGAAAGCAGCTAAAAACCTGGCTATTCGATAAGTAATGCACCAACCCTCTCCCAAGCACCTTGAGACCCTCTGGGTGAGTAGTGCGCTATACAAATTTCTGAACTTGAACTTAAACTAAAGGCGCGCGCTCCCTAACGAGTGCGCACTTCACCTAGGACGTTCCCGAGTTCAGACCCATTTTCAATTGCTCCATAGATATTCCTGAAGAGAAAGCACAAATATTTCTGAGGAACATTACAAGGATTGACAGAATAGAAAACAAGCAACTGCATAAAGAAAGGTTGGCAGAAGAACACAAGGAAATTAATAATATAGAAATTAGACAATAAACTGAGAGGCCTAGGTTAATGAATGTTATGTAGAAAACTAAAGAACGGCAAGCTACAAGGTTGCAGATAAACACTAGAGGAGAGGCTAGTTTGAAAGACCAAGGTGTAGGTAATTAGTAGCTTTAGACTAAATTATAGATAAGGAATAGAGATTAGTGTAGGTTATTAAATAATTGTTCTTTGTTAGGTTCCGTTACGTATCCATGTCAAGGGATTGTTTGTGAATAAAACAAGACGCCAGAGAGGAGGTGCCAACGAGGAAATGCAGAGGTCGCAAGCAAGTCTCTTCTTCTTTATTATTTTTTCCCATCCGTCTTCTCCCGTGTTTTTTTTTTAAAGAATAGGTTAAAAAGTTTGGTCTCTGGAGGATCATGGAGGAGGAGTTGGGAAGTTGCGTCATCTGTTCTTGTGCAAGTATTTGGTAAGAGTTTCTGGGCTTAGTGTTCCATCCTGACAGTGCCAGTGTTCTATCCCTGTTGTGGTGAGTATTTTCTACTTACATAAGGAATTACTACTTTCTAATTATGTTAAAAGGTGAGTACTGGATAGGTCTTTAAGAGTTTATTTGTGTTAAAACAGATGAAGTATTCAAAATGTAGTGTGATAATGAAATCTAATATACACGGATACACAGTGTTATTCTGGACAATCAATAGTATCTCTTGCAATTTACTAAAACAGATTTAGTATTTTGGAATGGGTAAGGTGAATAGACATATTCAACTTTTTTATTATTGTATTTTACTATAACAGCCTGGGTCTTTTCCTATAGTCATGAGGAGTGACTGTTTTCAAAATTTAAGAAAACCTAAGAACAGGATATCCTCATAAGTAAATGTATTTATATAACTTGGTAAAGGAGTAAAACTCTACTAATGGAATGTTATTAGACAATGGTATTTATATAATATTTTTTGTAGGCCAAAAGAGGTGAATACACTAGTTTTGTATTATATACTAGCAAAACTGATAACATGAACTGATTATATTTTTATACAAGGAGCAACAACATAAAGGATCAATTATGGAAAGAGATCAGACTCATACTGAGGAGATTTTGGATATTACCTTGAGTGTAATTGAATAACTAATCATATTTCTGACAGGCAATGAGAGTGAAGAAGGGGAAATTAGTGCTGCAGACATGAGCTGTGATTTCCAAGACGAAAGCTTTGATGCAGATTTTCTGGAAGCAATAAATTATGTTGAAATTTTAGAACAAATTAATTCTGAAAGTGGTAACGAGGGAATTGATGTGTATGAAATACCTGATGAACCTATTTTAGAAGGTCAGTTAAATTATGAGATATTAGAAGAATACATTTATAGTTTAAAAATGATAAAGGTTTGAGCACTATCTACTAATGTATTCATTGTACTAAAAGTGAAGCACTTATAGATTCAGTTATACATTCTTTACATTTTTGTATAGATTTAAAATATGCAAAGTGGGTCTGAGGGTATGGATTGCTTAAAATCCCTATGGAGTATACATGCAGTCTTCTATGCACCTGCAAACTTGTGTTTTATACTTTCAATTCCCCAGTCTGTATCCTTAGACTTGCACCAAACACTCTGACACTGCTGTTTTAGTATAGTAGTTAGCCAGTCAGCAGTATGTTCTTTTCCATTGTACCGTGGTAAAACTGAAGCTGTTATAAATTTAGAGAGGAACTTTCTTTGCAGAACTGTAATGATCCACACACTATCTAGATACTCATGGATTAAAACAGGTGTTAGCTGTTTCAAACCTCTATAGACTGTGCATGCACTGTTCTATGCACCAGCAAACTTATCTTTTGTACCTTCAATTCCTCAATGTGTATCCTTACACTTCCAGCAAACACTTTCATACTACTGTTTTAGTATTGTAGTGAACCATATAGTAGTATGTGTTTATCCATATATTATTGTAAAAAAAAAGCTGCTATGCATTCAGTCACACACTCTGCTTGCTGAATTGCAATAATTCAGTCAGTACCTAAGTACTGTTGGTGCAAAGTGGGCCTTAGGGTATGGACTGCTTGAATCTCCGATAGACTATGTATGCACTGTTGTATGCACCTGCAAATTTATCTTTTATATGTTCAAATTCCCAGTCTGTATCCTTGCACTTGCACAAAACACCCTGTCATTCCTGTTATAGTTTTGGAGTGACTCCTTAATCAGTGTGTAGTAATCCATTCACTACATTCAAACAGTAATCAGCAGATTTGTCATACGTGATGATACCTCTGCACTCTAATCGTGTGTCATTCATGGGGGCAAGTGCTACCATGTAAATCATTGTCCACAACATGACCTTTGTCATGGAATCATGTATTAACCATAATTGTGATACATTATTTTTTTTTTAAAAAGAACCACCAAAAGAACATCCAAATCTACTGAGTAATTTATACAATGTAATATTGAGTAAGGCAATCTTTTGATCTTTAAATTTCCTTCCTATTCAGCAAACATAGTACATTCCATCAAGTTTTTTATACAGTCCGCACAGTGTTTACAATGCGTGTTCTTCCATACATGTATCCAAAATTGAAAATGCAACGGGCAGCCGACACATGTTTCGATAGTCAACAGTAACTTTCTCAAGGCTTTCTTAGTATGCGTCAGATCTGGTAGGATTTATTCCAAATCAAGAGTTGTGCCAGGCCTAAACCTCTTGCCAAACGGGCTATTCAAACACGATCAATTGATCTGGGCTGAATATCTTACCCCTTTGTATAACAACGCCTTTCAAACAGGAAGCATACCTCCTTCATGGAGAGGGAGTATTTTGCACCCAATTTTCAAAGTAGGTGCTCGAACTACCCAGCAAACTATAGGCTGATTTCGCTCATTGATGTAGAGGCCAAAACATACGCATCAAACCTCCTGAGAGCACTGGAAGACTGGGTCAGCTCCAATAAGATTCTTCCAATCACCCAGACCGGGTTCAGGCCTGGAACTAACACGTCATGCAATCTGCTCGCGCTAAACCTTTTTCGACAGAGCAAATGATAAATCAACAAAACTGTACACCTGCTTTGTTGATCTAAAAGCGGCGTTCGACACAGTACCAAGGGAGATCCTATGGCAAAAGATGGCGGATTGAGGTATACCACCGAAGTTGTTACAGGCCATCATAAATCTATACACATCCACCTGGGTCAAGATAAAATTAGGCAATGGTGACAGAACAACAGCAAAAATCCCCACCCACATCGGCCTCAAGCAGGGATGCGTATTGGCCCCTACCCCTTTCAATATCTTCACCGCGGACCTCGACAAGAGTATTTCAGAGATACAAAGTGACCCCCCAAAGTTAGTTCATCACAAAATAATGAGCATGCAGTACGCTGATGATATCGTACTTTGCAGCCAGACCTCTTTCGGTCTACAACGTTCCATCACAAGGTTGCACGAATACATCAGTATGCATGGGTTGCAATTTAATTACAAAAAAACAAAGGTTGTCAGTTTGCATCACGGCCAGGGCGGCAGACATTCAAATGGCACATTGCAGGAAAAATCATAGAGCAAAGCCCCTCTTATAAGTACCTGGGAGTACTGGTCGATTCAAGGTGGACATTAAAAGACCACCGACTGCATAGAAAAGCTCAGGCCAACAAACTACGGTTTGCACTAAACTTATTAAAAACAAAATTGAAATGTTCATCCAATTTATACCTGTTGAAGGTGATCGCGGCAAAGTTTCTACCATCCCTTATGTACGGTTCTGATTTATTCAGAGGCAAAGATGCAAACTTTCTGAAGTTTGCATCACAAGCGCAAGTATGTCTTGAATTTGGGTTATTAAATCAGCACCCAGTCAGACAAGCTGCTATACTAAAAGTGTGCTGGAAATTACGAGCAGTACAAGAGGACATGCTGATGGGTCTCTGTTGGACCGAAATAAATAATCAAACAAAAGCAAAAAATGCATGGAAAATAGTACTTGAAGAAGCATTGACAAGTCTCAACATGCAAGAGGCATGGAACATCAATTACATCTTCGCGACCTTTAAAGAAGCAGCCAACGGCGGGGCAAAACAAAAATCCTGGATTGCAGATAAAGCCGCACAAGCAAAGAAAAAACATGGCTGGATGGTACTGGCCACGTACGAGAGATGTGCCTCACAACCATACTTAGTCAACTATATAACAGCATCATTACAACAAATGCTTCTACGAATACGGCTGGGAACTTACATTTCAAAAGACCAGATCCCTGCATGGAAGCAAACATGGCCGACATCACTCTGCAGACTCTGCGGCCGTACAGAAGAAACTTTGATTCACATTTTGTGCATTTGCCCATCCCTGACTAACCTGAGACGTTACTATCTATTTCATATATTTTGTTCATTTCAAATCAGAACATGTCGGCCGGCAGTCATGTTAGCATTGAACAGCCAGCTGCAGACAGCTTGCAGGGCCGCCAGATTTCTCCAGAAGGTGAGCCTCCTAATACTGAAAACTGAAAAAACGGTGACCAACGGCACAAAACCAAAGGCCTGAAGGGTAACAAAAGGCCCAGAATTCAGACAATGTAAAATTGTTTTTAAAGGATTGGGACATCATAGAATGTCAATGTACTTTTATTGATTTTACTGAATATTTTATGAATCAACATTGTGAAGGTTTTAATTAACCACACACAATAAACATACTTACTTACTTACTCAGAATTAAGCTCTTTGTAGTCAGGCCCACCCCTCACAGCAAAGCTTTTTATAGTAGAAAGCCATTCATCCTCTACAATACTCTTTGTCCACTCTTCTTATGAAACGGTTGATTCCCTCATCCAACTCCAAGCAATCAGACACATCCACATACTTTTCCTCCACATCTTCTAACTGCAAATGTGATAAGCAGTCTGCAGTCCTCTTAACCAATCCTGGAAGATACTGAACTTGGAAGTTGCAGTCCTCCAACCCTTCACTCCATCACTTAGGTCTGGGAGTCACTCTCTCACTTTGACTACATAAGAACACTTGAACTAGAGGCCTGTGATCTGTCCTTACCAAAAAGGGTATTCCCGACAAGTAAAATGTTGAAATGTCTAATTGCCCACACTAATGCTAGGGCCTCCCTTTCAATACACGAGTAATGTTTCTCAAATGTGTTAAGGGCCCGCGACACAAAAGCCACCACTTTTTCCTCTCCTTCCACCACTTGGGAGAGAACTGCTCCCAAACCCTTCAGACTAGCATCAGGGGTAAGAATAAAATTCCTCCTGCTGTCAAAGAAGCCTAAGGTAGGCATTTTACTTATGGCCAATGAATTGCGAAAAATGCTGACTGACTCTCTTGTGTCCATGTAAAATGGACTCCCTTCTTGAGAAAAGCTCTAATAGGCTCCAACACTGGCAAATCCTTTAACAAACTTAGAATAAAAGTCAGCAAGACCTAAGGACGACATCACCCGTTCTTTGTCCACAGGAACCAGGGCACCAACTTGGGTTGAATACCTTCCCCAGATATAAAGTGAGCTAAATAGGTGTTACTCCAATCTTAATTTTTTGTTTTTTTACAGTAAGGCCTTTCTCTTCGAGCCTCATCAAAAACCTTCCTCAAAATCATATCATGCTCATTCACATCCTTGCCATATATAAGGATATTAGTTTGAAAAAACAAAATATTGGGTATCTACCCCAAAACCAACTTCATTATCCTTTAGAAACAAGTGTTAGTGGAAGCCAAACCAAATGGCATCCTAACAAATCGATATTCTCACAATGGTGTCACAAAGGAAGTGAGATGCCTCCATTCCTGTTGTACTAGCAATTGAAGATATGCTGAGGAGAGATCAAGAACCAAAAAATCGCTGCCCCTTCAGCATTTTGAGAGATTCTGAAATGTTGGGAGTGGCTGGCAATCCACCCAAATATATTTGCTGAAACTTCTCAAGTTCACACACATTCTAATGGACTTGCCCCCGTCCTTAGGTGTTAAAACTACTGGTGCTAGCCACTCTCATGCGTCAATCTTTTCAATTAACTTTGCTTTCAGTAATCTGTCCAATTCCTGCTTTAGAGGTTTGAGTATCAAGTAAGAAACTTAGTGTACCTTATGTACACAGGGTTTAACATTGTGTTTCAGTACAATACGGTATTCAAACTCATTAAGTAAACCTAACTCTTCCTTAAATACACCAGGGAATTCCTCAAAAAAAGGTTTTCCCATTAACAAACCCAACCAACATTACTTGGTTCTTGGCATTTGGAATAAGTATAATTCCCATATCTATTTGGTGTCTCCAAACTAGCAAATTGTCTCCTTTTTGTTTTTTTGCTATGTATACTTTTTCCATTATTTCTCTCTCTTCATATTCAATCTTCCTCACCACATACCCAAGCACATCAATGCGTGAACCACCGTAACTGACTGCGTTGATGTCTGGAGGAAGCAACACTTCCTCAGGAAAACTTATTTTCCCAAGGTTTATTACCAATCATGGTGAACAGTGAATCATAATCCATCAATACATCAAAGATTGTCATCAATCCCAATTACACACTTAGGCATAACCACCACATCTGTTTCCATTTTTCCATCTTCATGTTTTACATTCAGTATCATAGTAGGCATCTCTCTGTGACTGTATCAACATTCTCTACTACACGCACCTCATTAAGTCTGGGATAATCTTATGAGAGGGGAAAGGCTGGTTAGTCCAACCAGTTTGAGGCCAATAGTGATTAACCTTGGTCATGAGGGACATTTAGGCCGGAGCTTGAACAAAGCCCGAGCTCTGGAAAGATGTTAGTGGCCGGCCATGGATCATCTGGTGGAACAAGTTGTGAAGGAGTATTGTATATGTGCTTCCAATGATAAGTCACACAAAACATGTAAAACTCCTTTGTCCCAGGTTGCTGTGATTAACAAGCCATCAACAAAATTAGGTGTAGTCATCATGGGACCATTTGTGATTCTACCTTCAGCTGAAAGGGTTGTCATCCTGTTTGTAGTTTACACATCAAATTGGGTGTCAACCAGATGTGTAAGTACAGTTTGCACTAAGACTGTTTAAGACTTACTTAAGGGTGAATTTGCAATTGAGGAAGTTCCTGAATATCTGGTCACAGACATTGGTGTACAGTTTACCTTACAGGAGATATGTGAATTCCTAAATCAATTTGGTATAGCACATCAGAGAACGTCTTTGTATGCACCACAGGCAAATGGTCTTGCAGAGTGGATGAACAGGTTGGTGAAGGCCTCCGTGCAAACTGCATCAGAAACAAGAGTACCACTTAAGGTTGTATTAAGAGATATAAAAAGAATTAAGTGAGAGAGAAAAAAGGAAGGTGGGAGACCTGGTGTTGGTGAGGAAACCATTGTAGGAGAGGAAAGGTGTCCTTTCACCATTACCTAAATTAAGAAGAATGTAGTAATAGTTTGTATTGGTATCAAATATCAGAAGAATGGCTTTAACAGAATTCTAATGAGAAAACTGTGAGGCATTCCATTGTTAAAATTGTTGATAGAGAAAATAGTTAACCGTTGGCATCACAGTCAATGCATATTGTATTTTCTTCCCTTCTCTCATCCCAATATCCTGTCACACAATATGCGTATTCAGGCAACATAGATATATACTGTGCATATACAGGCAAGGGAAGACAGGGGAATCTTTTGCCAATTGCACATCCATGCTGCTCGTTCAAGACCAAGCATTCAGCTAAATGTTAGTGCTTCATTTATACTGTTATTCATATCCAAAGCATCTTGCAGTGGTCCTCTGGCAACTACTGTCACTACAGGGAAACTGTATTTTATTTTCCTTATGCTCTAGTTTTTACTGAGATTTCACCAGTACTTTGAAAGTTATAAGGATGTGGTCTTGCAGTAGGGGTATAACCCCTAACCCAATCTAATTTGGTATTTCACTTTGTCATTGGTGTCTTCAATGTCCACACCCGAAATTCCTGCAAAAAGTCCCTTATTTCCAGAAAAAAAAATATTTTCTTCATCACTAGTACACTAAGGGCCCTATTACAAGTCTGGCTATGCAAGGATCGCCAGATTTGTGGTGAGACGGACATGGCAGATCCAGCTGCCAGAGCACCGGCTGTCCCACTACCCGATTATGACTTGGACAGTCAGACCACCCTGGGACGGCTGGCTGTGCCTGGAAACCGCCATTCCCTGGAGTGGGTTCCTGTGGAATAATAGAATCAATATAGATAATAAGGTGCACAATCGCAATGGAAGGGTTAAAATGATGCCAGAGGGTGAAGAAACCACATGCACCTAGTTTGATACAAATTCTATTTTACGTTTTAGAAACACAATTCTATATACAATGAAAAACAAAAATGTGCGTAGTGTCCCCAGTGAGAAACAGGAACCTAAAATATTTGGGACATAATTGTGGCAGTATTTTACAAGGTTTCCAAGGTATTAAAAAAAGTCAGCCATTTAGCAACTTAATACATATTATACAGCAGCTATATATAATATTATGCGCTGTTAATGGTTCTCTTTCTCTTGGTGTCGACAAGGTTTTAACCCTATCCGTGATCTAGGGTCTCATCAGGACCTTTGGATTTAGGGACATCTAGGAAAAGGAAAAAAAAATAATCTAATCATATGGCCCAAGTACCGGCACAAATGCGACCAATTGGATAAAATCGGAACAAAAGGCGGTGGTGATGGATGGAGCATCTGAACCAATCAAACACTCACACCCAGTCAACAGATCGGGGTTTAAATCATCACCGTTCTTTAGCCCACTCTGCCACCCCAGTTCAGACATGGTCATATGCAAATCAGTCTGACCCTGTGCCTCATGGGAACAGTCCAGCCCGAACTGCCAAGCCATGCCTTCCCTGGACCGGATTCAAGCTTCCTAGGACCGGTTTCTGGCATTACAGCCGTCTTCAGCCAGGCTTGCTTGAATCCAGTGGCAAAGTGGCAGTTCGGGCTGGACTGTTCCCATGAGGCACAGGGTCAAGGCTGATTTGCACATTGCCATGTTTGAACTGGGGTGGTGTGGAGTGCAAAACAACAATGGATTTAGGCCCAGATCTCTGTACTGGGGTAAATGTATGACATTGTTCTGCATTCTGTCCATCAACTGTTGTTTTTCAATTCGTCACCCCAAGTGGGATGGGTATGCTTAGACGTGAGTCCCATGCTCTCCACACCACTGGAGTCAAGCTATCCTGGCTGAAGATGGCTGATATCCAGAAACTGGCCCTAGGATGCTTGATTCCGGTCCAGGAAAGACATGGCTCGGCAGTTCGGGCTGGACTGTTCCCTTGAGGCTCAGGGTCAAGGCTGATTTGCATATGGCCATGTCTGAACTGGGGTGGCAGGGATGGTAGAGGTACTCTAAGGGCTATCTGTACTAATGATAATGCATAATAAGGAAACCTTAACCTGAGTGAGAGTGAAGGCTGGCACTCTATGGGTAGCTGAGCACTGTTACTGTATTTATGATACACAGAGACATGTATTGATTCTATTATTCCACAGGAACCAATATTTCTGACAATAATTTACCCACCCAGGTTCTTTAGTGAGCTGGGTTCCCTTGTCTTTTTTCTCGATTCCCTGGAGTTAGAGCAGTGGTCAGAGGCCTCAATATGATTGGCTGGACCGCCATGATCCAGTGAAGCATATTACGAGTTTCCTCTCTTCCACGGTCTTCATGGTGCTCCCACCTGGCGGAGAGAAAACAAAGAGGGCCCTACAGTGACCACATCTGCCACAACCACATGTGCCTTGTTCCCCCCCTGTGTGCTTGCTCGTAGTTTCCTGCACAGCATGGGCTTTGGGTTCAATGTCATGTAGGAACCTTGTAGTGTGTTCCCATTGCAATGCCTTTTTTAATGGCACCGTCACCTTTAAATGAGCCCCCACTATTGGACCTCTGCAATTCAGTCCTGCTGCAGTGGTTTACAACAGTATTAGGAGGAGGAAAATCCCAAAATTCTTTCACACAACCAGGTAAAGTACATCAAAGATAGCTAACACACTAAAGAGGGAAGAATGAGAGGAGAAAAAGGATTGTTGTATGCTCTGTAATCAGACTCAAACATACAAGAAGTAGAACACTCATGAAAGAAATAGCCAAACCTCTTGTGGAATTATGTGTGAATAAATTGTCAGAGATTATAAAAAACAGCCTAAAATGTCATAACCTCTCTAAAGCAGAAAAGCTTTCCATCAGAGGACTACAAGTAAAAAATAACATAGCTATACATTGAACAAACAAAGGGAGTATAATTGTCATTTTAAATTAAAATGATTATCGCCAGGAAGCAGTAAGGTTACTCCATGACAAAAATAACTGCAAGCCTCTCAAAAATATCCTACACTGACCTTACTCTCACTTTTCTTTTTTAAAGTGCTACAAGAGGCAGAGAGCAAACATTGGGCCACCAAAATTGAAGGATAATTCTTACTCAAACCCACTTGTAGTCCTAAAAATATGTACACATCAACATCCACCTCTTAGTATGCGCCAATATAGTTAAAGATCTATAGTAAGAACCCCTTTACAAATTTGCAAACTTCTTCCTCAAAAGATACAGGAAGAACTAGTGAGGGGGGAAATGCAACTTTAAAGGAAACAGAAGGAATATGCAGAGATAAGAGACGCCAGAATAGATAAAAGGGGAAAAATGCAAAAAAGAAAACTTGGTAGCCAATGCTGTATAAGAAAGAGGTGAACAGCTTATAGATTTTACTTTCTTACTGTGAATATATACACACATACAAAATATATTATCCACAATTGTGCAGCAGATGGAGCAATTCAACAATAATCTTTTGAATCCCAGTGGACAATTGGATATATTCAGAAGGTTTTAAAAAACAGATAGGATTGATAGTAGTTTTCGTGGGTATAGATTGTCAGACGGCGCACGGTAATTTTCATTAAGTTGCCTATTTTTTGCATTTCATTAATGGTTACTTCAGACCTTCACAGAACAGTGAAAATATTGATGGGTTTACAGGCTTTTTCAACATGTTTTCCAGTCAGATTACTGAATATAAAATATCTAGTCACATGTGGTATTAAAAGTACATAATGGGTTTTCTTTAATTATATTTTTCTGAAGTCCACATGTACTCTACATCAATCAAGACTAGGACCTTTTAAGCAATGCTACATATATCGCTCTTCAACAAAACCTGGAGACCAAACTTGCCCAGTGTTATATGTAGTTTAGGGTCATGAGCTTTTATGTATGGCCTAAAAGGAACCACCAAAGGGAGAGATTGGTATAAAAAGAGAAACATTTGAATGCTAACATCTCTTTTAGATTGATATCACCAAGTAATGTACAATGAAGCTTATTCAGTTGTGGATTTTGTAAGTTTTACGTCATTCGCAGAAACACATTGTTCTTTGTGGACAGGTCAAACCTTTTCTGCTAATGCTTCAACAAATAAAACATACATTTGGGGGAAGGCAGACTTTGTGTAAAACAGAATATCTCAAAAATATTTGAAGTAGTTTCTTGATCTATGTGGCAGAAGAATGAAAACTGCTGGTCAGATGACTGCCCCCTATCGCCTACCTTACATAAACTCTCACGGCACCAATCTGGTTAGGGTGGGTAAGTGGCGCTCAGTTTCTAATTCTGCGATTGCCATTCAGCAAATAGGATGATTGGTGAGTGCTGGTGTGGCAGGCAGGCTTGGAATCTCTCATCTTGGGACAAAGGAGTCCTCATAATTTTCCCTCACCCTACTACACATGCATTCACACGTTACCAATGAGTAAATCTGCACATTCCACTATTTCAGGGAATGGAGTTCTTATACAACTTTGAGTAGTAAATCTCAAGAAGTGTGGTCCCTGGTTCCGATTAACCTCAAGAAGACCTCTGCTACTGTCCAACAATTTCAGTGTAGTAATATTGCCTGAGCTTTTTAAGGACTGATGGGAGCTGCTTCCACAAACCAGTACTGTGGACGTATTGGAAGTCAATGGTGGCCACTTGTCAGCTATATTTTAACATTTTACAAAGTCTAGTCCATTTCAAAATATCATTGTTCCACATGTCAATTCAAAAGTAAATTCCGCTAATATATATTGCCTGGCTTGCATCTTTCAGTCACATCAAAATAAGTGTTGTCAATGCCAATCGTTCTGTATTTTTTTGTAGTGTAAAGTATTAGACCAAGCTTAAAAAGAAAGCAAAGTTTAAAGATGGACAGCAGCAGCAAAATCTTCCATAACACAAGCAATAAGGGACAAGTAACAGGAGTAGGAGAAACATCACATGATTCTCTCACACATACAGGGAAGGTACAGCAAAGGTAGCTAACTAAAGAGGGAATGAGGGCAGTTAAAGGATTTTTGTACGCTCAGTAAATAGACACAAACATACAAGAAGTTGAACAGTTATGAACGAAAAAGCCAAACCTCTTGTGGAATTACCACACATAAATGTACTCACATAGAAGATGAGCCCTCGCTTACCTAGTGTGGTATGCTTTAACAATGGGTTCCACATCTTGCACTGGGAACAATACAGGAGCGCTAATGTTCATTGGTTTTAAAGTTTCCGGGTCATGGGCCAGCCAGTTGGATGAGATTAGTTACCTTATTATAATTGTGTGTGGGTCAGCTAAAACTGCTTTACTGGTTTTTCTCTAGCACTAGATCAAAAACAGGAGAGGAGAGCAACAAACCCTGATTACCTTTTCTTTTGACATGTTTCACCACTCAAAACATGGTCAGGCACCATCTTCAGGACTATTTGTCTCAATATTTCACATCAAATATTATAGAACAGTCTCTGGTTCATAAGGCATGTTATGCAATTTTTTTTTTTTTTTTAATGGCAACAACAGTGAAAACACCCCTTCGTCATAGAAAAGGTACACCTTGGCCAGAAACAGTGTCAGCTGCCCTTCATCAGAAGCCAGGAAAAGCTAGAGCAGAAGCTAAAAAGCAAGCTTTTTCCATTACATTACACATACAAATGAGGCAGCAGCCGTGCAAGCTCTGCTTCCTCACACAACAGGTACAGCATAGCAATAGCAAAATATTCAAACCTATCTCAAGTTCAAAAGTAAAGTTTATTTAAACCATTTGGGCTTTAAACCACAGCACATACATTATCATTTAAAAGAGTCTACACATTACAAAGTCATATTCTTAAGTAATCGAAAAATCATATTATCCTTAAAACTTAATTCCTACCAATTTTAAAATAATTAATTTCATTATAAATTGTAAAGCACCTCGCTTCTACTGCACAAGGGAACATATGTGCAACCTGCATATATTTCCCAATGGCTATCGCAATATCTAAATGTTCCATATCAGCAAGGAGCTCCCATGCTTGAAAACACGCCCTTACATCATACTAAATCAGACAAAGTAAAAGTTTATGTAAATTTAAACATTTTCGACAGTCCAATAAAATATATAAAATGTTCCATTTCCTCCCTATATCGCACATAAATTTACCGTCTTGTGTCATTAGGCCGGATTTTATTGCACTATTTATTACAGTCGGGTTAATACCGATTCTTATCCTTAATACTTCCATTCTTAATCAATGATTCGGTAATGTGTCTAGGTACGGGTAGCTTATATCTTTCTCCCAGCTGTTACTCATACATTTTACAGAGTCTTTCTTGCTCAAATACCCTCGGTCTATTGCTCGCAACAATACTTTAACCTGCATTTTAAGTACACTCTTTGTTACATTGATTTGCAATGTCTTCAGACCTATTTCCACATTCAGGTGGTCACAAATGGTCTGGAGTTTACATCTTGTGGCTTTAGCCCACTTTCTCTCACTAGATTGAATTTCTTTCATGCACCATTGAGACACAGAGTGGAGTGGTGTGGCTCACTGGTTAGAGGCGGCAGACCCGGAAGCAGAGGACGGCCCGGGACCAGGGTTCGATTCCCGACGCGGCAGGGTCGTGAACCAGGGTCAGCGGACTCAATAATTCTCACCTCAGTGCCTACTCTAACCAGGGATCACACTCGGCAATTCTGGGCATTAGCTTGCCTCATCTCCACAACGGCCCCCCACAAACGCCAGGTGATGCCTGGTTTCACCTTGGAGATACCCAGGAGGGAACATCTCACAGGGAAAGCCAGGACAGGTTCCCCAGTGGTCTATAGCGCCAGTACGCCTCGGGGTAGCAGTGCGATTTACAAGACACACACACACCTTTGTGACCTCCCCAAGACCCAAGCGATTCCAAAATCTAAGTAGACTTAATTGCACCTGAATATTCCACGCAGTTAGGCCTAGTTCCAGTCTAATTGCCTTAATCATTGCCGAGCCAGGGAGAGACAGTAAGGTTTTTAAGCATTTCCCTTCATCTTTATCCCAGGAACTTTTACCACCCATACATAATATTTCTGAACCATATTGGAGTTGCGGGGGAATCATTGCTTTGTAGGCCGTCAATAGAGGTTTATGGGACATATCACCATCACTATGAATGAATCTTTTCAGCCCACATACCGCTAAATGTGCTTTTACTTTCTGTGTCTCCAGGTGCATGCCCCACTTCAAGGAATTTGTAAACCATATCCCGGGGTATTTGTATTAATTTTAGATATCAAGTTTAGTATGGCCCAAGTACCAATTGAACTTCAAATTTCTCTTCCCAAAGCACAACATTTCTGTTTTGTCCATGTTTACTGTAAGTCGTTTTGCCATACAATATTCGCTGAATATGTGCAGCTTCCTTTGCAGACCCACCTCGGTTTGGTCCAATATTACTAAATCATCAGCATACAGCAAACAGGACAAAAGTCTTTCATTTTCCTTAGGGCTTGCGCCTCTGGCGGACCCCAACATAGGGGTATAATATACGGGTTAACCCAATAGTACTGGGACCTGGGTAGTCAATAGTATATGAAGAGGGGTCCCAGTTCATACAATATCAAAAACACAAACTCAGAGTTCATAAACTGGACAATAATAAAACTCATAGAAATTGACTCAGAGGAATGCTATTTAATTTACATCCTCTTTTGAAAATGAATTACCATATCTTCACAACAAAACACTTTAGAACATTTAGTAACATGCCCAAGACAGGGGGGCGTGGGAAGGAAAGAAGGGTGAGAAGAGGGAAATTGTGAAGGATAGTGTAACAAGTCAAATTAATCATAAACAAATTACATAATATATGGTCTCATCCACATTAAACAATGAGTTCCACATTAGACATGTATACATTGTCATACACTTATTCATGTATTAGAAAAATCCTATCCCATTTTCAGCTTGCACAGTCACAAATGATCTGTTGCTAACAGGTAGGACCAGACAAGGGTGTGTCGACGTTTCGACCCCAGATGAGTAGGCGACGCTATTGCCCTACGGCGGGGTCTTCCTCAGGACAGGTGGTGGTGGGGTGTGGGGCAGTGTAGAAGGGCACCTATAAGGGAGAGACTTTTTAGTATTGGCTTATTTAATTGAAAAAAGGGGTAGGGAGTGGGGGCTGTACAAGCCGCACCAAAGTTACCTACAAGAAGCACGGTGATTCATGTGGCTCCGTCTGATAACGATGTTGGTCCAAAGGCTCCTGATACCAAGAGAGCGTGAACCTAAAAACAAATTAGGCTTCTGTAAGGTTGTGGGCAACAGTTGGCTAAATTCCACAACAAACACATGCTACTATATACAAGTGTGCTTGAATTTTTAAGCATCAAACACAACCCAGCCAGGTTAAAAACTATTTACAAAATCACACGAAGGAGGACAAACCAAACCTACCAAAACAAGGACTGGCCACAATCATTATGTCACTGGGGACATTCCTTAATACAAAATGACTGCTATTCATCTATCACACTTAAACCTAAACATCATAGGGTGCCGATGAACAAAAAATCATCATGTTAGCCAAAGGCTCACCTATTGACGCTGTTGCTTCATTTAAGTTTTTTCAAAAATTCTGTCTTTCAAAAAGCGATGGGCGCTTACATAACTGCACAGGGTTGATTCCACGTGGGTCCCTGCAGAAAAACAAGAAAAACGAGAGGCTCGTTTGCAAACTATATCTCTCATGATGTAGAGGGGTACGTGGTTACTAGCCAGGTATTTTATTTACTCACCGAAATTATGTTTTGAGAAGCGGAGTGAATCCTAACTGACAGAACTGAGCGGCAAAACTCTGCGCTCGCGCGGGCGTCTCAGCGCAAGGCACCGAACGCCAAAGGAACCCGCAGCAGCTAAATGTCAGCACATATATTGCAGCCAATGCGCATGTAGTAGAAAGGCAGAAAGATTTAGCTCCGGTTAAGATTAAGCTAAGGGATGAAAAAGCTCTTATTCAGTAACCAGCGTTTTGATGGTTAATGACATTGATACCGGTAAGGTTCAAAACGCAAAGATGATTGCGCGCAAATGTTATTATTGCATTTATAAACCATTATTGAAGAAATTTATGTACAAAAATGCACCAAAGATACCGAACCATTTGGAAAACCAAACAGGGTTTAGTTCTTTCTAAAAAAGATGACTAATGGTCTCCTATTTAGGATTCGTATATTAACAAGTGAATGGGTTAGTTATCCATCGGGTGTCCCAACATAAGGGGCAAATCTGCTAGGAATATTGCAAAGAGAAGCGGAGCCAAAACACAGCCTTGCCTCAATCCATTATTTATCGCCATTTCAGGTGTTAGGCCGCCAGAAGTATATTTAATTACCTGAGCCCAGTTTTGACTATGCAGCTGAGGAATTACCAACAAAAGTTCTGCAGAGACATCATAGTTTCTCAAGGCCTCCGACAAACACTGCCTATCCACCAAATCAAAAGCTGGGTGAAAGTCCATGAAGCAGCAATATGACTTCCGCGCCATAGCCCACAGAGCAAAGCAGTGATCGACAGTAGAATGTCCTTCCTTAAAACCTCCCTGCTCTATTGGGACTATCGACCACTGCTCCACCCACTCCTTTAATCTACCAAGGATTATTTTTGAGAATACCTTTTCTCCAATGTCCAATAGATTGATTAATCTATAATTACTTGTATCCTTCCTTTCACCCTTTTTATGTAAGGGTCTGATTATGACCCCTCTCCAAAACTTAGGAATACAGCCTGAGTCCAAAATAGCAACAAACATGTGAGATAAAAAACCTGCCCACCAATCTATTTGATATTTAATTAAGATGGCAGGGAGATTATCGGGGCCTGCTGCACGTGATAAATTCAACTTCTTGATTGTTTCTTTTACTTTCTATACATTGAAGGCTGGCTTTAGTGCTTCTACACTCAATGTCCTGCTTGGTTTTTCCTTCTTGATTTCCAGGAACCCACTGGCTTTATATAAGTTGCCTAGATAGTTTGCCCTATCTCAAAGGAAGCAGGTGTAATCTTCCACTTCCTACTGAACAGTTTCATTAGGGCAGATTAGTACAATCTTTCATCTCTCACAGAACGTGTACAGTAAAGGCATGAGTGGCATGAGGGTTGAAGAAAGATCTCTTACAGGAAGCTTAACCTACTGAGAGGAACGTTTAGATGAATGAGTGGGAGAACATGTAAGTTATGACACCATTCCCACTTTGTTGATATTCCACATCTGCATCCTGGTGGCCTTGCTAGTTTATTCTCATCAATATCCTCATGCCCTTGCTGCTGTCGCTCAGAGATCTGCTGCTTGTGTTAATTCTTTGGTTTTCCAAATATTGAGAGGTTGTCAGTGCTTAATTTGAGCCATTGGCTGCCGCTGATGACCACCAACACTCATTTTTGAGAACCAGCACTTATTCTCTGCATCAGATTTTTACTGAGATCAAGAGAGGGAAAAACACAGCAGAAAGACAGGGGAAGAGAAAGTCAATAAAAACATCATAAATGGAGATAGCCGGAATCTGCAAGAGTAAGATAAAAGGTCAGGGAGTTTCTGGTAGTGAACTAAAGAGGCATGAGGTGGATGTAGAAATATGCTTTATTGTTATTCCTCACACCAACATTTAATTGAACTGGCCACAGGATTATGAGCAGAGTTTATGGCACCAGCACTCCTTCTTTTATGCAAATTAAGCACTGGAAGTAGCCATCACTCTGCAGTTATCAGCATGACATTTTTTGATCATTCTGTAATTAAAGGTTAAATGCCTGTTCCACAACGGTAAGGTTTGTGGCAGAAAACAGATATGAGTGGAGGCAGAGCTTCTTTTGAGGTGAAAGTAAAAGTCTAGCTATAATTCATAATAAAACAAAGGATTATTGAGTTAAAAAGGGTATTACAACATTAGCAGCTGGAACCTCACACATAGCCGGCACATGTAAACGTGGTGAGGCGGTGGGGTAGGAGGGGCGAAGTTTAGGGGGGAAGTCGACAGACGACTGAATAGGTATGATTCAATAAATAATAAATATTCTGTTCTCTGTGGACGTGCCCCCTGCCGTGCCCTGCCACACCCACCGTGCTTACATGTGCCCGCTACCACTATACCTATACACAAGTAAATGTATTGATGGACAGAGTATAGTGATTTTAATTTCAAGTAAACAATCAAGAAATGGAGACTACATAGAAATCATCAAACAGTAGGCAATTGCAATCTTATTAGCATATAAATATCCACCACTGATGGTGACAGCTCAACCTGAGAAAATAGAAAACCTATTTGAGAAGAAACTGTAGAGTACCATCAAGTCAGAAAATACCAAAGTGAAATCAGGTACAGCACAAAGCACATTATCCTTTTGTACAACCACATTCATAAACGCAAAATGCAAATAAAACATCTACATCTATATTACAAAAGGATACTTCAAAAGCATTGTGGAAAACAAGGCAAGTAAATGTCAGAATGCAATGTCAATGAAACACATTTTTCAAAAGTCAATATTATATTCAGCTACAGGGGACGTTGAAGAATAATGCATTATACGCAGGAGGATAGCATTTTACAAAATCCTCTGCAAGTAAATTGTCACTGTACACAAAGGGCCACAGAAATGACCATTATTTTTGTACAGCTTCACAAAATGCATTAAAAAAGTACCAAAACACCCTAAGAAGATTATTCTGAAAATATGCATACCCATGTAAGAAAGAATGTTCACGGTAGGCAAACCCTGCATGATATGTTATATTTTATTAATTATAGTCGGGAAGTCGTACTCAGGATTAAAAAGCATTAAGGGCCAAGACTGACACAAGACCAAAAAGAGAAGATCTCCTCCGTGTTTGCTTTCTAGTGCCATGACCAGGGGCAGCTCTTCCGTAAGGGCTGAGGAGCGTCGCCCCACTGCTAGAAGCATAAATATAAAATGGTATTTTAGATACCATTTAATGTTTCTGCTTCTCGCACTGCTAGAAAGCAGAATAATATGCTTGGTTGGGAGCGGAAGGGTAGGGGAGGAGTGGCTTGGGTAATGCTGTGGCCCCTGACTCTTTGGTCGAACCTCTTGGCCTAACCAAATCAGTCTTGCGCACTCTCCATTTTCTCTATGTAGCCTACGACAAAATGGCCTCCCCTTAGGTGCTAGAATAGGCGCTGCCCCCACAAACCACAACGCTGCCATTGCAGCGTTGTGATTGGCTTAGGGGAAGGAAGGGAGGCTGCCTTTGGCTGCGTCCTGTTTAGGAGAAAAGGACAGGCAATTTTGAATAATAGGTAAAAAATATGGTATGTGTTGCAATTACACGACAATGCAAGTGCAATCACCTCAGCGCACAACCTCCACAAGTGGATCCCAAACTGCTCCAACACCCTGGCACCCCTCTAGAAAATATCAGGCAAATAACAGTCCAAGAAAGCTAGCTGGTTCACCACCACCCTCCACTAGTCCGGAAACACCTGCAGACATCTTGAGCAGAGATGGAGCAACAACAATACCCCTGAAACTCATGCAACCTTCAAATCTGCCATCAACGCACACCACCTTCTCATTGAAACCACTAAGAAAATGGCCCTCCAAGAAAGAATCACTGACGAAGCACACAACAGCAAGGAACTCTTTTCTAACATCAAGGAGTTCACCAGACCCAACAGTGAGACCACAGACGTCCACTCCTCCCAAGACCTTTGCAACAAACTTGGCACTTTCTTCCACCACAAGATTAGGAAGATCTATGACAGCTTAAACACCCCAGATCCAGCCACCATGCCTTCCAACCAAGCAGCACCCCAGCATACAGTGTCCTGCTGGACCCTTCTCACAAGAGAGGACACACTCAAGACCATGAATAGCATCAATTCAGGTGCCCTGACTGATCCCTACATGTACCATATCTTCCACAGAAGAGCCCTGGACATTGCTCCCAGCTTTGCCACTCCATAAACTGCTCCATCAAAATCACCACCTTCCCACATGACTGGAGACATGCTGAGATCAACCCTCTGCTGAAGAAGCCATCATTAGACCCGACAGACCTCAAGAACTTCAGACTGATCTCACTCCTTCCTTTCCCATCCAAGGTCATAGAGAGGGCCTTCAACGCCCAACTCTCCGAGATCATTGAAGAGAACCACGTCCAGGACACCTCCCAATCTGGCTTTTGAAGCAATCGCACTCCTCGCTGCCACAGGTGAAATCTGCTCCCTCGTCGCCCAGGCATGATCTCCACTCTCATCCTATAAGACCTCTTGGCCTCCATCAACACCGTCTACCAACACACCCTAATGATAAGACTCCATGATGCAGGTATGCATGATAAAGCTTTGGACTGGATCCACTCCTTCCTCATGGGCTGGATCCAGTGAATCAGACTACCACCGTTCCTCTCAGAACCCAGGGAGATCATCTGTGGTTTCTCCCTGAGCCCCATCCTCTTCAACATCTACATGTACCAACTCACAGCCATTGTCAAAAACCACAGACTGAACACCATCTCCTACACCAACGACACCCATCTGATCCTCTCTCTCACCAATGAACCCACAACCACCACAACCAATTTCCACTGTGGAATGAAGGCCAAGGCTACCTGGATGAAAGACAGCTGCCTCTCGCTCAACTCAGACAAGACCGATTACTCAACCTGTGACTGACCCCTTCAGCATAGGATGACTCCTCTTGGCCAGCCACTCTGGGTTCTCCTCACACCCCGACATACCAGGCATGCAACCTCGGCATCATACTGGACTCATTACTCACTATGAACGGCCAAATCAATGCAGTTTCCTCAGCCTGCTTCTACATGCTCCACCTGCTTCGAAAGACATAGGGATGGATCTCAACAGAATCCAGAAAGACAGTCACCCATGCACTTATCACCAGCAGACTTGACAATGGCAATGCACTCTACTCTGGCGTCACCCAGAAACAACTCAAGAAACTATGGAATGTCCAAAATGCCTCAGTCAGACTGGTCCTCAACATCGCTGCTGCAGCCACATCATGAAACACCTCCAAAACTCCACTGGCTCACAGGCAACAGGAGAGTCACTTTCAAACTACTCACTCATGCCTACAAAGCTCTACACAATGAATGTCATGCATACCTGAACACCGCCTCACATTCTAAGTTCCCCCAGAGAACTGCAATCCTCTGAACTCGGCCTCAACAACATCGCCATGATCCTCAAGACCAGAACAGGAGGAAGGTAATTCTCCTCCCTCTTTTCCAAGACCTGGAACATCCTGCCCCTGCACCTCAGGCAATCCATGTCGCTGACCCAATTCAGGAAGGACCTCAAGACCTGGCTCTTTGAATGATCCTCCACACAGTCTGACCAGCAGCCCCGTCCCGAGTAGCTTGAGACCCTCCTGGGCGAGTAGCCATGATATATAATATCCCTGATTGATTGATTGGTTGATTGATTTCCCTCTGTACCACCTGTTAGAAGATTCCTGGATAAAATACACCTGACTGGAGGAGAGGGGTCAGCTGACCACACTGCACTGCACTGCATTTCATAGATAGTGCCTGTGAGAAAATTAATTCTTTATCCAAGTCAAAGGCATAGCCATGGGCTGTACATTTGCGCCTGAGACGGCAGTCCTCTACATGGCTAAGTACGAGGAGCAATTCCTGTAGCAGAACAATCCATACAGTCCACACTTGAAACAGTGGTACAGGTATATCAGTGACATTTGGTGCCTGTGGGAGGGGCCCGCCAACATCCTACAAGAATTCCACATATGGTTGAATGATCGCAGCCCAGACATCAAATTTATCCTTGAATACAGCAATCAGAGGCTTGCATTCTTCGTCTTGAGTGTGAAAACGTCACTGAGTGGGTTAATTACCACACTGCACACAAAACCCACATATAAAAATAATGCCCTCCACTACAGAAGTTACCATCCCAGAAACCTCAAAGACAATTTGCTGTATGGCCAATTTTTGCGCATAAGGCGCAATTGCTCAAGAAGGGTAGACTATGAGTTCCATGCAGTAGCACTTGTTAACAAACTTCGGGAAAAACGGTATCCTAAGAAATTGTTAAATCACTGTCTCAAAAGGGCATGGTTCATACCTAGGGAACATTGTCTAACCAGAAAAATCAAGTCACCTACTGATCGCATTGTGTGTTTCCACGTTTGGGCCCTACACACAACCGGTGAAGAAAATCATACGCAACAACTGGCATTTGATTGAAGGTCCAATTCCTAACATCGGACCACCCATCTTCTCCATGAAAATAAACAGAAGTATTGGGCAACACATTGTCAACACTGCAGACCAAAGTAAAAAAACATCTGCACTTTGCACCATGCTAAATCTTCCTCCTATGCAAGGGCATCACAAATGTGGAACATGTTCGTATGCAATTTCACCACTGAGGGCTGCACTTTCACAGACAGAGACACTGGCATCACAATTAATTTACGAATTGCAAATCCAAAAATGTGGTGTATGCAGTTACATGCCCGTGCACAAAGATTTATATTTGAAAAACTTTGCAAGAAGTACAGAATCGGATTGCATAACACCGCTCACGTTTGAAGAATACAATTCTTACTGCCCCTATGGTCGAACATTTAATAACTTTGAACCACGCTTTCTGGGCTTACCTGCTATCCGTGAGGAGCCAGACTCGTGCTGTGTGCTTCCCTGTTTCCTGCCATCTCTTGCAACTGTTCGCGACACCCGCTTCGCGGGTGCCGCTCAGCGCCTCTTTTGCCTTGCCCTCCCTGGTGTGAGCGGATCCACAGTCCGTGGTGAGTAACGCGCTCCCAGGTTGAGGATTGAACCAACTGATTGTGCGTGGAGCCTACCGGGGGACTGCGAGGTCCAGCAGCCTCAGCTGCACACAGCTGCTGCCTCTTCCCCCGGCGGCCACGCCCCCAGCCTCCGCATTTAACACCGCCTGGGTTCCTGGTTTACTGGCGCTTTCTGGGCTTACCTGCTATCCGTGAGGAGCCAGACTCGTGCTGTGTGCTTCCCTGTTTCCTGCCATCTCCTGCAACTGTTCGCGACACCCGCTTCGCGGGTGCCGCTCAGCGCCTCTTTTGCCTTGCCCTCCCTGGTGTGAGCGGATCCACAGTCCGTGGTGAGTAACGCGCTCCCAGGTTGAGGATTGAACCAACTGATTGTGCGTGGAGCCTACCGGGGGACTGCGAGGTCCAGCAGCCACAGCTGCACACAGCTGCTGCCTCTTCCCCCGGCGGCCACGCCCCCAGCCTCCGCATTTAACACCGCCTGGGTTCCTGGTTTACTGGCGCTTTCTGGGCTTACCTGCTATCCGTGAGGAGCCAGACTCGTGCTGTGTGCTTCCCTGTTTCCTGCCATCTCTTGCAACTGTTCGCGACACCCGCTTCGCGGGTGCCGCTCAGCGCCTCTTTTGCCTTGCCCTCCCTGGTGTGAGCGGATCCACAGTCCGTGGTGAGTAACGCGCTCCCAGGTTGAGGATTGAACCAACTGATTGTGCGTGGAGCCTACCGGGGGACTGCGAGGTCCAGCAGCCTCAGCTGCACACAGCTGCTGCCTCTTCCCCCGGCGGCCACGCCCCCAGCCTCCGCATTTAACACCGCCTGGGTTCCTGGTTTACTGGCGCTTTCTGGGCTTACCTGCTATCCGTGAGGAGCCAGACTCGTGCTGTGTGCTTCCCTGTTTCCTGCCATCTCCTGCAACTGTTCGCGACACCCGCTTCGCGGGTGCCGCTCAGCGCCTCTTTTGCCTTGCCCTCCCTGGTGTGAGCGGATCCACAGTCCGTGGTGAGTAACGCGCTCCCAGGTTGAGGATTGAACCAACTGATTGTGCGTGGAGCCTACCGGGGGACTGCGAGGTCCAGCAGCCTCAGCTGCACACAGCTGCTGCCTCTTCCCCCGGCGGCCACGCCCCCAGCCTTCCCCCTTATTGCTGACCTCAGATCTGCCGCGACGCGGGACGCGCGCGGGGCGACGACCGGGGCGAAGACCGGGCAAAGAGCGGGCCGTTTAAGGCCGTTCAAGGACGGCAGAGGACGGCCCTGGCCCAGAACTCTTGTGTCTTCGCCCTTGATAACCATAACATCTAAAATGTCGACCATACGCAACAGAACTCGAAGTTGCGCAAAAAAAGCTACGGCGGTAGCTCAGGTGACTGGTCCTATTGATCTTTTCATTTCACGCGTGCACGAGACTATTGACCAAAGTATTGTATTATTGGAAAAAAGAGTCTCTATGGACCTTGCTAACGCTAGGCGCTCATCCTTGGGCCCTTTGGCAAAGGTTAAATCCCCTGCCATACAGACTTTGAATAATTGCTCCTTACCCATAACCATGCCTACTAACAGTGTTCCGACTGTACCGAATACTGTTGATTTATCGGTTGCCCCATCAGACTCGGATCCGTCTTTTGAAGACCTGGAGGTTACACCAGATCTAGAAACCTGCCAGTCACCTGACAAAGAGAAGCCGAGTCTGAGTGGGTCTAATGATGTGGAAACAGCCCCTGTACCCATTGTCCCCCGGAGAAGGGCTCCTAACCCTCCTAAGGTTACATCGAAGGGCAAAAGTAAAGCAAAAGCACCAGTTAGGAATCACAATTTGATCTCCCCCACCCCACAACTGACATCAGGTATTCCGTGCTGGGTGCAAAATATGGTTATAGATTTAAAACTAGACCTTGAAGCCACTTTAGCAGCTCAAATCAAACCTTTAATTTCTAAAGTGGATAGGCTTACTTCCTTAATACACTCCAAATGGCCACAAAAAAAGCAGGGACAAGGGCATGTTCAGTTACAAGGGACTACAGAATTAGCCCCTGAATGTTTAACGAGCATCCAGTCCCCTAAAGACGTATCAAATAAGGTTCAAGGTATTGCAGCCCCTGGGAACCCAGTTATATCCCTTGCGTCGCAAACAGTGAACAACTCCGTTCAACCAATAACTGTACCGATTTTAAAGGAGAATGTCCCTGTTCAGGCGAATCAACACCCTGTTGTTGCTAATATTGCCACCACATCTATTCAAGCAAAAGAAGTAGCAGGGAAACCCAATCCAACCTCTGCACCTCTTCTTACAAATAAACCTGAAGGGCCAAAGTCAAAGCAGGCACGTTTCAGGTCCATTAATTTACCACCAGAGGTTTCTCCTTTTGTTGTTGTGTTGACAGCAGTTCCCCCATTGAAAGAGGGAGTAAAAGAAACGTTTACCGAGCTTAGAAATAAATGTGCTCAATGGCTCCATCTACATAAACCCCTACCTAATAATATGAACGGTGAAATTCTTACCGTACGAAGAGGGGATTGGGTGGGCAGAAGTAAGAAATCAATAGTAGGGGACGTAGTAACTGTTAATTTTAGGGATGTAGGGGCAGCAAGCTATGTATGTAATGCACCCAATAGTGGTCCTGCGACCCAAATTAAACCACTTCCTTTGTCGTATTTTTTATCAAAGCCCGCACGACCTAATCCTCCCTGTTCCACTTTTCAAAGTAACAGTGGACCGGGGTTTTTTCCACAGCAAGCCATCAAACCTTGGCAGCAACCACCTTATCCGCCCTCTTTTTTCCCACATTATGTTAATTTACAGCAGCAGCTATCAAATGCCTCACCTTTTCCTATGCATCAAGTTAAAGCCCACTGGCAACACCCTTTTCATTTCCCGCCACCTTTACCCCAGTCTGCTTACCAATGGCAGCAATCTTTTCAGCCACCACAATTAGACAAACATCCGTGGCAACAAACGTGGCAGGACCCGCCCCACTCCCAAGACCCCATGTCCTCACAATTCGCCCACCCAAATAGATATGCCGTGCTAGATGAGGTAGACTGACTTAGCCCTCTAGAAGCACTGGATCTAAATATTCCTAAGCCCTTTCTTGATATGGAGTGTTCTTCTTCCCCTGCCACGCCCCTTGCTGTACCTCACGAATCTACTACATTGACACTACCAATACCTCCCCAGTACATAGGTAATCAGGGTAGCTCTGATAAATGTATAACTATTGCTAGCCCGAGCCTAAGTCCAGTTACCATCTTTCGGGAAGAGGGTCCTGCCTTTTTACCACCAGCAAATCAGCCGGAGTTATCTGTTGTTGGTAAACCTGGTAAACCAGCAGGAATTTCTCTTATTTCTTGGAACATCGCTGGTCTTACCGGCAAATTAGGTACACCCTTTTGGACCAGCTTTTTGGGTGAGGGATTTGATTTAATCCTACTTCAGGAAACTTGGTGTCCAGACCCTATTAACATCGAAGGGTATGCATCCTTCTGTCTTAGAGCAACTAAATCTAGCTTGGGTAGGGCTAAGGGGGGCCTTTTATTGTTAGTGTCAACCAAGCTGTGTGACTGTACGGTCAAATATAGCACGACCGTGGGGACATACAGCCAAGTTATTAGGGTGGAGTGTAGGAAGAACATTGATTTAGTCATTGTTAATTTTTATAATAATATTTTTGATGCTACTAGGGGGGATATTTTACTGCCTCTAGAAAGGGAAATCAATAAGGCTCTTGATATCTCGAAAAGAAAGGCTGAGGTGGTTTGGGCTGGTGATTTTAACTTGCAGCCCTGCCATCTGTCTAATGGGAACATCTGTGGCTTCGATGTAGCATTAAATAGCCATTGGGGAGACCAGGGGGGGAGGGAGGATTCTCCCCACTTCCAACACTGCAGTTATGGTTCCACTTTAAATAATATGCTAGTCACGCTAGACATGACCCTGTTAAACTGTAATGTTAATAATCGGGCAATTATATGCCCTACATTTACAGGCAGAGGTGCAGGTTCATTTATAGATCATATTTTGCTGTCTAGCAGTGGAGCCTACACGGATTTGTATGTGAATGAAGAAAGTCTCAGTGACCACAATAGTCTACGTGTTACCCTCTTGGGGCATGGTACCTCATCAGTTCCAGGTGGTAAATGTACAACTGATATAGTGCCTATTAGACCTAAGGGCCTAAGGGTCAAATGGACTGGTTTAAATTCCAAAGTCAAGCAGAAGGAGGTCGTTACTCTTTGCAAGAATCAAATTAGTTATTGTTTGGATGATGATAGTGATTCTGGCTGCTTAATAGATTATTTTGTATCTATGAATAGCATTATCGATGGTATTTTTACTAAGACCTCGTCAGTCAATGGTGGTCCAAAGCAGGGGTGGTTTGATAAGACATGTATAGTCGCCCTCCGCGATTTAAAGAATGCGTTAGGCACTAAACCACGTGTTAAGACGGATATACAATACCACAGGGCTTGTTATAAAATAGCTATTAATAATAGGAAAAGGGTATTACAGTCTGAGGCGTGGGATAAGCTGAGGGAGGCTGCTGAGACCAAAAATAGTAAACTCTATTGGGAAACAATTAATAGCCCGTTTCTCAATAAAGAAAATGTCCCAGAACTGACCTCATACGTGGCATGTAGCGACTGGGTTAATCATTTTTCTAAAATATTTAATCCAGATAGGTTAACCTCTGAGTTATCATCACCAGATATAAACCTATGGTTGCCCCTTTCGATGGCTATAACACTAGAAGAATGCCAGGAAGCTATCTCTTTAAGTAAAGGAGGCAAGGCCCCTGGCCCCGATGGGGTTCCGCTGGATTTATATAAAGACGAAACAGCGTTATGGGCTCCCATTCTGACGAGGGTTTTTAATTGTGCGGCTGAAAGTGAATTTCCTTCTACCTGGGGTCAATCGATCATCATTCCTTTACATAAGAAAGGTGACAAGTCAGAGGCCTCTAATTATCGTCCAATTTCATTACTGGACGCCTCTGTAAAGGTGATGAGTAGGATTTTGCTGAAGAGGCTAGAAGACTGGGCAACTGATTTTAACATCTTAACTAGAGTCCAATATGGCTTTCGCAAAGGCCTGGGTACACTGGACCAATGCGTAAATCTGGACCTTTTAATCAGTAAATATACTGTGGCTAAAAGTGGCAACCTCTTTTTATGTTTTGCTGATCTGAGCAGCGCTTTTGATTTGGTTAACCATAACATTCTCTGGGAGGTTCTGCTTGATGCAGGGGCACCAAGGGAAATAGTGCATTTTTTAGCTAGACTGTACGAAAAACTTTCATGTAAAGTCCGCTATGGCACCCTTGGTGAATGTACCCCGTTCTTTAGAGTGTCTCGGGGCATACGTCAGGGTTGTGTTTTAGCCCCGCTTTTATTTTCCCTTTTTATTAACGGTGTTGACCGATCCCTGACCGACATCCCAGCAGATGCCCCTTTGATTGATGGTAAACCTGTTCCGCTGTTACTTTATGCGGATGACGCTGTTCTTTTATCTCGAACACAGTTGGGCCTACAGCGCCTAATTGACAATTTCATGCAGTTCATTCAAGCTAGGCGGCTTCGTGTGAATAAAACTAAGACATATGTAATGTCATGTGGTCAGGCAGCCAAGCAGGTAAAGCATACTTTCTTCCTTGACAAGGAAAAGCTAACTTCTGTTAAGTCCTTTTGTTATCTGGGAATAACATATACTAATAGTGGGTCTTGGAATGCGGAATTTGATGCCGTAAAAATAAAAATGCTACGGTCCACTAGTAGCATATTTCGTTTTGCCTCTAAACTCGGCTCACGAAGTATCTTAGATATGATGAACATATACAATGTATGTTGTGTTTCCTCTGCTCTGTATGGTGCAGGGGTGTGGGGTCACCGTGAGGGTATTTCCCTGCAGAAGGAGGAAAACAAGTTCTTAAGGAGGTTGTTATGTGTTCCCCCTTCTGCCTCCATCCAGTTGATCCACGAAGAAGTTGGGATCGAGTATATTTCTGACTTAGCAGCAGTTCGGCCACTCTTATTGTGGCGTTCTATTTGGGCTAAGCCAGAGACTCGATTCACCAAGGACATTATCCTTGATTGTATAGGTCTGGATCACTCCTCACGTATATTATGGTTAAGATACATTCATCGTTGGTATCTACTTCTTTTTAACATTGATGTGTTCTGTGAGCCTGAAAAGGTTGTCTCCATTTCAAAAAAAGAAATTAAGATAACGTTCCTTAATTTTCGTAAGGCCGAACGAGACAAAGCCGTTGGCAATCTTGTTACTATGAAATTTTATAAAGACTTAAATTTAGCTCCCGGACTACAATCCTACCTTGTATTTGTGACTCGCCCTTCTCACCAGTATGTCCTAACACGGGTCAGATTGGGCATTGTACACCACTTGGTTGCTTTTCCAAACACAAAAACTAGTTCAAACATACCCTGTCCATGCGATAGCACCTCCAGGCAGAGTAGTTGCCATTTCTTACTTTTTTGTAAATTTTATCAGTTTTTTAGGTTAAAATACCTCAAACCTATTTTCATCAAATATAACATTTGTACCACACAAACAGCATTGATATTTTTATCTTCATTAGAGAACGAGGAGACTTGTTTCTTTTTGGCTACTTTTATTTTAAAATGTACAGCTGCCAGGAAAAGTATTGTATTATAATGTTGTCTACTTACCTGTCTGTACATATGCTATACAGCTGCCAGGATCTGTTTATGATAATATTACTGTTTAACACTCCTGTCTGTATATATATGTTTTCTTTTTTAAATTTTATATCAATTTCTGTAATTAAGGTATTTTTAAAACATGAAGAGGTCCACAGTATTGAATGATTACTTAATAATTTTAATGTTCAGTTCCCATGAAAAGCCTAGTGAGTAACTCCTACTGATCCCCAGCTAGTCAATGTAAGAATGTTTGTATTTTATAATAATATGTTGACCTATAGAGGCATGTTCACTTTCTACTTGATGCACTTTAGCCTTCTTTTCTTTTTAAGGATTGATTATATGGCGATTTTTAATATTTCAATTATGTATTTCTGCTTGTATGATTTGTATGTACAAATCGAATAAAAGCTTTTGAACTGAACTGAACTGAACCACAGATTTTATGACTTTACTTGGACTGTATCGTCTCTGATAACAAAGAATAACCTGAGAGGTGGTGACCCTGAGACAGTATAGGCATGAAGAGAGGCATTTCTCATTATGAAATTTAACACTGCCTTGCATGGCCTGAATGAGTTATCTGAAATTAATAAACTCTGAAATGTCACATACTTTGAATATGGACTACATGGCCCACAATCCTTGGGGTCTTTCACCTTATAGTTCAGCTTCCAGGTTGTTTAGGGAAGCATCAGTGGCAGTTACCAAGTACTGCCGGTTTGAATGAGAGGAGCGAGGTAATTTTCCAACTGGTTTCGCATGGCTGAAATGAAAGGCAAGTCACAATCTGCTACTGGAATTGTTAAGGTTTCACATAATCAAGGAGCCTCTTTTCATGTAGTTTTCCATTCATTTACAAATTCTCTGATTGATTGATTGATTGATTGATTGATTGATTGATTGATTGATTGATTGATTGATTGATTGATTGACGGCAACGCGCCCACGAGCTCTATCTACATTTTACGGGTCTCGAGGTAACATTGTAGCGTGAGCCAGCTTTTCACTGTTTAACTCTAATGCGCACACAGAATGCAGGCAGAGTCAGTACTGATAATAATTTCACTTACCATTCCCAGATCCTGGACCGTTTTTAAGTCATTATCAAGAGCTTCCACACACCATTATAATCTTACAATGTAAGGTATGAACTTTGTACCATGATCCTTTTAAATATGATGTGTTTCTCATGAAGTACATTGTACATTTAATTCCCTGATGTCTATCTTTTTGTAGCCTCGTTTAATACTATGAATTGAAGAACAGATAAAGGACATCAGTCTGCAGCACAATAGAGGTACCTATCATAGATGTGCTAGCCATTAAGTTCTGGTCATACAAGGGGTCGTCAGATTTAGAGCAACATATATATCTTTTTTTTTAGAGTACAAACAAAGGCAAGTTCCAGTCCTGAAGAGAATCCCAGAATAGTTGGGGATTTGAAATGCATTGCAAATGCATGGCAAATGCATGGCAAATGCAGTGGGGGGAGGTAGAACAGGGTGTGCCACGAGGGGACTGAATAGAAATTATTTCCCCCTTTTTCTAGTTTGTCAACACCCTTAAGTAGGATATGCATCCCCACCTTCCCACAGGCAAGGCAGTAGACATGTGTCTTTGAATGAGCAATTGTCCACCTTGTGTTTTCAGTACAAATGCAGGACTGGTTTAATTTTAGGCTGGCACACATAATTTATCGATGTTCATCTTGTGATCATTGGTTTGCTATATATATTTTTGTCACAACTACCCTTTGGTATTATATATGTGTCGTATATATTGTCTCACAAAAAAAATAGTTCTAAATCGTGCATACAAATGTGTTGCAATTGTGTGATTTACTAATGTGGTGTTTCCTTTTGAAAGACATGTCCAATTGATTTATGAATGTCTGTTCGAATTATCAAAACTAAGCAGAATAAATGCTCAAAAACCTCAGAATTAGTGGTCTCAAGTTTATCGTGAATATTTAAAATAAACCTCCCTTGACAGCATTCTTTGATTTCAATAGATAGTGCCTGGGCATCTGGCACAACAATGGGCCACCTGCACATGGGGGCAGCATCAACACTTGGCCTCCCCTGTGCCAGTGACCCGAGTGCCTGAAGGTCACTGGCCACCGGGGCTGGTGACAGCAGGCACCCTAGATGCCAAACTGGACTCTGTACTTGCGGCTGTGGAGAAAATAGGCACCTCCCTTGAACAAGCGCGCACCTTGAGAGCTGCATCGACAAAATCAGAGTCGACTTCCCCCTGGAACACGCAGATGACCACAATCTGCCTGACATTGAGATGAAGTTCACCCTATTACCTGAAATGCAGAGTTGGGGAGCAGCTAATGGCACGTGTGAAGTCACTAGAAAGAAGAACCACTCCGGGCATAACAACATGCAAGTGGTGGGTCTGCCAAAAAGAGCAGATGGTGCTGAGGGAGTGGCATATACTAAGACATGTTTGCGTGATCTATGGCCAGCAGTTGCACTCTCCCCATTCTTTGTTCTGGAGGGATCCCATCAAATGCCGGCGAGCCATCTGCCACCAGGGACAGGTCCTAGTCCCTTTCTCTTCTGCCTCCAAAAGGGTTCATGACGCTGTCCTGAGAGAGGTACAAAGCTGGGTGAGGTGAAAGTTGATAATGCCACAGCACTTTTCTTCCCTGACTATGCCACCGGGTGCAGCGGCAGAGAGGGTCATTTCTAGTGGTTGGACATTAAATACTCCCTCTTTTTCCTTGGTCTCATATGGTAACATACAATTGTTTGATGCCCCTGACCAGGTCTGGACCTGGCTGGAATATACTGGTCACCAGGAGGTGCGGACAGATCAGTTGTTCAGGTGAGCAATGCATATCAAAGGTGGTGGTGATCGTCTCCTTGATGCTCCAAGCTGCAATGGCAGGAGGTCCATGGTGTCATGAACTTTGCCACCGTTGAATTGTTAGAGTTCTTTTTTGTCCTAGTTGCACTCTTGCAACTCATGTGTTTGATGTTCCGGTAGAGCAATCTGACACAGAATGTTTACAAGGCCACGCAAAGCCTACGTGGCTTTTCATAGCCTTGTAAATATATGCCCCTTTCTCCCATTAAATAGTGTGAAAGGAGCGTTCAATGGGTGTTGCTGTAGGCGTTCCCATGCCAAACCAATGAAATCTGAAGCATTCTCGGGTTTACGAGAAACTGCAAACCTTTGGAATGCGTCAGAATCCAATAGAACCCCAAGGGTAATGTTTGGGTTGTGCTACAAGGATAAATGTTTTCAAGTCTCCTCTTTTTCTCACTTCTTCTATGTGTACAGCATTCTGCAGCACACAGAGAAAAAGGAAATACCCTGGATTGATAGTTTTTTTGCATGTAGGTGCCCCTTCCTTCACAAATCAATCAACTCATGGCAGCCATTGTGCATCAACATAGGGAAAATATAGGTGGGCTTATTCATGAACCCCTTCCAACATTTTAAAGCTTTCTGGGGAATCATTATTTTGACTTACTTGCAGCGTGAATTTTGCACCATTTTACTCCATATTTGCAAAGTGATGCATCTAGGCAATTATGTGACCCTGCGAAGCCCTGTGCCACATTATACCTGCATCAGGTATGATGTATGCAGGGTGGGCGTTCCCTTGTAAAAAACCTTTATAGAAGTTGCTCACTGAGATCTATCAAATTGTATTTAAACAATTCTAGAACACCACTGCGTCAAAACCTTACCCCTGCCTCATGGAAAGCGTAAGCGTGAAGCAGTACCATAGGGATAGGCTGGACGGGGCGTGGCTTGGATGCAGAGGTGGATGGCAGCGTGAGCGCCGAGCTCCGCTCCAGACCCTAGCATTTATCCTGCAAACTGACGCCCTAGACGCCCCCACGCATGCACTGGGGACGGGGAAGCAATGGGAAGCCGACCCAGAGAGTCTCTGCGGCTTTGGATGGCATGCTCCGGGGTTGCGAGGTGATCCCCGGCCGGGCTAATCGCGGGTGGCAGCCTCAAAATGGCGGCGCCACCTTCATGAGTACCTCTTGGCCCATCGGAGAGGCGAGCGGGTGTACTGGCTGGGACTGCGGGGCACCTCGCCTCGCGCAGTGACGCGGTACCGGCAGAGAGCGTAAAACGGGCTGTCCCGGGGACCGGTGGATCGGAGCCTACTGCCCCATCATGAGCCGAGGGGCGGATCACTTCCGGACAAAGGACGGCATTGATGGCGCGGTGGGGCCAGAGTCTGTAGTGCAGAGAACAGCCCGCGCAAGCCTCGGCTGCGGAGGGGATCGGCTACAGACAGGTGTCGGTGTTGGGGACGCAGCGGGACCGGCGGCTGTGGAGCGGAGGGCGGCCTGCGCCGGCTGGCGTTTCGGAGCCGCCCATGGCTGCAGGTGCGCTGCACAGTGGATATGGAGGCCAGGGTCCCCCTCTTCCTGAGAACTGTCTCTCGAGTCAGAGACCATTGAGGAGGCGATTGGAGCCCAGGAGCGGGCCGAGGAGCGAGAGCTGGCAACTCCTGCTTTGGCAAGTGGAAGGCAATTGCTACTGAGGCAGCAGCCGGGTGGCCCAGGGGCGCCGTGAGTTGGACACCGGAGGAGGGCCTCGAGCAACAGGACTGCTTGTTGGACCTTCTGCTGACCACCGCGGAGGGCCGGGAGCGGCTGAGCTTGGAGCCAGGGATGAGCCTGTAGAGGCCGACTGGGCGGATTGTGGGGCTGATGGCGAGGAGGCCCATGTCCAGGCAGATCTGGATGTAAATCTACTCAGCGGAAGGGCACTTGGAGCTCATTTTAAAAACTGGGAACTGCAGTAGAACACAAAACGGGGTGCCCGGGCAGATCTGCTGTGGATCGGCTTCTGGCTCAAGGTTGGGAGGAAATTGGATGCAAAACTCGCCTGCTGTTGCACTGCAGGGGCCTATGCGGATGGCACGGTGGAGTGGAGGAGCCTCCTGATGGTGCTGTAAGGGGCGACCTTGGCAGGACAAGGTGAGCAGATAAAAGACGCCTAGGAGCCCATCTGGCCCTGGAGTTGGCCCTATTGACTGCCTGCTACGCATTGGATAACCCCACGTTGCGGTCCCTTGGAGTGGGCTCTGGTGGTTGACGCTATGGGCAAGCCTAGAGGGAGAAAAGAGGGGGACCCTCAGCCTTCTGACGCCGAGGCCCCGCCCCAGGATGAACAGGACACGCATGGTTTATTGCAAAAACAAGGGCTGCAACTACAGTTTGATAAGATCCTGACTGGCATTGCGGACTACAACAAGACATTGCACAGGTGGCGACGGGGTTGGGCCTACTGCGTGCAGATCACTCGAAGTTGTCGGACAGGGTGAAACAAGAAGAGGACAAAATCCAGGAGATCGAGTCTGCGCAGACCACACTGACTGTAACGATGACAAGTGCTCTGGACCGGATTGTTTGCCCTAAGTTGGAATGGTATGCTCAAACGTGAGTCCCTTGCTCACTTTGCCACTGGATTCAAGCAAGCCCGGTTGAAGACGGCTGTAATGCCAGAAACCAGTCCTGGGAAGCTTGATTCCGGTCTAGGGAAGACATGGCTTGGCAGTTCGGGCTGGACTGTTCCCATGAGGCACAGGGTCAGACTGATTTGCATATGGCCATGTCTGAACTGGGGTGGCGGAGTGAGCTGAAGAACGGTGATGGATTACACCCAGATCAGTTGACTGGGGGTGAGTGTTTGTATTGTCAACGCCCCGTCCATCATTCCCTTTGGTTTTTCTTTGTTCGCCCTAAGTTGGCAGGGTATGCTCAGATGTGAGTCCCTTGCTCACTTTGCCTCTGGATTCAAGCAAGCCCGGCTGAAGACGGCTGTAATGCCAGAAACCGGTCCTGGGAAGCTTGATTCCGGTCCAGGGAAGACATGGCTTGGCAGTTTGGACTGGATTGTTCAAATGAGGCACAGGGTCAGACAGATTTGCATATGGCCATGTCTGAACTGGGGTGGCGGAGTGAGCTAAAGAACGGTGACGGATTAAATCCAGATCAGTTGACTGGGGGTGAGGTTTTGTATTGTCAACGCTCCGTTCATCATTCCCTTTGGTTTTACTTTGTTCGTCCTAAGATGGCAGGGTATGCTCAGATGTGAATCCCTTGCTCACTTTGCCACTGGATTCAAGCAAGCCCGGCTGCAGACGGCTGTAATGGCAGAAACCGGTCCTGGGAAGCTTGATTCCGGTCCAGGGAAGACATGGCTTGGAAGTTCAGGCTGGACTGTTCCCATGAGGCACAGGGTCAGACTGATTTGCATATGGCCATGTCTGTACTGGGGTGGCGGAGTGAGCTAAAGAACGGTGATGAATTACACCCAGATCAGTTGCCTGGGGGTGAGTGTTTGTATTGTCAACGCCCCGCCCATCATTCCCTTTGGTTTTTCTTTGTTCACCCTAAGTTGGCAGGGTATGCTCAGACGTGAGTCCCTTGCTCACTTTGCCTCTGGATTCAAGCAAGCCCGGCTGAAGACGGCTGTAATGCCAGAAACCGGTCCTGGGAAGCTTGATTCCGGTCCAGGGAAGACATGGCTTGGCAGTTTGGGCTGGATTGTTCAAATGAGGCACAGGGTCAGACAGATTTGCATATGGCCATGTCTGAACTGGGGTGGCGGAGTGAGCTAAAGAACGGTGACGGATTAAATCCAGATCAGTTGACTGGGGGCGAGGTTTTGTATTGTCAACGCTCCGTCCATCATTCCCATTGGTTTTACTTTGTTCGTCCGAAGATGGCAGGGTATGCTCAGATGTGAATCCCTTGCTCACTTTGCCACTGGATTCAAGCAAGCCCGGCTGCAGACGGCTGTAATGGCAGAAACCGGTCCTGGGAAGCTTGATTCCGGTCCAGGGAAGACATGGCTTGGAAGTTCGGGCTGGACTGTTCCCATGAGGCACAGGGTCAGACTGATTTGCATATGGCCATGTCTGTACTGGGGCGGTGGAGTGAGCTAAAGAACGGTGATGGATTAAACCCAGATCAGTTGACTGGGGTGAGTGTTTGTATTGTCAACGCTCCGTCCATCATTCCCTTTGGTTTTTCTTTGTTCACCCTAAGTTGGCAGGGTATGCTCAGACTTGAGTCCCTTGCTCACTTTGCCACTGGATTCAAGCAAGCCCGGTTGAAGACGGCTGTAATGCCAGAAACCAGTCCTGGGAAGCTTGATTCCGGTCCAGGGAAGACATGGCTTGGCAGTTCGGGCTGGACTTTTCCCATGAGGCACAGGGTCAGACTAATTTGCATATGGCCATGTCTGAACTGGGGTGGTGGAGTGAGCTAAAGAATGGTGATGGATTAAACCCAGATCAGTTGACTGGGGCTGAGTGTTTGTATTGTCAATGCTCCGTCCATCATTCCCTTTGGTTTTTCTTTGTTCGCCCTAAGTTGGCAGGGTATGCACAGACGTGAGTCCCTTGCTCACTTTGCCACTGGATTCAAGCAAGCCCGGCTGAAGACGGCTGTAATGCCAGAAACCGGTCCTGGGAAGCTTGATTCCGGTCCAGGGAAGACATGGCTTGGCAGTTCGGGCTGGACTGTTCCCATGAGGCACAGGGTCAGACTGATTTGCATATGGCCATGTCTGAACTGGGGTGGCGGAGTGAGCTAAAGAACGGTGACGGATTAAATCCAGATCAGTTGACTGGGGGTGAGGTTTTGTATTGTCAACCCTCCGTCCATCATACCCTTTGGTTTTTCTGTGTTCGTCCTAAGTTGGCAGGGTATGCTCAGACGTGAGTCCCTTGCTCTTTTTGCCACTAGATTAACACAAGCTCGGCTGAAGACGGCTGTAATGCCAGAAACCGGTCCTGGGAAGCTTAATTCCAGTCCAGGGAAGACATGGCTTGCCATTTCGGGCTGGACTGTTCCCATGAGGCACAGGGTCAGACTGATTTGCATATGGCCATGTCTGAACTGGGGTGGCGGAGTGAGCTAAAGAACGGTGATGAATTAAACCCAGATCAGTTGACTGGGGTGACTGTTTGTATTGTCAACGCTCTGTCCATCATTCCCTTTGGTTTTTCTTTGTTCGCCCTAAGTAATCAGGGTATGCTCAAACGTGAGTCCCTTGCTCACTTTGCCACTGGATTCAAGCAAGCCCTGATAAAGACGGCTGTAATGCCAGAAACCGGTCCTGGGAAGCTTGATTCCGGTCCAGTGAAGACATGGCTTGACAGTTCGACTGGACTGTTTCCATGAGGCACAGGGTCAGACTGATTTGTATATGGCCATCTCTGAACTGGGGTGGCTGAGTGAGCTAAATAACGGTGATGGATTAAACCCAGTTCAGTTGACTGGGTGTGAGTGTTTGTATTGTCAACGCTCTGTCCATCATTCCCTTTGGTTTTTATTTGTTCGCCCTAAGTAATCAGGGTATGCTCAGACGTGAGTCCCTTGCTCACTTTGCCACTGGATTTAAGCAAGCCCTGATAAAGACGGCTGTAATGCCAGAAACCGGTCCTGGGAAGCTTGATTCCGGTCCAGGGAAGACATGGCTCGGCAGTTCGGGCTGGACTGTTCCCATGAGGCACAGGGTCAGACTGATTTTCATATGGCCATGTCTGAACTGGGGTGGCGGAGTGAGCTAAAGAACGGAGATGGATTAAACCCAGATCAGTTGACTAGGGGTGAGTGTTTGTATTGTCAAGGCTCCGTCCATCACTCCCTTTGGGTTTTCTCTGGACCGGATTGCAGCGCTAGAAAAGTGGACGGAGGATGAGGAAGAGAGGAATAGGCGGAACAACATTTGAGTGGTGGGCTTGCCGGAGAAAATATAGGGATCTGACATGGTGAGCTAACTGGAAGGTTGGCTAAGAACGGTGGTGGCCCCGAAGGGGTAATCTGCCTTTTACACCCTGGAAAGTGCGCACCGGATCCCTGCCAGACCTTCGCTGCAGGGGCACCCTCCCAGGCCAATGGTGGCACGATTGTTGCATTTTAGAGATAGAGACTTGGTTCTTCAGAAGGCCCGTACAGACGGTCCATTCCAGGTAGACAATAGCAGAGTTACTCTATTCCCGGATTATTCCTTCGAAAATCAGCGGCGCAGTATGTCCTTCCAGGCAGTCAAAAAAGAACTGCGCGTGGAAGGGATCCGATACTCACTGTTATTCCAGGCTTAGCTGTGCATAGCCCTGGAGGGGGAAACCTACTTTCAAGACACACCAGAGGAGGCATGGGCTTGGATGGAATCCTACAGGGCTGGCAAATATGGACAAGAGATGGAGGTGCGAGAGCTAGCTAGAGACTCCCAACCCCGCAGGTCACGGCGATTGAGGCACCGACGACGAGCCTTGCAGAAACCACCGACTTCACAAACAGAGCTGGAGCGAAGAAGAGCACTGAAAGCGGTGTCAGCGATCTCCGGGGACTTGCTGTTGGCCTCGCCGGGGGGCTCGGGCCTGGAAACTGATAAAGGCCAATCGGAGGCGGACTCCTTGGCATCGGACAGTGTACATCTGCCGGCGGTCGGACTACTTCATCAATCAATCAATCAATCAATCATAGCACTTGTATAGCGTGCTACTCACCCGGGAGGGTATCAAGGCGCTTGGGGGAAGGGGTCTGCTACTGTTCGAACAGCCAGGTCTTGAGTTGTCTCCTGAAGGCGAGATGGTCCTGGGTCAGTCGAAGGTGGATGGGGAGGGAGTTCCATGTCTTAGCCGCCAGGTAGGAGAAGGATATTCCTCCGGCGGTGGCTCTTCGGATGTGTGGAACGGCGGCGAGGGTGTGGGTGGTCGATCGTAGCTGGCGGGTGGGTGTGTAGATGGTCAGGCGGTCGTTGAGGTACTTGGGACCCAGGTCGTGGATAGACTTTTGTGCGTGGGTGAGGAGCCTGAACGTGATCCTCTTGTTGACGGGGAGCCAGTGCAGGTCCTTCAGGTGGCTGGAGATGCGGCAGCGTCGGGGGATGTCCAGGATGAGTCGGGCGGATGCGTTCTGGATGCATTGGAGTCTTCTCTGTCGCTTGGCTGTGGTTCCAGCGTAGAGGGTGTTTCCGTAGTCCAGTCGGCTGGTGACGAGTGCCTGGATGACCGTCCTCCTGGTTTCGGTCGGGATCCATCGGAAGGTTTTGCAGAGCATGCGTAGGGTGTGGAAGCAAGATGATGAGACGGCGTTGACTTGTCTGGTCATCGAGAGGGAGGAGTCCATGATGAAGCCCAGGTTGCGTGCGTGGTCTGTTAGTTTGGGAGCGGTGCCCAGGGCAGGGGGCCACCAGGAGTCGTCCCAGGTGGAGGGTGATGGTCCCAGGATGAGGACTTCCGTCTTGAGTTCAGTTTCAGGCGGCTGGTCTTCATCCATTCGGCGACGTCTTTCATCCCTTCGTGTAGGCTGGTTCTGGCGGTGCCAGGGTCTCTGGTGAGGGAGAGGATCAGCTGGGTGTCATCGGCGTAGGAGATAATGTTGAGGTTGTGTTGGCGTGCGATGGCTGCAAGAGGTCTCATGTAGACGTTGAAGAGGGTGGGGCTGAGCGATGATCCTTGAGGTACGCCACAGATGACTTCAGTGGCCTTGGATCGAAACGGGGGGAGGCAAACTCTCTGTGTTCTTCCAGCGAGGAATGAGACAATCCACTCCAGTGCCTTCTCCTGGATGCCGATGTTGCTGAGGCGTTGAACTAGGGTGCAGTGGCAGACAGTGTCGAACGCTGCAGAGAGGTCCAGGAGGATGAGTGCCACTTTTTCCCCGTTGTCGAGCAGGGCTCAGATGTCGTCGATGAGTAGACTTGACAACCTTAGTGGGAAGGGGAGGTCTGGTATGACTGGATGAGGTGAGGTGGTTATCATTGTTGTGGGCTCCCTTTGAAGCATTAGTCATGCGAAACAGTGGGACCCTGAGCTGGGCCTAAGTAGACGGAGAGTATGGAGGTATGTGTGCGGGGTAATGGGAGGGTTACAGTTCTGGGGATTCTGAGGCGGAAGTGGGGTACAGCTTTGATTGATCGCAGGTTACTTGCTAGGCTCTATTCAGCCACACCAGATGTTCCCCGTTAGTTTGCCTTAGCACTGGTTGAGGCCATTTTTGGGTTGGTTTGGATGGGATTCACTACGTTGGTGCCTGTTCTGGGGGGGAGGGTAATGTTGTTGTGTCATGGGACAGGATTGCTGGGGCAAGGGATTGTTTTGATTGGGGGACAGCATCTGCCGGCACGGCTAAAAGAGGACTGGGAGTTCCTGTGTTTTTTTAGAACTGATTATGGGTCCATTATCTGACGTGAAATGTGTGACTTGGAATGTGCGGGGATTACACTCAAAGCAGCGCAGGTATAAAGTCCATTCCTATTTGGTACGCAGAGGCGCACAGATAGCACTCCAGCAGGAAACACACTTGACTAGGGCTGAGGGGGTGGCGCTGCCGGGCAGATGGCGGGGGCAACTTTATTACACCACTTATTCGGCTTTTGCGCTAGGGGTCTTGATTTGTGTTAGGGCTGGAGTCCCCTTCCAGATGATTGATCAACTAGTAGACCCAGAGGGACGATATGTGGCCGTCAATCAATCAATCAATCACAGCATTTATATAGCGCACTACACACCCAAAGGGTCTTAAGGCTCTAGGGAGGGGGGTCCGCTACTGCTCGAACGGCCAGGTCTTGAGTTGATTCCTGAAGGCGAGGTGGTCCTGGGTCCGGCGGAGGTGGGTCGGGAGGGAGTTCCATGTCTTGGCGGCGAGGAAGGAGAAGGACCGTCCTCCTGTGGTGGCTCTTCGGATGCGGGGGACGGCGGCGAGGGCGTGGCCGGTCAATCGAAGCTGGCGTTTGGGAGCGTAGAAGTTGAGGCGGCTGTTGAGGTATCCCGGGCCTTGGTTGTGTAGGGCTTTGTGTGCGTGGGTGAGGAGTCGGAAGGTGATTCTCTTGTTGACCGGGAGCCAGGGCAGGTCTCTCAGGTGTCCGGAGATGTGGCTGCACCGGGGGATGTCCAGGATGAGACGTGCTGAGGCGTTCTGGATCCACTGAAGTCTCTTCTGGAGCTTGGCGGTGGTTCCGGCGTAGAGGGAGTTGCCGTAGTCCAGCCGGCTGGTGACGAGGGCCTGGGTGACCGTCTTCCTGGTCTCGGTGGGGATCCACCGGAAGATCTTACGTAGCATGCGCAGGATGTTGAAGCACGATGAGGAGACGGCGTTGACTTGTCTGGTCATGGAGAGGGAGGAGTCCAGGATGAAGCCCAGGTTGCGTGTGTGGTCTGTAGGTTGGGGTGCGCTGCCCAGGGCGGGGGGCCACCAGGAGTCGTCCCAGGCGGAGGGTGTGGATCCCAGGATGAGGACTTCCGTCTTGTCCGAGTTCAGTTTCAGGCAGCTGTTCTTCATCCATTCGGCTACCTCTTTCATCCCTTCGTGTAGGTTGTCTCTGGTGGTGGCGGGGTCGTTGGTGAGGGAGAGGATCAGCTGGGTGTCATCGGCGTAGGAGATGATGTTGAGGTTGTGCTGGCGTGCGATGTCTGCGAGGGGGCCCATGTAGACGTTGAAGAGGGTTGGACTGAGCGAGGAGCCTTGAGGGACGCCGCAGATGACTTCGGTGGCTTCCGATCTGAACGGAGGGAGGCGGACTCTCTGTGTTCTCCCGGCGAGGAAGGAGATGATCCACTCCAGTGCCTTCTCCTGGACTCCGACGTTGCTGAGGCGCTGTACTAGGGTACGGTGGCAGACAGTGTCGAAGGCCGCGGAGAGGTCTAGGAGGATGAGGGCCGCTGTTTCTCCGTTGTCGAGCAGGGCACGGATGTCATCGGTGGCTGCAATCAGGGCGGTCTCGGTGCTGTGGTTTGCCCAGAAGCCAGACTGCGAGGGGTCGAGGGATCCGTTCGTCGAGGGATCCGTTCGTCTCGAGGAAGGCGGCCAGCTCTGTAGTATCTATGCCCCTAATGTGGAGCAAAGTGGTACAAAAGGAGGTGGTGATGGACGGAGCATCTGAACCAATCAAACACTCACACCCAGTCAACAGATCTGAGGTTAATCCATCCCCGTTCTTTAGCCCACTCTGCCACCCCAGTTCAGAATTGCCATTGTGCAATATTCCATCCATCATCTTGTGTTTTGCTGTTCACCCTATGTGGGAAGGGTATGCCCAGACGTGGGTCCCTTGCTCACTAAGTCACTGGAGTCAAGCTATCCTGATGGAGTTTATGTCTCCCCCCCGTGTTCCCAGGGTAATTTTCTCAATGATTACCCACTTCATGGATTCTGGTGTGTGGTTGTTTACTTGAAAGTGTTCTACCAGGGGGGCCCCTGCCGTATGACACCTGATCCTGCTGCAATGTTGTAGTATGCGATTCTTAACTTTTTGCTTAGTTTGCCCAATGCAGATTAACCCACATGGGCAAAAAATAGCATAGATGACCCCATTACTGTTGCAGTTGGTGAATGATTTGAGAGTAAATGTTAGATTGTTGAGCGTTAGTGTTTTAGTCTCTAGGCACAGTGCACAGGCTTTGCATTTGGTGCATTTATAATGTCCCAATGTTGCTGGTAGATTCCACATTGTTTGGATAGTTGGCGCAGGTGGGCTGTCTAGCATAGAACATACTACATAGTCTGTAATGCTTTTAGCTTTTTTGAAAGCGTGCATTGGTGGTTTCGGTGTTTCAATTACATCTGCAACGATGTTCCAATATTTGTTGACTATCTTCCGTATGTCGTTGCTCTTACTGCAGTAAGTTGTGACACAGATCATTCTGTCTTCTTGTGGTTTCCGGTCTTTAGGTACAAGCAAAGTTGCTCTATCGCTGAACCAAGCCCTCTTGCATGCCATCTTCACCAGCCTCTTAGGGTAACCTCTTTCCAAAAGGCGTGAGATGAGATCATCCGATTCCGCAAAGTAGTCCTCCTTCCAGGTGCAATTCCTCCGTATGCGGAGGAATTGGCCGAAGGGTAAATTATCACGTAGGTCCCTGGTGTGGTGTACAGCGTATTCCGCTCCGTCGGTTTCCGGTACAGTGTGGTATATAGGGCTCCCTCATATTCTTTGATGGTGATGTCCAAAAAGTTTATAGATTCATTGCTGCAGTTGGTGGTGAATGTTATATCCTGTGACTGGGTATTGAGCCATTCAGTGAATGACGCAAGTTCATGTTGGTTCCCTGTCCACAACATAAAAATGTCATCAATGTATCGGCGGTACTCCGTAATCTTATTGAGATATGGGTTGTGGGAAGAGAGGATGCAATGCTGTTCATAATCACTCATGTAGAGAATTGCCAGGTCTGGGGCGAATGCTGCCCACATCGCCACGCCCTTGCTCTGGATAAAGAAATTGTTCTGGAATATGAAGAAGTTTTTAGTCATTGCGATCTCCAATAGATCGATTATAAATTCTGTTGGGACCTCAACCGGTTGTGGTCTCAGTTTGAGGGCTCGTCGCATTGTTGTTAATGCTGGTCCCTGGGGAATGCTTGTGTACAACGAGACTATATCCATAGTGACCAATAGCTGTTTTTCTTTATTGAAGGGTCTCTGGTCTACTAAATTGATCACCTGCATAATATCTCTTAGATAGGTGGGTGTCGTTACTGCCAAGGGTTTCAAGAAAACATCGACGTACTTGCACAGCGGTACGAGAAGGGAACCGCAGCCTGAAATATTCGGGCGTCCTGGTGGTTTCTTTGGGTTCTTGTGTACCTTTGGTAAGACGTAGATAGTTGGTATACGTGGTTGACTCACATTCAGATATAGACATTCCTTTTCTGTGAGGAAACCAGCCTCTTTCCCTTTTTCCGTGATGGCGAGGATCTCAAGTCTAATCTCCCTTGTTGGATTAGTTGCTACCGGCCGGTAGCTCTCCCCATCTCTCAATTTTGAGTACATCTCCTGAGTGTAGTCATCAACATCCAAAATGACTATAGCACTGCCCTTGTCCACTGGCTTGATAACAAAAGCCTTATTATTTCTCAATGTATCAAGGGCGGCCCGTTCATTCTTAGCAATGTTATGCTTCACATATGGTCTTTCTTCACATGTCCTAAGTACATCCCTTAGTACTAGGCTCTCGTAGGTTAAGACCCGATGAGAGATTGAGGCGGTGTGGGGTGTGAAGGTTGATGGTGGACGTAAACCTGAGAATGATCTAATCGTATTGGGTGTTTTGTGGAGGAAAAGGTTATTGAGTCTGATCTTGCGGAAGAATTTAGTCAGTTCCGTTTTGATGTTGAACCTATTCACATGAGACGTTGGTATGAAAGACAAACCTTTACTCAGAACTCTTACTTCGTCTTCCGATAAGGTTTGTTTGGATAGATTCATAATGGGACTTCCTCTCCTTACTAGCGGTATGTCTTCCTCCTGGTGCTGATTTCCCCGTGATTCTCCGGCTGGAATCTCACCTGTTTGCTGTTGTATCCTTGTTGTCTCCCATCGTCCCAATTCTGGGGGTTTTGTCCTCTGGTTGAACGTCTGTTCCATCCCTCTCCTCTCCCCCGGGGGGGTCTCCATGGGCTGTCCCATAAAAAAGGCTGATTTGGTCGGCTTGAGAGCATCTGAACCAATCAAACACTCACACCCAGTCAACAGATCTGAGGTTAATCCATCCCCGTTCTTTAGCCCACTCTGCCACCCCAGTTCACAATTGCCATTGTGCAACATTCCGTCCATCATCTTGTGTTTTGCTGTTCACCCTATGTGGGAAGGGTATGCCCAGACGTGGGTCCCTTGCTCACTAAGTCACTGGAGTCAAGCTATCCTGGCTGAAGACGGCTGATAGCCAGAAATCGGTCCTAGGATGCTTGATTCCGGTCCAGGAAAGACATGGCTTGGCAGTTCGGGCTGGACTGTTCCCATGAGGCACAGGGTCAAGACTGATTTGCAGATGGCAATGTCTGAACTGGGGTGGCTTGGTGAGCAAAATAATGATGTATTAAACCCAGATCTGTGACTGGTGGTGAATGTTTTGCCATTGAGCAACATTCCGTCCATCATCTTGTGTGTTTTCCGAATGTGGAGCAGGCATCCTGCTTTGAGCGCTTGTCTGACGCACTGGCGGTCTATTTTACAAACCCGGTATTGATGAATGGGGATTTTAATTCCATCGTGGACGTGGCCATGGACAGATCCCATCCACCCCGGCCTGGGGCCCCAATTCATAGGTTAGCAAAACTTAGAGCGCAGTGGCAGGATCATTGGGGGTTTGTGGATGTCTGGCCGGTGCAGCAAGCACCTGGTCTAATGAGATTACTCCTACTCCTCGGTGCTATATGACTTGCATGTGCGGCTCAACGTCATATTATGTAGTCCTGGTCTGGCTGCTATGGCAGCTAGAAGCGAGTATTTATCGCGTACCATCTTGGACCACAATCCACTGCTGGTGAGTTTCTACTGGGCTGCGGAGCACCCTGCTGTCCGGACCTGGAGGTTGCGCCCAGAGTTGCTAGAAGATTCAGCCTTCCGAGGAGAGCTGGAAACGGGGATTGAGCAATACTTTCCCAAAAATGAAGGCACCGCCACGGCGATTGCCTCGGAGTGGGACGCCTTTAAGTTGGTGACCCGGGGGTTTTGCATTACTAAATGGGAAGGAGTACGTATGCTGTTACTGCAGGAAGTTGAGGCTGCGGAGAAGGCCCTCAGGGAGGCCGAATGTGCCTACTCCACTAACTCTGAAACACGTGACACGTTCCAGACCCTAAAGAAAGCAGTGGCAGTGGTGGTCGAGCGCTTAAGGTGCTATGACCACAGAGCATATCTGGCCCACACGCATGCTGAAAGGGATAAGGTGGGCACCTTGCTGGAATAGTTGGCTAACCCCATCTCTATCTAGATGCATCCCAATCCTGGCGCTGACCTCCCGATTAGGGAGGTTGGAATATACGCAACATCAAATTAACTACCGGTTCCGCTCCTTCTATGCTGACTTATATACGAGCCACCTGCATGTTAGGGAGATGGAAATACAGGCGTTTTTAGAGGACCTGGAGCTGCCTACCGTGGAGACGGAACAAGCAGATTCCCTTGGTCGGGATATTTTGATTACTGAAATTTGTTGCGCCATTAAACAGCCGGCACGCAACTAAACTCCGGGCAGTGATGGACTACCCATTGAGTTCTATTCTGCCTATGTGGATGTTCTGGCTCCTAGATTGCTGTTGGTGCATAGAGAGGCCAAATTTCTGGGAGTACTGCCGGCCTCAATTAGGGAAGCCATTATCATTCCCCTCCTTAAGTAGGGAAAGGATCCTACAGACCCAGCGGCATATCGACCATTATTTATGCTTACCACGGATTATAAGATTCTGAGTCGGGTGCTGGCTACTCGGCTCCTTCCTCTTATGATGCAACTGGTTCACTCTGATCAGGCTGGTTTCATCCCGACTCACAATACAGCTGGCAGCATATGTAGGCTCATACGCATGTTGAGTGGCAATTATGCCAAAGATAACCAGGCAATGGTCCTCTCGGTAGACATTGCAAAAGCATTTGACAGTCTAGAGTGGCCCTATTTGTTTTCAGTTATGAGTGCCTTTGGACTTGGGGAGGGGTATGTCTGTTGGACTGAAATATTGTACTCCTCAGCGAGTGCTAGAGTGAGGGTTGGTAGGTCCTTTCCTCTCCATATCCGGTAGGACATGGCACTAGACAGGGTTGCCCGCTTTCCCCATTGTTATTTGCCCTTGCTATAGAGCCGCTGGCGACACGAGTTAGGTTGGGGAGGGCGTTCCAGGGCCTGCGGCTTTGTGTCCGGACACATTACATTTCACTATGTGCAGACGACCTGCTGCTCTTCCTGAAGGATGCTGGAGGGGCATTGAAGGGAGCACAGGAACTGCTCTGTCGATTGGGAGACATTTCCAGCCTGCGAGTCAATTGGGCAAAGACTTGTGCGTTTCCAGTAGCAAGGGCTCGGGACCCGCCTGCGCACTTGTCTGATGTAACGTGGGAGACCAGGTGCCTCCCCTATTTGGGGAAGCATGTATATCATACCCAGGATGACCTGCTTGAGGGGAACATAGGCAGAGCAATTAGGGGTCTTAAGGGCAGCATGCAGTTCTGGGGAACTTTAACGTTGTCGGTGGCAGGCCGGGTGGCGCTGCTGAAGGTGGTGGCACTTTCGCGACTGTTATATTTTTTCCGAACCCTGCCCATAAGGATACCTGGAGCATTGTTTCAACAACTCTGATCAGCGGTGGGTGGCTTCATCTGGGGGACGGGTAGGCGCAGAGTAGCGCTGGACACTCTAATACGCCCAAGAATGGAGGGGGGCCGTGCGGTCCCTGACTTCGGATTATATTATCTGGCGGCGTAGTTTCAGGGCCTTACCCAGGCAGTAGCACATGAATTTCGTGGACCGGAGTGGGAACTCGTACCAGATGTGCCGGGGCATGTATTGTCGTTTGTGGTATTACAGCAAAAACTATTGGCTGATGGACTATCGGTCGAAGAAAGCGCACTGAGATATTGTTGGAAGCGTTACCACAATAGAATTGGGGTGCGGCGACCCTATGCCCCAGAGATACCGTTGGGAATGTGTACGGCCCTGCAGCATGGGGGGGATTGTTCTGCTCTTGCGGAATGGGAGATGCTGGAGTTACAGATGGTAGGGGACTTATTCAGAGATGGTAAACTTTTGCCCTTTAATGCATTACAGGAGAGTTTTGGGCTCCAACGGGCCATTTCTCGATGCATGCGGCCCTCGTTGCTGCCATTCAGAAACATTGGGGCACTGGCCTTTTAGAAAATGCAGCATGCCAATACGTAGTGATGGCGGGGGGGCGTATAAGGCGGTCACTTGTTTGTATAGACGTCTGCTTGGGGAAGGGTTGACACCATTGCAGAGGCTGCATGCACAGTGGGCACGGATATAGATAAAGAGATACCTGACTCAGCCTGGTCGCACATCCTTAAGAGGGCATGGAAGGGCACTAGAAATGCCAGATTCCAATTAATTCAATTTTTTATTTTGCACAGAGCGTACGTTACACCAGCAAAAATCTATCAGTATTTCCATGTAGACACTGAACAATGCCCTTGATGCGGACTGAGAAATGCTGACCTAGTACACATGCTATGGGACAGCCCACAACTAGGCACATACTGGGAAGAGATAATCACTTTACTCTGCAGGGTAATGAGGTGGCAGATTACTCCGTATAAGGGAACTTGTTTAGAGTTGTGGAGGATCGACGGGCTCGTGAGAGTGCCAGCTTAGCTGCTGCCGCCTAGATGCTCTTTCTAGGCGGCAGAAATCAGATTCCAGGTGATTCCAGTAATAGGGCGTTGGCATACCCTGCCAAACTAGGGCAAAAAAGGAAAACACAAGGAGATGATGGACAAAGATCTTAAACTATTCAGACACTCACCCCCAGTCACAGATCTGGGTTGGATTGATCATCGTTCTTTGGCTATCTTTGCCACCCCAGTTCAGACCCAGCTATATGCATATCAGTCTTGACACTGTGCCTCATGGGCACAGTCACCCCAAAATGCCAAGCCAGGACTTCCCAAGGCTGCAAAGAAGCATCATGTGACCTGTTTCGGGCTAACACCCCTCATTAGTCCGGCTAGCTTGAATCCAGAGGCAAAGTGAGCAAGGGACCCACGTCAGGGCATACACTGCCTACTTAGGGCGAATAAAGCAAAAACAAGATAATGATGGAGCGCTGAAACATTTCAGAAACTCTTCCCCAGTCATAGATCTGGGTTGAATCCATAATCATTCTTTAGTTGACTTCACCACCTCAGTTGAGACCCAGCTATATGCAAATCAGCCTTAAGTCTGTGCCTCATGGATTCAAGCTAGCTCAGCTGATGAGGGGTGTTTCCCCAAACACAGTCCCAGGATTAAGCATGGGCGAATTTTGCGAATCTGGCGTTCGCGAATTTGCTTATTTGCGAACTCGCAATCCGCAAAATCGCGAATTTGCGGATTTTTTTGTTTTCATAGTGTTTGCAAGGATTTCTGCCAGTTCGCGAGGATTTTGTACCAGTTCGCAATTGCGAACTTACTTGTCGGCATGCAACGGTTGCGACTATGTTGTTTCAACATCTGGTTCATCATCACAGGTTCACAGCACCCTCTGTTTCAACACTGCCACCCTCTGTTTCACCCATGCCACCATCTGGTACATCAATGCCACCCTCTGGTTCATCATCATCACTGTAGATTATGGGGGGGGGAAAACAAGCACACCTGCCCTGCTTCAACTGACATGAAATATTTTGGGGTTGATTTATTAATGTGTCACTGTTTTAAAATTCCAGTCTGGCACCTGCTTCCTTATCTGTCATTTGCTTTCTGTTGCAGTGCAATTTTTTTTCCCAGGACCTTTGTGGCCTACTTGTAGCTATTCTATGATCCGGCTGTGAGGGTCAGAGCAGGGTCATACAATTGTTGCAACTAGCAACTGAACTCTGGAGGGGCCCCAGTCAGGAAGCACTAAAGGGAATGGTTACTAATGATGAACTTGAACTTTTGCACCTGCTGAGTGCTTTCAGTTTAGCAAAACTCGTTTTTCTGCTGAACAGCAAATGTAATGCCCCAAACAAACTTACTTGTGAAAGTTGATTGCTAATCCAAAAGTGATCCAAAGAAAGTCAAAAGGCCTCAAATTCAAAAAAGGGCAGGCAAATGTCAACCTGAGGAGTTATTCAGATAAAAATCATCATTTTCAGAAGGTCTATGCTGCTTGCTAGTGGATTTCTTGTGCAGAATTGCAAATTTTATAATTTCGCGAGTGCGAGATTGTTGCTGCCCGCCGCACCTACATGTTCGCAATTGCGAACTTACGCCGCACGCCGCAAAATTGTATCACCAAGAAAAAAAAATCCGCTGTGTGCGAATTTGCAGATTTTCGGTAAATTTGCGAGCGTTCGCGGATCGCAAACTTACCGAAAATCCGCACAATTTTCCGCCCATGCTTACCCAGGATGCTTGTTTCTGGTCCAGGGAAGACCTGGCTTGGCAGTTTGTCCTGGACTATTCCCTTGAGGCACAAGGACAAGACTGATTTGCATATAGCTCGGTCTGAACTGGGGTGGTGAAGTGAGCTAAAGAACAATGATGGATTCAGCTCAGATCTGTGACTGGGGTGAGTGTCTGAAAAGTTTCTGTGCTCTATCCTTTCTCTTCTTGTGTTTGCTTTGTTCTCTCTCTGTTGGCCTTGCTAATGAGGGGTCTTACCCCAAAATCGATCCCAGGGTGCTTGTTTCCAGGTCCAGGGAAGACCTGGCTTGGCAGTATGGCTGGATTGTTCCTTGAGGCACAGGGACAAATGTGATTTGCTTATAACTGGGTCTGAACTGGGGTGGCAAAGGGAGATTAAGAACGATGATGGTAGGGGGCATGGTGTGGCCGGGTGGCAAGATGGTCTCTTTCTGAGCAAGCGCTGCTGGCCAGGTAAATAATCCTATAATAATGCGATATGCCTGCTGCTGGGGATGCAGAGATAGCCGGTCCCGGGAGCCATTGGGGACATCGGTGCCGGTATTGGAGTCTGGAACCGAAGTGGCCTGCGTGTGAGGGTCGGGCCTGTGACCACTGTGGTGGCTGCTGTGCTGGCCCTACACACCATCCTCCTTCCACTGCTGCCTGGCTTGACCCGTGGTTGTCCGGAGTCTTGTGGAGGCCTCGCAGCTGCCTGGAGTCTGACGGACTGATCCTGGAACTGTTTGGGGCCGACTTGCGCGTTCACGGTGGTGGAGCCCCAGGGGAGCTGCCACGGCGGATTCGGGTCACTGGTGTGGTTGGGGCCGCTGTGTCACATGTGGGAGGACTGGTAACCCTGGCTGTGACTCTCTTTGGCAATCTCCCATGGTCCAGGCCCGGCGGGGAATCTGCCCACTGTTGTTGTTTCCTGGTGCCCCCGTGGCCTGCTGCCTTTAGAGATACTCTGGATGGCAGTGCAGTACAAGCCAGGCGGCTAGTGGGGGCAGGACCATGGCCTCGTGTGGTGGCGTCTGCCGGTGTCTTGCTGAGATCGGCACCCGGGGTGGCCCGTCCTCGCCTCATGGTGTGGCCAGGGGCTGGTCTCGTCCGCATCACTGGTGAGGCAATGCCGCTTTCACTTAACTGCGATGCCAGCGCAACTGGGCCCACTTTTCCCCAGATGAGGAACATTCTTCTTTGCGGCACAGAACTCCACCTAATAAGCGAGGCCTCATTGTGCCCATTCATATGCTACCTTGCGGCAACTCTATGGACTGTAGTGTGCTTTCATCTGACCCGTTGGTGGTTTCGCCCGTGCCCCGGTTGCCATTCATCGTTGTGGTATAGTGGCTGTAGGGTTGAGGACTGGGACCATTTGCAGTGTCTCTTGCCAGTAGGTGGATTGCAAAGCATTCAGTTGGAGATCGTTGCCCATGGCGGTGGGGTGTTGCTAACTCTGCAGAGACTACAATCATGTGCAAACAGGATGTGAAACAATCCAAATTAACCTTTGACCAAAGACGTACCACCAGAACGATGGAGCAGGATCTGGAGGGGAGCGTGGAACATCACTCTGATTCACAGACAGAGGATCATGGTGAATACCTTCGCACACGGATGCTGGAATTGCGTTCCATCCTCCGCACCATCAACACAAAGTTACATGTGCTTATGTCTCAACTGGATGCAGTCTAGAAACAGGTGAGTGCACTTGAAACGAGCCTGGATGTTTTGGAGAATCGCAACATGAATTTCAGACCGAAACTAAAGAGCAGCTCTTGCACATGCACAAGGTTCTAGGCCTGATTAGGAGGATTTGGAAGCCCTGCGGCAACGGATATATAAAAAATGAAAACATATTTGGCTGATCTACTGCACAAATGATTTGATCCTCCCCTTTCGACAGTGTTCACGATTGAGCATGCCCATCACACTTTGGGTACCAAGCCTATGTAGGTGCACTACCTCAGCCAATATTGGCTCAGATCCTGAACTATCAAGACCCTGATCTTATCCTACAGTTGGCCAGAGAGCGGGGATCCATTTGTCATCAGGAGACCTCGATTTCCTTTTATCCAGATTTTACTCCTGCAGTGCATGGTGCACGCCAGGAATTCCTACCTTCAAAGAAAATCCTGCTTCAGGCCAAGATCCCGTACTCATTGCTGTACCCTGCCAAACTCAAGGTGTCCCAAGAGGGCACAGCTAATTTTATCACGGATGCCAAATCAGCCCTCAGATCTGCTAAGCATGTTGGGGGCAAGAAGAAGCAGACACGGGGTTTGGGCTCCGAAGAGTCAGCAGGAGACAGGCTAAGTGACAATCATTAATCCATGATGGGTCAATGTAAGAAAATTGTAGCGTGTGTTTCTCTTTTAACCCTGTTGTGTATAGCTGGGTTCAACACATAATGATTGTATAGTGGACCTGAGCAATGTTAAAGGCAAGTGGTTTGATGGAATGTATACTGTGATATTTATTATAATGTTTTCCCTCCATCTAGCTCTTGGCCACCCTGCAGTATTTACTGGGGTGTATGCAGGCTACACTATACTCCCTGGGAGATCTCCCATTGATGGGGTGCCCTTTCTGGGATACTCCTCTTATGTATACGTTGGCAGTGGGGGTGGGTAATGCATAACCTGTTTGGGGGTTGAGGTGGGTGATGCGAGGGGGGGGGTTGTTGTTTTTAGCCAAATTAATGCTTCTTGGACTTTTGGGCACTGCCTGTACAATGCATATTTTATTTGCTTTACATTTTGTATATTCGAAAGGTTAGCTGCTAGACGACTGTACCATTCCACTGTATGGCACTGTTTCGGCCTCGGTAGAGAGGCAGGGTTGTTCAGGACAAAGTCGCCGGCGTCTCCAGGAGCGCTAGTCTCTCGCGCATGCGAGAATTCAGTTTCTCAAACTAATTTTCCAGCGATCCTTGTGCCTGGAGGCCACCTTTCACGATCCTCCGGCCACCCAGCTTCGCCCACCTGAATCCAGACAGGCTTGGCTTCTTCTCACTCCCAAGGTGTGATCTACTTTCTGGATATTCTCCATAGTGAGCTACATGGCCCTGATGAGAATCCCTTCCAATCCTTAGGGATTCGAAACGCGTAGGCCCCTTTATGTTTAGTGTCTGCTCCTTTGTTGCTTTTTCCTTAAGTGTGACTACACTGCCACACTATTGGTTCAGAATTGCTTTATATACTTTGTTTGACAATGCCATCTGATTCTGATAATTTATATTGATTCAGACTTACATATATGAATTCATTGTACACATTGTTTGTATATAATTGTATATATTTCCAGCAGACCTAATACTCTACCCTTTTGTTTATACGTATTCAATAGGGTATAGTATTTGTATGCACTTGTATGTATCTTGCGTATGAATGGAAGGTATGATTGAGATATGATTGAGAATGGAATGCTTGTCTGATTTTAATGTTTCACCGTTTTTTTGTCCGAAAATGTTTTTGTGCTTATTATAAAAATTGTTTTGTTTAACAGTATATGACTAAAATAAATATACTTTCTGGAAAACTCAGTTTGAATAATAAAAAGCTATTAATTAGTATATCCGAGCTTTGATGGATTGCCTTTGTTCTGGTGTTTGAACTTTTCCTAAAAAGACACGTTCAGTATTGGCACTTGTTTTTTGTTGATTATCCATGCAAGAGGGCATTATAACTACCTTACTGTCCTGACATGGTTTTTGGCTCTATTTCTGAGTGATGGTTACTTTAAGCTTGCTAACATCTTGAATCTCTATTCTTGCTTTGTGTTGGTCCTTTTAAGGCCTTTTTCCAGACCTAGAAGCATAAACTAGAGGATAGCTGCCTAATATGATGATAGATCCCTTATTCTTGACTCTAATCCATCTATTGTCTCTTGGCTTTGACATAATTATGTGTCCTTTCATCATCCTACCTATAGTAGAGGGTGGACCCTGTAGTCTTGACTTTATATTACATATTGGTATGGTTTGTGTAGGTACTCTGATAGAGCTAAGTGTTATTTCATCCTTCTCAGGCCTACAAGGCCCAGAACTAGAGAGACTCCATTTTGCTTTCTGTCCCTGCAGAACTGAGTTGCTTGCAGGGTAAAGGTAATGTTTTAGTTATGAGCTGTTGTTCGCTAGGGGAAAACCAGCCGGGACTGGTTCTTATCGGAAGAATGTGTTTGTCTCTTGGGCCCAGACGTAACATGCAGATGCGCACTGCAGTTGCGCGGGGAGCTCTGGAGCTAGCACAGGACTTCGGTGGGAGGCAGCCCTCTGTTGGAAATTTCCATGAGGGAAGAGGATTCCATATTAGCGAAGTGCAGGAGAGGAGGTGTGTCAGTTTTGGTTCTTGGAGAGAGAGAAGTAGGATGGTTGCTGGAGCTGAAGAGAACAGCTCAGTTCAATTGGTTTTCTGGACTGGAGAGAGAAGGCAGACAATTGCTGAAGCTGGAGAGAGCAGTCAGATGAACGAATGAACGAAATTGGAACTGTCAGCTGGAGCTGCCAGTTTATCAGGATGCATTAAAGCAGTTACCATTCAGATGGAGGAGTTTAAGCTGCCAGCTGGAGCAGTTGAGCCAGAGGAGTGAAGCTGTGGTGACGGAGGGAGAGAGAGAGAGTCCTGATTCCACAAGCGAGAGAGAGAAACATTCCTTCTAATAGGGTGAGGTATTCTAAACTAGTTTGCTTTACACTTACACCTTGATCTTGTCTTTTATTTCCTAGGCTAGAGCCCCCTATTGTATTGCTAATCCTTTTTCTTTCAGCGGTGTGCAGTCTATTTACAGTCCCTGTTAGTTACATGTGGATGTGGTATAGTAATAGAGCTTTACAGAGACCCCGCAGATCTGTGTATGTGTCTATACCCATTTTATTGTCATTGTAATAAAGATACCCCAGTTCTTAGTGAACCAGTGTGCATGTGTTGTTCTTATGATAGAGCTAACCTTTCTTCTAACCAGATGCTGTATAGTAACTGATGGATCAAAAGGATATAGGAGCGCTTAAATCAGGGAATAACTTTTGCATACAGTGTGTGCCTCTTGTTCCTATAGTGTAGGTAACCTTTTCTTCTAGTCAGGTGTTACAGCAGGTAAGTAGCCACTGAATAATTAGGGAGATAGGAGCCCTTGAGCTAGGAGAATAAGTTATACACTAAGTAATTCAGCCATTCCATAATATTATTGTAGTAGTGAACCTCTAGTGAATAGTGAGAGAAACTTCCCAACATAGAGAGAGAGAGAGCTGAAGGTATTCATAGGAAAGTGATCATTGTTGGGATGCAGTGTTATACCCACCGGATTGTGGCTTGTAAGTAAGTGAGCACCAGGGTGGATACTGATGTGTAATGAGATCGTCTCTTGAGAAAGAGGCGTTAATGAGAGCACTGACTGAGGTTAGTGTGTATACCCACAGGATTGTGGCTTGTGTTTGTATGAAATAGTGAGACCACTGGGGGGATACAGTGCCTATCTTGAGCGAGCACTGGGTCTAAACAGTGTGTAATGGTAAATAATCAGAACTGCCCCAGGGTAGATTAGTCTGGGCCCATGTGGTCGCGAGACTATGAGGTATGAGTGTGGTGTAGGGCATGGACGTCCTTAGTAATCAGTGAGTATTCCTAGTAATCCCTATAGATTTAGTGGTGTTTCTGATGATATGAGCTTGTATATTGCGAGTTCCCCATCCTCAGGTAGGTACCCAGGTGCCTGGATAGATGGGTCCTGAGGAGGGAGGTGGTTGCGTTTCGGCTGGGTTGGTGGTGCTCTGGTGAGCTGATTCTATCTGGTCTGAGAATCCGGTCGTTACATTTGGTGTAGTCGGGCAGTTTTGAATTAAGTGCAGAGGAGGGAGCCCTAGACATGTATTTGGACTTAAACCCCTTTAAATTTGACATCTGGGAACAGTCTGTGACTTGCATGGTGAGGTGTAGTGCCTGACCTATGGGCTTGAACAGTTGGAGTGTAAGGAGATTGCAGTACATAATGGCATTTGACTTATGCAGGGTGGAAGAAATGCTTTTCATCTTGGTGTTTGAGCTGTCAGGCTTGAAGGGTAACTGTATGTGAGGGAGCCAATTACATCTTGGTGTTGATGCAGTTGTACATATGTGTGTGAAAAATGCTTGTAAATTGCTCATTAAATGGCTTGCTGCATTTGCTTCTGCTGTGCAATGTGAAATGTATTCAGTGTAATATGACTTGTGGAGTTCCTTGTAAATAGCTCCTTGTAAATATGCCTTGTGAGGAGCATGTTCTCATTTTGACTTGCTGAGTTCCTTGTGAATTGCGCCTTGTATATATGCCTTTTGAAGAGCATGTCATTATTATGACTTGTTGAGTTTCTTGTAAATATGGCTTGTGAATAGCGCCATGTGGTTATGGCTTGTACAGAGCATGTTATTGTTCCATCAGGCAGGAGAGAGCTGGATCTCTTCAAGTGCTTGGAGAAAATATTTTGAAGATGTGCGCACGTGTTATATGAAAACGTGGAGAGATAAGTTCTTGAATTTCCCATGTACTGCAGACATTGGGGAATGATTGTGTTTGAGCTGCCAGAGGGTTAATATCTTAAATTGAGACAGCAGTATTTATTTTAACATGCTGTTTAACATGCATTGTTACGTGAGCTGACGCTAAAAGTCAGTGACTGTTTGGATTAATGATGGTTTGATTTGACTTTTTAATTAGTTGCAGGGTTCGCCTATGTGCTTTGTCAGCTAGCTGACAGAATGGTAACATCTTGCATGGAGAAAAGAAAAGCAGTGTTCATTTAACATTCTGTTTGAAATGCGTCCACGAGTTTGTGTGGGTTTGCCTTTGAACACATGATTTAATGTGTCTGACTCGGAGGTCGGAAAGTTATAAATCAACCAGTCGGATTGAGATAAGGGTTTTCAGCTGAGCAAGGAGGGTGCTTTACCGGTTGAGAAGTAAAAAAAAAAAAAAAAACAGACCTATCATAGAATGTGCTTTAATTAGTGAAATGTAGCCATGTGCTTTTAAAAAAAAAATGTTCTAGAAAATATACATGATTATTTTCCTAATGCAAGCTGCCCTTTTTTCAAATGCAAATGTTTCTGTATTTTGCAAATGATATGTAGCAGACCATTGTGTGAGTAAACCCACTTAGTTAGAAAAAATGGGTATCTGAAAAAAAAAAATCTGGCCCTTTTAATAGGTAGAATAGAAAAGCTTGCACACTAAAGTATGAATTCTTGGTTATGCCCCTTGTTTAATTTGATGGTGTTTCACATGTTATTTAAAAAAAAAATGAAATGTGTCTGCATGCAATGTTGTTCTAATATTTTTCCTTTTCATCAAGTAGCAGTACATTGTGACAGAATTATTTTACAATGCTAGCATGTGTCTATGTTGCAAAAAATATGTCTTTATCAATTCCTGTTTTTAGGATGCTTTTTACCACGTTTAAATCTGCTTAAATTAGTTAGGAGTAATGATGCAGTGTTTCGAGCCTGGGAACGGCTGTATGTTTTCAGTTAGAAAGAATTTGCTTTGACCTTGGCTGATATGAGTCAGGCATCTGTTCGCGGCTCAGAGTTTGGAAAGGGTGGAGGACCCGTGGGTGACTTCTGAGAGCAGAGAGAGCCAGTTTGTTATTCTTGGCTATGTTACAGTTTCTTTCCGCGGAGAAATGTCTATATAAGGGGGGGTCAAGTTGCTCTTCCTTACAGTCGGCCCAGACAGTTTCATTGACTTCAGATAAGGGATGCTTGCAAATGCAGAATAATTGGCAGACGCTTAGCCCTTGAAGTTAGATAAATACAGTAGGCCCAGAAAGCTTCCCTGACTAGAGATATGAGAAGCTTAAACAAAATAATTGGCAGGAGCTTTGCTCCTGCAATGAGATCAGCATTTGGCAGTGATTCAGAATTACATCGCAGTGTAGCCCGGCTCCTGCATATTATGGTTGGAGCTGATTCAAAACTCTGAGCGCGAACATCCTTCTGGAGGGAGGGGCTGTTTCTCAGAGGAGTGAGGAGTAGCTAGGCCCCAGCCCTTCTGGCTGTGCATGACAAAATTAGATTTTGACTAAACAAATTTAAAGAATATGGTATAGGTAGACTGTTGAAATCATTCCTTGGATTTAGAAGAATTTATTTTATGAATTAGGAGGTTTCTTTCGAAAATAATAAGCACTTGGGGTGCTTTTTAAATGGCAAATGTGTTTTTGCAAGATTGATGATGCGTGTTTCTCGTTTCAGATGGATATTATCGTGTGGGGGCCCTGGATGAGTGTGACTTTCTTATTTTGGAGCGATGAGTTTTCTTATTTTCGGAGTGAGTGGCCCCTAACCCCCAAAACCCCCGAGGCTGAATCCAGGATTAGAAGCAGACGTACCAGGCTGACCAGACTGGAGGGTGTGCTTCCTTGGCACTGGATACAGATGAAGATGGAGAATCATGGCCTACAAGAATGAACTGTTTTCCTAAGGAGAAACCAACTACAGAAGAGAACTGTACAGTTGGCTGCCTCAGCAGTCAGGTTCAAACCCCATATACTATTCTTGAGTCACTAAAAATTTTCATTGACCTGAAATGTAATTCCTTGGCCTGCATTCTTGAGCCTTGCATTTTTCCCATGTTTCTATTTCAGATGGACATTATGCCACTTTTGCAGTTACCATATACAGGCCCCACTTGAAAAGAAAAAATTCTCAGTCCTGTTCATGGTTTTGATTTTCCAGTTTAAAAGATGCAGTGCCACATTTAATAATTTGATCTTTGGTTCAATGACTCCTTTTACTATATGACATGATGTTTTGATTTTAGTATGCTATGCTATTTCATTATTGATACACTTGTTTATCTTTCACCTATTTAATAGTTTTCCTGTTTTCTGCAAAACAGTCTTGTCACTGGAAAGAGACAATGTTTTAAATGATGGTGCACACATGTGTTCCACAGATTGACCCAGAGGGACTAGGTGCAAACTGTTTTCTGAGTTAGATGATTTGTGACCTTTACCTATTGCCTTTGGCATGGTCTACTATGATCTTTTAGAAGAAAATATATACACCACACTTAGATAACTTTCTTTGATGTATTGCTTGATATGCATAGTGCTACACCAGCTATTTTGTAGGAATGGGGTTATCCTTGTTTTCCTGTTATTACACTATCACTTTGATCCATCAACTCTTAATTAGAACAGTGGGATTAGTTCCAAGGGTGGTCACCCTAGACTTTAAGTTGTCCTGGGAGGTGTGTCTTTTAGTCAGGTTATGTCCGTCATCTATTAGTTATAGTTGCCCAGACCTTGAGGACCCTTTGTCATGTTTATCTGTCAGATTTCACCAAATCCTTTCTTAAGTTGACCGAAGTAGGTAGGCCTTATTTAGGCCCCTTGTTGTTTTCATTCCACAAACATATCCCTACATCAATAGATTTCATCAGTTATCACTAGAAGTTGGGGCACATTTAGTTCAAGGGTGCTTTGGTTAGTTTCTGTTGTTATCAGATCAATCTTAGTTACATTTCAGCATTCAGGTCAAGGGTGCTTTGATTTGTTTAGGTGGAATTTCCTTACGTTGTCATTTATTTTAGGGAGTCTTTTGGTTTTTGGTTTTGTTGATAGATTATGTTAATGTTTGTTTATTTGTTGTTGTTTACAGATGTTAGCAAATTAAAGTCAAGGGTGCAATGTCCTGACATGGTTTTTGGCTCTATTTCTGAGTGATGGTGACGTTAAGCTTGCTAGCATCTTGAATCTCTATTCTTGCTTTGTGTTGGTCCTTTTAAGGCCTTTTTCCAGACCTAGAAGCATAAACTAGAGGATAGCTGCTTAATATGATGATAGATCCCTTATTCTTGACTCTAATCCATCTATTGCCATTGGCTTTGACATAATTATGTGTCCTCTCATCATCCTACCTATAGTAGAGGGTGGATCCTGTAGTCTTGACTTTATATTACATATTGGTATGGTTTGTGTAGGTACTCTGATAGAGCTAAGTGTTATTTCATCCTTCTCAGGCCTACAAGGCCCAGAACTAGAGAGACTCCATTTTGCTTTCTGTCCCTGCAGAACTGAGATGCTTGCAGGGTAAAGGTAATGTTTTAGTTATGAGTGGTTGTTCGCTATGGGAAAACCAGCCTGGACTGGTTCTTATCGGAAGAATGGGTTTGTCTCTTGGGCCCAGACGTAACATGCAGATACGCACTGCGGTTGCGCGGGGAGCTCTGGAGCTAGCACAGGAATTCGGTGGGAGGCAGCCCTCTGTTGGAAATTTCCATGAGGGGAGAGGATTCCATATTAGCGAAGTGCAGGAGAGGAGGTGTGTCAGTTTTGGTTCTTGGAGAGAGAGAAGTAGGATGGTTGCTGGAGCTGAAGAGAACAGCTCAGTTCAATTGGTTTTCTGGAATGGAGAGAGAAGGCAGATAATTGCTGAAGCTGGAGAGAGCAGTCAGATGAACGAAGTTGGAACTGTCAGCTGGAGCTGCCAGTTTATCAGGATGCATTAAAGCAGTTACCAGTCAGATGGAGGAGTTGAAGCTGCCAGCTGGAGCAGTTGAGCCAGAGGAGTGAAGCTGTGGTGACGGAGGGAGAGAGAGAGAGCCCTGATTCCACCAGAGAGAGAGAGAGAAACATTCCTTCTAATAGGGTGAGGTATTCTAAACCAGTTTGCTTTACACTTACACCTTAATCTTGTCTTTTATTTCCTAGGCTAGAGCCCCCTATTGTATTGCTAATCCTTTTTCTTTCAGCGGTGTGCAGTCTATTTACAGTTCCTGTTAGTTACATGTGGATGTGGTACATCGTACAAGTCAGAGGCCTCCGAAGTCATCTGCGGCGTCCCTCAAGGATCCTCGCTGAGCCCCACCCTCTTCAACGTCTACATGAGCCCCCTCGCGGCCATCGCACGCCAGCACAACCTCAACATCATCTCCTACGCTGACGACACCCAGCTGATCCTCTCCCTGACCAACGACCCCGCCGCCGCCAGAGCCGACCTTCACGAAGGGATGAAAGACGCAGCCGAGTGGATGACGACCAGCCGCCTGAAACTAAACTCAGACAAGACGGAAGTCCTCATCCTGGGCTCCTCGCCCTCCGCCTGGGACGACTCCTGGTGGCCCCCCGCCCTGGGCACCGCACCCAAACCGACAGACCACGCACGGAACCTGGGCGTCATCCTGGACTCCTCCCTCTCCATGACCAGACAAGTCAACGCCGTCTCCTCGTCGTGCTTCAACATCCTGCGCATGCTACGGAAGATCTTCTGGTGGATCCCCACCGAGACCAGGAAGACGGTCACCCAGGCCCTCGTCACCAGCCGACTGGACTACGGCAACGCCCTCTACGCCGGAACCACCGCCAAGCTCCAGAAGAGACTCCAGCGGATCCAGAACACCTCAGCCAGACTCATCCTCGACATCCCACGACACAGCCACATCTCCGGACATCTGAGAGACCTGCATTGGCTCCCCGTCAACAAAAGAATCACCTTCTGTCTCCTCACCCACGCACACAAAGCCCTACACGATCAAGGCTCGAGCTACCTCAACAACCGAATCAACTTCTACGCTCCCAAACGCCATCTCCGATCAGCCAGTCACGCCCTCGCCGCCGTCCCCCGCATCCGAAGAACGACAACAGGAGGAAGGTCCTTCTCCTACTTGGCCGCCAAGACCTGGAACTCCCGACCGACCGACCTGCGCCTGACCCAAGACCACCTCTCCTTCAGGAAGAAGCTCAAGACCTGGCTGTTCGAGCAGTAGCAGCACCCCCCCCCCCCAAGCGTCTTGAGACCCTCCGGGTAAGTAGTGCGCTCTACAAATGTCTTTGATTGATTGATTGATTGATTGGTATAGTAATAGAGCTTTACCAAGACCCCGCAGAACTGTGTATGTGTCTATTCCCATTTTATTGTTATTGTAATAAAGATACCCCAGTTCTTAGTGAACCAGTGTGCATGTGTTGTTCTTATGATAGAGCTAACCTTTCTTCTAACAGATGCTGTATAGTAGCTGATGGATCAAAAGGAAATAGGAGCGCTTAAATCAGGGAATAACTTTTGCATACAGTGTGCGCCTCTTGTTCGTATAGTGTAGGTAACCTTTTCTTCTAGTCAGGTGTTACAGCAGGTAAGTAGCCACTGAATAATTAGGGAGAGAGGAGCCCTTGAGCTAGGAGAATAAGTTATACACTAAGTAATTTGGCCATTCCATAATATTATTGTAGTAGTGAACCTCTAGTGAATAGTGAGAGAAACTTCCCAACATAGAGAGAGAGAGAGCTGAAGGTATTCATAGGAAAGTGATCCTCGTTGGGATGCGGCGTTATACCCACCGGATTGTGGCTTGTAAGTAAGTGAGCACCAGGGTGGATACTGATGTGTAATGAGATCGTCTCTAGAGAAAGAGGCGTTAATGAGAGCACTGACTGAGGTTAGTGTGTATACCCACAGGATTGTGGCTTGTGTTTGTATGAAATAGTGAGAGCACTGGGGGGATACAGTGCCTATCTTGAGCGAGCACTGGGTGTAACCAGTGTGTAATGGTAAATAATCAGAACTGCCCCAGGGTAGTTTAGTCTGGGCCCATGTGGTCGCGAGACTATGAGGTATGAGTGTGGTGTAGGGCATGGACGTCCTTAGTATTCAGTGAGTATTCCTAGTAATCCCTATAGATTTAGTGGCGTTTCTGATGATATGAGCTTGTATATTGCGAGTTCCCCATCCTCAGGTAGGTACCCAGGTGCCTGGATAGATGGGTCCTGAGGAGGGAGGTAGTTGCGTTTCGGTTGGGTTTGTGGTGCTCTGGTGAGCTGATTCTATCTGGTCTGAGAATCCGGTCGTTACACTTACTTAATCGGGGGAAACCCAAGGACTAACTGGACTCATACTGCCCAATGTCACTGATCAACATGGTTGTTAAAATCCTGGAAAAACTGGTTGCTCATCAACGGCAGCCTCTATTTCCATTAATCGCAAGCCCTAATCATTCTAGGTTTATACCTGGGCATTCTACATCTCATAATATGCATACTTTCTACTCTGTTGTGCATTATCTCAATCCGGACTCGAAGGCCATTGTCCTTTCTTTGGATGCCGCAAAAGCGTTTGATTCGCTGGAGTGGTCGTATCTTTTTGCCATCATGGAAGGATTGGGATTCAACCCCTTGTTTTTAAACTTGATAAGTCTGCTCCACACTAGGCCATCAGCCAGAATCAGAGTAAACGGACGGTTATCTGACCCGTTCACTATTTCGAGGGGCACGAGACACGGTTGCCTCTTGTATCCCCTGCTCTTTGCTATTATGATAGAGCCTTGGCAGCCTGAATCAGGTGGCATCATACAGCCAGGGGTTCAGCACAGGAAGCCTCCTGATCTCATTACACTCAGGCAATGTCACCCTGTACCTCTGTGACCCAGAGACAAACACGCCTCCTATCCTCTGGAAACTGATAAAATGTGGCGGTCTCTCTGGAATTAAGATAAAATTGGGCGAAGCCCATACATTTTCCTCTAACCGATGCTACAACACCTTTCACCCTCGACTACCCACTGAAATGGGCAGACAGCCCAGTGAAATATCTCAGGATTTGGCTCAGTAGAGACACGCAAGAAATATGGGAGATGAACTTTTGACGTAGATTTTCGTCGTTAGAAGATAAGGTCACTGCGTGGGCCGGCCTCCGACTGTCTCTGGCTTGGAGAATAGCCATTGAAAAAATGGTGGTTCCTCCAAAATTGCTTTACCTCTTTGTCAATATTCAAATTCCACTCTTTGTTCAGCACCATTCCCTTCTTATTAACCTCCATGATATGGGCTGGCTGACAAACGCTGGTCTCGTGGGAACTGTTAACACTACCACAGTTCAGCTGTATGCTTTTAGTGGGCAAGCACTGTTTTTACACTTTTGGGCAAACCCAGCTCCCTTCCAACCGCATATAGCGGTGGAGATGAACGTTGGGGTGCCTGTTCCTCTGCAAGTGGCATTGTACCAAACCTGCATGCAGCTGCGGGGTGACATCCACACGTGGAAACCTTGAGATGGGTAACGGACAGGCTGCGGGACAGAGCAAGGCACTAGATTCTGTATGCCCCATCTATCCCCCTCGCTCACAACCCGATGATCTCCACAATGGGAGAAGGTGCAAGTAGAGCAACAGCACTCAAAATGGGAATCTGTATCTTTGGGGACCTATACCCGGAAGTGGTTTACAGAGCCCCTCCCGAACTTAGAGAGGGGGCCCAGTGCCTTTTTCCGATTTTGTTCCACCTCCTACATTGAGAGAAAGATTCACCCCGCAGACTCATTACGAGAATTTATAACAACATGCAGCACTCTGCACCCATATTGATACCCAAAGCCCTTCAAGCGTGGAATGCGGACCTACCCACGCGCTGAGGACCATTGGGGGATCTGGTGCAACCAACTAACGGCGCTTTCTCCCAACTATAAACTTTACTTAATTCATTTAAAATGTTTACAAACGTTCTATAGAACTCCCTTTCAGCTTCACCGAATGGGGATTAGGGCGGACGACAGCTGTGGGAGAGGTGGCTACTCACCATCCACGTTTCTGCACATGGCATGGGACTGCCCTCAATTAGTCACTTTCTGGGTTACGATTTTTGACACTATACACAAGATCATCGATACACCTAGAGTCTCAGACCCCTATTGGGTTTACTGGGGTACATGAAGAACATACCAAAAGGAACCAGAAAGTTACATGCTATGCTATTGCTCTCGCCGAGCAGAGGGTTGCTATCCATTGGGGTAGGGAGGGAATCCCCTCTATGAAAGATTGGATTTGAGATGTAACATACATTCAAACACAATTGTCCATTTTCGGGGAGCTGATGCCATCGGCCTCCCGGTCAAGAGATATATTGAGCCCTTTCTTGAAGTGGGCCTGCATGCATCAACAGGATGCCGCAGACACCAAGGGATCACCTGCTAACCAGCAACTGTACACACCCGAACCATGGGATGTCTAGTGTATAAATATGTTAAATTCCTGAGTATGTACTAAAATTGTGATCATCATTGTGGATATAACTGGGCCCCTTCTCTTGCTCAATTATCTGATGATAGTACAGCTTTTTCTTTTGCTAAAGTATTTACCAACCAGTATCAAGATATACAATGTATGCAGTGAATTGATCTTTATTAATCTTAAGATATCAGACCAAAAGATGTATGCTATTTTTACATGTAGATACAGGTGGAGAATACTCATACAAAGCTGACGTATTCCATGTCAAGAAGTATCTGGCTACTATGTTCTTGTTGTTTGTTCATTAAAAATGCCAATAAAGAAATAATAAAATAAAAACAATGATGGTTTCAACCCAGATCTGTGATTTGGGAGTGGGTGTCTTAAAAGTGTCAGTGCTACGCGCCTTATCCCCTTGAGAAGTGGGTCCCTTGCCCACTTTCCCACTGGATTTAAGCAAGCCTGGCTGATGAGAAGTGTTACCCCAAAAACTTTCCCCGCATCCTTGCTTCCGGTCCAGGTAAGATCTGGCTTGCCAGTTCAGGCTGGACTATTCCCAAGAGGCAGAGGGAGATTATTGATTTGCATATAGCTGAGTCTGAACTGGGGTGGCAAAATGAACTGAAAAACGACGATGGATTCAACCCAGATCTGTGACTGGGGTTGATTGTCTGAAACGTTATAGCGCTTCGTCCATCCTCTTCTTGTGTTTGCTTTTTTCGCCCCAATTTGGCATGTTATGCCCAGAAGTAGGTTCCTTGCTCAATTTGCCACTGATCTCAAGCTAGCCTGGCTGATGAGGGAGTTACCCCCGAACCTTTTCCAGGCTTGTATCTGGTCTAAGTAAGATCTGGCTTGGCAGTTCAGGCTGGACTGTTCCTATGAGGCACAGGGTCAAGACTGATTTGCATATAGCTGGGTCAGAACTGGTTAGTGAAAGTGAGCTAAAAAACGATGATGGATTCAAATTAGATCTATGACTGGGGTTGATTGTCTGAAAAGTTTTAGCGCTCTGCCCATCAACTTCTTGTGTTGCTTTGTTTGTCCTAAGTTGGCAAGGTATGCCCAGAAGTGGTTCCCTTGCTCACTTTCCCACTGGATTTAAGCTAGCCTGGCTGATAAGGGGTATTACCCCCTAACCGATCCAAGGTTGCTTGTTTCCGGTGAAGGGAAGACCTGGGCTGGACTGTTCCCTTGAGGCACAGCAACAAGACTGATTAGCACATAGCTAGGTCTGACCAGGGGTGGCTAAGTGAGCTAAAGAACGAAGATGGATGCAACCCAGGACTGTCACTGGGTGTGAGTTTCTGAAAATGTTTACCGCTTTCTTCATTATCTCCTTTTGTTTGCCCTGTTTCTCCTAAGTTGGAAGAGTATGTCCTGATGTGGGTTGTGTGCTCACTTTGCCACTGGAGTCAAGCTCACCCAGGCGGAGTTTGCATAGTTGTGCTACGTGGACTGCCGCGAAGTGCTACAAAAATTCAGCGAGCTACGAGGAATTCTGTGAGCACGTAGAGTTGCTTGTTCTACCTGTTCACAATGTGTTTTTCCAGTATGGGAACGTGTATTGAATGCTCAGGGGGGAATATCTTGCAAACTTGCCCATGCCGTTGCCATTGGGAACTGACATCTTGTTTTTCACTTATCCTGCCCGTTCGCGATGCGTATTTCCTGTTCCGGAACGTGTATTGCTTGTTCCCGCCCATTCACTATACGTGTTTCCTGTTCACAAGTTTGTGGCGGTTTTTGCCTGCTCGGTTGGGAAATATCGCACAAACGTGCCCATGCTGCTGCAATGGGCGCGGCCATCTCGCTTTTCACTTTTTTGCAATGGTTCTGGGCCTGTTTTACCATGCTCCCTCTATCTTTTCAAACCTTTGTTTCTGTAAACTTATGTTGATCTTTTTTTATTTATTATCAATCTCTCTATTTTCCTGATTCTATATTTTGAGTTTTTCTTACATTTTTCGAGCGTTTTATCCTGCTTTTTTACTCTTTTTCTATTATTTGCTTTTTTAATTCTTAACTTTTCTTTTCCGCCCCGAGTACAGAACCATGCCAAAGGCAAAGGGCAAGGCTCATACCCGTAGTCAGAGCCGCGACAGCCTTCTTTACAGAAGGCGGCACCCAAAAGGGGTGCAGGCACGGGAACACAGGAATTATTTGGTGAGGCAGAGGTAGCTGCACTGGTGCTTTTGTGCAGCGCCACCTCTCTTTAACCCGGGCAGCAGGTGGCAGGCCTGGATCCATGTACAGACTCTGGGAGCATCGCAAGCGGTGGGAGAGGGTGCACCGGGCCGTGTTTCACTGCTCTGTGGTCCATCACACCCCTAACCAGCTTACGCACCAGTGGCCTGATATCCGGGACCGGGAACAGGACCTGCTGGACCTGCTATTAGTTGAGGTCCCGGGGCTTGGTGAGTAGCTATTTAATATTACTACTTTGTGTTCTTCAGCTCTGTGTTATATATTGTGAATATATATTTTTTCCAAATAGCAAGATTGCTACTGCTTACATTGCTGGTAAATTACGTTTAAAAATCTTCTGTGATGGTTGTGCCACAGGTGCTCGGCGCTACTAATCTTACTTGTTTGAAACTTTGCGCTCGCTTATCTTTATTATGTAAGAGTTTTTTTTAGAGAACTTAATTTAGGTAATGCTAGAGAGATTCCAGTCCTTGAATTGTCCTCCTGTCTCTAAGAGATAGTGGTGGATTGATAGGTTTATTTACTTGTTAGTATGAGTTGGTAATTTTTTAGCGGTCTGATGATGCATCCTCTGTTAAGTTACATGCTGCTGAGTGCTGCTTACCCTAGTCCTTAGTAGAACCTTTTGTAGTTTGTTTAGTGAGTGGTAATACTCTTAGCACTAGCAGAACATCAGCAGCAACCAAACAACAATTTGGTGTATGCAAAAATGTACGCATGTGTCCTCCATCAATGCATTTTTGAGGACTAAAATAAATGGAAATGCATACTTAGTGAACAATTGGCCCGTCTGGAATAGGTGGGCAAGGTCACGTCGTACTTAGGCTTAGTCATTATTCTGGAATCATAAAGGAACACTAGATTAGTGTCGATAAATAATAACTAGACAGTCCGCGAATCCCCTGATACTACTAGTCGACCAGATTAGATAGGTCAATTTTACTGCAATTGTAGTTTCAATAAATGTTTTTTGACCGTTTTAAAAAATATTTCATTTGTTTCACACCAGTCATCAATGTTTGTCTCTTTTTTTCTTATATCTTTTATGATCAGCATCCAGGGGCAAGAAGACGGCATCGAAGTCGAAGGGAGAAGCTGGAGAACACCAGGGACAGGAAAAGGACCGCTGCTCTGCCGAGGGCTCTTCTACTGGCCCCAGTAAGTCTTCCTGTTCTTAATATTAATAATGATATTTCCCTGACTTTTACTGCACCTTATTTTTTCCAAACTATTGTTTCCGTTTCCTAATGTTATTTTTAAACAAATTCTTCTTCGATCTAGACCTAGATCTGTTTCTAAATTCTTGTTATCCCTGCCTCTAACTGCCTGTGCTATGACTCTCCGTACTCTGCAGCTAAGCTTGCCCAATTGGCCATGCTTTATTTAAAAGGTTTTATTAAAACTCAGATTCACCAATAGCTCTAGCCACTAAGCCCAGTCCTTAGAGTTGGCCTCTTCTAGTGTACTTATTCTAGAGAGGCTTTTCGACAATTCCCACCAACAAAATGCCCAAACAGATATTTTATAATTTTTGATAGGATAGGACATACTACTACTAGTCTATTTACTCTAGGACCTGATTTGTAGTAGTGGTGTATGTTGTATATGTTTGTATTAACTTTTTTTTCAATCTAGCTAGTGAAAAAGAATAAAATAGTGGGAGGTGCATACGGCATCAAAAATATGTGTAATGTTTTTTCCAGGCGTACTGACCACCAATGCCAGGGCCAGCGGCAAAGGCTGCGCAGACGCAGCCACTATGGAGAGAGCAGGAGATGTGGCAGCTGCAGGGGGTGAGCCAGTAGCAGTGGCGGGCAGTGGTAAGTTATATTCCTTACTTATTGACATTACACTACTGTTGAGAGAGACTGTGAACAATGGTGGAAGAAGACACCCTCTACTTAGCATTATCAATAGCATTAGTGGCGGGAGTTGAGTAACTAATGGCCTCTTCTATCTGTCTTAAACTCAGCTGTGAAAGTTTATGAAGAATACTAAGAGTCAGATCAGATGACATGATCCCACGTGTAATGCCAGCCGTCGTGTCGTCATGTGCTATTGTGGCACTCACCATGATGTCACTTGCAAAAGAACTAACTTGGTTAGTTCCCACAATTCTTTTTTAGGACTTGTGTCCTGGAGGAGTGGGCCGTGCTAGGTGGAAGGCAGGGTTGTAGGGGGGGACAGTCAGTATAATCACGTGTGCAACTTGTTGTTTACTGTGCAGTTTTAGTTACATGAGCAACCAGGAGAGAATCGAATAACAGCAAATCATTAGTGTAGGCTTGTAAGCACGGTCGGTGGCAGGAGAGTAGAAGGGTTGATGCCACTGGTCAGGTTAGGGGTGCCTGCACCCTGTTCTGGGGCGAGAGTAGAAAGGGACCATGGAGCAGCGAGTGGCACCAACGCATCTCCTATCTTCTTGTTTCGGGGCCCTGTAGGGGTGCATTTAGGCTTACAAGAGTGTCTTAGACTCTCTGGGGCACGCCAATTTAAAAGTAGAGAGTGATGATTGGCCCTGGGATCTTTATTTCTCTCGCTCCTGTGGAAGTCGGAGTCCCGCAAGTTCTCTGATTGGCTGCCAGCCATTACATGACTTGGGGACTTAGCATAGCAAACAAGTACTCTCGGACACTTTAAACATACCTATTTGAAAGTGGAATACTCTGCTAAAACAGTTTCCATTGATTTAAGACTGCAAAGGAATGATTATGAGTAAAATAAAGTGCCACAACAATGCCGCTAAATTTCAATATTTATGCTGCTAAATTTCAATTTTTGTGCTGCAAAATTTGCAGATCTATGCCACAATATCCTGGGTGGTAATAGTGTAACATAGAGTACATAATATCTTCCCTGAAAATCAGATTCATCCCCACTTCGATCAATTAACTTCTTACAGATGATAAAACCACTTTCAAAGGCAACCTCGCATACAGACAGCCAGAACTACAAACCTGGCTTACGATGCTATTACTGACTTAATGACCCCTCTCGCCATCAAAACTGAACTATACGTCTTCCTTGGAGACAGCAAGTTCCACCTGAACTACTCAACCGAGACCAGCTCTACCATCTTCCTAGAAAAGCTGGAAAACATTGGACTCAAGCAGCTATTAACAGACCCCATGCACAAAGTAGGACACACACTGGACGACATCTTCACGTCCAGCACCAAAATCAAATACCACCAATCCTCGGAACTCACTTGGTCGCATCAATCCATCCTACACTTCACCATTACAGTAAATGTACCGTACAGTACAGTAACAAATGTCATGGCAGATGAAAGCTGCAAAAAAAGAGTCCTTAACCCACCAGATTGACACAAGCCCTAACCGAGCCAAGGAACTCTTCACCATCGTCGTTGAGTACACCTGCCCGTCAGCCACTGAAAATGTTTTTCCCACATCACAGGAACTCTGTGACACCCTCACCCACCACTTCCACTTCAAGACAGCAACCATCTATCGAAGTTTTGATCCTCAACACTCCATCTTCCTCAGCCACTGATCGATCACCACTGCAGAAAACCCTTTTACTGCATGGGAACAGCTCACCACACCAAACTCTACCACTTTGATAAACAATGTGCACTCAGGAGAACCCACTTACTCCTGTCCCCAGTGAGTCTTCAATCTCGGAATAGACTAAACTAGCCCTCAACTCACCACCATCCTCAATGACTGGATAACCATTGCCACCTTCGCTGACAAGCCAAAACATGTCAAGGTCAGATCACTTCTCAAGAAAACCTCGACAGACCCCAGTGAGCTTTAGAAATATAATGCTACTCCTGTTCTTCACCAAAGTCCTGGAGAAGACCATCAACCCCAAACACCTAGAGAAGTAAAATGTACTGGACCCATCACAATAATGCTTCAGAACCAACAATAGCACCACGATAGCTCAAATCATCACAATAGACAATATCTGCACCCTACAGGACAGAGGGTAATCAGCCATCCTAATCCTACTTGGCCCCTCCACAGCTTTCATCACCATCTCCCACCACACTCATCAAATGCTTACACCAGATCAGCATCACAGATTATGTGCTCAGATGGATGGCATCCTTCCCTATGGGATGCACCCAGGAAGTCCGACTACCTCCCTTCACATCGCAAGCCATGCACAACGTATGCAGCATTCCCTAAGGCTCATGCCTCAGCCCAATGCTCTTCAATGTCTGCATGGCAGCACTTGTAGACATCATCCGTCCTCTCCCAAGCTGATAACACTCAACTCATCTTATCACTCTCAACGCACCCACCACTATGAAGACTATCTTCCACAACTGCATGAAATGCATCTCAGGTTGGATGAGGGAAAACTGCCTCAAGCTAAACATAGACAAGACAGAAGTCCTCTTCTTTGACAAACAGACTGCCCTCTGGGATTACAACTGGTGGCCTTCAGAACTCAGACCCACTTCCACACCAAAAGATATGCCCGCAACAACGCCATCTCCTCAGCCTGGTTCAATACGCTCCGCATGATCTGTAAGATTTTCAAGAAGCTACCCATCAGCACCAGGAAGACGGTAACATAGGCCCTCAGCACCAACTGACTAGACTAGGGAAATCACGCTAAGTAGGCACCACCTCCAACCTCACGGCTAGACTTTAATCGGTCCAGAACACAGCATTCAGACTGATCCTCAACCTTCCCACAGAACCAACATTATCCAGCATCTGAAGTAACTCTACCAGCTTACAGTTCAGAAGAGATGCCATTCAAAGCTCCTGACCCATGCTTGCAAAGCCCTCCATGACCAAGAACCTGCCTACATGAACCCTCGCCTGTACTTCTACCAACCATTCAGGAACCTCTGCTCCACACACCAGCCGCACCAGAGGAAGTTCCTTCTTTCACCACCTTGCCAAAGCTTGTAACATCCTCCACCTCTGCAAGGCGCCATCACTCAATGACTTTACGAAGGGGTGCAATACCTGGCTTTTCAAAGCCAGGCAGCAATTACCTGGATAGCCTCACAGGTGACAAGCAGCAATTAAATTCTCCTTGATTGATTGAACTTCCTTCTACTCCGACAATCCAATACACAGGAAATGACTCCTAATTTACACTTCCCAGCATACAGTTGGTGACATACTGCCTCTCTTATTTGAAATCTGCCTGCAGCATACAGTGCAGATACATGACATACTGCCACAATCAAAACCAGGCTAGTTATAGTCCCTGATATAATAGCTATACAATATGTTGCACTTTAATCCTAAAGGTAGTTTATAACTTTGTTAATAAATCTTTATACATTTTTCACGCCTCAGGAAATGTTGAAATCATATTATAAATTGTTGTTTTGTCACAGTTAATCCTCTTAAAGTTTTTTGGGACAGCAAGCCCAATGCATTTTGGGCTGGGCCCTTCATCAGGTGGTGATTCCTTACAAGTTGGCAGTTAGAGTATGCATGTAGTGCATGCAACTTCCAAAATAAACAGATAACTCCTGTAACTCAGTCTGGCATAGTCAATCCACTTCCTGCTTTCACAATGTAAATGATATCAGATGAGCTGTTACCTCTTTAAGAGTGTGTAATCTAAACTTTTACCCGATCCTCACAACTTTATAGTTGCAGGTAACCTCCAATCCTAACCTACCAATACACAGCAAATAACTCCCTGCAACTCAAACTTATGCAAGAAGCAGATATCTTATACATCATCAGTGAACGTGTGAAAGCTCCCCAGGAATTATTTTCCTTCCAAAAGTGAAGGTGCAGAACAATATTGAAGAGCAATTATCTCAAACATAATTCCTTTAGAGGGTTCATCGGTGAGTAAGACATACTTTCTGATGTTTAGTATAAATACAGGTGGCAGGAACCTTTGTCTATTGTATTTGCACTGGTAAACTCTTTAAGTGACTTTATTTATAACTGACAGCTTAAGGAGAGCTAATCAGCAGCCAAGAACTTTGAGAGTCACAATATGACCAATGGATGCAAAAACATGCTTTAGAGCTGGGCAAAGGTGGTCTCTACCACAAGTCACAAACTTTACTGTGATCATTGTGATTCCTCAAGCCATGGAACTCATGGTCCCAACGACTCACACTCAAACACATATCACATTATCTCAGATGTAGCTGGATACATTGAAAACATTTTCCATCACTTTATTTAACATATAAATAGGAGAAAATCTAACTGTCCAAAATTGTCATGAACTGTGAGTTCAAATCAGATACTCTTAATAAATCACTCTTCCCATGTTTTCTTATTGTTCACTCTTCTGATAAGTTGCGCTATGGGAGGCATTCCTACACCCTGCAAACTCAATGTATTGCTGTAACTCTTTACCTGCTAGTCAGGACAACTCCAGAAGCAAACCAATGCAGATTGGGACTCTTTTTCTCCTCAAGAATACCTTCAGGACCTTTGTTTTGGCCTTGAAATGTGGCTATCTTCTAAATGACCTTTCCTACAGAAAAGCTTACAAATGTTTCCGAAATGTTGGCTCTGCCAAAAGTTTTAATATAGATAGCCCAAACCTTCATGATTAGACATACAGCAAATAACAAGAAGTTTCACAAACGAACATGGAGTGAATAAATGTATTTTATATTTTATATTTTGGCATGCATAAACATAGAAACAATGATTGTGTGACATTCAGACAAGACAAGATAAAGATAAAAGAATTAGTTTCCATATGTCAAATATTGTTAATTATTATTCTGTAAAGAAGCTGTTTTTTGATTGAAACTTGTATAATTGTGGAGAGCTTTGACAGAATTAGGAGCAAAAGGGATCCTTGCTCCAGAGCCTTGTTGCCAAAATGTCTTCAAATGCCTTTGCTGATTTCCAGAGTCACAATGTTTTGTAGTCTGTATGAAATACCCAAGAGGTACTGTTCTTCATTCTCAGCACTGGTGCAGCCACGGTATGCAGTAGACTCATTAGCAGGTGCCCCTATGGAGAACAGATCCAGAAATCACAACTATGCATTTAAATTGCAAATTATATAGCACTTACTACCCCAGTTGAGGCGTTGAAGCATGTGCTGAGTTTGAGCACTGAGTTTGGCATCAGACACCCTTAAACAGACTCCACGGATTGTCATTTCCCAAATTTTACTGCAGTGATGGCTGGAATTGCAGAAAGGTGGGATATCTATTTGAATTCTGATCCACCGAAATGCCTGCACAGCAATTAGTGGGTGATGCAGATGAGTTCACCACTAGAACTAATAGTGAGAGGGAAACTACAGAACCATAGGCAGTGGCACTGCCTTATCCACACCCAGCACATAGCCAATTATAGAGACATATCCTTCCCTTAAGGGATTTATATGATTATCATCTCCAGCTGCGAGGGAAGAGCTGCCTCTGACCAGTTGTTTTTTTTTTATCCTGATGACGCAGTACCTCAGATTCTCTCTAAGGCAATGGAAGTATGTAAGGGAGAGTTGTATATCACCAAAGTGACTGTTGATCAGCTCTTCAGATGGTTTTGTCATTGATAATCCTATTTATTATTATCTGTGCCCACTTCTGTAGTCAGTGACATGGTCTGTATTCAGAAAGTATAATATTAAGGACAGTAAGTGTTGGAAATGACCATCTTCTGCATTTAGTACTCCCCGATATTTGCCTGAACTGTCTTTGTTAAATATAGAACTCGAGTCAGTTCAGTTCAGTTCAGTTCGTTTTTTATTTCGATAATTAAAAATCATCATAAAAATACATGGTAAACAGTGCATAAAATGTTATTAAATTAAATTACATTTCTGAACATTACGCCTATTTGAAAAAGATTAAAACATTGACTGGGCACATTGTACATGGATCATGATTCAACGACAAAGTTTGTGCTAAGGTTAATTTCTTGTGTTTCTTAATCTAACAGCTATTTTTAGAAAACTTGAAATGGCGCACAGGGTATACGTATCATTTGATTTTTGTAGAAACAACAGGGCTGCTTTCGCATGTCGTATTTTCTGGCTTTTAAGTATGTGGACCAGAAATCGACGCCTAGGCAATTGATAAAATGGACATAAAAGTACAAAATGAAGGGTGTCCTGCGGAGACCTATTGTCGCAGCCGCAGGCACCCTTCTGCTCAATCATTACAGTAAACCCCGAAGGATAGGCTAAAATATTAGGTAAAAGATTGAGCCTAAAACGACATATTAAAAATCTGTCCTGTTGATTATACATTAAAAACAGATAGGGTTCCATGCCCACCCCGTTGTCTACTAGGCTTTGCGCAGTTACTGATCTCTTAAGTATCCCCGCTTTTAGTCTGGCAGCTGCAAAGCTTTCTAATATCAGTTTCTTCACTGTCATTTTACAATTGTTTGTAATCAGTGCGTGATCAAAAAACAAATGAGACTGGTGAATAGTTGTCAGAGTAACATTAACATATTTCAACCAGGGGATTTGGAGTGCATTGTCCCTTAGCAGACAGTCTTTTGCAATTTCCCTGGTTAATTCAGCCTCTGGGTTGGTCCATATTCTAATCCAAGCAGTGATAGGCCTAATCTTCACCTCGTCCGAGATGTATCCCATCCCCAATTCTTGGTGTACAATGACTGAGGGGGTAGATTGTGGAAATTTGAGGATTCTACGGAAGAACTTGTCTTCTTCAATTTGTAGTTTTGTCCGGTCCTTGAATCCCCACACCTCAGCTCCATATACTGCTTTTGACGTGGTGATCGAACCATAGAGGGTCATTATTTGTTCAGGACACCACCGGCCAAGTCTATCCGCAAAACTTAAAATTGCCCCATTGGAGGATATAAGCTTTGAGAAATGTTCTTCCACTAGAGCTTTAAAGTGCATGTCACTATCCAACAAAAGGCCCAAATAGGGAAAGGCGTTAACCGTTTCGAGAGTATGTGTCCCTATCTTGAACACTGGTTTCTTGGCTGGTTTTTTGCCGGCCACCATGACAAAAGACTTTTTTAGATTCACTGCAAGGTCCAGGTTTGCCATAAACTCCACAAAGCCGTTTACCAGGTGTTGTAGACTCCTCGGTGTGCGGGCCAGCAACACCGCGTCGTCCTCGTACAAAAGTACTGGGATTTGCCGCGATCCTACTCTTGGGCAATCCTGGGCAAGGGAGATGAGGGAGCTTTCTAGTCCATTGATATATAACGAAAAAAGAAACGGAGCAAGGATGCAACCTTGCCTTACTCCTCCTAAGCAAGGGAAAGCTTCCGTGCGACCCCCCTCTGGGCTAAATCTCACTTTAGCCGTAGTGTTCCAATGGAGCTCTTTTAGGATGTTGATGAGCTCCACTTCCATGCCCATCGTGACCATCATCGCCCATAGTTTACTTCTGTTCACATTGTCGAATGCGGCTGCCAGGTCCATAAACCCGATATAAACATTGCCCTTGCTGGCTTTGGTATATTATAGAACTCTAGTCAATTTACTCCTGCCACCAGTAGTAAAGTGCTTATGCTCCCCCTATTAAAATGTTGACATTGGTATACACCTGATTCACATTTATCTTATCTATAAGTCCCTAGCATATGGTACTGAGTGTATCTCAGGCTTGTTAAATGCTTCAAGTGGGCCTTGCAGCACCTATTATGCCATGACCGAGCCACCCTCTCTCCAGGCAAACTATTGTAGCCTGGCTGTGTAGTTTTAAACTCACAATTCTGCCTTCAAATATAAACCCTTTTGACAAGTCAAAACTATCCTTAATATATATTAATAGGTTACCTCTAAGTAGGCTTTAAAGCCCATGAGGCAGGGTGCAGGAATCTAAGGTATAACATGTAAAAGACTGCGAAATAAAGCCCAAAACATTTTTTCACTGTAGCAAGCTATTTGGTCCATTGGAAAATATTGGGTTACGTTATTACATATATATTAATGCTAATTTAGCTTTGGAATTATCTAGAAAAAAAATTAAAGATCTCTTTCTGTTAATCAAAAAGCAATTCCATGGTGAAATCTACTTTTGTATAATTAATAAAGAAAATGTACTTTTAGAAAGTTTCCTTTTCCCTGTATAAAGCCAATGGAAGCTAATCTGCATTTTGCTCTCACACCTTTGAAAGCCAGTAATTATCATTTGAATGAGTGGGAGCTTGCTCCCAACAGGGACAAATGGCCTTGGGTATGGGCAGGTGTTGTTGATGTACCCTTGACAGGGCAGTTTGTGGGATGCACCTAGGAACTTGATTAACTTCAGAGAGGCCTACTCTGCCCCAAGCAGATGTAGCTAACCCCTAGGCCTTCACTATTCCTTTGTCCCTTCAGCCAGGACGGCCCAAATCACATTGGACTTCTTGTCAACTTCACAGTGTCAAATCCTGCTGGAGTGTCAAGAACTTCTTGACAGGTGGGATGGGGTTTTAGATATGATCCTTGAGGGTGCATTTCTATGGGCAACAGCTCAAATAGAAAATACTTCTTATGCATCCACTGTCTGGCTGATGTTGAACCCTGCTTTGTTCTACTAGATTTCTGTTTTTTGGTTTCATGAGGGTACATGGACTGCCTAAAACTGAATTTTCATGTTAGATGTGGGAGGACACTAGATTTACAATGAAAGACTCCACAAATACTCCATCCCTTATAACCCATATTCAATACTGCCATTTAAGGTTGTCCCATTGTTAGCAACTGGCTGTATGATGGAACCACACATGCATTTAGCACCTATGCCTTTACAACAAAGTCACTACCCCAACTGCAACACTATCATGTGTTCCTTTACCATGCAAGTGATTACAATGAATTGCTATCGGGGAGTTCTGGACATTGGAATATTATCAATTACAATTTTAACTCCAGTTTATGTATACTTAGGGAAGGTGTTGGCTTTAAAATCCAACACCAGTCCAACACCACGTTCTTTAACGTTAGACTTTGTAATGACTTGTGTGGTAAAAGAAGGTGTGGTGACATCGCAGTGGTGGTAGTGACTGAATTCTAAAGGCAAGTTGTGTTTCAGCCTTTGTAGTAAAGGATATTTACCTTAGCAACCTGGTATTTTTCCCTCGCCTCAGAAATTGTATAAGAGTTGAGTGGCTGTAAGAAATATCCTGTTTAATCTTTAATGTGTTGCTCGTTCAGGTCTTTGATGCTGATTTCAGGAAATCTTGGCTCATGTTTTGTATAGTCCTTACTGACAAGTGTTACTCCTAAACTTTGGTCTTGAAGAGAACGCAGATGCTGCTTATACGGTTCCAGCAAAATGTATTCTGTTTATCCTAAAGTGCATTTTCTATTGAATTCCGATTTTGTCAATTGATGAGCTACTTAGGAAAAGTATTTCTAGATTACATTTTTGAAGCATTAAGAAGTTAATTCTTTTGGACTAGAACTTGTCTCTTTTTAAACCAAATGTCCTAATTCCAAATATCTGATCTGAGCTCTAAGACCATGTTATTTTTGTATCTGTGAACTTTCTTTAGATAGCTAAGGTATATTGTTCAGTCTGTATGGAGAAAATGTTCAGTTTTTGCCATACATCCTTGTTTCATCAAAGATAAATATTGAACAATTGGTCGAAAAGTCCCCCTCCTTCCGATCATGAAGAGGACTTATCCTGTGGGCTCTTTGAATGATATGGGTGACAAGAATAACACAATAAGTAAGGGGGAGGAGTTACTAGTTTTTATGGGGATATTTTCTCTCTCCATACCTATGTATTTAGTCATTTAAAATAGCCTTGGTTCGATTATGAAAGGCAGATGCCTTTGATGACCACAAGTTTCCATCTGAAGGAACATTACCAGCATTTTTGAGGCATTAAGATATGCATTAAGTTATGTGCACATTGCCACCTTCACAGACCAGGCTGATCAATCCTACATTTCAGACAAAATATGCCCCTTTGGTAGAGCACCATCACATTTTGAGTGATATACAGAAACTACCTATTGATGGTCATTCTCATTCTTTTATATGGCCTTTAATAATTCCTTGAAAGGTTAGGGCTAAGGGTCCTTACCCTTAAGATTAAAGCATTAGAAACCACTTTGTGCAAAATGTACTGACTATGTGAGATGGAGGGAATGGATTTGTACATATCTCACTGCTGTGCAGTAAATTATTGTCAGCACATAGAGATCAAGAGGAAAGGAATATAAAAATCACCTCTATTTTGAGGCACCTACCAGGTAGACGAAATGTGGCTGCCATGTAGATACAGTTGATTAGCTCTCCAACACATTCAACAACTCCAACGGGCTCACAGGTCAGGGCACCATTCACATTACAGTTGGGGCACTTCACTCCATTCAGAGTTCTGTTTATGGGTGTAACTGTACAATGCATAATGGAAAAGTAGATCTTTGTAGATTCTGAGGTTTTGGTTACACATGTCTCAATATGCAATATATTCCGTAGAGCAGCATTTGTCAAACTGTGGTTCATGAACCAATTTTTGGCAGATCATAGAAGTCCTGGTATATGTTACATTTAAATCTTGTGCCTAATTTGTACTTCACTCCTCCCCATTCCTGATGTTCAAAATACTGTGTTTACAAGGGAGAGGTTTGGCACCTTGGCCAGGGTGACTGACTCAGGAATCTGGGGATCACGGTTCGATCCCCGGGGCCGGCGGCAGATTAGCCTAACACCATGTGACTCTGGGCAATAGCTTGCTTAATCTTCCCAACTGCCCCCAGCACCTAGAGACCCTAACGGGTGATGGTTCGTGCTTTACAAATGTGGATTATTATAAATGTTGATTACAAAGTAAATGCAACATGACACCAGCTGATAGGCATGCTCATTTTCCCAGTGTTGTGTCTGTTCACAGCTTTGTCCTATTTAAATCATGTTACAGCAGATTAATCACAGACATAGTTCGAAGTTTTCATATCTCCCCATGTCCAATGAAAACAAAATAGTCAAGTATGTTTACCACATTTTGCAAATTAATCACAAGCTTTCAGTGTGAGTGACTCTGGCTCAGTCCAACTGGCCTTTTCGCAGGACTGCCCTGCAAGTAATTAAAATAAATTGCCTACATAGCTAGGTTCTGCTCTGGCTCTGAGCAGAGGCGTGTGCGGCTGACAAAAGAAGGACATTGCAGGATGCAGCCCCAAACTCTGGCCAAGGCAACTGATCTGCCAAAACAACAAAAGCAGATCCTGCAAATTTGTCAAGGTTAGGAGCACTGTGCATCATTTATTTAAGGAGTTAGAATTTAGTTTCTGTGCCAACAGTATCGGAAATAAACTGTACCCACATGCTATTGTCTGTAATACAAGTTGAAGAAAACCCATGAGGCTTAAAAACCAGATTATGTTCTTCCAGATTCTGCATAATCATGCCATAGTTCAACTCCTTGACAATGCACACGGCGGTTCCATACACCGGCCAGCAGAGGTCATTATTGAAGGCAGCCTATTTCTTTCTTTAAAGCAAAAATCACCCCTGCTTCATGTCCATTAAAGCTAGGTGGGTTGCAAATGTCTGTTGTTCTAAAAATATGTTTGTGTTTCAAAAAGGTTTGGTAAGCACTGCTGTAGAGGAATGAAAGAGTTCTAAATGAGCAATGCAAAGGCTGGAATATAATATTGATACAAACAGACATCACAATGCTACCAAATCTAGGATATTTTTACTGCATCACCTCTAGCTTTTAGACAATGGAAGCACTGGCATTGGAGCTTAGTTGGTGCAGCTAGTGATGCAAAGAAAATATAGGAACATCTGCAACACACAATCAAGATCCACATTCACTTACGAACGGAGGCCCATGATACATTCCCTCACCAGTAAATGTCAGTTTGAGAGAATAACTCAACCGCAGGTTCTCTACCAGTGTCAGTATCAACAAGAGAACTACTGGATAAGATAAGAACTGCTATTAAGTGGGGATGGGCGGAACTTTCGGAATTTCACTCTGTGGGGTTACATGAAAACTCTGTGAGATTCAGCGAAGTTCTGAAAACAGGCAGAAAGGAGCATGTCAAGCTGCTTGTGCTGATTTTTATGGACAGAAACTTGTTCCTACCTGAAATATCAGTGCAAAGAGCACCAAATGGTGCAGCAGAGGGCGCTGCATCTCAGGTTGATTTTGCTGCTTCTGAAGTAGCTTTTCTACTAGAGCGCCTGCTTTTTCACCGTGACTGGTCCCGAGCACCCGCATTGGGAAAAATGCACTGGGTGTCCACCTAGCTCCCAAAAATCATGCTAGGGATGCCAATTCTCACTTACGCTTGCAAATGTACCATCGATGAGCCACACGTGAAAAGAACTACGAGGAATATTATCAAGGAGGGTGATAAAAGATTATCGCCGCTTTAGCAGACGTTTTCGGCCGCTAAGCGGCGATAATTCTATTGCCGTATTAGCAAGCTGTCGCTAACAGCAGTTAGCGACAGCTTATAGGCAATAGCGAGCGGTTGGGGCCCCACTTTGCATGTCAGCGATATTCATCGCTAATGACATGCAAAGTGGGCGTACCCAACCTGTTAGCGACTAAAAACAATCGCTAACATCGCTATCGCCTATTATCAACGCAGGCGTAGCAATGAAAATATTCGCGCCAAGCGCGAATATCTCCAAAAGCTAACGCCTGCCTAGACCAGTTCTTAGCCATTATATCCAATGGGACGTGGATATTATGGCTAAGACCGTATTGGCGTTAATGCGTGAATATCGCTGTATTGTCAGCAATATTCATGCATTTCGCTGCTATTGCCGGATATTTTATCGCTTTAGAGATAAAGGTTGCTAATAGCACGTTATCTCTGCGATAATATCCGGCGATGCTTGGCGATAAAAAAAATATTTGCTAAGCCCATTTAGCGATAAAATTTGCTGGTTGTTGGTAATATGCCCCTGCGTCATGTTTCGGAATTTGGCCAGAACTCTGTATTGCATGAGTAACACAGAATTGCCACAACTCCACCAACTCCGCCAGTGTGGCAGGATTTATCGCCCACACCTACTATTGAGCTAATGCATGCCAAACTACATAGACAGAATAATAGATTCCAACCCCAAAGAAAAGAATTAAAGAACTTACCCAAGAAGGCCAATAACCACACAGACAACAACACCAATATACCCTGTACAGGGACTAGGGAGAATGCCACACAACCACTCAAATATGAAAGAGGATATGCAAAACACTAGCTACAAAACTGCTACAAATTGCACCATATGACAAGCGTGGAGAATCATGACGCGCGCACTTAGGACCCGGCCTCTCCGGACCCCACCCGCTCCTGGTCTCTGGTGATTGGTCAGGCGGACGGCCCAATCGGCGTCCGACCGACCCATTTCCACTCTGGCGATATCACATGACCCGAGGGTCAGGGGGTGGAGACTCTGGGCCTATTTAGGGTCAACTCCCTGTGACTGGGGTCTCTGTTCCCGCTATCACTCCTGGATTCCTGACTGCATGCCGGCTCCTGGCCTTTCTCGAGACCCAGGCCGGCTTTCCGAAATTCCAGAAGCAGAAGGACTGAGCATCGTTTGTGTAGCCAGGTAAGGGGTCGAGTGCCACGGGGGCCTCGTGGGCAGCCGTGAGTCACTATGGGTGCAGGGTAGTGTCGCTGCCTTACGGGGCTTACGGCTGTGTGCGGGGTTCTTCGTGGTACGGGCTCCTGCCGGGCGGCGTGAACGGTGCTTAGGGGTGTGGGAACAGGGAACTCAGGGCGCGTTAGGTGCTATAGCGAGGTAGTGCGAGGCACGCAATAGTTGGCATGGCGCCAAAAAAGGGTGGACAAAAGCGAAAGGACTCTGAACCTGAATTAGCGCAGATTATGAAATTGCTGCTAAAAAAGTTGAGCAAGGAGACCCACGATAGCGGGGACGAGAGTGATTCTTCCCAGGGGGAGCAGCCCAAAGTAGTAGAGCGACCGCGCAGGGGGGTGCGACCACAGGCGGCTTGTCCTCCAGTAAAGAAGAAGGCCAAGGCGCAGCCAAAAGGGAAAGGGATGAAGAATAGGCCTAACCCTGCTGGGGGGAATCAGGACGAGGGATCAGTAGGTCCCGTCCCCACTCCTCCTCCAGATGCAGAACGGGTCTTTCCTTCAGATCCTGAGCCGGGTGCGGACACACCAGCAGACCCAGTGGGGTCAGTTTTGTCTGAGATTAGGGAAGCGCTTAGGGCGTTGGCGCCTGGAGGCGCGGTACCATTAGTTACGGTCCGTCCTTCCCTCATTACAAACCCGTACAATGTCTGAGATCCTCAGGGGCCAACCTTATGAAGATCCCGAGGTTCAAATACAAAACCAGGGGTGGAAAAACCTTCACAGTCCTGGCAGCAAGGGCTTGGAACAACTTGCCCGTAAATCTCAGATTGATCGAGACTGAGAGTCTCTTCAGGAAACAACTGAAGACATGGGTATATCAGCAATCAGATACCTATGTATTGGCAGCTATTTAGATCTTTCACCACCTATCTCCCACACGCATGCTCAGCGCCAAGATGCTCCTTCCGGAGCGAAAGTTTGCGCTTTACAAATACCCACAAATATCAAATAACAAATATCAAATATCCGGCACCACTCCCGCCGCAGCCGGTGGCCGCAGTGGTAGCCGTTAGCAATCCATTGGATAGCTTGCTGGCGTCAGTTTCCTCCCTAGTGGGCCAATTATCAGCCCCTGAAAGGGTATTAGAGAGAGCGAGCGCTGGGGCGGCAGCACCGTGGGTGCCTCCGCAGGTCACAGAACAGGGCGTATTGCAGGATGTTCAGAGGCAGTTGGCGCTTTTAGTCGAGTCGCGTAAAGCGTTGACCACCGTAGCGATTGGAGCACAGCCCCCCGCGACAGCGATAGCGGTGCCACCTACAGGAGGTAAGCCTGGTGACACTGCGCTAAGGAGCAGCGAGGTGGGAACTAGCCAGGGGAACGTGTTGTCCCAGTCAGGGATGTTAGCTACGCATGTTAGTACGGAAATGCGGGAGAAGATTTGGAGAGGTGCCTACGTGAATATATTCTCTCAGGCCGAAGAGGCGGGAAGAGATTACAAGGACAGGGATGGGAGGGATAATTTCTTCCGAGATCGGAGACCTAGGATAGAGGAGACTATAACCAATTGGTTGTTCGGCTTTCACGTCTATGTTACGGTGTTGTTGGAAAAAAGGCCGGAGTTGGCGATTCCGCTGGTGTTTTATACTAATAAGATTGTAAAGGCGCACGCCACTCATGGCGGTTCTGCCTGGCTGACATACGGTAGGGAGTTTCGCTGGGCGAAGGAAGAAAACCCCTCCATTTGTTGGGATCAGGTTGAGGTCAATGCTTGGTTAGAAAGCATAAGCAATAGGGAACACCCGGCTAGGCAGCCCTTTCGGACTTCCCAGGGAGGGCCGGGCGAGAGAGAAAGGTACATGCTGGGCATTCAATGGTAAAGGGTGCACGTGGCCCCCGGGGCAGTGCAAGCTCAAGCACGCATGCGCCTACTGCGGTCACCAGTCCCATCCTGAGTCAAGGTGCAATAAGAAATCCAAAGAGCGAGGGGGCAACCCCCCTAAGGATATCAAGCCTCCCCAAGCCTAATCTGCCTACTCCTGTTGACATTGAGAAACTGATCTTTTGGTTGGGCAGGTATCCATATAGGGCAGCTGCCAGGATGTTGTTTGAAGGTTTTTCCAGCGGTTTTCGTATACCAGCATCGCATGTCCCTCCTATTTCCCAGTGTAGGAACCAGGTTTTGGCAAGAACCCATCCTTCAGTAGTGGCCACAAAGGTAGAGAAAGAGCGGGCCTTAGGCCGAGTAGCAGGCCCATTCCCGGCTCCTCTCTGGGAGAACTTTGTCTGCTCCCCTTTAGGAGTGGTCCACAAAAAGGAGCCGGGACAGTTCAGGATGATCCATAACTTATCCGCACCAAAAGGTGCATCGGTAAACGATGCCATAGACCCGGCGGTGTGCTCAGTGAAGTACTCGTCCTTTGATGCCGCGGTTCAGAAAGTGAGGGAGCTAGGCCGAGGGGCGTTACTGGCAAAAACCAACATTGAGTCAGCATTCCGCTTGTTACTGGTACACCCCAAGGATTATCATTTGTTAGGCATCCAGGTCCAACAGCAATTTTATTACGAAAGATGTATGCCTATGGCTTGTGCGGTCTCCTGCAAGTACTTTGAGACCTTTAGCTCCATGCTGCAATGGGTGTTTTCGCAAAAGTCAGGATGTACGGATGTGGTGCATTACTTAGACGATTTTATGGTAATGGGTCATGCATCGTCGGATGCCTGCGCGTTGGCCCTAAGCCAGCTGGTGGTGATGTTGAAGGAATTTGGGGTGCCGCTGGCACCGAGCAAGACAGTCGGCCCTGACACGTGCATGTCCTTCCTAGGCATTGAAATTGACACAGTGGCGGGGGAATGTATATTGCCGATGGATAAAGTAAAGGCTTTTTCTGTAGCCATTGAGGCGGCATTGGCATGCCCGAAGGTGACGTTGCACCAGTTACAAGTGCTTGTGGGGCAGCTCAACTTTGCTTTGCGGATCATTCCGATGGGACGCCCTTTCTCGAGGTCTATAGCCAGAGCGATGGGGGGTCTTACCCAGAAGCATCACCGGGTGAGGTTAAAGGCAGGGGTTAAGGAGGACCTCAAGGTGTGGCGGGATTTCCTGGCAGATTTCAACGGGCGGGTGGTGTGGCCCGCGCCGCCGGTGTCCAGTAAAGAACTAGGACTATACACCGATTCAGCTGGTAGTGTTGGTTTTGGGGCAATCTTGGGCCCTGCCTGGTGTGGGGCGGTCTGGCCAGCGGAGTGGCACTTAGCGGGCCTGACTAAGAATTTAGCCTTTTTAGAGCTCTTTCCCATCTAGGTGGCAGTTACGGTGTGGGCAGAGCGCTTCAGGTACAGGGTCGTGACCTTCTGGTCGGATAACATGGCAGTGGTTCAGGTTATCAATTGGCAGGGGGCGACTTGCCCACACGTGCTGAGGTTGCTGAAGTTGTTGGTGTTGGCATGCTTGAAATTGAATTTGACTTTTAAAGCTGCACATATACCTGGTGTTGATAACCATGCTGCTGACGCTTTGTTTTGTTCCAAGTTGCAGGACTTCCGGAGGTTCCACCCGCAGGCGGAAGAGCGCATGACGACGTTCCCTACGTCACTGTGGAGAATTGGAGCCCCGCTTTAGCGGGGCTGGTAGGTGCCGCTCTGAGTGATCGCACCAAACGCGCCTATCAGTCGCAGTTTAATGTTTACAAATCATTTGTTGGACAGTTTCGTGGGGGAAGGGTCTTCTCAACTGAAACGATGTACGCCTTTTTACAGGTTCTGCGGGACCAGGGCAAAACAGTGTCTTATGCTAAGGCTTCCCTGGCGGCGATAGGCTTCTTTGCTAAACTGGCGGGGGAGCGGGATCCTGGGTCTTCATTCTTGATCAGGAAGGCCTTAGCGGGATGGGCCCGATTAGACGGGACACGGCGGGACTGTCGTAGGCCTTTGGATCTCCCGACCTTGATTGATATTTTGGGGGTACTGCTTGTTATTTGCCAGTCACCATTCGAGGGAATCATGCTGGGGCGGCCTTCTGCCTGGCCTTTTACGGGGCCTTCCGCCTGGGTGAGATTGTGGGGGCCTCCAGAGTAGACCACGGGGGGGCCTGCAGCTCAAGTATATCTCCATTTCCCCGGGGGGCCTAGTAGTGCGTTTAAGATGGTCCAAAACAGGAAAGGGGGTCCACATTCAGTTGCGGTCTGCCCCAGGGATAGCAGCCTGCCCCGTATCCCGTATGCAGGCGTACCTAGCCCGACGCCCAGCAGGGGGGGGTCGGCTCTTTTCGTCCACGAAAACGGGGATTGCCTGTCACAATACCAGTTTAAAGCAGTCTTTGGGTTGGCCCTGGGGAACCTGGGACTGGGAGCAGCGGGCTATTCTTCTCATTCCTTTAGGATTGGCGCCGCAACTTTAGCGGCTGGGGCGGGCCTCCCCCCCATCATGGTGAAAGGTGTATGTCGCTGGACCTCTGATTGTTACAAACGATATGCAAGGCCTGAATTGTTGTAATGCATATGTGTGCAGTGTCTAACGGTTCAATCTCTCTCCTTTTTGATTAGTATGCCCGCTTCCGTGGTATGGGTAATCGGGCACTCTTTTGTGCGTCGCGCGGCGGTGCGCTTGCAGCGAAGAGAGGTGGTGAAACCGGCCGCATTGGGCGAGACCGAATTCGTATGGCATGGTGTTGGAGGGATGCGGATCCGACACTTGAGGCGGATCGTCGAGGAGCTCAGGGCACAAGAGCACAAATCGCCGGATTGGATTGTTTTGCATTTGGGAGGCAACAACATGGTCGACAGGGGGCGCTTGGCTGTCAAGGAAGCCCTACTAGCGGAGTTTGCCCGGCTGGGGCATGTGTTCCCATCAACGAAACCAGTCTGGTCTGGCATGATATCACGCAGGGCATGGGGCCCAGGAGTGCGTCCTAGATCTTTGAACGTCTCGGTGAGGCGATTAAACGGCGAGCTAGCAAGGTTGTGCTCAGTGAAGGTCCGCTTGCTCTACCTCCAGCACCGGATGATTTCCGGAGAAGCAATGTACCACCAGGATGGGGTGCATTTGTCGGACTATGGAACTGATACGTTTATCCAAGAACTCTGGTCATTTATCCTGAACGCAGCTGGGGAGGGTGTCAGACCTGTGGGCCTTGGCCACCCTTGTGGCGGAGAAGAGACCTGCGATCAGTAAATAGTGGCTAAACAAGATGGATGGGAGGCCGCTTGCCAGGCTCTATAGGCCAGCTCTGAGGGGGGATATGGCAAGCTCTCCACTGGGAGGAAGTGACCACCGGCTGGGGAGGCTAGGGCGACAGATTTCGAGCCTCCCGGGCGACCCTGGGCAGCCTGGTGGTTGAGAGGTGGGCCCCGGTAATGGCGGACAAGGACAGAAGGGGGGGACCCACCACTCTAAGGGGCAGGTGCACGGCACTTGGCGTAGGATACCCAGTTGCGAGATGCGAACCAGATGGTGTTCCTCCCTTAGGGTTGGGAAGGTGATGGAGCTGATATGCTCATGGAGCTGATTTGCTCATCGAGCTGATATGCTCATAAATGTAGTTATGTTATAACTTGTGATTTGATATGCATGTTATTGCTTGTCATGCTTATACAATGTGTGAATAAACATGGCCTTTTAACCCCACCTGAATCTCTGGTGATTTCAAATGTGGGGATCTTGCATGTCTAGGGTTGTTGGGCGGCGGGGGCATATCTGGCGGGTACGGGTCCTATAAGGACATGCCTATCGGTCTATAATCACAAAAAGAAAACAGTTGATCTGAACTACATCTAAAAACCCAACAGAGCACGAACAAGAGAGTGCAGATTGTCCCGGTCCTTCAAAGCCAACTGATGGTCATCCTATAGCTAAAGCAAGTGTCAGAGTTAGTTAACCCTTCCTTGAATGAGAAAACTGGTATTTTAAAAGAGCTGCTCTGAAAGGAGTAAAGGAGGTTAGAATAGCATTGCTTGTTATCACCATTTGTCAAAAACTGAAACTCACATGGACTGTAATCGTTCACCTTTGTGAACAAAATACATCCCATCAAAATACATACCCATCAAAAATGGCACAGCCACTCAACAGACACTGATGGCAGATGTGTACTCCTTCCTTTAAAATGGATGACTCCCCTTTAATACCAAGGAAAGCTTTTCAACAGTGTTCACATATTAATCTGTAAAGTTTTATTCAGCGCTGATGTGTGACCGTGTTGTCACTTAGGTTACTTCACGGGATCCTGTTCCAAGCAATGGGCATATCCTAGGCCAAAAAGAATATGAGATCTGGCATCCAAATATACTACATCACAAGAGACATGAACACATCATAAGGAAAACAGCTAAGTAGGATTACCACCAACAAACAAGCAATCAGCTCTGCATCCCAAAACACACAGACACAGAACATACACAGAGTAACACCATTGAATGGTAGAAACTCCTGCAAAACTAGATGAATGAGCCTGGAACAATTAACCTATTCCCCTAACACATACTGTCTTAGATAAACAACCTTCAGATGATCGATCCATTATAAAAAAGAAATATCACAAAACAATAGTCAGAACAACCGCCCACCAAAGTACTGCTGGAAAATTAATAGCAGGAACCAATAATATCCAGACCTCAACAACAACATGAAAGAAAGATAAATTGAGTTTTACAGCTAAATGAGTAGGATCAGCTGGAACAGGAAATAAGCACTCCTCTAACAACAACACAGACATCTACAAGAAAGCTACCACTATTCTTCAAACAGAACAATTGGAATTTTCCTTAAAGGTTATTGTAAGATAATTGTATATACCTCCTACCCTTTAGAAGCAAACCTATAGATCACAAGACAGTGGAACTAAGGGACTAAGGTCTGGTCTAAAAGAATGCTTTACTACATGCAGAATCAAAATAAAGGTTAATTTATGTTAATTAAAGATAAAAAAAAGCAAAACATAGATGCTGTGGTATTGTGAGACTATGTGCCCTAGGACAGGTGCAGTTTCGTGCCGACTCAATTAGAATTAAGGCATCTGTAATAGAGCTCTGTTTGTGGCAAATTCCTTTGCATGCTCCGGGGCTGGGGAGGCCACTACAACTGGCAATGGGAAGATGTGGCCCAAAGAAACAAGACTGCTCTCCCTGAATGTTTTTAACGCAACAGCAACTGCATGTGTGTACCACCTGCACCCAAATAGGTGAGAAACAATTTGAAGGTGGGGTGTGAGGAGTTAAATCCCCGTTCTAGCCCATATACAGCCCTGGAAGAAGGCGAAGGCCCTGCAAAGAGCTCATTTTGTAAGTCTATGAGAAACCCAGGTTAAGGCAAAAATAAGAGATACTGCATCGCATAATAGCACCGATCCGCCATCAATACAATGAAAAATGCAACAGGCAGTAACAACTAGGTCAATTCTAAAAGTTTAATGCAACATTGACCAATTGGGAGAAATGGAACTGTGACTCACCGGTAAGAAAGAAGAGGACGATCTATGATCACAGATGGAGTGTAATGACTCAAGTGCAAACACACGGCCAGCGCTTGCAGAAGTTATAGGTTAAGATGAATAACAGCAGTAGAAAAGAGCGCAATGTACAATGCAGCTGTGTTTTTGAAACAACAACCGCCATATAACACCGCCAAAAAGCAGAGATTTTGCGTACAAAGTTCAATCCAATGCCAAATGTGAACTATGAAAGGTAAATTTTCAATCAAGTGAGACCGCAAGTTGGAGAAACAATGGATGAGCTTGTTGAAAGACTTTCTGTGCTAATCAAACACCGTGAGTTTAGTGAATTTAATGATAAAGAAACCATACACCTTAGAGCAATTGATGGCTGTCTTTCAGAGTCTTTCAGAAGATGCTTGTTAAGAGAAGCACTCAGTTTGGAAAAAGTACTAATGGCTATCAAGGTAAAATGAAAGATTAGATCAACAAGCTGCTTATCTGGAATCTGGTACAGCGAAAAATCAATCTGCATTTGTCATGAAAAGCACGTGCAAGTCCCAAATAGAAGCATGAAAGTCAAAGTCTTCAAAGAGGAAATGGTTGTTTCTGGTGCAGGTTTTCAATTACCCATGAAGGCAAATGAACAGTCATCGGGCAGGTGGCAAAGGTTGCAAGAAATAAAAACACTTCATAATGGTTTACAAAGCAAAAGAGAAACCAACTATGTGAAGGTAAGAAGAGAAAATGGATGTCATCAATTTCCAGAAGCATTTTTGCCATGCCCACAAGGCAAAAAGGTATCATCAGTTAGTACAAGAAGAAACCAGACAAAACTAATCATCATCAAGTTCATCTTACAAAGGATCGACAACATCATTATCAAGTGCCAGTGAAGAAGATGGATGTGTAATGATGGTATTGACCAAGGAAATACAGGTACAAGTAGGTTTGGCTGCTTGCAAGGAAGAACAAAAGACAAAGTAAAACCACCAAATGATTTCATTTGGAAAATGCCCTAAAATAACAATAAAAGTAAAGGCTTGCCCCATAACCTTTATCATAGACACTGGTGCATCACTTAACACCATGCCAGTCAAAAGGTATACAAGTGGTCAGCTTCTAAACTGTTGCAAATTCAAGGGTCATTTACAGTGGCAAAGCAGAATCAGTGCTAGCACTGATTCACTGTCTTCAAGGAACTTCGTAAAGTGCATGCCTACTTAGTTTTTCCACTGCCACTGACATGAGACTGATAGCTCTGAATTACAATCTCCACACTCAATCTGAAATTGGGAGTCAGTTTCCGTTGTTGCTTCATGAACTAGGCTCAAAACAATAAAGATGTAACTTCACATTTATGGGAACATTCACCCTGTTGCCCAGTAATAGCACAAGGTTGCTTTTAACTTGAAAAAAACATGGAGAAAGAACCTGAAACGGTGTTGAAGCATAACATCACTGAGCACACCACCAGTCCTACACCTTAGTTTTCACGCATAGTGGTTGTTCTAATAAAGGACAGTGGAGGTGCAATGAGCATCTGTGTTGCCATTCAGCACGTTAACAATGCAATTGAGAGAGAAAGACATCCTGGTCCTCACTTGGCGGGCATGATCATGCAACTGAACAGTGCCAAAGTCTTCTGCCGACTTGACCTGAACAATTCGAGTTGGTAGAGAATTATAGGAACATCACAACTTTTTTTACTCATATTGGTTTGTTCAGATACAAAAGGTAAGTTTTAGAGTGTCATCTGCTGCAAAAATATTTCAGGATGTCATAAGCCAAATAATTCAACCTGGCATGCATGCTTTTACTTACAGTGGTGACATACTTGTATTTGGAGCAATGCAAAGTTAGCATGACAAAGCTCTTACCAAGTGTGCCAGTTACTTACTGATGCAGATTTCAGTCTGAATGCAGAAATAAGTTAGCTTCACAAGGCCAAACTAAAATTCTTTGGGCACATATTCTCTGATGGGGGAAGGACTCCTGACCCAGATAAAGTGCCAGCGCTGTCAGCTGCTTAACTCACCACAAAATGTCACAAGCTGCAATCCTTCTTAGGAATGACCAGTTAATACTCAAGGTACATTAGTGACTTTGCTACTGTGAGTGGCAATTGAAAATCTAGAACATCCAAAATGTCCCTTTCCAGTGGTCTGCTGAATGTGATCAAAGCTTCAAAAGAATAAAACCTGCAATTGAGAATGCAACCGAGATTTGCCTAGTTTGACTCCGAGTTACAGACTGTGATCACAATCCTTGCTCAACCTAATGGTCATCTGAATGCTCAGAGACATATGGTGACCTATGCCAATTAAAGCCTGTCTGACACAGATAATGACTAGTCTCAGAGGGAGAAGGAGACTCTGCTTGTAGTGTGGGCCTGCAAACATTTTCATGTGTTTCTATTTGGAAAAGTTTTCACTATCCTTACAGCTCTGCTAACTATTTTTGGATACCCTAAAGATAAGATGCCCCATCATATTAATAGAAGGGGGTTGTGACAGCTAGAGTATGACTATGCAATTGAACACAAGCCAGGTAAAGATCAGAAACCTGCTGATTATTTTTCACGATCACTGCTACATCGTCACAATTTTGACTTCCAAAATGGCTAAGGAGTACACTAACTTCTTTGTGAGGTCTAGCATGCCTGCAACCCTATACATAATTTCAACTCAATCATGGATAAAGAGTGCTTGAACTTTTGCTGACAATGTTAAATTTTAAAACTTTTAAAATGTACAAGATGAATTATGCCTGACCAAGGAAGGTGTGAGAGGCATGAGAATAGTCATACCTTTGAGCCCAACATAGGAAGTCACTGAGCTACCCCATGAAGGACATTGTGGCATTATAGCCACCAAAAGAGCTTTAAGAGACTGAGTCTAGACTGGCAAGTTGAGAGGGAACTAAAATACTGTCATATTTGCAAATGCCTTTCCCCAAAGTGATGCAGCATCCATTGACAATGTCTGACCTTCCTGCGGAGGCTTGGAAAAGGGTTGCAGTTGATTTCTTTGAGCCCTTCTGAAACAGGCATCTCATGGTAGTCATTGATGAATATTCAAGTTTTCTTTTAGTACCCCTATTTTTAAGAAGAGCCTTCCGACCGCTTGAACACACAAGAACATTGCGGTCATCCTCAGCACATTTACTCATGGTCCCCCGTACAAGAAGGGCCAACTGGGGCGACAAACGCTTCTCAGTGGCAACAGCCATTTTGTGGAACACACTCCCTCTACACATCAAGTGTGCTCCGACCCTTCTGAATTTCAGAAAGAAACTAAAGACCTGGTTGTTCCCTGCCTAAACCTCCATACCCCTCCCCCCCCATGAGAGTTCTGCATCTACAGCGCCGAGACACCCAAGGGTATTTGCGCGCTTTAAAAATTGCCAAATAAATAAATAAATAAAATAAAATAAATCATCAACAACCTCAAGCGACTGGATGAGATTTTTGGAGTGTGAACTATCTCCACCATTCTCAAATTTGACAATGGTCTGCCTTTCAATAGCAAACAATTGAAGGAGTTTCAAGTCAGGCTAAATATAATGCATCAAAAGAGTACACCTCTGTAGCCCAGGCCAACATTGTTGTGGAATGAATTATGGGAACCCCGTGAAGGGTAATTCAATGAGCATTAATGGAGGGGTTTGAGTTTAACCAAGCTGTGTGTTAAGCCCTCCTTGCTTATTGTTTAACTCCTCACTCCACAACTGGTGAGAGTCTTGCTACCTATCTATTTCTGAAAGCCATCAGAACCAAACTGCCTCATTGGACAGTAGACCGATCCTTGAATGCTGATAAGGTTTGGGTCATAGACACTGCTCAAAAGTGGTTGATGATAACATATGCTGATTGGTGTCGATACGCCCAGGAAACAATCTTTGATTAATGTGCTTGATCCATGTCAAGCAGTAACGAAGGCGGGAAACAGACAATACAGACTGCTGTCTATCCCTTGAGGGCTGTGACATGGAAAGGTCATGTGGTAATGGCACATTGTCCCGGAAAAACCATCACACAGGACTCGTCACACTTTAAGCGCTAACCTTGACCATCATCACCTCCTACATTTATGAATGAGGTGATCCCGCCTAACAGTCCAGATGAAGCATTTGCACCTGTTTCATTGATGCACGATGAGAGTGCCTTTCAACCATCTCATACCACTTGACCTGTCTAACTAGTTTGTGCACCTTGATGACTTATTGAAGAAATGTAATGTAAATGTTGTTTAAACTTTTTATTTAACAAACAGGGAGATGTAGTGTTGTTAGACTATATGTACTAGGACCCTTGCTGTTTTGGACAGACTCAAAAGAGGAATTACATAACTTGTTGGGAGGTCTTAAGGTGTGGTTATTAACAATTATAGTGTGATCAGAGGGCAGTGTGTGATCATATGCTGAAGAACAAAGTCATTTGTTACAGAGCGCTGTGTGTGGTGTATTTATCTGCCAGCTCCAGGGCTGGGGAGGACGCTACAGATGCAAAACAGAGCAAAGCCACATTTGTCAGCAAAGAGATCAAAACCTAAGGGCTTCGGGGGGGGGGTACTTCACACAAGGTTGGCTTCCTTCTCAAAAGAAACCTTCTCACAGAACACAGTAGTAAGTGCAGCAGAATACCTGTCTTTTGTAAAAATATTAAATTACCAAAGCCTTATATAAAAGCCATAAAGCAACAACTAAAAAAATGCAAAGCTTTGGCAATTAGGCAATACAATAAGCCATGATTGAATTCAACTGTTCTGGTTCAAATTGGAAAAAGAATAAGAGAGCATGAGAGAGTTAGAGAGTTATGGGCATATATACAAGGGCTTTATCTATGCTTTTTTTGGCTTAAAAAGCCAAAAAAGCGGAGATAAAACCATTGCACTATTTACAAGAGGGTGCTAACATGCATAATCCCATGTTAGCACCCTTTTTCCCAACGCCACCCTTTGCATCTTCAATGAGATGCAAAGTGGGCGTTACTGGGCGTACTCCAGATGGACTACCTTGCAAACATCGCTGATGTTTACATTGCGATATTTACAAGGCACCCCACATAATTTTAGTACATGTTAGATTTTGGCGAAAACTGCAGTTTTTTCCAAAATCTAACATCTGCAAAATTCCTGACTTAATCATCCCTAACATAGGGGGTGGATTATGCTGGTACGACCCTGTGGGTTGTATCAGCAAGGTTATCGCAGTTTTGCAGGAAATATCGCTTGAAAACCAGCGATGTTCCCTGCAAAAGGTGATAACCTCGCTATCTCTGGAATCTTTATCGCCCTGGAGAAACGCGTTGTTGATAACGCGCTACCAGGGTGATAAATTCCAGAGATAGTCTGCGATAATATTGTTTTCGCTATGCACGCAAGTGATAATTATCGCTGCCCGTTGATGATATGCCCCTTAGAAAGATGGCAAGGATTGTTTGAACTACAAATGTTGGAAAATAGTTTGCTGACAGAGAATTTAAGTACAATTAATAAGTAACATGCAACAAGCAATCATAGCCAGGATAAGATATTGAGAGGTGATTGAAGACAGGAAGAGGTAATTGAAGATCTGGGACTGAGGTAAAGGGAAGGGAAATAGAGAGAGGGAAAATGTCAATATTAGAGAAGAGTGTCACAAAGATGAAAGACTCACAATGCATAGGGGCCTTGTTGCAGCCATTTGTTTGGCAGATTTCAATTCCCTGCTGATAAAAGCCTTTTGCTACTGCACTCCTGTACATGTTGGTCTTGGTTTCCAAACCCGAGCAATTCTTGAAGACACTATGAATTGGGTCCAAACCCTCTGGATATGAAAAGAAGAACAAAAATAGCATTAGTATGCAATTCACACTGATCAAACCAACCTTAGGGCATCGCCTGCCATGGCCATCACAACAGGCAGACTCCTCCTGATATTGACACACAAACCTCAAGATGTGACCAGAGCAGGATGAACAGATTTCTCACTAGTAGAGACTTTCCTTTTTATCAAGCCACATACTCTTTCAGAGTGGAAAGTCCTGTACAGAGTCCCACTCATTCAGAAATGTCATTGCTCATTCAAAACACCGAAATGTAAAGTTGTTGTGAGTATGTTTTCGAAACAGATGTAATCATGTGTGTGATATTTTATATGATGCATGACAACTTTCTTTCTATTCACAATAGTTACCTTCTTCTACCTTTATTCCTTCTTTGAACTATGAGGTTATCATACATTGGAGCCCCTTTGTGAATAGTTGAAAGACACCTCAAATGTAATACTGTACACTTAGTACTGAAAGTGGTTCTCTTTGTCAACCTGCTCTGTAGTTGTTGTCATCACCATTAGTACATTTTTACAATGTCCCATTGATGAGAATGTCTGCCAAAAACTATTGGGCTCAGTACTGCACAGCCCCATCTCACTAGAAAGATGCATATGATCACCAGCAGATTTGACTCATAAGATGGCTTCCATAAATAGCAGACAGGGAACACAGGTGGCCAAAAACAACAAAAACCTCAATTTAATAAAGTTCTGACAAACATTTCTACCCACTCACAAATATGTTAAAACCCATACACAACTGAAAACACATATGTAGTAATCACACGAGCACATGCACTTCCAATTGTGCAATATAAATTAGATGTAGTGCTATGTTCTCGATTTCTGTCCAGAGCATTAGAGAAATAAACAGAAAGTGGTTCTGTCAGGTTTATGTCGGTTACTCCTGTCAGCTAACTTACTGTCGCATATGTTATTCTTTCCTATTCTAACATTCGTATCTAAACTGGCCTAGACACAGAAAACATTTTCCCAAACAATAAGGCTCATGACTCAAATTGCTGTCTACTGCTTATGTTTTATCTGAATTATATTCTTCATATATCTTACACATATAATCACGGCAGTCAACACAGTGAGTTTCAGGGACAGCAGATGACATAAACCACATCCATACTGTTGCAGTTGGTGAATGATAGTAGTTTGTGTGTTTGATTCTTGTGTGTGAAGATGGCCTCTTCAATGGTCAGTGGGCATGCTTTGCATTGCCCACATCTGTATTGTTCACTTATAGTTGGAAGGCCCAGTTGGCTCCTCAGGTCCCGTTGTTTGGGTGGCTCCCGGTACACTTTGACTCCATTGTCTTTTATATTCCTTCCTCTTCTGAAGGCAAAAATGGACATTCAGCGGTTTTGAGTTCGTTGGCGACCAAGTTCCAATATTTCTTGACGATTATTTTTATACCATTACTTTTGGAGTTGAATGTGGTCACGCAGACAATGTTTTCAGTCTTGGCCTTTTTTACTTTAGTTTGCAGTAGTTTGTCACAGGGCAATACCACGCTTGTTTCCTCACCCGTTTCAGTAGTCCAATTGGGTAGCCTCATTCTCTCTTCTTTAATCAACATACGTGCAAGTCTTTCCCCTTTTATGGAAGGGATGGTTTACCTCCTTGCCACATCCGTCCTCAGGGCTGGGCACATTCAGGTTAATTTGTATTAATGTGACCAACGCTTGCACATCAAAATCAAGTATAAATCACACGACTTTCTACTTTTTAGACATTTACCGCCTGGGCCAACATTGATTCTACCACCAGGCTGCTTTCCAGGATTCACTCTGGTTCCTTTTGGGTGAGTTGCATCACCCTGCTCTCGCATTTTGTATCTCCGCCAGACAAAGCACACCTAACACCCCCTTTCTTAAATTTTGGGCTCTCAGTACCTCCTCCGTTCTGTCCTGATGAAGAACCACTTTTGACTACCCAATGAAGCATAGTTTGGGTTGAAATGTCAACGACCACCCAAGGCTCAGATCGACCAAGGCTCTGCACACCAAGAGATTAATCATCAGCCAGCAGAGTCATTGTATCTCCATAATTATCTGGCTGGTCACCCACATGTACATAATTTTCACAACCATGTATATATTGCAACCCACTGAGCACTGAGCACTCATGTCACTAGATCACCTCTTACTTCTAATATTTCACCTGTGTTGACAGCCGTGATTATATGTGTAAAATATATGAATGATACAATTCAGATAAAATATAAGCAGTAGACAGCAATTTGAGTCATGTGCCGTATTGTTATTGAAAATATTTTCTGTGTCTAGGCACTTGAGACACGAATGTTATAATATGAATGATTAACATATGCAACACTAAGTGCGCTGACAGGAGTAGCCGGTCTAGTTGCTGTGTGCTCCTTTTGCATTAGCACTGTCATTATTAATGTGATTATTTTTTATTATGCTGTCATTACTAAAAAAATTATGCACATTGCATTATTGCATTTGATAATGAATTTATATTATTAAGTTGACTTTTTAATGTATACAATTAGAAAATATTGAAGGCAAAAATCAGTACCTCAATGATTTTAGGCACAATGCACCAGACAACTTGTAATGTGGAGACTAGTAATAGTTCTCTGTACAAAGTTTTGTGTCAGAAAAGAGTTATCCCTCTTTTCATCTGGGCATCTCAAAAAAGGTCTTGAGGCTCTGAACTCTGTTCCTCCTGGACTGTGACCCATCCATAAATCAGCTGGACTATACTTCTCAAGACTATGGTCCTCTGGACAGTCCCTCATCCTTATTTCAAAGTTTGCCCGCTCTCGGACAGGGGGACGCTCCTTTCAGGTTTTAGCAGCACGCCTGTGGAATGACCTGCCTTTGCATCTCAGACAGGTTCAGGACTTGCTGTTTTTTAGGAAACAACTAAAATTGTGGTTGTTCCAGCAATAGCACTTTGGTCAGTGGGGTGGAGCTTTTTCTGTTACGGTGTTGGTGGTCTAGCGCTGGGACACACTATGTGAGTAGCGGCGCGCTTTATAAATATCCATTTTCATTTGCTTTCATTTCACTACCATCAGCTAGGTCAACCGTGCGAGAATCTTTCATCACATTTTACCTTTGTAGCTATTGGATTACTCCTTTCCTAGAAAACTGCCTATATCGACTCCTTCAATTTGCCCCTATTATGATTGTCTATGCCTTTAACTAGTATGCTATTTCGTAAGCGCTTTTTATTTTGTGTCTTCCTCCAAGATCCTTCAAACCGTGCACTGTTTAACTGAATTAAGGGCTATCTGTCATTTATGCCTGCACTCTGATTGTTCAGAAAGTCCAACCTAGAAGGTAACATAATGAGTCCCAGTTATAGCGAAACTAAAATGCACATCTGAGGAGACCTTCACCAGAACGAAAAATCAGGAATTTGACATGAACCTATAACAGTAGACCTGTGATCTACTACATGCCTTGGAGAATCAGTTTGGTCTTAAAACATTCTTCAGATCCAGAGTCGAATACACCTTTTTCTAACTTAAGTGATTGCATTAAGAGCAAGATGAAAAGCAGGTTTCTTATCGCCGCACAACTGAAAAAAGTTGAAAGATTAGTCCACAATTCCATTGATTATGATAGCAATATTCGTCTCATGGAGTATGCTGACATTTCAAAAATGTCTGCTTCTTTTTTTGAGTTGTCTCTCTGATTATGACATGAAGAGGCTCCTGCAGCTGAGAGGTTTTCCAACTCTTTCCCAAACTATCAACTGGTTAAGTAATGCTTTATTATTATTGACCCAGGAAAATGATGTTTGAGGAAATTTGGAAAGCATCAAGTATATGCTTTCTGGTAACGCCTCTGCAGATGACAACACCTTCCAATTGTGCAATATAAATTAGATGTAGTGCTTTGTTCTCGATTTCTGTCCAGAGCATTAGAGAAATAAACAGAAAGTGGTTCTGTCAGGTTTATGTCGGTTACTCCTGTCAGCTAACTTACTGTCGCATATGTTATTCTTTCCTATTCTAACATTCGTATCTCAAATGCCTAGACACAGAAAACATTTTCCCAAACAATAAGGCACATGACTCAAATTGCTGTCTACTGCTTATGTTTTATCTGAATTATATTCTTCATATATCTTACACATATAATCACGGCTGTCAACACAGTGAGTTTCAGGGACAGCAGATGACATAAACCACATCCATACTGTTGCAGTTGGTGAATGATAGTAGTTTGTGTGTTTGATTCTTGTGTGTGAAGATGGCCTCTTCAATGGTCATTGGGCATGCTTTGCATTGCCCACATCTGTATTGTTCACTTATAGTTGGAAGGCCCAGTTGGCTCCTCAGGTCCCGTTGTTTGGGTGGCTCCCGGTACACTTTGACTCCATTGTCTTTTATATTCCTTCCTCTTCTGAAGGCAAAAATGGACATTCAGCGGTTTTGAGTTCGTTGGCGACCAAGTTCCAATATTTCTTGACGATTATCTTTATACCATTACTTTTGGAGTTGAATGTGGTCACTCAGACAATGTTTTCAGTCTTGGCCTTTTTTACTTTAGTTTGCAGTAGTTTGTCACAGGGCAATACCACGCTTGTTTCCTCACCCGTTTCAGTAGTCCAATTGGGTAGCCTCATTCTCTCTTCTTTAATCAACATACGTGCAAGTCTTTCCCTTTTTATGGAAGGGATGGTGTACCTCCTTGCCACATCCGTCCTCAGGGCTGGGCACATTCAGGTTAATTTGTATTAATGTTACCAACGCTTGCACATCAAAATCAAGTATAAATCACACGACTTTGTACTTTTTAGACATTTACCGCCTGGGCCAACATTGATTCTACCACCAGGCTGCTTTCCAGGATTCACTCTGGTTCCTTTTGGGTGAGTTGCATCACCCTGCTCTCGCATTTTGTATCTCCGCCAGACAAAGCACACCTAACACCCCCTTTCTTAAATTTTGGGCTCTCAGTACCTCCTCCGTTCTGTCCTGATGAAGAACCACTTTTGACTACCCAATGAAGCATAGTTTGGGTTGAAATGTCAACGACCACCCAAGGCTCAGATCGACCAAGGCTCTGCACACCAAGAGATTAATCATCAGCCAGCAGAGTCATTGTATCTCCATAATTATCTGGCTGGTCACCCACATGTACATCATTTTCACCACCATGTATATATTGCAACCCACTGAGCACTGAGCACTCATGTCACTAGATCACCTCTTACTTCTAATATTTCACCTGTGTTGACAGCCGTGATTATATGTGTAAAATATATGAATGATACAATTCAGATAAAATATAAGCAGTAGACAGCAATTTGAGTCATGTGCCGTATTGTTATTGAAAATATTTTCTGTGTCTAGGCACTTGAGACACGAATGTTATAATATGAATGATTAACATATGCGACACTAAGTGCGCTGACAGGAGTAGCCGGTCTAGTTGCTGTGTGCTCCTTTTGGATTAGCACTGTCATTATTAATGTGATTATATTTTATTATGCTGTAATTACTAAAAAAATTATGCACATTGCATTATTGCATTTGATAATGAATTTATATTATTAAGTTGACTTTTTAATGTATACAATTAGAAAATATTGAAGGCAAAAATCAGTACCTCAATGATTTTAGGCACAATGCACCAGACAACTTGTAATGTGGAGACTAGTAATAGTTCTCTGTACAAAGTTTTGTGTCAGAAAAGAGTTATCCGTCTTTTCATCTGGGCATCTCAAAAAAGGTCTTGAGGCTCTGAACTCTGTTCCTCCTGGACTGTGACCCATCCATAAATCAGCTGGACTATACTTCTCAAGACTATGGTCCTCTGGACAGTCCCTCATCCTTATTTCAAAGTTTGCCCGCTCTCGGACAGGGGGACGCTCCTTTCAGGTTTTAGCAGCACGCCTGTGGAATGACCTGCCTTTGCATCTCAGACAGGTTCAGGACTTGCTGTTTTTTAGGAAACAACTAAAATTGTGGTTGTTCCAGCAATAGCACTTTGGTCAGTGGGGTGGAGCTTTTTCTGTTACGGTGTTGGTGGTCTAGCGCTGGGACACACTATGTGAGTAGCGGCGCGCTTTATAAATATCCATTTTCATTTGCTTTCATTTCACTACCATCAGCTAGGTCAACCGTGCGAGAATCTTTCATCACATTTTACCTTTGTAGCTATTGGATTACTCCTTTCCTAGAAAACTGCCTATATCGACTCCTTCAATTTGCCCCTATTATGATTGTCTATGCCTTTAACTAGTATGCTATTTCGTAAGCGCTTTTTATTTTGTGTCTTCCTCCAAGATCCTTCAAACCGTGCACTGTTTAACTGAATTAAGGGCTAATTGTCATTTATGCCTGCACTCTGATTGTTCAGAAAGTCCAACCTAGAAGGTAACATAATGAGTCCCAGTTATAGCGAAACTAAAATGCACATCTGAGGAGACCTTCACCAGAACGAAAAATCAGGAATTTGACATGAACCTATAACAGTAGACCTGTGATCTACTACATGCCTTGGAGAATCAGTTTGGTCTTAAAACATTCTTCAGATCCAGAGTCGAATACACCTTTTTCTAACTTAAGTGATTGCATTAAGAGCAAGATGAAAAGCAGGTTTCTTATCGCCGCACAACTGAAAAAAGTTGAAAGATTAGTCCACAATTCCATTGATTATGATAGCAATATTCGTCTCATGGAGTATGCTGACATTTCAAAAATGTCTGCTTCTTTTTTTGAGTTGTCTCTCTGATTATGACATGAAGAGGCTCCTGCAGCTGAGAGGTTTTCCAACTCTTTCCCAAACTATCAACTGGTTAAGTAATGCTTTATTATTATTGACCCAGGAAAATGATGTTTGAGGAAATTTGGAAAGCATCAAGTATATGCTTTCTGGTAACGCCTCTGCAGATGACAACACCTTCCAATTGTGCAATATAAATTAGATGTAGTGCTTTGTTCTCGATTTCTGTCCAGAGCATTAGAGAAATAAACAGAAAGTGGTTCTGTCAGGTTTATGTCGGTTACTCCTGTCAGCTAACTTACTGTCGCATATGTTATTCTTTCCTATTCTAACATTCGTATCTCAAATGCCTAGACACAGAAAACATTTTCCCAAACAATAAGGCACATGTCTCAAATTGCTGTCCACTGCTTATGTTTTATCTGAATTATATTGTTCATATATCTTACACATATAATCACGGCTGTCAACACAGTGAGTTTCAGGGACAGCAGATGACATAAACCACATCCATACTGTTGCAGTTGGTGAATGATAGTAGTTTGTGTGTTTGATTCTTGTGTGTGAAGATGGCCTCTTCAATGGTCAGTGGGCATGCTTTGCATTGCCCACATCTGTATTGTTCACTTATAGTTGGAAGGCCCAGTTGGCTCCTCAGGTCCCGTTGTTTGGGTGGCTCCCGGTACACTTTGACTCCATTGTCTTTTATATTCCTTCCTCTTCTGAAGGCAAAAATGGACATTCAGCGGTTTTGAGTTCGTTGGCGACCAAGTTCCAATATTTCTTGACGGTTATCTTTATACCATTACTTTTGGAGTTGAATGTGGTCGCGCAGACAATGTTTTCAGTCTTGGCCTTTTTTACTTTAGTTTGCAGTAGTTTGTCACAGGGCAATACCACGCTTGTTTCCTCACCCGTTTCAGTAGTCCAATTGGGTAGCCTCATTCTCTCTTCTTTAATCAACATACGTGCAAGTCTTTCCTCTTTTATGGAAGGGATGGTGTACCTCCTTGCCACATCCGTCCTTAGGGCTGGGCACATTCAGGTTAATTTGTATTAATGTGACAAACGCTTGCACATCAAAATCAAGTATAAATCACACGACTTTCTACTTTTTAGACATTTACCGCCTGGGCCAACATTGATTCTACCACCAGGCTGCTTTCCAGGATTCACTCTGGTTCCTTTTGGGTGAGTTGCATCACCCTGCTCTCGCATTTTGTATCTCCGCCAGACAAAGCACACCTAACACCCCCTTTCTTAAATTTTGGGCTCTCAGTACCTCCTCCGTTCTGTCCTGATGAAGAACCACTTTTGACTACCCAATGAAGCATAGTTTGGGTTGAAATGTCAACGACCACCCAAGGCTCAGATCGACCAAGGCTCTGCACACCAAGAGATTAATCATCAGCCAGCAGAGTCATTGTATCTACATAATTATCTGGCTGGTCACCAACATGTACATAATTTTCACCACCATGTATATATTGCAACCCACTGAGCACTGAGCACTCATGTCACTAGATCACCTCTTACTTCTAATATTTCACCTGTGTTGACAGCCGTGATTATATGTGTAAAATATATGAATGATACAATTCAGATAAAATATAAGCAGTAGACAGCAATTTGAGTCATGTGCCGTATTGTTATTGAAAATATTTTCTGTGTCTAGGCACTTGAGACACGAATGTTATAACATGAATGATTAACATATGCGACACTAAGTGCGCTGACAGGAGTAGCCGGTCTAGTTGCTGTGTGCTCCTTTTGCATTAGCACTGTCATTATTAATGTGATTATTTTTTATTATGCTGTAATTACTAAAAAAATTATGCACATTGCATTATTGCATGTGATAATGAATTTATATTATTAAGTTGACTTTTTAATGTATACAATTAGAAAATATTGAAGGCAAAAATCAGTACCTCAATGATTTTAGGCACAATGCACCAGACAACTTGTAATGTGGAGACTAGTAATAGTTCTCTGTACAAAGTTTTGTGTCAGAAAAGAGTTATCCCTCTTTTCATCTGGGCATCTCAAAAAAGGTCTTGAGGCTCTGAACTCTGTTCCTCCTGGACTGTGACCCATCCATAAATCAGCTGGACTATACTTCTCAAGACTATGGTCCTCTGGACAGTCCCTCATCCTTATTTCAAAGTTTGCCCGCTCTCGGACAGGAGGACGCTCCTTTCAGGTTTTAGCAGCACGCCTGTGGAATGACCTGCCTTTGCATCTCTGACAGGTTCAGGACTTGCTGTTTTTTAGGAAACAACTAAAATTGTGGTTGTTCCAGCAATAGCACTTTGGTCAGAGGGGGTGGAGCTTTTTCTGTTACGGTGTTGGTGGTCTAGCGCTGGGACACACTATGTGAGTAGCGGCGCGCTTTATAAATATCCATTTTCATTTGCTTTCATTTCACTACCATCAGCTAGGTCAACCGTGCGAGAATCTTTCATCACATTTTACCTTTGTAGCTATTGGATTACTCCTTTCCTAGAAAACTGCCTATATCGACTCCTTCAATTTGCCCCTATTATGATTGTCTATGCCTTTAACTAGTATGCTATTTCGTAAGCGCTTTTTATTTTGTGTCTTCCTCCAAGATCCTTCAAACCGTGCACGGTTTAACTGAATTAAGGGCTATCTGTCATTTATGCCTGCACTCTGATTGTTCAGAAAGTCCAACCTAGAAGGTAACATAATGAGTCCCAGTTATAGCGAAACTAAAATGCACATCTGAGGAGACCTTCACCAGAACGAAAAATCAGGAATTTGACATGAACCTATAACAGTAGACCTGTGATCTACTACATGCCTTGGAGAATCAGTTTGGTCTTAAAACATTCTTCAGATCCAGAGTCGAATACACCTTTTTCTAACTTAAGTGATTGCATTAAGAGCAAGATGAAAAGCAGGTTTCTTATCGCCGCACAACTGAAAAAAGTTGAAAGATTAGTCCACAATTCCATTGATTATGATAGCAATATTCGTCTCATGGAGTATGCTGACATTTCAAAAATGTCTGCTTCTTTTTTTGAGTTGTCTCTCTGATTATGACATGAAGAGGCTCCTGCAGCTGAGAGGTTTTCCAACTCTTTCCCAAACTATCAACTGGTTAAGTAATGCTTTATTATTATTGACCCAGGAAAATGATGTTTGAGGAAATTTGGAAAGCATCAAGTATATGCTTTCTGGTAACGCCTCTGCAGATGACAACACCTTCCAATTGTGCAATATAAATTAGATGTAGTGCTTTGTTCTCGATTTCTGTCCAGAGCATTAGAGAAATAAACAGAAAGTGGTTCTGTCAGGTTTATGTCGGTTACTCCTGTCAGCTAACTTACTGTCGCATATGTTATTCTTTCCTATTCTAACATTCGTATCTCAAATGCCTAGACACAGAAAACATTTTCCCAAACAATAAGGCACATGACTCAAATTGCTGTCTACTGCTTATGTTTTATCTGAATTATATTCTTCATATATCTTACACATATAATCACGGCTGTCAACACAGTGAGTTTCAGGGACAGCAGATGACATAAACCACATCCATACTGTTGCAGTTGGTGAATGATAGTAGTTTGTGTGTTTGATTCTTGTGTGTGAAGATGGCCTCTTCAATGGTCAGTGGGCATGCTTTGCATTGCCCACATCTGTATTGTTCACTTATAGTTGGAAGGCCCAGTTGGCTCCTCAGGTCCCGTTGTTTGGGTGGCTCCCGGTACACTTTGACTCCATTGTCTTTTATATTCCTTCCTCTTCTGAAGGCTAAAATGGACATTCAGCGGTTTTGAGTTCGTTGGCGACCAAGTTCCAATATTTCTTGACGATTATCTTTATACCATTACTTTTGGAGTTGAATGTGGTCACGCAGACAATGTTTTCAGTCTTGGCCTTTTTTACTTTAGTTTGCAGTAGTTTGTCACAGGGCAATACCACGCTTGTTTCCTCACCCGTTTCAGTAGTCCAATTGGGTAGCCTCATTCTCTCTTCTTTAATCAACATACGTGCAAGTCTTTCCCCTTTTATGGAAGGGATGGTGTACCTCCTTGCCACATCCGTCCTCAGGGCTGGGCACATTCAGGTTAATTTGTATTAATGTTACCAACGCTTGCACATCAAAATCAAGTATAAATCACACGACTTTCTACTTTTTAGACATTTACCGCCTGGGCCAACATTGATTCTACCACCAGGCTGCTTTCCAGGATTCACTCTGGTTCCTTTTGGGTGAGTTGCATCACCCTGCTCTCGCATTTTGTATCTCCGCTAGACAAAGCACACCTAACACCCCCTTTCTTAAATTTTGGGCTCTCAGTACCTCCTCCGTTCTGTCCTGATGAAGAACCACTTTTGACTACCCAATGAAGCATAGTTTGGGTTGAAATGTCAACGACCACCCAAGGCTCAGATCGACCAAGGCTCTGCACACCAAGAGATTAATCATCAGCCAGCAGAGTCATTGTATCTCCATAATTATCTGGCTGGTCACCCACATGTACATAATTTTCAGCACCATGAATATATTGCAACCCACTGAGCACTGAGCACTCATGTCACTAGATCACCTCTTACTTCTAATATTTCACCTGTGTTGACAGCCGTGATTATATGTGTAAAATATATGAATGATACAATTCAGATAAAATATAAGCAGTAGACAGCAATTTGAGTCATGTGCCGTATTGTTATTGAAAATATTTTCTGTGTCTAGGCACTTGAGACACGAATGTTATAATATGAATGATTAACATATGCGACACTAAGTGCGCTGACAGGAGTAGCCGGTCTAGTTGCTGTGTGCTCCTTTTGCATTAGCACTGTCATTATTAATGTGATTATTTTTTATTATGCTGTCATTACTAAAAAAATGATGCACATTGCATTATTGCATTTGATAATGAATTTATATTATTAAGTTGACTTTTTAATGTATACAATTAGAAAATATTGAAGGCAAAAATCAGTACCTCAATGATTTTAGGCACAATGCACCAGACAACTTGTAATGTGGAGACTAGTAATAGTTCTCTGTACAAAGTTTTGTGTCAGAAAAGAGTTATCCCTCTTTTCATCTGGGCATCTCAAAAAAGGTCTTGAGGCTCTGAACTCTGTTCCTCCTGGACTGTGACCCATCCATAAATCAGCTGGAGTATACTTCTCAAGACTATGGTCCTCTGGACAGTCCCTCATCCTTATTTCAAAGTTTGCCCGCTCTCGGACAGGGGGACGCTCCTTTCAGGTTTTAGCAGCACGCCTGTGGAATGACCTGCCTTTGCATCTCAGACAGGTTCAGGACTTGCTGTTTTTTAGGAAACAACTGAAATTGTGGTTGTTCCAGCAATAGCACTTTGGTCAGTGGGGTGGAGCTTTTTCTGTTACGGTGTTGGTGGTCTAGCGCTGGGACACACTATGTGAGTAGCGTCGCGCTTTATAAATATCCATTTTTATTTGCTTTCATTTCACTACCATCAGCTAGGTCAACCGTGCGAGAATCTTTCATCACATTTTACCTTTGTAGCTATTGGATTACTCCTTTCCTAGAAAACTGCCTATATCGACTCCTTCAATTTGCCCCTATTATGATTGTCTATGCCTTTAACTAGTATGCTATTTCGTAAGCGCTTTTTATTTTGTGTCTTCCTCCAAGATCCTTCAAACCGTGCACTGTTCAACTGAATTAAGGGCTATCTGTCATTTATGCCTGCACTCTGATTGTTCAGAAAGTCCAACCTAGAAGGTAACATAATGAGTCCCAGTTATAGCGAAACTAAAATGCACATCTGAGGAGACCTTCACCAGAACGAAAAATCAGGAATTTGACATGGACCTATAACAGTAGACCTGTGATCTACTACATGCCTTGGAGAATCAGTTTGGTCTTAAAACATTCTTCAGATCCAGAGTCGAATACACCTTTTTCTAACTTAAGTGATTGCATTAAGAGCAAGATGAAAAGCAGGTTTCTTATCGCCGCACAACTGAAAAAAGTTGAAAGATTAGTCCACAATTCCATTGATTATGATAGCAATATTCGTCTCATGGAGTATGCTGACATTTCAAAAATGTCTGCTTCTTTTTTTGAGTTGTCTCTCTGATTATGACATGAAGAGGCTCCTGCAGCTGAGAGGTTTTCCAACTCTTTCCCAAACTATCAACTGGTTAAGTAATGCTTTATTATTATTGACCCAGGAAAATGATGTTTGAGGAAATTTGGAAAGCATCAAGTATATGCTTTCTGGTAACGCCTCTGCAGATGACAACACCTTCCAATTGTGCAATATAAATTAGATGTAGTGCTTTGTTCTCGATTTCTGTCCAGAGCATTAGAGAAATAAACAGAAAGTGGTTCTGTCAGGTTTATGTCGGTTACTCCTGTCAGCTAACTTACTGTCGCATATGTTATTCTTTCCTATTCTAACATTCGTATCTCAAATGCCTAGACACAGAAAACATTTTCCCAAACAATAAGGCACATGTCTCAAATTGCTGTCTACTGCTTATGTTTTATCTGAATTATATTCTTCATATATCTTACACATATAATCACGGCTGTCAACACAGTGAGTTTCAGGGACAGCAGATGACATAAACCACATCCATACTGTTGCAGTTGGTGAATGATAGTAGTTTGTGTGTTTGATTCTTGTGTGTGAAGATGGCCTCTTCAATGGTCAGTGGGCATGCTTTGCATTGCCCACATCTGTATTGTTCACTTATAGTTGGAAGGCCCAGTTGGCTCCTCAGGTCCCGTTGTTTGGGTGGCTCCCGGTACACTTTGACTCCATTGTCTTTTATATTCCTTCCTCTTCTGAAGGCAAAAATGGACATTCAGCGGTTTTGAGTTCGTTGGCGACCAAGTTCCAATATTTCTTGACGATTATCTTTATACCATTACTTTTGGAGTTGAATGTGGTCACGCAGACAATGTTTTCAGTCTTGGCCTTTTTTACTTTAGTTTGCAGTAGTTTGTCACAGGGCAATACCACGCTTGTTTCCTCACCCGTTTCAGTAGTCCAATTGGGTAGCCTCATTCTCTCTTCTTTAATCAACATACGTGCAAGTCTTTCCCCTTTTATGGAAGGGATGGTGTACCTCCTTGCCACATCCGTCCTCAGGGCTGGGCACATTCAGGTTAATTTGTATTAATGTTACCAACGCTTGCACATCAAAATCAAGTATAAATCACACGACTTTCTACTTTTTAGACATTTACCGCCTGGGCCAACATTGATTCTACCACCAGGCTGCTTTCCAGGATTCACTCTGGTTCCTTTTGGGTGAGTTGCATCACCCTGCTCTCGCATTTTGTATCTCCGCCAGACAAAGCACACCTAACACCCCCTTTCTTAAATTTTGGGCTCTCAGTACCTCCTCCGTTCTGTCCTGATGAAGAACCACTTTTGACTACCCAATGAAGCATAGTTTGGGTTGAAATGTCAACGACCACCCAAGGCTCAGTTCGACCAAGGCTCTGCACACCAAGAGATTAATCATCAGCCAGCAGAGTCATTGTATCTCCATAATTATCTGGCTGGTCACCCACATGTACATAATTTTCACCACCATGTATATATTGCAACCCACTGAGCACTGAGCACTCATGTCACTAGATCACCTCTTACTTCTAATATTTCACCTGTGTTGACAGCCGTGATTATATGTGTAAAATATATGAATGATACAATTCAGATAAAATATAAGCAGTAGACAGCAATTTGAGTCATGTGCCGTATTGTTATTGAAAATATTTTCTGTGTCTAGGCACTTGAGACACGAATGTTATAATATGAATGATTAACATATGCGACACTAAGTGCGCTGACAGGAGTAGCCGGTCTAGTTGCTGTGTGCTCCTTTTGGATTAGCACTGTCATTATTAATGTGATTATATTTTATTATGCTGTAATTACTAAAAAAATTGTGCACATTGCATTATTGCATTTGATAATGAATTTATATTATTAAGTTGACTTTTTAATGTATACAATTAGAAAATATTGAAGGCAAAAATCAGTACCTCAATGATTTTAGGCACAATGCACCAGACAACTTGTAATGTGGAGACTAGTAATAGTTCTCTGTACAAAGTTTTGTGTCAGAAAAGAGTTATCCGTCTTTTCATCTGGGCATCTCAAAAAAGGTCTTGAGGCTCTGAACTCTGTTCCTCCTGGACTGTGACCCATCCATAAATCAGCTGGACTATACTTCTCAAGACTATGGTCCTCTGGACAGTCCCTCATCCTTATTTCAAAGTTTGCCCGCTCTCGGACAGGGGGACGCTCCTTTCAGGTTTTAGCAGCACGCCTGTGGAATGACCTGCCTTTGCATCTCAGACAGGTTCAGGACTTGCTGTTTTTTAGGAAACAACTAAAATTGTGGTTGTTCCAGCAATAGCACTTTGGTCAGTGGGGTGGAGCTTTTTCTGTTACGGTGTTGGTGGTCTAGCGCTGGGACACACTATGTGAGTAGCGGCGCGCTTTAAAAATATCCATTTTCATTTGCTTTCATTTCACTACCATCAGCTAGGTCAACCGTGCGAGAATCTTTCATCACATTTTACCTTTGTAGCGATTGGATTACTCCTTTCCTAGAAAACTGCCTATATCGACTCCTTCAATTTGCCCCTATTATGATTGTCTATGCCTTTAACTAGTATGCTATTTCGTAAGCGCTTTTTATTTTGTGTCTTCCTCCAAGATCCTTCAAACCGTGCACTGTTTAACTGAATTAAGGGCTATCTGTCATTTATGCCTGCACTCTGATTGTTCAGAAAGTCCAACCTAGAAGGTAACATAATGAGTCCCAGTTATAGCGAAACTAAAATGCACATCTGAGGAGACCTTCACCAGAACGAAAAATCAGGAATTTGACATGAACCTATAACAGTAGACCTGTGATCTACTACATGCCTTGGAGAATAAGTTTGGTCTTAAAACATTCTTCAGATCCAGAGTCGAATACACCTTTTTCTAACTTAAGTGATTGCATTAAGAGCAAGATGAAAAGCAGGTTTCTTATCGCCGCACAACTGAAAAAAGTTGAAAGATTAGTCCACAATTCCATTGATTATGATAGCAATATTCGTCTCATGGAGTATGCTGACATTTCAAAAATGTCTGCTTCTTTTTTTGAGTTGTCTCTCTGATTATGACATAAAGAGGCTCCTGCAGCTGAGAGGTTTTCCAACTCTTTCCCAAACTATCAACTGGTTAAGTAATGCTTTATTATTATTGACCCAGGAAAATGATGTTTGAGGAAATTTGGAAAGCATCAAGTATATGCTTTCTGGTAACGCTTCTGCAGATGACAACACCTTCCAATTGTGCAATATAAATTAGATGTAGTGCTTTGTTCTCGATTTCTGTCCAGAGCATTAGAGAAATAAACAGAAAGTGGTTCTGTCAGGTTTATGTCGGTTACTCCTGTCAGCTAACTTACTGTCGCATATGTTATTCTTTCCTATTCTAACATTCGTATCTCAAATGCCTAGACACAGAAAACATTTTCCCAAACAATAAGGCACATGACTCAAATTGCTGTCTACTGCTTATGTTTTATCTGAATTATATTCTTCATATATCTTACACATATAATCACGGCTGTCAACGCAGTGAGTTTCAGGGACAGCAGATGACATAAACCACATCCATACTGTTGCAGTTGGTGAATGATAGTAGTTTGTGTGTTTGATTCTTGTGTGTGAAGATGGCCTCTTCAATGGTCAGTGGGCATGCTTTGCATTGCCCACATCTGTATTGTTCACTTATAGTTGGAAGGCCCAGTTGGCTCCTCAGGTCCCGTTGTTTGGGTGGCTCCCGGTACACTTTGACTCCATTGTCTTTTATATTCCTTCCTCTTCTGAAGGCAAAAATGGACATTCAGCGGTTTTGAGTTCGTTGGCGACCAAGTTCCAATATTTCTTGACGGTTATCTTTATACCATTACTTTTGGAGTTGAATGTGGTCGCGCAGACAATGTTTTCAGTCTTGGCCTTTTTTACTTTAGTTTGCAGTAGTTTGTCACAGGGCAATACCACGCTTGTTTCCTCACCCGTTTCAGTAGTCCAATTGGGTAGCCTCATTCTCTCTTCTTTAATCAACATACGTGCAAGTCTTTCCTCTTTTATGGAAGGGATGGTGTACCTCCTTGCCACATCCGTCCTCAGGGCTGGGCACATTCAGGTTAATTTGTATTAATGTGACAAACGCTTGCACATCAAAATCAAGTATAAATCACACGACTTTCTACTTTTTAGACATTTACCGCCTGGGCCAACATTGATTCTACCACCAGGCTGCTTTCCAGGATTCACTCTGGTTCCTTTTGGGTGAGTTGCATCACCCTGCTCTCGCATTTTGTATCTCCGCCAGACAAAGCACACCTAACACCCCCTTTCTTAAATTTTGGGCTCTCAGTACCTCCTCCGTTCTGTCCTGATGAAGAACCACTTTTGACTACCCAATGAAGCATAGTTTGGGTTGAAATGTCAACGACCACCCAAGGCTCAGATCGACCAAGGCTCTGCACACCAAGAGATTAATCATCAGCCAGCAGAGTCATTGTATCTACATAATTATCTGGCTGGTCACCAACATGTACATAATTTTCACCACCATGTATATATTGCAACCCACTGAGCACTGAGCACTCATGTCACTAGATCACCTCTTACTTCTAATATTTCACCTGTGTTGACAGCCGTGATTATATGTGTAAAATATATGAATGATACAATTCAGATAAAATATAAGCAGTAGACAGCAATTTGAGTCATGTGCCGTATTGTTATTGAAAATATTTTCTGTGTCTAGGCACTTGAGACACGAATGTTATAACATGAATGATTAACATATGCGACACTAAGTGCGCTGACAGGAGTAGCCGGTCTAGTTGCTGTGTGCTCCTTTTGCATTAGCACTGTCATTATTAATGTGATTATTTTTTATTATGCTGTAATTACTAAAAAAATTATGCACATTGCATTATTGCATGTGATAATGAATTTATATTATTAAGTTGACTTTTTAATGTATACAATTAGAAAATATTGAAGGCAAAAATCAGTACCTCAATGATTTTAGGCACAATGCACCAGACAACTTGTAATGTGGAGACTAGTAATAGTTCTCTGTACAAAGTTTTGTGTCAGAAAAGAGTTATCCCTCTTTTCATCTGGGCATCTCAAAAAAGGTCTTGAGGCTCTGAACTCTGTTCCTCCTGGACTGTGACCCATCCATAAATCAGCTGGACTATACTTCTCAAGACTATGGTCCTCTGGACAGTCCCTCATCCTTATTTCAAAGTTTGCCCGCTCTCGGACAGGGGGACGCTCCTTTCAGGTTTTAGCAGCACGCCTGTGGAATGACCTGCCTTTGCATCTCTGACAGGTTCAGGACTTGCTGTTTTTTAGGAAACAACTAAAATTGTGGTTGTTCCAGCAATAGCACTTTGGTCAGAGGGGGTGGAGCTTTTTCTGTTACGGTGTTGGTGGTCTAGCGCTGGGACACACTATGTGAGTAGCGGCGCGCTTTATAAATATCCATTTTCATTTGCTTTCATTTCACTACCATCAGCTAGGTCAACCGTGCGAGAATCTTTCATCACATTTTACCTTTGTAGCTATTGGATTACTCCTTTCCTAGAAAACTGCCTATATCGACTCCTTCAATTTGCCCCTATTATGATTGTCTATGCCTTTAACTAGTATGCTATTTCGTAAGCGCTTTTTATTTTGTGTCTTCCTCCAAGATCCTTCAAACCGTGCACGGTTTAACTGAATTAAGGGCTATCTGTCATTTATGCCTGCACTCTGATTGTTCAGAAAGTCCAACCTAGAAGGTAACATAATGAGTCCCAGTTATAGCGAAACTAAAATGCACATCTGACGAGACCTTCACCAGAACGAAAAATCAGGAATTTGACATGAACCTATAACAGTAGACCTGTGATCTACTACATGCCTTGGAGAATCAGTTTGGTCTTAAAACATTCTTCAGATCCAGAGTCGAATACACCTTTTTCTAACTTAAGTGATTGCATTAAGAGCAAGATGAAAAGCAGGTTTCTTATCGCCGCACAACTGAAAAAAGTTGAAAGATTAGTCCACAATTCCATTGATTATGATAGCAATATTCGTCTCATGGAGTATGCTGACATTTCAAAAATGTCTGCTTCTTTTTTTGAGTTGTCTCTCTGATTATGACATGAAGAGGCTCCTGCAGCTGAGAGGTTTTCCAACTCTTTCCCAAACTATCAACTGGTTAAGTAATGCTTTATTATTATTGACCCAGGAAAATGATGTTTGAGGAAATTTGGAAAGCATCAAGTATATGCTTTCTGGTAACGCCTCTGCAGATGACAACACCTTCCAATTGTGCAATATAAATTAGATGTAGTGCTTTGTTCTCGATTTCTGTCCAGAGCATTAGAGAAATAAACAGAAAGTGGTTCTGTCAGGTTTATGTCGGTTACTCCTGTCAGCTAACTTACTGTCGCATATGTTATTCTTTCCTATTCTAACATTCGTATCTCAAATGCCTAGACACAGAAAACATTTTCCCAAACAATAAGGCACATGACTCAAATTGCTGTCTACTGCTTATGTTTTATCTGAATTATATTCTTCATATATCTTACACATATAATCACGGCTGTCAACACAGTGAGTTTCAGGGACAGCAGATGACATAAACCACATCCATACTGTTGCAGTTGGTGAATGATAGTAGTTTGTGTGTTTGATTCTTGTGTGTGAAGATGGCCTCTTCAATGGTCAGTGGGCATGCTTTGCATTGCCCACATCTGTATTGTTCACTTATAGTTGGAAGGCCCAGTTGGCTCCTCAGGTCCCGTTGTTTGGGTGGCTCCCGGTACACTTTGACTCCATTGTCTTTTATATTCCTTCCTCTTCTGAAGGCTAAAATGGACATTCAGCGGTTTTGAGTTCGTTGGCGACCAAGTTCCAATATTTCTTGACGATTATCTTTATACCATTACTTTTGGAGTTGAATGTGGTCACGCAGACAATGTTTTCAGTCTTGGCCTTTTTTACTTTAGTTTGCAGTAGTTTGTCACAGGGCAATACCACGCTTGTTTCCTCACCCGTTTCAGTAGTCCAATTGGGTAGCCTCATTCTCTCTTCTTTAATCAACATACGTGCAAGTCTTTCCCCTTTTATGGAAGGGATGGTGTACCTCCTTGCCACATCCGTCCTCAGGGCTGGGCACATTCAGGTTAATTTGTATTAATGTTACCAACGCTTGCACATCAAAATCAAGTATAAATCACACGACTTTCTACTTTTTAGACATTTACCGCCTGGGCCAACATTGATTCTACCACCAGGCTGCTTTCCAGGATTCACTCTGGTTCCTTTTGGGTGAGTTGCATCACCCTGCTCTCGCATTTTGTATCTCCGCTAGACAAAGCACACCTAACACCCCCTTTCTTAAATTTTGGGCTCTCAGTACCTCCTCCGTTCTGTCCTGATGAAGAACCACTTTTGACTACCCAATGAAGCATAGTTTGGGTTGAAATGTCAACGACCACCCAAGGCTCAGATCGACCAAGGCTCTGCACACCAAGAGATTAATCATCAGCCAGCAGAGTCATTGTATCTCCATAATTATCTGGCTGGTCACCCACATGTACATAATTTTCACCACCATGAATATATTGCAACCCACTGAGCACTGAGCACTCATGTCACTAGATCACCTCTTACTTCTAATATTTCACCTGTGTTGACAGCCGTGATTATATGTGTAAAATATATGAATGATACAATTCAGATAAAATATAAGCAGTAGACAGCAATTTGAGTCATGTGCCGTATTGTTATTGAAAATATTTTCTGTGTCTAGGCACTTGAGACACGAATGTTATAATATGAATGATTAACATATGCGACACTAAGTGCGCTGACAGGAGTAGCCGGTCTAGTTGCTGTGTGCTCCTTTTGCATTAGCACTGTCATTATTAATGTGATTATTTTTTATTATGCTGTCATTACTAAAAAAATGATGCACATTGCATTATTGCATTTGATAATGAATTTATATTATTAAGTTGACTTTTTAATGTATACAATTAGAAAATATTGAAGGCAAAAATCAGTACCTCAATGATTTTAGGCACAATGCACCAGACAACTTGTAATGTGGAGACTAGTAATAGTTCTCTGTACAAAGTTTTGTGTCAGAAAAGAGTTATCCCTCTTTTCATCTGGGCATCTCAAAAAAGGTCTTGAGGCTCTGAACTCTGTTCCTCCTGGACTGTGACCCATCCATAAATCAGCTGGAGTATACTTCTCAAGACTATGGTCCTCTGGACAGTCCCTCATCCTTATTTCAAAGTTTGCCCGCTCTCGGACAGGGGGACGCTCCTTTCAGGTTTTAGCAGCACGCCTGTGGAATGACCTGCCTTTGCATCTCAGACAGGTTCAGGACTTGCTGTTTTTTAGGAAACAACTGAAATTGTGGTTGTTCCAGCAATAGCACTTTGGTCAGTGGGGTGGAGCTTTTTCTGTTACGGTGTTGGTGGTCTAGCGCTGGGACACACTATGTGAGTAGCGTCGCGCTTTATAAATATCCATTTTTATTTGCTTTCATTTCACTACCATCAGCTAGGTCAACCGTGCGAGAATCTTTCATCACATTTTACCTTTGTAGCTATTGGATTACTCCTTTCCTAGAAAACTGCCTATATCGACTCCTTCAATTTGCCCCTATTATGATTGTCTATGCCTTTAACTAGTATGCTATTTCGTAAGCGCTTTTTATTTTGTGTCTTCCTCCAAGATCCTTCAAACCGTGCACTGTTCAACTGAATTAAGGGCTATCTGTCATTTATGCCTGCACTCTGATTGTTCAGAAAGTCCAACCTAGAAGGTAACATAATGAGTCCCAGTTATAGCGAAACTAAAATGCACATCTGAGGAGACCTTCACCAGAACGAAAAATCAGGAATTTGACATGGACCTATAACAGTAGACCTGTGATCTACTACATGCCTTGGAGAATCAGTTTGGTCTTAAAACATTCTTCAGATCCAGAGTCGAATACACCTTTTTCTAACTTAAGTGATTGCATTAAGAGCAAGATGAAAAGCAGGTTTCTTATCGCCGCACAACTGAAAAAAGTTGAAAGATTAGTCCACAATTCCATTGATTATGATAGCAATATTCGTCTCATGGAGTATGCTGACATTTCAAAAATGTCTGCTTCTTTTTTTGAGTTGTCTCTCTGATTATGACATGAAGAGGCTCCTGCAGCTGAGAGGTTTTCCAACTCTTTCCCAAACTATCAACTGGTTAAGTAATGCTTTATTATTATTGACCCAGGAAAATGATGTTTGAGGAAATTTGGAAAGCATCAAGTATATGCTTTCTGGTAACGCCTCTGCAGATGACAACACCTCAGCAAATTCAACATATCAACTAAGGCTAAATTCACTCCACTGCTGTACAAGTTTGTAAAGATCTGAACAGTACTGGTTCACTTGAAAATTTGCAGAATTCAACAAAGCACTTGTTTCTCATCTTCCAAAACATGAGAAAGATCACATGCTCTCCTCCAATTACTATCCAACTCTTCTAACCAAAATGAATGCTAAAACATTAGCCAAAACTCTGGTGAACAGATGTTACCAGAATCTTGTCCATGAATCACACATGGGTAGTACATGGATCCTTCTTTGTACACTTTCCAGTTTTTTGTGACACAAGGCGGATGACCATTGTGCCTGTGTTTTTGGTTTTCCTTCCTTGTTGTCCGCCTACCTCGCCGCCCTCCGCTCTCCCTTCCCGCCACCGCCGCTTTTCCCCGCCCCTTTTTCTATTCTGTACCCTCCCCGCTCCCGCCTCCCAGCTGCTCCGCCCACCCGCGCACTTCGCCTTAAAGGGCAACCGTGCGAACGCGCAGCGGTCACGCGCAGCGGGTGCGCCGTTTGTGCGCCGAAGGCGCGCCAAAGGTAAGCCCGTCTACGCCCGTCCGCGCCTGGACCGCGCCCAGTGCCAGGACCACTGGCCCACGAGGACCCCGACCGACCCGCCTGACGTACTTCGCCGCCACCCTCACCGCTCTCAACACCGGCCGACTCCTAGATTGCCATCAAGCCACTCCACGACGTACCCACGGACCTTTCAGCTGCCACGCCTGCAAGTTCACCTGCATCCGGACCAGCCTCGCACCAGCACACGCCAAGTCGAACACCAGCAGCACCCACCTCAAGTGCATCCTGCTCAACACCCGCTCCGTCCACAGACACGCTATCGAACTCTGGAACCTTCTAGACGCCACAGCCCCTGACGTTGCCTTCCTCACGGAGACCTGGATGAACGCCTCTTCAGCTCCCGACATCGCCATCGCTATCCCAGAGGGCTACAAGATCGTCCGGAGGGACCGAAACGCCAACCAGATGGGAGGAGGCATCGCCATCATCCACAGGAACACCATCCGTCTCACGACCAGCACCGACAACACCCTGACCAGCGCCGAACACCTGCATTTCCAGATCCACACCAACCCGAACACCACCCTCAGAGGCACCCTGATCTACCGACCCCCTGGACCACGCACACAATTCAGCGAGGACATCGCCGACTTCGTCAGCCCGCATGCCCTCCCCTCCGCTGACTACATCCTCCTGGGAGACCTCAACTTCCATCTGGAGAACAACAACGACCGCAACACCAGCACCCTGCTCGACAACCTCGCCAACCTTGGACTCAAGCAACTGGTGTCCACCCCCACCCACCTCGCCGGACACACACTCGACGCAGTCTTCTCTTCCAGCACAGACATCGACTTCAGCCACGCCACAGAGCTTCAATGGACGGACCACAGCTGCGTCCACTTCACCTTCAAGAGAACGACGACCCACCAACACCAGCAACACGCCGCCCGCAGAAGCTGGAACAAGTTCACAGCAGACCAGCTCGCCACCTCCCTGAGCCAGCACTCTCCTGCCAGCTCAGCGAACCCAAGCCAGGCCGCCGACAACCTCACGAAGTGGATCAGCAACTGCGCGGACGAACTCGCCCCACTGATGACCCCGCCTAGCAGACCCGGCAGTAAGAAGGCCCCATGGTTCACCGACGAACTCAAGAGCTCCAAAAAGAACTGCTGAGCCCTCGAGAAACTCTGGAGAAGGGAACCGACACCGGACAACAGGACCTCCTTCAAACTTGCCACCCGGAAACACCACAAGCTGATCCGCGCCGCCAAGAAAACAGCATTCAAGGACCGGTTGGACAACAACGCACACAACTGCAAGGAACTCTTCAACATTGTGAAAGAGCTTTCCAACCCCAGCGCAGGAAACAACGACATCACCCCATCGCAAGACCTCTGCAACTCCCTCGCTTCATACTTCCACAACAAGATCGCGGACATACACAACAGCTTCAACAACCAACCAACGCACACCATGACCGAACAACCACCCCCCACCACCACCCTTCACGCCTGGACCCCGATCAGCACCGAAGACACCATCCGCACGATGAACTCCATCCACTCCGGATCACCGACCGACCCCTGCCCTCACCACGTCTTCAACAAGGCCGACGCTGTCATCGCACCCCACCTGCGAGACATCATCAACACATCCTTCGACACCACCATCTTGCCTGAGAGCTGGAAACACGCCGAACTCAGCGCTCTACTCAAGAAACCAACAGCGGACCCCACCGACCTCAAGAATTACCGCCCCACCTCGCTCCTCCCGTTTCCAGCCAAAGTCATCGAGAAGACCGTCAACAAGCAGATGGCCGCCTTCCTCGAGACGAACGGATCCCTCGACCCCTCACAGTCCGGCTTCCGAGCCAATCACAGCACCGAGACCGCCCTCATCGCCGCCACCGATGACATCCGAGCCCTGATGGACAATGGAGAAACAGCGGCCCTCATCCTCCTAGACCTCTCCGCGGCATTCGACACGGTCTGCCACCCCACCCTAGTACGGCGCCTCAGCAACATCGGAATCCAGGACAAGGCGCTGGAATGGATCATCTCCTTCCTTGACGGAAGAACACAGAGAGTCCGCCTACCACCGTACAAGTCAGAGGCCTCCGAAGTCATCTGCTGCGTCCCTCAAGGATCATCTCTGAGCCCCACCCTCTTCAACGTCTACATGAGCCCCCTCGCGGCCATCGTACGCAAACACAACCTCAGCATAATCTCCTACGCCGACGACACCCAGCTGATCCTCTCCCTGACCAACGACCCCGCCGCCGCCAGAGCCAACCTGCACGAAGGGATGAAAGAGGTAGCCGAGTGGATGACGACCAGCCGCCTGAAACTGAACTCGGACAAGACGGAGGTCCTCATCCTGGGCTCCTCACCCTCCGCCTGGGACGACTCCTGGTGGCCTCCCGCCCTGGGCACCGCACCCAAACCGACAGACCATGCACGCAACCTGGGCTTCATCCTGGACTCCTCCCTCTCCATGACCAGGCAAGTCAACAACGTCTCCTCGGCGTGCTTCAACATCCTACGCATGCTACGGAAGATCTTCTGGTGGATCCCCACCGAGACCAGGAAGACCGTCACCCAGGCCCTCGTCACCAGCCGACTGGACTACGGCAACGCCCTCTACGCCGGTACCACCGCCAAGCTCCAGAAGAGACTCCAGCGGATCCAGAACGCCTCAGCCAGACTCATCCTCGACATCCCACGAACCAGCCACATCTCCGGACATCTGAGAGACCTTTACTGGCTCCCCGTCAACAAAAGAATCACCTTCCGTCTCCTCACCCACGCACACAAAGCCCTACACGACCAAGGCCCGAGCTACCTCAACAGCCGAGTCAACTTCTACGCTCCCAAATGCCACCTCCGATCAGCCAACCTCGCCCTCGCCGCCGTCCCCCGCATCCGAAGAGCGACTACAGGAGGAAGGTCCTTCTCCTACCTGGCCGCCAAGACCTGGAACTCCCTCCCGACCGACCTGCGCCTGTCCCAAGACCACCTCTCCTTCAGGAAGAAGCTGAAGACCTGGCTGTTCGAGCAGTAGCGGCACCCCCCCTCCCCCCCCCCCCAGCGCCTTGAGACCCTACGGGTATGTAGCGCGCTTTATAAGTGTCACTGATTGATTGATTGATTGATTGAAGGTTGTGCCACTCTTACTAAATGCCGAGAAAGCCTTCTAACCGTTGTAAGGGATTACTTATTTAGAAATCTAGAAAAACTGGGAATGGGCCAGGAATTTGTCTGAATAGCAAAATGGTTGTACATTTGTATGGAGAATTCTTCTGCAATTTTTTGAGATTTAAAGAGTTGTATGTCATCACATATATGGTAATATTTTATTCTAGAGTATTGGTTACATTGCACTAGATACATTATTTAACCAGAGTTTGTAGACAAGGTAGCAATGAAACATGGTGAGCCATTGCTTTAAAATCAATAAATGTCACAAGTTCAAGGTGGAAGCAAAGAACATGTTTGCAAATAAACTATTACATAATAATAATGTTTAACATACAGCAATGAAGAACTGGGAATTCAAGATAAAATACAACTAGCCTTGCAGACTGATACACATTATGCAATAGTTAGAAAAATATATTTTCAAAGCAGGCCTGCGACTCTGAGAGGCTGGGTTTAGTATTGACGCTGTGCAGTTGAGTGATCCCCACCTAGAGCCTAGCAGTAAGGGAGGCTGACATGATGTAGCAATAGCCTGACATGGGATGGACTTTGCTCTAGCCAATGCATTTTTTTCAGTGGCTCTGGTCTGTAGTGCAAACTCCACATTCCTGCTCATTGCCTGTTCACTACTGTTTAGACACCTAGTGATTGGTCCAAGAGGTGAATGTTACTGTATAGGTCAAAAAATGTGAAACTAAACCACCTCCATCTTGTATTATTTACATGAGCCCAGCACTAACACACGCATAGGCTTCATCATGACCAACAATTAAAATAGTATTTTTAGAGCTCAACTACTGACAGCATGGAATGGCAAGGGAGTGAGATTATGAGGTTTTTAGTGGCAGTGTTTTTCAAGGTTGCTCCTGCACTTGGAAGAATATGCTGTTTTCATGACATTATTGCCTGTGAACCAATGGGCTGGGTAATTTTATGGTGCTGGGAAAGGATGTATTTATCGGTTCTTAGAGTGTATATTTCAGACATTGCATGAGTATCAGCTCGGTGTTTGGCATTCAGATGAATGAATTTGGCTCTCAAAGTACAATCCTTCTAATGAATTCTAGTTAGGAATGAGTATAGACATTATACAATGAGATCCTTTAAACTATTCAGCACCTACCAAAGATGTACTCAGTGATTGCAGTCTGGCAGCTTTTTACAGTCTCATTACAGGTCACCAGCTCTCCAGAGCAGTCCAAACTGACTTGATCAATGCAGACTTCACACTCAATAGCGTTTCCTAAAAAATATAATAATCACAATAGTAATAATAATTAGACATAAAATGCACTTTGACTCAAGGTTTCCATCAAGTATCCCAGTGTTTGAGTCATTTATTCAAACAACTTGATTTCCTCTCAGGACTCTTTGTCAGGATTTAAATGGACTAACTGTACATGATCCCATCTGGTCTTTCACTTCCTTTATTGCCGTCTTTATATTTTGTCTCATGGGGTGGTTCAGGGTGAGACTTTTCCTTGTAAGGTGTCTGTGTGCACTGCTATGTTGTGTGGCTGAGGTATGTGAGAGACACAATAGTGCAACAAAACCTGGGCAGGGCAGTAAGTAAGAATTAGTGAAGGAGCTCAAAGTCTCGACCACACTCCTAGCCTGCTGACTGTCCTGCACATCGCCGACTTCGTCAGCCCGCACGCCCTCCCCTCCGCTGACTACATCCTCCTGGGGGACTTCAACTTCCACCTGGAGAACAACAACGACTGCAACACCAGCACCCTGCTCGACAACCTCGCCAACCTTGGACTCAAGCAGCTGGTGTCCACCCCCACCCACCTCGCCGGACACACACTTGACGCCATCTTCTCATCCAGCAAAGACATCGCCTTCAGCCACGCCACAGAACTCCACTGGACGGACCACAGATGCATCCACTTCACCTTCAGAAGAACGACGATCCACCACCACCAGCAACAGGTTGCCCGAAGAAGCTGGAACAAGATCACAGCCGACCAGCTCGCCGCTTCCCTGAGCCAGCACCCTCCGGCCAGCTCAGCGAACCCCAGCCAGGCCGCCGACAACCTCTCGAAGTGGATCAGCAAATGCGCAGACGAACTCGCCCCTCTGAGGATCCCGCCCAGCAGACCCGGCAGTAAGAGAGCCCCATGGTTCACCGACGAACTCAAGAGCTCCAAGAAGAACTGCCGAGCCCTCGAGAAAGCCTGGAGAAAGGAACCCACGCCGGACAACAGGACCACCCTCAAGCTCGCCACCCGGAAACACCACCAACTGATCCGCACCGCCAAGAAAACGGCTTTCAAGAACCGACTGGACAACAACGCACACAACTGCAAGGAACTCTTCAACATCGTGAAAGAGCTCTCCAACCCCAACACCGGAAACAACAACATCACCCCATCGCAAGACCTCTGCAACTCCCTCGCCTCCTACTTCCACAACAACATCGCGGACATACACAACAGCTTCAGCACTCAACAGACGCACGCCACAACCGCAGCAATGCCACCCACCACCACCCTCCGCGCCTGGACCCCGGTCAACACCGAAGACACCGTCCGCATGGTGAACTCCGTCCACTCCGGATCTCCGACCGACCCCTGCCCTCACCACGTCTTCAACAAAGCCGACGCTGTCATCGCACCCCACCTGCGGGACATTATCAACACCTCATTCGACACCTCCACCTTCCCCGAGAGCTGGAAGCACGCCGAACTCAGCACTCTACTCAAGAAACCTACAGCAGACCCCACCAAACTCAAGAATTACCGCCCCATCTCTATACTCCCGTTTCCAGCCAAAGTCATCGAGAAGACCGTCAACAAACAGCTGGCCGCCTTCCTCGAGACAAATGGATCCCTCGACCCATCGCAGTCCGGATTCCGTGCCAACCACAGCACCGAGGCCGGCCTCATCGCCGCCACCGACGACATCCGAGCCCTGATGGACAACGGAGAAACAGCGGCCCTCCTTCTCCTAGACCTCTCTGCGGCTTTCGACACGGTCTGCCACTGCACCCTAGTGCAGCGCCTCAGCAACGTCGGAATCCAGGGGAAGGCACTGGAATGGATCGTCTCCTTCCTCGACGGAAGAACACAGAGAGTCCGCCTACCACTGTACAAGTCAGAGGCCACCGAAGTTATCTGCGGCGTCCCTCAAGGATCCTCGCTGAGCCCTACTCTCTTCAACGTCTACATGAGCCCCCTCGCGGCCATCGCACGCCAACACAACCTCAACATAATCTCCTACGCCGACGACACCCAGCTGATCCTCTCCCTGACCAACGACCCCACCGCCGCCAGAGCCAACCTGCACGAAGGGATGAAAGAGGTAGCCGAGTGGATGACGACGAGCCGCCTGAAACTGAACTCAGACAAGACGGAGGTCCTCATCCTGGGCTCCTCGCCCTCCGCCTGGGACGACTCCTGGTGGCCCCCCGCCCTGGGCACCGCACCCAAACCGACGAACCACGCACGCAACCTGGGCTTCATCCTGGACTCCTCCCTCTCCATGACCAGGCAAGTCAACGCCGTCTCCTTGTCGTGCTTCAACATCCTGCGCATGCTTCGGAAGATCTTCTGGCGGATCCCCACGGAGACCAGGAAGACCGTCACCCAGGCCCTCGTCACCAGCCGACTGGACTACGGCAACGCACTCTACGCCGGAACCACCGCAAAGATCCAGAAGAGACTCCAGCGCATCCAGAACGCCTCAGCCAGACTCCTCCTCCACATCCCACGACACAGCCACATCTCCGGACACCTAAGAGACCTGCACTGGCTCCCGGTCAACAAGAGAATCACCTTCCGTCTCCTTACCCACGCACACAAAGCTCTCCACGATCAAGGCCCGAGCTACCTCAACAACCGCATCAACTTCTACGCTCCCAAACGCCACCTCCGATCTGCCAGCCACGCCCTCGCCGCCGTCCCACGCATCCGTAGAGCCACTACAGGAGGAAGGTCCTTCTCCTACCTGGCCGCCAAGACCTGGAACTCCCTCCCGGCCGACCTGCGCCTAACCCAAGACCACCTCTCCTTCAGGAAGAAGCTCAAGACCTGGCTGTTCGAGCAGTAGCGCCCCCCACCCCCCACCCCCCCAAGCGCCTTGAGACCCTACGGGTAGGTAGTGCGCTCTATAAATGTCTTTGATTGATTGATTGATTGATGGTTTACCACATATGTGTAGCCCCCCAACACCATGCTGACCAGTGGTGTCAGAAAGCATTGATGCACAAGGCATTTCTCAGGTAGGGGTTGCTGCATGATGAAAGAATCCTTTCAGGTTCTTTTTTATTAAGCATATAGAGTTCATTTAAGAGTACATACTATGAGAGTGAACATCTAATTCACTCCCTGTGCTGTTATGGTGAGAAACAAATGACAGATAGTTCAATTTCTATGAATATGAGTGGTGCTTCTCCTAATGCGTGTGGGAGAGAAGCAGAACAATGCACATCTCTTATGATTTGCACCTGGCATTGCCTTCCCACTACTTTATTAGCCCCTCTTCCTATATGGGAAATTGGCCACCGGGAGAACATTTTGAAGAGCGATTGACTACACCTGACAACACTGTACTGGGGCGTGTGAATGCTGAATGGGCATTCCCAACGCCACTACATGGTATGTGTATTTAACTTCTTAGGGCCCAGGGCTTAATGTTTTACCTACTTTTTGAGAAAGAAAAAATATTTCTGAAATATATCCTAGCTCACACCTGGAGAAGGAGTGTGGGTTGCAAGGGACTGTGGCCTGGTACCCAAGCTCCACACTCCTGCCTCAACATGTGTCTAGAGATCGTGAAACTCTCCACTGCCCTTCAGTGCCCACAGTCACACACACCCTCCCATGGCCAATTTATACTGGTAAAACTCTGCATCTATCCTGCAAGTGGGTTTCTACTGGAGATAGTGGAACTCACTGACTTAGAGATGAAATGTGCTGAACCTGTATCGCCAAGAATTTGAGTCCCACTGCTAAGTTGGAAGTCTGGAGTTGCTCCAGATTTAGATCCAAGGTGAGGGGTGGAGAAAGGAGGGAGAAGCATGGAGCGTGGAGCATGGAGCGGCTGGCAGACCACAGCTTGCTGTCTACGCTATGGCCCACAAACCTAAATCGGCCATACCTGGGCTATTCCGAGCTGACTGAGCATCAGTATTGGTATGCAGTTATGTTTCCTACCACACATTCTCGCCAGTCTCACCTTTCTCCCGCACACCACCTGCTGCTACTGATTATTCTTTGCAGCTCAGACAGCGCATCATCTGACAGCTGAAGTGAAATGCAAATCCCGGGTCTTCTCCCCTGCAATGCCCTTCCAAGAGCAAGACCCAGTTTGCTCACCACAACCAACAATGACAGAAGGGGGAAAAATAGGGATGGGATCCGAGGCAAAAAAGGTGGAAGAGGCACACCCAAGCACTAGAAGCAGGCCCCATTTCAGTTTATTGTACATAAGGCCTGTTGGCCCTAGATTAGACCTACATTAGTATTTCAGTCATCAGAGAGATGAGCTTGCAGCACAGGCTACAGAGTAGCGTTAAGGAGTGTAGGAGGCTAGCAGTCGGTCTGTGGCCAAACCCAAACAACGGGCTGGGCAGGTCTACAAACCTGCAACTTGTTTGAGCCCTTGACACGCAGAAGCTGCTTGATTAGGATTAGATGAACCTGCATCGCTCTAGCCCAGCCCAGGCTCCTATCATTCATTAACTCAGCTACTAAGTTTATGGGCCTGATTTAGAACTCAGCAGACGTGGACTCTGAAACAACGGTGACAATATCCTGTCCTTTGAAATCTAAATCCTATTACATCCTATGGGATTTATATTTCAAAGGATGGGATATTCATCACGGTTGTGACGGAGTAACCCATACGCCGAGTTCTAAATCAGGGCCTATGTTATTGAAGCGCATGTAAGATGGCCTTGACAACATGTTGCTCTTAGAAATTGGACTAGATCAGGATGTCATTTATATAGACAACTGGACACTGATTAATACATTACCATAACTCCTCACTGATAAAATACTGTACAGCTTTGGGTGCATTACAGAGTCTGAAAGGCATGACAAGGTATTCGTACAAAATTAATGTGGTACTGGAAACTTAAAAGATGTTATGCACCCCACAGATCCACCATGCTGTAAATGTGTTCATTCTTGAATTAATCAATGAGTATGGACATTAGAGGAAGAGTGTAGCTGGGTAGCTGTTCTTAGTGATTCTATTTAGGTCCCTGTAATCTATGCAGTGTCTGAGATCCCCTTCTTTCTTCAGAATGAAAAACAATGGAGAGGATTTCAGACACCATGAGGGCTATATAAAACCTATTGGCAACATTTCGTCAAGGGACTGGTGCAAATGGGTGGTTTCCTTCTCTGCTAAGGTATAAATATGGCTACGCAGAATTTGTGAGTCAGGTTGTAGGTCTACCCTGCAATTGACAGACAATGCAGCGGAAAAGGTGTGGCTTTCACTTTAACCCTTCCCACGCTGGTGACGGAACCGCTCTGTCACCAGCCTCGGGTGGGCTGTGCTGGCGACGGAGCGGCTCCATCACGGCCCGCTCGCCGTGCCTGCGCGGCGCTGATTTCGCTCCTGTGCAGCGCATTCTATTCTGCGGGCGGGGACGTGACGGAACTGCTCCGTCACAAGCACAGCCCACTCGAGGCTCGTGATGGAGTGGTTCCATCACCAGCGTGGGAGCACTACGCGCCCCCCCCCTAGCGCTGCAGCAGAAATTGCCACTGCAGCAAAAGGGTTAACAAGCACATCTGCAAAGTCCTTGTATTGGTATTTGAGTTTGAAATAGCTTAAAATGCAAAAAACAAGAGGCATTTGGCAAAACAAGAACAGCTATTGCAATTAAACATTACAGGCTGAGAGAACAGTTACAGGCACACGATTTGAGGACTGATCAGTATGTGTCCTTCTTTTACACAAAACTTGATGGGTTCAAAAAGCTTCTGGTATACCATATATGGTGAGGATTTTTGGTTGCTGCCTTTGAAGTTGTAAAAAATGTATTGTCTAAATGTTACCCCAGATAAGTCTAGACCTTGCGTAGACACAATGTGGCCAGTGGATAGTGTGTCCAGATGTCTGGTATGGGAAGTGCATGATTACTCCTTGTGCTAGTTCCTGATTCGCTATGTGCTCCTAACTCATGGGGTATCTGACATATTATGGTGTTTTAGGAGAGTATGTACCCCATCTGGCCATGTGTGCTTTATTGAAACATTTTCCCTTGACCATTATAATGCTGCTGCCTCTATCCAGGGGATTGATCAAGAATTCCGTGCCTGAGCATTTGTTTGTAAGCTAAGCACTTTCCCACCCGTGTCCTATCAATCAGCAGGCCCATGCCTTCATCTCAGGGCCTGATTGATTACATATTTGTGAGTTGAGGTTGATATGGAGTTCACAGAGGACGACTCTGTTAATAAGGATAAGATTACATTTTTATCAAAGAAAGCATCAAATTCCACATCCGCCCTCTAGTTGATTCTTCAACTACACTACCTAACTCAAGGATTTTAACAGTTACCTGGGTACCTGGGGATCCTATTGTTGCTAAGACTTTCTTGAAACAAGTGGATGAGGAGCCTTCCACTAGCCGCTGCCCTCAATTTTTGCTGCACTATAAAAGTCCTTTATCATCTCCCATGGTGAGGGATATGTACCTGACAGTGACAAGAAGAGGCAGGGCAGGGTCACACCCCCCTGCTGGCTCTGCATTCACAAACCCCCAAGTAGGTGAATGGTCCATTTGTACTTTTCACATGGTATTCATAGCATTTAAGGTGCACCCAGGATGCACCCTCAGTGCTTAGGATGTGATTAGGCTTGAAAAAACTTAGGAACGGTGTGCCAGAGGCGGAGTCAAGTACCCTAACATATTGCACTGACTCAGACTCCTTTAACACCACAGCTTGCGTCCTCTCCAACAAACCCTCTTCCTTAACTCTGACTCTGTGAACTTAGTTTGGAAACAAACTTTCCTTTAGGAACACATTGTACTGTCTCACCTCTGCGTCTCTATTTTGCTTACTTTTTTTGTGTGCCTCACTGCAAATTTAGCGATACTACCTGTAATTTTGTTTAAATTGAGCGTAGGGGAGAACTGAAGATTACATAGGATTTATAACCAGAGGAAATGACTGGCAGTTGGGACTGTTAGCATGGGTAGGAGGAAGGTTTCAGAGGTTATGTCAGGCAAAAGGAAGGTAGTGAAAACTGGGAAGAGTGCAGAGGAAAACTACACTCTAGTCGCAATTGATGACTTAATCAAGGAGGTTGGATGAATTTTAAATGACAAATACAATTTTTACTCTTTGTGCACTAAGAAGATCACAGCTTTTTATAAAAAGCCGGAATGCGTATGATGCCCTGAAACTGTTGAATTTAGCGATGTTGCAGAAATAGCTCCCTGTGCTGAAGATCCATTAGCTTACTTGTTTTCTTCTCCGAGCTTGAGTAATAAAAGTAGCCTTATTCTGATACTTCTTCACAAGTTATGAACATTGATGATAATGTAGAAGGGAGAGGGTGCAATTTCCATATTTTGTTCAAGTGAATATGAGCTGATAGCCTTTCCTTAAGACCCAGAATACAACACAACAATCCCGCAGCCTATAAGTGTAACTCTACCAAGCATGATTATGACCAACACACCACCCAAACTCCAGCAAGAGTCAACCCACAGATTGAACCATTTAACTATAATATACTAACAGAGCTCTATTCGAAACTTGATTCTCTGACGAAAGAGGTTGAAGATCTAAAAAATTGTATTTGAAAATTGGTGATCCCAATCTTTTAACTAGCCACATAGATTGTTGACTAAAAAACAGTTAGCACCAAAAAAGCGAATCCCAGATAACTTAAACTCAAACAAAGAGCTGAACAAGAGTAATTGGAATGCAGGGGAAAAGCAACCACGATATCACTTGACAGTAGAAGGGTGGGAAGTTGCAATGGGATTTAGCACCTATGGAGAAAGCAACATCAGTTGAATCCCAGGTGAATCCCAGTATCTGGCAGGTAGAGGGTGAAATCATAACCAAAGACCACAGGCAGGGAAATGCCAACAGCCCAAATGCAGTTAGGTAACAGGCTCCTGCATTTAACACAACATATGACAACCAATTTCAACAGGTGTCCACAAAGCATAAGGTTTCCATGATTAATGTGCCAAAGTTGAAGCTGGTAGACAGGGAGGATGAAAACTCCCCAATGAACAAGGTGATCATTGGATCACACAGTACTTGTCCATATTACGATGTGACTTAATCAAGTGCAAGTGGGGATTTTGACAACATAAGGCTTGTATTTTGGACAAAGACCATTGATGATGGTCTGCTTGCACTAGACAGCAGGTATAGCCTACCACCAGATTCCTTGATAAGATTCAAGCTGCATAGAGCCAGTAGGAAAATGAATTGTACTCAGGGAATTCAGCAGATACTATCTAATCCTTCTCTAACCTACTGATACCTCCGACTCCTTAGAAATGGTCAATTGACTGACAAGGCTAAGAAATACACCTAGATGTGACCTGAAGTTAAATCCTAGTAAATCTGTTTCCAGTGCCCCAGTGAAAACTTTATAGGAAAGTCCTGCTACCGATCCAATCAAGGGGACATAGAGATTACTAACCCTAACTAGCGAAGGAATTACACAACTTAAGTGCACTCTTGATGGACTAGCAGAGATACACGAGGATACTATTTCAATAATTTCCTAGAGCACAGCAGGGTTCAAACAGAAACTGCTCAATTCAGACTGGCAGGTAAATATGGGGTAGTACAACTTCTGCCTGCTTCGGGAATCTAGCAGATTGAGCCGCTACTCAATCTAGGTTACAGTACGTTTACTGTTGGTGCAGTTCCCTCAGTAAAAGGAAATCCTTCAGGGGGATTGGTCATATGGGTTCAAATCACCCTAAAAAATTACTGTAGATATCATTAGTATCCCTTCACCAGATAATCTAGGATTTAAAAAAGAGCACAAAACCAAGCGGACAAATATTTGCTTAATTTTTAACTTAGACCAAAGTTGGCCACAGCAGAATCCACAGTAATGGTCTTGCGAGATAGTGTCCTCAATTCTATAAGTCCAGAGGCTGTAGTCTTTATAGGTGGGGATTTTAAATGCTGATTTGAGCCTGTAGGAAGCGGAGAATCTGTCCTAGAGGAAGAAGACAGCTAGAGGCAAAGTATTTTTGGACGTAGGTACAGTCGCCGTTATGCAATTACTCAATTTTCTTGCCGAACACTAACTTGTTGCCTGGAATGGTAGGCTCCCTTCTGAAAGCCTGTGTGCCTACACTTTCAAAAGGTGTTCCACCAAATCAAGAATTAACCCAATTGTGGCTTGTGTTGCACACTGGAGCTACCTGATTGATTTCAAAGTTGATAATAGGGAAGAAAGCAATAATTTTCCACTGTGCCTGATTGTGACAGGGAGGCTATTTGAGACATGGGCCACTGACTTTGTAAGCAATTCTGTCCAACCGACAATCGGTAATAACCGCAGAACATTTAGATGGCTATGTATTTCTAACAAATTTGACCACAAGAATGGTATTCATAATGCTATTTCTGATGCTCTTTCCCCTTTTGTTGGTAATTTGCACGCTGATATACCAATTACACAAATCACCAAACTCTGGCTGAGACTCTTTCAAGACGCTTGAAAACAGTTGTACCTAGAGTACTGCTCACTAACCACCTAATAGCTAAGAGATGATTAATAGCACCCCTTAAGTCTAAAAATATGGAGCTAGTGAAGAAAACAAGGGCAGAATATAAAAAAAAGTGATAGCTACTGCTGAAAAGAGCTGGGGCAATGAAATTTGGGATGACCTTATCACCGCCGCCAGAAACAAAGACCATGCTGTATTTTGGAGAATAATAGCCTGTGGCAGCCAAACGGCTAAACTTCCACAGATAATTATGTGAACACTGGTAACTGGAGTAGGTATTTTATTAATCTGTACTCTGAGGAATTAGACCCTTTGCAAGAATTGCTCAAGCTTACCCAGGCCCCATTGAGCTAAGTAACAATATTTGTCCCCTATTTCAGCAAAGACGAGGCTAGAAAACCTATTGGGGGAATTAAAACAGGGAAGGCACTGGGCTCCGACAAAATACCAGGGGACCTACTGAAGTATGATACAGCAGTATGGGTGCCATATGTAAATTTATTTTACAATGAGGTGGCATCAAGAGCACAAGTCCCAGAAATATAAAGAGGTGCTGAAATTGTGCCCATTCATAAAAAGGGTAATAAGCAAGTACCATCCAACTATGGGCCTATTACCCTAATCGATACCCACAGTAACTATATCCAAAACTCATTTTTTATTATGCTTAGCCACTGGATAGATGAGAATAATATTCTTTCCCCATGTCAGGTGGGGTTTTGATTGAGAATTAGTACGATTGATCAGGTGTTCAGGTTCATGTGTGTAGCATGGATCGAAGGGGAAGTTAGTACGTAGTATTCATTGATCTGAAAGCTTCTTTTGATCTAGCGCCAAGGGAATCTCTATGGGAGTCAGTGAGGCCACAAGGAGTACGCAAGTAAATATTAACCCAGATAATTAGGATCCACCCATTTAACAATGCCAAAATGCCCTGGGTCCTCAGTGGCAAACTTACTGATGAGATACCTATTATGAGGGGCATTAGGCATGGGTGCATATTGGTTCCTTCCCTTTTTTCATTATAAACCAACAACATTGTGTAACACTTGCAGAAATGCAAACACGACTCCCCGAAAATAGAAAGGGTTTCCATACGTGCACCAATGTTTTCTGATTATTCTATTTTATTATCACACACACGAGGGGGCTGCAAAGGCCACTACATAACTTCAGCGATTTTTGCAGCCTTAAGGGCCTTGAAATAAATGCGAACAAAACGAAACATATGGCCATTAGACCACATAAGACCTTCAAGAAGAATATTGCCGTCCATAAATAACTACTGTGTCTACATATATGTAATTTTAGCTATCATGGCATTACAGTTGATGCAAAATGATATGTCAATTGTAGAAAAGCATCAGGCCCCACCAAGTCTTAAGCATTGTCTCCAGCATTGGAGGTTTATAGATATAGGGGCCAATCAGCAGCCATTTCTGGGGCAGAATTGTGGGGAGGGGACACCGTGGGTTCACTTACTGAAGGAGAAAACAAAGTTGTACAGAAGTTATTCTGTCTTCCCAAATGTACAACACTGATTCTATTATACTATGGCACTGGCATCAAGAGACTAGAGCATTTAGCTGCTCTGAGACTCTTTCTACTTTAGGTAAGAATTTGGGTTACACAAGAACTTAGCCCCTACAAGGAAGGACAAAGGGAACTTTTGGATCGCAATGGCCAGATTACTTTTCCATGGTTCTGCCATGTGCAGACTTGGTTCAACAAATTGGGCCTGAGTAGTTTCTGGAACAACCCGAGCAGATGGACGGCAGACACCAAGAAAGTAACATCAGAGACCAGATCAGCTGGCGAGAACGTTAAAATCCCATGCCCTGGCCGATGGGCAGCGGACGCGTTAGGGGTTAGTTGTCAGGAAAAGAAAAAATATAAATCGGATTAAGATATATATCACAACAATCTAAGAAATGCTCCTAAAAAGCACATAGCCACCCAACTCGAGCAATCAGACAATACTTCTAAAACTTTGTTTAATATTCTTAACACTCTTATTAATCCCAAAGCATGTAATCCAGATGAAGACCCATCCCAATTGCTATGTGATAACATAGCTGATCACTTCACGCAATAAATTGAGGACATCTATAACAAGATATCCATCCCCGATGCCAACTCCAGACATAACCCAACGAATGAGATTCCCCGCCTACTCAATATGTGCACATTGAATGATTTTCCTTTACTTACCACACAGGAAACAGAATCCTTACTAAAATCTGCAGAGTCAGTTTCCCCCAAAGACCTAATTCCTTCTAAAATTGCCAAAAAACTATGGAAAATGGACTTCCTCAAAGACAGACCCAAACAGTGAACCTTTTTAAATACAAAACCACCTTAGTAACCAAAGGTGTACCCCAGGGCTCCTGTCTTAGTTCCACTCTTTTCAACGTGTACATCGCCCCCCTTGCTGCCCTCCTCAGGAATATCGGGTTCAACCCGATTTCTTACGCAGATGATACACAACTCCTTCTATCCTATGATAAGGATACCCCCAACATTCAAAATATATTTGCGGATGGCATGAAAGCAATAACATCTTCTTGCAGCTACACACAGGAAAAATGGAAATCATGCTTTTTAAAGACACAGTCACCTGCTGGTCCCCCAGCTGGTGGCCAGGAGAACTTGGCCCAGCGCCCTCTCCTAAACCAGTGGTAAAGAATTTAGGAGTCCTTATCGACAACAACCTGAATCTGGATGAACACATCGCAGCAACCAAACAAGCTTGTTTTAATGCCCTCAGCTTGCTTCGTAAAGTCTTCAACTTCCTCCCTTCCTCAACATGCAATACCCTGATTCACGCCTTAGTACTAGGCCGCCGGGTTTTTAGCAATGCTCTGCTGATCTCCGCCAAGGACTCAGCCTTACATAGTCTACAGGTGATGCAGAATACAGCAGCCCGTTTAGCGACCAGTGCTCCTTATCGTGCCCCTTCTCTTAAGTAAACTCCACTGGCTACCTATTCGTAAAATAATTCACTTCAAAGTCTGCTGCATAGTATTCAAAAGCCTAAACCAGTTGGGTCTGGTCTATCTGGCCGATAAATTGATCAAATACATACCATTGTGCACCCTTCGTTCTGAAGGGAAAGGCCTTCTTGTCCCTCCTCGCATCATGCAAACCAGACTGGGGTTAAATCATTTTCCTATCTTGCTCCCAAACTCTGGATTCAATTACCCCTGGATATCCGCCTCTCCACTAACTACCTAGGCTTTAGGAGAAAATTAAAAACTCTGCTTTTCTAAACACTGTTCCGTACTACCTCTTTACGCCCGCAGCGTGGAGATACCCCATTTGGGGTGATTCAGGCACATTACAAATGATACAAATAAATAAATAAAAATAAATGTCCTGAAATTTACTTATTAGGAATATCTACTAAATAGTGTGCATTTAACACCAGTTTGGTGACATTACCCCCACATTTTTTGAGTTTTAAACCATTGCCAAGTTCAGAGCTCTATTTGGATACTATTGAATGTCACTTAGCAAAGATACTTTATTTGAAGTTCTGATTTGACACTCTGCAGACTAACCTGAATATGGTTAAATGGTCAACTAGTAATATAGCTGACGGAGAAACTAATTGCTCATTATACATTTTGAATGCTTAGGAAAGTATTCCACATGTTTTATTCTTTTGTCCAGCATATGCCCTCTTGAACAAAATTGATCAAAATAATATGTCTAAATTTGTGGGCTATGAATTTTTTAGATGTTCTAAGAAATTTAAAAACAGACACGTCACCGATGATAGTGTTTGGTGTTAGCAGAATCCCTTTTGCTGCATAAGGTTCTAAAATGTTTATGTTTTGATCATGCAAAGAACTTTTAAAACTTTGTTTGTATGTTTTCACATATATTGCTATGATGTTGAACTGCAAATATTCAGCAATCACATGAGATTGTAAGCCTGTTGTATTTTATGATATTTGTACTTTTTATAGTTATTTTAACTGAAATAAAAGTGTATTTTTGCTGACTGGCTGATAGTTACATTCTTTGGGGCCTGTTGTTTCTTATGCTTGCTTTCAACAACAGCTAACTTCCTAATTACCTGCATTCTTCCCAGTTTGAGGACTGCATTTTTACAGATGATCCTCAATTGTATAAATCCACATACCAATGGCAACATAATTATAACTCGCAACAGTGATTTACATAAACCAGATATCCATAGTGGGAGTCGGGAGAACCAATTCAAGAACCGCTCCTGCTCAGCAGCATCTCCCTCTTTGATCATGTTTCTTTGTAGATTGTGCAGTGCTTAAATGGCAAGTGTCATTGTCCAATTGTCCATGTCATTCCCTGGGACGAATGTACAGCAAGTTTGTTTTTGAATTTTGCCCGCAAAAGTCTTCAGCTCTCCTTTCACAAGCTTGATGATGCAAGGTTGTCTTTTTCCTAAATGGGTACTGGTAAAAACCTGACAGCTCTTTTCCAGGAATCAACAAGGTTGGGGAGTGCATGGTGGCCAGGGAACACAGTTGCCGCCGTCCACAAACAAGCTTAGTGTAGGTATACAAGCCGCACAACCAGTCATTCTCCATCAGTGTGGAGGTGCCCCATTGCACATTCGGAATATATAATATCACTCCAAAGTTAGCATTCATGCTCATCTGGAGCATTCCTTTTTCTCTGAAACATAAGGAATATAGTGTTAGTTTCTGTGCAATCAGGGGGTGTCCTTTCCCTCTGAACAAAGTATATCCACCCACCTCGATGTCTTGTATTTTCTAACATGGGATGGTTATACTTTCATTCAACCATCCCCCATGCGACCCATTCCACTTTTTATCCCCGAGTTAGATGGCCCTGAATAGGAATTCCATGTCGGGAGATTTTTTTTTGTTTAAGAAGACCGCCCGGTGGCACTAAGAGCCACTCTCAGTCCACAGATGGACACTGGAGCAGGTTTGTTTGTGCATTGAGTTGTGTGGTTTGCCACGTGCAAAAAATTTTCTCTGGGGAAACCCAGGGGCCATGTGAGATCTTCCCCTATGTAGCCTTTCCTCCCTTCCTAAGAATCCTGTCCAGTTTGTTTTGAATATCAGTGAGTTACATTAGGATTTATAGAGCTGTTGGGTTGGTGTCATATTATGTTAAGCTTACAACTAACCAGTATGGTTCCAAGTTGTTGGGTAGGATCTTGGCCCTTATTCTACATAGATAGAGGTGCATAAGGCATTTTGCTTTCTCCTTGGCTACTTCTTAATGAAAAGTCATTACAAGACATGGCTGAGGCTTGGGAGGCGACAGTGGTCATGTGCTGGTACCATGTGTTATGCAAAAGGGCGCTGTGCAGTGCATGGGTGATACTGGTTTTCTGTTTGGTGTAGTGGTGTAGGTGTAGGTAACATATGGGAGACCCTAAGCAGGGGCAGTGATTCCATTTTAGTGAACGTATTTTAATTCTGCTCAAGTGTGGGACTAACCATAGTAGGCAGGTGGAAAACAACTATGTAGATATTCATAACTTTTGTTGTAATACTTCAGTTCTAGATATAGATCTCCTGGGATTCCTTTGCGCTCCTCTAGTGGCTCTTTTCCTTCTGGCCAGTTTATAAAAGTTTGAAGATTTTAGTTCTAGTGTGATATCACCATGGAAAGGCTCGACTGCATATTGGGATGGCACACCCACACACTTTTCCCCCCATTTATGAGGGCTGTGGGTGTTAAGCAGACCCCTAGCTGAGGGCCTTTGGTTTCATCCTCTTTTCATTTGCACAAGTTCAATAATGTTATTTTTTCCTTGGGTCATGGGGAGTTGATGACAAGCCAGAATTTGTGAACTTTGTTGTCCTTGTGGATACCTGCTTTTGAATCCGAACCTTGTTGACTGTTAATTTAGCTTAGCTACATACACTCCATTCTCAGTGGTATTGGCGAACCTGTATTTTACCACTGGGATGTGATCCCATCAAGCAACTAGTTGCGATCTGGTGAGGTACCGTAGGGTGACCGCTGTTAAATGTGTTTTTCAGGGATTGGGGGAGTAAGGCTGATTACTATAAACATTATTATTGAGACAAATCTTATTTCTTTAAGCCATTGAACCCCCCCATTGTTATCCTACTAGGATGTTTTCGACCTTTTCCAACATTTTGTGTCTGGGTGGTTAGATCAGTTTTAGGTATGTTGTGGAGTAGTCGCTTGAGTTCAGGGAGGGATAGGATTGTTGCTTTATTCAGGGCTTCTATGGGTATCACTAGTTTATCCCAAAACATCTAGTCCACTGTGTGCATAAGAGCAGGGTTCCTGCTCAGGGCTACCTGTTTTGAAATGACCCCCAGCTGCCCTTGCTGTACGGTATGTTTTTTAGTCTACATGTGTGGGGAAATGTGGGAAGAGGAGGTGTGTTGCTGCTTGGTGTTGTTGTTGCTATTGCTTGCAACTTGCTACAGGAACATGTTTTTATATGTGTGCACCTCTCTATTCCCGGCATGTGATATGCTGCATGATCCTCCCTTGTGGCATTCGAGACCTGGCTTTGGTTGGTCTTGACCCTAAGTTTAAATCTGGAATCTTCTATTTTGTGTGGTCTTCTTTTAGTTTAGGGATTTCCTTGAGTTACCTAATTCACTGTTTCATTTTCGTGCAGCAAGAGGGTCAGACTCAGAAGATGCTCTGTGGCCCCCTTTCCCCCATACTGCCCCCATTGGGTGGTATATCAGAACTGACTGTTTTGGGCCTGCAAGATTAAAGCAGCGCAATTCGACTACGTTTGGAATTGAAATGAGCCTGGAAGGGGTGCAATTTGATTTGGAGCTTGGGTAGATGCTTGGAACCACACCTTGCTTACTATCAGTGTTCCTGGTAGGCCCGTTGTCCAAAGCCTTTAGCTGGGGTCACTTAACCTCCTCAGAATGGATATAGATGCTGATTAGGTAACAAAATTGGTGCTCATTTTGTCGATTTCCAGAGGGGTCAAAGGTTGAGTGAACCACCAACTGGAGACTCACACTTATTATCATGCTGAGGCCTCCAAATGTATTGCCTCTTGTGTGCAGGGCGCTCTGGAGGATTAAGGTCTTATCATTGCAGGTGCAAGAAGAACATTGTTCCAGTCAGTGAGGATGCTTTGTTTGTAACTGAAAGGGAGGCCTTCCTTGATTCAGAGGCGTCTAGAGGATTTGGAGAAAGTATCTGGACTATACACCATGAAGGAAAAGTTAATATAGATAGGATGCCTGAAAATGGGGTCCTCGCGGCTTGGTAACTGGAATGCGTCCCATTAGACTTTGGCTGCGGGTCGTGGGTGTATGGTTTTCAAACAGTTTTTTAGATGCTGTTCCAACACGTCAGACTGCCCTGTCCCTGGGGTTTAGCCAGTGAACCCCCTCCCTTAGTTTCCACAGACGTCTTAGGCAAGTTGATTATACTGTGCTCCTGTATTTTGACTATGTTGTTAATGTTGTTACCCGATCAACACAGCCCCCAGAAGCCCTGACGCAAGTAAAGGTTTTGTATACCCAAATGTTGTATGTTATTCCTTTCTGATCTGATACCATTTTAGGGGAAGTGAGTAGGGGGATGCTGGTTGCCTTTATCATTGGAGGTGAACTACTAGGGTTTTAGTCCCTGGGATTATTATTACCTGCCTTCATTACTTGTGGGGGGTTTATTTTACTGTGAGTTTTGACTCTGTGGTTACGTGAAGGTACTATCTTCCCACACTACCACCCCTCCTTGGTTGAGTTGTGGCCCGATCCCTGTTGTGCTGGGATATCCTATATGTGGTTGCTGCTGCCACATGCTAGACCAATTACTTGATCCCTGCTGCCGTTGTGTGGTGAATGGTGGACCTTCCTGGGACGGAGCATAAGATATGTTCTGTATAACCTGTGCTTGGTACTGAGAAGAGACATTAATTATATCCTTATGTGTGGGGTTTTGTGGTGGCTGGCCCATATTCTCTAACCTATGCTGCTTTTGCTGCTCAAGGGCATGCCTTTGTCTGGCATGGCTCTACAAGGTAACCCTGCCAAATACAATAGAAGCACTCTCTAATGTCTGGTTGTGGCCAGCCTCCCTTGCCTCTACTACCATAACCTGTTAATTTTGTTGTCCTACTTATTTGGAACACTCTAAAGTTTTCCAGTGGTGTCCCCATTTTGACTTGTGCCATCTGCACGGCTGCGGTCATCGCTGGTCCCTGAAGGCAGTCTTTTTCAATGTATGCTGCACTCATTTTGCTGTATCTCTTTGTGTCTACTCCTGCTTCTGTCTATCCTTTTATTTATTTTCTTATGACAGTGGAGAATAAGAGGTTGTATTTCTTGCCAGAGTTTGGTATCTACACCAACTATGCTGTCTAGCTCGCTCTGTATCTCAAGTGGGTAAACTTTTCTTTAAACTATTATAGAAAAATGTGACTTGTAGGCCTGTGCTGGCCCACAGCTGTCCAGTTTTCTGTCCACATCTTTCCCTCATTCTATTTAGGAAATCATGTATGCTTTCCTCTGCCTTCATGAACTTTGCCATTAGCCTCCTATATCTGGGTGGTCAGGGAATATTTCTCTCAGGTCATTCCATATGTGGTGCCTGTGTGTAGTAAATGAGGCCTCGCCATGTTGGGGATTTATTAGCCTGATTGCTGGAATATGAGTTTGGGTGAACACAGTGTTTGTTTCCTCTCCAGTTATGGTGATTAATAGGCTCATAATGTTATCTATTGCTAGGCTGATACAGGCAGTGTTTTTCTCGAAACATGTAATCCATTACCATGTCTTACCCCGCAGTAACTGTAACTTTGTTCTCAACTATTCTTTGTCCATCTGAGCCCATGGCTTGTACATCACCCTTCTACAGTAACACTTATATTCTCTTTCTAGGTGACTACAAGTTTCTCCTCATCATGGCACTCCCATTTTGCGAGGCATTGCACCAAGTAAAGGAAGTTCCAACTGTGGTTTCGTCCCTCATGCCTGATGCAATCCTCCACTACTGCCATGTCCTTTGGCTCAAAAGATTCTTCCTTCAGCCAAGAACTGTCGAATTGGTCCCTCTCCTCAGCCCAATCAGCTAATAGGTCACAAAATGGGTACTCAAAAGTCTTGCATGGGCTACTATCTCCCTCGGTGTTAGTTTATCTTAGTTGTGCACCTATGCGGAGAAAAGGGTATCCTTGTTGCTGCTTCCCTCGTGTGTACGCAGAGGTGTCATTCTGTTTTCCCTGCATCATGGGTGGGTAAGTAAAAGGCTCCCTTCTTCTCTTATTTCTTGGTCAGCCCTTCTTCTTTGTCGACTGAACAGTGTGGCACTGAGTCCTGCTAGTAGCCTTGCATCTACTTTGGTTCTTCAAAGTTCTGAGACTGTACCTGGCACTGCTTCCCTCATGTAGAGAACACACTGTACTTGAATCTTATTCTAATTCCTGGTGCTCTTTCTGTCTCTTGAGCATCAGCTCACGCCTCTCTTCCCTGTTTCATTTGGCCTGCTTCTTTTGCTCTGAGCTATGCAATGCTTTCGTTTGGCCTGGCTTCACTATCAAATTCACTCTCCGTTTCCTCCATGGCTACCTTGGAAATCCCAGAAGCCCGACCCTGATCATCATTTCCCGGGGGACTGGAGCTCCCTTCCTCTCCCAAGCTCACTGAGTCTCTGTTGAGAATCACCACAAATGCTACTAAAGTTAGGAGTCCTAACTTTACTACTACTAAATTTAGAAAACTCCAAATTTTAAGACTTTCGATATTCACAGAAGGCATTTAGGAGTCCTAAAGTTAGTAGTCCTAACTTTACTACTACTAAATTGAGAAAAGTCGTAATTTTAGGACTTTCGGTATTCACAGAAGGCATTTAGGAATCCTAAAGTTAGGAGTCTTAACTTTACTACTACTAAATTGAGAAAAATCCTAATTTTAAGACTTTCGGTATTCACAGAAGGCATTTAGGAGTCCTAAAGTTAGGAGTCCTAACTTCTGTGAATACCGAAATGAGTAAGTTCATTCTGTGAATACCAAAAGTAGTAAGTGCATTCTGTGAATACCAAAAGTAGTAAGTGCAATCTGTGAATACCAAAACAGTAGTAAGTTTAGGATTGAGTCTTAAGTTCATTCTGTGAATCGGGCCCCTAGTCTCTACCGTAACTGGGTGTTCTAGTTGCCCACTTATTTTTCACTATCTTCTCTGGACATTTCCATCCCAATGTCCTTTCTTTTGAGTTTGATTGTACAGTCTTTCAAACACAATACAGACAGAGTTTCTGGTCACGTCTCCGTTGTCGCTCGTTTTTTGAGAGAGGCCCTCTTATACTGCCTATCTGCATAGGCTCACTCTCATCCATGATCTTAACAGTATCATGATTTTTATCACTAATCAGAACTACTTTGCTGTCTGAGCAGCCCCTAGTACTCCAAAGTTCTGATTTTATGACTAAATTGATCAATTCCTCACAGGTGTCAGGAGAGTTCACAACTTGAGGCAAGAGAGCATTTAAATCATCTTCTAATCCCCTTTAGAATAAGGACACTGTTTTTTCCTCTGGCAACTCAGATTCGGCCACCAACTTGTTGAAGGTGGTTGTTAAAAGTGGTTATGTATGTAAGAAGGTCCTTGTTTATTTTTTGCAAATGAAGCAGTTTTGTATCAACCCACTGCATGAAGGTGTGTCTATCAAATAAGTTGGATTTGATAAATCTCATGGGTCTGATGCTAACACTGATGAAGTCGGCAGGACTTCTCCCACCGAGGGCAGGTGACACTCATCGAGTGGGGGCCTATTGGCTGCTTCCACAAGTATAGAGGCTGCTGATTCTGATGTATGGTATTGTGACCGGGGAATGCCAACTAACGGCTCGAGTGACAATTTTCACTCAGTTAGGGAGATTTCGTGTATCACGGCTGATTCTGCCCTCAGTAAGAAGGCGTCTAAAGTCCCCACCACCCCCTGCCCTGTTAGTGATTTTCACTTGTTCATCCTGTCTCCCTTCAATAACACGTAAATAATGAATGATTTACCAAGTCTCTAATAGTCTGTATTCCTGAAAAATGAAAGGATAGTGGAACCTAACAACTAAATAGCAAGTCAATAATGTGAATAAAAAGTCAAAATGCCAATACCGTGGCCCAGCTCAGCCTCCTCTGGACTCTGACTGGCTTAGCCGGGCCCGCCCTTCGCCCAGGCTTTGTCCACGCTATGTCCCACGCATGTCCCATGCTGCAGATGGAGAGGCAGCTGTGGCACTGGTGTTGCACCCTGGGGGTTGAGGTCCTCTCCCAGGGTGTTGGTGACAGTATTAAAGGAAAGGAGGAGTGTGGCAGCCCTCGTACAACCCGGGATTTATCCAGCAGCAACAAGTTCAGCAACGCAATAAACAAGTTATAACATACGCATAGTATACAACATTAGTGTACATGTTAGGAACTTCAGAGTTAATAAAGCACACCAGGGTGTGGTTAGTTGCTCAGTATTACACCACCAATATTGCATTTCTGAGTTAGGTGCAGGTTTAGATCACAAATATCACACTAGCATCTTTATCCACGAATGCTAATCAGGGCGGTTTATACACACATTAGTTGCTGGTTTTGTCAAGCTTTATACATCAAGGCGCTACTTTCCACAAGCGAGCGCTATGTTCTTGGGCTACAGAAATCACTGTTAAACTTAGTACATAAATCACTATTATGCTCATAATATACAATTCACTGGTATGCTCACAGTGCATACACAGAATGCTTATAAGAGGGAAAGCAGCAATGATACCACATCGGTGTATCCCGCAAGAACATTGTGGGCTGAGCAGTGCTGCAGCACTTAAAAGTGTTCTCTACATGATTTTTAAGAGAACAGGCAAGTATGAAATCGAGCCTTTGTCAGCGCAGCGTGTTATCGCTACTTAATTGGCTGACTCTGATCCCTTTTCTTTAGGTCGAGCGTAAGCGTAGGACCTCTTGTATACTTTAGTATGCATATATCTCTGTAGGCCAAATGCCATTACTTGCTTCTCATTTGTTTGTTTCAATGTCCTTTAAAAATCCTTAATAACTAGCGGTCAGTCCTGTCTCTTTGTCCCTCCTTTTTCCTCCAAGGAGCAGGGACTATTTTATTGTGTTTTCAACCTCTTGTTACACTGTGGGTGCTCAGTTTTAAGCAGGGCCGGACTGGGAACCAGAACTGGCCCAGGCAAAGTGCTCGGCCGGCCCCCCTCTCCTCCCGGAGGGAGGGGGGAGAGGTGCGACCGTGCTCGGTGCCTAGGCCGGTTTTCGGCCGTTTTTGTTACAGGGCCGTTTTTGCAGCATAACGGCCCTGTAACAAAAACGGCCCCAGGGGCCCAAAACCGGCCCCTAACCATGCGGCCCACCGGGGGATTGCCCGGTGCCCTCAACGGCCAGTCCGGGCCTGGTTGTAAGCTTACATTTTATTGCAGCATTACCATCTTGTCCTTCCTGTCCAAATCCAGCAGCTAGCTACTGCAGCTCCAAATCATGTAAAAAGTTCAAACAAAATGTAAACACAGCTTGAAATGATACTTTACTATACATGCTGCATGTGTTTTTTCCTCCAGGACTTTGTGCTTGGCTGCTAGCTGAGGAGTTGGAAGTTTCTCCTCGTCAGTTTTGCACCAAGGCCAAAATGTTTCCTTCTGGAAAAATGGAATGAATGTGCGATTGCACTGGATACTGACTTCAGAGGGGCAATGTTTCCGAGTTTATTTTGCTTTTAAAAGCACTCCACACATTCCTGGCCTCCTGCAATTTCCAGACAATAAAAATGTCAAAATACCTCCAGTGATTGATTTTCTTGCTGGAGAGATCAGAGTTGTCTAGTGGAAGAAGTTTTAAATCATTGCAAGTTAGCCAGAGGGTTAATATGCCAGCTGAGAAGAAAGTGTACTATGCAGATTACAAAGTGCATAAAATGTAAATAGGTCAATGGGTTACTGCTCTTCTGTTACTTGCAGCTATAAGTTAAAATCACAACAGAATAGTGAATTCATAACTGCCATCAAAGAACTGCATGCACTGTTATAGTTGCAAAATCGGTTGATCTGGATGGAAATTGATTATTTTTATTTAAGAGAACCCTCAACTGTGGTGTTCTGTTTTCAAATCTGAGTTTGTGTTTCTGGGGCTCAAGCACTCTTTGTTCTGCTTTCAATTCTGAGTTTGTGCTTCTGGGGCTTAAGCACTCTTTTGCAATGCTGCCTACCACTATGCATGACTTGTGGCTTCTACACCCTGTAGTCCTCTGTGCTATGTAACATTTCCTTTACACTAACTTATACAGATTGTCTCCGTGTGATTTGGGTGTGATGCAAAGTGTTCTGACACCTTATACTGGTATGTGTGGCACTTTATAACAAATTAAATGCATCTTAACATTAATGGTTATGGAGCCTTAAGGGACACTGGTAAAGAGTAGTGATGACGGAATCTGCATCACTCAGCCTTACCTCAACACCACCTCAGCAACGTCTCAGCATCAACACAGCACCACCTCCTCATCAGTGCATCACCAACTCAACATCAGCGCAGCACCACCTTAACATCCGCACTGCACAGCACTATCTCAGCATCAGTGCACCACCTCCAACGCAGCCCCACCTCATCATCAGCGCACCACTACTTCAGCACAGTACCAACTCAACATCACTCAGCACCACAGACTGGCAATAAAAGAGACAGAGTCACTGCCAGATTTTCTCCTTGTAAGCAAGGAGTATAAGTACCTCTTGCAGGTTTTCAAAACACATAAATAAAAGGTATTGATATTTTTAATGCCAATGGCTCAAACTCTTGCAAATGTGAGACAAATTGCATTGTTGATGCTTGTTTGCACTCTACCTTTCTCCAGATGCGGTGTCATGGAGAAGGGAGGTGTCGAAAGAGAGGCCTGACACTGCAGTTCAGAATGGGAAACCAGCTCTTCAATGATGCGAGAGCTAGAACCTGGACGCTGCTGAGTTTGGGATATTCGTCAGACAGCATTAGTGTGTTCCAGAGTGGGCATGGTTTAAATACAACTGCCAGCCAAACACTGAGAGGCCTCGCCCAAACCTGTGCAACAAACATAAGCAAAGTTATGGCCCCATAGTGAACACAAGCTGGGCCCTGTAATGTACATACGCTTCAGGCAAAAACAAACCTTGGGCAATGCAAATACACATTGGGCACTGTACATGGTGGAGTGGCTGCATGAATTAACATTAAGCATTGCGCAGGAGGGAACTATGGCAGTGGGTACCGGGTGCTGTCTGTAGGGGCACTAATCTTGTGCACACATGTGCATCTTGCGCAACCGGGAGCATCAGTGGATCCGCAGACTCAACAAGCACAAGGGTAACTACAAAAAGTACGACTGCTCATTGTAATCGGAATAGAAACTATGGACCAATCCAGCAGCAGCGCAGCCAGAGCTGCCAACTTGGACATGGATGCCAAAGGCAGGCACCATGAGCCTCACTCACTCCTTTCAGTAAAAAACATATTCCGATTCAGTTTCTTGAAGGATCCAGATGCTGTCTTATTCTCAAGCAATGACTGTCTCCTGGGTTTACTGTCACTTCTGCAACCTCAACCAACAGCCAGCCAAGGGGGTGGGGCCCCTGGCCTGTCTCTCAGTCACTCTTTCACTGAAAACCTGATGCTTTGATGGGAGCCAGTCCAGGCGTTATCTCATCCATCAATAAAGGACCATCGGCTGCGAACAATCTCATCCAACTACAAATCCAGTGGAAATTGTGAAATCCTGAACAGGGGCAACATTCGATTGCTGCTATAAACTATTCCCAACCTAGCTGTCTTAAGGTCAAATGACATATCATCGATAGAGCTTATAGATTCTGATGATCTTGTAATGAGCAAAGCCACTTGGAAAACACCTGCAAGTGCCAAAATGTGTGGATAGAATTACTCACTTTTAAGAACTGGGGACTAAACATCTCCCCTTAAACCGGGGTACCATCTACCCCCCTGCAGCAAAGTTACTGGGAAAAAACAGCCAACAGACAACACAAACGCCATCTATTTTGTGCTGAAAGGGGCATTGGGCAACTCACCAATAAAAAGGGAAGTACCCAATGAGCAACAAGCCCAACATACGATCCCAACTAGGTCGTGTCATCCTGACCTAGGGTGAATTTTCAGAAGAATAAATAGATCATCTGGTAGAACATGGCAGGTCTCGGGCATTAGAAATGCTTCTTAAAACATTCAATTCCTCCTCCGTCTCTGCTCATGGAATGTCAATGGCCTTGCCGGCAAAACATCTGACCCCGGAATTTCTTCTTTATGTAAAATCCTTCAACATACTTTTTACGCAGGAGACTTAGCTTTTTGAACCACTACACCTCCAAGGGTTCTCATGCTACTCCAAGTTTATTTATTGATGTATTTGAAAAGTTTTATATAGCGCGAACAAGACTGGCCAGGGTATCAGAGCAGGTAGAGGAGAAAATAATAGAAACGCAGTAACACAGGATGCAAATTGCATAGTAATAACAAAGGTCAATGCTGTAAACAGGAAATAAAATTCAGTGTGTATGGTTACATTTCTTTTGTAGCAGGTATGTATTCAGTACCAATCCTTTGACTTCTTTTTTAAATGTGGTGCTTGAGGTGTTTATTCTTTTTTTTATTTCAGTACATTTTTTATTGAAATTATATATACAAGGTGCATTACACTTACATGGGTAGCAATTAGACGAGAGGCAGAAGAGACGCCCCGGGGGGGGGGGCACAAAAGTAACAATATCACATAACATAACATTGGCATTTGGCATTTCTGACTGGATGCGTAGTCCTGGCATTGCGTCCTGTTGTTCGTGTCTTCTTGTGGGTTACATCTCGGCTTTCTGCCCCGTCCTTTCCGCCCTACCTGCATTTGCGGTCGGGCTTTGTATACCTTAGTGTTGCCGGTGAGATTGTCCCTTTCGCGGCCATTGATTGTCCACCCCTCAGTGGCAGGAAAACAGAAAGAGAAGGAGAAAAAGGTGGGAGGTATAGGGAGAGTTTAGTTTGGTTGTGGTACTGGAGGGCGTGCATTACTATTCTAGGACCAGATTATGACTCCTGCATGAGCGTTGCTTGCTGCGATGTCTACGGCGGCTTGTGCGAGGACAGTTAGTTGTCCAGAGAGAGCCACATTTTGTACTTTGTGTGTGTCTTCGGTGTGTGGTTGGCCGTTATGGTGTCTGCCCCCCTTAGGAAGGTGACCCAGTTGAACCAGGTTTTGAAAGAGGCCTTCCCCGTGTCTTTCCAGTTGTTCAGTACTGTCTTGACCGCCGCTGTTAGTAGGAGGCCAATCAGGTCTCTGTCCTCTCTGGATTTGATTGTGGGGTCAGAAAGCCTGTGGCTAAGCTGTGAAACTCGAGCTGGAGTGGGGTGCCTGTTATGTCGTTTATAAGTTCGCCTATCTTGCGCCAGAATTTTTTAACCTTGGGGCAGTGAAAGATCAGGTGTGGTAGGTCGCCTTTCTGTTTGTTGCAGTTCCAGCATGTGTCAATTTCGCGGATTCCTATGGAGGCTAGGCGGGCAGGGGTCCAGTACGCTTTGTGTATCATCCAGAATTTGGTTTGGTCTAGGGTGGTCGTTACTTTCTTTCTCGAGGTGGATGTCCAGTGGTCGGACTTTTCTTTCTGACTGAGTTCCCTGCCCATTAGTGATTCCCAGTAGGCCGTGGCCTTGTTGTTAAGTTTGGTGGATCTTGGGCACATGGCTTTGTGGAGGTATGCTACCTGGTGTCCCGTTCAATTTAGGTTGGTGGCGTATTGCAGGATTGAAGGTGTTTGTTTGTCAAGGTCTACCTTGCTAATCGCTACTTTGATCTTAAGAAAGTTGTATAGCTCAATGCTGTCTAGTTTGTGTTCGTTCTTGAGTGAGTCAAAGGTGGTGTGTATGCCTTGGGTGTGTAGTTGACTAGCTATGGAGATGCCGTGCCTGTACCAGGAGTGCATGTCTAGTGTTCTATCCCTGTATTTGATCTTGGGGTTGTGCCATATGGACTCCCGTTGAGTGTTCCTCACACTTGTGTCCAACATCATGTCTATCTTGAGGAGGGCCAACTTGGTGTTCCTCAGTATGGGGTTGTGCGTGATTGTGGGGTGTTTGGTTGCCGTGAGGAGGGCGATGGGCTCCATTCCTTCTAGTAGTCTCCTCTCTAGTGAGAGCCATGCTGGGGTGTTTAGACGCAGAGAAGGCATTTGACAGAGTGTCCTGGCCATTCCTGGACCAGTGCATGCAGAAATTTGGCCTGGGACCTAACTACAGGAAGATGGTACTTGCACTCTACAACGAGCCCAAGGCACGCGTTGTAGTAAACGGAGGGACATCAGAACTACTCACCTTAGAACGCGGAACTAGACAGGGATGCCCGCTATCACCGTCCCTCTTCCTATTGGCGATAGAACCACTGCTCAATATGATAAGAACGAACAAAGACATAACAGGAATTCCTATAGGAGGAGAGGCGGTGAAGCTAGCAGCCTACTCTGATAACATCCTTATCACAACGGAGAACCCAGAGAAGTCAATAAAGGCCCTCATGGACACCATATAACAGTATGCACACGTATCAGGATACAAACTAAACAGAGAAAAATCAGAATGCAAACCTCTGAACGTACACACCACGAAGACTGTAGTGGGAGAATCAGGGCAAACATGGCAGAAAAAATCCATAAAATACCTGGGCCTGCTCTTCAAGAGAGATCTCAAGTCCACACTAGACCAGAATGAACAGGCAATACTACGCAAACTGAAAGAGAGAGTGAAAGGATGGTCACCCAAATTCACCACATGGTGGGGGAGAGTAGAGAGTAGAGACAGTCAAAATGATGCTCACGCTGATAGTGAACTATATGCTCAACATGCTCCCGCTGATTAACACAGTGGATTTCCACAAAAAACTGGATAAACTAATCAACAACTTCTTATGAGGTGTTTATTCTATACATTGGGAGGAAGACCGTTCCATATTCTCAGACCAAGAACGGAGAAGGCACGCTGTAGGTTTTCTTCCTTTTGAACTTTTGTGGTTTCAACAGTAGGTTGTTCAAACTTCTTAGGGCACAATTTGCACCAGATAGTTCAAGTTAATTTGCCAAGTATGTGGGAGTGTACTGATGCAGCTCTTTGTGTATCAAGCAGCGTATCTTGTACTGACACTGTCCCTCCTACTTCGGGCAAAGCAAGCCAAATTACTACAAACTATAACATATGGCAGTGATTTTTTGAGAGGCCGGGATGTCACCATTTTGGACAGCACAGTGACAAAAGCATACCAAATTATATTCAACCTTCTGAGCTACACATCACATGCTCAAATAAGGCTGCAGTTTGGCCTGCAAAAATAGACCCAGACGAGGTGAAGTGTGTTCATTATCTGCTGGAAGAAAATCAGAAAGACAGACTTCAACTCCTTGAATTACTACCTATAGCAGGAACTGCAGTACAGGAACACCTCTCCCACCAGAGCCCTCCTCCAGGAATCTCTGACAGTAGCTGGGCTAACTCAGCTCTGGGAAACCTCTATTGACCACTCATGCTCTCAAAATGATGACATGCAAAAACAATAAAGATTAACTCACTAACTGAAGATAAGCCCACCTTTGCAGGCACAGCCCAGGCCTGTCTGACCCTAAATAATTACAGCGCACTAGCAGAACCAAAATATTTCAATTTAGGGTATCGGAGAGATACCACAGAGACATCTCTGAAACACCACTTGGGACTACTCCCTTCATCACTGCGCCTCCCTCCCTGACAGAGACAGCCTACACTGACCGCTTGCCATCTCTTTAGCAACAGAATGGAAGGTCTACCACATTTATTAGGCTCTTCCAGGCAGCTGCAGGGGGATAGAAAACAGCTACTTAAAATTCCCTTCAATCAAAGAGGAATTCAGACATGAAGGCAAGCCGTGTTGGTCTGCTTCACGTCCGGGGATCCCCAGCTGAACTGATAATTGGTAAAATTTCTGGCATAAGTGGAAAGAAAAATGCCGACACATCCCTGCTAGGCACCAAACTCCACGGTCCCCACCAATCCCTAAAATAGCTGCCAGATGGCCTCACCAGTACTACATCAGACAGCCAAACACAGAAGCTCGACCCAGCCTGTTTACCTTTGATCCATGTGTGATGGTATTTCGATTTGGCATTCATTACCTAAGCTGATTTTAAGCATCGCTGGAACGTCTCTCCGTGTTATACTCACATCACCGTCTGAACATGCGCCTCAACACTTTGGTACACTTAGCTTCCAGCCTTTTTGCACTTTAAACATATTGCACTTTAAACCATTAAACAAAGAAGGACTGACACCAGAAGCTGTCAGATTTTTGGGTCGTGCTTAGGCCGTGCTTACGGCCAGCGCTTTCCTAACTGTGTGTCCCGACACAGTACTGTGTCGCCTGCAAATGGTGGGTGTGTCGCAGGCACTTAGCACATAACTGCTGCTAATTAAAAGGCATTCCTAGACACTCTGCTCTATGGTCGTTTTAAAGACCTGTGAAGTGCTAGGGTGTGGCTGTGTGTGTGCCTCGGAAGCCGGGGTGAGGTGACAGAGGGTGATGGACAGAGGGAGACAGAGGGAGACAGAGGGGGGGAGACAAAGGGAGTGAAACAGAGAGAGAGAGACAGAGGGAAGGAGGCAGAGGGCGACAGACAGAGGGAGACAGACAGAGAGAGGAGGGCAAAAGAGGGAGGAGGGCAACAGAGGGAGGGAGACAGACAAAAGGGAGACAGGCAAGAGGGAGACGGGAGACAAGAGGGAGGGAGACAGAGAGAGGGAGACAAAGGGAGGGAGAGATGCAAGAGGGAGACAGGCAAGAGGGAAACAGGCAAGACGGAGACAGGCAAGAGGGAGGGAGACAAGAGGGAGGGGGACAAGAGGGAAGGAGACAAGAGGGAAGGAGACAGAGGGAGGGAGACAGACAAGAGGGAGACAGGCAAGAGGGAGACAGGCAAGAGGGAGTGAGAGGGAAGGAGGGAGCGAGAACTATTGCGTTCAGGTTTCCAAGGGTTTAACTCCAGCTTTGCTTTCTATTTGCTACCTCGATTGCTCTTCAAAATATCTTGGTTTCTACTGGTTCATTGCCCTTCATTACCCCTCCTTTCTTTATTAAGTGATCGCCCATGTAGCAGAGCTTAACTACTCAGGAGCCTTACACTGGAGAGTGTATCTTTTGGTTCAGCAGCACTCTTTTTGCTTTACTTTCCCTCTCATGGTACTTAATTCAGCTTTGGTGCTGCTTGCTCCCTCCCCCGGGCGAGTATCACACGGGGGATTCAGAGCGCCTTACTGCTGGGCTGATCATTTCCCGGCCCAGCTCAGTTTCAGCTCATGCGGGGGGTGCTCTCGTCTGTTTCATGGAGTGTCCACGCCGTTGTGCCTTTGATTCCCCCTTGTGCTGAGGAATTCCCCGAGACAGGCGCGCACCACTACCTACAGATTCATTTACCATGTTTTAAAGTGTTTGTCTGGAATTCTTTATTTTTTTCACACTGCTTTTAATCCAGATATGCCAGCTCGCTCTGAAGCTACACTAATCTATTTCATGGCAGTTGTGACCAGCGTACAAATTTACAAATAGAATATAACTACTCACCTGGCATGTCCCAGTCATAAAGTAAATGCTTAGCATCATTAGTGATGTACAGGTTTTGAACTGCTTTCTACTGAACATTAAAATGTCTTTTTCCTTCACCAAAGAGAGGCAACGTAGAGAAAGTGTTTTTTTTTTTTAAATGGAATCGTTAACAAAGTTTATAAAGAGGAAATTACGATTCGTTTCTTTCCAAATGGATACCATTTCAGTACTTCGTACTCTGCACCATTGATCGCACCCAAGGAAAACTCATATTTCACCTCAGTGGGAGTTGGGTGAAGAGAGAACAGGACACGTCCTGTTGTCTATATCTTTACACTGCCCTCCAACTATTTGTAGCCATTCAACTGAGGAAAGGCCTCCCAAGCCCACACTCCTTTTAACTATTAAGGCTTTGCAGTAGTAAAATATGCTCCCGGACTGGGAACCAAATCCGGCCCTGGCAAAGTGCTCGGCCGCCCTCCACCCCCCTCCCCACTCTGGGGGGGTTAGAGGTGCTGCCGAGCGCTTTGCTAGGGCCGGTTTTCAGCCGATTTTGTTGCAGGGCCAATTTTGCAGCTATGCTGCAAAAACGGCCCTGTAACAAAATCGGCCCCAGGGGCTCAAAACCGGCCACCACACTTGCGGCGCACCGGGGGATTGACCGGTGCCCGCTATGGCCAGTCCGGGCCTGGTAAAATATCATCTATTTTATTAGGCTATTATGTTCTTTCACTCTGCAGTGTGTAGACGCCAGATGAGAAACCCATCCTCCTTGATTTACAATCAGTTCTTCATTTTACTAAGCTGAGTAAGTTAATGTCCTAGGTTGCTGTTATATCCTATACTTTCTTATTTCTTTTCTCTCTCTGCTATACTCTTCTTCATATGCATTCTTTCTTATGGTTGTATCCTAGTGCTTTGGTTGCTAGGCTATTATGAAATGTTATAGTTCTGATCTTCAGTTGAAGACTGGAGCTTCTTGGATGTGCACTCTGATTGATCTAGTGCTGTACTTGATATTCCTGCTTAAACCACAATCCTTAAGTTTACTTCCTTCTCCTGTCATCCTTTGGATACAACAGTTGCCTTTCCATAATCTGTTTTTTAACAATTTTTGTTGGTGTATTCCTATCTATGTCACACATTAGTATAAACATGACATTCATTAGGGTTCATCTGAGTTGTCTGCCCAACATTGTGCATCATAACCTTGCAGTCTGATATATGAACTAGTTTCATTTTAATAAGAAATACATTTCTTTGCAAATACAATAATGTTGGTTGTTTTGTGGACTAAGTGTAAACAAATACCTTGCATTCAGCCTTTTCCTTAGGGGTCTCTGCCTGCTCCTTATGTGTCTGGGAACCTATGCGTCAAGTAACCCCCTGCTTATACCAGGTTGAATTATTACATTAATTAGAGTGCCTGAGGAAGTGAACCATATTTTCTTTGCAGTCATTTGTGCAACAAATTAAGTAACTTGTGTTTTTCATGAGCTATTCATAATTCTTATTCCTCTGGCTTCCTCCTTGTGCAGAGCCCGGCTCTCGCACCCAGCCCTTTGCGCGACTGGTTTATGCAGAACATCTGGAACTTCTCCCATACCAAATCGGCCTTCCCCTAACTTGGTAACAATAAAAGGAGCACAGCGAAGGGGACTTCAAACAAAGTCCCTTATGAGAGGAGTCCAGCATTGACACCAGGCTGTGAGCTTCAGGCCATATTTTAAGGATAACCATTTGTAAATAAATTCCATTGAATTCCTTGTATCATAGTGTTGCTAATATTGATATGCTGACATTCTGGAATGGCTGTGTACCTGGGAGCAGCACTGATATAGGTGAAATAATTTATGCTCAGCTTAATGAAGAGGAATACTGGAGAACTCTTGCATATTGGTGGTCAACATCTTTGAGAACAGTCTCCATGCTTCTTTCATGTTTAGGGTATAATATTTTCGTGCCGCTTGTCTGAAATAGGTGCGGTGCACATATCTAGCAATGACCCAATAGTGCTTAATTTGTAAGAGAGTTCATCAGGAAGCCTATGAAGCTTGCACCACCTATTGCCCTGGCCTTTGCTGCAGATGGCAGTACAAACACACTTATGAACACCCTGCACCTTTAAGTGTCGCACTCCAGACTATTCCAGCTCCCAAACCTATAAGAATGGCTGGAAATAGTCAGATGAGCACAACAAAAAACAGCACCACCATATGGCAGACTGGCATAGGACCCGGATACCACATGCTCAAGTTAAGCACTAGACTTTGGCCATGAAGCAAAAATCATTATTTCCAGGACTTTCAGCTTGAACATTAGTGTGCAATGTATTGATGTTGGGAGCACAGCTTAACTCAGAGATGGCTCATTCGGAAGAGCTTCTTTTTCTAAGGGGCGGTAGAAGGGTCCAACTCTTTGACCCCCCAGGTAATGCAGTTGTGCTATTTGTTGTCTTTCTGGACAGAAGGTGGCGAGGTGGTATATTCCTGCAGCTGAATTACTGATGTTGGGATCCGAGGCAGGAGGTGTAATGTCTATTTCAGTTCAGTTCTTCAGCAAAATCATGGGAAAGAAAGAAACCATGTTGTTTAAAACACTTTAATTCAGGTTTTCTCCTGTACCCTCCACTCCTCCTACCCGCCCAATACACAATGGATATTGAAAATCTGGCTCAATAGTGGACCAAAAGAAACACATTTGGTACCTGTAACAATGGTTTTCCAGCCTGAAGCACTTCTAGATATACACGCTGTCCTTGGAGATTGCTGTGTCTTGTGAAACCAGATCCCTGGTATAAAACCTTGACAGCCTACTTTGGTCTACAGCCCTGCCCATGGAAGAAGGATGAGCTCAAGTGTGTAGGTCCTTGAGAAATATTTTCATTGCTTCAGTTGTCCCCTCCTCTGGCAGCACAGAGGCCTTTTTGGTCCCTGCGTACATCATGCTGGAATTGCACATTTTCAAAGCCGTTGGCTGCTCTAGATGAATCAAGTACACTTTTTTTTAAATTAAGTTTAAGTTTATTGAAATCAAGAGAACAGAAAATGGAGAAACAGTCAAAATGATAAAACTGTATAAATTATACAGTAAAAATATAAGCTGACAAAAATATTATAAAGCATCAAGGAAAAACATAGGATTTATAAATGAAAAAAAGGGTTTGCATGGTATTGGCAGCCCTAGAGGTTTTATGCAGTTTCAACCAAATCTTGTCCCAAAAGGGAATTGGCCAATCCTTTAAAATATCTTTTTCCCAGGCTAACTCAATCTTAAATTTAGCTCAGTCTACTGAAAATCGAATAGATTTATAGAGAAAAGAAGCTGAAGGGGAATGATCCAATGCAGATGATATAGGTTGAAGTGTATTGAGAATGTCATTAGTAATAGGTAGTGATTGAAGATATTGAACAAGAATAGGACAAAGCGAATTATACTGTGAACGAGAAGAGGATGGTAAGGAAAATTGAGATTGAAGATCAGTGAAGGGAATAGGTTGATTATGAGAAATAAGTTGGTAAATCCATCTCAAACCTTGGGAATACCAAGTCTTCCAAAATATGGAGCGATTACGAATCTTAAGGTGTTTATTATGCCAAATAGGCTATAAATGAGTGGAATGGATAGATGGGTAAGAGGAGGATAAAAAAGGAGTAAGGAGATCACGAGAGTGGGAAATGATAGGGGTATGAAGAGAGGCCATGTTAGATGTAAAGGATAGGATTTTGCGAAATTGAAAGGGAGTAAGAAAGGAAGATGTTGTACATTGATTCTTTTGTAATATGGCTGACTGTAGTCTTTAGTCCTTCCTTAGTGTTTTCACCTTCTCAGCCTTCCTGTATACCTGTGTGTGTTCTAACCTGACCAGTGTTCTACCAGTGTCAGTTGATGGTCTGGTCAGCTGGCGAGGTTGTGTGCTCAGCTGTGTCCTACAATAAATCTACATGTAATCAACTAGAAGTATCCTGTCATCTATGACCATCCTATTTACAACATTTTGGCGACGTTTTCTGCTGACCAGACCAGAGAAGAACCATCTAACACAGCCTGAGCTACACCTCGCAAAAGAACCCACAACGGTCCATTTATCTGCTGCCAGTAACATCATCAAAGGAAAATTGAAACCGGATGAATGATGGAAAAGTCTAAGGAAATTTAAGCAAGCAAAGAACCGTGAGTCCATTTCTCATCCCTGGCAGCACTGCGCAACAATAAGCAAAGACTCATTATCACCCGACTAAAGTTAGAAGTAAGGGGTAAAGAAAATAGCTGTCCAGTAACTATGAATTTTTGAAGCGCAGTGAGAACAAAGGAAACTGGCTGGAGATATTTAATTGTTAATTGAGAAACCCGTCTTAATTAGTAGCAGAAGTTAAACTGAACTTTGATGGGAAACTCCTCCACAACTATCAGATTAAAGCTCTGTCTGTTAAGAAATGACTCTAGTGTTTCCACAATTGCTACAAATGAAGTGTCAGACATATCAAACAGCACGGATATCAAGTGAGTACTTTTTAAGTACAAGTCTCAGCTGCTGTGAAAAACGAGTGAATCGGATGAAATAATAGACTCATTCTAAATCAATACTGTCTAGAGAACGAGTGTATAATTGACCCCAACGCAGTAAGGAAATGGAGAAATGAATTCAGTCCTACCGTGAGTTTTGTTTTGAACTATGAAATTTATGCTTGCCTTTGAATACCGTTTGCCTGCAACCGTTTTTCTGCCTTTGCGCTGACCTGCGCTCCTTCATGCCACTTTCATAATTGATGACGTGGCGGAATCTCTGTGTGATTCAGCGGAAAAGCAGCCTGCTCCAGGGCGTCATTGCGTGTCAAGCCTCATTCTAGCGTTTTGAAGAAGCCTGTGTGCCTTCAGTCTGTCATCGCACAAGGGGAGACGTCACGACGCGACGTGAGCATCCATTTTATATTCATTTTGTACTTTTGTTTCTATAGCAACGAGGCTTCGGGAGCACAACGCAATGGAGAATACTTGCGTATCATTGAAGGGATGTTTAGCGTTTCCTTGTGTGTGTGGCGCGGAATGGGAGCGCTTAAAACGAGGATTTTCGGCAACTTTATGATGTGCTACCAGCTTCATGCCAGAAGTTTAGGTAAGCGAGCATATCCACTCTTGGTTCTAAAATCTCACCATTCTTCCTCAAGTTTTTATGCTTCAGTCATTATTCGAGTCATCCAACGGCATTCAACACGGCAGTACTGTACACTCTTGTCAGCATTTTAGGACAGCGTTTTAAGACTGTTTCATTTGTTTTCTTCACAACAGTGCCATCTAGTAGTTTTTTTCGGAACTCATTAATATTTTGGCAGAATATATGAAACGTGTCAGTGGGCAAGCATAAGAAAATGTTCTGTGTTTCGTGAATTCAGAAATAGAAAATAGGTGGTGCACTGCGTAGGTTCAATGGTTGTGTTGGTCGTTAATAAGAGGTTTTGGGTGCTCAATCAGGGTGGTGTTATCCGTCCAAACACCATGAGTTGGACTGCGTGGGGCACGCATAATGCCCCACGCGGTCCGACTCATCACACGCGTTAATATCCTCTCACTACCCTTACCTTCACTTTAGCACAACAAGCACCAACCTTTTTTTAAGTTGTCACATTAGCACCATTAATAATTTACCAACCACACCCTCACTTACCTTAGTTCCTCTCGCCTTCCTCCACAGCGCTCCGTGATCAAGGGCTCCCGCCCGAAATGCATTGGAGATGATAGTTCATAGAACAACCCTTATGGAATAGATGTCGCCAATTGATATGAAACCAATATTCAATTGAACACGTGTATGCTGAATAAAAGCATTGAAAGTGAAAATCATTTATGAATCAATTTCATTGATCTACTGTGGAGTGCCTACCCAGGGGATGTACTGGCAGACTTCTGCATACACTACCCACTGTGTTTCGTGAAGCCACTATTATTCTGATCATTTTGCCCATGCTGTTTACTACCAACTGGAAATTATAATTAGTTAAACTTCAATGTGCATATTATTACCAATGTACATAACTGGGGCAAAGAAGCCAAGTGTGACAGAAGTAAATAAAAAAATAAGTACAGTGCGTCCAGGAACAACAAAGAGAAGCACGAATCAGTTAAGGAGCAGAGGCTGTTCAGAGGATCTAGAACAGAATTAAAGTCCCACATAATTAGAAGCTGGTCAAAGAGCCTGAAAAAAAACAGAGCATGGACAGTGGTCTTGCAAGTAGAGTCAAGTTTGCAAGATGAACAAAATGTTCACAACCGGGACAAAGGTCCCAGGTGAGAGTCTCGACGGAAGGTCTACATCGGGGAAAGAGGTCCCAAGTGAGACTCTGGATAGTAAGTTCTAACGGGGACAAAGGTCCTGGTCCCATGTGAGTCTCTGGACGGTAAGTCCATAATGGGGACAGTGGTCCCAGGTGAGAGTCTTGGCGATAGGTTCGTTACGGGGACAGCGGTCCCACGTGAGGCTCGGGACGGTGAGTTCACAATGAGGACAGAGGATCCACGTGTGACTCTGGACGGTAAGTCCACAATGGGGACAAAAGTTCCAAGTGAGTGTCTGGACAGAAAGTCCACAACAGGAACTGTGGTCCTAAGTCAGAGTTTGGACATGAAGTAAGCCCGTACTTGGGAAAAAAGGTTCCAAGATTTACAGCAAGGATGGACGAATCCATCTTTTGGAGTGAAAGCTTCAAGAAGGAAAATGATTTTCTTTACATCGCTTGTGAAGCATGAAGGCGTTTGTTGAACTCTCTATCTTCAACTCAGAGCGTAAAGTGTTGGTGGACGAAACAGATTTTGAGAGAGTGGACTGTCTCTTCCTGTTTTGCTGGTCAAAGACAGTTTGGAGGGAGTGCACTATCTTTTTTTCCTGTTTTGTCAGTCTAAGGGGAGTAGGTAGTGGTGATGCCTATTAGTTGTTTTAAGTGTTGTGTCTCAGCTCACACTTCACTTTTACACTCTTTGCCCCAATATGCTCTTTTGCCTTCATGAACTAAGAAATTAGTTCAAGTCGTCTTAGACCTCCTTTCTGTTGTTATTATTATTGTTGTTGTCTCCCATGCATCAAGCTTTATTTTTATGTTTGTTTAATTTCTTTTCTGTAAGGAGGGAGATGTGTTGTACATTGATTCTTTTGTAATATGGCTGACTGTAGTCTTTAGTCCTTCCTCAGTGTTTTCACCTTCTCTGCCTTCCTGTATACCTGTGTGTGTTCTAACCTGACCAGTGTGCTACCAGTGTCAGTTGATGGTCTGGTCAGCTGGCGAGGTTGTGTGCTCAGCTGTGTCCTACAATAAATCTACATGTAATCAACTAGAAGTATCCTGTCATCTATGACCATCCTATTTACAACAGAAGATTCTAGTTTAAGCCAGAGAAGAGGATAAAAGGGAAGATCAGTCGAAAGTCAACGTGTAGCCTGTTTCAAGGAGAAAGCTCGATGATAAGTTTTAAAATCAGGGAATTTAAGGCCACCAGAAGACTTATCATTCTTCAAGGTAGCGAGGGCTATACAGGAATGTTCACCTTTCCAGAGAAATTTAAATAGAGTAGAATCAATTTTCTTAAAATAATGATCGTGAATATGAATCAAGTACACTTCTAAAGCAGCCCATTCAGTGCTAACTAGCTCTACTGCATGTGTGGTGAGCACTGTGATGAGTCCTGTTGAGACTTTGTCTATTTTTTTTATTAAGAGCCTGTTTTTGAGAAGTTGTCCAGGTATATGCTGACAACTAATTAAAGTGGGCACCTTGTACCAGTCCAAACAACCCTTATTGATCATTAGGTTAAAGACAACCTTTATTAAAAGCTATCCTAGTGGTAGCTATGGAGAGCAGCCTTCAGGCTAAGTCTCGAAGGAATGTAAAGCAGCTTGTTTTACCAGATCAGAACCTCCTGAATGACCAAATGAAAGGAGAACCACACAAGGAATATATCAAATATATGTATTTATTACTGAACACTCTCTACTAACCTCTTTATGAGATTAGAGAACAAATCACACAATATTACATCACTAGGACAGAAAATAGCACAATACACGGTGGGCTCCAGGGGGAGATCGAACCATATACTAAGAAAGTAGTATAACAACCACAACTTGACTAGACACAGTGCCTAGAGCACGTAGAATTGCTGGGACCCCAAGGAACCACCCAAGAAACTGATACAGGGGACCCAGGGAGGACGGGTGCAGTGTGAGAACACAGGCGCGAGCTTCGTATGACTCTATGCGAAAGTCGTAGTTGGAATTTTAAAGATTGCATTCACTTTGGAGAGGACTTTGAGCAAACCCTTTCAAACATAGAAGGTTCTAAGGCCGGAAAACTTGTGAGCACCAGAGTACTCGTGTTACCTAACCCTGGGAAGCCGGGTGCATAGGTGTCAAGTAATGTCAGGAATCTTCATTGTTTTCAATGGTGTGATGCTGACAAGTGCTGCTGCCGTGAAGAGGAAAAGTGTCCAGTGTGATCCAAGTCTGGATCATAGATTCGAAGAACCTGAAAGCAGAGGGGACAGAGTCTGGGTAACTTCAGGGAGACCAGGGGCTCGGTAGACGAATGCCCACTGATGTCGGGTGCTTCAGGTGAAATGATGCGATGCTTGACTCTGCAGTCACAGGGACCAGGAGATGTCGAGGATAACCAAAGTCTATAGGGGAGATGTCCCATGAAGAAGTTAGAGTGCTGGGGGGGTCAGTGTCCGGATGGAACACCAACAAACCTTGACAACTGCAACCCACATGGTCCAAGTAAATCAGCTTTGGTAAGGACCAGCAAGGTCTTGGGGACTCTACAAGGAATGTAAAATCAGGGCACGTCTAGAGCAACCAGGAAAGCCCATGGAAAGTTAAAGTTACCTTCACAGGGACCCACAGGCCAATGGACCAGGGATCGTAAAGAGACCTCAAGAGGAATCACAAAATTCCAGCCCACGGGACACACTCGGAGAGTAGGCGAACAATCATCAGTGGAAACACTGCTCGGGGTCAGGACTGTGTTATGATCTAATAAGTGATTGATGCATCCTCTCTGTTCATGCTCTTGCCTTGCTGCTCAGTCTTTGTGATGTCATCAGAATGTTGAGAGTGTTTGTGTGGAAGAAGTAAGCGGTTGGTGTGAGGGGCTGAGCAGAGATGTAGCTGCCCCAGGTGGGGAATTACATGAGGCCTAGCATGAGACTTAATATGGATCCTACTTGAAGAATAAAGCTGTGATCCTGAACTACATTACTTGGTCTACGGATCTTTCTTTTAATTTTAACAGACTACAAGTAGCCCAGCCTCAGGGGTTACCGGAAAGCATATGCTGCTGCAAAAGAGCATGGTGCACAAGGGTTCGGGTTGCACGGTCCCCACAAGGGACAAGAGCCTCAAAATTGCTGGGAGCACAGATCAACCTTGGAGATCTGGTAAACCCACCTCCTGTGTTGCAGAAAGCTTCAGAGTCCTCAGGAGCTTTAGAAATGTAAAAGGTCAGATGCGTTGAGGTGCCTGCCTTGCAGGCGAGTAACTGCTTTAATCCAAGGGAGATTCTTCAATCTTCCAGCGTCGTGCAAATTGTTGAAGTACTTGGATTCTCTTGCAAAGTTTAGTCCAGGTAAAATCTAAAGTCCTAAGGTCAGGGGTTCCTACTTTGTACCCAAGGAAGGGGTGGGACAAAGTCTGGGGACCCACCTATTTGAGGATCAGTACAGAGGGGAGGCTCCTGCAATCGGTTTGAACTGGACTATGCACAGGAACTCCAATTTTACCCCAAGTGCAGACATTAAAGCACTTTGAAAGTGCACCCACCCTTCCCCAATACACTAAACCCTGTCTGGAAGGTGGTTACACCTCCCTGTGACAGGAAGCCTTTGTCAAGCCTTCCCCTGCTTGAGCTTGGCTCAGCAGCAAGAGGGAACATTCGAGTCTGTGGCTGGCAGCATCCATTTTGTGAGGCCAGGGTCGAGAAAGTTGGTACCAGGTGTACCGGTGTGTCGCATATGTCCCTTTAAGAGGGTGGAATCATACCTCCCCTGGTGTATGATTCCAAGGTGTTTGACACCTCACACAACATGTTTCCTTGCAGCTGTTTTAAAGTTAGCATTTACTGTGAGGTTATAATGCACTTAAGAGTATATGGTTGGCTGCATCACAGAACAACCCCGGAGAATAGATTCCGAAGGCTGCAGAGGGGCCCTGCTCATGCATGGGCACCCTTTCACATAAAACTCAGCCCCTGCCTTCAGGACTGATGTGGCCTGCCATAGGGGTGAGTGATAGGTTTATATGTGCAGTGATATAAGGTAGATATAGTCAACCTATAACTAAGTAAGGTGTGCATGAACCACCTTACACAGGCTGCAGTAGCAGAACTATTGTGTCATTTTGAATGGTCTCCCAGGGGTGGCATAATACATGCTGTAGCCCCTGGGAGGCCTCTGTACCTATGCCCTAGGTACATAGTATACCATATAGTTAGTTATAAGGGTACCCCAGAATCTGGAGTTTACCTAAAGTACATGCAATCACTTTAGAGGAGAAAGCAGCTATGCTGGGGTCCTGGATAGCAGGATTCCAGCCATTCTAAGTCGAAAACAGTGAAACATCAGCAAAAAGTTGGGGTAACTATAAGAAGCAGATCCTACTCTCCCACACTGTTGCAAAAGTCCTTTATGTCTTTTAGTAGAAAGGGTGACAATTTAGACATGAGCATAAGAGTTAGTAAGATGTCTGCCCCCTAATTAGTCTGACACACATTTTTTATTTTTATTATGGTTGCAGCCACGACAATATGGACGCTTATAGTGCAAGCTCACCTGTTTCTATTATGTTGGATTTAGGGGCTAATTATATATTTGTAAATCAAGAAGATATATTTAACACCTTATCTGTTTTGTCTTATTCAGATTTTGTGTCTGTAAGTATTGTTTTTTTTTTCATAAACGTGAGCTGAAATCAGCTATCTGATTCTATACAAATCTAGGTTTCTGATCATAATAAGGAGGGCCTTTTCACAATGACTATCAAACCAGAGGTCATGCTGATTTGCAGCAACAGACCGCGTTGGTTGAAGGCTGCTCTGAGAGCAGTACAAAGAAGTAACCTTCAGTCTGGCACTGCTTATTCCTGGGCAATTGCTCTGATAGAGAGTAGCTAAACATCTAGGGGCAGATTTATGTTAACTGACGCATCCCGAGGGATGCGCCAGTTAACATGCGCCACAGTGCGCCACAGCTGCGCCACCCATGGTGCGCCGCATTTATGATGCGGCGCACCATGGGGCAAAAACGGCACAGATGCGTCACGCATCTGTGCCGTAAAAGTGACGCATTGCTGGAGTTGTGTCGCAAGCGCGACGCAGCTCCAGCAAGGCTTGGGGGTGCCCTATCTGACCAATGCTGCGTCAAGCCTTACGCCTGCTTCAAGCAGGCGCAGGGTTTTGACGCAGCATTGGCGTAAAAGTGACTGAGTGAAATCTTATAGATTTCACTTAGCCACTTTTGCGAGGCGCACCTGCCCCGGAACGCCCACCCTGCGCCGGAACGCCCACCAGCGGCGCAGGGCTTTACAACGTGACGCATCTGCCTAGATGCGTCACGTTGTAAATCGGTCGTAAGGATGCGCCACGTTTACGCCACAGTTGCGTGACGCAAACGAGGCGCATACACAACATAAATCTGCCCCCAATTTTCTAAAAATAAAGGTATGCTGTGCAATCCATCTTAAGAAACCCAGTATACACGATTGCTATTTTATGCTTCTGATAAATGTTAGCATAGAGCTTAGAAGTACCAATAAGAATACTAGAAAATTACTAATAAATGCCAGGAATGTTCAAACCACCAACCACATCATTCAAGTTTCATAAAACAATTACACAACACACCACATACCGTATTTTCCGGCGTGTAAGACGACCTTTTAACCCTTTAAAATGGTCTCGAAAGTTGGGGGTCGTCTTATACGCCAGGAACAAAAATTTTAGGAGTGGAAACAACGACCAAACTGTCTTGAGCCTTTGTATTAATGGGAAGGCATGGTGTAAAATATGTATCTTTTTGTCAGTAGAGGGTGCTATTGCTTCAGTAAACGTGCCATGGTTGTGTTTGCACATCGAAGCCTTTTCTGATAAGCATTGGTCTTCTGTAATCTTGTTTGGCCGACTAAATAAGCATTGCTGTTGCAGAACGTGCTTAGTTTGGTTTGATGGTTGTGTTTGTATTATGTTGCAAAGTTTTACACGGCATTATGTACGATGTGCGCTGATGGAATTGTACATGGAAGGGGTTAAGGAGTGTTCTGTATGGGTGTCATGGGCTCCCTTTTCGAGCTGAAATGCGCAGAGCAAGGAAATGAAGGACGAGGTGCAACTTGCGGTAGTGCTGGAAAGGAACATGTAGCAGTATAATAATTGTTTGGGCCTTTTAACAACTACTTATGTTTACCGTACATGTTTGATGACATGATGTTGGAAGAGGGGTAGTCTTATACGGCGAGTATAGCATGAAACCTACATTTTATGAACAAAAGTAGGGGGTCGTCTTATACGCCCAGTTGTCTTATACGCCGGAAAATACAGTACATGCAATCTACTCCACACAATTCTGCAGCAAGCCACAAACTTTAACAGCACACCACATAATTAAACTCCACTACATACCACTCCACAGCACAAAATACCATTCCACAAAATTACACTCCATGACCCACAGTTCCAATCCACATAATTTCAGCACACCATACCACATAATTGCTATCCACATAATTCCACTGCACACCATGCCACATAATTCCGCCACACAAATTCACTTCACAGCACACACTTCAACCACAAAAAATTCCACAACTAACAAATCCAATCCGAACCACATAATTCCACTCCACACCACATACATCCACTCCACTCTAAACCAAAATGCTAGGGTAAAAGACATTGTCATTTACAATAGCTCTAATTTGCACAAATGCGAGACCTATTGCATCACAAATGCTTGTTGTATTGCTAGTCAATCTGCTTTTACTGACCTGGTTCCCTTTCATATACACCTTAGGCAGTGACCCCTTAAGCTTGTTTAGAAGGCATAACTATTTGTGAGAACCATTGTATTTAGTAATCCAGGGCGAAATGTACATTTTAACTCATTCCCAATGTAAATATTGATAATTTTGTAAGGTTTCTCCTTGATGTATTCGCAATGCTGCCTTACCATGTGTAAGGAGGCTGGCTATACAAGGGCACTCTAGTACTGCTAGTACCCATGTATTTTAACTTACTGCTCAATGAGTCGCTGACAGTAGATGCTGTCATTCAGCCAGCTAGTTTTTACTGATTTGCGTTCCATTTAATAAATGCATTTGATGAGGTGACCTACTCTTAATTTGTATTGCTGCTACAGCCATATGAGAAGATTATTTTAACTGATGTGAATTAATGCTGTTACCTGTTTGCTGTATTTTATTACACTGGTTTTTAGTAACTCTGAAAATAAATAATACTTGAACTTGGACAGTGGAGACTATTTTTTAACATTGCAGATGAAATCAATGTCAAAGCAATTGACTTGTATTAGAGTGTGTTTATTATACCAGAGATAAATAAACAGGCATTTATACACTGTAAACCTTTGAGTTTGTAATGGTCAGGCTTTGCCCTTGCATGCAGTCTCCACTACCCTGTGAGGCCCTAGTGGCGTGGACCACCTTCAAACAGGTCATGCCTGTGTACAGAATCTACTCTGAACAGCAAACAAGGCACTGGTGTGCCCTGAAGGTGTTGGAACATAGGACCTCAGTGTAATCATAGGTGACTCTCAAGGGGCAATGAGCACAACATATTTAAAACCCAAAACATTTAAATCCCCCAGACAGCAACAAACCACATAGGCCATACTTGAAAATTGTCCCAGTGCAGAAACCAAAGTTGCTGCATCTCATTGCATGAGCCAGAGACCAGGAAAGAACCATATACATTAAGATATAGTGCTGCTGCTCCCTTTCCTAGTGCCAACGCACAATCAAGCTGTGTAGTGCCACGTACAGACCTTTGCACATGTGTGCTACATTGTGTGTGTGATGCATAGACAAACTTTACAACTATTCTCAGATTGGTCTTGTGTTGAGTACAGAACAGAGGCAAAATCAGAATAGAATGGAAAAATAAGAATATTTTAAAATGAGCATTAAAATGCATTATATTATGGGACAAAATTGTGTCTGCAAATTAAGTAAATAGGGCTTTGAGTCATAAACTCTGTGTGGCTGCATGGAAACACCCATGTAACACCCATGGCATGACTGCTTGGCACAAAGCAAAGCAGGGATATTTTCCAGCACCAACAAAGTTTTGTTCTGGAAAGTCAATTCCAAGTGAACATGCTGCACTGGTTTCAGTCACTTTTTGGAACAAACACATTACAAAAATGAAGTAAATGTGGCCCTCAGGGTGGTTACAGAGTTGGTAGGATTCTGGATGCCACCTCTCTGAGGAGAATAATTCCTAGTGGCCGCAAAGCAGTGCTGCTGCAGTCCAAAAAGGAAATCCAGCAAAAAGAGGAGCCAGAATATTTCAAGTGCCAGCTGTTTTAGAACTTGGATAGATTTCCCATGGAATAATCACATTGCCAAGCCTTATTCTGTACAATAAAACTAATAGTCAAATGCAGAGATCAAATCTTATAATATTTATGAAAAGTTAAAAGCCACAGTCATTCATTAAACAGAAGAAAGAAGAAAACAATACCTGATGCAAAGGTAATTTAAAGAGTCCTTATTTATTTTTGTTGTGTTGCCAAACCTTTTCAAATTTACAAAACATTGTGACCCGCTCATGGCACTGACTTATTCTTATTCCCAATCTCTCCCCTTTTCCTGGCTTTCTTGAAGTCGGCCTCCTGTGGTAGTGACACGTGAGGAAGAAGGCGCCCTAAGTAAGTGAATGTGCATAGACATCATTATCACAGTGTGCACACTCATTCTATTGCTTTGACCCGCAGCTCACCACTGGTACTGTGGGTCTCCGGCTCTGTTTGCGTCTCGTCATCCCTGGAAGATATTAATGTGAGTACACAGCTATTGGATTTGCCAATGCTTGTTTGTTAAGCGTTATTCTACACAATAAATACATGAAAAAAATATTCAACATATGGGAGTTAACCTAAACACATCTTAAGGTAGTGCAAAACTCTACACCAAATTGAATGTACCCCACCATACACCTATTGGCCAAAGGTATTCACCCTCGATGTAGGGGAGTTGAATGACTTAGATGAATGCACTGTTATTGGCACTCATTATATGTGGTTTTATCTATTTACATTACAGCTTGCATTTGTGCCTGATGAACATCTGACAATAGAATAACCTTGTTCCAGGATCTGGGGTTCAACTTAAACCCCAGAACCTGGAACAAGGCTAACGTTGTCAGGATCCATGGCCTATTGCTCCGTTCTCTTGCTACGACATTCTGTCTTTCTTGTATTCTTGCCTGCATTATATCATTGACTCTTGTGCTATATGTTATATGTGGGTTCTTAGCACCTTCCTTGTGTTCTACCAATGCTTATTTGATTCTGTATAGCATTTGCCAGTCTTAGCCTCTTGCCAATGCTTGTTGCCTTTTCTTTGATTAATGCCTATGGTTGTGTTTTGCCGAATGGCTTCTGCCAATGCTTGTTGCAGATTCACTTGGCAAATGTCTTTCGCGTTTTACCGCTTTGCCAGTGCTTGTTCCTTAAGGTTCCGTTTTGGATTTGCTGCCGAGGTCTTTTTTCCCTCTACAGCTCCTATATCTCGGCTGGGACTATAAAGGGGGCCACGCCCAGGACGCCGTGCGGATTATTCCTTCCTGATTTCCCGAGGTCGGAGGTCTCCTGTCTTCGTTCCGGTCTTCGCTCCTGAGTGAGAGGTCTTCGCTGCAGTTCCAGATTCCGCTTCCAGCCAAATGGTAGTAAACTACCACGAATATCCGCTTGCTTTAGATGCAGGTAGGATTGATCCTTTTTTGTCCTTCATTCCAAGTTTAAGAGTTGCCGGCTGGTGATTTCTTTGAGACTCGAGGGGCGTTTCTTCAACAACATTGAATGCTCTTATTACCGAACGATATCTTTGAAACCCCAGCTGTTAGATTGAGACTTGCCTACTTGTCTTTCGCTCCGTGAAACGCCAAACGAACAGTATTTTAAGGCGAAAGGACCTTGATTCAGTTTCAAACTTCTTTTGGGCCTCATTTGTTTGAGTATTGATAACCAACAGTATGATTACATAGCGTTTGAATATAGAGTCAAGTTCATTCCGATTTGAACATTTGCTAAGCTGTGATATCAACAGTGTTAACCTTTTAGAGAACATTTCATGTGCGCTATTTAACAATTATGAATGTGTGTTTAAACCCTTGATCTCTCACTGAATCTAAGGTATAACTCTTGTTATTATTTCATGCCTGCATCATCTTGTTTACCTGAATATTAATATGATTATGTGAATATAAATACTTCATATTGGAAACTCAATCTTTGTTTGGCTTCAATAGTAGGATGATATTTGATTGTAATTATTTCTTTTGTTGAGACCCTTCGTATCTGGTCTACACTAACTTTCTTCTTGGGATCAGGAGAAGGTTCACTTGGTATAGTGTTTAAAGAAACAGAAACGTTCTGGGGAACTGTTCCTGGGGAACTCGAGGGAACCTAATAACCAAGACTCTGACAAACGTAGCCTCCACCACAAGAAGAGCCTTAGGAAAGGAGGAAGCAGAGATCAGAAAATCTCAATATAGGGAAACCCAGAAAAACCCAGATGCTGCAAAACCTCCAAAGCAGTCCTGGGAGCAGTGGAGAGGCTGATCGGCAAAACCTGAAACTGGAAATGCATCCCTTGAACTGCAAACCTCAGAAACCGCTGACTAGCAGGTTGGACTGGAATGTTAAAATAGGCGTTTTCCAAGTCCAGAGAAACCAAAAAATCACCCTCCTGGATGAGGGGAATGACGGACTGCAAAGTGACCATCCGAAAATGATCCAACAGCACCAACTTGTTCAAAGTTCGGAGATTCAGAATTGGGTGGAAGGAACTGTCTGTCTTTGGGACCAGGAACATATGAGAATAGAACCCTAGGCCCCTCTCCTCCAACGGAACGGGCACATTAGCCCCTTTTGACAACAACATGGCGACGCCGGACAACATGGCAGACCGCCTCACAGGGTCTCTTGACAATGGGGTAACTTGAAAGAAATCCAGAGGAGGAGTACCCCGGAAGTGATTCTGGTAACCCAAACTGATGACAGAAAAGACCCACTGGTTGGAAATCAGAACTGACCAATGGGCCAGAAACAACTGGAATCGAGCCCCCACCACAGCATTGTCACTTTTGCCCTGCACCAGTTGGATGCTGCTGCTGCAGCTGCTGCTGCTGTTGCTGAGGCCGGAATCTTTAATGGAATGCGGCCCGACCACTGGCCCGACCATGAAAGGGCTGAGTAGACAACGCCCCCTGAAACCCCTGTTTATAAAAAAGGACTTCTTCTTAGGCACAAGCTGAAAAGGCTTCAATATTTTCCTCTCCTCTGCAGACTGCTGCACCATTGATGACTTCTTCTTAGGCACAAGCTGAAAAGGCTTCAATATTTTCCTCTCCTCCGCAGACTGCTGCACCATTGTATTCAAATTGTCCCCAAAGAGACAGGGGCCCTCAAAAGGCAGCTTATGAACCAAGGCCATCTGAGCAGCATCAAGACGCTAGGGGCTAGATGTAGGTAATTATATTTTACCGACTCATAAATACTGAATTTTACCGATTCGGTATTTATGAATCAATAAAATAGAAGGAGGGAGATTTAGGTAAATTCGGTAATCGAATTACCGAATCTGTAAAAATCGGTATTTACCGAATTGGTAAATACCGATTCGGTAATGCCCATTGATTCCTATGGGACTTGAAGCCCTTAGGAATCAATGGGCAATACCGAATCGGTATTTACCGATTCGGTAAATACCGAATCCTGCAAAGGTGCAGGGGGTGTCACTTTGACACCCTCTAGCACCCCAAATACACACAGACATGCCCTAAGGGCATGTCTGTCTGTCACATGGCATAGGTGCGCATGCACAAATGTGCATGCACACCTGGATTCGGTTTTTTACCACCCATTTGGATTGGGTGGTAAAATACTGAATCTGTAAGGCCTTTGGGACTCAGAAGAGTCCCACCTACATCAGGAAGTTACTGAATCGGTATTTTACCAATTCGGTAAATTTACCGATTCTGTAAATTTACCGAATCGGTAAAATAGGGCCCCTACATCACAAATACCCATTTACCGGTCGGTAACGGCCGAAATTGGCCGTTACCGGTCGGTAAATGGCCACCTACATCTGGCCCCAAGTCATGAGAGACCTCCTACCAGCCACCACTGCCCCAGCAGCCATTAAAAGGCCCACAAAGAATTTTAAAAAGTCACATCCGAGAAAAATTGGGCCAATACTTCCATCTGAGCCAAGACAGGAGTAGGGTACCCTTGATCCTACAAACATTCAAACAACTTCTCAAAATCCCTCAGAAGGACTGCGAAGAATAGGCTGCATAAGTGCTAGCATGCATCCCAAAATGAGAAGCCGCATAAGAACGCTTGAGAGCGGATTCCATCTTCCTCTCCACCGGGTACACTAGGGAAGCCTCCTTTGATGACAAAGAGGAAGACGAAGAAGAAGCCATGAAGGACAAAATAGAATTGGCTTTGGGAATCGGAGGATACTGGGTGTCAAAGTCCGCTAGGTGATACTGCTTCCCTAGAAAGCAAGGAATACCCTGCTTATTAACCTTCAGCCATTCCTTAGCCAGGATATCTCTCTGGAAAGCATGGAAGGGGAGGTCATCCACCACAGAGGAACTATACTGGGAGTAAAACCCCTCATCAAATAATGACTTAGGGTCAAAACCAAGTACCTCCTGAAAATGGACCAAGATGTCTTCAAAAACCTTGCCCTGGATGTACTTTTCCTTAGGGGAATTGTCCATGTCCTGATCATTGTTGGACTTGGCCCTTTTGGCAGGTTCACCCCTGAACTTTTTGCCTTTTAATATTACATATTTATAGTGATTTCTGGTATTTGCGCACTTTAACACTGTGTCACAGTGTAAAGTGCATGTGCAGTCTGAGTGCGTGTGGTGAGATTGGCCTGCCCTTCTATTGGAATGCATGGGGAATATGTGTGTCCATGATAGTTCCTGAAAGTACAGTGATTATCAGTGTTTACTGGCTGTACGTTCTATGACCTATTTTTACTTGTATGTGTATGATTTAGTTCACTTTTACCAAGTTATCTATTTTACTATTTCCTTACCAAGTGCTAAGTCTGACAGTGTCCTGTGTAAATAATCCCTTGTAGATATTGCCTGTGCCAAATGGCACAATGTACATTGTGTGATTACTATGTGATGTGTTTTGAGAATAAAGAGGCTATTTTTGATATAACCTTGTGTGGAGTTCCTTTTGTGGGGGGCCTGGGTTGTTGCTTCTGGTGGGTGCGTGCGCAAATGCTTTACACATTGCCTCCGGGATAAGCCTTACTGCCCGTGTCACATTGCAAAGGGGGTGACCAGCGGTTATCTTTGAAGTGTAACTCCCTTGCCCTAACTAGAGTGGTGGTTTCTGCCTGGCTTTGGCGCAAGCCTCAGCCAATTAGCGAACCAGAAATCCCATTTCTAACACTGGTAGCCAGCGGAAGGGATGAGGACTTGTGTTTACGCAGTACCACAGCGACAACTGGCTCCACTACACAACTCTGCATTTTAGATAGTCACATGGAAAGGGATTATTGTTTTTAAGTTGGTTCTAAAATTCATTTTTTGGGAAATGTGTTTCTTGTGCACTGTGAGTTAGGTGTCACTAGCTCGGGAGGGTAGATTATCCCCTAAGTGAAGTGTGAGTTTTCTGGATTCACCAGTAAGGGTGGGATATGGTGGAAGCAGCAAAAATGTGTATGGATTCACCAGTAAGGGTGGTTTCCATTGGTAGCAGCATATGTGTGTCCAGTGCATGTATTCCCCATCCCGTTCTCAGAGTCTGGTACCTGGTGCTCAGTAAGAGGGGCGCAGGTTGAGATTCAGGGACAGTAGATACTGTCTCACTGGTCTGAAGGCAGTGTGTGTGGATGAATGGTGTGTTGCACTGGACATGTGGAGTGAGTTCTCTGAAATAAGGAGCTTGCTGAATACTTCAGTTTACATTCTCTGAAATAAGGAGCTTGCTGAGTACTTTGGTGTGAGTTCTCTGGAATAAGGAGCTTGCTGGTTGATTGGGTGTGAGTTCTATGATATAAGGAGCTTGCATGGGGGAGTGACCCTAGGGGAATGGTGCAGATGTCTTCCAACCCAGGGTGGGGGAAGATGTTCAGAGTTAGGTGCCGTTATAGTGAGGAGGTTGCAAGGCCTCACATCATGTCCTGTAAAGAAGGTGTGAGACTGGGCCATATTCCGAGCCTCAATCTGTCTCCAGTACTGGATGGTTCTTAGAGGGAACACCAGGAAAGGAACCTAGTCTGTCCTGTTTGACTATTCTGTGTGGGGGATCTCCCCATGTTAGAAGATCTGAAGGAGCATTGGGGAGTAATTCCAAAAGGAGTTGCTGAAGTGTCTTCCAGCCCAGAGTGGTGGAAGAGGTTCAGAGTAGCCCAGCTAGGTCCCGGTGTAGGGGCTCACGTCCTGTCTCTGAGGAGAAGGAGTGGGTGGGACTTTGTGTCTCCATATGCCTGAAACCCTATCTCAGGACCTGGATGGTTTCTTTTGGGAACACCAGGTTGGGAGCCTATGCTGAACTTGTAGACCATCTGAGGAGGATCTCCCAGTGTTTAGAGAAGGTGGAATATCTGTAAGCAGTGTCCTTGACATTAGTTTTATGTCACACTTGTGAAGTCCTGTTGTGCCATGCATCTAACCAAAGGGTAGCGTCACTAGGTTGGGGAGACAGGTGCAGGTGTTTGCCTGTCCTGGGTGGCAGAGAGACTGTAATCAGCGTCTTGGACGGTTTTGCCTTCTAGGGGTAGCCATGTGGACGCAGGTGGGGCTCATCTCAAGTGAAGAGACCTTGTGCTTCCCAGAAGGGGTGGTAGAGGCATAGCAGGGATCTTTAGGGTCCTTGGCTGAGTGTTGTGGTACTACCCTGAGAGCAGGTTGGGCCTACCTTAAGTGGAGGGGCCATGTTCGATAGTGGGAGGGTGCAGAACTCTGGAAAGGGGTGCAAAGGGAGGGAGACCTCACCTCAGACCCCTGTGCATCCGGTAAATGTGGTAGACCAGTTGATGGAGAGAGGTCCTGATCTGGTGGTGGAGTTGTGTTCTGGAGGATGCTTCTCCTGGGAGAGTGCGCAACCCCAGAAGTAGAGGTAGGGTGGGGGTATCTTGACCGTGACCTCTGGTCAGCCTGAGGGTGTGTACCCTAGGTTGAAGGATGAGTGGTAGTTTGGAACTACACCGAGAAAGGGAGTGGAGAATGGCTATTGTATGCCAGGGGTTACCACCCCCCATTCCGTGGATTGGCAAGGACCAGTGGTATCTGGGTGGCCTAGGGCCTGGTCCTAGCCGTGGACAACTAAGGAGTACTGGTGGGGTAGCCTAGTTGGGCCTGAACTTTATTCTGTTGGTATTTATTGTTGTGTGTTTCTTTTGAGGAACAACGTGGCGTAGAACCGGAGGGTGTCCGGCAGTGCGGGCCCGCGCCCGTGTTCTATTGCCCTATGCAGGGATATCCATCACAGTGGTGATTGGTCTGCCCTGCGTTTTAGCTGGAAGGGGGTTGTGTTGGACGTGGCCCTTTTGGCAGGTTCACCCCTGAACTTTTTGCCTTTTAATATTACATAATTATAGTGATTTCTGGTCTTAGCACACTTTAACACTGCGTCCCAGTGTAAAGTGCATGCGCAGTCTGAGTGTGTGTGGTTTGATTGGCCTGCCCTCCCATAGGAATGCATATGGAATATGTGTGTCCATGGTAGTGTGGGGAGTGCAGGGGCTAGTTTGGTATGTACGAACTCGTGAGATTAAATGCTACGCGATCATGTGCGCATATTTAATGTGTCTAGTGTGGAAGTGCCACTTCTAGAAGTTGGCATGTCTGTGCAGTGAATGTGAGTTGACTGTCCGGCTTGTTATTGGCTGGAGCTGGCTGGTGTGCCTGGCTCCAGGAGTCAGGATGGGTCTGCCCCGGTGGTGAGTGGAGAGATCTCCATGTTGATGGGAGAGAGGAGTGCACCTGGGACCTGAATAGGGCTGGGCCATAGCTCCACAATGATGGCTCCACCCCCTGTGGTGTGTCTGATGTCCCTGACCCATCCTGTGAATAGGCAGAGGGGCTGAACAAAACAAAGTGCTTAAGAACCAGTTGCATTTGGTTCGCCCCTTGCCTGCAACTTTGGAAACAAAGGATTTCTGTGTATTAAAGAGTGGCTGTGGCCGCATGAAAATGTTCTTTTTCTTTGAATAGAATCTACCAGGGGCATGCCGCTGCAGGGGCCCGGGGGAAGGCTTGCCTCCCTGGGCCCTGCCCAGCCCCTGGATGCCCTGGGTGCTGGAGGAATTGCCTTTGCTGGGAGCTGCTGTGCTCCATCTCTTATGCCCAGGACCTCTGGGACCTAATTCCTCCTTTTTGGATTTTACCAAGGCTTGTTACAGCCTTCCTGTGCCTTTTTTTTGGACTGGGTACATTGATTTACCCTCCCTGGGAAAGGGAGAGCCTGGGGGCTGAGCAGCGCGGCGCTGCAGCCCTTGCAGAGGAAATCCTCCTGCCTGGGGATTCCCCCCTCCTTGTGTGCCTTTGCCGGTGCCCACCCCGCTGTTTGATTCATTATGGTGAGCAGGTGCCCATCCTGCAACATGCCATTGTTTTTAAATCTACGCGGGTGCCCACCCCACTCCTACATGGTTATTTTATAATTTACTCGAGAGAGCCTACCCCTCGTTGCAGCTGAATTCACCACCACAGCCCGTGCGGCTGTATCGGAAGTCAGGCGCCTCTCACCCGGGACATGGGTGGGGCCTGGCGCACTTCGTTTCCGCTTCCCTCTGCGTGGGGAAGCTGCTGCATGCCTTGCTGGTCTCCCGTGTTGAGAGGGAAACCAGAGATGCTGCCCGCCGCACCGTGAGGAGCGCCCCGGTGCCATGAGTGAAGCGGAGCCCGGCGCAAGGAGAGACGCAGGGCTCCCCAGAGAGGTTGAGAGCCCTGCCAAAGAGGAGCTCCACTGCGGAGGCCCAGTGAGTAGGGGCTTCAGCAGGTCGTGGTGCCTTTCGAGGCATAGTACCCATCGCATTAGTTACTGAGCAGCCCCGGCTGTCAGCGGGCCGCTCCCGCATGGCTCCCTAATTTACATTATTTGTTTTAGAGCCGCAAGGGCTCCAGCGTGGCCTCATTTCTTCCCATTGCTCCTCGTGTGCACGTTTTTTGCCAGTTCTCGCCCTGGGGGCCTATTTGTTTCAGAGCCCCAGAGGCTTCAACAAAGGAGCAGTAATTGTTTCAGGGAGCCCCCGAGAGACCTGTGTTTTCCCCCCTGTGGGATGCCTCAGTGCATGTGCGTCAGCAGACATTTTTCCAGTGGGGGGCAAAATGTTAATGTCATCACCATCCTCCAACATGATGTGTGCCAGGTGGGGCACAAGAAACACTGGGGCGTAGAACTGGGATAGACTCAATTAAATGCCAGGAATCCAGGACATGTGACTGACCCTGCCACAGGCCAACAAACACCACCTGTAGGGAAAACGCTAAACTTTCTGACAAGGTTCTTTACCTCTGTGTGCTAGGTGTGCAGACTTCCAGGTCCTCGATACAACACCAATCAAGGCTGTCTTCAGCGCGATTCGATTTTCATAAGAATTCTTTAAAACAGCCTAGCACCAAATTAAATATATTGTATGCACAGTGTATGTTAGGGATTAGAAAGCGAAGGGTATATCCTGAGCTAAGAGCAAATATTCCAGTCCATCAAAGCACTCTCCCTTCTCGTGAGAGGTGATACTTCGTACTCAAAGGACGCTGACTAAGTTGAGCGCCGTAATTGGATGCATACAATTTTTTACGGCTGACACTAGGCACTTATGGATATTGGAATATTTATGATTACTCAAGCTATATAAGGATTTTGGAATATTTATATTAACAATTGTCTTGGTGGCTGTCGAGATTTTAAGAAGGCCCACCCCGCTTTCGCCCATTTACCGAGCCTAGCTATAGCCCTAAAGAAGTCGTTTGGTTACCTGACCAAGACGAAACACGTGTTGGCGGCTATTGTGTGTTCTCATGATGAAGATTGGAAAATAAATCAAGATGATATGAAGACAAATCCGTATATGGAATTTTCTTTGATGGACTGGCATATTTGCTATTAGCTCAGGATATACCCCTTGCTTTCTGATTGACAATTGTGTTTTACCTCTAAACCACATTGTTTGGTTCGTGGTGGGTGACCAGGACCTTATCCTTCGAGCTGAATAAGATATTGATTCTCACTTGTGTTTATTCCCAGCGCAACCAATACTCAGTAAGCTCTTTCGCTTTTTATTGGTATGTTAGGGATTATTTGGAGCACACATATTTACCAATATTGGCTTCTTGGTGCTAGAATTCATGATAACTTTTATCCAAAGTTAAAGCACAGGTCAAAGTTAGTAATAAATAATTCAGCAATCACACACGCTAGTGATTCGCCAATGAATGAATGAATGAATAAAAGGCGTCTTATCCTGCGCGAACTTAGCCCAATGGGCATCAAGGCGCCTATTTCAAAATACCAGCTCACATCAAAGGCGAAGCAGTTCATCCTTAATAGGCTCTTGAGAAGCACCACGTTTTTAAGGCCTTTTTGAACACGTCCATTGAAGGTAGGGTTTTAATCTCCATTGGCACGGCGTTCCAGAGCTGAGGGGCAACGACGGAAAAAGCACTAGCTCCCCATCTGGTCAGCCTGAAACGAGGGACAACAAGTTGGAGTAATCCCGCAGAGCGAAGGCACCTTGTTGGATAATAGCGGGTAAGTAGAGAGCTGATAGCACCCTTAGAGCCATCCTCGAGTGCTCTATACATCAGGCACAAAATTTTAAAGTAGATTCTGTGCTGGGTGCTCCCTTTACTAGGATTACCTGGGCATTGCTAAATTTTACACACATTCAATTAATTTACACAAAATAAAATGTATAGGTCCAAATGTTAGCTATATTTTTTTAAAAGAAACTTAGAGTCCCTCTAGTGTAGTCAATTTCAAACTGACAACGTGCCCACGTTTAGGGATACAATAATAGCCAGCTCCCTTATGCGGAACCCAGGCACCGTAAATGTGTGGCACATGCCGTGCCCGCGGCAGCGGCACATCACAGGTCCAAGGATACTGAGTCTTACACAGTGGTCGAAGTGGGGGGGGGAGTAGGGGAACAATGGGCGGAGAACCAAAGGGCGTGCATAATCCAAGGATTGGATCTATGGGTCGAGCCAGAGGTGTGGCCAGAATACGCAGGCATCCCAATTTTTAGTATTTGTTTGGCATTTCACTGCCCAGTTTAATCAACCAATGGATACACATGATTACTCAAGGTTAAAATGAGTAATTGACATTAAAATATATTCACAAAGTGGGATATGCTTCTAATCACAGAATGTACCAAATACAATAAAATGAGGAAACACAAGCCATTCGTCTCCAAGCCATGGAGTTTCTGTCATCAGCACTACTCCCTTTTTCCACAACAGCAGTTCAAACATGAATGGCAAAATATCCTAGTTTGCAATTGCTTTCTCTAAAATTATGGCTCTGCCTTATTTGCCTCATAATGCAAGATCTGCTGCATGATCTAACCATTTAAACTATAAATTGTTTGTAGCTCACACATATCAAAAGTTAATATAAATTGTGACTTGTGTTGCTGTGCAGTGGATGGCCTATTGTAAAGGTTGACTGGTCACCTTTCTCACTGCTGCCTTTGTATGTTACACTGGTACTAATAAGGCAAAATCTTTCCAGAGACTGTTAGCATGTGTACACACTTCAAAATAATAAAATATTTGAAAAAATACTGCATTACGCTGCAGCCTTTTTTAATGCATAATTTAGTCAACACTACGGCATAATGTTGTCATCCTTTGCTGCATAATTAATCCCAGTGGCCCCCCAGCAGGCAGCACATGTTAAAAGTGCTTGTGAATGAATCCGGGTGACTGTAAGTTTGCAAACTTACAGCCAGATGCATCAACAGATTGAATTGCGATTCCTAAATAGCGATTTTTAAGGAATCGTTATTTAGGAATCGCAAAAGCCTATGCATGTAGGAATCGCTTTAAAATTAGCGATTCCTACACTTTCCTTAATTGCGACTCGCAAATTACAAGTCTCAATTAAGGAATGCTGTACCAATCATTCCTATGGGCCTCCATGCCCATAGGAACGAATTGGAGATTGCATGAGCAATTTGCAAGTACCAGTAGGTATTTGCAAATTGCTCATGCAATTTCAAGGGTGCAAGGGTGTCAAAATGACACCCTGTTGCACCCCTGAAATCACCTTCTCTCGCGGGGGCCAGGACTGCGAGATCCAGCATTCCTAGCGCTTCTCCAACACAGCGCAGATGGTGTCTCTTTCCGCCCTATGCCCCTCCTACTTATCCACAGCCTGTCACGCGGATCGCGGGACGCGCGCGGGACGGAGCACGGGGCAAAGCCCGGGCAAAGGGCGGGCCATTAGATGCCGTTCGAGAATGGCAGAGACCGGGACCGGGCCTCCCCCCTTGCTTTCTGATTTTATATTAAATTTTACTTTCAACTCATCAAACCCTTGGACTATGGCCACAAGAGAGACGAGGAGCAAGAGCACGCTGGCTGCCGGGACGGCAGAAGGTACTCTGGACAGTTATTTTGCCAAAAGCGGGGTCACTTCTCATAGATGAAATCACCATCCTTGAAAAGCGTATTTCACAAGAAATAGAATGGGTAAAGATATCCTCTATGGGTCCTATAGCGCATGCAACTATCCCAGAAAAAAGATCGGATTGTATAATGCCAGATAATGGGGCCAAGGGGGCCAGTGGTACGCTTGACTTACCTGACCTAACTAACTCCACTTTTCCCAATAATGACTTTGATATTATTGCCCCTGAAGAGCTTAGCCTTTCCCCACTACCTCAGCCCCCTCCCCCCCCACCACCTACGGTAAATGTCATCTTGCCTAACACGGATGGCACCACTGATAGAGTTAACCATCCAACACAGGGGGAAAGGGAAGGAGCTATTCCAAAAAGGAAAAGAGGGGCACATAATACTGGGGGGCGAAAGGCTAAGGTTGCGAAGCACAACCCCATGGCGGAGGGTAATAAAAAAGGTCCAATTAGTAAGGGACCAAGCTCTCCGCAAAAAAACACGGTATTACCTTCCCACACACCTGAACAGACACCTCCTAGCCCAAGTGTAATTGCTGGGGATGAGGACATTACTCTCTCTGATATCGGCGCTCTTCTGAGGACAATGTTAAATCCTCTAGAAGTACGCTTAACTAAGATTGAAGCCAGTTTAGCGAACATCGAAAAGGCAACGGCACACCGAGCAGATACTTCCAAAAAAGACAACAAACCTGCTAGAGGAGGGGTGGACCTTAGAAACAAGAAGGCTATACCAGTGCCGCCAGCAAAGGAAGCTGGTCCAGCCCCTAAGCCCATACAAACCCAACAGTCCACACCACACACTCTAAATCCCCAGGTGACAATTTGTGCAGCAAATCCTAGACCTCTGAGAGGCCAGCTGCAGCCATACAAGGTGAACAGGGCAATGCTAAAAAACATAGGCCAGTCCACTTGCCGCCGGAGGCGAGCCCTTACACAGTTATTCTAGCTGGTGTCCCAGAACTAAAATTCTCCTATAAAGAACCTGTTGCAGCACTGAAAAATAAGGTAGTCAACTGGCTCTCCATTAACAGGCCCCTTCCTCAAGGAATATCGAGAGAGTTCCTCATGGTGAGGAGAGTCCCATGGATAGGTAATACCAGGAAAGCAATCAATGGAGACTGTGTCCTAATCAATTTTAAGGACCCCATGACCGTCTCACATATATGTAGATGGTCATACCCTGATCAGGGGACTTCTATCTAGTCCTTATCCTTATCATTTTTTTATCCACCAACAAGACACGTGCAGGAAGAGGAGGGATGAGAAACAGTCCACAGAAGGGAGGGAAGATGGGGTGACAGAGAAAGAGGGGGCCCCTACTATCTCAGACCTCAGCAGTATGCTTATTTGCCAACTTGCAACAGGTATAGCACCCTGGATATGGTAGACTGACAGAGTGGTACTGGGGGAGGGGAGGCCACAGGTCGATATAGGGCTTTTAAACCTACACAATGTATAGCTAATCCAAGGGCGAAGGTTCACTACGAGGGGCAACATATTAGCGGAGACTCAAACACAAGGATTGTCAGGTCTCCACTCAGTTTGAACAATGCTATAGTTGTACAAGGGGAAAGTTCCGACACCAACACACCATTGATGATTCAACCTAACACGGGTACTTCTTCCCCTCCACCAACCGCGAGTTTCAAACCCCCCTCCCTAAAGATATTATCTTGGAATGTGGCAGGCCTGGGGAATAAACTGAACTGCCCGGATTGGAGCTTTTTCATCGAGGGCAAAGATATATGCCTGTTTCAAGAAACCTGGGCGAGAGAGGATGTCTCCCGCACAGGTTTTGCAGTGTTTTCCACTCACACAAAGTGGGGGGGCAGGGGGCATCCTTCGGGAGGTCTTGCAACCTGGGTGGCCGCTGACCTGGGATGCAGGGTTACTGTTCTTCCACTAGGCACAGAGGACATTCTTGGCGTTTTGCTGGAGTGGCCAAATTCGAACAGACTTGTGTTGGTAAATGTTTACTCCAGGCCAGTAAATATCACACAAGAGTCGCGCACCATTGAGGAACTATCGGTCACCCTAAGCGAAATTCCTGAGGGCACTCCCTTCTTGATAGGAGGGGACCTGAATTGTCACTTTGAGCCGCTTTCAGGTTTATTGGATGGACTGTCCCAGGAGGAGAAGGCAGTATGGTCCGTACCTCCTTCGGAAACGCCCACCCCTAGAGCCTGGACTCCTCTGGCTGTCCAAATTACATTCCTAACTTTGAAACATGGTGTCTGGGCCTGTAATGGACGTACAAATTCTGACATCCCTCCAAAATGTACATATAACCGAGCGGGTAGGGAGTCAAGACTTGACTATATTCTGGTACCACTTGCCTTGTGGTCACTTATTAGTGACTTCCGGGTGATACCCAGGGAGGATAGTGACCATAACGCACTGGAACTGGAATATGCCCATCCTGGTCTAGAGTTTAGGGGGGAGGAGGCAGAGGCTTCCGCGAAAGGGCTTGTATTAACGAACAACAGATGGAGAGTAAGGTGGGAGAAGCTAGCCACCAACCCAGATAAGATCTCTGGGTTATACGCCCAGGTTACTCCTATACTCGAAAAGGTCTGTGCATTAACAGAGCAAGCCAGTACTTAGGGCACAAATAAACAGCTGTGGCTGCTGCACAAGGACCTAATTAAGTCTGTGTCCAAAATTATTTTCTCAACTGTAAAAAGTGGTAGTGGCTGTTCCATTCGCCTCTCCTGGCATAACGCTGCATGCCGCAAGGCAAAAACTGATCTGATGGTAAAACCTCACCATTTATCTAGCTTGCAGAGACTCTTGCAAATAGTGGCGTATTGTCAATTCAGGGTCTGAGGAGTTAGCCTCGGCAATAGAACCCAACATCTCAGCAAAGTCATGGCAAGACCACTTCCAGTCCCTATACAGGGTAGATGACGGGGCCAAAATCAACCCCACACTGACCGTCAGCGACATTCCGGAAAGGGATCCATTTACAGAAACGGAGGACCGAGTAGCCATCGAAGGGCTGGCATCAGGCAAGGCACCTGGCTTGGATGTTCTACCGGGCGACTTATTCAAACAAGAGCCGGATGTTTGGGCACCCTATCTGACAACGATATTCAACGCTGTTTTGAGGGGTATGGAGGTCCCCGGTACTTGGCTGGGCGCAGAGATTGTTCCAATATATAAAAAGGGATCGCCTCTGCTCCCAGCCAACTATAGACCTATCAGTCTTATCGATGTTCCTCAGAAGATATTTGGTAGACTGATACTCGATCGCCTCCAAAATTGGATTGAGGAATCCGCAATCCTGAGTCCCTATAAAGCTGGGTTCAGAAGGGGGGTTTCAACTACGGATCAGATCTTCCGTTTGAATCTTTTGTACTGGAAGACTGCGATAATCGAGGGTGGCAGCTTGTACACGGTTTTCGTGGACTTGCGAGCAGCCTTCGATCTAGTGCCAAGAGATAAACCATGGACCGTCCTAACAGACTTGGGGATCCCGGCTGATATCCTGTCAATTCTGACAAGATTACACCAGGGGAACTTTGCCAGGGTCAGGGGCGGTAGAGGTGGGGCACTCTTGGCAAGATTCCCTGTTGACAGGGGAGTAAGACAGGGTTGGGTGCTTGCACCGACCCTGTTCTGCCTCTTTGTCAACGGGGTAATCAACCACCTGAATGGGTTGAGTGACATCGACGCTCCCAAGCTCAACGGCAGCCGAGTGCCCGCTATCATGTTTGCAGACGATACCCTGCTGCTGTCCAAATCCCCCATGGGCATACAACGGGTACTGGACGGGTTCTCGACTTTCTTTATGGAGCGCGGGAGATTAGATTTGGGTCTTAGGCCTATCATAGAAGCAGGGACTAAAACCTTTAACTTTTTGGCGTAAAATCTGGAGCACGCCAGAACTATCTAACTATAGGGCTGAGCTCGAAGCGATCTTACGCTTACCTAATGTCACACAAATCCCATGGTTGAGATACATCAAACAAACATTTGAGACACTAGGAAGACCAGAACTGTGGCTCGATCCAGGAAATGCATGTTGTAGGATCTCACGCAAATCTATTTGGAGGGACTTCTACGAGCACAAGTTACGCGTCTCAATCGAGAGCACATGCGAGGGGTCTTTAACAAATCTGTTCATTAAATTCAAAGACTCATACCACCTAGAGCTTGTTCTTGATGATATCAGCCCTGTCATCACCAGGAAATTATTTATGCAGTGGCGATATGGCACTCTTCCTCTCAGGGCATTCATGGATCGCTGGGCCAAGTCCCAGCCCTCAACGCAGTGCCCAGCATGTTCGCATCCCTGAGAAAATGACTTGCATATCTTATTTTTCTGTACAGCCTACCAAAGACCCAGGAAATATTAGCTTGTTCCACTCCTCAAAAATCTTGGTTTCAGGGACTATCTCCCAACGTACAGAATATTAAAGACAGAATTATCTTCCCCAATTGTGTTTGCAGTGGCAACATTTTTAACAGCAATGTGGCACATCCGTAATCGCCACATTAAGTCAGATTTAGGACAATGAATCGCTCTTGATGATTTTTAAACCTATTGTATTGCGACTGATCTTAAACAAATTAACTGCATTGTTTTTAATTCCCTTATACTGTGTATTCTTTTTAACTATCTTAAACTGCTGTATTCTTTTATGGTCTAAAATGATCAAAATAAAGATTCAATGAATGAATGAATGAACTTGCAAACATGATGCCTCCACCTAAAGTCAGCACCTGGTGAGGTCACACTGGTTGCACCGCCCTAGAGCTGGGTCTTCTCAAGGGTCCTGTGACCTCAGTGACTGTTGTTCTAGGGTGTGCTGCTTTATAGACCTGCCCGTATGACAAGAGGTGAACTTCAGTATGGATAGTGGTGGACAAGCCTTGAAGGTTAACCTACACTTGTCATGCTAGGGTCCACCTTCTGGTGCGAAAACACCAGGACTTCTAAGGTGTTGCGAAGCCTTCTAAGGTCTAGCATGTGATTGTGCTCTCGCAGGAGAGTGGTCTGGTAGACTGGTTATTAAGGCTGAACCTGGTTCCCAGTTCCAAATTCAGCAGCTCTGACCATAGTGCCACATCCTCTCCCCCACTGAACACCGTACTGCCCCACTGAGAAAAACTCCCACTGTCTTCAACTACAACCCAATTGTTGCCCGCTATAAACACCTGGATGCAGTTCAATTTAAATTACGCACTAGACAAGAGCAATATGCGGCCTACAAAAAAGAAAGTAACAACATCCTGAAAAAAGCAAACACTTATAGGGAATGCAAAATTTAGCAAACCATGGGAAATGTAAGCAGGAACAACATGGTTATCGTAATGCTTTTACGCTCACTATTCAGAAATCAGTGAGTGCTTTTGCCTGAAAAGTTAAGGACACGACTACAGGGCCCTAAATGGACCCATTTCAATGGCCATTGCTTATATCCTTACTAAATGTAAGCAGTATGGTAAAAAGACCACATCCCTGGATGCAGAGTCGCAGCACACATCTTGTTTTACAATCCACACATTGCAGTACCTCCAGTTTGGCCAGTTTGTTACCACTCTGTCTTACTTTATTTAGTTATTTATCTATATGTCATGTTTTTAGCCTTTTATTCCCAATGCTGCACTTTGGAATTAAAATGTCAGAAAAATATGACATTTCCAGCAAAAGCGTCTATCTTTTTTGGATCCATTTCACAGGGAAGCAAATAAAAGAAAAGAGAGGAAAGAGAGTGAGAACCCCGTCTGGAAGTCACGGTTTTCCTGGGCGTCCGCAGGGGGGGGCAAGGAGGGTCGCTCGGGGGGGGGCAAGTGCGCCTCCTTGCCCCCCCCTGCGGACGCCCATGCCTCAGTGCTTGGGGCAGGATTATTTTCAGGGCGCTAGTGCGCTCCATGAAGGCAGTATTTATTTCCAGAGCCAGAGGTCTCCAACCTGTGGTGCAGTTTGTCCCCCAGGGTTACCAAGAGCCCATGCCGCAGATTATCTCTTACAGCTGCCCAGCAAGTAGTAGGCAGCTGCACCATTTAGGTGTTTCTTTTCAGGGGATATTTGCTTTGTGAACCAAGGAGTGAGACGCACTCCTTCGCCCTACCTTGGCCTTCCACAGCTGCGCATCACTTAGTGCCAGCTGCAGCGTTTTGGCCCCAGTTCATTAATCTCAATTGCCCAGCAAGTAGTGGGCAGCTGCAATGTTTAGGTTTTGGCGCAGTGGCGCAACCTTGACCTTCGCTGCTTAGGCAGCATCCCTGACTCTCTGGACATAGGGCATTTGAGCCCCCCTTTTTAGATGGCCAGTTGGCCAGGGGGAATTGTTACATTTATAGGGCTCAGGCCCTAATGTGATATATGTGCTATTGTGATTTATCTGCTAATGTTTTGGGTGTTAGGAAATGTATGGTGTATAGTATGTTTTGCGCACCCTGTTTTGATACCTCTAGATATGGTTTATGCATAGGAGGTTGTTTTACCTCTTTAGGTTTGTGTTAGGGAGATTATACTTACCTGTGTGATTTACGCCCCTAGGTAGTGAGGGTCTAATGTAGTTAGATTTGTGAGATACTGTACATGATGGATTTCATGTCACAGACTTTTGCAAAGTACAGTGATTATCATTGTTTACTGGCTGTGCGTTCTATGACCTATTTTTACTTGTATGTGTATGATTTAGTTCACCTTTACCTATTTTACTATTTCTTTACCAAGTGCTAAGTCTGACAGTGGCCCACGTGGCCCTGTCATGTGTAAATAATGCCCTGTAAATATTGCCCATGCATACAGAATACAGTGGCTTTTTTTGATATAACCTTTTGTGGAGTTCCTTTTGTGGGGGGCCTTGGTTGTTGTTGCTGGTGGGTGCGTGCGCAAATGCTTTACACATTGCCTTCGGGATAAGCCTTACTGCTCGTGTCATGTTGCCAAAGGGGTGAGCAGGGGATATCTTTGGAGTGTAACTCCCTTGCCCTAACTATAGTGGTGGTTTCTGCCTTGCTTTGGCGCAAGCCTCAGCCAACCAGAAATCCCTTTTCTAACAATCATCATCCTTAGATTTCTTTGCCGCAGGCTCCAGCAGCACAGACTGGACAGCAGAATTGATCAACTCCTGCAAATCAGTGCTAGAAATTTGCAAAACATCATCCTCTTGCACATCCTGGACATTATTCTGCTTGGACATAGCTTTCGCAGGCACCAGAGTGGAAGCCCCATCACTCAAGCCCAAAGCAAAAAGGAGTAAACCACACAGGAAGCTCCAAACACACATAAGGAAGTGCCCAGCAAATACTGCCCCCAATTAACCAAGTCCCATGACACAAGACTTGAAAAACAGAAAGGGCAGCCCTGTAGTCTCCACCCACAGCCACATACAATCAACTTGACTGCAGGGGCTGTACGCTGCTGGAAACCCCTAGCGCCAGAACTACCCAATGCCAGGACAGCAGGAAAGCTCCCTGCCACAGCCCAGCAAAGGTACGGGCAGCGTCCTGGCCAGGGAGCAGGAGAGCGGCCGACCAGAGCACTGGTACGGCCACACACAGATACATAAACAAAAATCACAACAGAAGCTCAAAACAAGACCATAAAGCATTTTTGAATAAACTGACAGCACCACAACACCTCCCACCAAAACTCAAGACATCAAAAGGAGACACAGAGCAACAGCATTCCGACCGCCGTCAGAGCAAGAAAAAACACAGGCATTGTGGTGGGTGGGAGCGGTTTATGTGACCGTTGGCTTTTTGTTTTTTAAGCATTTTAAATTGGCTGGTTGGAAGCAGGACTGCCTCACTTTATTAGGACTGGGACGAGGAGAACCCATGAGGGGGTAATGTCATGAAGGGCCTTGGAGGTCTGTAATATTGCAGCCATAGATGCCCTGCAGAAACCGCAGTGACCTTTTTGTGGTGTTGCACATCACACTTGCCCTCTTGGTATCGTAGGTAGTGCACGGGTTGGGAGGAGGCCAGAGATACCTGAATATCCCAAAATGTATCCAGCTGGCCCTGCAGCGCGGGGACTAGTAGGCGTACAAAGCCTACAGCGCACAGCACAGGGAAGTGGTGAGCAGCTATCGTTGATGTACTAGAACCTTTAGCAAGCCTGCTGTCCTCTGACGGCCACTGTGGTAAGTCCACTGCAAGGGTTCTGTAATATGTGGCGAGTTCACTCCTGGAGATAGGAGAAGGAAATGCCAGGGGCTGTGATGGTTTTGGGCTGTTGCGCAGGCACTGCACTAAGCCTCGGGCCTACACTGGTTGTAAGCGTGGTAACTGGTATTAATTACCCTGAGGCAACTTGTTGGTTAAAGCAGTGCACGGTAGGGAGTGACCCAGCCCAGCCATGTCCGCTCTTATTTATTGATGTGGTACATCCATCGGTGTCCAATAGAGGGGGTCCACATAGAGTTTCTCCTGTACAGTTAGTGTAACCCAGTTGCATATAGGCAAACACTACATTCCTACCCAAACATAAACCAAACCTAAATAAAAACAATACAAATACTGAGATGAGATGAATGACAGAATAGACTAATGGGATTGTCACGTAATACACTTAGGCCTGTTAATTTCTTCCTTGTTAACAGGATTTAGTTCTGTCTCTCAGTATTAGCAGGGAACTAATATCATCACACTGCAAAGACCCTGTGATTTATGGAAGGAGGTGGTACCTGGTGAGGTCCTCTTTTCCCACCTGGGGGGTTGTGGAGCCTGACAGCCTGGCCTCCTGGTGGGTTAGGACGTTGGCCTCCATTTGTTTGCGCTCCCAGTTGGATGTGAGCACTGCTGACACAGACAATATCAACTGAGGAGGCCTCTTAGAGGCAGTGGCTTGCTTTACAGAGCCGGATGAGGAACATGCAAAGCCTCCAGTCTCCGTCTGAGCGCCAAATCACAGTGCTCAGACCAATTACAACACTGCATTGCAGTGTTGTGATTGACTATTGGGAGCCTGGGAGCTCAGGTGCTTCTTGCTGCTTCCTGCTGCTGGCAGAGCCAGGAAGAACAGGACGGCGGAGAGGTAACAGGCTGGCTGGAAGGATTTCACTGGCTGTTTGGGTGTTGACAAGCTCTACCAAGGATTCTTTGAGTACTGTTCTATGAGGACAACGGTAAATCACCCATTTTGGAGACATCCAAAATCAAGACTACTGGAGATCCACAGTTGCGGTACAATTTACAGGAGGAGTGGTGCAAGGAAGCCCCAGGTACTCAGCTACTTGGAATCATGGGAATAACTGTACTGTTAGCTCCATGAGTTTGTCAATGAGGGGAAACTAGGCCTTGCTGAGGAGGCGGCTTTTAATTTTTACCATACCCTGATGGCCAGGCTTGCCAGTATGATTATCCAGTGACCTAAAAGTAAGCTTCCATCTGGGTCCACAGCCTGTTCGTGCCTACCTGGTAAAGAGTCTTGAGGATTCTCTGCTCTGACCTTATTGTGTTTTATCTAGGAACCTAAATCAATATTGCTATTTTATGCCCTTGTACGGCTATAATCAATAATATCCCTATAATGGCATAAGAATCAGATCCATATTTAGTAAATAGCCCTTGCAGTCCAAAGCACGGCAAAGCTACTTTCTTAGATTCCTAGAGAGCACAACAAGTTTTTTCGACACACCAAACCTCCAGCAACCTGGGAAATCCCCATTTGCTTTTGTTTTGATTTATCATTGAACTCCTGCGAACACTAAAGTAACAGTCAGTTCTTAGTGACATCTTTATTGACGTCTTATGTCCAAACCTTACGTCAAACTCTGCACCTTTCAGGTATAAATATACCAACGTTGCCTTAAGCAAACACACAGTGGTGGTTTTGGAGCCGAGCAGCTATCTACTTGCCCGAGAGCCCAGCTGATGCGAGAGCCCACGGACGCTGCCCCTCCCTTTTGACGCACTGAGAGAGACGCTATCTTTTTTCCTGCCGAGAAATCCAGCTCCGGTGTTCTCAGCCGCCTTCGCGGGCTGCTGAGATATCGAGTCCTGAAAGAGAGATATCAGACCTCCTGAATTCTATTACCCAGATACGGAGTTGACTAAACCCTTAAAGAGAATTCTTGGCTCAGATTCTTTGCAAAACCAACTTAACTTAAACTGCTACTTACTTTCTCCTTCCCACGTATTAGGCTTAGGTCAGGTACACCGGGGTAGGAGTATTTAGAAGCACCAGTTGAGTACGATTAGTCAATGTATATATGTATGTATATATTTTATCCATTTTAAAGTATCTTATGGCTAAGAAACCATATCAATGCTTTTACAGTATTATTTCATAATACTCTTTTTACTGTATGCACTTTACTTTACATTAAGTATTGCAATTTTGGCAATTCATTTCTCTTGCATGAGAAAGAAGACTGCTCAATAAATTACACCTTTTATTGAAAACGCCCGTCTCTCTATTCTCTGCACTCTGGTGAAACTAAGTACGCACAATTGACTGAGTGAAATAGCTGTCTATTGTTTTCACATATCTCTAGAGATACACTCTTATTCTGAGGGAGCAAAGTTGTCATTTTATATGGTTGTCAGAAGCTAATCCCTTCTTGTCTATCCAGGGAGGTTAAACTCCTCCTCGGTTATTCGAGAAAGTTTATAGTGACCTCTGAGCTAGCTGGCAAACCTTAAGTCTAATATAGTCAGTAGAGACCTAGTCGACCTCAGTCCTACGTCTACACTGCTGAATACATTATTCCAATGCGCAGAGCCTATTGGGAATATAGGAACTAAACTACAACCTGACAGCTGTGAGGTCAAAGTGAAGGCATTCATTTGTCAGTGGCTTGGTGTAACAGGACCAATCAGTGACCTACCTGATGAAGTGCTCTATTTCATTAGCTTCCTCCGGCGCGGCACTCCTAGGATGTCATGACAGGTAGTGAGCAGAGTTGCTGGTCCTTTTATGGTATTCCATTTTCCAGTCATATTCCTATAGTTGCAGCATTCATTTCTTGATTCGAGGTGGTGAACTGGAACAGAGGAGATCAGTGGCTTGTGGTCGGTGCCACAAAGGGATGCCCATTCACATGGAGGTGAAAGTGTCGGCACCACCAGTGTATTGCAATTGCCTCTTTTTCAATCTGCGAGTAGAGTTGCTCAGTGGGTGTTAGTAACCAAATGGGACCTCTGGTACCAACTCTCCACACTCTTGCTGTTGTGTCAGTGCAGCCTCCATGCCAGGATTGTTGGCCTTGAGGAGTTTAGGTATACCAAGGTGGGATTGCAAAAAGGGATTCTTTGGTAACTTGAAAAGACCACTCCTGCTCCTCACCAAATGTCCTGCCAGCTGTGGCTTTTATGAGGTCTAGCAGTGGTTGCAGGAGGGTGGTTATATCTTTTTTTAAGCGGCCAAAGTATGTAACCATCCCTAAAAGCTTCTGACCTCTCATAGGTTCTCTGACAGGAAACAGTATTTACAAAATTACTATTACGATGCAATACAATTACTTAGCATCATATATATTAGGGCAAGGTAGTTTTTAGTGTTTAGTGTGGGTGGGGGTATTCGGGTGGCAAGGCTGTTTAAAGGTTTAGGGTGGTAAGGGGTATTTTGGTGGCAAGATAATTTTTAGAGTTTACAGTGGGTAATAGTATTTGGTGGCAAGGGTATTTTTAGGGATTTGGGCCTGGGTAGGATATTTGGATAACAAAGGACAATTTAGAGTTTAAGAGGTTACTTGGGTGGCAAGGTATTTAAAAGGTTTAGTGTGGGTAAGGGTATTTTTAGGGTTTATGGTGGGTAAGGGTATTTGGGTGGCAAGGGTATTTTTAAGGTTTACGGTGGGTAAGGGTATTTTGGTGGCAAGGTATTTTTGATGTGTCATTTGAGATGTCATCAGTGATGTCACTGACCATGTCATAAATGATGAAATATGTGACATCAACAGCAGTGGATTGCAGGTGCACAAGTTATAGTTAGCAGAACTAACTATAACGGAGGAATTTCGATGGTTTTGTACGAGTGAAATGTACAGCTAACTATAACAACCCTGAAACCTATGTTTTTTTCTGTAAATTTCTAAGGTTTTTTAAATGCTAATTTCTAACTATATTGTCTCTGAAACCTATGCTTTTTTCACAGAATTTCAAAGATTTTTTAATTGCTAATTTCTAAATATAACGTCTCTGAAACCTATGTTTTTTTCAGTGAATTTCACAGGTTTTTTAAATGCTAATTGTTAAGTGTAATAGTAGTTATACCTATTTTTTTGGACTCATTTTCAACAGTTTTTTTACCTGTTTATTTATATATTGTTTAATTTTTTTGTTTTCTTTTTTTCTTTAAATATATTTATATTATTTTCTTTTAAAAAATGTTTTTTCCAAAAAATGTTCGGAGTCACGCACCCAAAGCGTACACATCATAGTGGGTGCCCGGTTTCTAGCCGCCATTTTAGAAAAATTGTGAATGTTCTGCGTACGGTGTGCGACGGCTGTATGTTTTTCAGTTACTACATATACATTTACTATTACGTGATGTGTGCGACTGGTATGCGACCAGTCCGCGACTCCTGCTCCTGCGCATTCGTGACACATGTGCATTACGGTACGCGACGCTTGCGCGGTGGCGGGTCCCACGTGACGTCATATATGTGCTGAGGCGGGCTGGGTGCGCGACTCCAGCAAAAAAATGTTACGTTCTAAAATGATATGTATGTGTCTTTAATAAGCATATTAGGCCAAGGGATTATCTAAGATATTCATAAAAATAATAAACCAATATTATTTTTTAATATATTTCCGTGGTCGCGTCGGGTGCGTGCTTCATGAGCAAAGAGTGAGCAGATTCCATGCGACCTCCAAAAAAAGTTTTCATTCGTTCATATTATTTCCCACTGTAACTATTGAAGGACCCCACCCATTTTAATCAGTCTTGTTGGAGCACTTAAGAGAGACATCTCTTTGCCTACAAAAACACTTCTTGCATGTTTTTTGGTATTTTTCAAAAAATATCAAACATATTATATTCAAGGGCCTGTGCATTGCACACAGAGCATTCTGGAAATCAGGTGCCATAATCAATCACACCCTGGTCACACCTTAAGAAACCAAATAGACAGCTAAGGTCCACCCCCTCTCATCTGCTTACAATTCCCAGAATCAAGAAATCTAGATGTGGTGGTCGCTCCTTTTCTCACACCACTGCTAAACTCTGGAACTCTCTCCCCCCTCACTGGCGAGCAGAACACAACTTGCTATCCTTCAGAAAAAAGCTAAAAAGTCAGCTGTTTAACAAATAGAACAGGCACCCCATGTTCCCTCACTTGCGTTTTGTCTGCAGCGCTGGGACGCCTTAGGGTAGCTACCGCGCTTTATAAATGTTCTTTTCATTTCATTTCATTTCATTTCAAAATGGCATCTGGACAGCAGCAGCAGCAGGAGGAAGTATCTTTTGAAGAATAATTCTTGCAGGAGGCACCACGTCCACAGAGGCCGGAATCTGTCATGTGGAAATTCTTCACTTTTTCACCTGGAGAGAAGAAAGTAAATGCGAGAAAGGTGACGTGCAAAATTTCTGACCAAGTCCTGTCAAGAGGCAGTGAAAAAAATGCTCTTGTGGCACTGCTTCTATGTACAAGCATCTCCGGACCACACATCCACTCAATCTTGCTCAGGAGGAAATGAAGCGAGCTGCTTTGAACCGCTCACCTGCTATGGCAAGAACGTCTTGAGCCTCCTCAGGAACACCTGCAATGGACATTAGGCCAGAATTGGCCTTTCTTGAGCAACACTGCGTGAAGTGTAGGAAACTTATATGCTTTGGGGAGCAGTCGATGGATACAGTATGTACTGCGCAATGCAACCATCGTTGTTAAGTTTTTTTGTTTGTTTTTGGGAATGATAAGTAATTCCAAAAGTTTCCTGTTTTATTCGCTCTTCTTTTATGTTCATTTTTTGAAAAAACACCACAAAAAAAACAAAAAATTGTAAAAAAAAATAACTAAAGAAAAAAGAAGAAAAAAAGTTCTTATCAGAACTACTGTTTCTGGTTAAAGAAAGAACTATAATTGCAAGCTAATGAGTGAAAGTTTGGTTGAATATATGTATACAGTATGATTGACTGAAAGAATGCATTAGTAGTGTATGGTGAATTTATAGGTGATGATTTATGAGGAAGAACTGCAGCGTGACACTGCATGCTCTTTAGTTCCACTGCACTGTGGCACCTACGAAGCACAGGGATGTGACATATGTACATAACTATGGTGCAACTCTGTGCTTCCCTCTGCACTGGTGCACAAACTGCAGCCATGTGGTGACACAGGCACCCTTGCACCATGGTGCAAGGATGTCTGTGTCATGCGAAGATTGTTTTTGTGCAGGAAGGGACACCTTTCTGTACAAAAACAACCAGTAAAGGCATTGTCCTCTGTCAATGTATGCTGTGGAATGCAGCATGCATTAAAAGAAGAAAAAATGAGGAGAAATGAAAACGATTCTCCTTGTTGCACCTTGCTACACCAACTCTAGGATGGCGCAGCATTCAAACACATCTCCAAATTTACAATTTCTCATAAATCGGGAGATGTGTCTAGTTCTATGGGTGTTGCGTGGGAACCCCCACAGAAACACCCATAGAATTCCCCTTGAACGCAAAGTTTTGTGTATGAATGGGTGGAAATACCACAAGGGTGGCTTTTCCTCTCCTTGTAAATATGAAGGAATGCCTGGCGCCATCACTACGTTACAAAAAGTGACATACAGGTGGAGCAGGGTGCTTGTAAATCTGCCCTATAAGTACTTAGGTATTGGCAGACTGATACAATAAGAACATATTGCTGAATGGGTGATTGAATAATTGCATGAGACTGACAGGAGGTGTCCTATGCTGCATGGGTACTACTTCAGTATTTAATGGAGTGGACCAATAGTATATAACTGCTTAGAGATTTGTAATGATTATGCACAGAATATTTTATGTGTACTTGTGTTGGTGCCTAGGTCATTTTATAAGAATAACACTAGTAACTGGAATGATGACAGCGCTGCAAACAGAGTGAAAACTTAATTTATAAGTGCTTACGTATTGTTGGAGTGATAACATAACTAGATAGTGGTAGATACGTGATTAAATAAGAGCATGGAACAGATTTGACGATTCTACACTGCATGACTACTAACTGGGTATGTAGAAGAGTGTATCAATAGTATATAGCTAGTTGGAGGTCTGCCTGGATAGTGCACAAAATATTACAGCTGTACTTGTGGTGGTAGCTAGGCCATTCCATAAGTTCATGACTGGTAACTAGATTAATTGCAGTATTACAAACAGAGTGTATAGTGAATTTATAAGTGCTTAGGTATTGGTGGAGTAACAGGATAAGTAGATAGTGCTAAATGGGTGATTGGAGAATAGCATGAGACAGACACGAGGATTCCTACACTGCATAGGTACTAACTGGGTATTTAGAAGAGCGTATCAATATTTTGTAGCTGGCTACAGGTGTGCATGCATAGTGTACAGAATATTGTACCTGCACTTGTGTTAGTGACTACGCCATTCCTTAAGTATACGACTAATAACTGGATTAGTTTCAGTGTTGCAAAGAAAGTGTGCGCTGAATTTATAAGTGCTTAGTTATTGGTGGAGTGATAGGATACGTAGATACTGCTGGATGACTGAGTGGAGAAATATATGGGACAGACAGAAGGATCCCTAAACTGCATAGGTACTAACTAGGTGTTAAGAAGAGCATATCAATAATATGTAGCTGGTTAGAGGTCTGCATGCATAGTGTACACACTATTGTACCTGCACTTGTGTAAGAGGCTAGGCCATTCCTTAAGTATATGGATAATACCTGGAGTACCATACCAGTGGAAAAATAAAGAATCTTGGCGTCCTACTAGATGACAAACTAAATGAGTGCTCAAGTTAATGCTGTATCATCCTCTATTGCATTTGTTTTAAAAAGAGTAAAAAAATATTTCCATACTTACCATCTGGAAGTAGGAAAACAGTGGTTACTGCACTTGCAATGTCAAAGATAAACTATTGTAATGAATTGTACCTGAACATGCAGGAAAGATGTATAAATAAATTGAAAAGATTACAAAATACTGCAGCCCGACTTATCACGGGGGTGCCTAAATTTACTTGAAATAAAAAAACGACACTGGCTCCTTGTAAAGAACCGAGTACTGTTCAAAGCCCTATGTATAGTGCATAAGGCACTGCAATGTAAAGGTTGTGATTTCTTTCAAAAACATTTTTCGTGGTATTTACCAAGTAGAAATCTACATTCATCAGGTGCCAAATTGGTTGTTGTCCCATCTACAAAAAAAGTCTCATGGGGTGGACAGAGATTTATTTATGGAGCAGCCAAGGCCTGGAATAATATCCCTCTATATCTTAGAGGGACTACTGATCTGTTGGCCTTTAGAAAGGCCTTCGAAACGGGGCTGTTTTCGAACTAATTTTCCGGCTCAGGCTTTTGTTGTAAGGAGTAATAACGAGCGCCAGGACACCTCAGGGTAACCATTTGGGCTTTATAAATGATTTAACATAACATAACATAACAGTAATTTCAGTGCTGTAAAGACAGTGCATGCTACATTTATTAGTGCTTAGGTATTGGCAGAGTGATACGTAGATAGTTCTGGATAGTTGAATGCAGAAGTGCATGGGACAGAAAGAAGGATTCCTAGACTGCTTAGGTACTAACTGAATTTTAAAAAACTGTATAAATGCTATGTAGCTGATTAGAGGTCTGCATGCATAGTTCAAAGAATATTGTAGCTGTACTACTTTTACTGGCTAGGATATTCCTTAGGTACATGACTAGTAACTAGAATAATTTCAGTGCTGCAAAACGAGTATGTGTTGAATTTATAAGTGCTTAGGTATTGCGGAGTGATAGGATACATAGATAGTGCTGGATGGGTGATTGGAGAAATGCATGGGACAAATAGGAGGATTCACAGGTTGCATGGGTAGTACTTTACTAAGTAGCTGGTTAGAGGTTCATATATATAGTGCACAGCTGAACCTAGTTGTGCATTGACAGTGTTTTGATTATTTAATCTTACCATGACAGTAGTACATAACAACAAATGTAAAGCATTTTTTTCAATTATTATAAGTGCTTAGGTATTGGTGGAGTAATAGGATAAGTAGCTAGTGCTGGAATGTTGATTGGGGAAATGCATGGGACAGACAGGAGGATTCCTACACTGCTTAGGTACTAACTGGATATTTAAAATAGCATATCAATAGTATGTAGCTGGTTAAAGGTCTGCATGCATAGTTTACAAAATAGTGTACCTGCACTTGTATTAGTGACTAGGCTATTCTTTAAGTATATGACTAATAACTGGAGTAATTTCAGTCACGCAAAAAGTGTGCATGCTCAATGTATAAGTGCTTAGGTATTGGTGAAGTGATAGGATATGTAGATAGTGCTGGATGGATGAATTGAGAATTGGATGGGATAGACAGAAGGATTCCTAGACTGAGTATTTAAAAGACTGTATCAATGCTATGTAGCTGATTAGAGGTCTGCATGCATAGTGCACATAATATTGTAGCAGTACTAGATTTTCTGGTTAGGCCATTCCTTAGGAACATGACTAGCACCTAGAATAATTTCAGTGCAGAAAAGAGAGTACATGTTGAATTTATAAGTGCTTAGGTATTGGTGGAGTGAAAGGATACGTAGATAGTGCTAAATGGGTGATTGGAGAATAGCATGAGACAGACACGAGGATTCCTACACTGCATAGGTACTAACTGGGTATTTAGAAGAGCGTATCAATATTTTGTAGCTGGCTACAGGTGTGCATGCATAGTGTACAGAATATTGTACCTGCACATGTGTTAGTGACTACGCCATTCCTTAAGTATACGACTAATAACTGGATTAGTTTCAGTGTTGCAAAGAAAGTGTGCGCTGAATTTATAAGTGCTTAGTTATTGGTGGAGTGATAGGATACGTAGATACTGCTGGATGACTGAGTGGAGAAATATATGGGACAGACAGAAGGATCCCTAAACTGCATAGGTACTAACTAGGTGTTAAGAAGAGCATATCAATAATATGTAGCTGGTTAGAGGTCTGCATGCATAGTGTACACACTATTGTACCTGCACTTGTGTAAGAGGCTAGGCCATTCCTTAAGTATATGAATAATACCTGGAGTACCATACCAGTGGAAAAATAAAGAATCTTGGCGTCCTACTAGATGACAAACTAAATGAGTGCTCAAGTTAATGCTGTATCATCCTCTATTGCATTTGTTTTAAAAAGAGTAAAAAAATATTTCCATACTTACCATCTGGAAGTAGGAAAACAGTGGTTACTGCACTTGCAATGTCAAAGATTAACTATTGTAATGAATTGTACCTGAACATGCAGGAAAGATGTATAAATAAATTGAAAAGATTACAAAATACTGCAGCCCGACTTATCACGGGGGTGCCTAAATTTACTTGAAATAAAAAAACGACACTGGCTCCTTGTAAAGAACCGAGTACTGTTCAAAGCCCTATGTATAGTGCATAAGGCACTGCAATGTAAAGGTTGTGATTTCTTTCAAAAACATTTTTCGTGGTATTTACCAAGTAGAAATCTACATTCATCAGGTGCCAAATTGGTTGTTGTCCCATCTACAAAAAAAGTCTCATGGGGTGGACAGAGATTTATTTATGGAGCAGCCAAGGCCTGGAATAATATCCCTCTATATCTTAGAGGGACTACTGATCTGTTGGCCTTTAGAAAGGCCTTCGAAACGGGGCTGTTTTCGAACTAATTTTCCGGCTCAGGCTTTTGTTGTAAGGAGTAATAACGAGCGCCAGGACACCTCAGGGTAACCATTTGGGCTTTATAAATGATTTAACATAACATAACATAACAGTAATTTCAGTGCTGCAAAGACAGTGCATGCTACATTTATTAGTGCTTAGGTATTGGCAGAGTGATACGTAGATAGTTCTGGATAGTTGAATGCAGAAGTGCATGGGACAGAAAGAAGGATTCCTAGACTGCTTAGGTACTAACTGAATTTTAAAAAACTGTATAAATGCTATGTAGCTGATTAGAGGTCTGCATGCATAGTTCAAAGAATATTGTAGCTGTACTACTTTTACTGGCTAGGATATTCCTTAGGTACATGACTAGTAACTAGAATAATTTCAGTGCTGCAAAACGAGTATGTGTTGAATTTATAAGTGCTTAGGTATTGCGGAGTGATAGGATACATAGATAGTGCTGGATGGGTGATTGGAGAAATGCATGGGACAAATAGGAGGATTCACAGGTTGCATGGGTAGTACTTTACTAAGTAGCTGGTTAGAGGTTCATATATATAGTGCACAGCTGAACCTAGTTGTGCATTGACAGTGTTTTGATTACTTAATCTTACCATGACAGTAGTACATAACAACAAATGTAAAGCATTTTTTTCAATTATTATAAGTGCTTAGGTATTGGTGGAGTAATAGGATAAGTAGCTAGTGCTGGAATGTTGATTGGGGAAATGCATGGGACAGACAGGAGGATTCCTACACTGCTTAGGTACTAACTGGATATTTAAAATAGCATATCAATAGTATGTAGCTGGTTAAAGGTCTGCATGCATAGTTTACAAAATAGTGTACCTGCACTTGTATTAGTGACTAGGCTATTCTTTAAGTATATGACTAATAACTGGAGTAATTTCAGTCACGCAAAAAGTGTGCATGCTCAATGTATAAGTGCTTAGGTATTGGTGAAGTGATAGGATATGTAGATAGTGCTGGATGGATGAATTGAGAATTGGATGGGATAGACAGAAGGATTCCTAGACTGAGTATTTAAAAGACTGTATCAATGCTATGTAGCTGATTAGAGGTCTGCATGCATAGTGCACATAATATTGTAGCAGTACTAGATTTTCTGGTTAGGCCATTCCTTAGGAACATGACTAGCACCTAGAATAATTTCAGTGCAGAAAAGAGAGTACATGTTGAATTTATAAGTGCTTAGGTATTGGTGGAGTGAAAGGATACGTAGATAGTGCTGGATGGGTGATTGGAGAAATACATGGCACAGACAGAAGGATTCCAACACTACCTAGATATTAACTGGGTATTTAGAAGAAAGTATTATTAGTATGTAGCCTGTTAGAGATCTGCATGCATAGTATACAAAACATTGTACCTTTACTTGGGTTAGTGGCTAGGCCATTCCTTAAGTATATGACTAAGAACTGGAGTCATTTCAGTGCTGCAAAGAGAGTGCATGCTAAATTTCTTAGGTATTGGCAGAGTGATAAGATACGTACATAGTGCTGGATGGGTGAATGGACAAGTGTATGAGACAGACAGAAGGATTCCTAGACTGCATATGTACTGAGTATTTAAAAGACTGTATCAATGCTATATAGCTGATTAGAGGTCTGAATGCATTGTGAGCAGAATAGTGTGACTGTACTAGTATTGGTGTGTCTATGGTTTTGAGAATGGTAGTCTGTATTTTAGGGTGTGAGGAGGTGCATCAGAAGATCATGTGGATGATGTCATCAGTGATGTCATTTGAGATGTCATCAGTGATGTCACTGACCATGTCATGAGAGATGTAATATGTAAGCATGGGCTGAAAATTCGTTCCGCTCGCGGAATTTGCGGATTTTCCGTTATTTCGCGATCCGCGAATCTCGCGAAATCGCGGTAAAATCCGCTAATCAGCGGGGACGAATTTTCACCCAAGCACTTACAGGGTTACGGCAGCAGGTGCAAAAGTTGAAGCTAATTTTTTTGTAACCTTTTACAAAAGGGTTACAAAGAAATTAACTTCAACTTGGGCACCTGCTACTGTAAGCCTGTAAGTGCTTCCTGGCGCCTCGTTGCCTACTTGCATCTATTCTCTGACCCTGCTCTGACGCTTGAAGCAGGGTCAGAGAATAGTTACAAGTAGGCAATGAGACGCCTGTCACGAAAATTAAACCTCAACAGGAAGCACTGACAGATATAAAAACAAGCATTTGCAATGCAATAGGTCTCGCATTAGGAAAGTTTGAGCTATTGGTCTTGTAAATGACAATTTTTCTTATTTATGTGTTGGTTTTGAAAAAACCTAAATTAATAGCTTTGTCATTTACAATGCCAATAGTTATAACTTTCGCAAATGTGACACCTATAGCATATGGCCGGGATACCCGTCACCCCCTCCCAACACAATCCCCAAGAATGGGAAGACGGAAACGGTTCTTGAACTTTTGGAAGGCGGGAGGGAGTTACCCTCCCGGCCGTATTTATTAAAAATATGAAACAAAATTAAAACATTAAAATAACAGTTTCATATCATGTACAATTTCATTTACACATTACGATGTTTATTGGCTAACCTTAACATATCTCTAATACAAAGGTTCTCCTAGCCGATTCTAAAACATCCTGTAAATGCATTTCTCAAAATTCAAATTGTACATCCTAACATTACGGGCCAACGGCAAGGTCGTAACCGGTGTCAGATCCCTAATACCAGAACTCCCCCCCTTACTTGTGAGGGGCGGGCGCACAGAGGACTGTACCTCTGTGCCAACTTCCAATTTCCCTTGTCTTAACGGGGGCCCCATATTTACTCAACGCCATCTTGGTGGTCGTCCGAGGACTCGTGTGAGGTGTCTAGAAGGTAGCGTAGACCCCCCTCCCACCCCACACTGCTTACCACATCCGCCGTCGCGGATGTCCTGGCCCCGGGAAATTCCCAGGAGGGGCCCGTAGCCCCTCCTCCCCAGGGAGGGGCCTATGACCGCCTTCCCTTTCGGCGGCCCCATCCTTAGTGGGTACCACCTCCCCGTGTGAGGGGCCAATGGCCTCCTCCCCCCGGGCGCTCCCATCCATAATGGGTGGCGCCCCACCTCTAGGGATCTTCCAATTACTGCTCACCGATCATGACCTTACCGCCCGACCAAAAATAAATACGACATTGTTTAACCTAATGAGGACGAAATAAACAGTTTTACTGGGCACTACAAAGTATAAACTTCTATCTCTACCATACAGCTCTTTCAACTCAGCTGCAATACTTCGCCTAAGTACATGCTAAAAGAGCAACCATTTTATTGTCACATCAAACAGTCCAAACTTTATTAGAAACAACCTGAAAAGAGATAATATCCTCGTTAATCGACTTTATTGCAATACAAATCACTGTCATCAGGGGCTGGTGGGTGGGTCAAAATTGGCTCCTTGTTCCGTCTCGGGCTCACGTGCAACGAGGAGGTGCAGCTTCCAAGCACAGGAACAAGAGGATGCTTCCTTGGATTGTTGCTCCTTTTATTCTTCTTTTGGGAGGGCGTGGACCCTCCTCCGACCGCCTACGGGGCGTGGCCAACGGTGTAAGTGTCTAGGACAACCCCTCTTGGGCGGGAAAAGGCGCGCCCCGACTACACCACTTCGGGCATACCAGCCGAGACACGCCTCCTGCCCAAAATGGTTTCCCGGGGGGATCGGGGCACCCAACCATACGTTCGGGGGGACCGAGTGGTCGCCCCTTTCCATATGGCCGGGATACCCGTCACCCCCTCCCAACACAATCCCCAAGAATGGGAAGACGGAAACGGTTCTTGAACTTTTGGAAGGCGGGAGGGAGTTACCCTCCCGGCCGTATTTATTAAAAATATGAAACAAAATTAAAACATTAAAATAACAGTTTCATATCATGTACAATTTCATTTACACATTACGATGTTTATTGGCTAACCTTAACATATCTCTAATACAAAGGTTCTCCTAGCCGATTCTAAAACATCCTGTAAATGCATTTCTCAAAATTCAAATTGTGCATCCTAACATTACGGGCCAACGGCAAGGTCGTAACCGGTGTCAGATCCCTAATACCAGAACTCCCCCCCTTACTTTTGAGGGGCGGGCGCACAGAGGACTGTACCTCTGTGCCAACTTCCAATTTCCCTTGTCTTAACGGGGGCCCCATATTTACTCGACGCCATCTTGGTGGTCATCCGAGGACTCGTGTGAGGGGTCTAGAAGGTAGCGTAGACCCCCCTCCCACACTGCTTACCACATCCGCCGTCGCGGATGTCCTGGCCCCGGGAAATTCCCAGGAGGGGCCCGTAGCCCCTCCTCCCCAGGGAGGGGCCTATGACCGCCTTCCCTTTCGGCGGCCCCATCCTTAGTGGGTACCGCCTCCCCGTGTGAGGGGCCAATGGCCGCCTCCCCCCGGGCGCTCCCATCCATAATGGGTGGCGCCCCACCTCTAGGGATCTTCCAATTACTGCTCACCGATCATGACCTTACCGCCACAGGCCGGATAGTTGACCGGCTATCCGGACCCCCCACAAAACTCCTACTAAAGGTCATGGCTACACAAACTCTTTAACCAAGCTATGAAGTCTCCTATGAGTAAGACATTCCCTTCCTGGGACAAATGAACCCCAACCTCCAGATACATATGGTCCCCCCGTATACATCCATGTGGAATACAATGCAATTTTCCTGTACGAAACAACCTACCCAGTTTGTTATTAACCTTCTTTCCCGACTGATTCAAAGCTGACACAGAGAGGGCCCCCCGCCACACCTTCCGAGGAATCATGTGTGACCATGCAATCGTGCACCCCGGAACCCTCCTCGCCAACCAACTTACTGCAGATAAAATTGACTCGAGAAGTATTCGTCGACCAATGGTCACCAAATCATTGCCCCCAAGATGCACTATGATTACAGATGGCGGTGACCTCGTCCGCCCTAACAGTCCCTCCATAAAACTTTGAAAGTGGTCAATACAGAGCCCGCCCCTTCCGTGGAAGGTCACCCTGTACCCGTATTCCCCAGCCATGTGAATCATGTCACCTGCTTTGAATACGTCCGCGGCGCGCCTCACGTATGAGTGGCCAACGACCCACACCACTCTTCCCTCAGCCGGTGATCTTTGACCGCTGGTCCCCAGGTGTCGGGTCAACTGCACAGTCCGCCCCGCAAAGCCTGCTCGCGAAACTGTAAACCAAACAGAAAACAAGAAGCGTGAGTGCATGACATTAGCTTCACAACATGTGCAACCGCACATACCTTTTATAACAATTCAAGGACCAACGCCCCAACTGTTTCACCTTTTCAACACTCAGACCCCTGGCTGTAGCCTCCGTAGCAGCCCCTATCCGGAAGGAATGGGTCCCAAAATCGCTCGGGTTCAAGCCCGCTGCCGCGATTGCCATTGTTAACACCCGCTGAAACTGAAACCTAGTCAGTGGGGTGGCGTTGATGTGCCTCAGCAAGCTTCCCCCCATGTTGCCGCCCTCTGCGCTAAATACTCCTCCACGCATTTTACCGGGCACATGGGAGACCCCGGAATCCGCTGGACTACCACACTGTCCCCGATCGCTCCCTGATCGGTCTTGGACCTGGCTATTGAGACTACCATCGTCTCCCCCTTAATTTGGATGTGTTCTCGGCACAGACCTCCCCCCGTATCCTGCTTATTCCTCGCTACCAGTTCGCTTACCCGCATAGCCCCATGGAATGCTAATGCAAAAGCGGCCCGGAACAGCACCGTCTCTGACTGAGATGAACATGTCGCAGGGAGTACGGACATTAACAGGGACAACCTTTCTAGACCTATCGGGTGCCTCTCATCCACTCTACGTCCCTCAAGGCGTTGCCACCCACGCAGTGCCTTCCTTACGAGAAAGGACGATGTGGGGTCCTGGATGCCATGAGCCCGCGCCATGAAGGAAATGGCGGCCCGGTGCCTATTGGCCGTAGCCACTGATCTGCCTGCCTGATGTAATGATACCAGAAATTTCAAGACATACTCCTCCTGCCCCCAATGCTCCCCCTTAGCTGAACCCAAAAATGACAAATAGGAACGGAACGCTCCTTCATATGCCTTCCTTGTCCTGGGTGCTAGACTCTCTCCCACGAGGTTTTGTAATCCGGGGCACCAAGAGACCAGAGAGCTTCGGGAAATGGTGCCGCCACCAAGTCCGCTGAGGGCAGAAAACCCCGGAAGGCCTGCATATGGGAACGAGAGAGTGCATCAGCTGCCTGGTTCAGTACCCCCGGCACGTGTCTTGCCCTAAAGTGGACGTTTAGTCTCATACATAGCAGGACAATTTCTTTCAGCAATCTCAAAATCCATTTGCAGCGTGCTGCCTGATTATTGATACATTCAACAACGGTCATATTATCAGACCAGAACACTACAGAGCGATCACGAAACCCCTCCGGCCATGTTTTTAGGGCCACCAGAATGGGGAACAGCTCTAGAAACCCAATGTTACCTGTGAGCCCACCATCGTGCCACCACGCCGGCCATGTTTGTGCCGACCATTGATTACCAAATATGGCGCCAAAACCCACACTCCCTGCCGAGTCGGTCCACAACCCCAGCTCCTCGGAGGAAGCTGGCGGTTTGTTCCACACGACGCGACCGTTGAAATCCGCCAGAAATGCCAGCCATATGCACATGTCCTGGCGAACCTCTGCTGACACTCTTGTGCGGTGATGCCCTTCCTTGAGGCCAACCATGGCTTGTGCGATAGAGCGGGAAAAGGGGCGAGCCATCGGTATCACTCTAAGGGCAAAGTTAAGCTGACCCACAGCTTGTTGCAACTGATGGAGAGTTACTTTTCTCTCGCCGAGGCACATTTCAAGCGAGGCTTTAAATTTCATTACCTTCTCCGTGGGCACGGAAGCACCCCTCTACAGAATCGAGCTCAATTCCAAGAAACTCGAGTGTAGTAGATGGCCCCACTGTCTTGCCTGGTGCCAGAGATTACAGAATTCCCTCAAAGCCTGTGCACATTCCGTGTCCCCGGCTGCCCCCAGAAACAGAAAATCATCAAGGTAATGCATAACCTGCGTAAAACCCGTGGCTCTGGTGAAAGCCCATTGCAAAAAAGTACTGAACTTCTCAAAATATGCACAAGAGATGGAGCAACCCATCGGCATACATTTATCCATGTAGTAGCGTCCTTGAAACACAAACCTAAGAGACGCTGATGCTGTGGGTGTACCGGGAGCAACCGGAACGCTGACTCGATATCTGATTTAGCCATCAGCGCTCCGGGCCCCAGGCGATTCAAAATGTCGACGGCCTCATCGAAGGATGCATACCGCACCGAACAAACTCCTGGGTTAATCGCATCGTTCACCGAAAGACCCCTAGGAGCGGACAAATTATGGATTAACCTAAACTCACCTGGGTCCTTCTTGGGGACTACTCCCAACGGTGAACAAACAAAGTTAACAACTGGCGGGTTCACATATAGTCCTGCAACCCGACCTCGGGCCACCTCCTTTGCAATCTTTGCCTGTACCACCGCCGTATTTTGTTGAACCGATAATTGGTTTTTACACTGTGCGTCCCCCCGAAAATCCCCCGCCGGGATGCGGAAACCATATGAGAAACCGTCTCGCAACACCCTGGCGGAGACATGATCAGGGTATTCGTTCAGCCAAGGGATCATTGCCATGATGTCAACGGGAGTAGGTAACGGTGCCCCTTGGTCGATGTTAGACCTGTTTGGCCCCTCCTCTACCTCCTGTATCACCATTCTTGGCTCTGCACGAACTCTCGGGGTGTGAAGACTGTCCGCACCCTGCACACTCATGCCTGAACTTGCATGTCCCTTGTGGCCTAGTGCACTTGCCTCTGTTAAAGCTCCAACAGACCCCTTTTCTACCCGAGTACCCATTATTCTTTGTGTGCTGATCACTGTTGGCGCCCGCCCGAAAGGGCGCCGCCAAATAATGGCGGGAAGGCTCAGCCCCATTCCCGCCAAAAGAAGACGACTTCGTCGTGTTCGGCATAACCTGTTTCTGCCAGGAAATGGAGTCGAAACAATCCCACGTCAGGGACGAGTCGTGCTCCTTGGCCTTACGAAATTTGTTATCATAACCAATCCATTGATTGCCTTCATACGTTTCATAAAATTCCATAATACGTGTCTGGTAACAAGCTAATCCTGACAATACTTCAGGCCTACGTTCCCCCATAATTGCAGTGAACATTCCAAACGCCCTGGCCCAATTAGCGATCGTTTCCTCTACTCTGAAACCCGCCATTTTGGCACACCATACACTCGGATGCAACAACACCTTCTGATTTCTAACGTGCTCTATCTCATAGTAATCGGTCAACAGTGAAAACATGTTCACATATTTATCTGCCCAAATCCTTTCTTTCACATCCATCGGGATATGTTGGACCACCTTTTCCCTCCTTGAGGGTAACGATCCCTCCCCCCGCCATTGGCAACGGCTGCTTACCCGAACCAGTCGCTGGGTCTGTTGTCGCTGCTGTTCCAAGGCTCGACGCCGGTTGTTCCGAGGGAACCTGCGGGGAAACAAGAGGACAAGGTGCCTTCGCAGCATCTCTCGATTGCCGCAACTGCTTCATTATTAACCTGGCCTCCTCGGCCGTGTCTCCCGGTGCCACAGCACCCTCGTTGTTCCTGCCTAATCATGCCGCCAACTGGGCGGCCAGCTCAGGAGGCATATCCCCCTCGTTAACAGGTGTAACTACCACAGGGATTGGCTGTCCCGCGTTCGGGATCGGAACTGGGGCTTCGACCGGACTGACCGGGCTCGCCGGAGGTGACTCGGGAACCAGGGCCTCCCCATCTGCCGCCCTATTCCTGGCCCTTTTACCTCTCCCGGCAGGGACTACTCCTGGCAATGCTGGTCTGATGACTTTCTTCAATCTTCCCGTACCATTCATTGCCGCCATCTGCTTCTTCATGTTCGCCATGTCCTTCACCAGCATGCGAAGCATTTGTTCGGTCCCAACCTTCTTTCCGACCTTCTTGCCAGGCATCGTTCACGGATATTCGACTCGAGGTCCTGGATCCAAAGCTTTGGAATCAACTGAAAGGAGAAACACAAAAATTACAAGTTCTCAAAATTGGCTCCTTGTTCCGTCTCGGGCTCACGTGCAACGAGGAGGTGCAGCTTCCAAGCACAGGAACAAGAGGATGCTTCCTTGGATTGTTGCTCCTTTTATTCTTCTTTTGGGAGGGCGTGGACCCTCCTCTGACTGCCTACGGGGCGTGGCCAACGGTGTAAGTGTCTAGGACAACCCCTCTTGGGCGGGAAAAGGCGCACCCCGACTACGCCACTTCGGGCATACCAGCCGAGACACGCCTCCCGCCCAAAATGGTTTCCCGGGGGGATCGGGGCACCCAACCATACGTTCGGGGGGACCGAGTGGTCGCCCCTTTCCATTTGTAATGCAACATGTTTTGTATTTACGTGACTTAGATGTATTGATATTACAAATTACAATGGCTTTTAATTTTTTTACATAATTAATACTTAAATAAAAGTGATTTTAATTTATAATGGCAATAGCTTAAACTTTTGTAAATAGCTTTTGTGAAGATTATGTTCAGTGTATTTTATTGTGACGAAAATCCAAGAACAGAAGTGAAATATTAACATCTTTTTGTGACATTTGTAATAAAGATTGAAACATTGTGAGAACATATTTGAACCAGTTGTTGTTGAATGGTTGCCCAGATTGATGCAGGGGTGGTGCTGAGTGGTGCTGTGGTGGTGCTGAGTGGTGCTGTGGTGATGCTGAGTTGTGCTGTGGTGGTGCTGAGTGATGCTGTGGTGGTGCTGAGTGATGCTGTGGTGGTGCTGATTGGTGCTGTGGTGGTGCTGAGTGATAATGTGGTGGTGCTGAGTGATGCTGTTGTGACGCTGAGTGATGCTGTGGTGACGCTGAGTGGTACTGTGGTGGTGCTGATTGGTGCTGTAGTGGTGCTGAGTGATGCTGTGGTGGTGCTGAGTGATGCTGTGGTGGTGCTGAGTGGTGCTTTGGTGGTGCTGAGTGGTGCTGTGGTGGTGCTGAGTGATGCTGTGGTGGTGCTGAGTGGTGCTGTTGTGGTGCTGAATGATAATGTGGTGGTGCTGAGTGATGCTGGAGTAGCGCTGAGTGATGATGTGATGATACAGAGGGCAGAAAGGCACAAAACAGTCTACCAAAGGGCAGAAGGGCAGAAAAACAAGGGAAAAACGAGTCTAACAGTGGGCAGAAGGGCACAAAAAAACAGTCTAACAGAGGACAGAAGGGCAGAAAAACAAGGGGAAAACGAGTCTAACAGAGGGCAGAAGGGCACAAAAAACGAGTCTAACAGGGGGCAGAAAAGGCACAAAAACAAGGGAATAACAGAGGGCAGAAGGGCACAAAAACGAGTCTAACAGAGGGCAGAAGGGCACGAAAAACGAGTCTTCCAGGGGGCAGAATGAATCCCACCCTGCGTGTTTGTCCACAAAGATGCCACCTTTTTGTGCAATACCTGTACTCAACTGGGGTACTTTCTATTGTCTAATCAGTAAGTGCTAACTTGCAGGCTAAATGTATAGGGGCAGATTTACAACAACTGGTGCATCCCCAGGGATGCACCAGTTATTGTGCGCCGCAGCTCCGCCACCCATGGTGTGCCGCATTTACAATGCGGGAACCAATGCGGAGAAGTTCAATTCGACAACAAAGTGTGCAAATGTTTTGTTGTTATTTACGTTATTAATGCATATATTGTATATAAAATTGTTTGTATTTCCATGCACTAAAAAATAGTGTCATAACAAGTGAAGAAATCAAAAAAAGATTAAATTTCGTAAGTTGCTATACTTTAAGCAAGTTGTTTGTGCTTGATTCAAAACAGCTACTTATGTGAATTGTTTGTTGGCGAATTGAACATAGTTCTGGTTTGACTCCGCCATGCTGAGTTAGGAGTCAAGGCCCATATGTGTTTTTTGCATTTACAATGCGGCACACCATGCGGCAAAAGCAGCGCATTGCTGGAGCTGCGTCGCAAGCATGACGCATGCTTCGATAATGCTCTGGGGGGCCCTATCTCCCCAATGCTGCGTCAAGCCTTGCGCCTGCTTCAAGCAGGCGCAGAGTTTTGACGCAGCATTGGCCTAAAAGTGACTGAGTGAAATCTTGTAGATTTCACCCAGCCAGGAACGCCCTCCCCTGCACCGCAACACCTCCTAATGGCACAGGGCTTTACAACGTGATGCATCTCTCAGATGCGTCACGTTGTTAATACCCAGCACCATGGCCCATCTTTTGTGCAGCCGCTCTGTCACAAAAGTAACGCAACTGTGGCACAAAAGAGGCGCAAGCAGCTTGTAAATCTGCCCCATAGTGCTTTTACTACACTGTAGCTGCGTAAAGGGCCAGAAAATGTGTCTCCAGTGACCATGTGTGCCTGTGCCTGTGTTACAGGAACACATGGTCACTGGAGACACATCTTCTGGTCCTTTATGCAGCTGCAGTGTAATAAAAGCACTATACATTTACCCAATGAGGGAGCACTTACTGGATTAGCCAGTAGAAAGTACTCCAGGGCAAATCACAAAAAAATCTGCGATTTTGTGGGAAAATTCACAAATTCGCAGAATTTTTTGCGATTTCGCTGGGAAATCCTCGAATTCGTAGAACTCGAATTCGCAAATTTCGCCCATGCTTAGTAATATGTGACATCATCAGCAGTGCATTGTGGGGGCGCGAGTTATAGTTAGCACAACTAACTATAACAGCCGAATTTCTCTTGTTTTGTACGAGTGAAATATCCAATTAACTATGACGTCCATGAAACCTGTGGTTTTTTCAGTGAATTTCTGAGGTTTTTTAAATGCTAATTTCTAAATATAATGTCCCTGAAACTTGTGTTTTTTTTACGGAATTGTATATATATGTATTAAATCTCCTCCCACTCTTACAAGTAAGGAATCAGCACTCAGTTTGCAGCTTGGAAGTATTTAATCAGCAAAGTCTTAACCTTGATAACGATACAAGATGTCATTGAAGCATCCTTATTTAAATGTACAAATGCCTCCAGTTGCCAACATTAACAAAGGACTACATATTACTTTAATCCAAAAAGCTGGTGGCCATATTGGCCTGGTCAGGATGTGAAAATTCAGGAATTGATACAATAAAGAAAAGAAAACAGGTGTTAATATGCACACACTGTCATTTCAGCATATCTTGCCCCGTGATAGTCATACCTGTATGTTCGTCAACTTGACTTATTCATAACAAGCATACTTAGAATTGCAAACATCAACATAACAATGGACTACACATTGCTTTAAAGTGAAAAGCTATGGCCCATATTAATCTTTGTACGTTGCGTATTATAATGGTTCTTACATAAAAGAAAAGAAAAAAAGGGTGTTAATATTCACATACTATCCCTAAATAAGGTTCTAGCGATTATATTTCCATTCCATTCACAGCTCAGTTAAGTTGTCATGATTGATGTCATGAGTGATGCAACTGACCATGTCATGAATGATGTAATGTCTGAGGTCATTAACAGTATATTGCGGGGCGTAAGTTAGTTAGCTCAGTTAGTTAGCTGCTAAATTTCACTAGTTGTTTATGAGTGAAATCTGAGTCTAACTATACCATCCTTGTAATCTTTGTTTTTTCTGCAAATTTCTAGGTTTTGTTAATGTTATGTAAGATGCATATCACATAGGATGGTGGGGGTTGGAAGCAGGGCCTGGCATTGTGCTGCCCCCACCCAAGCTTGCTTCTCTTGCCTTCCCTCCTCCTAGCCATACATTGTCTAGGTCCATGTCCCTGCTCCCTTATTACAGCCCTGTGTGGCCGTTGTTCTGCTACTGGCCTTCCCGCCTTCTCTGAACAATTTGCTCGCTGCCCCATCCACCTCCTCCCCTATCCTCTGTTGTCTGAATCAATGGACTAACCTCCTCCCTCCTGCCATGCATGGTCACTGTCCTCCATTTAGCATGATGTACCAGTCCACTCCTCCTGCCCTCCATTGCCCAGTACTATGCCCCATCATTGACCTCCTGCTTAGCCTCTATGCTTAGCTTGCTGCCCCTATTCTCCTTCCCACTACCCTCTGATGTATGTGTGCATGCCCTTGCTCCATCCTTTTTGCCCACCATGTTCCATGGACCTGCCACTCCTATCACCTCTGAGTGTTCTGTTGAGCTGCCACTCCTCTCCCACATGCCTAGCATTGTCAGGTGACTGTAACCTGTCCCTGCCACTTCCAACCTGCCTGTCAACATTCCATGCCCCTATCCCCTTCCTCCTGTCCCCCATGGTTCATTTTACTGTCACACCCTTCTGCCCTCCCTGGTCTGCTCTGCTACAACTGCTCCTGCTGCCTGACTGTGTGGTCTGTTGTGAGGCACCTTCCTCTGAACTCTCTTGTCTGTTCCCTGATCCTGACTCTCCCTTCTATCCTCCATGGTCCTTTGTGCATGCCCCTGCACCCTCCTTCTTACCCATCATTGCTTCCACTAACCCTCCCGTTTTCCATGCATGGTCTTCTGTGCTGCCTAGTCATCTCCCACCTCTTGTGTGGGCAGCTAGCTGCCCCTGACCCCCTCACAACTTCCCTCCATGGTCTGTGTTTATGCCATTATAGTCTCACTGTTGCTCTCCATGGTGTGTCTTGCTTCTAGTGCCCATCCTGCCTAACCTCCATGGTCATCTTGCTGCTCCTTCCCTACCCCCTTGCCCCCATCCCTCTGTTTCCATGTGCAGACCCCTATTCCCTCCCTCCTGGCTTGTCTGCTCCATTGTGATGCCCCGATCAGTCCCTCCTGTCCTTTATGGTCCATTATGCTGCAGCTTTTTCTCCTGTCTGTCCAATATGGTCAGATAGCTACCATTGCCTCTTTCCCCTCTGTTCTCTGCTGTTCATGTGCATGGTCCTGTGCCCTCTCTATTGATTTCTATTGATTGTTGTGCTGCAAACCCTGATGCCTGTCCTGTGTTAGGTTGGGTTAGTTTGGTGCACCTCTCAATGTCCCTCCTGTCCTCTGTTATCCAAGTCTATGTCCTTACCACGATTCTTTCAGCCTTCCATCATCCAATGTACCATACTTGCTAACATTTTGAACTGGGTAAGAGGGAGATATTGAAAAGAAACTGGGGTATTGATTTTCCCTTTTGACTTACATTGAAAAAGAGGAGATTGTAGATAGGCGACAGATCAAATAAAGCCCATTTGGGCTTAAAAACATAGGACGTTTCCTGGCTGAATCGATCTGTTGGCCTGTATGGGTGTACTACCACTACCTCTTCCTTCTTCCCACAATGGTTTATTATATTGCCACAGCCTCTCTTGCCAGTCCTGTATTGTTGATTTGTTACCCCTGCCCCCCTTTCCACTGCCCTCCATAGTCTGATGTACTGCCACTGCCCTTCCTGCCTGCCCAGTGTGGTCATATTGTTACCTCTGCACCCTCCTACCTGCCTTAAGTTTTCAGAGTACGTGCCCCTGGCCTCTGCCTCTAAATACTATCCTAATGAACAACTAGATTGCTAACAATCTATATTTATTACAAAAGTGTGGAAAGCCTGACGTTGCAGTGTAGTTCCTATTTTCCCTGTAGGCCCTGCTCATTGGAATAACATAAACAGCAGTTTAGACGTAGGACTGAGGTCTTCTAGGTCTCTGCTGACTATGTTAGACTTAATTTAGGTTTGCGCCAGCTAGCTCAGAGGTCACTGGAAACTTTCTTGACTGAATAGGAAGTGACCAGCTTCCCTGGCTCAGACAAGAAGGGATTCAGCTTCCGACAACCGCATAAACATGACAACTTTACTCCCTCAGAATAAGAGTCAATCTCTAGAGTCGTGTGAAACAATAGACAGCTATTTCACTCAGTCAGTTGTGCCTATTTAATTTCACCAGGGTTCAGAGAATAGAGAGATGGGCGTTTTCAATAAAAGATATTATTTATTGAGCAGTCTCCCTTCTCATGCAAGAGAAATGAATTGCCGCAATTGCAAGACTTGTTATAAAGTAAAGTACGTACAGTAAAAGGAGTATTATGAAATAATACTGTAAAAGCATTGATATGGTTTCTTAGCCATAAGACACTTTAAAATGGATAAAATATATATACATATATACATAGGCTAACGTGCTCAACTGGTGCTTTTAAACTAAGCCTACCCCAGTGTACCTGACCTAAGCCTAATACGTGGGAAGGAGTAAGTAAGTAGCAGTTTAAGATAAGTAAGTTTGTTGCCAAGGATCTGTTCAAGAATTCTCTCTAAGGGTTTAGTCTGCACTGTACCTTGGGAATAGAATGTAGGAGGTCTGGTATCTCCCTCTCAGGACTCGATATTCCAGTCACCCGCAAGGGCAGGCTGGAAACGCCGGAGCTGGATTTTCTCTGCAGGAGAAAAGACGCTTCTGCTGGGCTCTCGGAAAGTAGATTAGCTGGTCTGTTCCAGAATCACCACTGTGTGTTTGCTTAAGGCAACGTTGGTATATTTATACCTGAAAGGTGCAGAGTTTGACGTAAGGTTTGGACATAAGACGTCAATAAAGATGTCACTAAGAACTGGTCGTTTTTACAGTGCTCGCTGGAGTTCTATTACAAATCAAAACAAAGCAAGCAGGGCTTTCCCAGGTTGCTGGGGGTTTGGTGTGTCAAAAGAACTCGGTGTGCTCTCTAGGAATCTAAGGAAGTAGCTTCTGCTGTGTCATGTACTGCAGAGGCGATTTACTGAAAATATGGCTCTGATTATTATGCCATTACAGGGATATGTATTGATTATATCCGTATAGGGGCATAAGGTCACAATATTGAATCGGGTTCCTACATAAAACACATCACCCACTCCACGGTTTTATGTCCATCAATTACTAAAAACTTAAGCAATAAAGATGCATGTCTATTCCAACCCACCCCAAAATACATTTTGCATTCGAAATGGTGTATACGAAATACACGGAACGTTAAAGGTACTGTATGTTTTTAAGCAGTGTAATCATTCAAAATTTTTGGCATATATCTTCAGTTGAACGATTTGCAAAAATTACACATGAAAAGTCTCTTAATTTACAGAAAAGAAGGTCGAGACTATTTCATCACATATAAATGAAATTGCTTGTGAGTATGCTAGAGGCTGTGGTAACATATTGTCTCTAGATTATCTAAAAATAGAAGCTCTGTTCTTTATGAATAGTTCTACTGTAAGCAGAGTACACGTGCCAAAAAAAAAGTAAATATTTTGGAATTTTTGAAAAAAATAATTTAGTTTCAGGGAAAAATATAGTTCCAAATGTTTTCAGTAGCTTTTGTTTTTTTAAAGCTGAAGGCCGAATTCAGAGTTCAGGGGAACGCTGTGTGCCGGTTGGCTCAAAAGTTATTCTTTTTGTTCAGGGGAGAACATGACTTCAGATAAATGTGCAAAAAAACAGTCTACAGCTTCAGATGAAAGTTCGACCAAGGATCATAATGCTGTAACTGGGCAGTCATGAGAATGATTGCTATCATCGATTTCAGGATCAGCAATGCTCACAGAAGGTCGTACCTGGGTGATGTTGCTCTCATTCCTTGCTTCACTGCCACCACCTAATCGTAGTGCTGAAGTCTCAACGAATGCCATCATCAGGATTGGTAACCGCTGGGGACAACACGATGCATGGCAGTTACTGGACTTAGCAAAGTATCGACATCCATTGGGTACTGCTGATTGTAGTGTAAGACAGGTGTCTAACACGCATTCTTCTCCGCATAGCATACATCGAAGCACAGGTAAGATGCAGTTCTGCCATATAGGTCTGAACGAAAGAAACCAGGTCATATTCAGATCTCTTAGCTGGGCTAATCCAAGGAATTTAGTTATGCGGTCCCGGTAGCGTATTGCTAGGATCGTTTCTTTCATCCTTGCCGGAGTCATGTCTGCGTTTTGGCTTGCCATATCGGAGCAGAAGAGTCAAAAATAAGGTTCCTGCTACGAGTCCCAAAAGTAGTGGTAGGCCACCAAAAACCGAATGGACAAAATTGTGAAAGATGCCCAGTACTGCTTCGAAGGGTGTTAACAGTCCTGAAGAAATTGTCTTAAATACATTCGAGATACCACTGGCATCCGACATATTTAGGATTTGGCTGAGCATTTCTGTGAAATACACGGGGCAATTAGTTGAAAAAAGTGTATGTATCTCTGCCTTTGTCCTTGCAACTTGAAGATCATACGTTTCATTTAATGACGTGATGGGCACTGTTGTCTGTAAATGCACAGACTTCATTCTCCTTAAAGTATCAATTTGTATAGAAGAGATATTCAACTGAGGCCAAATCATCGCCTCTGAGTCTCCATTGCCGTTAGGATACAATGCTTGCATACAGCAAGTGACCATGGAACTGACGCCTAAGAGATATGCTTTCCCTGGCACCATGCCACAACGGCTGTGGTCCGTTATTATAACGTAACTCCCGTTAGAAAGTTGTCTAAACAATGGCTCTATCTGTGTTGCAGGTATGTCGTGCTGGTGGCATGAAAGGTTATTTGAAGTCCCCTCACAGGCCCCATGTAAATTAATACCCTGACACAGAAGTATACACAGAATCGTATAGTCTGCTCCTTTCTGTGCCAAACTGATTAGTTTATCAGTAAGGTTAAAGATAGAGAACAATGACGTTGTGTTGATTAAACGCCAAGGCACATAGCCTGAATGCAGGTTTTGCAACGTCCAGCCTAGCTGTACAATAGAATGTAATTGGGACTGACCATGTTGTACCATTAGCAAGTCCTGATCTATTATATCTAGAGAAGATGATACAATACTGTCCAGTGAATATATTGTGGAGGACAGAGTCATTAACCCGTTGTCCACAACAGAAAGTGATTTGTCCAAATCAATTTCTCGTATTTTATCTGCTGTCTCAATTTGAGTCACATTCCATGCCTCGTTGTAAGCACCGTATATACTGGCCACTATGAAACGTTTTTGACGCTGTTTGTGTGGTCCCATTATAAAATCGCGCAAGTCAGTACCATCTTTAAGTAAAGACAAGTGTTGATTAATTTGTGCCAGTGTGGATGTTTGTAACCATTCAAGGCATAGTTTCCCTACACTGTATGTTGTTACTATCCCAGGATTTTGTCTCTGGGAGTATCTAGGGTCTGGTCTGGTCATTTTTAACCCCTGTATTTTATTCAGGAATCTATCTTGACATTTATTTGTGTCTGTTGGCAAGATTAACCACTTTTTCCATTCAGGATGTGTTCTGTTTTGATGTAAAATCTTGGATACGTCTATCTCAATATCTCTGGTTGTGTTATCAGGAATTGGCTTTGGAATAGACGGTTTGTTTAAATCTTTGATTTTGGCTAGGCCAAAACAGGTAGTTTGTTGAATGGTGTCATTCAAGAACATTATTTGTTCTGGGATCATGCAGGCTCGAAATAGTGCATCTAGGCCTTGTACCTGCCAATCTTTTGTACCCCAGATGGTTTTTGTATCAATGTTGTTTTTCCAGAAATCAAACCAAATGTAATCATTTTTTCATAAAATGTTTCCGAATAGATCAATTTTGTATTCGTCAGCGTGGTTTTTGTCCCTGTTTTATCTAACAGCTTATAATAAAATGTTTCTGCATCACTCGTGTTAAACCCTGAAAAGTATTGGAATTTCTCATAGAATGTTTTTGAACTGCTTTTAGGTGGAGTTGCACAAAGTTCCCATTGATTATATTTAAAAACATTTTTAGGTTGAGCAGATTTATGCAAATAGTGGTCTGCATAATGGGTATAACAATACATCTGTTCATAATTCGATAAACCTTGCAAATAATCATGTTCTGTAAATTTTGCTGACATAACTAAATCTGACATCATATTATTTATGCTTTCAAAGTCCGAATCATCAGAAAAGGTACTTGGTTTTACAAAGTCACATAATGAAACCTTAAACTGATGAGAATATTTCAGGAGTCCGACCGGTCCATATATTTCGTAATCTGTTTTGTCCCAAACTACCCCGCCGGGTATTGGAATGGCTGTGACATTCACTGGTGATAGTTCTCTTTTCTCGATGTGAGATGACTTGTGTGGCTTCAGAACTAAGTTGATGTTCTGACTTGCTGTGTCCATTGTACTGTATTTTCCCTCAATGAATTTTCCCAAACAAAGTACCATGATGAGCCAAAGCAGGAGGAAAAATACCCCTAGCACAACCCAAAATTCTAACCATGGAGAAATAAGATAGGTTTCTTTGAGTTGATGAAAGAGTTCTGTTGCTTTGTCTTTAAAAGTCTTTGTTGCTGGCGTTACTTCAGGCTCGCTTTGATCTTCAGAAAAATTATCAAAATTAATGAAGTAGCCAGATGCAGTTCTGTCAATTGTTGGAATTGTTTTTTTAATTTGCCTTTCATTAGCACATACTGATGCTACATCATTGTAGACTGGTGTTTCATGACAAACTGTTTCAATTTGAGTTTCAAGAGGCAAAAGTTCCATGTCATTTCTGCATAGTCCTTTTTTATTCACTGCAGCTTTATCAAGTGTGATTAGTCTCTCAGTTTGAACCTCTTGGATTGTAGCAAATTTTGGTATTCTGCTATTTCTTGGGAGTCCACTGGGCCTACTACTTATTATTGGCCACAAGATTGTGGTTTTACCAGGTCGATTGATACAACTCGGTTCTCCTTTTTACCAGCTAGGGGCGGTAGTACAACTGATCTTGTTCCGTTGATTGCTAAGACAGGTACTGCTTTTCTGTAAGAAGGCCTTAATTCCTTCTTAACCGCGATCTGTTCTCTGACCAGATCCCCAATCTTTGGAATCCAGACAGGTCTTGCTGGGACAGGTGGTGTGTCTTCAGTGGTTGTTGGCTGCTGTTTTAACTTTATGTTGCTCAGGGCTTTTCTTGTTTCATTTAAGTCCTGTAAAACAGCCAAACAATCTTTTATGTCAAAGCTTTTTTTCTTATCTTCTACCACTGAAGCATGACTATCTAAGTCCTGAACATACATTCTAGTTCTGAACAATAGTTCGTACGGGCTGAAACCTTTTAGAGAATTTCTTGGCAAGTAATTAAGACTATGTTGGACACTTGTTAAATGCTGGACCCATCCATCACCCAAACCTAATACCTTTGCCGTTATAGATTGCTTTATGTCTCGTTTTTTTCTTTCCACAGCCCCGTTTCCCTCAGGATGGAAGGGACAAGAGAACCGCAACCCAATGCCCATGCTGGTCATGGCCTCCTTATAAGCTCGAGAGCTAAAAGCAGGACCCTGGTCAGAATGAAGCATTGCAATTGCGTATGTGCCGATAAAGACTCGCAAATCTTTTATAACAGTTCTGGGGTCAGCCGAGCACTGGGGCCACATTTTTAAGTGAATATAGTCTTAAAAGAAATTAATAGGACGCTGGATTTCATGTATAGATAGCCTTCTGCTACCTACAGAAATGGCCATGGCAATACTCCGGTTGGCTCGTTACTGCGGTCTCTGTTGCAGTCTGGACAGCTCTTTGCAAATTTATAATGTTGCAGGCTCATCCCCGGCCACCAGTATTCTGATTGTAATTCTGTCAGAGATTCAGAAAAGGGGGTGGTGATGGACAGAGTATCTGAATCAAGCAGAACACTCCTACCCAGTCAACAGATCAGGGCTTGATCCATCACCGCTTTTTAGCTCACTGCACCATCCCAGCTCAGAACCTGGCTACATGCAAATTAGTCTGTCCCTGGCCCAGTGCATCATGGGAACAGGGCAGACCAAACTACCAAGCCAATTCTTTTACTGGAAAGGAAACAAGCTTTCGGGGACCGGTTTCTGGCATTACAGCCGTCTTCAGCCCGGCTTGCTTGAATCCGGATGGTGCAGTGAGTAAGGGACTCATGTCTGAACATACCTTTCCACGCTTATGGTGGACAAAACGATTCAGAAAAGGGGGTGGTGATGGACAGAGTATCTGAATCAAGCAGAACACTCCTACCCAGTCAACAGATCAAGGCTTGATCCATCACCGTTTTTTAGCTCACTGCACCATCCCAGCTCAGAACCTGGCTACATGCAAATTAGTCTGTCCCTGGCCCAGTGCATCATGGGAACAGGGCAGACCAAACTACTGAGTCAATTCTTTTACTGGAAAGGAAACAAGCTTTAATGCATTAATAAAGCGCTGGGAAATTACACCTACTTGTGGGTCCACTCATCGTCATTTTCCAGGATTGGAAATGTTGTGTGGCGAGAACTTTGCTATATATATATATCGTTTCCACTATATGCACTTGATATCAAGTCTTGGAAATGCAGGTTTATTTACCAGCATTGCATTATATCACGAATCAAGAAGAACATTATAACTTTTGCTGCACTTTCAAAAGAAACTAATTTCAAATTTCGAATTTTATAACACTGTTTTGTTTATTGCACTATCACTAATTTTTAGGACGTGGTTTTTATACTCATACGCTAAACAATATATCTGTTTTCTTTTTTTGGGCGCCAAAACATTCAATATAAGCCACAATTGGGCAAAGAGCAAATGATAAAATGTTTTCTGTAGTTTTGGGCGCCGAAAATTCTTCTATGTCTATGTCAATTGTAGGCCTATTGAATCATGTGTTGAGTGTATTTAAACCAATGCCTGGTGACAATCTGTGTCATGTGATCAAGCGCTCTGTGAAGCGCGAAACGCGTCGTGATGGCTGGGAGCACCGTAACTAAATAAATACATTTTTGCACTTATCTTGGTTCCGCCTCCGTATTTGCAGCCTGGAGAAAGTCTGTGCCTTGCCGGATTATCCTTGGAATATATATATATATATATATTTATATATATATGAAAGCTCCTCTGCATTTATATTTAGTGTGCTCACGAACTGTTGCTTTGCCGTGGAAATGCAAACCGCGCTCTCATGTATATGCTCTCTCCTCCTCCCGTCAGGGTGAATGAAGCACTCACAACGGTGTTGATTCTATGTGATAACATAAGAATAAGGCAGTAGCCATCATGTTATGGCTGGCGAAATGAATTAAAAAAGCACTTTTGAGAAGAATCCACACCATTGTGAGTGCATCATTCACCCTGACGGGAGGAGGAGAGAGCATATATGAACTTTGGAGCTTTCATGTATATATACATGTACGTATGTATATATAGATCATCTCCAAATTTCCCCAGAAAATGAAGGAAGTGGACGCACTCACGTGGTAAGTTCCAGCAATTTAGATGTTTATTAACACACAAACAGGATGCGTTTCGGCATACGTGCCTTATTCCACTGTGTCAACGTAAATGAAGACTCCCGCCATTTTATACATTCAAATCACAAGTTTTTTTGCTAGGAAGCCCACAGTTCATAAACATAAAAATCAGACAAAACATTCCTCGTCACTTTGGGGCCATTTTCTAAGTTTAGCTATATACAATGTTCACATAGATTCATATATGTATATGCTCTAATAAAGTCAAAGCAATTCAAAATTCATTCTTTCAAAAATATTGCAGATTAGAGGTCCAACGTATATAATGTAATGTATATATATATATATTCACTGAAAAAACCATAGGTTTCACACCAGTTATAGTTAGCTGGAAATTTTACTGATATAAAACCATTGAAATTCCCACGTTATAGTTAGTCGGACTCACTATAACTTACGCGTGCAATGCACTGCTGATGACATCACATATTACATCACTCATGACATGGTCAGTGACATCACTCATGACATCACTGATGACACCATCCAGTGAATATGTGTCTTTCTGAAAAATAAATATTAGTGAGTTTTGTTTAAATATTTAAATACATATATTAGTGTTTCACTTTGTGTATAAGTGGCTACATGTGTTGATAAGTAGCTACATGCGTATGTATATGGGTTATTTGATATTTTTATTAGTTTTAGTATGAGTGTCTATATGGTTTGGTGGAGGTATTACTTAGCACATAGATGCATGAGTGACTGACTCTTTGTTTGTATGTGTTTTGAAGACAGCATATGTACAGGACTGTATGGGTGGATGAGTGTCTATATGTGTTTGTTAGTGAGTGAATGACTGTCTCACTAGTGTCTTTATCAGTAACTACATATGTTTTAATCTAGTATATATGAATATTGATGTATATAAGTGAGTATATGTGAGAGTAAGAGATTGTAAGATTTCCTGTTTAAATAAGTATGTGTTTCTATAAGTGATTGTTTAAGAGAATAAATATGTGTAATTTTCAATAGAAGTAAGGTGGAAGTGTGTGTATAACTCTATATTCAAATAAATGGTTGTTCAATAGTTTATTTGCACGTGTGAATATGTGTGTGAGTAACTTTTGGATGAATGTCGGTGTGTAACAGAATGTATAGGTGTATCTCTTCATATGATGAGTGAGTATATGTATGAGTGACTATATAGAACTGTTGGTGAATGAGTGGATGAGTATATAGATAGTGGAAGTACAGAATTGCTTGTTGTAACTGATATAGGTATGTCCATTTTTTAAAAATTTCAGTTTCTATTTTTGAATATGTGTCTCAAGGGTTACTTTACACTGAGAGGAGGTCTGTCACTGTGTCACAAGGATGGTGTCATCAGTGATGTCATGAGTGATGTCACTGACCATGTCATGAGTGATGTAATATGTGATGTCATCAGCAGTGCATTGCACGCGCAAGTTATAGTGAGTCCGACTAACTATAACGTGGGAATTTCAATGGTTTTATATCAGTAAAATTTCCAGCTAACTATAACTGGTGTGAAACCTATGGTTTTTTCAGTGAATTTAATAGGTTTTTTAAATGCTAATTCCTAACTATAACTGGTGTGAAACCTATGGTTTTTTCAGTGAATTTCATAGGTTTTTTAAATGCTAATTCCTAACTATAACCGGTGTGAAACCTATGGTTTTTTCAGTGAATTTCATAGGTTTTTTAAATGCTAATTCCTAACTATAACTGGTGTGAAACCTATGTTTTTTTCAGTGAATTTCATAGGTTTTGTTAATGCTAATTCCTAACTATAAGTTTCACTTTATAAATAAAACTGTTAGCACTCTAGTTGTTCTTTTTAACACTCTGGTACATTCTGTCATTGGGCTACAGTTGGGCTACATCTAGTTGAAATTTGGGCTACATTTACAATTTTTGGTCTCTGGTGGCCATCTTTGGGCTACATTGGGCTACTTTGGGCTACATTTGGGCTACATTTTGGCTCTAACATATATTAAGCCCAATGTAGCACAATACATATTTTTCTAAAGTTAATTTTTTTACAAACCACTTCAGAATAGGGCTACCTGTCCCTACAATTATCCCATTTTTTTTTTTTTAATTTTTGGGGGGAGCGCTCCCGGAGCGCGCCTCGGGGAGCGCCCCGAAAAGCGTATTTCTGAAAAGCGCCCCGGGGCTCGCTTCGGGGAGCGTCCCGTGAGCGCCAATATCGCAAACGAAAACATGATTGTGACGTATCGCGTAGCCGCGACCGCGTAATACACACGGCGTAAGCGCACCTGGAAGCACTCGAGCGAATACGATCGTGCAACGTAGGCGTCTGACACGCTTACGCGGCGCGCCTCAGGCCGCGCCCCGAGGCGCGGCGCGTAAGCGCGTCGGTTCATGTGACCAGAAAATAACACTTTTCATTGGTTCATAACAGTTTTGGTTTCATAATGATGAAGCCCATGGTCATGTGACCTGTAAATAACACTTTTCATTGGTTCAATAATTATTTTTTTCTAAATTTAGAGAAACCCACCCATTTCTCTCACTATTGATTTGCACTTGGAGAGAGCAAGAGGTATTTTGTGAATTGTCTACTCATTAATTTCCTGATCTACAGCAATGGCTGCAAGGGAGTCATCCAGCAGTGATTCAGATGGATTTGTGCAAGAGGACCCTCCTCACCAGAAAACAAAGAACCACTTCATCTGGAAATTTTATGAGATCCCTGAAGGACAAAAAAAAGTTAATGCTGGTAAAGTAACCTGTAAAATATGTGGCAGTATTTTATCCAGAGGCAATCCTCTAAAAAAATTACAGCTTCGGAAATGCCAATTTAATTAGGCATGTCAAAAGAAAACACCCCAACAATTACTCCAGGGAGAGTGTCAGGGAGCTGGCAGAGAAGGCACGGAGAGATGGCAGCAGCACCTCCACTGGTGGAGCAACACCTTCAGGTTCAAGACATGCAAGAATGGTCCCTAACGTCCAGCCGGTATTTGCAGGAATAACATTTTTATGCAAGGACTGTGACGAACTACTCTGTTACGGGGAGCAGAGCGTTGAACTCATTGCAATAAAGAAACAGGAACACCAATGCTCTCCCCGTCCCTAAATTTTCTCATTTTTTTGCTCCTGTTGAGCATTTTTTGAATCCCTGTTTTTGTTTTTCCCCTGAAAAAAAACCAAAAAAAATATAAAATCGTTTTAAAAAGTATAAAAAAAATATAAAACAAAAAAAACAAAAAAAAGTTCTTTTCAGAACTACCTCCAATTTATAAAAAAATGACACTTTTTTTTTAAAAAAAAGTGTCATTCTTTTTCTCAATCGTACGCTCACCGGTGCGCGTACCAGGCGCTCCCTCGGCGCAAATTTAAAAAAAAAAATTTTTGGGGCCCCGTACGGCTTTTTTATGACCCCCACATCAAACCTAGGGGGTCAGGGGGGGTGTACCCTGCCCCCTTTTGCTCATTTCCCCCTTTGATTTTTACCACCTCAATCCTACCGAGGTACAAGATGGCGGCCGCTGCGGACTGTTTCGAATGTTTACAGACACCCGAGAGCCAATCAGCTTTCCGTACGCAAGTCGCGTGGCGCGCTTTGAGCGCTCCCCTGCGCGCGTACCGGGGCGCGGCTCTAGATATATATATTTTTTTGAACCTAAATTACTCAAAATCCACTTGAGCAAATATCTCGAGACATAGCAAAGGCACATCGGACTACCAGTCCCTACAATTTTGACAAATTAGGTGGAAATCCATTCAGCCGTTCGGGCTAAAAGTGACATCGACCGCCCTATGGAAATTAACATGGGGAAAACGTGTTTTGGGACCCCCCTTTTATCTCGGCCCCCGCTTCACGCATCCCCCCCAAACTTTCAGGGAAGGACCGGAGCTCCACGAGGCCATTTTCAGGAAATTTTCAGGCAGATTCGTCAACCGGCGCCAAAGTTATTCCAAATAGAATTTTGAGATTTAACATTGAAAAAAATCCTAACTATAACTACCTACTGGCGACCTCCAGTAGGTAATATATATATATATATATATATATATATATATATCCTTTCCACGAGTGCTGGTAGTGGAGAAGCACTGTCAGCGGGCGGTCCGTGCTGGGCACCAGCGGTCCCGACAAATTCTTTCCACAAATCACCTCAGTACGAAATGATAGCACGGACACCTCTTCTGTGCAATAATTGATAGATTTAATGGCAAATAGCAACGCGTTTCGGCGATTAAGCCTTGATCACGCTAACAGTTTTACAATTAGCAATTAGCGTGATCAAGGCTTAATCGCCGAAACGCGTTGCTATTTGCCATTAAATCTATCAATTATGGCACAGAAGAGGTGTCCGTGCTATCATTTCGTACTGAGGTGATTTGTGGAAAGAATATATATATATATATATATATATATATATATATATATATATATATATATATATATATATATATATATATATATATATATATATATATATTACCTACTGGCGATCGCCAGTAGGTTTATATAGTTAGTACCTAGTTACCATAGGAAATCCTGATCATTCTATTGAGAATAACTTTGGCGCCGATTGAGGGATCTTCCTGTAATTTTCCTTACATTTGCCTCGCTGCACTCCGCTCCTTCTCTGAAAGTTTCGGGGGGATTCGTCAAGCGGGGGCTGAGAAAAAAGGGTGTCCCAAAACGTGTTTTCCCCATGTTAATTTCCATAGGGACATTCTGACAAGGCTACAGCTCGAACGGCTGAACGGAATTATACCAGATTTGGCAAAATGGTAGGGACTGGTATGCATCTGTGCCTTTTGTATGTTTGGTGTAAATCCCTCCAGAATTTGAATTTGAAATTTTTCAAATGTAATGTGTAAAGTATGTATACTTGTAAAGCGCACTGTTACCTTGTCACGTGGCGTCCTTGCGCTGTATACCTCGGGGGAACCTGTTCTGGCTTTCCCTGTGAGAGGGCACCCCCAAGGTGAAGCCAGGCATTCCCGGCGCTGCTAGGGCCGTTGTGGAGATTAAGGCACCTAGGCGAGAATTATCGAGTCCACGGACATTGACCCAAGACCCTGCCGCATCGGGAATTGAACCCTGGTCCCGGGTCGACCTCTGCTTCAGGGTCTGTCGCTTCTAACCAGTGAACCACACTTCTCCCACTTCACACACACACACACTTCAAATGGCATTTTCTATGGGACCTTTAGACACGGCTACAGCCAGAACGGCTGATCGGAATTACACCAAACTTGGCAAAATGATAGGGACAGGTATGCAGTAGTGCCTTTTCTATATTTGGTGAAAATCCTTCCAGTAGTTGTTGAGAAAATGAATTTGAGCAAATGATATATCTATATGCGCTCAACATTCTATTGGGAATAACTTTGGCGCCGATTGAGGAATCTGTGTGTAATTTTCCAGAATCTTGGCCAGCTCCGCTCCGCTCCTTCCCTAAAAGTTTCGGAGATTCGTCAAGCGGGCCGAAAGGGGGGTCCCAAAACGTGTTTTCCCCATGTTAATTTCCATAGGGACCTTTAGACACGGCTACAGCCCGAACGGCTGAATGGAATTACACCAAACTTGGCAAAATGGTAGGGCCTGGTATGCAGTAGTGCCTTTTCTATATTTGGTGAAAATCCCTCCAGTAGTTGTTGAGACAATTGAATTTGATCAAATTATATATCTATGTGTGCTCACCGTACGCGTACGGTACGTGTACCGTACGCGTACGTGCGCGTACCCTTACGTGCACGAGTGAGTTTCTGATTGGCTGGCAGTCGACTGTCAACATTCCAAACTGTCCAAACCAGGAAGTGTTGGCCACCATCTTGTTTTTCAGGAGAACTGAGGCACAAGAGAGCCCAAAACAAGAGTGGAAAACATGAAAAGGGGGCAGGGTAGAGACCCCCCAACCCTCTAGCCCTTCTCAGGGGGTTCCAAAAGGACCCCCAAAGGCAAAAGTTTTCGCACCGTACCCGTAGGGTACACGTACCGTGCGCATACCCCGCGATTTTTAAATAAAATAATAAATTCTTTGCAATCTGGGACCCCCTGAGACGGGCTAGGGGGCCAGGGGGTCTCAACCCAGCCCCCTTTTTGCATTTTACACTCTTGTTTTGTGTTCTCTTGTGCCTCACTTCTCCTGAGAAACAAGATGGCTGCTCAGGTGGTCCCAGAAGGATAATAACATATATAAACGTTCTCCGCTAATAGAATTAGCATTTACAAAACCTTTTAAATTTTTTGAAAAAAAATATAGGTTTCACGCCTGATATAGTTAGGAATTAGCATTTAAAAAACCTTGCAAATTCACTGAAAAAACCATAGGTTTCAAGCCTTATATAGTTATGAATTAGCATTTGAAAAACCTTGCAAATTGACTTAAAAACCATAGGTTTCAGGACTTATATAGTTAGGAATTAGCATTTAAAACCTTGCAAATTCACTTAAAAAACCATAGGTTTCAGACCTTATATAGTTAGGAATTAGCATTTAAAAAACATTGAAATTGCTCCTATATAGTTAGTTGTACTAACTATATTTCGCGCACCCGCTATCCACTGCTGATGATGTCACATATTACATCATTCATGACATGGTCAGTGACATCACTGATGACATCACTGATGACATCTCAAATGACATCACTGATGACATCACTGATGACATCTCATTTGACATCACTGGATGAGGAGGAAAACCAGAATTAGGACGGGGACCAAGGGTGCAATATGCCCTCTCAACGACAAAAGTGGGAGTGAAAGAGTCACAATCAAACAGGTCATACATGAGGCCCTCCACAAACCCATTAAGCCAGCCAGTGTTTGTGGATTCTGGAATACCCAGGATTCGTATGTTATTAGCCTCCTCTGGCCTCCAAGTCTTCATTCTTTATGGCAATGGTCTTGAGCACCTTTTCTATCCTTTCCAGGGTCTTGGTTGCCTGGGCCAAGCCATTTTCAAGATCAGAAATTCTGCCCTCTGCCGTATCCACGTGTGAGTCGTGTTTATATATTCTAGCCCCCATGGTGTCCAGTCTCCAATCCAGGGCATCAAACCTTGTGTCCAGAGCTTTGAATCCAGCCAGCAATTCCGCAATCAGGGCCTCATTACCAGTCCCAGATGGTTGTGGAGGGCAACCAGATTCGGCCACCTCTGCAATGGTACCACCAGTAGGGTCTGTGCCACCAGATGTTTTCTCAAACAGCAGCTTTTGCTGTTTCGGTTCAACTTTCCTCATGGCCGTGGGAGGGAGAAGGAGAGCAAAAGGGAGCACCTGGATTGTCGTGAAGAGGGTGATGGTTGGTAGCTAGACGGCACTCAAAGGGGTTGGACTAGCAAGACTAGTCGTCCTCATAGGGATGGTGCCCACCTGATCTAGGGCGCTGCTAATGTGGAAGGCGAAGCCCTGCAATGTCGGTATGTGTGGCCCAGTGCCGGCACCTGTGCCCAACACTCAGCTGGTCATTGTGCACGGGCACATTGCAACAGTGCATCGAAGTTGGCTGTGATAGGGGCGCCAAACACACCGCCGGGAGCAAAGTTCCCCTGGAGCATGTAGGAGAGCTGATTTTGAAGCGGGAGTGGGATCCGAAGTTAGAGGGGGCCCAGCTATTATCTGGCCAGGGCCCCCGCGGACCTTGTCTCCACAGGGCCTCCGGGGATATCAGGTGGGCCCAACTAGTAGTCCGGATCACCGATTAGAGACGTGTCGTGCTCGCCATCCCAATGTTCCAGAAGCCCCAGGTGGTCCAGGCTGAGTTAGAATAAGCAGCAGAAACCGGAGTTGGTCAGGAGACAAGAGCGACCCTCACCGCAGCGTATCTAAATCTCGGGCCACTGGACCGGCCAAATCTTCCGGGGAATTGGTCTGAGCTTCGGATGTATGCGACCATGCTGGTCCACGGTCCGGCCATGCCCCCCGATTTATGTGTTGTTAAGACTACATTTCAAAGGCGTGCCTTGGTCTGTCATACAATCTTGTTTTACAGATGTTTCAATGACAAGAAGTTTGTTGCTAACGTTAGTGACTCCGGGCATCTCGGCCAGCATCTCCTGTATGGTGTTTTGAAATACCTCTGTTGCGCTTGTTATGCCAACGTTTTTGCACCTACAATGCTGTAATCCTACATGAGTGGAGAAGGTAGCTTTCTTGTACTTCAGTATTGCCATCTCCACATTTGGTCTCAGATTAAGCGCAAATAGGCAGTGCTGGAGCACTACCGGTGGTATGGATTTTTCCATATGGGGCTTGAACACTTTCCCCTTCATGCAGCCAATGCCCTCAAACAGGTCAATGAATTATGCAAAAATGTGGCACAGTCAAGTGTGAAGTTAGTGATCCCGAGTGCTACAGTTTATGTACTATGGTACTGAGAAACATATTTTAGTATCTACTGTTTCTTCAGCGTGGGTTATCTGAGCATTAAACACAACTACCATGGGTAACGATCTGGCTTGGCCATAGGCAAATACTCAAACCGTGGCCCTTTTCAGGGTTGATATTTTTTTTCATTGACTGATATGAATCAGCCGACATGATATTGATGGAGGCAACTGTGTCAATAAGGGCCAGGAGAGAGTGTGGTCCTATTTGGGATAGCCCAACTTGACATTAGTTGCAGAGACCAGAGCTTGGAGGTAATAGATGGAATTGCTGCAAGCCTGTGCACACTTAACATTAAATTGCACAGAAATGTAATAAAAATAATGAAGAACTATCTTTTAATCCTGAAAGGTTGCCCAGCCAACAAGTGTTTCGTCTGAAGAAGTACGCCAAGACTTCTTTAGGGCTTAAGGCAATGATAAGAGACCTTGTATCTCTCTGCTGTCCCAGTTGGTTGATGAGAGTGAGTATTTGTCCAAAGAGATGAGGGGGCTGAAATAAAGACCATAAGATGGAGCCAAAATAAGGGCTTCACACTTCATCAGTTATACTTCCGTCCCAGTTACAAAGGGAAGGTGGGCAGGGATCGAGTCGGGGTACCACGCGGGTGGACGGCGTCCCCGACTTATTTTACTGGGAGCTCGATAACTGGAGCAAATGGAGCCACACATTCACTCTTTGGCCTCTCTGTGGCGAGATCGGAGCCCATTAAGACTGCTGCTCATGAGCTGGCTTCGCTGATGCAATCGCATCTGAGGGGGGAGTGAGGGGAGGCAATGAGTCTGATGGTGCAAGCCATCATTCGTGACGTAATTTCCTGTTGTCACGTCAGCGTCCCCTTACTTCTTTTTTTAGGACTTGTGCCCTGGAGGTGGGTGATTCAAGGCCACGAGCGGTCCAAAGTAGGGACCGTGGGGTGGAGCCGTGGTAGGGGCTGGTCAGCAAGTCAGCTGAGAGCAGCCACGCGTTGTTGCAGTGCCAGAGGAACCGCAGCGCTAAGATGTGAGGTCTGGCTCCCGATCGGGGAGGTATACCAAATAGGTTGTCGAAAAAGCAAGTAAGCTGAAGAGCCAAGGATAGCAGCGTCTGGGACTGGAAGGGTGTGTGACCTCTGGTCTATGATTTAGGGGGTTCAGGGTTAACCCCCTCGTGTTGGCACTGTCTCACGTACACTACAGCCATAGAACATGCACACTTGTTGCAGGTGCCAATTCCTAACCACATATGTTTGAAACCCTGCCCCCTTGTTCTCATCAGTTAATCGGAGGAGACCTCAGATTGATGCTGCTGTTGCCAGAGCTCAGTTTGGTGGTAGATGGAGAGCAGCATTTGGCGTTGAGAGGGGGGAGAGCTCATCTTATAATTAGTTGCAGAATGACACAGCGTATTATTAATAAGGGCGTTCGCTCAGCTTTGTGTCATTAGAGGCGGAACAGAGCTTGGCGTTAGTGGGGGATAGATCAGCTTGGTGTTAGATGCAGGAGCGAACAGCTTAATGTTAATAGGACAGCTTTATAGTTTCTTATTACTAGGGTGATAGCTCAACTTGGTGTTAATAGAGGAAGAGCTCACCTTGGTGTTAATAACGATTAAGAACAGGTATGCAGGTGAAGAGCTCAAACTGATGTTAGTTATATGCAGCACTCTGCTACCTTTTGGCTAGGCTTGCATTGTAGAAACACCATATTCATACATGCAGACATACCATTTAGTAGGAGAAAAGCCCAGCTTGTCAATATGGGTCAGCTTGGTGTTGGTAGTATTGGAATGTTGAGCTTGATAATATCGAAGAAGTGTGAGCATCTGGATATTAACAGTAGAAGAACTTGCTTTTGTTGAAGCAGCTGCAGAGAGTGTTTGATTTCACTAGTCAGGAGTGCACACATTATCTTGGTTTAGAGATGGGTACTCAGCTTAGAGAGACCTCAAAATAGCTGTATTCAATTATAGAAATCACCTTTGGAGACGAGTTCAGCTTGGTGATAGCAGTCTGGAAGATGAGTCATACTGTAAAGGAAACAACATTTTGATGACCCAGACCTTAAAAAAATATAAATTTTATTAATGAATTAAAAAAAATATCACACAAGGAGAGCTATACTAGTAATATCCAGAGTCTGTCTTACACGTAGCCCTGTAAGCATCACTGTATAGACTCACCTGCAGCTAGGAAAACCAAGAAGAGGCTGGCACTGGCAGCAAAGGACCTCATTTTGACAGAGAGGATGAAGTTGGCTGTGTAGACTGTAAGACTTGAGCTCTTTCTGCTCTCACTTCTCTGGTGGAGGTTCTAATTATAGTCAGCTCTCCTTTTCCAAGGGTGGGTTTGAGGAGGTCATGTGACTAAGTAATGTTGATCTGGTTGGTCACATTTGGATATCTTACCTCCCCCTCTTCTTCCTCCACCTCATCCTTCTATCGCTGACCTGATGTGTCAAGGAGAAGGATGTGAATGATTTGTGTTCCTGCATTGCAATGTAGATGGCTTAACTCCTCCTCACCTCTGCTTCAATTTTCCCAGTTATGTTCAATATCAAAGTCTCTTAAAACCTGTCTAGAATCTGAGACGTTCCTGAACCCTCTCATGATGAGCTGTTCTTTTTCAAGTCCCACATAAACAGAAGCCCATTAGGCTGGGCAGCGAGTGCCACTGTATTCTGCAAACATAACAGAATAAGTCCCCATGGACGATTTAGCCCATTTGAATTTTTGTCAAAATCAATAACATTTTACCAATTGGCTGTAGCTCCTGTGGGAACAGCTTTGAAGCAATGATACTTCTCATTTGACTTTCTGCCTTTAGGAAGCTTCTCTGGATGATGTATGTTTACTAATGCATTGGGATACATTTGCATTCCGCCAACCAGGAAATGGTGTCATTCAAAAGCCCTGTCATGAAATCCCTTTCGATACGCCTTTGTGACGGCTGAAAGGTTTGCTCTGTTACGAGCTGTGCTTGTACCCTTTACATTGTACAGCACAGAGTGTTTATGCAAATAAGTAGTAAACCTGAGCAAACATGTAGACACTCATATTTATCAACAATGTTTGCTGTTGAAGTATCCATTAACAAAAACATGTTTCAGTTGTTTTCTTGTAATTGGGTGCCACATTCTTATAATCCTGAGGTAGCAACCCAAGACTTATGTGTGTGACATACTTCAAACTGGCATCTTGATGATTTCTCAACACTTACTGGCTATAAAATAAACTGGGACAAAAGCGAAGCCTTCCCTCTCTTGGCTGGATTTACACGACTTCCCTTTCTGCTGCCAACATTCCTGCCTTAAGAATCTGGGGATCCTGGAGAACATGGGCATGGAGGGTATGGTCCCGCACAACATGGATCCACTACTAGCCGAGAAGAAGCGTGACTGCGCTGGGGGTCTCCGTGTGGGGCAGAGTGCAGGCGGTACAGATGATAATGCTACCACACATCACGTACACGCTTGGGATGCTCACAGTTCAGGTAACACTGTCCACACTACGTCTAATTGACCTCCAGATATGGTCTTTTGTATGGGACTCTTCGAAACCCAGATTAGAGACAAAGCTCATAGCATGGCGCTCCTATGAAGGGCTAGGCCTGCCATTGGTGGAACACTACGCCCTTGCTCTCCTGCTCCCTTAAGTGACGTACATGCCACCTGGCATTCCAGACCTGCTGCAGTGGGTCCACGTTGAATGGGCCTTACTACCCACCGACCCAGGCCTTTCTATCCTGTATGAAGCCACCCCAGGCAGCCACAATACTAATCATTAGGTGTTACATGCCATGCAAAAGGCCTGGCAACGTGCACACCACATACTCGGGATGAATCAGCTAGTGCATGAAAAGCCCCCTTGTGGGGCAATGCCAGAATTTGCATCGATGTACAGACCCTACACTGGACTCACTGGAGGGAAGCACGTATTTACACTGTAGACCAACTCTTACTAAATGGTGACCTTAAACTGTTTGCCAAACTGAGAGAAGAATTTGGCCTCCACCTTAAACAATGCGCTACTTACAATTACAACACTGTTTGAGGATTTACCTGGGAACCCCCCCACCCATGGTCTCTTGAGTCCTAGCCCATAGTACCCAGTCTGCATACATGTAGGAGGTGTAAACGGGTGATGTCCAGACTATAGGGCACACTTTCATCTAATATTTTCTCACAGCCACTTTCAAGAGCCTTGCACGCCAAATGGCATTCCAAACTTTCAGTCACATATGAAGACTATGACTGCGTGCATACCATAGTGGCTCTGGAAAGGGGTACGAGAAAGGCCCATCTGAAGTTCTGTCTTTTTAAAACACTAGGCAACTGGCATTGGACCCCGACTAAAATAAATAGAGCAGGTCTCCTCCTGCATGTTCACTGATGGAGGCGTATGAGCACCCACTGTGATACGACTCATATAATCTGTCAATGTCACTTGATTCAATCCTTTTGGTTGTATGTCAGATCAGTCTTGAGCACCTCAATACCTCTGCAGCCACCACTCATCCCCTCAGATATTCTCCTCCATGACACACAGACCTAACCAGAGCTCTTCCGACCATAATGCCACCTCTTCTATACAGCACTAGGCACAGCCAAGATATGTGTCCTCCATCAATGGAGATTGCCAGCGACACTGTCCTAGTAGGCCTGGCTCTTAGCAATGATCCAGACGGCTTCACATGAGTGTATTATCTATAACCTGCAAGACCAGACCAACGTGTTCCTCCAGATGTGGACACCCTTCTTATGGTATGAGGACAACAGCTGAAAGTCTGCCCGAGCAATTCCAGCCCGCTATCCTATTGACCAATGCAAGGCTGCACTGAAAAGCATAGCCAACCGTCGCTACTATCACCACACATGATGATGTTCTGCAATAACATACCCCACTCCCTCAATCTCCTCCACTGTAGTGAATACAGGGTTCTGCTTGCAGACATTGCTATGTTAGCATAAGCATATTAGAAGTATAAATTCAATGTTACCACTTTGCAGCTTTTGCACACAACACTAAATGTAACTGTTGTTGTAAGTTGACCTGCTTGATTTTCTTCGCATGAGAATTGTCTGTTTTTCACATCCCTAGACTTACACTGTAACCTTAGTCTGTACACTGCGTGCAGAAGTCTTCAAGGTCATAATAGCAATGTATGCTGTGATTTAGGTTGATCGGCCCACGCTCTAGACACAACATGCACACAGATGCAACCAACTGAAATTCTAGTGCCTTTAATGTTGCATTGTATGCATGATTCGGGCACTTGAAGAAAGAACTTTTCCAGAGACAGAGAGCTTTGCTGATCCTGAGATGTGATTCACCTCTGCTGATCTTGGAGGTATGAGGTTCCCCATTCAAGCCTAGGAAACCTATTATTATAAAAGCTAGTTCCTATCAGGGGAAGGTGCTATATGACCTGTTTCCACTATCATTGTAACATGATTTCTCCCTTTGTGTTTTATGGAATTGTAACATTGCTGATTGTTTTATTTCTAATCATATCCATGCTTATGTTAGCCAAAATCCGATATCTTAGAGCAGGTAGTTAAAAATAAACATTTTAAAATTTTCCATGTCTCTGATTACTCATGTTATGGACTGGTATAAGAATAAAAACGAAAGAGTGTTCTTGATTCCCACCATTCCTGAGAGTTCCCTAAGTCACTTGTTCTGGGTTGTCTAATCATTGGTAGCTTCGCTGTAGTTCGGAGAGCTAATGAGACACTGATGTTAGTCAGATAGGGGTTCTGGGTAATGAGGTGAGTTTTTTGGTATACCACAATTCACTGAGTTCCTGTTTTCCTGTGCATAGTTCTGTGTATGAGCAGAATCCCTGCAACACCACCTTCACTAGCATAAAATCAGCCTCTACCTTTCTCCCTACTATTACCATTCACATTCCCTCCATGCCTAGCTCCTCCTTCTGCCCCCTCCCTGCTACCCCCTCCTATCCACTACCTCTATAAACATCCATGGACCCACCCACTCCTACCCGCATATCCCCCACCAACTACCTCCCTGTCCCCTCATGAGACCTTCCCGCTCCTCCCCATTCCTGCAACCCCGTCCCCCTGACCCCATTCTCCTTACCTCTCTTCTCTACCCAATCCTCAACCCACTCCCCCAACACACCTCAGCCCTTATACCCTCCCTCCTCTCCACCCTCCCAGAGGCACAGCCGTCCTAACTGATGCGGGGCTCTTTCCCCACACTGGAACCAGCAGACCAGGTCACTAGCTTCAACTCTCCAGTCCCCTTGTCCCCTTTTTCTTTCTTTTCTTTTTCTATTCATCTATTCTTTCTTTCTCATACTGAATCCCTATGCAAACCCACAGCACTATACAGACATACTATCGCCAATAGGATCAGAATATAACCCCTCCCTCCCTCCCTGACCCGCACCACACCAATACCACCTGGCCAGAGATCTAGCCATTGGTCCTGTTCTCCCCCCACTCAGAAGACGCCCCCTATTCATGATCCTTACCTTCCTGAGACCCCACCGAAGAAGTGAGACCGCTATCAGCCCTGCTAGATAAGACCTCTGGGAACCAACCGGTCCCTATCCACCCTGACAAACTATTACCTTCCACCCTGTATTTACAGCGTCGCATGGGAGTACCTGTCCGCACACCCACTGCAGCCTTCATACTAACATCTCTCCTACATCCCATCTACCTAGATCCCCTTATTACAACCTCCCTCTTCCTATTGCTAAATATCTATTTATTCTGATTTCTTATGATTGTTCTTTTATCATGTGACATCTCCACATTCTTATATTTGAATCAGCGATGAAGATCATCCCTGTTATACACTCTTATTTTCTGTTTAATAAACAATTACAACACAAAAAGAAACTGACATCTTAAATCACAAAAATTTCAAACAGTATTCCCTTGGTTAACTTATCCATCTAACAGAGGTCTATTAGAGTTCTACGTTCTTCTTTGATATTGTATTAAATATAATTTTCAGAATTAAAAGCATGCCTATATAAATGAGGGAATACTGTGCCCCTATATCTGTTTGTCCAATGACAATAGATAGTTAACCAGTGCTTAAATTAGCAGCTGCAGACAGAGAAAGTCAGTGCTCTTTTGCTTCTGTGAATAATACTAGACCACAACACAAGTACCTCCATGTCCCATTTTACACAGAGCAACTGACTGATAAGATGCTATCAAGTTTCAAGTTTCAGAGATCCTGGTCTTCGGTAAAGACCAGGACATCTGGTCTAGCGAGTGGTGGCCTCCATCTCTGGGAATCTGCCCCTCTCCCTCCCAATCGGCCAAGAATCTCGGCGTTATATTTTACACATCTCTGTCCATGACTCTCCAGGTCAAGAGAACGGTGGCCACTTGCTGGAGGGTCATCAAGATCCTTAAAAGAATCCTTCACTATCTTTCTCCCCAAGCACGTAAGCAGACGGGGGTTGCATTAGTGGGTTCCAGGTTGGACTACTGCAATGCACTTTATGCAGATTCCAACAAGGGCCTCATCCAGCGCCTTCAGGTCGTGCAGAACGCGGCTGCGAGATTAGTTCTGGCTCTACCCAATGCATCCTCTGCTACAATGGCCAGGAAGAGCCTGCACTGGCTTCCCATCCAACAGAGGATCTCATTTAAGCTCTTGTGCCTGGCCTATGGAGCTCTTTCAGCTGGTCCTTTGGACCCTTTGGGCTCCCTTCTAACTCACCATGTTCCCAGTAGGACCCTCAGATCTTCGGAGATGAATCTGCTTGTAGTTCCCCGCGCAAGGAAGGTCAGATGGGGCAGCAAAGCATTTTCCATTGTTGCACCTCGGTTGTGGAATGCCCTTCCACTGGAGATTAAGGCCCAACCGTCTCTGTCCCTCTTTAAAAAAGCGCTCAAAACTTGGTGCTTTATCAAGGCCTACCAGTAAGAGAGTATATTTGCTCCAGCTAGCTTCTTTTTGGTTAGGCGCCTTGACGCCCATTGGGCTTAGTAGCGCTATACAAATCAGATTTAATTCATTCATTCATTCATTCATTCATTCAAGTTTAATTTATTTGTTTGATTAATTAAAATCTTACAAAAAAGTACGCATTAAAATATCTTCAACAATAAAAAGTTTAAGAACGTCATACAAATAATAATGCTAATCTTTTCAAAAGAGGAAATCAACGTAAAATTTTCCTTAAGGCCTTTTTTAATCACAGTTAAAATTTTTACAAAAGCAGCATTCATTAGTAGATCGTTCGGGCTTAGACATGCCAATATTGCTTGTCTACAAGTTCTTATACCTCAAGCATTAAATAACTGTAGAAGAGTAGGGTCTGCTATCCTATGGTCACCCCAAATTTTTGCTTTTTGCTTCACTGGTTTATGACTTAATGTGGCTGTGGGCCTGCTAATCAGACCCACAGCCTGCTGTTCTCTCTCTAAATTACTGTCAATGCACTCTAGTTGCATTACGAATTGGAACTGGTTCACCTTGGTGGCCCCTGTAACAGTGTACCCTAGGTGTTTCCAAGGCCTACCAGGGGCTGCAGCGTGTATTGTGCCACCCCTGGCCTGGCCTCCATATTTTACACAACTGGCTGATCACTCAGCTGGGGTAAGTTGGTGTAATCACCTATTGCTTAGATATAGTATCCCTACATCTAACCTTAACTGGACACATGTTAACCTATAAGCCATTCCTATGAAAGGCCCCTGCAATCCTGGGGGCAGAGTGCATGGTTTCATGTGAGATGGTGCTCTAGCATGAGCTGAGCCTGTCTGCAGCTGTCGGGGACAAATCCCTTAGCTGTTCCGGGATATTACCATACCATATACTCCTAAGTGCATTATAATCCTCGCGGTTATATGCTAACTTTGGTTTGGCTTTATCAAAACATGTCGAGTAAGGTGTCATACGATTTGGAATACTATCCCCTCGACAGCTCTGTCGACGGGGATAGCATTCCACCCTTCTAGAGGGACACAACATGTACCTAGCCTTAACCCCGGTTAAAGTTAACCAGAGCCCCAGCATCACAAAATGGATGCTGCCACCACAGACACAAGTCTGACCTCCTGCTGCTGGGAGTCCTTCCAGCGAGGGAGGCTTGGACAAAGGGTTTCCTGCCTTGGAGGTGCGAGCACCACCCCAGACAGGATTTTGTGTATTGGGTAGGACAGGGCTGAATAGATTGAGATGGGACTTTCCAGACCCAGGCCTGGCGAGGAGCTGGACAAAGGAAAGGGTGTGTAACCGCCCCCCTTCCTGGTCCCACCCAGAGGAGGGACCTAGCAGGTGATCCACCCCTCAGATTAGGAATAAGAGTGGGAGCAGTGCCATAGCACCTCAGATCATCCTGAATCAACTTGAAACTAAGAAGACGACTGGACTTCGACATTCTACTTCACAGATGACTGAAGAGCATCTCCCTTGTGGCCTAGGAGTGGCCACCCTGTGAACACAGGCACCATCCAGCAACTCGATGTCTGCTTTGCCGCCGCCTCCCGCCAGAGCCCGAGCCCAGAGCCTGACAAGACCCAGACTCCCAGATTTCCCACAGCCCGATCCATAGTCCCTGCAAAGAAGGGACCCATGGAGGTACCGAGAGACGTGGAACCGGACCTCTTGAAAGACCCCCGAGAAGCTGACTGCGCAGCATCCAAGGCACCCTCGACATTGTGCTTTGGGGACTGAGACGCCCCACCACTGAGCAGCCCTTGCACCGAAGATCAGCCCCCCAGCATCTCCACCATCTGCGTGGGGCCCTTTTGCATTGTGCCACTCGACGCGCCATCCTGGGCACTTGCCACGTGGTCAGGGGCCATCTTGGTGACGAAACCTACAAACTACACTGTGGCTCTGGTTGCTCCAGACTTGCCCTCGCTCCTGTAAAAGGGAGCACCCGCTCTGACCTTGCTGGTCTGAGTGACAAGCCTTTTTTGATTCCAGCGTGGCTTGCATTAGCCAAGGACTTTTTTCTCCAATCAAGTTGCCGACACCGCCAACAGCTAGAAGCCTGCGTGGGACAGCTCGTGATTGACTCCTGGACGTCCTCGACTTCTTCGTGTTCACGTGGCTGTAGAGAGAAGCTACACCTCAACGCCTGTTTGCACCCGACATCGCCTGGTTCCAATCTGGTTCCACGGTAGTCACTGGCTAGTGACTTTGAACATTGTCCCCTCTGCTTTCAGGTCTTCACAACATCAGATCACCCTTGGATCCACCGGAACTCTTCACATCGAGCCGCCTGCAGCATCTTCAGCTCCAAGCACCATCGACCAGCATGACAAAACCCGACACTACTTCGACCCTATGCACCCGTGGGTGAGGTAACTCAGCAATGCTGGTGTTCCCACACTGGTACACACCTCTAGTGTCTGTGTCTTAAGTTTCACTCCTCTAGGTCACTCGGAAGGTTCCTAACTAACTAACTTTATAACTTTTACGCACCATAGACATTGCATTGGTGAGTGCGTGCACTTTAAACACTGCACCTGAGTCCTGCGGGCCTTTCCCTACTTAGTCACTGCCAGTCCCGATCAGCTCCAGCGATTCCCAAGGCCCTAGGCCTATTTCCTTTTCAATTGGTATCTCTTATACCACTTTCTTAGTATATGGTTTTGATGGCCCCTAGGGCTCATCAATATTGTGCAACTTTTGTGTATTTCAACTGTGTTTTGTTTTAACGCTTGTGCTTCTGTGCTCATAAAGTGTCCAGGGGATATTTGTAGTTAATAAATATATATATATATTTTCAATATATATCTGTGTGGTGTCCTTTCATTTGGTATTCAAGGGGGTTGTATATGGTAAAACACCTTGCTTCACATGCCTTTCAGAGTTTAGCCTAAGACTGCTTTGTCCACGTTACCACTAGACTAGCTGGTCTATAAGGTTGACTTACAACCAATCATCATAAGGGTTGCTTGGCATGGTACAAGGTGATCACTAGAACTAGTGAGCATCATTTACCAGGCCAACTTCTCACAATAACCGCCTGAGGATTACTTTCCTTTCTGCTTCTATTGCAGGACACAGACAAACCAAGTGCAAAATATCTTCATGTCCCCCTTTACATAGCCTACACATCATATTGCCTTCAGTTGACTTCTATGGTGGAAGATGGCACAAACCTGGCCATAGTCCAAAGCGTACTCTTATAAATATTCGCTAACTTTGTATGGACCAGGGAGTTTGAAGGTAATTTTGGACTTGCTTTTTTTTATAGTCGTTTACAATTGGCCATGAATGCTTTCTTTTTAACAATAGTTCTTTGTCTTTTAGGAGCGACAGATGAATAACCAGTTTATTAATTGTGTTTTTTAAGCTTTCCTGGGTGATTGTGTTTTCCCAAATTGCTGTTATTCCAAATTCTTCTTTTGCTTTATTTAGGTATGTCCATGCTTGAAGTTTCTGGTTGACTCTTACTTCTTGCCATAATGCACGAGACAGTTGATTGTCCTGATAATTTTTTACACGGTTCCAAACTTTTAAAATTTGGCCTTGCCGGGCATATTGCTGATTATTTATTCCAAACTCCAGCCTTATTTGTGCCTGGAAGGCATTACATGGTAGGTTGAATAATTTTGTGTAGGTTTTTGCCACTGCATTGTTAATTAACACCGCATCCTTACCGTTTAGGACTTTGGCATTTATGTTAAAGCTGGTAATAGTTTAGCAGATATGATTTTTAATAACGGACCGTATGTCAGTGCAGTTAGATTCTTTTGTATGGTTCTAAATGCTGCAACCAAGCTATTTGCTTTCCTGGTGATATCTTTCCTTTGGGGGAGAAAGCTTCCACTCTCATTATACCGATAGCTATCAACTTGCTCTAGTTGAGTTTGTCCCAGCATCCATTTATTTTTTTGTCTTCTGTTCCTTGTGACAACCATTATTTTTGTTTTTGCCTCATTTATTATCATTTGGTTATCCTTTGCATACCTAAGTGTACGATCGATTAGTCTTTGTAGACCCACTTTTGTGTGACTCCGCAACACCACGTCATCTGCAGAGAAGCATAAAACGGTTTTGTCCAAGGCTGCAGGAAACTAGACCTCAGGTGGAGAACTACCAAAATCCCTGGAGATAAAGCTAATTATAGAATTGCGCTAGGGAAATATCACTCAAACAAAAAAGAAACCAGGAAAGTTCATATAATAGACAGGATCAATAACGCCGACAACTCAACAAAAGAACTCAATAAACTAGTGAAGGAATTCACTAATCCTACAACTAGTAGTTCACCAATCTCAGCCTTGCAGGATCTCTGCATTAACCTAGTTCACTTCTTTGAGGAAAACATTTCCAACGTTTACAAATCCTTTCCTAATTGTATGAACTTGCCAATTTCTGATTAATTTCTTGGATACCACTCACCGTACTCTCCTGGCTACCTTTAATCAGGCCAACCCAAATCAAATATAGATTCTGATGAAGAGAATCAAATCAGGATCTTCAGATCACCCCGTCCTGCCACACATTTTGACTGGTCTGGTCTCTGATCTCCTCTCGGTCACCGATCTGCTCAAAGTCTCCCTGAGTCTAGAATTCTTTCCAAATAAGGGCCTGATTTCGATTTCGCTTGGAAGGGCTCCTGACGGCATCTGGTTCTTGCCTATGAATTATAAATGATTGCCTTTTTGGTGGTCATTTGTAAATTCAGCGGGCAGTCCCCTCAACAGGGGGATGGAGAATCTCCTCTGTTCTCCTGGCAGAACAAAGGGCTAGCTGCCAAACTGTAAATCGGGTACTCAGTCCCAGTTTTTTATTGAATTGCATTTGAATTCCATGACATTTCATTTGTCTTTTAAGTATGACCTAAGAATTGTGGTATAGACAGTACTTTTGACTACAACAGTCAAGACTTGCTGAAGTTGTCACATATGAAACATGGTCACTGAGCAAGTAGAATTGTGCCCTTAAATAGTTATTGTGTGTGTGTGCTCTTTGAAACACAGCAACAGAGTGCAAGTCAAAATACAATACACCTTCACCACAAAAGTAGATTAGGAAATGTAGAGATTACAGTCAGATCTTAGTCAGGGTAAGTCAGATACACACTTAATATGTGCTCAGTCTCTGGTAGCTTGTCAGGCTTAACTAAACAGGCAATTTGTAGCCTATTTGTGCAACATAACACAGAGTTTCACAATTAAAACACCACAAAAAGGACTGCACACCATCTTAGAATAATAAAGAATGTTTTTATGAGTAAAACGAGTCCAAAACAACAAAAATCTAATAAGTGGAAGTTCAGATATACATTTTTAAAGAACACTTTGATTTGTAGCGCTTAGAAACAAATAGCTCCAACTGGGTCTACCTGGTCATGCTTGACCAGGTCAAATCCAAAGGTTCAGGCCAACAGGGCTTGAGCAATGGATCAGACACTGGGACCGCGCTTTGTCCTGTTGAAACAGTACATGGAATGCTTCAAGGCCGAAGACGATGTGGTGAGGTTCCGTGACGATTCGAACCCGTGTTTTCGACATCGTCGTAAATCCATAATTTTGATACCAGTGAACCGCAAATGGTCCATTTAGTATATCCTGGTGTTTTCGCCATGCTACGAGCAAGAGCACTCTTGTTATGAACATTTTTGTATACACCGATGGCATCCATTTTAGATTATGGCATCCATCTTGTATTCTTGCCCTCACATAGTCAATGGACACACAGTGACCTCTGATCAATTCATTTCACTTAAGGACACGTAGACTCTAACCGGCGATTCACCTTGCTAGTGAAACGTGCACCTTAGGCCAGAAACGCTGTGGCCGCATGACTCTGCAAAAGCTGCCTCTTCTGCCTGAGGCCAGTCCTGCTATACTGGTTCTCGTGTTCGTTGGCCTGATCATGATTAGGCGGCCGAAGCTGGTACCCTTGCCCATTTACGACCCACAAACATCTCTTATCCTGTTTTTCTATCTCCTACACCTGGCTCTGCTCCTTTCCTTCTGGGCCTTTATTAGGGGGAGGTAACAAAATTTACGATGAGGCGGTCCGGCTCTTGAAGAACATTGACATGGGATTATGATTGAACAAGTGGGAACCCCTCATTTGTAATGTTTGGCATCAGAACTTTTGCCTCCTGTTCCTGTCTTACACCAAATATTTATTGTTTATGATGCAGATTTTACGAAATGTACGAGCATGTGAAGAATTTTGCCTATAGCTAGAAATCTTGTATTTAAGGAGCAACCACTTAATACAATTCGAACAGGCTCCTAGAATCTGCCCGTGTGTAGTTTCTGTGACTTCTGTATCCCTGCAGTAATAAACCTTTGGTCTTTGACGCCACCATCGAGAAGCCCGTGTTTCTGTTTATTTGTGCACCGAGACAGGTAGAACCTGGGGGTCTTCGGGTGTTGTCCCTGACACCTCTGGACAGTACCAAAAAGTCCAGAACTCCAATTGGCGCCCAACGTAGGGTGACATCATTCGGTACCGGTCCAAAAGCCTGAAGAGTTCGAGAAGCTTCGTGTGAAGATTCCAGAGGGAGGCGCCCCACTTCATCGATCCCGGCATATCGCAAAAGTGGCCCGACGTTCTCTTCCACGAGGGTTCCCGTTCAGACGGCTGAAGAGGTCCGCTGCCTTGACTGTCGCCCTGTCTTGGACCCGAGGTGCAGACCTTAGTACGGCGAGACATTGACGGGTTTCTCCTTGGTGACGTCTTCAGTGCCTCAGTTAAGTATTAAGTGGTTGCTAGTTGGTCTTGGTTACTTTGTAAGGATTTATCCTTTTTAGTTCTTGGTTTTGTAAATTATCAGTGGTTGCTCTCGTTACGATAATCTTTGGTTTGGTTTGGGTATCGATACATTAGTTTTGGTAGGCCTAAGTTCTCAGTTCGATTGCGCATCCTTGTTTGTATTTGTTTTGTGTGCCGGTTTGTCAAAATGGTAAGTCGGAAAAATTGTATGTTTTCGTGTTTTGGTTGCAACAGGGACTCCTGGTTGGAGGACTCGTGTCAGGTTCCTCCGATTGGAACTCCTATTTATGAACTATACTGTAAAAATGGTGTGGGTCCTATATCTTATAATGAGGTGTGGGGTCGTTACACGAAGAAGGACGGTGTCCTTAGTTGGCCACTGCATGGTAGTTTTGAACCTGAAATCCTCGATAATTTGGAAATGCATCTGTTTAAGAGAAAAGCCCGGCCGGCAATGTTTGATTCATTTCGCTGTTGGCGGAAGGAATCCAAACAAAGAGAGATTAAAAGATTGAAACAAGAACAGAAAGAGCAAGAATTAACTTTAGCACAGGCTGCTGAGCAGCAGCAACTCAATGAAACTGAGAAAGCAATAGAAGTAGCTAATAGAGAACGCAATTTGGCAATTGATAACTGCTACCCACAAGTACCTGCAGCAGAAATAGGACACTAGAGAAAGGTAACGTGGTTTGTGGCCCAGAAACCTGCTATGCTTCCCACAATACATCAATGACTCATTGCATTTGTATGTGACAGCTTGTGTACAAGTCACCTCACTGGGTGCATGGTGGTGGGCGCGGGGAATTTCCGCTATGCATTGATTGCAGATATTTTGCTCCAAGTGCAAAACGGGTGGCAACAATCTGAAAACTCTGCGGCGGGGTCGATTTAACCCCCAATAGAAATAACAAGTTGTGGTCTTTGGGAACAGGGTCTTCTGGTATAGGACCATTGTTTAATGCATAGCAAAAGTGTAATTAACTCCACTATGTGTGTAAATTACATTTCTAAGTAGTTCACATCTGTTAAATGCCATTGGTAGACATCAACACTGATGGACACCAGCTGAAGGCAATGCCTAAAGCCAGCTGAACCACAGTAGCCAATGGCTGAGAGGGTCAGTCTGAAATCCCCTTTCTGTATCTATATGTCTATGCATGTGTTTATGTTTATGTTTATGTTTTGGCAATTTTTATAGCGTGCAAATACCCAGGGGTGTCTCGGCGCTTAACTGATCAGATGATGGCTATAGCAGCTCTTAATGTGGGAACAGCCAGGTTTTTAATTTCTTCCTAAAGCTAAGGTGAGTTGGGGCAGTTCTGATGGTAAGAGGGAGAGAATTCAACAGTCTGGCTGTGGAGATCACAAAACATCTGTCACCCCAGATAGCTTTCCTTGTGCATTGGACATTGAGCAGATGAGCTGAGGATGAGCGAAGAGTTCTGGGGTTTTCGAGAGGACAGAGATCATTTTTGAGAAACTGCGGGCCTGAGTTGTTGATGGCTTTGAAGGCAATGCACAGTGCCTTAAATTTTGTACGGCTCCTGACAGGAAGCCAATGAAGCTGTCGGATGTAAGGAGTGATGGAGGTGAACTTGAGAATGCCCAGTAATGCCCATGTGATGTGTACACATTGCTTTTCTTGTGGTGTTCATTGGTGTTGTATGTGGAACATAATAACATATGAGCTCAGCTTGACATTAGTAGCCAATTAGGTCATCCTGGGGTTAAGTGGAAGGATAACTAAATGTAATGCTAGTAGAGAATGAAAGGTAGTATGTATCATATAGGGGTGAGCTCTGCTTTGTATTAATAGGGGAAAAACTAAACTTTGCCTTAGTAGGGGCTAGCTAAGCCTGGTTTTAGTAGGGAGTAGAGCCGAACTTAGGGTTAACAGTGGGATAGCCCAACTTGACATTAGTTGCAGAGACCAGAGCTTCGAGGTAATAGATGGAATTGCTGCAAGCCTGTGCACACTTAACATTAAATTGCACAGAAATGTAATAAAAATAATGAAGAACTATCTTTTAATCCTGAAAGGTTGCCCAGCCAACACGTGTTTCGTCTGAAGAAGTACACCAAGACTTCTTCAGGGCTTAAGGCAATAAACAGAGACCTTGTATCTCTCTGCTGTCCTAGCTGGTTGATGAGAGTGAGTATTTGTCCAAAGAGATGAGGGGGCCGAAATGAAGACCATAGATGGAGCCAAAATAAGGACTTCACACTTCACCAGTTGTACTTCCGTCCCAGTTACAAAGGGAAGGTGGGCAGGGTTCGAGTCGGGGTACTGTGGTAATATGATTTTTTATGGTCAATTGTGTCCCCTAACGTGAACCCCACCGTCTCCATGTACGAGCTTAAAGTGCATGTAACTTCCCTCCTCGACCAGCTATGAAGACGCAAATACATTTGCTTCCAACATTAACATGTCCTCTTTCAGATCCACCATGAATGGATCGATAATTCAGTTCCTAAGTATGCCTTGCCAACGTCTTTTCATGGTGCACTTTCACGTTTTCCTAGCCCTGCAGAGCTAGGCCCCGATTTCTGCCATCGAGCCCTTTCTGTTCTCTGCCTCCTGAAAGCTGCAACGTGGGATACATCCCTGACCTCTGTCCTACTCCCTGCGTGGCGAGCGGTGCCCGGCTCGGCCTGCTTGCCTGCCAAAGACAGTATTTTGCCTTCAAGTTATCAGTATAGCCGAGTTCAGCTCCCCAAAAACACATTCCAGTCTAGCAGAATAGATAAACATTTCCCCGGCTGCAGAGCAAAGGGCCCGGCCTCTCTGTCTCCATGCAAGTAATTCATTGCTCCTGTTACCATGGTAGGCCCATGGCCCCTCGCATTACACGCAGACACGTAGTCACATATGCACGCATTAATAGTCAGTATAAGAGTAGCCTCTGCCCAAGAAACCTTTCCTTCTAGATAATATAGTTCCCTAAACACAAGATACCAGATATGATTTAGGAACGAGTCGATCTGACATGCCAGACTTCTGTCTCTTTCCTCTAGTGGTAAATGTCAAGTCCCCTGCACCCTCCAGCCTCACGTCAGTCACACGTCATGCTGCTGCGCGCGCATCCTTGCTACAGATTTTTGCTGACATTGCAAGATTCCACTATGTATCCACCCACTTGTGACACTTTCATGTGACGTTTCTAGCACACACCTCTGTGTACGCCCTCGTGCACGCCTTTCTGTTACGCACATGTGTTCTTATCTCGTTTCTCTCAGCTGTTACGCCTTCTGTATCCATCACCATTATATGCATTTACTATAAATATTGTATTCTGTCAATAAAGTATTGTCTATCCCTTCCTGATCCTTAATGGTGAAAGGAACATGATACCCTGGTTCGAACTATTCCATTTTATGGAATAAAACACTTATAAACTCAGATATCACGGATTTTGCCTCTTATTTCCGATTGAGTTATTTTATTGAACCTTACTGCATAGAAATTCCGACGGTAAATATTTATTTACCACATAAATTTTGGTGCCCGAACAGGGACCCCTCCCCCACCTTACGCGCCGGCGGTGCGTTGCAGGCCTAGCCCCCTGCCACAGCCGAGACGGACAATTACGCGTACCCGCAGGATTTCCTGTATCTCCCTCAGGCCAACGGAGGTGACTGAGACTGCGATCGACACCCAGACGAGGTGGTGAGGAGTGCGGAGGATCCCGACCAGAGCCCAGCCAAGAGAGCAAGATCCGAGGTGTTTAGAGGTACACCAGTTCCGACGTGCCTGTGACGTCACGAGTCGAGTCGAGTCCAGGCCGGTCCAGTCCAGACGAGTTTTCCGAGGCCTTCCGTTCCGTGCTTCCCGGTGAGTACCGTTGCTGGGGACGCATCTAGACGGGTGCATTACTATGTATCCGGTCAAGACGGGTTTGGGTACACAGACCCGGTCTGCACTGTTTTAGCAGTGTATCTGTACTGTTTAGCAGTATATCAAGTAATTCGTGTCTTCAACGGTTCGATTTTTGTTTTCGTTTTAGAATTCAAGCATAGTTAATATGTGTTCAAAATGTTTCTATGTGATTAATGTCGTGGTGTGAGTGACTGTTTGATATACATTACCGTGTTTCTGTGTCAAAAGTGTGTTCAGGTTCGAGTAAGTATCAAGTACCAAATATCAAGATGCCATTGTTTTCCAAATTAAGACAGATAGGAACTAGGAAAGGGATACTAGAGGAAGCGATTCCTGTCCCACCTAGGGATACTCCCGGAAATTTCATGTACCATAAGCATGGCTTAGACGCCATCTTATATCTAGATTTATGGGCCGATTATACTAAGAACCTAGACGAGAAATATAGATGGCCCGTTACAGGGACATGGGATGCAGATTGCATCATGAGAGTAGAAGAAGCGCTATGGAAAAAGAAGGCCAGACAATCTCAGAAAGACGCCATAGAATTGTGGCGTAAAGAATCGCATAGACGTACAGAAAAAGAATTCAGAAAAGCAGAGAAACATAGAAAAGATTCAGATAAAGCCAGAGAAAACGTACTAGTTGAAGAAGGAATACGAGTTAAAGCAGAGCAAGTAGACCGACAACGAAACACCCTTGTGAATGGTATGTATCCTCTTTTGGCCGAGGGTTTACCTAAGGCCACTCCGGAAATACCAAAAGATCTGCCCCCTCCATTGGTTCCGACTAAATTACGTCACAAGACTGCAGCAGACATTTTTATTTCTTCCTATTTAGACGATGTAGCTCCTACATATACTACTGCACCTGCCCATGTACCCGTACCACCTGCACCTGCTGACGGCCTCCTACCCCATGATCATCCGCCCCCAGGTCCGCAACACCAGATCCCTCCAGTTCCGCTACCCGCACCCGTTCCCGTTGTCCCCCCTGGTATCCAACAACTGCATCCATTAAATCCTTTTGGGACTGGCGTGGTCCAGGACCCAACCCAGCTACAGCAAGTACCGACCCTACAGCCAGGTTATGCTCAAGCCTCCGGTTCAGGAGGTGCTACAGGAGGTTATCAAACCCCCCCACAGATACACCGAGTTACATTAAGAGATTTAGCAAAGGCTCGGACACCGAAAGGCGTTCCGGCCGAAGTACTTAGAAGAGAACTTACAGACTGCAGATATGACTCAGTGCCTGGTACGTCAGGACCCATGTTGTTAGCGTCCATACGTTTGAGACGCGTTACAGATTATTTGATGCTACTACCAGAAATGCCAGAACATTTAGACAAATTGTATTCTTTTATCAGAACAGGAGAAGGACCGGAGTCTGTTGCTGACGCCATGTCACGTCAGAAAGTTGAGACTAAAGGTTTACTAATGCGATTTTTGGTTAATTGTTTAATAAGAGAACAAGATCAGGCAGGCTTTCCGCAAAGTGAGATGAAAAGACTGATTAGATGGAGCCAGAATATGGCGGAGGGTAAACATGATAAGGAGAACAGTATACATATTATGGTTAAAAAGATCCATAAAGAAATAATAGACATACATGCCCAGCGAGCACCTGACGAAGATCTTGAATTAGACGATCCACCTTCCTCGCAAGAGGAGGAGGAAACAGAGGATCTAGCAGAAACCTCGCAACAGTCAGACAAAGAGATGATAGCATATGTAGGTAAGGGAAAATACCTTAAGAAAACAATACGTCCAGAAAGCAAAAGAATTTTTCTCTCTGCTATATCAAATCCGAGTTCTCCTGAACATATGTTTCAGGCTACCGATAAAATACTTCAAGATCGAATGGGGTACCACGTACTCAATTCCATGGATGAACAAGAACTAGCCCGGTCCGCAGTACAATGGGCTAACAATTCCAGTACATATAATGATGATGCAGTAGCTCAGAAGTTTTTGAACCTTTCCCCTGATGAACAAAAATTAGCTGGTATATACATGATTCAGCATCTCATTACGTTGTTTAAAAGCCAACATTCTGATCCAGGTCCCTTACCGGATATATTAGTAGAACTGCTCTCTAATAGATGGAGAGGCCTAGGTACTGAATTAATTAAAGAAATTCTAGAACATAGACACAAATATAGTGCTTTTCTGAAACCTCAGTTTATGTCAGCTCCACCACCCTCAGAAAGAAAAATGTTTTACTTTGACAGACAGAATCCCTTACGGAAAGTACATCCGGTCAGAAAAGACGATAACACACTAGAACGTGTATTCGTATATACACCCATCACTAAAATGGAATTATTGGAAATGAAGAAAATAGTGCCTAGCCATGATAAAGACCCCGCAGGTTTTCACCGAGAGATTAAAGATATGTTACTCATGGGCGATTACACGTATACAGATATTATGAAAATGTTAAAAGTACTGTTGCCTGCTGGAATTTACGAGAACTAAAGGAGAAAGAATGGGAGGTGGGAGACACAAAGATTGATTGGGCTGCATTAGAAGTTGAAGAAAATGGTCGTACCGCAGGTTTAGGCCTTGGGGATAAAGCTAAAGCATTACCAGGTTTATTAGTACAGGTTTTACCTAGACTGTTAACAACTAAAAAGGAAGACTGGGATGCAATCTCAGCCTGTAAACAGAAACACGATGAAGACACCAGTGATTTTTATTCTAGATTCGAGAAATGTTTTATTATTAACAGTTGCCTGAAAACAAGTAGCGAGTCATACCCACACCTCTTTGTATCAAAATTAGTCGAGAATTCCCTGCCTCAAGTTAAGAACCGTGTTTTGAAAGTAGAAAGTACATTGCAAGCAAATACGCCGTCCCAAATGTTACAAATGTTACAGTACCACCAGAATAGAATTAGGGAAGAACAAGATCATGAACAGAGGCGTATGAAAGATACGAAAATGAAGATGTTAGTTGCTCAGTCAGTTCCAGCAGACGGTCAGAAAAAGGGTATGACACAGTCAAATAATACGGCGGCTCCCGTTAAAGGGACATGCAACTATTGTAAACAGCCAGGTCACTATGTGAATGAATGTACGGTTCTGAAATACAATATACCAACAGGAAAAACTAAAGAGAGACCGCGTCAGCCTAGACAGGACCAGGTCCAACACCAAGTTCAGCAACATATCCCACAGAACGTACAGCCAATGCCTGCTCCACAACAGACAGGACAGACAGTAGCGGTACCACATGCACAGCCCATTGCCGTGACACAGCAAGTTTCACAGCAGATGTACCAGTATGCACAATCTGATTACCCCGATTATCAGCGATACTCATGAAACAGCCTAGAGAGGGAGGTTTGCTTGCCTCTCATTGAAGTTCCTGTAGATCAAGAGGGTCCTTATGTACATAGTCAAGTATTAGGAAAAGATAGAAAGTTTTTGATTGACACAGGGGCAAGTCGAACAACAATAAGTCACAACGAGGTTCCAGGGGCACCCCTCTCAGGCTCACAGAATGTTTCCCTTGGATTTTCAGGACAGCCCATTGTTAATGAAGTATCGAAACCTGTTCCCCTAGCAGTTGGTCCATTGTCACGCACTACAGACTTATTGCTCACGAAGTCAAGTCCAGAAAACTTGTTAGGTATCAAGACACTGAAAGCTCTAGGAGCTGTAATATGTTGTTCTCCGGAAGGAGTTAGACTGTTTTTGCGTGACTTTAAAGGTCACTATGTATTACGAGATTTTGATGTCAGATTGAAAAATGTACCAAAACATTTGTGGGCGCAAGGCCCAACTGATGTAGGTTGTATGCACATTACACCATACCGAGTTACACTCAAGCCAGGAGTTGTACTGCCCCGAATCCGACAATACAAGTTACCACCCGATGCTGTAGTGGCTTCACTGGAAATCATTGAAGAGCTTATTGCACAGGGAGTGGTTGTAGAAACCGACTCCAATTTATGTAATTCCCCTATCATTCCGATTCTTAAACGTACTGACCCGAATGCACCTCCCGTTTATCGGTTGGTGATCGATTTACGAGAATTAAATAAATGCATTGTGCCACAGTATCCTGTGGTCCCCGACATCTCATCATTATTGACTGCTATTGATTCAGAAGCGACGTTCTTTACTGTAATTGACCTCAAGAACGCCTTCTTCAGTGTCCCCATTGATCCGGAAAGCCAATACCTTTTCGGTTTCTGTTTAAATGGCCGTAGCTTCAAATTTGCACACGCACCTCAAGGATTCACGGAAAGCCCCAGCATCTACAGCCAAGCATTGAAAAGACAACTTGACAGTATTCACATGCCAGTTAACACTGCCCTACTTCAGTACGTCGATGATCTGTTGATCACCGCTCGTAGCGAACCTGAATGTGAACATGCATCACTGACAGTTTTGCATTTCTTGGCTGACAAGGGACACAAGGTGTCCCCTTCAAAGTTACAATTCTGTGTTCAGCAAGTGGTGTACCTTGGGCACTTGCTGTCCAAGAGGGGGAGACAGCTAACACCTGACAGCATTGAGTTAATTGCACACTTACCGCAACCCAAGACACAAAAGGAAGTGCGGGCCTTCGTTGGCCTAAACTCTTACTGCAGACAATGGATTCCCCAGTACGCATTTCTAGCCAAGCCACTTATACAGTTGACAACACAGGAGGCAGCGACTTCGACTGTCCTCCCTTGGACTCAGGAACACACACAGGCTTTTGATGAATTAAAGAAAGCATTATGTCAAGCACCAGTTTTAGCAACACCATGTTACAGCAAACCTTTTACACTTTTTGTTACAGAACGTGATGGCACAGTATTATCTGTCCTCACACAAGACCAAGCAGGTTCACATAAGCCGTGTGCTTATTTTTCGAGTACATTAGACCCAGTAGCCCAGGCCCTGCCTGCGTGCTTAAAATCCGTTGCAGCGACAGCCTTAGCAATCCGACAAAGTGATTCCATAGTGTTAGGACATCCCCTGACAGTACAAGTTCCACACTCTGTGGAAGTCCTTTTAAACAGAACACAGACTCAACACTTGACTATAGCACGACTGACAGGTTATGAATTGACATTGTTCCAGCCACACATAGAAATCAGACGCTGTAATATACTCAATCCTGCCACATTGTTACCCTCGAACATTACAGATCCAGCTCCACATGACTGTATAGAGATCATTAATGCAGTAACAAAGCCCCGACGAGACTTGACAGATGTTGCACTAACTAACCCAGACCTGACACTTTACGTGGATGGTTCATGTATGAGAACAAGTACAGGAGAATTAGTGGCCGCATATGCAGTGACCACTGAAACTGAAGTCAAAGAAACACACCGTATTGATACTCTGTCTGCTCAAGCTGCAGAGCTTATTGCTCTGACCCGAGCCTGTATAGTAGCCAAGAACAGGAATGTTAACATATACACAGATTCACGTTATGCATTTGGAGTCGTACACAACTTCGGTGTACTCTGGCGGGAAAGAGGTTTCTTGACCTCTCACGGAGCCAAAATCCAGCATGGTCCCCTCATTCAAGAATTATTGGAAGCAATACATTTACCATCAGCCATAGCTATCATGAAGTGCAAAGCACATACTAAAGTTACGGATACTATTTCCCAGGGTAACGACCTGGCCGATCGAACCGCGAAACACACAGCTCTGACTCATACACCTACAGCTGATATGACAAAGACAATAGTTCCGACACCGATGCATTGCATGACAGTTAAGGATCCCGCACTAGATGTAATTGACATACAGACACATGCTACTCCAGACGAAATAAAGAAATGGACTGAACTAGGAGGGATCCAGACAGATCAGGGATGGATGACGAAGGGAAAAGCCACATTGTTTCTCCCCGACTCTATGGTTCAAGTTATGATTAACACCGCACACAGTCCAGCACATTTGGGAGAAAAAGCTATGTTAGACAGTTTACAGACTCTCTGGTACAATAAACATTTACGAGCAGCAGCAAAACAGAAAGTGCGTACTTGCATGATCTGTTGTCAGTTCAACCCAGGTAAAAGCATTCTCGTAGAGCAAGGTGGATTCAATCCTCCCGATCACCCTTTTGAAGTCTTCCATATGGATTATATCCAGATGGAACGATGTCGAGGATTCAAATATGTCCTCGTAGTTGTATGTGCACTTTCCCGTTGGACAGAAGCATATCCAGTCCCAGATTACACTGCTCCGACCACTGCCAAACAGTTGGTTCGTGAATTCTTCCCACGGTACGGTTTGCCTCGTGTCGTGTATTCAGATAATGGCCAACCATTCTCGTCCGAGCTAATGAAGCAGGTATCACTCCTGCTAGGATATCAGTGGAAATTCTACTGCGTCCGACATCCCGAGGCAGCAGGTCTCGTGGAGAGACACAATCAGACACTGAAAACACGTCTTGCTAAGATTTGTGCCGATAAAGGGGTAGACTGGATAGTCGCCTTGCCAGTTGCATTGTTTTACATGAGAATGGTTGCACACTCTAGAACAGGGCTATCCCCGTACGAGGTGGTCTTTGGTAGGCCACCGAATATGTGGGGGACGCCTCTGCCTCGTAAGATCACAGATGTTGACTGTAATATGCTGACAGATTACCTTGCCTCCTTGATGTCTGCACTACAATCTTGTCGTTCACAGGTGGCTGCAGCCTTTCCCGACAACACCGAGGTGAAGCCACACGAGATTGTTCCGGGGGACCTCGTCTTTGTGAGGAACTTCGACAGGAGGAGTCCGCTGGAGCCCCGCTGGCAGGAGCCGAAGCTTGTTTTATTAACTACAAGGACAGCCGTAAAGGTGGAGGGCCGCAAGGGCTGGCTCCACTCAAGTCATATAAAAAAATATCATGGACTACCGCCAGAGTCAGACTCCCAGCCCGGCCCCATCCTAGAGACTGATACTAAACTCCCACTGGTAGAGAAAACTCCTCAGCAGGAGTACCGCCTAAAGTTGAGGTCTAGCAAGTCAGACAGTTTAATTGTTTAAGTCCTCCCCTAGGTGAAGCGGTTAGACAGGTTCCTGACATGTACAAGCCAGACCCCAATAGAGAGAGAGATAGACAGAAACAGCTCAAGAAACGAGAATATTGTAAATCTCTTCGTAGTCACTTCATCATGACATTATTGATTATGTTTTTTCTGAGTCTTACGATTATTGCTGCAAGTTTACTGCTACACATGTATTTCCCTATTTCCATACATGCACATTTCTTTTCAAATAGCACTGTCGAGCATACTTTCAGCGAATTACCCCCGCACGAGTTATCTTACCGGCTTGCGCTGCGCAACAATACTTTTATTAGTATGTTACATCATTCCCATCAGACCAGCAATGCTACCAATTGTTGGATATGTGGCCGACTTCCTCCCTATCAGAAATACAAGGGAGTCCTGCCCCTCTTCCCGTATCCGTTCACACATAATGGTTCCTGTGGTGCCTGGTTTAGTTTAATAAATTCTTTAGACTCTGATTCCATAGTCTACAAAGGCAGTTGGGTATGGGGAAATCTGAACACAGTTCTGCATAAAGCATGTTACCCTAACAAGGAGGGTCTTCCACAAAGGACAGGGACCGATCTAGAAAATGAAGTATATGGATTAGATAATTATACACTTAACCTCATGATTCTGAATGTCCAGTCCGATACAGGACCCGACTTACCCTCTATGTCAGTGTTACCAGTCAAAGGCGAATTATGTGTCAGAAAGAATGGTTCAGTGCCCCTAGGTCATAGTAAATGTACTACTGTGATCGAATTCAGTGATAAAGGCAAGTCTACATTCAAAGCTACCCGCCATTCCTATTTCATTTGTGGTCATACAGCCTATATACGTTTGCCACTAGATTGGGATGGGACATGTTACATTGCATTCCTTCTGCCACCTGTTTTTCTAGCTCCTCCTGACTATCATAAGAACTCCCGGCTAGTACCTAAGAGACCCAAGAGAGAACTCCCGATTGTCGACTATACTGAAACGGCATGGGAACAATATACAGATTTCAATAAAGGTTTCTTTCCCTATTTAGGAGCTATCTTCAATAGCAAATCAATACGTCATTTGACCAGAACCCTTGAAGCAGTGGTAAATGAAACTACTTCCGCCCTAGGCAACTTAACAGAGGAACAGTCTGCTATGAGAATTGTTGTCCTTCAAAATCGTCTTGTTCTTGACGTCATCCTGGCCGATAGGGGCGGAGCCAGTAGAGTCATCGGATCAAGTTGCTGTGTTTTCATTCCAGAAAACGCACCGTCAGTATATAAAGCCATAACGCGTCTCCATAAGATTGGAAGTCAGATACACCAGAATCCAGGCACCTGGACTTGGTCCGGTTGGTTCTGGAGCGTGTTATCAGCCTGGGGTTGGAAAGTCCTATCCTTCCTCGGAATAGCCCTTCTCATAGTATTCAGTTGTTGTCTATGTTTACAATGTGGGCCAGCGATTTGCGGCTTGTGCGCCACATCATGTTTTCCTCATCCAAGTCCACGTTCTAAATCCCGCCTGAAAAAGGAAGAGCAAATGATGTTATATGAACAAATAGATGGACTAATGAAGATTGATATATCATGAAGGGTCCGTAGGGGACAAGGAGGGAATGAGGTAATATGAATTTTTATGGTCAATTGTGTCCCCTAACGTGAACCCCACCGTCTCCATGTACGAGCTTAAAGTGCATGTAACTTCCCTCCTCGACCAGCTATGAAGACGCAAATACATTTGCGTCCAACATTAACATGTCCTCTTTCAGATCCACCATGAATGGATCGATAATTCAGTTCCTAAGTAGGCCTTGCCAACGTCTTTTCATGGTGCACTTTCACGTTTTCCTAGCCCTGCAGAGCTAGGCCCCGATTTCTGCCATCGAGCCCTTTCTGTTCTCTGCCTCCTGAAAGCTGCAACGTGGGATACATCCCTGACCTCTGTCCTACTCCCTGCGTGGCGAGCGGTGCCCGGCTCGGCCTGCTTGCCTGCCAAAGACAGTATTTTGCCTTCAAGTTATCAGTATAGCCGAGTTCAGCTCCTCGAAAACACATTCCAGTCTAGCAGAATAGATAAACATTTCCCCGGCTGCAGAGCAAAGGGTCCGGCCTCTCTGTCTCCATGCAAGTAATTCATTGCTCCTGTTACCATGGTAGGCCCACGGCCCCTCGCATTACACGCAGACACGTAGTCACATATGCACGCATTAATAGTCAGTATAAGAGTAGCCTCTGCCCCAGAAACCTTTCCTTCTAGATAATATAGTTCCCTAAACACAAGATACCAGATATGATTTAGGAACGAGTCGATCTGACATGCCAGACTTCTGTCTCTTTCCTCTAGTGTTAAATGTCAAGTCCCCTGCACCCTCCAGCCTCACGTCAGTCACACGTCATGCTGCTGCGCGCGCATCCTTGCTACAGATTTCTGCTGACATTGCAAGATTCCACTATGTATCCACCCACTTGTGACACTTTCATGTGACGTTTCTAGCACACACCTCTGTGTACGCCCTCGTGCACGCCTTTCTGTTACGCACATGTGTTCTTATCTCGTTTCTCTCAGCTGTTACGCCTTCTGTATCCATCACCATTATATGCATTTACTATAAATATTGTATTCTGTCAATAAAGTATTGTCTATCCCTTCCTGATCCTTAATGGTGAAAGGAACATGATACCCTGGTTCGAACTATTCCATTTTATGGAACAAAACCCTTATAAACTCAGATATCACGGATTTTGCCTCTTATTTCCGATTGAGTTATTTTATTGAACCTTACTGCATAGAAATTCCGACGGTAAATATTTATTTACCACATACATTTTGGTGCCCGAACAGGGACCCCTCCCCCACCTTACGCGCCGGCGGTGCGTTGCAGGCCTAGCCCCCTGCCACAGCCGAGACGGACAATTACGCGTACCCGCAGGATTTCCTGTATCTCCCTCAGGCCAACGGAGGTGACTGAGACTGCGATCGACACCCAGACGAGGTGGTGAGGAGTGCGGAGGATCCCGACCAGAGCCCAGCCAAGAGAGCAAGATCCGAGGTGTTTAGAGGTTACGCACATGTGTTCTTATCTCGTTTCTCTCAGCTGTTACGCCTTCTGTATCCATCACCATTATATGAACCTTACTGCATAGAAATTCCGACGGTAAATATTTATTTACCACAGTACCACGCGGGTGGACGGCGTCCCCAGACTTATTTTACTGGGAGCTCGATAACTGGAGCAAATGGAGCCACACATTCACTCTTTGGCCTCTCTGGGGTGAGATCGGAGCCCATTAAGACCGCTGCTCATGCGCTGGCTTCGCTGATGCAATCACATCTAAGGGGGGAGCGAGGGAGGCAATGAGTCTGATGGTGCAAGCCATCATTTGTGACGTAATTTCCTGTTGTCACGTCAGCTTCCCCCCACATCTTTTTTTAGGTCTTGTTCCCAGGAGGTGGGTGATTCAAGGCCACGAGCGGTCCAAAGTAGGGCCCGCGGGGTGGAGCCGTGGTAAGGTCTGGTCAGTAAGTCAGCTGGGAGCAGCCAAGCGGTGTTGCGGTGCCAGAGGAACCGCAGCGCTAAGATGTGAGGTCCGGCTCCCGATCGGGGAGGTATACCAAATAGGTTGTCTGAAAAAGCGAGTAAGCTGAAGAGCCGAGGATCACAGCGTCTGGGACCGGAAGTGTGTTTGACCTCTGGTCTATGATTTAGGGGTTCAGGGTTAACCCCCTCCTGTTAGCAATGTCTCACGTACACTACAGCCATAGAACACGCACACTTGTTGCATGTGCCAATTCCTAACCACATATGTTTAAAATCCTGCCCTCTTGTTCTCATCAGTTAATAGGAGGAGACCTCAGATTGATGCTGCTGTTGCCAGAGCTCAGTTTGGTGCTAGATGGAGAGCAGCGTTTGGCATTGATGGGGGAGACCTCATCTTATAATCAGTTGCAGAAGGACACAGAGTAATATTAATAAGGGCGTTCGCACAACTTTGTGTCAATAGAGGCGGAACAGAGCTTGGAGTTAGTGGGGGATAGATCAGCTTGGTGTTAAATGCAGGAGCGAACAGCTTAATGTTAATAGGACAGCTTGATAGTTTCCTATTACTAGGGTGATAGCTCAACTTGGTGTTAATAGAGGAAGAGCTCACCTTGGTGCTGATAGGAGAGCACTCATCTTGATGTTAATAACGATTAAGAACAGGTATGCAGGTAAAGAGCTCAGACTGATGTTAGTTATATGCAGCACTCTGCTACCTTTTGGCTAGGCTTGCATTGTAGAAACACCATATTCATACATGCAGACATACCTTTTAGTAGGAGAAAAGCCCAGCTTGTCAACATGGGAAAGCTTGGTGTTGGTAGTATTGGAATGTTGAGCTTGATAATATCGAAGAAGTGTGAGCATCTGGATGTTAACAGTAGAAGAACTTGCTTTTGTTGAAGCAGTTGCAGAGAGCCTTTGATGGGGACTCAGCTTAGGGAGATCTCAAACTAGCTGTATTCAATTACAGAAATCACCTTGGTGTTAATGGGAACGACTTCAGCTTGGTGATAGCAGTCTGGAAGATAAGTCATACTGTAAAGGAAACAACATTTTGATGACCCAGACCTTAAAAAAATATACATTTTATTAATGAATTTTAAAAAACATCACACAAGGAGAGCTATACAAGTAAGATCCAGAGTCTGTCTTGCACATAGCCCTGTAAGCATCACTGTATAGACTCACCTGCAGCTAGGAAAACCAAGAAGAGGCTGGCACTGGCAGCAAAGGACCTCATTTTGACAGAGAGGATGAAGTTAGCTGTGCAGACTGTAAGACTTGAGCTCTTTCTGCTCTCACTTCACTGGTGGAGGTTCTAATTATAGTCAGCTCTCCTTTTCCAAGGGTGGGTTTGAGGAGGTCACGTGACCAAGTAATGTTGATCTGGTTGGTCACATTTGGATATCTTACTTCCCCCTCTTCTTCCTCCACCTCATCCTTCTATCGCTGCCCTGATGTGTCAAGGAGAAGGATGTGAATGATTTGTGTTCCTGCATTGCAATGTAGATGGCTTAACTCCTCCTTACCTCTGCTTCAATTTTCCCAGTTATGTTCAATATCAAAGTCTCTTAAAGCCTGTCTAGAATCTGAGACGTTCCTGAACCCTCTCATGATGAGCTGTTCTTTTTCAAGTCCCACATAAACAGAAGCCCATTAGGCTGGGCAGCGAGTGCCACTGTATTCTGCAAACAACAGAATGAGTCCCCATGGACGATTTAGCCCATTTGAATTTTTGTCAAAATCAATAACATTTTACCAATTGGCTGTAGCTCCTGTGGGAACAGCTTTGAAGCAATGATACTTCTCATTTGACTTTCTGCCTTTAGGAAGCTTCTCTGGATGATGTATGTTTACTAATGCATTGGGATACATTTGCATTCCGCCAACCAGGAAATGGTGTCATTCAGTAGCCCTGTCATGAAATCCCTTTCGATACGCCTTTGTGACAGCTGAAAGGTTTGCTCTGTTACGAGCTGTGCTTGTACCCTTTACATTGTACAGCACAGAGTGTTTATGCAAATAAATAGTAAACTTGTACAAACATAGAGACACTCATATTTATCAACAATGTTTTGCTGTTGAAGTATCCATTAACAAAAACACATGTTTCAGTTGTTTTCTTGTAATTGGGTGCCACATTCTTTTAATCATGAGGTAGCAACCTGAGACTTATGTATGTGACATACTTCAAACTGGCATGTTGATAATTTCTCGACACTTACTGGCTATAAAATAAACTGGGATAAAAGCGAAGCGCTCCTTCTCTTGGCTGGATTTACACGACTTCCCTTTCTGCTGCCAACGTTCCTGCCTTAAGAATCTGGGGATCCTGATGAACATGGGCATGGAGGGTATGGTCCCGCACAAGATGGATCTACTACTAGCCGAGAAGAAGCGTGACTGCACTGGGGGTCTCCGTGTGGGGCAGAGTGCAGGCGGTACAGATGATAATGCTACCACACATCACGTACACGCTTAGGATGCTCACAGTTCAGGTAACACTCTCCACACTACGTCTAATTGACCTCCAGATATGGTCTTTTGTATGGGACTCTTCGAAACCCAGATTAGAGACAAAGCTCATAGCATGGCGCTCCTGTGAAGGGCTAGGCCTGCCATTGGTGGAACACTACGCCCCTGCTCTCCAGCTCCCTCAAGTGACGTACATGCCACCTGGTGTTCAAGACATGCTGCAGTGGGTCCACGTTGAATGGGCCTTACTACCCACCGACCCAGGCCTTTCAATCCTGCATGAAGCCACCCCAGGCAACCACAATACTGATCATTAGGTGTTACATGCCATGCAAAAGCCCTGGCAACGTGCACACCACATACTCGGGATGAATCAGCTAGTGCATGAAAAAGTACCCTTGTGGGGCAATGCCAGAATTTGCATCGATGTACAGACCCTACACTGGACTCACTGGCGGGAAGCACGTATTTACACTGTAGACCAACTCTTACTAAATGGTGACCTTAAACTGTTTGCCAAACTGAGAGAAGAATTTGGCCTCCACCTTAAACAAGGCGCTACTTACAATTACAACACTGTTTGAGGAGTTACCTGGGTACACCCCCCCCACCCATGGTCTCTTGAGTCCTAGCCCATAGTACCCAGTCTGCATACATGTAGGAGGTGTAAAGGGGTGATGTCCAGACTATACGGCACTCTTTCATCTAATCTTTTCTCACAGCCACTTTCACAAGCCTTGCACGCCAAATGGCATTCCAAACTTTCAGTCACATATGAAGATGATGACTTCGTGCATACCATAGTGGCTCGGGAAAGGGGTACGAGAAAGGCCCATCTGAAGTTCTGTCTTTCTAAAACACTAGGCAACTGGCATTGGAGAAATAAATAAATAAATAGAGCAGGTCTTCTCCTGCATGTGCACTGTTGGAGGTGTATGAGCATCCACTGTGATACGACTCATATAATCTGTCAATGTCACTTGATTCAACCCTTTGGTTGTATGTCAGATCAGTCTTGAGCACCTCAATACCTCTGCAGCCACCACTCATCCCCTCAGATATTCTCCTCCATGACACACAGACCTAACCAGAGCTCTCCCGACCATAATGCCACCTCTTCTATACAGCACTGGGCACAGCCAAGATATGTGTCCTCCATCAATGGAGATTGCCAGCGACACTGTCCTAGTAGACCTGGCTCTCAGCAATGATCCAGACGGCTTCACATGAGTGTATTATCTATAACCTGCAAGACCAGACCAACGTGTTCCTCCAGACATGGACACCCTTCTTATGATATGAGGACAACGGCTGAAAGTCTGCCCAGCAGTTCCATCCCCCCTATCCTATTGACCAATTCAAGGCTGCACTGAAAAGCATAGCCAACTGTTGCTACTATCACCACACATGATGATGTTCTGCAACATCATAACCCACTCCCTCAATCTCCTTCACTGTAGTGAATGCAGGGTTCTGCTTGCACACATTGCCATGTTAGCATAAGCATATTAGAAGTATAAACTCCATTTCACCACTTTGCAGCTTTTGCACACAACACTAAATGTAACTGTTGTTGTAAGTTAACCTGATTGATTTTCTTCGCATGGGAATGGTCTGTTTTTCACATCCCTAGACTTACACTGCAACCTTAGTCTGTACACTGCTTGCAGAAGTCTTCAAGGTCATAATAGCAATGTATACTGTGGTTCAGGTTGATCGACCCACGCTCTAGACATAACATGCACACAGCTGCAACCAACTGAAATTCTAGTGCCTTTAATATTGCATTGCATGCGTGATTCGGGCACTTGAAGAAAGAACTTTTCCAGAGACAGAGAGCTTTGCTGGTCCTGAGATGTGATTCACCTCTGCTTATCTTGGAGGTATGGGGTTCCCCATTCAAGCCTAAGAGACCTATTATTATAAAACCTAGTTCCTAGCAGGGAAAGGTGGTTCACAAGGTGCTATATGACCTGTTTCCACTATCATTGTAACATGATTTCTCCCTTTGTGTTTTATGCAATTGTAACAATGATGATTGTTTTATTTCTAATCATATGCCTGCTTATGTTAGCCACAATCCTGCATCTTAGAGCACGTAGTTAAAAATAAACATTTTAAACTTTTTCATGTCTCTGACTACTCATGTTTTGGACTGGTATAAGAATAAAAATGAATGAGTGTTCTTGATTCCCACCATTCCTGAGAGTTCCCTAAGTCGCTTGTTCTGAGTTATCTAATCATTGGTAGCTTTGCTGTAGTACGGAGAGCTAATTAGACACTGATGCTAGTCAGATAGGGGTTCTGGGTACTGAGGTGAATTTTTTGGTCCACCACAATTCACTGAGGTCCTCGTTTCCTGTGCTTAGCTCTGTGCATGAGCGGTTTTCCGGCAATATGGCGCACCCAACATTTGTTCTTATGTTCCAGACACTTGAATAGTATGTATATTAGTCCACAACACCCTCACTCCTGTTTCCGGTTGACAGCAGTGATGGATTAACCTACCTATATGGATAAATTATAGATTCATTCAAGTTTGAAAATTTTAAAAAGGTTCGTACTTTGAATTACTACCCATTTTTGCTACAATTCATATAGATTGTTTTTCCTACACTGTGTCCGTATGGGTGATATTGATATAGCTCAGCATAATTGTGTACCAGTCCAGAATCATTTGACACAGTTCGGGTTGATTGCTGATGTTATGGCGATGCTCTTTGTAGTGAGTGCTGATGCAGCATACCAATTTGAGCTTTTCTACTCTTGGGTTACATTTCCTGCCGTGAATGCGAATGATGGTTCATTCAATACGCACACTCACACGGCTGTGCCTGCGATGTATGCACCATATAGGACACAGAAGATTCCGATTTCTGCTTGGCAGCAACATATGTGGTTTTAATGGCGCCCTTCCCCACTCTGTGACTCCGGTTCGGTAAGGCCCTTTGTTTATACCTGGGGCCACTTGGCCTGTCTTGGCTAAGTTCACACCACATCATCTAACAGTCCCTATAGCTGAGTTGTGACTACTCTATGCCTCCATTGTCGGGGTACATAGGGCTTTAGTGCAATACGTTTCACTCACTATCCAGGTGGGGGCACCTGGGGCTGCGGCACATCCAGTTGAACCGGCCAGGATAACAATTAGTTTTGTCATGGTTAATTCTGTGATGGGCAAGCGACCCCAGGATAAGGACGAGATGCCTTTCTTGCTTGCCATTAAATATGACGACTGGAAGCAGTTTTTCCTAATACGACTCTGGTGGAAAAACACAGAATTCTAACCATCAGTTTGCAGAAAGACTTGGTGCCTAAGGAAACCTATTGTGAGAACTTGGATAAAGTATTTGCAGCGGTCTATGCGAAGTACTTCGGCACTCCGTCTATGACTGGACTGCCCTCCGTGATCAAGCGTGTTCAGGATCAACACAGTCGGCTGTCGAATTAGGAATGAGGCTTGTCGGAGTGTTTGACATAGTTGCTGATCTCATCCTTGTAATTGTCAAGGGAAATGCAATTAACTTTCAAGTGTCTAAAGTGTTACGCCTTGTCCCCGACTTCGATAAACCTAGGCAGTTGCCGAAAATATTTGCACTGGCTTATAAGACTATTGGCCACAATAGTTTAGGTGTTCAGCCTTTTGCTAAAACAGCATCCCAACCGCAAACTCAGACGGCAAAGTCTACTAAAGACGACCATCCAGTTTTTCTTAAAAAGAATTAGAAAAATAAAAAACAGAGGAAGCAGCAACAGAAACAAGGGTTGCGTTCTGCGTCACCAATACCAGTGGCTACTGGCACATATGACTTGCGTGACCACGCTAGGATTAGGTCTACTGATAGGTTTCAGGTTCCTGATTAATGTTCTCCTCGGTCTCACAAGCCGGTGGAGGAGAATGCAGCAGTGGCCGGGTGCCCCACATGGACGTGAGCAGCCCCGCCCGCCCCGCTGAAGGTAAAGGCAAGCAGGACGACTTTCCACATCAACGCCCACAGATTCAGAAAAAGAAGGTTGCTGCGTTAACCTCAAGAAATGCCATGGATAGTGAGAACATAGCTTCAGAACTTCACATGGGCACTAATGCTGCTAGACAGCGCAGAGGAGGTTAAAGTCCTGTGTCAAGGACTTTGTCGGTATCTGAAGGCGACAGAAACTGACACGTTCATCATAGTAGAGACTGCTGAAACTAGAGTGGCTCCCCATGACAGACTATATGAAATAGTCCTTTTAATTGAAGATGACATACAATTGGTAATACAAGGGATTTTGGGGGGAAAATCTGACCTCTACATATGAGATTTTGGTACCGGAGGTGGCCGAGCCCAACCATTTGTTTTGGCTGCTCCAAGAGGGGAGGAGGTAATCCTCCCTAGTTTCACACACATGGTACCAAAGGAGCAGGTGCAGAATTTTGTGGAAGAGTGGGCTCCGGTGCTAGCACTAGCTTTGTACCGTACTCAGTTCGTGTGGCATAAGCTTTCGCCCAGACATGAGATTCCATTAAAGTAAATGCCACAGCCACAACCCTAATATCCCATGCGGCGAGAAGTGAAAGTTCCCATTGCGTAAATCTTTGAACAATTGTAATATCAAGGTGTAATTGAAACATGTGTGTCACCCATGAATAATCCTCTTTTCACTGCAACCAAACCTGATGGGTTGTACCGCCTAGTATGGATTATCTGCATTGAACTCTCATTGTCTGACATTCGCGGTACAAAATACTCACAGTTCTGCCCTAGTTGATAATCTCGTGAGGAAAAGGTTTAAGACCACACTAAATATATCAAATGGCTTTTTCAGTCATAATCTGTCCTTTATTAATAGTCAATGGACAGATTTTAATTCTGGCAGCAAACAAAAACAGTTCAAGAGATTAGCCAAGGGCTATAAAAACATCCCAGGTCTCATTGCAGCACATGTCGTCACGCTGTTAAATAGCATTTACGCTGATGCGTACTCGTATGTTGATGATATTTATCTCACAGATGACGAATTATGGCCACATCTGTATCACATTGACCGCATCATTGTGAAGTTTGCGGACTTCGGTTCCAAATTTTACTTTGCAAAATCGCACAATGTAGAGTACACAGTGCCGTTTCTGGGGTATGAGCTCAACAATGAAGGTCGAGGTTTAGCTCCTCACTTCCTGGAGAAATGCGCACAGTTGCGTGCTCCTACAACTTTGAAAAAACTACAATCCTAGCTGTTTTTTTTTAAATTTTGGACGTACTTACATTCCCGATTATGCCCAGCGTATCAAGCTGCCATATGCCTTGATGCAACCTACTTATACCAAATCTTGCTGGCTCCCAGAGCATTCAGTTATACTGTAATTTTTGCAGTCTGAACTTCTTGAATCTAAATACTTACTGACACGTGACAACCACACAAACCTGGTTATAAGAATTGTGCCAGGCGCAGTTGGTTTCATGTACTTGACCTTTAATGGAGGAGACACGGTCCCCATTGCTTACAAGTCGCACTTGTACACTTCGGCTGAAATGCGATTTTCTACTGACGAGAAAGTTTAGACAGCAGTGCAGATGGCGATTCTTAAAGAGAGATTGCTGTCGCAAGGGAAATGCATGTTGGTTGTTACACCGTTTCCTACCCTTGAGGCAGTGACGAGAGCAGTGTACCAAATTCAAAAGCTTTGCATACATGTTGGATACAAAGGGCAACATCCTTGATGTCTCCGAATGTCACGTTTATCTTTGATTCCTCGTTGCAAACTCAGAAGTACTTACAGAATGAATGTGTTCATCCGGCTCCTTTGTCCTTGAGCCTGCTGGAGGACTACCATTGTATCATTTACTCTGATGGTTCGACGCAATGGGCGATGAAATCTAAGCATGCTTACCCAGCGGCTTGCACAATAGTGGTTGGTACCATGGTGAATGGAGAATTCAAGTCCGATGTCATTAGGGGACTGTCCCACCCAGTTGGCAGAGCTACCTGATCTGGCGCTAGCACTGGAGTTTGCTGATCCTAGTGTGACTACTCTTATTGTCAGTGATTCTTACTATTGTGTTCAGTCTTTCAATGACAATTTATTTTTTGGGACTCAGAGCAGCAATCATGATTCCAAAGGTAGCACAATCAAACACAAAATGCTTTGGGTTTGAGTCACAGAACTCAAAGAAAGTCTGCCTCTAGTGAATGTAATTCATACTCTTGGTCACCAGTGCGTAGGAGTACACACTGTTTGTAACAGTCTTGCTGATGCAGCAAGAAAGACAGCAGTGGTGACATATTTAGTAGCAGAAGTTACGAGGTCCAAAAGTAAGATTGATGAAGACATCTTGGCAGCCATTGCTGAATCAGAGAAGGGAGGTGATTACCCTGGAGGTTTCCCTTCTAAATACTCTTATCATTTAAGTCCTGATAAGTTTCCCTATGTGAAAATTGAAAACGTTGGTGACAGATTGATTCCCAATGCGGACCGCAGGCAAACGTTGATAACAGAGGGCTTGGACTCGGTGCATGCCGGTGTTTCAGCGACTGTCTCTATCTTACAGCAGTGTTGCTGATGGCGTGGATTATACAAGCAGATGCATGATTATGTCCTTAACTGTGACATTTGCCAGCAGATCAAACCTTCAACTGCTGCACGGCCACCACAAGCACAGTTGTACATATCTAATAAACTACTTGGGTGTGTTTATTTAGATCACTGCAGTCCTTTCTCCTCAGATATTGTGTATAAGTACATCTTAGCAGCAGTGGATTTGTGCTCTCGCTTTATTTGGCTCTGGCTGCAAAGTAGTGCTGATGCTCGAACTATCATGAGGGATTTGCGTGTCTATGTGGGCATTTTTGCATGTTGCACCCTCCATTCAGACCAGGGTCCAGCGTTCGCCTCCAAGGAGTACAAGGATTTCATGAGATCTCTGGGGGTGCAGGTCAAATTTTCGTCTCCATACAGGGCTGCGAGCAATTAAGTTGTGGAGCGAATGAACCGTGACTTAAAGCAATCCTTGACAGCTAGGGTTTTAGGTATTGGCAGAAATTGGTTGGCCCATCTGTATAGCGTTCAAAGTGCACTTAGTAATCTCCCTAGAAGGTCTCTGGGTGGGCGGACCCCATACGAAATGCTCTTTGGCATAAAAATGTTTGTCCGTACCTTGAGGGTCTAGACATGGCGGCGTCGACTGCACCCTTTTACGTACATGATCATTCTTCTGTATCACAGATCCTACAAGAGACTCAAGACAGTCTTGCAAAGGAACACTTGCCATCCACAACTGATGCTGCACTTCAGATTGGCTACCTCGAGTCGGTGACCTGGTCTGTGAGAAGGTGGAGAAGTAGAAGGAGTTCTGCCCCTCTTATCGTACACCTGGTCCAGTGCTTGGCGTGCAGGGTACAAGAACAGTCATTTTACCTCCACTTCCTGGTCGCAAGGATAACTGGTATGTCTCCATTGACAATGTCAAATAACAGCGAGTGGCCGATTCTTCTTAGTATGACACCAGTGGTCTCTTGTCCAGCAATGCTAAGAAAATCTGTTTTGGCCTAGGCAAACACCATCAGGCCTGACATTGCCATCAACATGAATGCAGTTACTAATCCATTATTGAATCCACCAACTGGTGTTCCCCATGAAGATACTGAGTATACCTATCTCACAGATGTGTTGTTGCCTGGTGTGCAGACAAGTGCAGATGACCAGTCACGTTTTTCATTTGATACTAACTCTACATCATCAAGTTTCACATTGAAAATTTCTATTTTTGCTGTTTGGTTTAAGAGACTTTTTTTTATACCTCCTTGGACATTTGGTTGGTGCTTTTTAAAACATTTTTATTCATGTTGATTGGATTTGTAGTTGTATTTTTTCATCTAGTGAACGGACATTATGTTAAAGAAAAATCTACAATTAGGTTAATTGATGGAACTTTGGCACTCCACTCCTCATCACACATCATGAAGAGGGACCAGACTTTTGTCATCATCACGGCCTGGCCTGTGTTAGATGGGATTGTATGGGATGCTGTACAATTTCAGATTCAGGACCCTACAGAGGTTATTAATGTCCCCAATTTCCTTCGTGTTTCTATGGGGGATGTTGTGAAACACAACATACACTCTGATGACTGGGATGACTAAGCCGTAGAGGCTCTTTTTTCAGATTTGAAATATTATGCTGCGTTTGATGCTGAAGATTTGTACTTAGACTCTGCAAATGATGCAGAATTTCTCTGTTGCTATCACTATGGCAATCATGTCCTGCATAAAGCAAACACATTTGGGAATGTCGTTAATTAAACACAATTGGAACATTGCCCAGCTCCCATTGAAGGCAGCTTGAAAACTCCCTTGAAATAATTTACATATTTTACATATTTTACTTAATACAATCCTGATGCTTTTTATTTTAAAATGACTGCAAAGTCCTTTTCCAAAGTTAGTCTCAACCACACTAAATTAGTGTATTCAAAGTCCTTTATCGGTGAATTAGCTATAGAGGGCTATGAGCTGTGGAAAGATACAATTGATCCCAGGTCTGTTTTGGGTTCTAAAAGCTGGCAAGTGCAAGGCACTGAAGATTTGCATCTTGCATGTATCATACCTTACCACATGTTGTTTCTAAACGCTATGATTTCACAAACTACTTGCTTTGTATTGGCTACATCTAAAAAATTATATGCTCCTTGATTCCTGATTTGGGCGTTTATTCTACATGGTATAATCACACCAATAGGTCCCTTGATGAATTGCAGTCCCTAATACTGAATTCCTCCTTTAATATTTCCAGCTTGGATCCCCATTGTTGGTTATTATGGCAGACAAGTTCAGTTTCATGCCAACATCGTTTTCTGGGTTTGGCCCCAGGCTATACTCCGGTTAGGGTAGACCCCCGCTTTGAAAACTCCCATTCTGCTACTATTCAGTAGGAAAATTATGTCAGAACTGGCTTAAACATTCCACTTTGGTGTCAGTTAAACTTCATTTGTCTCAATTGACTGACAATGTTGATTTGAATGACTTTATTAAAGGCCATGTAGGAGGCAGGTCCAAAAGATGAGTGTATGCTATTTATAAAGACGTTTGGAAATTATCTCAAATTGAAGCTGCTTCTAGATTAAGGGCTATTGATCAAGCGCGTTTTGAAAAAGTGCTTGCTGTAGTTGACAATAGCATTAATACTCTTTCTTCCAGAATTTACACCTCAGAAAATATGATGTCATCTGTTGTGGATATTGTACCGGATGAAGAGTCTGATGTGTACCATGGTCAAAATCAATTATGATGTATAATACAGTGTGCATGGACTTTACAAACTTTAAGGTCTGGGAAAGAACCCAGGGTCTATATGAATACCTCATCTTTGTTCTTACCGTTTAATCTGACTGAAAAACAACAGTTCATGTCCATGAAAGATGCAACATATTCACTTTTACATATGGAAAAATTGGAACCTTTACCATTTTCTGTTCCCAAATTTAACACAGCTGTGTGGCTCATTCATGGGTTAATGACACTGCCCTTCCCCTTGTTTAAATTTAGTACATGTATGAAACACTGCCATAGGTAGATATGAACCATTGGGAAGTGCATATCTCATGAAGGTTGGTCTCTGTCATTCACATATAGGTGCCTGATAGAGGGTAAAGAAGTTTATTTAAAGGGCGAGGAGTGCACCTTTACACCTGATCACTCACTGGTGTGCAAGAACATACAATTACACGGCTCATGTAACAAGCAAGCCCTGAATTTAGCTTGCATTTTAAAGGTTAACCCAGTGCCAGCTATTACATTAACTTCCTCGCTTCTAACTAACGATAGCTATTTACTTTTAAATAATAAAGCTTGCTGCAGTATGCTGGCAGGAATTTCGTACTTTGTGACCTCCGTCTCTCAACTTGTGGTTTACTGTAAAAATGTGCTCTTCCTGCCCCCGCATGGGAGACTCGATGTTTCCATCTGGCCTTCCATTCCGACCTTGAAAGCAGAGTTCAACAGGATGAGCAGAATAAGGGCTCTATTGTCCCAGAAAGTAGTCGCCCTTACTTATTCTTGTGAAACATTTGTCCTTCACATGGCTAACACCCGCACCGAGGTGCATGCACTTTTAAATACTGATCTCCCACTTCATTTTGGCGCTTTGATTCACTCTATATTTAATGCCTCGTCAACAACTGGCTCTGCGCATTTTTTCAAAGTTGTAAGCTCCGGCCTTGTGACTTCGTTCCAAACAATATTTGGTGTGATACCATAATTTTTTCATTCTATTTTTTCCAGCATCTTTGTCTTGTTACCATTGATTCTTGCCTTGGCTGCCGGTGTGCTGCTGTTGATTTGTTTGCTCAGAAATAGCTGCACAATCTGTGTCACAAGACAGCCTACCCCTGTTCCAGCTACGCAACCGGATGCTTGACTACTATGGAATGCTACCTCTAGCCACTTTGAGTGTAGCATATGGATTATCCTTCAGGTTCTCGTATTTTGCTTGCGTGCAACCTGTTTTCCATTGCCTGGATTGCTGTTTTGAATGGGCTTTGGATTTTGAGTCTCTACAATATGGAGACTCCTGCCCTAGATTATGATCGACTAATTAATGGCCTTAATGGCTCATGAGTTGGACTGTTCTGGTATCGGGATTATGGCCTGCGCAGCGGCGCATGGAGTCTAGGGAACTGGAATATATACTGCAGCTGCACATGACTTCCTGGTGCAAAGTTATCTCGAAGAACATGTAAGTTGTCCTCTGATGGTGCTAGAGGCTTCAGCTATTGAGGAACATGTATGTTCCTTCAATTTATTAAATTGGATGGCTGAATTATTTTCTGATGATAACAATGACTTCCTCATTGAGGCGGTTGCAACGCACTGTGCCTATACGCTGATAGATTAAATAGGCACTTTTCCATCTTCCACGCGTACAGTACTTAACATCATTTTTTTACTGTCTTTTTCTTTCCATGATGGGCAGTATGCTGCCCGTTCCTGGTTTTCTACATTTTTCCTTACAACTTTGAACTGATCACTTCCAATTATCTAGTTTGGCAAATTATGAACTTGGTTCTGTCCCTATCGAACTTGAACTCTGCGTCCCTAAATTGCTTCCCTTCTTGTTCTTTGTCCGATCAGGGAAGGGTGTAGTGAAGACAGGGTTCTGCTTGCACACATTGCTATGTTAGCCTAAGAGTATTAGGAGTTTAAACGCCATTTTACCACTTTGCCGTTTTTACACACAACACTACATGTAACTGTTGTTGTAGGCTAACCTGCTTGATTTTCTTCGCATGAGAAAGGTCTGATTTTCACATCCCTAGACTTACACCACAACCTTAGTCTGTACACTGCATGCAGAAGTCTTCAAGGTCATGAAATCCGGCGATAGCCGTCGATACCAGAATGTGCGTTGTGCGTTTTCCAACGCACTCCTTGGTAATATGCCCCTTAGTTCCTAGCAGGGAAGGGTGGTTCACAAGGTGCTTTATGACCTGTTTCCACTATCATTGTAACATGATTTCTCGCTTTGTGTTTTATGGAATTGTAATGCTTATTGTTTTATTTCTAATCATATGCCTTCTTATGTTAGCCAAAATACTGCATCTTAGTGCACATAGTTAAAAATACACATTTTAAACTTTTCCGTGTCTCTGATTACTCATGTTGTGGACTGGTATGAGAATAAAAATAAAAGAGTGTTCTTGATTCCCACCATTCCTGAGAGTACCCTAAGCCGCTTGTTCTGGGTTGTCTAATCATTGGTAGCTTCGCTGAAGTTCAGAGAGCTAATGAGACACTGATGTTAGTTAGATAGGGGTTCTGGGTACTGAGGTGAGTTTTTTGGTACACCATAATTCACTGAGTTCCTGTTTTCCTGTGCATAATTCTGTGTAGGCTAATCTGAAATTAATACAGGCCATGGGGGGAATTTTAAAAGTTAAAAAAACTATGTTTTAAAAATTATAAGTCCACCTCTGGAAATCTACAAGATCCAAGCAAAGTCAGCATCCTTATATGGGGCAGAGCTATGGGGGCACACAGCATCAAATGATCTAATAATTACTGAAAACAATTTTATAAGGCAAATTATGACTCTTCCAAGGAACACGCCATTGGTACCACTAAGGCTGGACCTAAATATATGGCCAATCGCGGATGCCATCGCCTCAAGTCCACTTGGCGGAGGTTGTGGAGTACTCCCGAGCTGGTTAACTATTGCGAAGAACTAAAGGTGATAATGGCTTCTTTAGGGGGAGGAAGAATTCCTTGGCTATCTTTTGTAAGGCATTCTTTTACCCAGATTGACAAGGAGAGCCTTTGGTTTAGTCCAGAGGTATCTTGTCCAGCCATTTCTAAGAAAACCCTGGCTAACACGATAAAAGAGCATAACCTAATGAAAGTTTTTCGGTCTGTAAATACCTCAGTCCTAACGTGTGGCTTTTTGGATATTAAGTCCCACTATAAATTTGAAGAGGTATTAGATCTTATACAACCAACACTGGCGGAGAAACTGTACCTCCAATTCAGATAGGGAACTCTACCTTTACACGCAACCACAGATAGGTGGGCGGGAGGTTCTACCCGTTCTTGCCCTGGACGCCTAAGGGAGGAGGAAACTGACATTCATGTCATCCTCTTTTGTATGGCATATAAGAGAATCAGGCAGAATTGGATTATCCAATTATACAATAATATGGGCATTAGGAATTATCTTGTCTTTTAGTTAAGTTCCTGTTTGCTATGTGGAATATCCGAAGGAACTTGCTTGTTAAAGTTTAGAACACCTTCCTTGTTATAAGGTTAAGCTGTGGTCCTGTAATCTCCTGTGAGGAGGCGATTTTATGCCATTAGCATGCGATGAGTAGTCTCAAGGGTTGTTTTATTGTTTTAAAATGGTATATTTAAATTAAATTAAAAAAAAATATTCTTTTATAACTCTCTTCCCACGACGATGAATTTTAATGATGTTGAAACTGCATTTATATAAAATTCATGTATATTATAATACAATAATTTGAAATTGTAATTTGTGTAATCAAAAGCACTTTTATGGTTTGAATCAACCGCAATAAAGTTTGAACTGAACTGAACAGTTCTGTGTATGAGCAGAATCCCTGCAACACCATCTTCACTAGTATAAAATCAGTCTCTACCTTTTTCCCCACTATTACCTCACACATTCCCACCATGCCTAGCTCCTCCTTCTGCCCCCTCCCTGCTACCACTTCCTATCCACTACCTCTATAAACATCCATGGACACACCCACTCCTACCCGCATAGCCCCCACCTACCTCCCTGTACCCTCATGAGACCTTCCCACTCCTCCCCATTCCTGCAACCTCTTCCCCCTTCCCCCGTTCTCCTTACCTCTCTTCTCTACCCAACCATCAACCCACTCCCCCAACACACTTCAGCCCTTCTCCCCTCCCTCCTCTTCACCCTCCCAGAGGCACAGCTGTACTAACTGATGCAGGGCTCTTCCCCCACACTGGAACCAGCAGACCAGGTCACTAGCTTCAACTCTCCAGTCCCCTTGTCCCCTTTTTCTTTCTTTTCTTTTTCTATTCATCTATTCTTTCTTTCTCATACTGAATCCCCATGCAAACCCACAGCACTATACAGACATACTATAGCCAATAGGATCAGAATATAACCCCTCCCTCCCTACCTGACCCGCACCACACCTCTCTTAATGGCATAGCACACTGCCAATACCACCTGGCCAGAGAGCTAGCCATTAGTCCTGTTCTCCTCCCACTCAGAAGACGCCCCCTATTCATGACCCTTACCATCCTGAGACCCCACCGAAGAAGTGCGACCGCTATCAGCTCTGCTGGATAAGACCTCTGGGAACCATTCCAAGGTCAGGTAACTCGGGCCTTCCACGTCCCTATCCACCCTGACAAACTATAACCTTCCACCCTGGATTTACATCGTCGCATGAGAGTACCGGTCAGCACACCCACTGCAGCCTTCATTCTAACATCTCTCCTACATCCCATCTACCTTGATCCCTGTATTAAAACCTCCCTCTTCCTATTGCTAGTTATCTATTCATTCTGAGTTCTTATAATTGTTCTTTTATCATGTGATATCTCCACATTCTTATATTTGAATCAGCAATGTAGATCATCCTTGTTACACACTCTTATTTTCTGTTTAATAAACAATTACAACACAAAAAGAAACTGACATCTTAAATCACAAACAATTCAAACAGTATTCCCGTGGTTAACTTATCCATCTAACAGAGGTCTATTAGAGTTGTACGTTTTTCTTTGATAACGTATTAAATATAATTTTCAGAATTAAAAGCATGCCTATAAAAAATGAGGGAATACTGTGCCCCTTTATCTGTTTGTCCAATGACAATAGATAGTTAACCAGTGCTTAAATTAGCAGCTGCAGACAGAGAGTGTCAGGGCTCTTTTGCTTCTGTGAATAATACCAGACCACAACACAAGTACCTCTATGTCCCATTTTACACAGAGCAACTGACTGATGAGATGCAACCAGCAGAGAAGCATAACACGGTTTTGTTCAAGGCTCCAGGAAACTAGAACTTAGGTGTAGAACTACCAAAATCCCTGGAGATAAAGCTAATTATAGAATTGTGTTAGGGAAATATCACTCAAACAATAAAGAAACCAGGAAAGTTCATATAATAGTCAGGATCAATAACGCCGACAACTCAACAAAAGAACTCAATAAACTAGAGAAGGAATTCACTAATCCTACAACTAGTACTTCACCAATCTCAGCCGCGCAGGATCTCTGCAGTAACCTTGTTCACTTCTTTGAGGAAAACATTTCCAACGTTTACAAATCCTTTCCTAATTGTATGAACGTGCCAATTTCTGTTTAATTTCTCGGATACCACTCACCGTACTCTCCTGGTTATCTTTAATCAGGCCAACCCAGATCAAATATAGATTCTGATGAAGAGAATCAAATCAGGATCTTCAGATTACCCCGTCCTGCCACACATTTTGACTGGTCTGGCCTCTGATCTCCTCTCGGTCACCGATCTGCTCAAAGTCTCTCTGAGTCTAGAATTCTTTCCAAATAAGGGCCTGATTTCGATCTCGCTCGGAAGGGAACTGACGGCATCTGGTTCTTGCCTATGAATTATAAATGATTGCCTTCTTGGAGGTCATTTGTAAATTCAGCGGGCAGTCCCTTCAACAGGGGGATGGAGAATCTCCTCTGTTCTCCTGCCAGAACAAAGGGCCAGCTGCCAAATTGTAAATCGGGTACTCAGTCCCAGTTTTTTATTGAATTGCATGTGAATTCCATGACATTTCATTTGTCTTTTAAGTATGACCTAAGAATTGTGGTGTAGACAGTGCTTTTGACTACAAAAGTCAAGACTTGCTGAAGTTGTCACACATGAAACATGGTCACTGAGCAAGTAGAATTGTGCACTTAAATAGTTGATGTGTGTGTGTGTGTATGTGTGCTCTTTGAAACACAGCAACAGAGTGCAAGTCAAAGTACAATACACCTTCACCACAAAAGTAGATTAGGAAATGTAGAGATTACAATGGGAAAGAGTTTGTTACAAATAGGGTTTCTGGATGGCAAATGTATGTACCCTATTAAGCAAGGAACCATAATCCTAGTCAGGGTAAGTCAGATACACACTTAATATGTGCTCAGTCTCTGGTAGCTTGTCAGGCTTAACTAAACAGGCAATTTGTAGCGTATTTGTGCAACATAACACAGAGTGTCACAATTAAAAAAACACCACAAAAAGGACTGCACACCATCTTGGAACAATAAAGAATGTTTTTATGAGTAAAACAAGTCCAAAACAACAAAAAACTAATAAGTGGAAGTTCAGATATACATTTTTAAAGAACAATTTGAATTATAGCACTTAGAAACAAATAGCTCCAACTGGGTCTACCTGGTCATGCTTGACCAGGTCAAATCCAAAGGTTCAGGCCAACAGAGCTTGAGCAATGGATCAAACACTGGGACCACGCCTTGTCCTGCTGAAACAGTACCCGGAATGCTTCGAGGCCGATGATGATGTGGGATGGAACAGAGGCGATGTGTCTGCATCGATCCAATCAAGGGAGATGAGGAGTTGGTTCCAAGCTGCTCAGAATCAAAGGTCCCTTGAAGGCGAGAAGCACCAAAGCGATGCGTCAAATTCGAACTGTATGGTTCAAAGAGACGTGTCACCTCTGAGCCTTGCAATGTCAAAGGTGTGGTGAAGCCTTGAGGAGATGTGAGCGTACAAGTCCATGCAGCAGTGGCAATGTATTGGTATCGACGGAGACGTGCAAATGTTCCGATTCAGTACAACTTAATTGATGAATGGATTTTCACAGATGCAGCACTTTAAACTCACATCCAGGGGCTTAGGACTGCATTGGCACTGCTTGCAACAGCAGCAGTCTTAGCGGATTGTGCCCAGGTGCTGACGGCAGGTGGCAGGGTGAAGTCTTTGATGTTCTGAGACTTTAGGAACAGGAGACAAGCCAACAAACCCTTCGCGATCGCTCCGCTTTCAAGGCATAGTTCAGCTTTCCCTCAGCAGAGTCAGAGAGCAGCAGGGCAACACAGTTTTCCCACATTTCTCCCAGAGCAGCAGTCCAGCAGAGTGACAGACCTTGTAACAGCACAACATTTCTTCTGACAGAGGTTCTTTAGAGGTCCAGAAGCATCTGATTTGGTGGGGTCTAGTAAGTATACCCATTCATTTCTCTTCAGTAGGGGGTTACTTCAAAGAAAGGTGTTTGAAGTGCACCAAGACCCATTCTTCCTAGCCCTGGCTCCAGATTCAGTACAAGGGGATGATCAGACCTTTGTGTGGGGACAGGACACTGCCCATTCAGGTGCAAGTGTCAGCTCTTCCCTACTATCCTGCCCAGGATGAGACATCAGAATGCAGATGGGCACTCAGACACAACTAACCTTCTTTTGCGTGTGACTGTCAAGTGGGAAGGGAATACACAGAGTCAATCTGTTACCCACCCAAGATGTGGATTGCAGAGGGTGCAGGCAAACAGAGCTTTAAGAGCAGAGAAATACCAACTTTCTGAAAGTGGCATTTCTAAAATAGTAATGTTAAATTTAACTTCACCTGTAAAGAAGATTGATAATTACAGTTTAAATGATAAACAACATGTTAGAATGACTACTTCTCAAACACGGACTGCATATTAAAACTGTAATAAGGAAGGCCCAATGTTAACCTATAAGAGTAGTAGGTTTCACAGTAGTGAAAAATGTATGTAGGTGTTTTTCACTACCAGGACACGCAAAATGTAAATGTACATGTCCTACGTTTTACTTACTCTACCCCATAGGCTAACAAGGGCCTTCTATAAGGGTGACTTACATTAAACAAAAGGGTATTTTAAGGCTTGGCAAAGAGTTATAAAGTTAACACTGCAGTAAAATTGAACATAAAGGCTCTGTGGTGGCAAGCCTGAGACATGTTTAAAGGACTACTTGTGTGGGTGGCACAGTCAGAACTGCAGGGCCAATTGTAGCAATTAAATTACAGACCCTGGGCACAGGTAGTTCACTCTGCTCAGGACTTACTTATAAATTAAATATCTCATTTGAAGATACACCAATGTTACCATGTTTAGTGGAGTGACCACATGCACTTCAGTATTGGTCAATTGGTCGGCCGTGGTAAAGTACTCAGATTCCTAAGGCCAACAAAAAGAATTGGTAAAAAGAAGAGGCAAGCAGGCAAAACGTTTGGGCTCAGACCACCCTAAGGCTCGCAGGTCTAACAGAGTTTAATTCCCAAACTGATTTGTAGTCGAATTGAGGAAGATCTAAGAGGGACACAGATGAAATAATGCTATTTAAGCTTAACAATTCAGGAGTAATAAATGTTTGATGAGACTTATCAATATGAACATCAGACAATTCACAAATAACTTAAAGATGACGCTGAAATGTCCTTCTACTACAAAACTAAATTACATATTAGCTAGCAAAATCATGGTATTGTGTGTGTGATAGACAATTACAAACATACATCAGAGGCAGACAATATTTTAAGGATTAATGTTGCCCTCTGAAAGATATAGTTTGAGACCACCTGGTATGAACATTGTATTTATTAACCCTTTTCAGCTCATTCAAGCCCTTATGATTTCAAACAATAAGGAGTAATATGCTAAACCTCCAAAAATGGGCACACAAAATGAACCAACATGTAAAGCTGCCAATCAAATAGTCCCAAAAGAAAGCTTTTACAAGCATTGATAATGCCATTGGAGTGGAGTGGTGTGGCTCACTGGTTAGAGGTGGCAGACCCAGAAGCAGAGGTCGGCCTGGGACCAGGGTTCGATTCCATATGCGGCAGGGTCTTGGGCCATGGTCAGCGGACACGATAATTCTTGCCTCGGTGCCCACTCCAACCATGGGTCCCACTCAGCAACTCTGGGCAATAGCTTGCTTAATCTCTACTAACGGCCCCATCAGCGCCGGGGATACTGGTCTTCACCTTGGAGATGCCCAGGAGGGACCATCTCACAGGGAAAGCCAGGATGGGTTCCCCAGCAGTATACAGCGCCGGGACGCCCCTTTGCGGGGTCAGCTGTGCGCTTTACAAGTATACGACATTTAACATTTAACATTTCTTTTAGCTTGGATGCATATTTTCTAGTTGGAACAACATGTTATGCAGAATTCATTGTCTCACCAGCTTGTTACTTCAACTGTGGGAAAAGCTGGCTAAGGGCGACTTAGTAGGTATTTAGCGGACTAATGCATAATTTCAAAATGATAAATGTGTGCATAGTTATAGTTGCCAGACTCTGTCATCACAAATATGTCCACCTTCCCCATCAGCATTCCAGCTTCAACAGTGAAAATCAAAGCCCTGCTCTGAGTAGGGAAATACACTTTACAAAAGAGCCTTTACTACACCATTACTTTACCACACAACCTTTAACATGCAGATAAATACTACGCAGGTAAGTATGTTTGTCTTTACTACAGATGCCTTTACCACATAGGTAAGTATTTCAAAAATATCTCTTTCACAACCTTGCCTCTCTTTTCCTCTTATATGTGGGTACTTCACCGGCTACACAGTTTAAATTGACTTTGCTGAGTAATGGTTACGGGTCATGGATGGATACAAGAGACATAAGCAGAAATGATCTATAAAGACAGAGCTTGAGAGTGATAGTTGTTATGGAGAGGTGAATTCAAATAGAGAAGAAAGTCAAGAGGGAGATATGTGAGCGAGAGAGAACAAGGGAGAGAAAGAGACACAGAGAGGATAGTTGAAGATAGAGGAGAAAATCCAGGTAGCAAAATAAAGGGTGCGTGGGGTAGAAAGAGAGTAAGGTGAGGTGGAGCGGAGCGGAGCAGAGAGCTAGTGAACAAATGGCAAGGTAAATTTAGAGCTAGGAAGGAACAGAGACTGGTAGGGCAGAGAGAGTTGAGATAGTGAGGTAGATGTGAGATAGAGAAAGACATGAGACATAGAAGTGAGGGCGAGTGATGAGGTATAGACGTTGCTGGGAGAGAAGCAGAGAGAGTAAAGGTAGTAGAGACAGATAGAGATGTGAGGTGAGGTAACGATAGAGATGGGGTTGTGGATGAAGTGAAGTAGATGAAGGAGGTATAGGGAGGTCAGATAGAAAAAGAACAGTGAAATGCATTAAAAAGGATATGGTACAGATAGAGTTAAAATAGAGAGGGGGTGAGAGTAATAGATATTGTGGTAGACACAGATAGTGATGGAGAGGCAAGGTTAATAGAAATAGATAAAGTCAGGTGAAGGCCATGAAAGATGAGAAGTGTAAGTAAGAGATGGAAGAGGTAAAGAGAATAATCAAGTAGGTAATGTGAAGTGAAGTAAGGAGAGAGACACAGAAAGATCAAGACTGGGCAGGCCAGGCATAAGAAGGCACATTCAGAAGTCAAATGAAACAAAATAAGATATTTTAATGAGCTTCTTTGACAGTCCCACTGTAGTATTCATGTCCACACACGGCAGATGATGTTAAGATGTTTATTAGAAGATAAGTAGATAAGATGGAACAGCCCCACCAGGAGCATCCAGCATGATTACCAACATTCTCATGCACATCATAGCTTCAGTATTCTACAGACTGGGCTAGTGGTGGAGAAAGTATGTATACAATATAAACAAGCGGCAAGGATACTACATTATCCCCTTTTTTCCATAATGAAAGCAAAAAGGAAGGAACACTGGTCAGAAAGAACCAAAGAAGTGAGGAAAAGGAAAAAAAATAAGCAACACAGAAAATGGGGAGAAATGGAAAAACATACAGAAGAACCTCATCCTCCTTTCCATAAATAACAAGAGAAAAGAAAGAACACAGCAAAAGAAAATAACTAGGGGGAAAACTAAGCATGAAAATACTAATGACTTTCCGAAAGACAAACCTACTGGCCAGACAGGCATGCGAGAAGGAAAGACATAGTACAAGAACAAATGTATGAAATAGATATACAGAGTGTGAACAATTTAAAAACATGAAAAGATGGATAAAAATACAAAAACAAAAGATGTCAATATTACCAATCTTCCTGCCAGAAAAATATTATTACACAAAATATAGAAACATTTCCACGTAAGGAAACAACAAACAATATAAAGATCTTACACCCCTCACGTGAGGGATCAACACTTAAGAATGAGACCCATAAAGTCATCCCTCTTGTAGGGATAAATGACTTATGACATGTATATGAGACTAAAACACATGACAATAAACCTTGGGTCTACGACCAATAAAGTCATCTTCCTAGTAAGGGTAAATGGCTTTAAACTAGCATATGGGACTAAAACCCATAGACAAATAGAAAAGTAAAGCGAATGGGACTATAACCCATCACCCAACCAAATGAAAGGTCATAGCAATGTGTGAGTAAAGTGAAACAAGGAAAGAGGGACAAAAACCCAAATTCCTGCCCCCAAAACGAGGGATGGCGAGTGTAAAAAGAAGGATAATGGGACACTAGCCTAAAACCTGCCCCTCAAACCAGGGACGGTGAGGATGCTCCCCATGTAGGGTGAAACTCCATGTAAAAATAAGGATAATGGGACTCTAACCCAAATCCTGCTCCTAAAACAAGGGACGGTAAGTGTAAAAATAAGGATAATGGGACTCTAACCCAAATCCTGCCCCTAAAACAAGGGACAGTGAGTGTGCCTCAAAACTTTGGATCTGAATACAATGTATACGTAAATTGAGACATGACTAGGATCCTTAAGCTCTAAATTACGCATACACTATTTACATCTAAGAAACCATACATAAACAGGCAGTTTTGACAAGCAAGACAACAAAGCAATGGCTGTAGCAATTATGTAAATCATGCAGGCACCGGTGAGCGACTTTTCACCTGAGCTGTCTCTTGTCTTGACTAGGCAGAGTGTTTTTCACAAGTATAGTTATGAATCCAGGTAGTCTTTCACCACAAGCAAAATAAATAGTACTACAAGAGTCCTGAGCCATGTGTTAATAGGCTCCACAAACGTGCAAAAATTTTCATCATTAAGCATTCTTTTAAATAGTAAGTACCTGGATAGAGTTAGCTCTTAGTTACGACAAACATGTTCCGTCAGTATCACAAAGGTAAACTCAAAATGGAGGCACGTCCAACGTCAAGCCGGGTGGCTCCCTGCACGCCTTTGCATCTGAACGTCCATAAGCAACACCAAGGACCTGCTCCAAGAAGCTTTGTCACAGAAGGATCCTCAAGCCACGAAGATGTCATCAAAGTGCAGGTAGGATTTTGTGTGCTCTTAATGACTCTCGCCTTGTGACATTTTTTTTTTTAAACGGCAGTTGAACTGCACCACAAGATTACATGTCTCACAGTAGACAATTAACATTTAAAAAAAATAAACCACACCTGGCTATGAACCCTCGGCTAATACGACACGCCTGGTACTATGTGTGTGCCAAAGTACATACTCCCATCTGGCACCACAATGATAGCCAGTACAGGTGAGAACAAAACTTTCAGCTCACAGTTCCGATATAATCTGTGCATCTTTTGGTAATCATTCAAGTGTGTTTTAGTAGACAAAGTCCGGGAAGTGTCTGACTTTTTCATTTAAACTCTGAAAGAATGATGTACTTCAGCAGCAAAATCAAACGTAAACACCAAGCAAAGGCTACCTGAGTTGTTGTAGAATTTAGTGTGAATGTCCATAAAATTATATGTCGGCAACAGTTCAATCATACAACCTGGCACAACGTTCGTTAATGCAATTTGGGCAAAATTCATGCGATATGAAAAGAGCTTGTCTGTGGCTCTATGAAACATGTCGACACTTATGTCTCCTGAATGTGCATTTCTTGTTGAAGTGGCAGCTTGAAAGCAAGTACAGCACAGTCTGGCTTGAGCTGTGCGATTTTCAGGACACTGGTGGGGCTTTACCAAGTGCTGTATTTTACTTACTGCGTTTCAAAGTGACTTGTTGTCAAATAACTCGCGCTGTAAGTGTGTCCTTTAGGGCCTGTGACATGTTGCTCCTGAGAGTCATCCACACTCGTCGATTATTGCTCTTAAGTCTTTTTTGTGCTTGAATATTCATAAACTTGTTCCAGTGTTGTTGTCTTGTAGTCATCTTGATCAATCTCTTGGTTACTGAAGTTCCAGTTTCTCTTTATCTCTTTTCCTTTAGTTTCTTAGTAGAGCATGTGGTCCTCTCCAGCTCGTCGCCATAAATAATGTAGTATTCATGTCCACACACAGTAGATGATGTTAAGATGTTTATTAGAAGAGTAGTATTTATTGATGTATTTATTTATTTAGTGTATCTTGTATAGCGCACGGCTACCCCAACGGGGTGTCCCGGCGCTCGTTGTATGTGAGTATATTGGTTTACTGGCTCTTGAAGGATTTTAACAGAATAAGAATGATTTTACAGCTTTTCGGAATGGTAGTTCTTCTTGGAAAATTCGAATGGGTTGAGGAAGATTATTCCAGAGAGTGGTGGCACCTACTTGAAACGTTCTTCCACCTGAACGTACCTTTTTAAATTTAGGGATGACAAGAAAATGTTTAGAACTGGAGCGGAGGAGTCTGGTGTTGCTGTAGGGGCAGAGGGAGGAGGAGAAATATGCAGAGCCCTTGCTACTTACAGCTCGATGAGTCAAAGTCAAGGCCTTGAATTCTGCTCTTTGTTTGATCGGAAGCCAATGGAGGCGTTGTCTGTGAGGGGAAATGTGGTCACGCAAGGAAATGCCACAGACCAGGCAGACTGTGGCATTTTGGACCATCTGAAGACGATGGCAGAGGCCAGAGGAGAGTCCGATATAAAGGGCATTGGCATAATCCCAATGGGACGTGATCAATGCCTGAATAAGTAGATAAGATGCAACAGCCCCACCATGAGCATCCAGCCTGATGCTCAGCCCAATGACAACTGCACTCCTCAGCCCACAGATTCCCAACATTCTCATGCGCATCATACCTGCAGCATTCTACAGACTGGGCTAGTGGTGGAGAAAGCATGTATATAATATAAACAAGGTGCAAGGATACTACACCCACTCACTTCTCCAGGGCTCCCTTTGAAAGATGAAGGCCATGGGTAATTGTTGGCTTAGCCTATGTGATGGAGCAAGGTTGCGTTCATAAAGCGACTTGCTTGTACTCAGCCCTCTCTAATATCTCGTAATGAACTAACCAACATGTATTGTCGTATTAATATCGCATTAAACAACTTTTACACATCCAAGAGAAGCTTTGCTTATGTGCTTTTACTAACGATAATCCGATTGCACTAATATGGCTGCTGTGACGTTGGGTTTTCTACTGCGCATGCGTCTGACATACTCACGTGACGACGTATTCTCTGCTTTGGGGGGAATCTTTCGCTTCTGCGCACTAGTATTAATATGGCTGCTCTATGATCTCACATGCAAGAAGCTTGCACCACTGCTTTTGCTAAGCTGTTCGTTCTGCTTAACCTCTAAAGCAATAGTTAAAATAAAATAATGGGAAAAGAGTAGAAATAAATGGTATACAGTGCATTCATTTATTTCTCTGTTCTAAAATTATTTCCTTCTTATTCTTGCACATATCGTATTTGGGCCTGGGATGTGCTACGACTCCATTTTGAGATTCACACTGTGCAGGTGCTGAAATTCACCCGAGTCTACCAGCTATGACATGTACTGTGAAAACCATGGGAAGCTGACCCTTTACCTCTGTCAGAGAAAGCTCAACTGCAAGATATAAAATACATTGTATTTTTTATACAGAACATCCATTGTTGGGTAGAATAAAGATGTCATGTGAAAATAAAATGATGGGCGGGAACATTAATTTAAATATGAGATGCTAAAAGTTTCAATTCTTTTGTCCAATCAAAATTGGGGATCCTTACACTTGCAACATCGGGGGGGTGGTACCCTGACCTGGAAAATAGTATAACTAGAGAAGGCTTAGATACAGATTTTGTCCGACTTGTCCGAATAGCTGACCTGTCACTGACCCAACGCACTCAATAGGTGACCGAGAACAGAGTGTGGGCAAAGCACTCTGTCAGAAGATTCGCTGACCCAATCTGGGTCCGGAAAACTGAGGTGCTGGCGAAGCACTTTGTCGGTGAATTAGATAACCCAATCTTGGTTCTGGCTGTTAGCTGTAGAGAGGGAGTAGCCCAGGCGTTGCAACTGAACTGCGGGCGCCGGTCTTAACCTTTGGTGGTCCTGTCCTGATCCAAATTGGCTTTATCTGTCCTGATTTTGATCTGCACCTGCTGGCCTACTGGTGAGTGCAACTTTGGGGTTCCTATTCTTTGACTGATCTGTGCCCAGGGTTGATCTTCACACTATTCTAGGTAAATATAAATTTGTGTGGGTGCGTCATTGTATTTGTTTTCCTTCTCTTTTACCCTTCCTACCTTTAAAATTTTGATTACATATGTTCCTTTCTCTTACCCTTCCCTTTGTGTTAAATACTGAGAAATCGTTTTGATTGCGTATCATGTTTCCTTTTCTTACCCTCCCTATTGCTAAATTTTGAAATCTGTTAAATACATCTTTTGCATAGTTACATTCTGATTCTGATTTTCATCATTGAGTCTTTTGGTGTTTAATTTTGCATCATGACCATTTAAGAAATTTAGATAAAGAGTTTTACTCCCTGATCCAATAGATTTACAGGTACCGGCGACAAGGATTGGTAAGTCAATGGTATAGGACCTAGTAGGTAAACATAACTGGTAGTAGAGTGAAGGTTACCTGATTAAATTATGTGTTAATTTGATTATGGGCCCAGGTGAGTATGGTAAAATTATGGTCGGGTGACTTGCGCGTTATATCATATGTCTTGAAGAAATTTGCGTAATTTTCTTTTAGCATTATAAACAGTGAAAAAAACATACACCATTCGTACATACTTCTTACATGCCTTAGTAATATCGACCCCCAACATGTGTAACTCCCTTTTAGGAAAAGTGCAGTGAGTGTACAGACCTCCCGGTTTATATTAACTGTATATCAATATTCCCATTTCAAACCCATTCTAAATGTTTTGGTGCATTTTACTAAAGCATGTAGGAGTACCTAAAGGAGTACTACAATGGTACCATTTAAGAATGACTTTGTGAATAGGCTTCATTAACAAAAGAATAGGTGTATATGCTACCAAAGTGATTGTCAATGTTTAAAGAAATTGCAATTGAAAGTTGCATCAGAAGGTTCGGGGTACTGAGGCTGGTGACTGACAGCCTCCACCCCAGAAGGGTGAAACGCTGTTGTCACCACTGGAGGGGTTCTACTTGCTGCTGACTTGCTAGTGAGGGAGTCAGAACGCCAAGCTCACGCCGCACGTTACTCCAGGGACCATGCTGGCACCTGTGAGGAGGCCTGCCCCCAACTCACCGGGGCTTGATAACATCTTGCCGGACCCGCTGGCGCGGGTCCCGCTACGTCCACTGTGCACTCTCCCCCAGCTCTGTTGTCACCCCTGAAGGGGTTCTACTTGCTGCTGACTTGCTATCAAGGGAGTCAGAACGCCAAGCTCACGCCGCACGGGACTCCAGGGATCAGGAGCCCGTGCGTGCTGGCACTTGTGAGGAGGTCCCGCCCCCAGCTCACCGGGGTATATCAACAAATCTGGAATCCGCAGCACGGGACGCGCGCGGGACAAGCTGGACGAATCCCGGACAAAGGGCAGACCGTCTGTGGCCGTCCGGGGCAGGAGGAGGCAGGGCTGGGCCACCCCCCTTTCATCTGCTATCAAAAGGTACTGTTCATTATTTGTTTGCCTACTGTCTATGGGCCAATAGGTCTGGAACAATGGGGAAAAGAAAAAATCCAGAGGACATCAATGACTCTGTTGTAGGGGCGTCCAAGGGAGGAAAGCACGCAAAGAGACAAAAGTGTAAGCTTACCAGACAGCGTTAGCCACATCCAGGAGGAAATTGCTTAATGGAAAGGATTGATGAACTTGTGCAAGATTGCACAGACCTGTTAACAGTAGCCCCCAACCTAGGAGGGAGAATTATGAGGTTGAAAGCTCTGGGGTGTGAAGGGTGGGAAGAGTAAAAAAGGAAGACTAGCAATTATACCTGCAATGTTTAGGGGCAAATTAACCTCAGGGGCTCAAACATCTTTAAATAAATATAGTGAGGATAACTCAGGCCAGAGCGGATCTATTGTAATCTCCAACCAGAGCTCCAATGATTTATTAAACCTACTGTGCACTAATAGATTCACTATTCTAGCTCAAAATGAAAACTCCCACTTAGATAATAGGCCGGAAGCGACATAACCTGGATAACGCCCAGCAGCAGGTATCCCTGAGGTGATCTTTGAGGCAGCTGATCAAACTGATAATCCACTGTTCAAACTGGTAACCCATTTATGTGACCTAATAAAGGGTATCCAAGTTAAGATTGACCACTTAACTACCGCTGTTGGCCATCTAAAGGTCGAATGTAATAAAGGTCCTTTACCAACTAAAGCCCCTAGCGCCAACTGGGCAGGTGTAGTAGGCCGTGCAGGAAAATTATCCCTCATTGTTAAGCCAAAAGTCTAGACCAGATCCCGTTGCACCTAAAAGTTCCAGGACTAATGAGGTTGCCAGATCAGGAAATTTAGTGCCTCCAGACAAATACTTACCCCAGCGTCACGATCAAATCCTAACTAATGACGAATCAGGGCATTTGGGGGGTAAGAAAATTAATAGAGTAAACCAGGCTGAGCAGAAGATTCCTTCTAGTCGGAATCAAGTGGGCTCTGTTCCATTAAACATTGGTGCCATGAAACCTAATCCAAACCTCAGTAAGTCTCCAGCAGTATACCTGATTATTATACCAAAGCTCCCTTTTGGTAGGGATGGCAAATCACCTGATACCCTGACCAACAAAGCAATTCACTGGATTAGGCATGTAAAGGGATGCAGGTCAGTGATTAGGGAGGACATTCTATGTGCAAGTAGGTTTACTTTCCAGGGAGATGCCTATGATTGCATAGAACTCACTTTGAAAAATCCAATGATAGTCAAAGAACTGTTGAATCTAGAATTCAGATCTTGCGCTCCGGATTATTCTAGGATTCAGATGAGCGCAACTCCCCGCATTCCTGGAGGCCTATAAGAGGGAAGGAGGATGAGGGCTTATACGGGGAATGTTCGAGACTAGACTGTAACGATTGACTTCAATTACGAGTCCCAATAAAAATATCCAGTAAAGTAGCTAATAGTGAAATAACTGGGCAGGATTTAAGTAGTATTGTAGTAAACCCTTTTAAAAAGCAATCTTTACCAGTTAGTTCCCCTGGTGAGTCCATCCCTCCAGATACAAACTTAGAGTTTGCAGGGCAAGATTGCCCTGCATCTATTATTGGTAAATCTGGATCTGTCCTTTCTTGGAATATAGCTGGCTTGAAGTCTAAACTAGAGTCACCTGAGTGGGTGCTATTTATCAGGGAATATGAAATATGCTTATTTTAAGAAACCTGGTCGATGGACCAACTACATCTCCCTGGTTATTTAAATTATAATATCCCTGCAGAGAAGGGAGGGGCGGACCAGTTGGAGGGCTAACGATATGGATAAGACAGGATCTTGGGGTGGAAATAAAAACCATACCCACCAACCATAGGGATTTGCAGGTACTAAGACTTAAGTTTCCAAATCTTGTACCAGTCTATGTTTATAATGTATATGCGAGAAGCACTGGGGGTAGAAAATCTGAGGCCTTATTGCTCCTCGAAGAATTACTTGAAAGTCACCATTTCCCCTGTAATATAATTGTTGGGGGGGATTTTAATGTTAATTTTGAACCTCTTTTGAATGGAAGTTGGGATGCATCAGATGAGGAGGATAGGTGGGGGATTCCAAAATTGGATCTTGAACCGATTAGCAAATGGTCCAATGTAGTGGTCCAAATGAATTCTCTTTGTTTAAATAAAGGTTTAAGAGCAACTAATGGAAGGGCCACAGGTGACAAGGCCGGGGCGTTTACATTTAAGAGTGGCACTCGCAAGAGTAGAATAGATTATATCTTGCTTAACCTGGGCCTGTGGACATATCTCCAAGACATGCTAATTATAGATAGGGTTGAGAGTGATCACAATCCTTTGTGCATGAACCTCATCTATTGGGAATCTCCCGACCACCCTGGGGCTGAGATGGTTCCTACTCCCTCCCTAGATATTGTGATATCTAATGATATGCGACACGTCCGATGGTCCAAAGTTTCATTATATAAAGAGAATGTGGATTTTATAATCGGCAAGCTTGCTCTGGCAACACTAGATTTAGGGTTGCTAATTAAAGTAGATAAAAATCTCTTAAAATTAGAAGAAGGAACTATGATTCACGAGGTTTTCTTTGGTGAACTAAAAAGTCTCTTTATTAAGCCTTGCAGGCGGAATGGTTCCCGCACCCCTCGGGCACCACATTGGTACTCAGGTGAATGCAGGAAGGCCTGCCTTGACCTGGGAAGAGCTATCAAAAATGAGTCAGCTGAGAATATTAGGCGGGAAGGTTGATTTATAAAAATGCTGTCTCCAGAGCTAAACGTGATTGGGATGAGAAAAGGTGGAATGACCTTAAGGAGGCAGGATCCCACAAAGACACGCAAAGATTCTGGAATGTCTATAAGTGGGGCATGGATGGCAACCCGGATAAACCGCAGACTTGGGTCCCTCAAGAAAAGTGGGTAGCACACTTCCAGCCACAATATGCTAAGGGGGAGGATACGCAATCCACTGTGGAAGTCCCCTTTGAACCTTGCTCGGAAGATCTCTTTACCCAGAAAGATGTTCAGTGTGCTTTAGATCTAGTGGTCCCTGGTAGAGCGCCAGGTATCGATGGTATACCCGCGGATCTATTTCTGCAGGATACGAATTCCCGGGGTTGTTATATACTCCTTCTGTCAAATATGGTTGTCAGGGTAGCCCCCATTCCTCATTCTTGGAACTGGGCTGAAATCATACCTCTGTTTAAAAAAGGGGACAGGTCCCTGCCAGGAAATTACCGTCCAATCAGCCTCATTGACACCTCTCCCAAAAAATTTGGAGGGCTGATTTTAAACAAAATACTTGACTGGGAACGGGATAATAAGATCTTATCCCATGTGCAGGCTGGGTTCAGAACCTCAATTAGCACGGTCGACCAGGTGCTGCATTTTGCTATGCTGTACTGGAAGACCGTGATAATTGGACACAGTAGTCTATATGCCGCATTTATAGACCTAAGAGCGGCATTCGACCTGGTTCCACGTTCCACGCAATGGAATGTCCTCAGTGACATGGGTTTGCCTGGGCCTCTGCTATCATTCGTTAAAAGACTTCACAAACAAAATTATGCACAGATCAGGTGGGGGAGTCCTGGGAGTGTCACGGAGCAAATGATGAGCCATAGTTGAGGTCACGGAGCAGTTCCCAGTGGAAACTGGAGTACGCCAGGGCTGCGTCCTGGTAACAACTCTATTTTCTTTATACATTAATAACGTGGCTAAAATATTAATTGACTCTAATATTGATGCACCGATCCTTGCGGGAGCAAAAGTATTTTAATGTTCGCAGACGATTGTCTTTTAGTAGCAAAAACTCCTAGCGGGCTCCAAAAGGGTTTGCGGCTCTTTGAAGAATTCTGTACCGCACGGGGCCTAGAAGTAAACGTGCAGAAATCAAAGTTTATGACTTTAATGCTTCTAAATCTTTTAAGGGTGGCATGATCATGAATAAGCGTCCTCTGGAAAGGGTCCAAGCTTTTACCTATTTGAGTGTTTGTATTCAGCACAACTTGTGCTGGAAACATCAAATTGAGCTGGCCACTCTAAAACATAGGCAGCTTTCTGGGGCCCTGAGCCAGGAGCACTCTAAGTCCCTCACTAAACCAATCTCACCGGTATTGGCGGTCTATAAGGGTAAAGTGGTTAGTTCCACTTTGTACGTGGTTGAAATGTGGGGAACTGAAAATCTTAGGGGGATGTCAGTCTCTGAAAATTTGTTTCTTAGGAACCTAATAAAATTACCAGAGAGTACCCCTCTGAATCCTCTCTTCTATGATCTGGGGATGTCCCCAATAGCACTTATTGCATCTCTGCAACCAGTTTTATACTGGAGGAGGATTTGGATCACCCCGGAATTAGAAACCTTCTCAAGGGGCCTGCTGGATATAATTAGAAGTGACATCTCCCATGAAATCAAGTGGCAAGGGCATATCCGGGGCCTCTTGATTGATTTGGGTTTACGGGATCTGTGGGAAGAACTGTAATGGCAGCTTGTGGTCTCCAGGACCTTTAGGTCTATTGATCCTGGGTCCTTGACCGGATTGTTTATGGACATTAAAGAAGCGCCAAAATTGGAATCCTTCTGGGACGTTATCCTAAAAGCCTTAGATCTCAAACTTTACTTTCAACTGAGAATTGGGAGCTTACCGGTCGGGGCGTTCACCAGTAGATGGTTGGGGGGAGTCAAGGCCGCTTGTCCATCTTGCTCAGCGCTCTCTGAAACCATTGGCCATCTACTTTTTGAATGTCCCGAGTACGTTGCGCCCCGGAGAATTTGGCTACGCCCAATGTGCGGATTAATGGGCACCGACAGGGGGTCGGTAGTAGTTAGAATAATAATAGTTTAAACATGGCTCTCACGAGCCGCTGAGCTGATGAGCTCGGGAGCCTGAGACTTCATGCTGTGAGTGGAACTGGTCCTGAGAGATGAGGCAGCAGGCCTGCAACCTAAGAACTTTGCTTATTTTCCCTACTGACGATTGAGGAATCATGAAACACGTGTCTAGGGATACGAATTGGAAACTGATAATATAGCACTGGCTATTAACACTTTGAACTGAGTATTTATGGATACGAATTGGAAACTGATAATATAGCACTGGCTATTAACACTTTGAACTGAGTATTGAGCGAAAAATCATGAACTACGTGAACCATCATGCAAGAGGTGATTGTGCTGGGGCGTGTCTGGTGCGCTCCCACCCCTATAATAGAATAATTTGTTCCTGCACAGACACGACAGTTTATATAACTGTGGCAAAATTCTGGGGTTGGGCGTGGACTATCAGAAGTAGAGGGCTAAAAGATTAATATTTATTCATGGTGCCGATCTAAAAACCCTTATCTAATGTACTATAATTTGATTTTAAATGTGTAATGGATTTTGATTTTAAATGTAAATATGTATAATTTTATCTAAACTTGTATTTATATGTACAGTTGCTTTTATGACGATCGTCGAATAAAGCTTGTTTGATTTGACTTGCAAGACTTCCTCCCATCCCTTTTTGTCTGTTTAATGTATCCAAGAAGGAAGGGTATGCCCAGGCATGGATCCATGTTTAGTATGCCACTGGAATCAAGCTATATAATCAAATGATGAGACATAGTTGAGGTGAACTGGTCTTCGATTGCTTGGGTTCCAGTTCAGACAAGACATGGCCTGGCAGCTTTGGTTGGAACGTTCCTACAGGACCAATGTCAAGACTGATTTGTATATGACAGGGTCCAATATGAAATGGCATGGTGAGCAAATAGATGATGAGTTGGAGTGCTACCCCGAATGATGCCAGTGTTTAAACAAATTGCAAGCATTTCTCTCATCACATTTGTGTGCGTTCAGTTCTTTGTTGACATGGCCTCTCCGTAACTGTGTTCTACTCTCTCCAAGTTCCCAAATGCATCCTTTGTTCTGCTCCCCAGATTTTTCTTGAAGCTGCTGGCCTAATGCCCAGCAGTCTCACCTTTTCTCTTTCACCAAGTACGGCTGGAAACCTTAGAAATGACTACTGCTTGGTGTATATTCTGCACCTTCACTTTATTCAAGTCAAGTCAAGTCAAATAATTTATATAGCGCACTACATACCCAGAGGGTCTCAAGGCGCTTGAGGAAGGGTGGGGAAATATTTGTCGAAAATCCAGGTTTTAAGCTGCTTTCTGAAGGCTGGGTGGTTTTGAGTGAGGCGGAGGTGAATGGGAAGGGAGTTCCATGTTTTAGCCGCTAGTCTGGTTTCTTTAAAAACACCATCTCTTGCTTTGATTCCTCTGCTTTAATTTGTGTTTTTCTTGCTTTTGCGTCTACTATTTCTTTTAAGGCTACACAATTTGTATTGCACCATACGTAGTGTCAGAAGTGAACCCCTATTAGAGGGCCATGGGAAATGCAGTGATTACTGGGCCCAACCTTGGTGGATGAGGCCATTTACTTCTGACCTACTTTGAATCCCACTCAATTTAGCCAGGAACTGCTTCTGCACTTGTCTCTCAATAGTAGCTGTGGATAAACAGTCAAGGCAACCTCCAGGGTTTTAGATACAGGTCAGTAAGCACGACTCATAACTCAAAGTGCAAACAGTATGAATAATAAATCAATGTACAGCCAAATACTTGCTTTATAAGAAAAAGTAGTATTTTATTTCTATATATAAATTTGGAAAGAGAGGCAACATTCAAATGCAATAACACAATACCCCTTGAGGTCATAGCTCTATTAGTTTTCAGGCCAATTTCTGTCCCTCTCTCCTTTGTGTAACATGTTCAGTTTTATTCCCCATTCACTGGTGGCAGCATCAGGGAGCGCAAACTATTTATCTGTACTCAAGATTTCCCTTTCACTCTTCAGAAGAATTGTAGTCAAAAGTGTCTATGGTCCTGCGGCCCCTTCAGAAGATATTCTTCGATGGCCTCAAAAGGCCCTAGTTCAAGTCTGACACACTCCTGCATAGAGGCTTGCAGCGGTACAGCAGGTGCCCTCAGTGTGGAGTTTATCAACAAAGGTCCACCTCACGTAGAGTTGGTATGTATCCTGATGTTCATGGAATACACACTGTGTGTTAAAATACCCCTCACACACCAAAAGGGCCCTTGGTGTCATGCTTCATCATTGGGGTCTTCCCGCCCCACTGCGGGACGGGAAAGTGCTGCGACAAGCGACTACGCTGGAGCACCTTTTTATGTGGGTGCTATGTGAGTGAATAGGAGTGAGTGTCAGTAGGGTCAGTGGTGAAATATAAAAAAGTGGTCTAAAGAAAAAATCCACTTTTGGCCCAACAGACTCCACAATACCAGTTGAACTTCCTGGCATTTGAGAAAGCAGTCATGGAGGATCTAGAAAACCTACCTACAGATATGAACGATACCTACCAAAACATTACCAGATTGGAGAGAGCCGCACTTCAAGAACTTTCCAATAATCAGGATATCGTAATCAAACCAGCCAATAAGGGCGGAGCTACGGTCATACAGACCTATGCGAATTACGATAGAGAATGTAGGAAACTGTTGGAAGACAGACGCATCTACCAGGTACTCAGAGAAGACCCCACAGAAGAGGTCAGGATCTGCATTCTCATAATGATTAAGGAAGCCAGAGCACATGACTGGATAACCAAAAAAGAGAGTGACTTCTTAATTCAGGATAACCCTAAAACACCTTATTTCTACACTATACCAAAGATTCATAAAGATGCCCCCTATCCACCAGGTCGCCCTATAGTGTCGGGGATTGAGTTAATCCTTGAGCCTTTGTCAAAATTCGCAGACGCATTCCTTAGACCTATAGTGCAAGCGACCAACACCTACTTGAGGGACACTAAAGCTGTCCTACAACTGGTTAAGGAAGCACTTTTCGATCCTGAACAAGATCTCCTTTTGGGTTTAGATGTGGAGAGCCTCTACACTAGCCTCCCTCACCAAGAAACTTTGGAAATAATAGAGGAAGTTCTTTTTTCCACACTTTGGAAATACCACACACCGAGACAGGTGGTACTTGAATGTATCTGTTTATCCCTGAAGAAAAAAAAATTCACGGCACGAGTATGGGTAGCACTTGTGCCCCCAGTCTAGCCGGTCTGTACGTGCACCACCTGGAATCAACAAAAATCCTCAATGACCAAAATCCCTACAGGAACCATGTACTGACATGGAAAAGGTACATTGATGATGTGCTAGTCATTTGGAGGGGAGACCCAGACTCAGTCAACCATTTCATGACCTGGCTTAATCAACAAGATCGGTTTCTTAAATTCACCCATATAGTTTCCAAGGAGAACCTTGTGTTCCTCGAGGTTAGAAACATGCACCCACTTCAAACCCACTGCTAAGAATAGCTTGTTACTTAATAGCAGCTTTCATCCGCGACACTTATGCGACAATCTACCCTATGGGCAATTTCTTCGGTTGCGGCGCAACTGCAGTAACATAAAAGATTTTAAAACCCAAGCAGCTGACCTGGAGTACAAACTATTGAACAGGGACTACCCGAAAACTATCGTAAACAAAGGAAAAAAGAGAGCCTGTAATAACAGAGAGGGCCTTTTAGAACCAACTCAGATAAGAGAACCAGATCCACGCCCCATCTGCTTAACAACATACAATACCAACTCGAATCTTATCACAAAGATTGTGAACAAACACTGGAAAATACTCAACTGCGGTAAACTTAATTTTCCAAAACCCGTGTTTTCACATAGAAGGGGTAAAAATGTAAAAGATCTGTTGGTCCACACGAGACCAAAGAACATTGGCAACAATGACCCTCCAAAACTAACAGCAGTCAGTGGGCATTATTCTTGCGCCACATGGGCGTCCTGTCAATACACGCATAAAAGTCGCAGTATCACCTTCTCCAATCAATCAACATGGGAGCAACGTTCTTCCACTAACTGTATTAGCCGCAATGTGGTCTATCTGATCACTTGCCCCTGCAGAAAAGAATATGTGGGCATGACCACTAGGCCAGTGAAAGTTTGTATGGGTGAGCACCGCAGCAACGTGAGTTGCAAAAAAACAACGACCAAAATGGCGACACACTATGTAACAATGGGACACAGCGTCCATGATTTGAAATGGACAGCCATAGAGGCTTTCAAGAATGACAAGGACCTTTTATCAAAGGAGCAACGTTGGGTGTTCGGCCTAGGTACCCACCAGACAGGCCTAAATGAAGAAATACACTGGTCCAAACTCAAGATTTGAATGACGTAAATCCCTCCCCTACTGGAATGTGCACTGTATGTCAGACTTTTGATGCCCCTAGTAATGGCCCAGACTTATTTGCCATACACACTGAATTTCTGTAATTCATGTCCCACATTTCTGATGGAAATGCTCTACAATTTCTCCCCCCAAAAAACAGTTATAATGTGCAAATATATGCCATATGCCCCCAATGACCCCGCTCTTAGTTGGACATCAATTTGCGTCTCTCAAAAAAAACTTCGAGAACTAGTGTTACGGCGCGTGCATGCGCGTAGTAAAACACTGCTCCGCGCATGCGTACAGCAGTCAGCACTTCACCTCGTAGCCCGCACAAGCGCAGAAGCATCTCTGCACCGCGCATGCACACTCCAGCCAGTACTACGCCTCCCTACTAGCTAAAGGTTTTTTTCCGCAGTAATATCTGTCTGCCTTTTAACAATCTACCAAATTTGCGGTCATCGTCGGCTGTCTTTTCTGCGAACAGAAGGCAGTGACAATACAACTAATAATCAATAATATCCATTTAACAATGGCCGACGCAGCAACCATGAATTCATATCCCTTCTGGAGGGCACACATGTCCATAGTCTGTATCGTTAATCAATCAACCCATTACCCAATTAACACCACTATAAAAAACCTGCCCGATCCTGGCTTCTCACAAACATGGAAGCCACGGACGAAGGAGGAAGCACCGACGTGCTGGGGATTGAGTAAATACGGCATAGCGGATTGGGACACACAGCATTTAGCTCATTTGGCAACCTATTGCAGAAAACAACCATTTAGGTGGCTCAAAAACCTGGGAAAAGAATATATTTTCTTTCCCTTTCTTTTGCTTTTCCACCTTACAGATGGACCCCCCAATACCCTTTGTCCAGACTTGGCTCATGAGGCACTGACCCCTACCTTCCTAAGTATGTATCCATGACAGAATACATGCTGGTTTCCAAGCTAACGTACTGCATGTGTGTTCTAATATATGTGTGTTCTACTAGATGTTATACAGCACTTCAGGTCTCACCATTGAGAACTTCCGTATTCATCTGATATATGTAGTACCAATGTCTATATTTGTGTTTGTAGTCCTTCTTTTTCTTTCTCCCTTACAGGTGACTATTAGTGTAGCGCAATGGGATCCGCGCATTAATAACCACGTGCGCTTGTCTTCTTTTTTGAGGCTTATTACATCAGAATTACTGATAAAGCTAGGGACACGTGTAAATAAATTATATATACACATTGATAAAGAGAATATCATCACACTTCGTTGTACATACACCTTAAAAAAATGTTTTGTGGTAAAACATTAGTGAGTGACAGGGGGATCTGACCCTGGTCTTGACGAAGGGGCATAGCGCCCCGAAACATGTTGACCCGCATAGGAGAGTAAGCCCATTAACTTGCTGTATATCTCCGAATCACTTTTTTAACTATACCAGCCAGTGTCTATTAAATAGTTTTTTCTACCACTAGGCCAGGTATTTTTTAACACCACTTTTTTATATTTCACCACTGACCCTACTGACACTCACTCCTATTCACTCACATAGTACCCACATAAAAAGTTGCTCCAGCGTAGTTGTTTGTCGCAGCACCTTACTTACAGAAACCTGGATGAACGCATCATCAGCACCCAACATCGCCATTGCCATCCCCGACAACTACAAGATCATCCGGAAAGACCGCACCAACCAAACAGGAGGAGGCATTGCCATCGTCCATAAGAACACCATCAAAATCACGACCAGCTCCGACGAGAACCTTACATCCGCCGAACACCTCCACTTCCTGATCCACACCGACCCTAGAACCACACTTAGAGGCACCCTCATCTACAGACCACCAGGAACCTGCAAACAATTCAGCGAAGACATCACGGACTTCATCAGTCCACATGCCCTCGCCTCCGAGAACTACAGTCTACTGGGAGACCTCAACTTCCACCTGGAAAAGAAAAACGACAGCAACACCACCACCCTTCTGGACAACCTGGCCAATCTCGGTCTCAAACAACTTGTTGACACCCCCACCCATATAGCCGGACATACGCTTGACCCAATCTTCACCTCCAGCAAACACATCTCCTTCGATCACACCACAGCTCTTCATTGGACGGACCACTGTTGTGTTCACTTCAGCTACAGAACCACCTCGACCCACAACCCCCCACAACCTATCCCCCGAAGAAAATGGAACAAAATCACCACCGACCAACTCCTCACATCGCTCAACCAGAACCCACCCGCCCTCTCCTCAGACCCAAACCAAGCTGCCATCATCTTCAAACAATGGATCATTCACAGCGCTGACGATTTAGCCCCCTTGAAAAAACATTCACACCAAACAAGACAACAAAAAGGCCCCCTGGTTCAATGATGACCTTAAGAAATCCAAGAAGCTATGCCGTACTCTCGAGAAAACATGGAGAAAAAACCCAACAACCGACAACATGACCACCTTCAAATCTGCCACCCGCAAACACCACCAGCTGATTCGATCCACCAAGAAATTAGTATTCAAGAATCGACTCGATAACAACGACCATAACAGCAAGGAACTATTCAACATCGTCAAAGAATTCACCAACCCCACCACAGCCTCAAACGACATCACTCCCTCCCAAGACCTCTGCGACTCGTTATCCTCCTTCTTCTACAACAAAATTGCTGACATACATAACAGCTTCGAAAACAGTTCCAACGAACAACCCTCTACACCCCCCTCAGAACATAAACTGCCCTCCAACTACCTCAACGCCTGGAACCCAATCACCACTGAAGACACCATCCGCCTAATGAATTCCATCCACGCTGGCTCATGTCCCCACCACATCTACAACAAAGCAGACTCCATCATCGCACCCAATCTCTGTGATGTCATCAACTGCTCCTTCAACTCTGCTACCTTCCCAGAAAGTTGGAAACACGCCGAAGTCAGCACCCTCCTGAAGAAACCCACAGCAGACCCCTCTGAACTTAAAAACTACCGCCCCATATCCCTCCTCCCATTCCCGGCCAAAGTCATTGAGAAAGCCGTCAATAGCCAACTCGCCGCCTTCCTGGAATCCAACAACTCCCTCGATCCCTCACAATCTGGCTTTCGAGCCAAACACAGCACCGAAACTGCCCTCATCGCAGCAACAGACGACATCCGAACACTACTGGACAACGGAGAAACAGTGGCCCTCATTCTACTCTACCTCTCTGCCGCCTTCGACACTGTCTGTCACAGCACCCTCATACAACGCCTCAGCAACATCGGCATAAAAGGTAAATCCTTAGACTGGATCATCTGGTTCCTCGCCGGAAGAACCCAGAGAGTCCGCCTCCCCCCATTCAAATCAGAGGCCACCGAAGTCATCTGCGGTGTACCACAAGGATCATCACTTAGTCCCACCCTCTTCAACGTTTACGTGAGTCCACTCGCTTCCATCGCGCACCAACACAACCTCAACATCATCTCCTACGCGGAGAACACCCAGCTGATCCTTTCCCTCACCAATGACCCCAACACCGCCAAAACCAATCTCCACGAAGGCATGCAAGATGTAGCCATATGGATGAAAAACAGCCGCCTTAAACTTAACTCAGACAAAACGGAAGTGCTCATCCTAGGATCATCCCCCTCTGCCTGGGACGATTCATGGTGGCCTTCGGATCAGGGCTCTGCACCCATACCCACAGACCACGCATGCAACCTAGGCTTCATCCTAGACTCCTCCCTCTTGATGACCAGACAAGTCAACGCCGTCTCATCCTCCTGCTTCAACGTACTCCGTATGCTCAAAAAAATCTTCCATTGGATCCCCACCGAAACAAGAAAGACTGTCACCCACGCACTGGTTACGAGTCGGCTAGACTACGGAAACACCCTCTATGCCGGAATTTCAGCCAAACTACAGAAAAAACTCCAACGCATACAAAACACATCGGTGAGACTCATTTTGGACATCCCTCGCCAAGATCACATTACCGGCCACCTGAAAGACCTCCACTGGCTTCCCGTCAACAAGAGAATAACTTCCCGTCTCCTCACCCACATACACAAGACCCTCTACAAACTAGGACCCGAATGCCTCAACACTCGACTATCCTTCTACACACCCACTCGCCAACTAAGATCCTCCAATCAAGGCCTCGCCGCAGTCCCGCGTATCCAAAGATCCACCATGGGAGGTAGATCCTTCTCCTACTTGGCGGCCAAGACCTGGAACTCACTGCCCACTCACCTCCGCCTCACACAAAACCACATCTCTTTCAGAAAAGAACTTAAAACCTGGCTATTCGATAGATAATGATCCCCCTCCCCATGCGCCTTGAGACCCTCTGGGTGAGTAGTGCGCTATACAAATTCTTGAACTTGAACTTGAACTTGAACACTGCCCCGTCCCGCAGCGGGGCGGGAAGACCCCAATGATGAAGAATGACACCAAGGGCCCTTTTGGTGTGTGAGGGGTATTTTAACACACAGTGTGTATTCCATGAACATCAGGATACATACCAACTCTACGTGAGGTGGACCTTTGTTGATAAACTGTACTTTCAGGAGAGGAGGATGGGCCCACCCTGGTGCCGTTGACCACCACCTCTTCACTCCCCCCATTGATCACTTTTTGCCCTCATTGTGGAACATTCCAAGATCAGATCCTCTTCAGAGAAGTTGGGCTGCTCCTAGTACATATTATGAAAAATGGGGTGACCCAGTGGTCATGGAGCTGGGTTTAATGTGGTATGAAAGACAAGGGTCCTAGACCTATATGTTGAAAATTAAACAAATCACAACATAAAATAACTATTTGATACATTATTTCCTGAGCCCATATCCGGTTGGCTCACAGTAATAGATACATACAGTTTATCAAAGTGCAACATTCTTAACATTCCAAAGCAATTTACATTCGATTTTGAAATGCAAACTTAAATTCTTGTGTGGCACGTTACAGTCGGGGACTCGTGGTCCAGGGTAGATGTATATGGGCATTGACGTTTGGACCTGTCTTGGGGCTCAAGGGGTAATTGTGGGCCTTGGCCTGCGGGTCTTCGCCAGGAAGGTGTGGGGCAACCTGAGTGCAGATGTGTTGCCTGTGTCACACACCCGCAAGTCCTTGCTAGGTTTGGGGAATCCCCCTGTTTAGTTTTAGCAATAAGCGTCCTCATCCCTTGTTGAAGGGGTAAAGTGCTGGCTTTAGTTTCCAAGGCACTTAATGCTGGAACTGTAGATACAAGTTTATTTCAAGTATATTTTTATTGTATTTGATTTGATTCCCCACTGAGAACCACAAATAGTAAATATACAATATTCAATTTTAAACAGTTTTGTTTAAAAGTTTCATTCTTATACAAAGTTAAAAATGGTTTTAAAAATTTGTTAAAATTGTAACATACAAATTCGTTTGGCGGAGCTTTACATAAAATAATCAGTTCCTGTACTGAGTTGATTCTACATTTGTAATAAACTGGTTGTAAAAACCTTTTCCTTGCCTTTACCACTATCGCATTTGGGCAGGTAAACAATCTTTGCTCCAAGTCCTGTTCTCCACCATTACACGAATTACAAATAAGATTTTCTTTTAGGTACCACCTAAATGTAATGGTTTTAACAGGAAGTATTCTGAATCGGAGCTGAACAATCGATCTCCTGACGCCATGGTTTAGGTTCAAATTAATATACTGTTGAGGTTTCTTATACTCTGTAGATACAAATATCTACAGTCTGCGATCCGCCCAGGATACTGACAGCTCCTAGTACACACTGCAGCATCAGGCAGACACAGGTTCACTCTCTGGAGTACAGTGGATACTCTCCATAGCAATTGGAGTAGCTTCAAGATCTCAGCAATGTAATAAGTTAAGTTCCTCCCAGCGGGGTGATGTAGGGGCATATCAGCAAGGGCCGGTGATAATTATCGCTTAGAGCTTTTAACGTGAGGATAATTATCGCCGGCCAACTCTGAATTTTATCACGGAGATAGCGTGCTAGCAGCAATGCTTATCTCCAAAGTGATAAAATTCAGAGTGCAAGCTGCCAACTGTGCGATTATCGCTGGAAATTCAGCGATAATCACACAACTGTTGGCTATAGCTTGCTGATAAGGCCTCATAAACTTGGCCATGATATCCACCTTACATAGAATATCATGGCTAAGTCTTTTTCAAAGCAGGCATAAGGAAAGTAGCGATAACAGAGGTTATCGCTACTTTTCTTGTCGCTATGCTGCTTTGCGTGAGGCTTGATAAGAGGAGAAATGTTGCTTAGCGACATTTCTCCTGTTATCCTGGGGAGGAACGCCTACTTTGCATCTCATTAGAGATGCAAATCTGGGCGTTAGGGGAAATGGTGGTAACGCAAGGTTTCACGTGATAGCTTGACCTTGCTGATAAGGCGATAAAATGATTGCCGCTTTTCGTCCGAAATCGGACGCTAAACCTGCGATATATTTTTATCGCCTCGTTGCTGATATGCGTAGTCATTTAACTCGCTCCTCAATGTCCTCCTGGTCCACTGGGTTCAGTCAGGGAAGATCCTTTGGTGTGGCCAGACCAGCTTAATCCTGGCGGCCTTTCTTGGATCACAGGGCTGTTACAGTACATTCTGGATGCAAAGTAAACTCTTTAGATGCAATTGCCCCCACCACAGCAGCCTCTCTTGGCATATGGGGTTGTCACTCATGCGTTCATGAGCCCTGGCATGCTGGTCACAAAACTACTTTACTGGTGGTCCCCCCGCTTACGGCATCACAGCAACGAGGCAGTGTGGGCTTGGCACCCTCTGCACAATGCTCATTTCTTGACTAAGTCCCCCTGGCATACTGGGGTCACTGAAAATAGTTTTTCACATGGGCCATGGACCAATCAGTACACTGCCGAATCATCATTCCTTGCAGAGGGATTTCTCACAATAGGGCTTCCCACTGGACATTGCTCCCTCCAGAGCTCCCCTCTTCCTCACAGGGCACAATGTTCTTAGTGAGCAGGCAGGCGCTAGAGCACCAGGCTCCAAGGCAGGTAGTCTTGTTTTCCCTGGGTGATTTCACCTCACCCAACTAAGAGACTAACAGATCTTGCCCCCAAGTCCTGGTAAGAGGCAGATGTCTTGCAGAGCCCCCCTTCTCACATAGCCCATCTGGGTGCTTGGCAGATCACCAATGTTTGTGGATTCAACATTTATGTCTGGCTCTTTGAAGTTTTATGTTGGGGTTCGGCTTCTTTTGAAGTGGGAACCTCTTCTTTTCATCTTTCTCCATGAAAGAGGTCGGTCACAGAAGGCATGACTCCAAAGCTGATTGTCCACATCAAACTTCATGTGTATTGACAAAGTTCACACCTGGATGTCAGCAACAATGATATGTACATCAAAAGGTGAAACCCAGACCCTAGCCATACTCTCTTTAATTCCCTTATCAGCCTCATATCCATACCTGAGATGTGTCCATACCATTTCCTTATGATCTATCACTGAATCTAAAAGCAAATGTATGAAGTTAAAAGGGTGCCTCTTACTTCTCCCTCCAGTGCGTCCACCCCTACAGCACACAGGAAAGCATCAATCCACAAATCTATCTTGGGAGATCACCCCCCTCCTCAAGTCTTAACCATGTAGGCCTGGGCTTCCTAAAATGGAACCGAATGTCCACTTACGATGCACTCTTGCAGGCATATTTACTCAGTGTACATTCACCACACACTTTGGGTCTGGCACTGTTACCTCTTTGCATTGTAGCTTACATGTACATTTGCATTCAATACACACTAAGGGCCCGAAGTAGATGCCCTAATACCGGTTGGAAACGGCCGAATTCAGCCGTTTCCGACCCATATTACGTTTTTCAGATCTAGGGCATGCAATTCAGTAAATACCGATTCGGTATTCCACATTGATTCCTATGGGCATCAAGGCCCATAGGAATCAATGGGGGATACCCATTCGGTATTTACAGAATCTGTAAATACCGAATCTTACCGATTGGGTATTTACCGATTCTGAATTACCTACATTTCCCCCCCTCTAATTTACCACTTCTTAAATACCGAATCGGTATGATTCTGTATTTAAGAAGTGGTAAATTAGAATTACCTACATCGGGCCCTAGATCTGTGTACACTGTGCAGCACTGAAACTTTTATATCTTTAACCAGGGCGTGGTATTTACTGACCCACACTGCCAGCACACACACATAATGTGTGGGTGCTGCACAACACTTAATCAATTATGGATTATACTTCACAAAAGCCCACATACAGCTAACACATGCTTTCCCTGCGCTCGCACCGCACAACACTACATCCCTCATGTAAATTATTACCCTCAAGCATAAATACACCCAGCACATATACTAAGCACAGATGCATTGCACAGTACTGCTCCATCTTTGTATTGCATAATTCCCAGGCCCACATACAACCAACGTAGAGTCACTACTCCTGTGCTGCGCAGCATTCCACATCTCACCTGATGAAGGCATAGGGTGAATTAAGCATTCAGCAGCAGAGCTATTAAAAAAGTGACTAAGCCTGTAGGCCGCACATCAGTGACACAGGGGAAGAAGGTACCGTTGAAGACTACTGATCAGTACATGTTATTCTGCCACCACAAAGATCATGCTGCTTAACTCCTAATGAAGGTGGTAGCATTTCACCACTATATGGTTAGCGCTTTGGGTGTCCCCCTGGTCCAAAATCACTGCAATCCATGGACAGGCTTATGTCAGGGACACACACATGATCGATGTTTACCAATGACTTAAAAATATGAATTAAGGATCAGTACAGTTGGGCACTCAGGGCATAAGTCCACATCTTTTACTATTCAGAGGACATTTCCTTCCCAGCACTTAGTCAAAGTGCTAGACAAATAAACAAAATAATAATGTACACTATTTCATAATCTTGTAATGAATGACATTCAGTTCCACTTTACAAGCCTGAAGGTGGGAGACTGTGCACCAAATGTAATGAGACATCTCTTCCTAATGCTTGGTCATCAATCACCACAGGCCTTGCTGCTGGCAGAATGTTTACCTTCCACATTGTACAGGACAGCATGTCTCCACTATTTTCAAATATGTGAAAGCAAGAACATAGCTTGATTAAAAAAATATATGTAGAATCCCAAATTTCCTGCCAACTCTCAGCAGCGATATGGAGATGCAAATATTTGTGTGTGAGGTGGAATTAAGAACAACAGCAAACTAAAGAAAATACAAAAATGTTTCATTCTATAAATGTAACCAATAGTTATAAAGAGTTTATCCAGAGTAAACGAATTCCTCACAAGTCCGTTTTTGTCCCACTCTTTTGTCAGGAGGAAATCCACATGCATGGCACAACATGGAAACCAGCATCAGAGAGATAGTGTCTCAATCTTTGAATATTTTTTTTCCTTTCATGTGGAAATTCCAATTGTTTCACAAAAGCAACTAAATATTTAAAAAGATTATGACTGGCACATTCCGGCTGATGCATTCTACTGGGTATATACATATATGCCCCTACTTTGTCTCTTTCTGCTCAGTCCTGACCTTTATTCTTTCCCTTGCTGCTCATTTCTGAACTCTACTTTTCCTCTTTCTGCTAATTCTGCCTATTATTCTGTCTCTTTCTGCTTTAGCCTGACCTCTATTTTGCCTCTTTCTGCTTTTTCTTCCTATTCATCTGCCTCTTTCTACAATGAGCCTGGCCTTTATTGTGCCTCCTTTTGCTCATTTCTGACCTTTATTTTGCCTCTTTTTTCTAATTTCTGTCCTTTATTCTGTCGCATTCCAATCTAGGACCCCGACCTTATGCCCCTATACGGCTATAATCCCTTTGTACCCCTATATTGGCATAACCGATCAAATGCTATATTCAGAAACTCGTCTCTGGCCTCACACGATCAGAGCCACATTTCAGAATCTCTTCCTCTGCAGCTTCCTCTGCAGCTCATTAGAGCAAATGACACAGCAGAAGCCACTATCTAAGATTCCTAGATTACACTCCGAGTTCTTCAACAAGATAAAAACTCAGCAACCTGGGAATGCCCCGCTTGCTATGTTTTGATTAGTAGTAGAACTCTAATGAGCACTGAGAGACGATCACTTCCTAGTGACATCTTTATTGACGTCTTATGTCCAAAAACATACGTCAAACAAGGCACCTTTCAGGTATAAATATTACCAATGTTGCCTTAAGCAAACACTGCCACGCTGATACTGATGCTATCGCTGCATCAACGACATCGGCGAACGATGGTGTGGTGAACATAGGAGCGGAACAGCTGTCCCCTGCAAAGCCCAGCAGATACAAGCTGCCCACGGACGCTGCCCCTCCTCCTCTTCCTCAACGCGCTGAGAGAGACGCTGTCTTTTCTCCTGCCGAGAAAATCCAGCTCCGGCGTTTCGAGCCTACTCTTGAGAGTGACTGGGATATCGAGTCCTGGAAGGAGATACCAGACCTCCAACATTCTATTCCAGAGGTATGGTGTTGACTAAACCCTTAGAGAGAATTCTTGAAGCTAACCTTGGCAAAACCAACTTAACTTAAAGCTACTTACTTACTCCCTCCCAAGTATTAGGCTTAGGTCAGGTACACAGGGGTAGGCGTAGTTAGACCATTGTATGGCTAAGAAACCATATCAATACTTTTACAGTATTATTTCCCAATACTCATTTTACTGTACGCACTTTTTATAATAACTAGTCTTGCAATTGTGGCAATTCATTTCTCTTGTATGAGAAGAAAGACTGTTCAATAAATAATACCTTTTTATTGAAAACGCCCGTCTCTCTATTCTCTGCATATTGGTGAAAGTAATCTGCACAAAAACTGACTGAGTAAAATAACTGTCTATTGTTTCTCACGACTCTAGAGATTGACTCTTATTCTAAGGAGCAAAGTTGTCATGTTTATGCCGTTGTTGGAAAACTGAATCCCTTCTTGTCTGTACCAGGGAAGCTGATCACTTCCTATTCAGTCAAGAAAGTTTCCAGTGGCCTCTGAGCTAGTTGGTAACAAACCCAATTAAGTTTAGCATAGTCAGTGGAGACCCGGAAGATCCGCACTTCTACGTCCATACTACTGTTTATGTTATTCCAATGCGCAAGGCCTATTGGGAAAATAGGAACTACACTACAATTCTGCCTATTTCTGGTTGTTTCTTACCTATATTTTGCCTCTTGCTGCTTGTTGCTGACCTTTATTTTATCCCTTTTGCTTGTTTATCACCATTGCTTAGCCTCTTTCTGCTCATTTCTCATCTTAATGTTGCTTCTTTCTGCTTGTTTCTCACCTTTATTTGTCTCTTGTTGCTTGTTTCAGACCTTTATTCTGTCTCTTTCAGCTCATTTCTGACCTATATTCCGCCTCTTTCTGTTCCCTTCTGATCTTTATTATACTTACTTTTGCTCATTTCTCACCTTTACTTTTCCTATTTCCACTCGTTGCTGACCTTTGTTTTTTCTCTCTCTGCTCATTTCTCACATTTATTTTGACACTTTCTGCTCCTTGCTGACCTTTATTTCGCCAGTGTTGCCGGGCATGTAAGGAGGTTAGTTGGGTGATTGGCACAGACAACATAAATAAATATATTGAATAAAATACACTAACCTTCCCATGCGAAACTACATTCTCCTCAATTGGTCTTCTTTGTTCAAGGCCGGCTCCAATGCGGGACCCAGCCAACTACCCAAACCAATCCTGGTCCTGCTCTCTTGCTGGTAGCCAACATGAGAAAAGCATGAGAAAAGCACCAGGATTGGAAGGTGCTTCCTCTCTCAGCAATCTTAGGAGCACTGGAGGGCGGAGCTTTCTTTAACCTAGATGACTAAGACAGCTAGGTTAGAGAAGTTTAAATGTGCATGTTTGGCTGGCCATTACAAGACTGCCGGCCAAAGAGACATGCATTTTAAACTTAAACTCACAGCTCCCTGCTGCCACTCAGCAGCAATGGCCCAGCCCTGTCCTGATACACAATGCAGGAGGGGATGGTTGCTGAAAAACAAAATGGTAAACTTTATTAACATTTTATTTTCCAGCTCTGGCCTGCGGCTCTTCTTTGTGGGTTGTCGATCCTCCACTCAAATGGAGGAGCCACTCCTGTATGTTCTCTCTTTCTGCTAATTTCTGACCAATCTTTTCCTCTTTCTTCTCCCTTGTGACTTGTATTCTGTCTCTTTTTGCTCATTTCTGACCTTTATATGTCTCTTTCATCTCCTTTCTACTTGTTTTGGACCTTTATTCTGCCTCTTTCGGCTAATTTTTAACGTTTTTTCTGCCTCTTTCTGCTTGATTTTTGCCTTTATTTTGCCTCTTGCTGATGGTGTCTGTCCTCTATTTTGACTCTTGCTGCTTGTTTCTCACCTTTATTATTCCTCTTGCTGCTCGTTTCTGACCATTATTTTACCTTTTCACTCGTTGCTCCATGTTCAATTGTTCAATCAATCAATGGCTTGTAAAGTGCGACTACTCACCCGTAAGGGTTTCAAGGCACTGGGGGTGAGAGGCTTCTGGTCCGTTGAAGGTGCTGTGGTTCAGTCAAAGAGCCAGGCCTTGAAGTCCTTCCTGAATTGAGGCAGTGACAGTAATTGCCAGGGGTCGAGAAGCACAGTTTTAAGGTCTTTGCTGTGAGGAAGGAGAAGAATTTTCCTTTGGCTGTGGTCTTGCAGCTATGTGGGACAGTGGCCAGGGCCAGTTGGATGGAGCGGAGGTCTCTGGTGGGTACGTGGTATGTGAGAAGCAGGTCGCACGTCTTATATAGCTTTATAGGCATGTGTGAGGAGCTTGATTAGGAGTGTTACATTGAAACCGGTCCCAGGATGCTTGTTTCCGGTTCAGGGAAGACCTGACTTGGCAGTTAGGGCTGGACTGCTCCCATGAGGCACAGGGTCAAGACTGATTTGCATATAGCTGGGTCTGAACTGAGGTGGCGAAGTGAGCCAAAGAACGATGATGGACTCAATGCAGATCTGTCCCTGGGGGTGAGTGTCTGAAAATTTCAGCAGTCCATCGGTCATCACCATGTGTTTGTTATGTCGTGATTATTTTGTTGACTGGGAGTCAGTGGAGCTCTCTTAGGTAGCTGTTGATGTGGCTGCTACAGGGGATGTTTAGGATGAGTCTGGTGGAGGTGTTCTGAATGTTATGCAGTTTCTTGAGGAGTTTCCGGGTAATGCTGGCAAAGAGTGCATTGCAGTAGTCAATTCTGCTGCTGCTGAGTACGTAAGTGACAGTCTTTCTGGATGCGGTAGGGATCCCTTGAAAATCGTTCAGAGCAGGCATAGCTGTTTAAGCAGGATGATGGCGAGTGAGGAGTCCGGGATGATGCTAAGGGGTACACGTGTGGTCTGTTGGTGTGGAGGGGTTCTAAGTGCTGCCAGCCACCAGGAGTCGTCCAAGGCAGAGCGGCTGGGGCCCACGATGAGAACTTTCTTCTTCTCTGACTTCAGCTTGAGGCAGCTGTTCTTCATCCAGGTGGCCACAAACTTCATCCCATCATGAAAGTTGTTCTTGGAAACTGTTCATTGGTGAGGGAGAGAATCAGCTGGGTGATTGGCGTAGGAGATAATGTTGAGTCCATGCTTCTCAGTGATGGCTGCGAGCAGGGCCATGTCGATGTTGAAAAGAATGGGGCTCAGGGAGGAGCCCTCAGGCACTCCACAGCCGTTCTCTGTGGGGTCCCTGTGGAAGTAGTCTGACTCTCTGTGTGCGGCCAGTGAGAAAGGAGCAGATCTATTCTTGGGCACTGTCGCAAATGCCAGGATCATGAAGTCTTGTGCATAGGGTGCGGTGAGAGACAATATTGAGGGCTGCAGGTTTGCCTCATTCAAGGAGGGCACAGATGTCATCTGTGCCAGCAAAGAGGGCGGATTTGTGCTGTGCCAAAGGTGATTGGGAGAGGTCCAGGATGTGATTCCCTTCAATGAATTAGAAAGATTGGCACCAATGGATTTCTTAATGACCTTGGCTGGGAAGTGGAGAAGAGAGATGGGTCTGGGAAGGTGATGGAGTTGATATGGCAGTTGATGATGTGGCAGAGTTCGGGGACGATGGTGGTACCTGCCCTGTTGAATATGTGATGAGGGCAAGTGTTTCGGGGGTGCTCCGGAGTGAATGCGCTTCCTGATCATGAGGGTGTCATCCACTGTGAGGGGGTCCATCTGACTAGGGTACTGTTGGGGCCTGGCTTCATAGGGTGCAGAGGTTGCCGGTGGGATGGGAGGGTCTTGAGTATTGAAGCTGTCAAAGCTGTTGTATATCTCCTTTATCTTGAGGTGGAAGTGCCCACAATTTTGCTGAGGTCTTGGGAGGGGGATGTCTACTGTCTCCACGCTGGGTTTGACAAATTTGCTGACCACAGCAACAAGTTATATTCTATTGAGTGCGTTGTCATTGATCCATTCTTGTAGGGCCTCTGTATCCTCTTTGTTCAGATGAGGTGGTGGTGTGCAGTGATAGCGGTCTTGAAGGTTGAGTGGTCTTCTGAGGTCTTGCTGCTCCTCCATCTCTTCTTGAGCCATCTACAGATGCATCTGGACTCATGAAGAGCAAGAGATAACCACTTGGCTTTTTTGGAGTGTCGTTTTCTTGAGGTTTTCTTCAGGACAGCCAAAATGTTAGCACAGTAGGAGATCCATCGGTGGCGGTTGCATGCTGCGGTGTTGGCGTCTGTCGATCTGGGTGGAAAGATTTTGCTTATAGAGGTGAAGAGCTGTTCATTTGTAACCTTGTTCAAACTTCTGAGAGGGTAGCAGTGGGCATGGTGGTGTACAGTGGGTTTGGTGAAGTAAAATTGAACACAGTGGTGGTCGGTCCACTGGTGCTCCTTGGTGTGGCTGAAAGTGATGTTGTCGCTGGCGAAGAAGATGGGGTTTAGCATGTGTCCTTAGTGGGATCGGGAGGTCATCCTACTTAGTGACATGGGGAGGTGACCGATGGAATTGCTGAAGGGTGGGGGTGGTACTGGGTTTTGGAGATAAGGGTGGGCAATAGGCAGGAGGCTGTAGCTGACAGAAGTTTCAGAAGGCTGGATACCTATTTGGTTTGGAGGAGAACATAGAAAAAGCTGGTGCAAAATCAGGCTGATCGGCGATGCACCTTCAGCAGATAGAAAAGCAGGTTGGTCCTGATCTTCTCCCGGTTCTTAGAGTGATTTTTAGCTCAAACATTTTTAGGTACCAAATTTTAGAAATGTTACTACCATGGCACCTCTAGCACCACCATAAATTTTCCAGGACTGTGGGGGCAGCACTTGAGATTAGGACTCACTCAGGCTGGGTCCAGGTGCTGGTTCAAGTTGTGGAAGTCTGTTATGTCACTTGTTGCTCTGAACAGGAACCAGTCATCAAGCCCTTGAAGCTACTACGGTAGTTTTGGTTTCAGATGACAAAGCTTGGCTCAAACAGCAGGGCTGGCCTCTCAAAGTTCAAGACAGGCTCCAGGTAGCAAAACAGTCCTTCTAGGTGCTGCAAAGTAGTCCTGTGGAGTACATAGTGTGCTACAGCAGTAGGCAGTCCTCTCAGAGTCCTTCCACATGTCCAAAAAGTAAACTGAAGAGGTCTGACAGGCCTATTTGTAGACCTTTTGTCTTCTTTGAAGAAAGAGAATTTCTTTTACTAGTTTGAAGGGAGTGGAATTTCCTAACTTCCCTGCTCGAGGTCCAAGCTGCTTGCAGGTACAATGGAGTGGTGCAAGCCCTGTGTGTGAAGGCAGAGCACAGCCTATTTAGTTGCAAGTGGAGATGCACCTAGTTCCCCCTCATCCTGTAATGTAATGTAATGTATTGGCATTTATATAGCGCACTACTTACCCGTAGGGTCCCAAGGCGCTTCGACCGCTGCGAAACCCTTCCTGGCTTCCCTGAGAGATGGTCCCTTAATGGGTATCTCCAGGGTGAGACCAGGCATCCCCGGCGGTCTGGTGGGGCCGTTAGTGAAGATGAGGCAAGCTAATGCCCAGAGTTGCCGAGTGTGATCGCTGATCAGAGTGGGCACCGAGGCGAGAGAATTATCGAGTCCGCTGACCCTGGTCCAGAAACCTGCCGCGCCGGGAATCGAACCCTGGTGCCGGGCCGTCCTCTGCTCTCGGGTCTGCCGCCTCTAACCAGTGAGCCACACTACTTCACCTGCCACCAGTTATCCCATTCAGTCTCACCTAATACCTCTATTGTGTAATTCACAAAGTCTAACTGCCTGCTATACCTAGTTCTGATACCAAGGCCAGGCTACATGCCCAACTGGCTAAGGGCAGGAAAATACTTTTTAACTTTCTAAAAGTGACATTTACATTTTTTTTTCATTTAAAATCTAACTTTCCATTAAAGAGGGTTTTTTAATAAAATTTCATAGATACCAAACATGAACATGAACAGCTTAACTGTTTGCACTTATTAAATGCAATGAGGCAGCCAAATGGTATCCTTTTGCACAGTAGCGAAAAAAGAATGTAATAGTGAAAAACAAATGTAGAAGTTTTTCACTACCAAGACATGTACAACCTAAAAGTACATGTTCAACCTTTTAATTACAGTATAGCCAACCCTATGGGCTTCCAATGGCCTACCTTAGAGATGACATCAAATAACATGTTGAATTGGCAGTTTAAAACAGTATTTAGTCTTTAATGGAAGGCCTGTTTTAAGGGCTACTGAAGTGGGTGGCACACTTCTCATGCAAAAGAATAGATGAATAGATGATTGAAAGAATGCAGAAGTAATCAAACATCATCCCCAGTCACAGATCTGGGTTAAATCCATTGTTTTTTTCCATGACTCGTCATTCCGGTCTAGACCCAGCCATATGCAAATCAATCTTGATTCTGTTACCCATGGGTACAGTCCAGCCCAGACTGCCAGGCAGGACATCCATGGAACAGAGCAAACATCAGGGAGCTGGTTTCAGGGTAGCACCCCTCATCAGCCAGGCTAGCCTGAATCTGATGGTTTGGCGAGCACAGGACCCATGTTTGGGCATACCCTTCCCAATTAAGGTGACAAATGCAAAAAGAATAGATAATGGATAGAATGCATAATTAATCGAACATTCACCCCCAGTCACAGATCAGGGTTAAATCCATCATTTTTTTGCATGCCAGGCCATTTAAGTTTAGACCCATCCATATGCAAATTAATCTTAACCCTGTTCCCCATGGGAACAGCCAAGCCCAAACTGCAGACCAGGTCCACCCTGGACCAGAAACAAGTATCCTGGGTCCTGTTTAGGGGTAGCACGTCTCTTCATCCAGGCTTGCCTGAATCAGGTGGCTTAGCGAGCTGGACATACCCTTCCCACATAGGGCAACAAATGCAAAAAGAACAGATGATGAACGGAATGCAGAATTAATAAAACAATAACCTCCAGTCACAGATATGGGTCCCTTGCTCACTCTGACACTGGATTCAAGCTAGCCTGGCTGATGAGGGGGCAATAACCTGACACTGGTCCTATGATGCTTGTTTCCGGTCCAGGGAGGACTTAGCTTGGCAGTTCGGGCTGGACTGTTCCCATGAGGCACAGGGGCAAGACTGAGTTATATATGGCTGTGTCAAAATTGGGGTGGCATGGTGAGCAAAAGAATGATGGATTTAATTGACTGCAGTGAATTCTTGATTTATTCAACATTCCATCTATAGTTTGTTTGTTTAGCAGGCCCACTAGTAGCACTTCATTTGCAGGCCCTTTCCCATACAGGACCTCACTCTACAAGGGACATATAAGTAAATTAAATATGCAAATTAACTGTAAACCAATTTTACCATGTTTAAGTGAGTGGGCGCAAGCACTTTTGAACTGGTTAGCTGGTTTAAAATGCACTGGGCCCTAAGGCCAACAAAATAAAATTTGAGCAAATATGGAGGGAAAGAAGGCAAAATGTTTGGGGTAGACCGTGTAGAAAGAGCCAGCAGCAGAAAGTATCCAACATCCCCAATATCTGCCCCGAGACTGTTAACCAAGCAGGCTGAGGGCATGCTAACAATAACCCATATTAGTGACCATAAAAAGAAAAGAATACAAGCAGCAGAAGTGTAAAAACATGAGATAGCTACCAATGAGGTTTTATTTGCAAAATAAATATCATACACAATTAAGTATTATACAGTGTTGTGTCCTTAGACTTAAAAAGTCTTCCTACGAGTAAAATACATTCAATTTATTTAGAGGTGAAATGCATTCATCAAAGGATTTACGTGCCAAGATCTTATGCACCAAAATGTATTCGGTGCTGATCCCTCTGCAAATTAAAGAGGAATTGCTGCAGCTGTGTTCCATTTTTTGTTGCTGTTCAATTCTTTTTTTGTCCAAGTCAAGGACTGAAAAGCAGAAATCAGAAACACAATTCTATTTTTTGTGTTCTTCTATTGCTATTGTAGGGGCTTGTGATTGACCGGCTGAAAGCTGCTTTTCATTGTGCATTTGGCAATTAAACCTAGCTGGCAGCATAGTTCAGCGTTCCAAACAGTCCCTGCTGAACCCCTCTGCTAGAGGTGAGTCTGAATCTCAGGAGTCCTTCTCAGTCTTCCATCCTCCTGAGCTGAGTAAGTTAAATAGCATAAAATTGGTAATATTTTGAATATAGAAAGCTGGACTATATTTAGGAAGTAAAATAGAAAAGCTATTACCAATAATTATAATGATAATTATTAATGTCATTATTGGTATTGTTGTTATTAATTTTAATGTTGGTATTATTATCATTCTTGATATTGCTATTTTTATTATTATAATTACAATAATTATAATTATCATTGTTTCACACTTCGCAAGAGTGATGTACGCTGAACAAAAGTATGTACATTAATTTAGTTATTTTTACGCTTGCTATGAAGCCATGCAGTTAATTGTACATTGGCAGAGAAAGCCCTCTGTGTTTTTTAAAATTATGCGCTGAAGGACAGGCTTGATTCATTGCCATGTACTTAATGGTGATGCACCATCTGGATAGAGATCTCTTATTGACATTGTGCATTAAATAAATTACTTCATGATTAGGTGTGTGGACTGTTATGTGTTGGAACACTATGTTAGCAATAAAAAAGTATATTGATTTAGATTTTGTTACATTCGCACTCTCTTGAATGCTGGTCTGGCATTCTTCTAGGCTTTTAATCACATGATTTAGGCCTGTGGGGAATAGACCAGTCCATGACGCTCCGGAAATTGTAGACGCACAATCATCTCACAACAAACCAAACAGTGGACTATGTGTTGTTTTTCCCATTTCTTTCAGTGGAATACGGACTGGCTGTCCTTATCAGAAAGGGTTTGGCTCACAAAAGGTGACACATTCATTGAATAACAGGAAATTATTCACTTTCTAATCAGGATTTCTCTCAGAGGATGACTACAATCATAGTTTCTTTGCAGTACTCAAATTCATAACATTTGCACATGGAGATTGTGCACGAAGCGTACATTTGTACGTACCAAAACTGTCCTGTTGTGTTCTGCTTGTTTATTTTGATTTTCTATGCTGTTTTGGTGTCATTTACTTTGGAATACAAAATTCTCTAATTTTGATCTGATGACGAGGCATCAGGATGATTTTTTAGTGCTGTCTTTTCTCCATGTCTGCAGCTGTTAGTGCATCATCTACTTTGTCAAAAGATTTACATATTTCATCTCTTGCTTGAATCATCAACCACAAAGAACCCCTCCTTCTTGCACTTTAATTCGAGACCGTTTCAGAATTCCCACTTTAAACACCAAAGGGCTACCAATCATCTATCTGATGCTGACATTCCTTCCCTCTTGCTTTCATACAACACCACACAAATAGATTATTCCCCTTGCTGGTTAATATCCATAATATTCCCTAATTTACTGCAGGTTCTATAGGTTTTACCAGGAGACAGTAGTAACCAAATCACATATCAAATCAATGCTCCTCATCTGTAGATCAGTGGTAAAATGAGCATCTCACATCGCTGATCTCATACTCACACAAGACCTTGACCTCTTAATCGTAACACAAATGTGGCTCAATTGCACCTCCTCAACCATTCTGTACATTCTTTTACCTCACAATTATGAAATCATCAAATTGGATAGACTCTAAAGAGCTGGAGGTGGTATAGCATGCATCTATTACACAATGCGTATCTTAAAACAATCATAAACTATTCCAATGCCCCCCTGTGAATACCTATTGATTCATTTACAGAACAATGACAAGTTGTTATGCAAATTTTACATAACATACCACCTCCTTGAAATAACCTACCTTTAATTGAACAATTAATAGAGATAATCTCCTTTAACATGTAACTACCCCCAACCAGATCTTTCCTGGGAATTTCAACACTCACTGAAATGGTTCTAATGACCCATTTATGGAACACCTTCAAGTTCATCCCTGCTGACCTTAGCCAGTCTTGTAATGGCCCAACACATGATCGAGGCTCTATCCTTGATCTAATCACCGCCATCAAAAATATAATGCAATTAGAATTCATATTACCATGTGACTGGTCAGATCACTACCAACATCTCCTTCTCCATATTAGTTAATATATTGATTGGACAAGGCCAACCTTGTAAAACAAAACAATGGTCTAGAAACCTTAAAAAAAATCATAGGTCATCTAAATTCCATGAGCAACAATCTCTTTCCTCCTACGTGAAAAATGACCAATGTGAATGACCTCATTGATTATCCATACTATTTCCAACATATTTGATACAATTGCTCCGAAGCCGCTCAAAAGAATACCCAATAGATAGTGTGAACCCTGGTTCAGAGGTTACCTTAACGAGGTAAAGTGGAAATTAAGGCTTGTTAACAGAGCTTAGAGAAGATCTCCTTCCACAATACACCTTCAGCACCTGAAGTCAATGAGAAGTTACCTTAAGAAGCTCATACGTAATTCCAAAATGAAACTACTTTAGAACGCAACTGGACAATTCCAAAAATAGACCCAAGAAGCTTTTTGAAATCATCCAACAGCAGGAAAGCAACATATCTAACCACCACCCCCAGGATAATGTGACACTCGCAAGTGATGAAGATTTCTATATTCATTTCATTGAAAAAAGATGGTAGATTTAATCATATCTACAATTCTCTTCTCAACAACCATTTTGAGAGGCCCAATCTAGTATCCTTCCCTAAGTCTCAAAATATGTTATCCCCTCTCTCTTATCTTAGCAAAAAAAATAATGCAGTATGGACAAACTTCAGAATTCCTGATCAATATGAGATACTTACAACATTGATATCAATTAATCCCTCAAAAGACTTCAATGATATTCTACCTTCTCAACTCATCAAAGAGCTTGGATCCTCCATACCCCCCCCCCTTTAGTCTAAGATTGCAATTGCATCTCTCCACCAGGGCACATTTCCTGATTGCGTAAAGGTTGGGCAGGTTAACCATATCTCAAATAGTCAAAAGTTGACTTGTCTGACCTCAACAATTTCGGGACTATTACTAACACTCAGACACTAGCAAAACTTCTTGAGAAAAACATACACTTACAACTCTGCAACTAAATTAAACAGATTCAGATCCTTGAACACTGCCAATCTGGTTTCAGAATAGATCGTAGCACTGAAATCGCTATAACACACATGTAAATGATGACATGAGACTACTTGATCTGAACAAACTCTGCCTACTTATACTCCTTGATATGTCCTCTGTGTTAGACACAATCAAATATGCCAATATGAAAGATCTTTTGAAGAAAAGGATGGGTTTATCAGGTCCCATCTTAAGCTGGCTTTCCTCTTTCCTTGATAATAGATCTGAATCATTCAATCAAACCCTGTCAATCAAACCCTGTTCCACATTACTATGGTATTGATTGGAGTACCTCAATAATCTAGACTCTCACCTACGCTATACACCCAGTTTACATATCCACTTACCATAATGCTTACATACTCAAACATACATTACCCCATTCATGGGCTGGCATACAATTATACTTGAAGGTTGCCTCACCTGAATATATTAAAACTCTAAACTGCCCCCTAATGAAAGCCCATCACTGGTTAACCAGCGATCGCCTTTTGCTTAACACAATCAAGACAGACTTTCTCCTGATCACATACCATAACCTCTCTACTCCCATTGATGAGTGGCTCAAACAGCTTGCAGCTCTCAACTTCACCCCACATATTGTTGCTTCTACTAGATCATTAGGCATTACTCTGGACAAATATCTATCTATGCAAGATCTCATCAGTGGAGCTAAAAGAGGAACCAACTATCGTTTGAATACTATGAGGAAAATAAAATCCTTCCCACCCCCAGAGGACCTTCAGTTAGCAGTCCAATCCCCAGTCATCTCCCACCTAAACTAATAGAATAGTACTATTTCAGGTCTATCTAAAGACAAACTGGCTCCGTCAAGGGCTACTCTAAACTCAGCGGCTATGCTTGCAAAGATGAGGTTTTCCAAGGGAAAATAATCCAAAAGGAGCAGTAGATGAGAAAAGTGGATTTATTGTAAGTACGTAGACAGAACACCACAGGAGTGCGTCCTTCCTCTCCGGAGCATGACCAGCAACTGACAAGAAAAAACTGTCCATGCCAGAGAGTTAGATCGCCCTCACGAGAATGCATATTTAAATAACAATAACATAACATTAGACTTCATGCGCACCTAACTGGACGTGTGCGCATGAAGTCGGAATTGAAAGAAAACATACGCGCATGCAAATGCGCGTGTACATTAACAATAACTTGCGCTCGTGTGAGCGCGTGTAAACACATGTGTACATATTACATCACCCTTCCCCTTTCATAAACAAATGAAGACAGTTAAGATAAATAAAAATCTTTGTACCTTGAAGGAAAAGAGCAATTACAAGTTGGTCTTGTTTGTTCAGTACATACAACATCAGTACAAAAGGAATTAGTTGACAGTATTGGATCCTGACACTGTTCAAGTCGATCTTGAGGAAACTCATTTTGTACACTTAGAGGTTCAGGCTCAAAATCAGGTTCAAGAGGAAACTCTTTTTGAACACCTAAATCCTCCAAAAAATGTGAAAAGTGTAAATCATCAGTTAAGACTTCTTTTTTATCAATTATCATTCTAGCTTGATCTGGTGTTAATTTCACCAAAACTCTCTTACTCCACCAACCTCTTTGACCAAGAAACAAAGATCCTTTTGAAGTTTTCAATACCTGTACTGGAAGAGAAAACCTGAAAAGGCCTTTCTTAACTTTCATCGGAGACTTGATCAATACTCAATCTCCTACTAAAAAATCAGAATCACTTTTACATTTCCTGCCATCATAATATTTCTTCTGAGCAGCTTGCTTGAAAGCCACACTCTTGAGCATTCTTTCTTTGTCTTTACAAACCAAACATGAGTTGTCATCTTTCTTTAAATCCTTAATCCACGAAGGACACAAAGTACCATTTGGATCCCTTTTTCTTAAAAGTCTAAAGGGGGAAACACCAGAGGTCGTGTGTGGGGTAATGAGATATGCCCAAAGTTTCTTCTTTAGAAAAACATCCACAGGAACCCTCTCAGCTAAAGCTGTCTGTATTCCTTCTTTTGTGACCCTATTCATTTGTTCAACTAAACCATTAGCTGCTGGGGAATACAAAGCAACCTTCAAATGCTTGATGTCATGAGACAAAAAAAATGTTTCCATACTTGTTGAGGTAAAATGAGAACCATTATCAGTTACTACCTCCTTGGGAAAACCCTCAGTCATACAAATTTTAGATAAAAAGTTTATCACAGCACTAAAAGAAGCTGAGGAACAAAACTCTAACTTCACCCATTTTGAGTAATAATCAACTAATACCAAAATGTACTTTTTATCATTGGGAAGTAGATCGAAGGGGCCTGCAAAATCTAATGCGACTTTCAACCAAGCTTCTTCAGGTGTTGATACATTGTGTAAAGGAAGTTTTGCAATCTTCCAGTGCTTGTCTGAAACCAGACATGTACTACAAGCATTTACCCATTTGGTAACATCAGACTCTAAGGCAGGCCACCAAAAACTTTCTTTCAACCTTCTAGCTGTCGCACCTATACCTAAATGGCCCTCATGTGCTATGTCAAAAATTATTTTCCGTAATGAAAAAGGAGGTACTGCTAAATCTCCCCGCATAATTAAATCCTCAACTATAGACAGTTCTTCACTGACTTGTGCAAAAGATTTTAGAGGAGATGGTAATGACCTTTCTCTAGGCCAGCCAGTTAAAATCATGTTTTTTAACAGCTAGAAGCGTAGAATCTTCTACAAATGCTTTTATCCAATCATCCTTTGTTATATGAGGAAGATCAGTGATAACATCCTCTATGGTGGCAACTACACATTCTACATCATCAAACCTTGAAGGCAAATAGTCATCCTTTAAAGACAATCTTGACAAACAGTCCGCTCTGCCATTTCGACCACCCGGAATATACTTAATAATAAAATTATACTCATGTAGGCGTGATAATAATCTTACCAACCTTGACGAAGCTTTACCTGTTCCATTGCCTGATAGTAAATGAATTAGGGGTTTGTGGTCTGAAAGAATATCAAATTGTGTACCCCAAATAAAAGTCCTAAACTTTTCCACAGCCCAGGTACAAGCCAAAGCCTCCCTCTCTATTGCTCCATTGTGATATAGTTGGATTCAGCAACAGAGAGGGATCTGGAAGAGAAACCAACTGTGTTCTCTTTCCCACTCATCCATTGGGATAAGACAGCTCCTAAACCTTTTTGGCTCGCATCCACCGATAACATACATTTGTAACCAGGTGAAAATGGCGATAACGCAGGAGCCTGAAGAAATAATTTTTTAATTAATTCAAAGGCATTCTGTGCATCATCATTCCATGGAAACTGAATATTTTTCTTTAACAAAAGGCGTAATGGTTGAACCACCTGAGCGTAGTTGGATATGAATCTAGAATAATATTCCGTCATTCCCAGAAATGACCTAAGCAGATCTTTGGTATGAGGAATAGCTACTTCATCAATAGCCTTTGTAAGAGAAAATTTAGGGCTGATTCCAGAAGCTGAGATGGTATGCCCTAAATAATCTAGTGACTGAACCATACATTTGCACTTATCTGCACCAAGTGTAACTCCAAATTCCTAGAATTTCTCAAGTACTTTCCTTAGGGTAACAATGTGTTCATTCTTGTTTTTTGAGTAAATAAGGACATCATCCTGGTAAGCCTGAACTGAAGCAATACCAGCTAACATGTGATCCATGAACCTCTGGAATACACTCGCCGCAGAGGCTAAACCAAAAGGTAACCTAAGATATTTAAATGCACCAAAGGGCGTTATGAAGGCTGTTAGGTCAGTAGAAGGTGTGGATAAAGGAATTTGATGGTATGCCGATTTCAAATCCAGGATAGAAAAACATGTGGCACCTGCAATATTTGGTAATAGATCTTGAATTGTGGGCAATGGGTGGCAGTCTACTACTATGTTTTTGTTCAGTGAGCGTAAGTCGGCACACAAACGAATCAAATTATCTTTTTTCCGCACAATAACAATGGGACTCACCCATTCAGGGGGGTCTGTAGGAGTTATGATCCCTTCTTCCACTAATTTATCAAGTAAAATCTTCAAATCGGTTCTCACACTTAAAGGAATGGGCCTAGCTTTATGTACAATGGGAATGGCATTCTCTTTCAACTTTATAAAATGTTCTACCTTAGTGATCTTGCCAATGCGTGTTGTGAAAACATCTGAGAATTCATTTAGAATTTTTCCTGTGAAAGATGAAGCATCATTTGTTTCAGAACTATCAATGACATCCATAGCAACATCATTATTGATTTGAATGGGATTTTCAGCACCAGGAACTAATTTTAAGCCCATCTTGGCTAAATCTTGCCATCCAATAATGAGTTTACCTTTAAGTGCAACATAAACTTTCGTGGAAATTTTTCTCCCAAAACCAGACACAAACTCAATGAAATACCCATACATTTCAAGTTTTTTGACCCCCATAACCTTTGGGAATAATATCCAATTCCTCTAATACTTTACCGGGCCAGTGTTTCTCAAACAAAGTGTCAGAAATGATTGTGACTGGTGCTCCAGAATCACCCATCATTTCTAATTTTAAATCACCAATCATAAATTCAGCTAATGGTTCTTTGACCTTTTTTTCTGAAGAATCTAAATCTACAATATCAATGTCAACAGAAAGCATCATTCTTTCCATACTATTAAAAAGAATGAGACCATGCTCAGCAGAGTCTTCATTTGAAATTTCTCTGGTATCTAGAGAACTGACTCTGACAACCCTCTTGCTTTTACACACACTATAAAAATGACCAGTTTTTCCACATTTAGTACACTTTTTGCCTAAGGCTGGGCAAATGGGACTATCGCCTAAGTGCGATTTAGATCCACACCTGTAACAATATGATGAAGTTTTGTTTTGTCTCTCTTGAAAAGGTTTTGGAAAACGTGACCTGTAAGAAACATTATTAACAGAAGCATCATGTTCAACAACATTAATAGGAGAAACGTTTTCTTGATTCAAGCAAGAAGAGGTGATGATGGACCTCTCTATTCCCTTTGCCATGATAATGACCTCAGTCAATGTTGGGTCTCTGCAACTAAGAATCCTTTCTTGTATCTTCTTATGAAAACAAGAGTAAACAAATTGGTCTCTTATATGATAGTCTAATTCTGCACCAAAGTTACATTCAGACGCTAAATTCCTGAGAACTGAAATATAGTCTTCAACAGATTCATCTGAACTTTGTTTCTTCTTTCTAAAGTTAAATCTTTCAAGCATCACACTTGGCTGTTCCAAAAAATTCTTATTTAATCTCTGGATAGCATCTGTATATACATTCCATCCTTCACCTCCATCAGGAGGTGGAATAGTGACTGGCAAATTATTAAAAGTCTCTCGTCCAACTCTTCCCAAGAAATTATACAAAATAGCAAGTTTGCGCTTAGCTGAATAATCCTCTGCATCAATGGCTACCAAATAGTTTTCAAAAGATTTAATCCAGTGTTTCCAGGGTTCTTTAGGTTTACCCTGATGAGGTAAGAAATGTTCTAATTGAAAAATGTCTTGTTTTGCCATTATAAATATTGGTTTTGAATTGTAAAAATGAGATTTAAGTATTTATTTTACTTAAATTGTTAATTAAAAATATATTACCCACTTTTCTTTGAGTGAAAGTATAAATAAGGAAGAAAGAAAGAAAATAATATTTCTTTTGAGACTTACAGTTCCTTTAAAGAGAAGAATTGTCCTTCGGATTGTTTTTGAAGCCAGTAAAATCGTTTTCTGAGAAACGATTGTGCTCCAGTTCCCTAAACAAGCAGGAAAAGGTGAACAGGCAATCGTTTCATTTGGGGGTTTGGCCGCACGAGGAAAACCCAATTAGAAGAGGTCTTTGTAAAACAGGCAGTTCCCCTTCTGAGAAACGACAGTCGGAGGCTCTGAGGTGAATCATGTGTTCCTTTTCCGGTTGTAAAGCTTAACCAGAGAGAGGGAGCAGTTGAAGGAGCAGATCGAGAGAGGCTTGAGAGGCACAAATAAATGGTGATGTTTGTTGAATCCACAAAAAAACGCCGAAAAACGTCGCCAATTGTAAAGATGAGGTTTTCCAAGGGTAAATAATCCAAAGGGAGCAGTAGATGAGAAAAGTGAATTTATTGTAAGTAAGTAGACAGAACACCACGGGAGTGCGTCCTTCCTCTCCGGAACATGAACAGCAACTGACAAGAGAAACTGACCCAATTAGAAGAGGTCTTTGTAAAACAGGCAGTTCCCCTTCTGAGAAACGACAGTCGGAGGCTCTGAGGTGAATCATGTGTTCCTTTTCCGGTTGTAAAGCTTAACCAGAGAGAGGGAGCAGTTGAAGGAGCAGATCGAGAGAGGCTTGAGAGGCACAAATAAATGGTGATGTTTGTTGAATCCACAAAAAAACGCCGAAAAACGTCGCCAATTGTAAAGATGAGGTTTTCCAAGGGTAAATAATCCAAAGGGAGCAGTAGATGAGAAAAGTGAATTTATTGTGAGTAAGTAGACAGAACACCACGGGAGTGCGTCCTTCCTCTCCGGAACATGAACAGCAACTGACAAGAGAAACTGTCCATGCCAGAGAGTCAGATCGCCCTCACGAGAATGCATATTTAAATAACAATAACATAACATTAGACTTCATGCGTACCTAACTGGAAGTGTGCGCATGAAGTCGGAATTGAAAGAAAACATACACGCATGCAAATGCGCGTGTACATTAACAATAACTTGCGCTCATGTGAGCGCGTGTAAACACATGTGTACATATTACAATGCTCACTACTGGATAAAGTATACATGACCACATTAAACCTGTCCTGAAACATCTCAATTGGCTCCAGTTGTAGCTAAAATTCAGTTTAAGATAGCTTGCATGACTCACAAAGCTCTTCAACACAACACTCCAGTCTACCTGGCTAAAATACGTGAACTATCAGCTGGGAGTCGCTCCCTAAGAAGTTCTTACTTTCTATTGTTGAAGCCATCGAAGTTCAACAAAAAGAAAACTTTTCTGGTCTTGTCCCTCAAATCTGGAACACAGTTCCTCCCAAAACCAGATCTAATCCTTCAACTACCACATTCAAAAAATAATTTAAAAGACTGTTGCTGAATCAACACCTTCAGCTTTAGTGTGGATTTCACTGAGTCAGGCTATCTTCCCTATTTAGATTTCTGTATCCTGAGTATTCTAAGTCATTTGTTTTCTTATTGTGCAGGTTTGTTTCTTGCCTTTTCCTTAGTTTTTCCTTAGTTTTTGCTGCTACAACTTCTGTGCTATTTGTACAACATATAGCCCATTGATTTTTTCATCTGTGTTTTAACTTGTATTTACTATTTGTACAGCACTAAAACTCCTTAAATAAATACATTCCTTTTGCGTGGTCTCCCTTCGACATATGTATTATCAAATGCAACTTTTTGTAGGGCTTTACCTAAGAAAATATAGTTCCCAGGATTGAAGGTATACCATGCACTGGTGTTGTTCCCTCCACACTGCAAGTCTTATAAATACACTTAGTCCTGCCCTTGTCAGGCCTACATTTACATTTCTTTCCAGGGTAAGGATCCATTTGAAAAATGTTGGTAACATTCCACAAGCATAAGCGCTGCTTTAGGAGGCTCATCAATGTTTACTTTTGTGCCACTTAGGAACATTATCTGACCTGCCTACAAATCTGCATTTACTAATGCAGGCAATTCGCCAAACCAGCACATTTTCTAAATTTGTGAATTCTCTTCAGCGTCAGCTAATCCTAATTTAATGAATAAGGACTGGGATTTTTCAGATGCAAAGGTAAAATTGTGTATGGATCAGTTGATATTAAGTATGCAAAAAGAATCACTACTCGCACCCTAGATGATTAGAAAAGTCAGCGGACTACATTGTGTTACAAGTAGTACCTGACAGAAACAGGTAACGTTGTAAACATGAGCAGTGGCATCACTTACATATCCTGGGCTCTCCACTTCCACAAAGGTATATGAGGTGAGTAGGTGGCCAGATGTAGTAGTTGCAATTGTTAAAAAGAACACTGTAGTATCTATCAGCTTCACAAATTCTCCTGGAAAACCATGTGATAGAGGGCAGACTGAAGCATCAGTCAGCTGCCAAGGCGACAGCACCTCAGTTGTGATGCTGACAAAGAGACATCCGTCATATGCCCTGTTGTTGGCATGTGCAGGGCTGCCTGACTGCTTCATCTTCAAGGGCATCGGACTGTGATGATATGTGAAAGAATACCTTGCAGACATCTTTGATAAATTAAATTCCTAAATTTGTCTCTGCATAGAGCTGAAAGTACATCTATCACCATGAATACAAAATATCTTGAAATAGAAGCTGGAGTTGAGGAGAAGAATAATTCAAGGTGGTCTACATCAGGCATTCCTATGTTTTAGCAGGACATAAGATATGAGCTTGAAAGTACTTCTGGGTCATGAGAAATTATTTGACCTCTCAAAGGGACAGCTTAAAAAATACTTTCCTTAGGACACTGATCATGTCGATGACTGGGTCTTTCAACCTTTTCTAGTGGATGCAGGTACGCATCTTCCAGTGCACCTTTAAAAAGACGTAATTGAGGTTTCGTGTGACCATGTTGTCCAGTTGGAAATCAGCAAAATCTCATTAACGGAATTTTTTTCAGAAATGTCTGAAGAACATTTTGGTTGGTCAAATACTGCAGCTATGACTCTTCTGCGTTTAGCTCATCATATTTATATGAGATTGGGGTATCAGCATTGGCAGCATTAAACATGAAGTACCGTTCAAGATTGAAAGTAGAGCACAGCCTGAGGATGACAGTAGCAAGAATACATTCACAGATTGACTGTCTTTCTTGAGAAAAACACGCACAACCATCACATTTGTTCAGAAAGGTTTTATCGTCCAAATAGGTTTTGTCAAATTGTATTTTGTTTGTAAAGAGTAAATTACCATTGTGCATTGGACAATTGAAAATAGCTTGGAGTGATAGGAAATGGTCAGCAGCAACCTTGCTTGGAAATTGGATTGGCGTGGGTGCACGACTGACACAACCCTTTAACTTGTTTAACAATGTCAAAGAAGATTTTAGTAGCTGGGAATGATTTGATTTGGGAGACACACATGCAACCTTTTTTTCTACCAGGTATGGTAATGCCATAATTGTAACTCCAACCATCACTATTCATGATTTCATATATCACACAATATTCTACATCAACAATATCACTAATAACACAACTGATATTGACACATTGATGGAATTACATTTTGTAATGGAAAATAAGTGAAACAATATCATAAAATAGCAAAACTAAATTCATAAGAGCCCACCAAATGACTATTCAATTGATTGATTGATTGATTGATTGATTGAGAGTGGTTTAGAGAACTCCAGATCCCCTTCTGATGGAAAAAGAGTTAAGCTATTTGGATGTAGGGCTTCTAGTAATTGTTTCAGTAAAGCAACTAGGAAATGCTGCAAATGGAAGAACTCACTGGCTAGTGCAACACATAAGAAAGGCACCTCATCACCACATTTTCACAACATGCCTTTGCATATGGCCATGTCGGAACTGGGATGGTAGAGTGGGCTAAAGAACGGTGATGGATTAAACCCAGATCAGTTGAACGGGGGTGAGTGCTTGTATTGTCAACGCTCCGTCCATCATTTCCTTTGGTTTTTCTTTGTTCACCATAAGTTGGCAGGGTATGCTCAGACATTAGTCCCTTGCTCACTTTGCCCCTGTATTCAAGCAAGCCGGGCTGAAGACGGCTGAAATGCCAGAAACCGGTCCTCTGTAGCTTTTTTCCTGTCCAGGGAAGACATGGCTTGGCAGTTCGGGCTGGACTGTTGTCATGAGGCACAGGGTCAGACTGATTTGCATTTGGCCATGTCTGAACTGGGGTGGCAGAGTGGGCTAAATAACGGTGATGGATTAAACCCAGATTAGTTGACTTGGGGAGAGTGCTTGTATTGTCAACGCTCCGTCCATCATTTCCCTTGGTTTTTCTTTGTTCACCATAAGTCGGCAGGGTATGCTCAGACATCAGTTCCTTGCTCACTTTGCCACTGGATTCAAGCAAGCCGGGCTGAAGACGCCTTAAATTCCAGAAGCCGGTCCTCAGTAGCTTGTTTCCGGTCCAAGGAATGCATGGCTTGGCAGTTCGGGCTGCACTGTTCCCATGAGACTCAAGGTCAGACTGATTTGCATATGGCCATGTCTGAATTGGGGTGGCAGAGTGGGCTAAAGAACGGAGATGGATTAAACCCAGATTAGTTGACAGGGGGTGAGTGCTTGAATTGTCAACGCTCCATCCACCATTTCCATTGGTTTTTCTTTGTTCACCATAAGTTGGGAGGGTATGCTCAGATATTAGTCCCTTGCTCACTTTGCCACTGGATTGAAGCAAGGCGGGCTGAAGACAGCTGAAATGCCAGAAACCGGTCCACGGTAGCTTGTTTCCGGTCCAGGGAAGGCATGGCTTGGCAGTTCGGGCTGGACTGTTCCCATGAGGCACAGGGTCAGACTGATATGCATATGGCCATGTCTGATCTGGGATGGCAGAGTGGGCTAAAGAACGGTGATGGATTAAACCCAGATCAGTTGACTGGTGTTGAGCGCTTGTATTGTTAATGCTCCGTCCATCATTTCCTTTGGTTTTTCTTTGTTCACCATAAGTTGGCAGGGTATGCTCAGACGTGAGTCCCTTGCTCACTTTGCCACTGGATACAAGCAAGCCGGGCTGAAGACGGCTGAAATGCCAGAAACCGGTCTTGGGTAGCTTGTTTCCTGTCCAGGGAAGGCACGGCTTGGCAGTTCGGGCTGGACTGTTCCCATGAGGCACAGGGTCAGACTGATTTGCATATGGCCATGTCTGAACTGGGGTGGCAGAGTGGGCTAAAGAACAGTGATGGATTATACCCAGATCAGTTGACTTGGGGTGAGTGCTTGTATTGTCTACGCTCCGTCCATCATTTCCTTTAGTTTTTCTTTGTTCACCATAAGTTGGCAGGGTCTGCTCCGAGGTGAGTCCCTTGCTCACTTTGCCACTGGATTCAAGCAAGTCGGGCTGAAGACAGCTGAAATGTCAGAAACCGGTCCTCAGAAGCTTGTTTCCGGTCCAGGGAAGGCATGGCTTGGCAGTTCGGTCTGAACTGTTCCCATGAGGCACAGGGTCAGACTGATTTGCATATGGCCATGTCTGAACTTGGGTGGGAGAGTGGGCTAAAGAACGGTGATGGATTAAACCCAGATCAGTTGACTGGGGGTGAGTGCTTGTATTGTTAATGCTCTGTCCATCATTTCCTTTGTTTTTTTCTTTGTTCACCATAAGTTGGCAGGGTATGCTCAGACGTGAGTCCCTTGCTCACTTTGCCACTGTATTCAAGCAAGCCGGGCTGAAGACGGCTGAAATGCCAGAAACCGGTCCTCGGTAGCTTGTATCCGGTCCAGGAAAGTCATGGCTTGGCAGTTCGGGCTGGACTGTTCCCATGAGGCACAGGGTCGGACTGATTTGCACATGGCCATGTCTGAACTGGGGTGGCAGAGTGGGCTAAAGAACGGTGGTGGATTAAACCCAGATCAGTTGACTGGGGTTGAGTGCTTGTATTGTCAATGCTCCGTCCTCATTTCCTTTGGTTTTTCTTTGTTCACCATAAGTTGGCAGGGTTTGCTTAGACATTAGTCCCTTGCTCACTTTGCCCCTGGATTCAAGCAAGACGGGCTGAAGACGGCTGAAATGCCATAAACCGGTCCTCGGTAGCTTGTTTCCGGTCCAGGGAAGGCACGGCTTGGCAGTTCGGGCTGGACTGTTCCCATGAGGCACAGGATCAGACTGATTTGCATATGGCCATGTCTGAACTGGGGTGGCAGAGTGGGCTAAAGACTGGTGATGGATTAAACCCAGATCAGTTGACTGGGGGGGAGTGCTTATATTGTCAACGCTCCGTCCATCATTTCCTTTGTTTTTTTTTAAATCTGGTAACAGACAGTACAGTTAAAAAAAGACCCTCTATCATGATGCTGGTACACAGCAGGCTAGTTCACTTACCCCAACATGGAAGCTCTGTCAGAGACGCAGAATGAAAATGCATGAAGCATGGAGACTTATGGACTTGAGGCGGGTCTTTCTGTAGGTTGGAAATTGTTAATTATCCACCCACTGTTATTGCTTTGTGAAGACTAGCATTGGAATCCCTTCCTCAATATGGGCTACTAAGAGGGTCATGAAGCCCTGCTGGAGGAACAGAATTTAGGCATCTGCCTTCTGCAGGCACCTTGGGATTAGAATTGATCTCCAAGGTCCAGATGGTTGACTTCCTGTTTGACTGCCAGTGATACAAAAAGCGGAAGGGCTCCTTATTCCAAGAAAAAACATCAATGGGGCTGATTCACAAAACTAATCTTAGATAAAATCCTAAACGTACTACTTTTGGTATTCATGGAAGGCATTTAGTAGCAGTAAAGTTAGGACTCCTAACTTTACTACTACTAATCTAGGATAAAATCCTAAACTTACTAATTTTGGTATTCACAGAAGGTATGTAGTAGTAGTCAAGTAAGGAGTCCTAACTTTAATACTTCTACATGTTTTCTGTGAATGCCAAAAGTAGTAAGTTTAGGACTATATCTCAGTTTAGAAGTAGTGAAGTTACGAGTCCTAACTTCACAATTACTAAATATCTTCTGTGAATACCAAAAGGAGTAAGTTTAGGATTTTCTCCCAGATTAGGTCTGTCAATCGGTCCCTGAATGTTTAGAACACAAACAAAGCAGAAGAGGTGATGTGTGTTGGTGGAAAAGTGCAGTATACAAAACAATTCTCAAAACACCTCTTATGTCTTATGTGATCTGTATAAAAAATAAACTTATTCAACAAAATAAAATATTTAAAGTATGTAGTATTAGCTACAGACTCATAGGGCAAAATAAGCATGTAATTATTAGCTAAGTTGTTGAGTTACGTCAGCATTTGAATTCCATATCTACATCAATGTTTATATGCACTAAGCCATGCTAACCACTATCACTGAAATTGCTCTTCCACCATTGCTGCACCACCATTAAGTGAGGCTTCTGCTGATCCCCTGCACTCCCGTAGTGTTTGGTGCTCAAGGCCTTCCTCTATATGCAGGTTATACCTGCGCCTCATCCCTGGTGGTCCAGTGGACCTCTGACTCCTTTCTCTCGCTCCGCTTTCTGCCCCTTCTGCTACGTTTTTCACCCTTTAGATCTTTTCACTCTTTCACTCTTCTTAGCACTCTTCTTCAGCTTTCTGCTAAGTTTTTCACCCTTTAGCTCTTTTCACCCTCTCACTCTTCTTAGCACTCTTCTTCTGCTTTCTGCTCAGTTTTTCACCCTTTAGCTCTATCACCCTTCCACTCTTCTTAGCACTCTTCTTCTGCTCTCTGCTCTGTTTTTATCCTCCATTCTTTCACCCCTTTTACTCTTCAGGTCTTTTTCTTTTCTTTTTCACCCTTTTCACTCTTTTCTTTCATCCTCTATTGCTTGCTTTGCCTCATTTTTTCCTGCCACTGCTGCCCTCGCAGCCCCTCCTTCCCAGCGCCACCAGCCAGAGCCAGTTCCCCTCCCCCTCCCGCCTTCCAGCTGTCCAGAACCTCCTTGACCCATACTTAATGATGGCCCTGCATAGCCGCACAAAGGATGCATGCAGTGGGCATGCCGCTGGTACACCGAAGGCGCGCCAAAGGCAAGCCCATCCCGACCCGATTGCAACTAGTACCAGATACCCTAGACCTATGCACCACCAACGCTACAACTACCCAGCAGTACTCCATACACTCAACCGAGGCCCCGACAACAACTGCAAGCTAGCATCACCAGCCAACACCCACGGACCCCTCAGGTGTCAACAATGCCAGGACACCTGCAGCACCGCCAGGAACACGTACCCAGCAAAACCAACCACAAGAACACAACCAAACAGAAGACTCTGGAATGCATCGTCCTCAACGTACGATCACTCCAGAAGCACACCACCGAAATCTGGGACCTCCTCGACTGCACCACCCCAGATGTAGCATATTTCACCGAAGACTGGACCAATACTACCTCATGACCAGACATCTCCATCACCATCCCCCAAGGATGCAAGGTCTCCCAGAAGGACTGCCCCATCCACCCGGGAGGAGGATTCACCATCATCCACAAATCTACCCTCTGATCATACTCCCGACGAGCCCACAGACCAGATGAATCACCTACACTTCAAGCTACAGGCCAGGCCTCCCACCACCCTCCAAGGAACTCTCACCTACTGACCCTCCGGACCCTGCAGACCTTTCACCAACTCCATCAAGGAAACCATCTCCCCACAAGCCATCGCATCCACCAACTACACCCTGCTGGGAGACCTCAACTTCCACCTAGACAACAGACTAGACTCAAACACTGCATCCCTCCTGGACAACCTCCACAACATTGCACTCCGCCAGATCATGACCGAACCCACGCACTCAGCAGGACACACCATCTGACCCCTCTTCACATCAGGAAACTCCATCACTTTCAGCCACACCACCAAAGTCCTGTGGACAGACCATCGATGCATCCGCTCCACCTTCAGAACACCCACCACACACAGACCCCAGCACCTACTCTCATGAAGAAACTTGAGCAGAATCACTGACGACCAGCTCATCTCCTCACTCAGCAACTTTACCCCAACCACAGCGGAAGATGATGTCCCCAACACCGCAGCCTGAACCCTGTACAGATGGATCTCCAACAGCGCCGATGACATAGCCCCCTGCAAGAATAGACACAACAAGAAAGCCAGATGGTTTACCACTGAACTCTGAGAGTCCAGATGCACATGCCGCTGCCTCGAAACGGCCTGGAAGAACTCCAAAGCCAAAACAATTTCAGAACGACCACCAACACCCACCGCCAACTCATCAGAAATACGAGAAAGACAGACAAGAAGACAGGATCTCCACACACACACACAACAGCAAAGAACTCTTCAGCATTATCAAGGAGTTTGCCACCCCACCAGCGAGTCTGCTGACATTCCTCCCTCACAAGACCTCTGCAACAAACTCAGCACCTTATTCCACCACAAAATCAAGAACATTTACAACAACTTTGACAAAGACAACCAATACACTGAACCCTCACAAACCACCCCCGACAGCCAGAAACCAATGATTGGCAGCTGGACAGCCTTCACCACTGAAGACACACTGAAGACAATGAAATTCCACTTCGGGGCCCGCACGGACACTGTCCCCACCACACCTTCAACAGAACCGCCAACACCATTGCACCCATGTTTCGACACACCATCATCAACCGCTTCCTGGTGACCGCGTCCTTCCCGGACGTCAGGAAACACGCAGAGGTCAACCCCCTCCCGAAGAAGCTCTCAGCTGACCCCACCTACCTCAAAAACTACAGCCCCATCAGCCTGCTCCCGTTCCAGCAAAAGTCATTGAGAAAGCCGTCAACAGCCAAATTGCCACCTTCCTTGAATCAGCCCAATCTGGCTTCAGAAAAAAACACAGCACAGAAACCGCCCTCCTCGCTGCAATAGACGACATCTGCTCCCCACTGGACAAAGGAGGAACAGTAGCCCTCATCGTCCTTGACCTCAGCAGCCTTAGACACAGTCTCCCACCGCACCCTAACACGCAGACCCCATGACGCAGGAATACGGGACAAGTCCCTTGACCTGATCCACTCTTTCTTCTCTGGCAGAATGCAGTGGGTCAGACTCCCCCCTTGCTTTCGTACCCTACCACAACCACCTACGGAATCCCTCAGGGGTACATTCTCATCTCCAAGTTCTTCAACGTCTACATGGCTCCCCTCACCCCATCATCAGAACCCACAGACTCAATATTGTTTCATACGCAGATGACACCCAACTCATCCTCTTCCTATCGAACAAACCCAATACAGCCAAACACAGTTTCAAGAAGGCCTGGAAGCTGTCGCAAAAATGGATGAAAATCAGATGCCTACAACTCAACACCGACAAAACAGAAGTACTCATCATGGGTCCACACCCAATGCCTAAACAACACTTGGTGGAACCCCGCCCTCAGAAGCCCACCCACTCCACGGACCATGCACACAAACTTGGAATCATCCTGACTCTGAGCTCAAAATGGACAGCCAGATCAAGTCCATCACAGCCTCCTGTTCCACATCCTCCATCTCCTATGCAAGACCTTTACATGGATCCCCCTAAAGCACAGAAAGACCTTCACTCACACCCTCGTCACCAGGAGACTCAACGCACGGTATGCCGGAATAAACAAAAACCTCAACAGCAAAATACAAAACATCCAGAACATCATTGCAAGACTGGTCCTCAAACTTCTAAGACACTGCCACATCTACCAGTACCTGCGCACACTCCACTGGCTCCCCATAGAGACTACAATCCCCTTCAAGATCCTCACCCACCACACAAAGCCCTCCACAACACCGAACCAGCATACCTGAACTGCCAACTCAAATTCCACGCACCCCAAATTACCCTACGATCAGCCCAGCTCTCCTAACCGTGGTGCCCCATGGCAGAAAGACCAGATCACGCCCCATCTTCACGAGAAACCTCAAAACATGTCTCTTCAACAGAGCCCCTCCTTGATGGACTGGATCCTGCACCTCCCCTCCTCCCCAGTGCCTTGAGACCCACACGGGTGAATAATCGCACAAAAAAACACATGATTGATTGAATGAACTCAGTTTGTGTGGATATGTATGTGTTGTTGTGTCGAAAATAAGTTGGCCCAATGCATGTTGCTTCTATCGGCTACCTTGTGTTGTGAAGGGTTTCCATAGTAGGATTATGGGTGTACCTACGTATACATACATCTATGTGTGCCAATTGCATTGTGACATGGCATCAACTGCAAAAGAGTCCCCCATTAAAAAGCAGGTCTGCTAAAGATGATGAGCTAGTAATGTTTTTAAAAATAGTGTCAACAAAGGGAATGTAACAACTCAGTATATTAATATTGCATATTATAATGTCTGGAGTTAAGAAAACATGTTGGTGCTATAGGACCTATTTGTATTATAGGCAGTGCAGGGAGATGCAGGACATGCTCCTTTTAACATCGCAGCTGGCAGCAGCGACCGCCACAATGTTAATGACCAGAATCCGTCCGCTACAGTCCTATTTCGACTGAGGAGCACCCTAATAGGACCATAGATTCTGCTGCGGGATTTGTGGGTGGTCTTTTACCACTACCAAGGCGGTCAGGGAGGTTTACCGCCCGCCATCCTATAGAACTCATAGTTTGCAAAAAAATAGAATTTTTTTAATGTCTTAAAAGTAATGTAAAATAATGAAATAATGAATTTAATTAAGTAAAACATACTTCAAAATACTTAAATAACCTTAAAATGAATACATAATTAATGTAATAAAAAACATGCATTTTTATTTTTTAATACATATATATGTTAATTTAATGTTAGTAACAAATATTACACTTATTCTGTGTTGGATAGCGGGAGGCTAATATTTACTATTCCCACTCCAGTGAGTGTTACTGTAGGGAAAGCATTGTATAGCGGGAGGGTAAAAATTACTATTCCCACTTCATTGAGTGCAACAGTAGGGAAAGCGTTGGATAGCGGGAGGATAAAAATTACTATTCTCACTCCAGTAAGTGCAACAGTAAGGAAAGCGTTGGATTGCAAGAGTGTAAAAATTACTATTCCCAACCCAGAGAGAGCAACAGTAGGTTAGCGTAGGGGTAAACATTACTTTTCTCACTCCAGTGAGTGCAACAGTAGGGAAAGTGTTGGATAGCGGGTAGGAATAATTTGCTATTCCCACTCCAACAAATATAACAGTAGACAACGTGTTCAATAGCGGAAGGGTAAAAATTACTATTCCCACTCCAGTGAGTGCAACAGTAGGGAAAGCGTTGGATAGTGAGAGGGTAAAAGTTATTATTCCCACTCCAGAGAGTGCAACAATAGTGAAAGCCTAGGATAGCGGGAGGGTAAAAATTACTATTCCCACTCCAGAGAGTGCAACAGTAAGGAAAATGTTTGATAGCGTGGGGGTAAAAATTACTATTCCCACTCCAGTGAGTGGAACAGTAGTGAAAGTGTTGGATAGCGTAGGGGTAAAAATTACTATACGCACTCCAGAGAGTGCAACAGTAGGGAAAGTGTTGGATAGCGTAGGGGTAAAAATTACTATTCCCGCTCCAGAGAGTGCAACAGTAGGGAAAGTGTTGAATAGTGGGTAGGAATAATTTACTATTCCCAATCCACCAAATGTAACTTTAGAGAAAGTGTTTGATAGTGTGGGGGTAAACATTTCTATTCCCACTCCAGTGAGTGCAACAGTAGCGAAAGTGTTGGATAGCGTAGGGGTAAAAATTACTATTCCCACTTCAGAGAGTGCAACAGTAGGGAAAGTGTTGGATAGCGTCGGGGTAAAAATTACTATTCCCACTCCAGTGAGTGCAACAGTAGAGAAAGTGTTGAATAGTGGGTAGGAATAATTTACTATTCCCACTCCCCCAAATGTAACTTTAGAGAAAGTGTTGGATAGCGTGGGGGTAAAAATTACTATTTCCACTCCAGTGATTGCAAAAGTAACGAAATTGTTGGATAGCGTAGGGGTAAAAATTACTATTCGCACACCAGAGAGTGCAACAGTAGGGAAAGTGTTGGATAGCGTAGGGGTAAGAATTACTATTCCCGCTCCAGAGAGCGCAACAGTAGGGAAAGTGTTGTATATAGTAGGAGTAAAAATTACTATTCCCACTCAAGTGAGTGCAACAGTAGGGAAATTAATGATTTAATATTTAAATGTATATAAATTAATTATCAATGTCAATGAAACATTATTGAATAATTAATTAATTATAAATGCCAATACATATTAATTATTAAAATGTAATGACCAATTAATAATTCATTAACTGTACATTAATTTTCAATTAATACCTATTGAAAAAATAGCAATTAATAATGAATTAACTGTAAATCAATTATAAACCCCCAAAAATATTTTCAATAATTACTTAATTACAATTAAATTACTTCCCACCCTATTCCCTTATAAACCCACAACATGCTCCAAATAATACATTATTACAAGTAATATAATTATCAATTAATCAAATATTAAAAATAAATTACCAATTAATAAAAAGTAATTACCAATTAATAATTAATTAACAGTACATGATTTATCAATACCAATAAATAAAAATAAAATATTATTATGGGGGGTGATTTTAATATCATTTTGGATCTAAGTCACGATTCTACATCTAAGAGGTCAGCAGCTTCAACCCCAAAAATGAGGGCGGTAGTGAAGCAAATAATGCAAGACCTAAGCTTGGTAGATATTTGGTCTACAAAGGGCTCCAAACTTCGACAAGCAACAGGGAGATTCACTTTTTATAATAAAAAGCATGGCCACAAATAGATTTCTTCTTAGTTTCATCTTCAATTAGTCCGCAGATAAGTAAGGTTCTGCACATACCAGAACATTTGTCGGACCAGTCTGCAGTTGTTTTATGTCTTGAGAAAAAACAACATAATACTGATGAAAGGAGATGGACTATGAATAGATCCTTACTATTGGATTTAACAATAATAACCACCCTGAAACTTTCCACAAAGGAATTCTTTAACATTAACCTTGGGTCTGCACCTTTAGACACGGTCTGGCATGCTTGTAAAAGGCAGTCAAAAGAGCACAGAAAGTCCTAGATGACAATCATAACATAACAAATGGAGGGGAACTATCCAAGACTAAGGCTAATCTAGCCGATTACTTAGAGATTAAGATAAAACAAAAATGGGAGGTGAGTAAATTTGCAAATCATGAATATGGGGAAGGCTGCAGCAAATTTATAGCCTGGAAAACAAGGGCAGACCTAGTTAGGAACACTATAAAAGAAATCAAATGTCCAGAAACTGGGCTAGGAACAACAGAGGAGGGAGGGATTAAACAAGCACTCTCACGGTTTTATCAACATCTCTATACAGAGAATCTAAGCCCAGATATTGATCAAAGAGCAGCCTTCCTTCAAGATATCGATCTCCGAAGTATTAGTGAAAAAAATAAGAAAGAACTATCAGCCCCCTTCACGATTGAGGACATTTATGGAGGCATTAAAAACTTGAAGAAAGGGAAAGCTGCAGGACCCGACTCTCTACCTAATGAAATTTACTCCATTTTAAAGGAAAAGTTATCACCTATAATATTGGTTATGTTTAACTCCTTTTACATCTCACAATCGGCTTTACCTGTATCATGGCAAGCGGCCACCATAATTGTATTATTAAAACCTAATAAAGACCCAAATATATGTGAGTATAGACCGATCTCCCTACTCAACTCGGACTATAACATTTTTACCCAGTTAATCACTCAGAGATTGGAGAGGGTGATCGGTCTTGTCATTCACGAGGATCAGAAGGGCTTTATTAAGGGTAGACACCTGCACAATTTAACCCACGAACTAATAGGCACAATCGACCTGACCACTACAAACCATAAACCGCTAACAATCATGACCTGTGACGCAGTTAAAGCGTTTGACAGGGTGAATTGGGTGTTCTTACAAGAAATAATTTGGTGCTTTAATCTAGGTGAAAAGTTTTTATAAGTTATTAAATCCTTATATAACAGCCCAGTTGCACGAGTCCTGGTAAATGGATCCCTTTCACCGCAATTTAAAATAGAAAGAGGAACCTGGCAAGGGTGTTCCCTTTCTCCTCTGATTTTTTATATGTTTATCGAGCCAGGAATTCTCAGGAAATAACTCCTTTTGTTTGTAACAATGGGAAAAAAAATAACCCTCTACGCGGATGACCTTATCATTTTTACAGGTCATTTACAAGATTCAATATCGACTATTTGGGAAATCATAACAACATTTGGGGAAATATCCGGTTATGCAGTGAACCACGACAAAACTAACATTATGCAATGGAACACATTTTATAGTTGTCCACAGATTAAGCAAAATATTAGGTATTTGGGGATAGAGGTGGTACAAAAAATTGAATCAATAGCAAAAGCTAATTTTGACAATGTAACAGCGAAGGTAAGAACTTTACTACAGAAATGGGAGACCTTGCCATTATCCTTTTTAGGTAAATCCAATCTTGTAAAGATGTCCATCCTTCCTAAGTATACGTTTTTATTTAATTCTATTCCTCTGAAGTTTAGGAAGGAATGATTAACAAGGTCCAAAGTCTTTTTATTAGTTTCATATGGGCAAAAAAAAGCACCCGAATAGCCTGGCAAAAGCTTAGAGCTATAAAAGAGAATGGTTGGATAGCAACACCAGATCTTCTTCAGTATCAGAAGGCATTCCATTTAAAAATCTTTAGGCAGCTACTGGGTGATACCCCAGCATTTCCACCACTATTTCAGGCCCTAACAGCTGTTTATAAATCCCAAGCTAGATTCTTCTTGTTTAAATTTGGTGACCCAAAATACTACAAGAAAGTGAAATTAAAAGTCCTATTAGCAGCCTGCAGGGGATGGCATCAAATAAGAGTTTCACAACGTATCCTCTATTACAGCTCTTTGGCCGCAATTTGGAACTCACCGGGAACCCCAATTTGTCTACAAGACTCCCTAGTCAGAGCAATTCAAGACAACAGAATACAAAAGGTGGGGGGAGTTGTTGGAGGACGATGAATTAATATCATGGCCAAGTCTTCTAGTTGCAACGAAGGGGGACATCTCCAAATTTAAATATCTTCAATTACTAAGCCGGGTTAAATCACTTAAAAAAACTGGAAATGGTAATGGGTGGATTGAACAGAAGGCAGGGACTTTTCCAGCGGGACGGAAGGAAATTGCCATATGGTACTGGAATATGATTCAATCCCATGAAGATTTGCAGCAGTGGCCCGGATCTATTTGGAGGAAAGAGCTGCCAAGCTACGATTGGGATACCCTATGGCAAGTATCTCTATCTCTTCTATGGCAAAGTGTTAAAGCTGCACCTTTAAGGAAAAAGCATTTATTTACAATTCACAAGGCTTATTGGACCCCGAGAAGATTATCCAAGTTTGGTTCCAGGAGAGTGATATGTCAAAAGTGCGGGGAAATAGAGGCTTATGAAGTACATATGTTTTGGAGATGCCCTGCAATTCAATTGTTTTGGGACAAAGTTGGCGAGACGATTTTCAGCATCATGGGAGTTGAAGGAAAGGTGAGTCTCCTACAGGTAATGTTTGGGGTAATTCTAGATGAGGATACTTTAACCAGTTTTTCGAAGAAGAATAAAAGCTTAATGTGTGTGCTAATTTTACTGGCACAAAGGGAACTATGTATTAAATGGGTTTTACCTGTCCCTCCGTCAGAGAGTGAATGGATTAACTCAGTCCATAGGGTGGCAAAACTAGATAGGGCAATACGTACAACAACAAAAAACTAGTTTTTGGGATATTTGGGACAACTATTCAAAACCAGACAGAAGTAGTTGAATGGCCACACTAGCTACAGCGTAGTAAACAACTTTTTTAATGACCTATCTACTTTTCCTCCTCCTATTCCTTGGTAGACACGATTTTTTTGGTTTTTCTCTTTTTTTCTTTCTTTTTTAAAGTTAGGGGACTTCACTCCTATGATTATGTTTAGCCATACAGGTTTGGGATAGTTCATTGGATATGGACTGATAATCCCAGAGCAGAGCCATTGGCGGGACCTGTTATACTGGAGAGCGAGCCTGGGGGACAGAGAGATGGACAATGAGGTTTTAGGTCATGGCCAGGCGCGGACCCGAAGTGTTGTGAACACGCCTTCAGCGAATGAAGTGTTCGGTAGTCCCCAAAATCTGGTGATCTAAGGCCATTAGACTTCGGGCCTCTTCCTCTGTGGGTTTCGTCTCTGTCTCTACATTCGACCTCTCAAAAATATATTGGCTATCGACAAATGATGACAAAAAATAAAAAAATAAAAAATAAATAATAATTACTTAAAAACAATTAAATTGCCTCCCACCCTATTCCCCTATAAACCCACAACCTGCTTCAGAACTAAACAGCAAAATAAAAAAATAAAAATAATTCATAATTCCTAAAAATAATATTTAATTCACTATAATTAAATTACTGTCCACCCTATTTCCCAATAAACCCACAACCCGCAAAGGGATTATATTACGCAAAAATTAAATAACATAAAAATCATTACTTTTAAAAAATACAATCATACATTACAAAAATAATACATACTTTTAACACATATACTAACACTTACAACACTATAAAAAATCGATATTTTTAACTACTATAATATGACTGTCGATGTTACTAACTTTGATATTAACAAAATCAATATTTCTTACCTAAATTTGGATATTCTGCACCATTATATTTTTGTGACTCGATATGTCCACTCAATTTTTCAAACTCGATATTTTGCCAATTCAATAATAGAAATGTGATATTGTGACTGTTCCCCACTTCTTATTAAATGTTGACCAAAGTGTGATAATGCCCAGCATAGCTTTAAAGGTAACCTCAAACAATGGTGCAAAGAGCAAACTTGTCTTGTGTGGCCCATGCATGCTAAAATAGGATGATGCGGAGTACAAAAATGTCTTGCGTGGCCCCATGCGTGGTAAAATACAATGCTGAGGTGAGCAAACCTGTCATGCGCGGCCTAGCCAAAGTAGTGATAAGACACCCTGACCATCAAATGTTGGAGATGCTAACAAAACAAAGAAAATCATGCATTTTGAATGATAATATGGCCAAAATCAATACTGAATCAACATATCCATTTGATGTTGAGAACATTAAAAACAGGTTCTAAACCATGAAATTCCGGGTACTTAAGTGAGTTGCCAAGCACTAAAGAATGGCAACCAGTTTTAGGCCTTCACCTGAGCTCTTCCCCAAAGTGTGGGAAAAAACAATTATTACCATCCTCAACATACCGTAAGTGAAAGACATGAAACAAAGTCTCATGATCAGAGCCGCAATAAGAGCACATGTGGCTGTCTTAAAAGTTGATGTGGCTTAGTATCATCATAATTGTGAATTGTGTGATCTATATATATATATATATATATATATGCATATATATGTCATATAAGCTAACTGCTCTCTAATGGTACTGCTGCAATGTATAGAGATTGAACAACCATACATCTGCCCTCTACCTTTTGGGTGATGTTCTACCACAGTCTGAATAATGTTGCTTCACTCTAATATTATAACGTTCTGGTTTTATACAGAACTCCTTTAAGCATATGTTCTGCCTTCTTGCATTCTAATTGTCACAGTGCACCAATATGTCTTGCTGTGTTACACTGTGTCAATTCTTTGAAAATGTGGCCTTACTCTCCGCAAAGCACCCATAACTTAGATGGGTATTTTGCTAAACGTTGATGGAGAAATGGCATTTCTGCTGTGTGGTGGTTGCTTTAAAGAATTCTAGTATTTCTAGAATTTTCAGGAAGTGCCAATTGCAATGGAACCATGAGTTGGGCTCCAGGGTTTCTGTAATGCTGAATGAATGTTTGATATTGTACCCATATCGACCTTGTGTGTCCTCAAGATCACACATGTTTTATAGGTCCCAACCTTACTCTGCCAATCCCCTCTCTTATCCTTGGTTGGGAAGCTATTTGAAGTCATTGATTAGTAGCATGGTTTCCATCCCCATGCTGCGTGGATTGTTGTAGCATAAAATTAATCTGGGATAGCATGATATGTGGCTGTTAATGTATTTCTGGCGCAGGTGTGTGTGATATGTTAATATTTTTAGCTCAAACAATGCATGGAATATGTGTTTTTGCATTATTGTGTTGGTCTTTAAAATTTTCCAGTGTTTTACAACTTACATTGGTGTTAAGATTATAGGCACTGATCAGTGCTAAAGTGGAAGTGCTCTCTGTTTAAAACATGATCGTATTTAGTTCCTTCATGATTGGCATATTTGATTGACCAGCATGTCCCAGGGGTGCCCAGGGCCTGGAAATCAAATGTAACTATTGGGACTGTAGGACTGATTGTGCCACCCGCTCAGTAGCCCTTTAGACATGGCTGTGTGCAGTTTATCCCTTTTATTGCATATCAGTCACCCCTAAGGTGGGCACAAGGCAGCCTCATGGGCATGGTGCAGTGTATTTAAAAAGTAGAACATGCACTGGTATGTTTTACATGTCCTGATAGTGAAAATACAACTTAGTTTTTCACAATAGCAAGTCCTCTATCTCTAATAGGGTAACATAGAGATTGCCTTCAAATGCATTTTAGGTGCCATTTCCCATTGGGAGCAGATGGTGATTTAGAGTTTGGAGTCCCTGGACTCATAATTTAAAAAATACATATTTTAGTGAGGTTAGTTTTTAAATTAGGTCTGATTCTGCCACTTTTAGAAAGCTGCCATTTTCTTACTTTAATTATTTTGTGTCTTTGCCTACACGTCTGGGTTAGGATGACAGCTAGAATGTTTGTACATTCACTTCAGACAGTCACACTAAGGCAGGTGACGTGTGCTCTGCATATCCTGATGGCCCATCACATATATTCTTCTGCATTGAGGACATTCTGCCATGAAAAAGAGCAGGATCTTATCAGGGGGAACTGCCACTTAGCTGTTTGCTTTACTGTGCTGGCCTGCTGCCTGCTGCTTATATCTTGGGAGCAAAAGGATTGGACTTTGTTTTCTACATCCTGCTTTCTGAGGTTCTCCAAGGCATTGAATTGAGCTTACCTCCTGTTACGAATTCTCAGGAACATCAGAAACTTCACTTACCAGAACCTGGGCTCTTTGGCTTAGAGTCCTGTCTTGCCAAGTGTGAAATCTAATTCCTGGGCCCTTGGAAGTGAGGTCTGGTGCAAGAAGAAGAAGAAATTAATGTATTGGCGCACTGTATCATTCGGTATCAGCGCATCATTGCAAACCTCGACACACCGCCGCTGCCGGCACCAAAGCATGGTCCCCACTTAACATGACTGCAAATTACAATGCAGGCCCCTGCAGTGGGGCTGAGCCTTGCATTCATACAGTGTTAAGTTAGCATGAGCTTATCAGAAGTTTAAACGCCATTTTACCTTTTGCTTTTTTTTGCACATGGCACACACGTTAGATATTGATTTGCGTTAGGCTGAGAGTTTCGCTCCACATGAGAATAACTTGTTTTTCTACATTACTAGACTTGCTTCCTAAGCGTAGTCTGCACAGTGAGTGCCGAGGCCTTCAAGGTTATCAACACTGTTGCTGTGGTTTGAACTGATCAGCGCATGTTCTAGACATAACATATATGCTGCTGTGGACAGCTCAGATACTGGTGCCTTTAATAATACACTGTGTGGGCATGGTTGCTCACACTTGGAGAACATTCGTAAGCTGAGAGCTTGTGCTGAACTCAATGTGATTCACTCCTGCTAATCTCTGAGGTATGGGGTCGCCTATGCAAGCCTAAGACAGCTTCTTTAATTAAATAAAAGGGAGGGTGAAATATAGGTATATATTTAACCTGTTTCCATTTAGCATTATAACATGCTTTCTCCGTTTGTATTTTATGCAATAGTAAATGCTGACAGTCTTATTTCTTATTAGGTGCAACAGGGGTGCCCAAAGCTCGAAAATATAATGTTACTAGTGTGCCTGCAGCACTGTTTTTTACTACCAGGGCATGTACAACTTAATGGTACATGTACAACCATTTAATCACAAATCATACTGCTCTACAGACTACTTAGGGCCTATCCTTATATATGTAAACAAGGGGGAATTTAAGGCTTGGCAAGTGGGTTATGTTGCTATGTCAAATTTCCAGTTTAAAACTTCCTTCAGGCTCCAACTGTCAATCCTCACATTCTTCCCTTTCTATATTCCTCCTTCTCCTGCAATCCAATAGTGATTTCTCCTTCCCATCTCATTCCATTCAATAAAATAGTTAACTAACTTAGAATCCCAACTAGTAACTCAGATGGAAAGCAGAGAAAAGCCAGATTTGTCAGCAAAGAGACTGAGACCTTATAATAGAGGGGATATCTTACAAGATCTGCTTCCTTCTCAGAAGAAACTTTCTCACATATGACAGCAGTAAGTGCAATCATAATACATGTCTGTTGGGACACCATAAGGTTACCAATCTCTTATATATGAAGTCATACTACAACAACTATGAAAATGCAAAGCGTTGGCAAAAAGGCAAGGCAATAAAGCATTATTGATTCAACTGATCTTGTTTAAATTGGAAAAAGAAGGCATGAAAGAGTGAGAGAGATGGCAAAGATAGTTGGAACTAGAGATTGTTGGAAGGTAGTTTGCTAAAAGAGACTTTAATACCTAATATAAGTAACATACAACACACAATCATAGCCAGTAGTCAGGAAATGATGTTGAGAGGGGCTTGAAGAGAGCAATAGGACATTGAAAAGTTGGGAAAGACATGCAAGGAAGGGATATAGAGAGAGATAGAAGATGCATTTAGAGAGTGTCATAAAGATGAAAGATTCACATTGAAGAGGGACTTTGTTGCAGTCATTTGTTTGGCAGCCTTCAATTCTCAGCTGATAAAAGCCTTGTGTTACTTCAATCCTGTACATGGTGTTCTTGGCTTCCACACTGGAGCCGTTCTTGAAGACAATAGACGCCCATGCCTTCTAGATATAAAAAAAGAACACAAATAACATTTGAATACAACTCAGACTGACCAAAGGAGCCTCAGGACATCGCCTGTCAAGGCCATCATGACAGGCAGATTCATCCTGATGTCGACACACAAACCTTGAGATGAGGCCAGAACAGGATGAACACATATGTCAGCTGGTCCGTGACATAGGCGGATGCAAGGAAATAGTTCTTGGGAGGTTCCCGGGCCGGCGGCAGTAAATTCTGGCGATAAAACGCGGGGTGGGCTCCCGCTTCAAATCATTGCAATTGCGGGGTGGGTACCCGCCTAGTTCAGTAAATGGAGGATAGGCTCCTGCTCAATTCCCACTCTGTGTAGGGGAATCCCAAAGCTGGGATTCCCTCCAAACACTCTGGTAGACCAGCGCTGCAGGGCATGCACGCTCTGCTCCTCTTCCTCTTAAATTGTCAGGGAGGAGGATAGTCCAGCCCTTCGTGGGCTCCACACAAGAGCAGCCTACTCCAGATCAATTCACCCCTCACACTGGGGCAGAGCTGGGCACAGGCAGGCCATCATGTAGGGACACCCCCAGGAGACATCAGATGGGTCCCACAGCTGTTCCGCCTTGCCCAGCAGTCCTTCAGGCCCATGCAGGTCCCACACAGCACACCTTCATGGTCACAGCCCCAGTAATTCTACTCGCTTTTCGTTTGTCTGCCCTGGCACAGGGCTTGTGGGGAACCAGTTCCAACTGGTTCTGGAGAGTGTTGAAGCACTTTGCTTACAGTGCTCACACCCTCCTTTCAGAGATAGGGATCTGCCATCAGACACACTACAGGGGGTCAGAGCCAGCATTGTACAGGCCAGGCACTGACCTATTCAGGGACCAGGGACTTCCCCTCCAAGTACTAGAAATGTAGATGTCCCTTTCAGCCTAGCACTGACTCACCCTGCTCCTCTTGGAGCCACACACACCTCACCAGCCCCTGTCACTCACAAGCCAGACATGTAATCCACATCAGGCAGGCAGACATATAGCAAACAGAAATGCCTATTTCTAAAAGTGGTATTTCTAAAATAGTTATAATAAATGTGCGCATGTCATTGCGTAGCATTTATTATCACTATTCCAAACATACCAAACTTGACCACGCTGCACCTCTCATATCAGGAATTACCACTGTAACACTTATCAGGGAATTCCCAATGCTTTCCTATGGGAGGGCAGCCCCACGGTAGTGAGAAACCAACCTGGTTGTTTGTCACTACCAGGACTTGTCACACACTTATGGTACATGTCCTATGCTTTACTTAAAATGCACCCTGCCCATAGAGCTAGCTAGGGCCTTCCTTAGGGGTGGCTGACATGCAGTAAAAGGGGGTTCCCAGACATAGCACACACTTTAGGTGCCATGTCACAGCGGCAGTGACACTGCGAGAATAGGCCCTGCAATGGCAGAGCTCTGAGATAGGTTTGCAAGGCTACTTTGACGGGTGGCGCAATCAGCGCTGCAAGCCCACCAGTAGCATTTAATTTAGCAGCCCTGGGTATATGAGATACCACTTTACAAGGGACTGACAGTTGTAGACCAATCATTCCATATTTAACACAGACAGTCATGCACTTTACACTGGACAGCAGTGCTAAAGTTCCCAGAGGCCTAAAACCATCAATAACATGTGGGAAAAAAGGCTAGGAGAAAGGCAATACGTTTAGGGATGACCCTGCAAAAAGGGCCAAGTCCAACAGTAAGTCACATCCGTTAACCTGTCTTTGAATGATGGAATGGGTCTGAGATGACACCAGGCCAACATTTTACCATTTTGAGGTCCCATTGCCATTTGTGGATCAGATTTAAACTCTTTGCAATTATGAATTATATAATTTGTTCAGCTGATATTTCTATCTCGAATTCTGTGAGTTTAACATTTGAGCTATACCGTCCCCTTTTTGTGTACGTTGTTTTAAGGTTGTCTTGTGTTGGTGAGGTACTGTTTAACACCTTTGGTGCTCATGACGAGCTGAGCTCATCATGAGCCACGGCGCTCCGGTGCTCATGACAAGCTCCGATCGTCATGGCCCGTGGAACGCTCAGGTGCAGGGAGAATTCCCCTGCTGTGCTGAGCGTTCCACGGGAGCTGATGCACCTGTGACAAGCTCAGCTCGACATGAACACAGGAGCGCCGTGCCTCATGATGAGCTGAGCTTGTCATAAGCATGCGGGCGCTGTGCGCACCCCCTTCCCCCCCAGCATAGTGGGGGAATAACCCCCGCAGCAAAGGGGTTATATGCATTTTTTATGTATGTGATTCATTGTACATCACTATCATTTACTGAATAAGTACCCACGTCATATAAATGTATTAGATGCCTACCCTTTGTTTCTTGGTCACCTTTGTTTAGCTTGCATTTGATTGTTTTGTCAGAATAACATGAATATTGTTAGTATTTATGAATTTCATTTGTATGAATGATGAATTAATGTGAGTCATATCTATATACTTTGCAGTCATCACGTCCAAACTGTGGAACAGCCTACCGTTAGATCTCAGATTCACCCCCTCTGAAGCACTCTTTCGTAACCGTCTCAAGACATGGTTATTCTCATCTGCATAGGTAGACTCCCTTTTCCAGCTTACAGTCTCAGCGCCGGGACACCCTCGTCGGGGGTAGCCGTGCGCTCTACAAACTTCATAAATAATAATAATAAATATAATTTGCAGTCCTGAAGAAGCCCAGATACGGGTGAAATGCATTGGCTGTATTCACAGTGCTTCACAGAACATGAAATAAAGGATTTAATTGAGTAATAACAACCTCCCATTTCATCTGCTTTGTTTGGCAATTTTGCCGTTGTTTTGCTATACAGTATTTTTGTTGCCTCTTGGATTCTTGTGCTTTTTCTTCTTGATGCACAACTGAAAACACGTTTATAGATTAGTCCACTGTTCCACTTATGATGATAATCATCTCCAAGAGTATACTAACATTTCTAAAATCTTTGCTTACTTTTTTGAGTTATATCTCTAATTCTGACCTGAAGAGGTTCCTGCAGCTGAAGAGGCTTTCCTACCTAATTGCATACTACTATCTGTCTAAGATGATGCTGCACTATTATTGAACCAGCTCATTTATGGCTGTGGATATATTGGAAGGCATCAAGGATATGCTCTCCTGTAAAGCCTCTGCAGATGACAACAACCGAACGAATTCAACAAAACAGCTAAGGCTCAACACACTCCACTGCTGTACAAGTTTTGAAGAATACTGGATTCATTTGAACCTTAGCAGAATTCAACAACATATTTGTTTCTCTTCTTCACAAACCTGGAAAAGATTCCATGCTCTGCACCAAATACCATCCAACAATATTCATCAAACTGAATGCTAAAACATTCGTGAAGGCTCTAGAAAACAGGCTTATCCAGAGCTTGTTATTGATTGTAGCAAGAGGGAGTTGTTATGCGTTTAATGATAACACAAAGCAGCATTTTCAAACTAAAGAGGCATACCAGCGAAGCGGACCAGCAGAGCCATCGGGCAGTGTAGCCGTGAGGTGAACGGCAGTACCGGCAGGACGCGCTGAGTGCATGCGCACTACAACCCCCAGCAGCACCAGGGGCGACGCGCTCGTGACGCGAAAGGAGTGCCAGGCGGCGCTGAAAGGGAGACGCCGCCGGGAGCCTCGTGGAGCAGCATTTTCAGACTAAAGAGGCATACCAGCGAAGCGGACCAGCAGAGCCAACGGGCAGTGTAGCCGTGAGGTGAACGGCAGTACCGGCAGGACGCGCTGAGTGCAAGCGCACTACAACCCCCAGCAGCACCAGGGGCGACGCGCTTGTGACGCGAAAGGAGCGCCAGGCAGTGCTGAAAGGGAGACGCCCCCCACTCGCCTCGCGAGTCGCGCGCGGGAAGTGCCCGGGAGAAGGGCGGGACAGTCTTAGACAGTCCTAGACTGGCCGGGACTGGACTGGGCAACCCCCCTTACATCTTCAACGCAAGCAAGTAAGAAAACATTTTTCATTCTACTCATCCCTCTATGCATTGTCAGATAGAGTGGCTTACTGTTTGCATCCAATTTAAATCAACTAATACCCGCGATTCAGCAAAAGTGATAAGTGACTACTGTTAAAAACTATATAGCACTTTGCATTCTTTAAATCATAGTTGCCTTAGCAGGACTGTTAAGTAGGTGTGTACGTGTGCTACTCTCCTTCATACTGGGAAAAGTAACAACGTAGCCCTTTACATGTCTAAAAAAATGTCAAAAAAACAGCCACCTACTAATACCAAGCCTATAGAAAACTATATGCTCCAAGTTGTTGCTAAAATTAACAACGAAAGAAGACAATCATTGGGACTGAGTCAGTCCGCCAATCTACAGCTATTAAGCCCGACCCAAAGCCCCCAACAGTCAGTTTCTTTAGCACCTGATGACTCTATCGACCTAATAGACATTACGGTCCATCCAAACCCGAATCTAGATGACCAGAACAGTCTTATGCTGGACAATGTAGCAAATACAGTGCCACTAGATCTAGAAATCAATACTGACCTCGAGCATGAGACCTTGGCTCACAACTCTGACGAACTGTCATCCCCAGAGCAGGAAACTCGACCTATGAGAAAACATAGAAAAACTCAGCAAAAGCGGACGGGGTTACGCTCAGGAAACAGGAGGAAAAAAGCTACTCCGACAGGAAAAAACAAGGCAAAAACTACTGATGAAGGTGATAATAATGCTCTTGATAAAAGCTACCATGACAAAAGCTATAATGAGGATGATTTGCTCCAGAAGATAGCAGACATCATTGACTCTAAAATCAAAACCATCATTAAGCCCCTAGTTGCCAAGATCGACAAATTGAATGCGGAGGTAAAAAGGATGAGTGGTCTTCAATCCAAGGTTGTGGAAGGGGTTGATATGGTCAATACCTTGGTGACACAAATGGGGAAATCAACTGAGTCTAAGGCGAGGAGCTCCATAGAAAAAGAGAGCAGTTCAACGCTCCCTGTAAGCCCAGCCCGAAATGAAACTCACCCTACTAATCGGCCCTCGAATACTGTTGGTGCACTAAAGTCAACAGGCATTGCGCCAATAAATTGCCAGGAAACAGACCCCCTCCAATTCATCGAAGAAGCTTCCCCAGTGGTACTGGTGCTGGCTAATGTTCCCCCGCCAACGGATGCACAAACTGAAACCCCAGCATCCTTGTCTAGCAAGGCATTGCATTGGTTAACAAGCAACATGCAAATGGCACCGGGAGGTAAACATCAGCTCGCATCTGAAATTAAGTCCGTGAAAAGGGTTGCTTGGATCGGAAATCGACCGAAAAGGTTCAAGGGAGACTGTGTTATAGTGACTTTTTGCCATCCAGGTGTTTCGCCCAATCTCCTAAACTATATCTACCCTCCCCAAAGAAGAGCAGGATCTGTCGTTCCCCTTACTTTAACATTTTTTTACGGGGAGCAACAGAATGTAACTTTCCCGAGGACTCCGGGACCCTCCTAATGAATGGGGCATGGTCTTAGGCAACAGATATGAAGCCTTATCAGGGCTTAATGATTGCGATTGACTGGGTAGAAGTACTAAAGATTTTTCAACTCTTACTGGTGATCAAGCTGGCAGGGAAATGGAAACCCAGTCAAATACTGGATTAGTTGATGTTTTGACCAATGCAACTAATATACAGGGTGATCTTGGTGCTATGAATAATGTTTACCATCTTAATGAACGTTTTGACCATGTTGATAAAAATGAGAAAAATGAGTTAAATGAAAATGTATCCCTTGAATTGGCTGTAATTGGGAACAATATAAGTGAATATGACCTCACCCAGCAACAGAGGGAGGGCCAACTTAGTAGTATTAAATCTACCAATGATAATGTCGTTGCCCAACATACCTTAGTGTCCTGGAATGTTGCAGGGTTAAAAAATAAGATACCATCACAGGACTTGCTAACTTTCCTGGATTCAAAGGACATAATCCTTCTCCAGGAGACTTGGCAGTTAGACCCAGATCCAATTCAAGGATATTTACATTTTTTCATTCCAGCCACTCCGAGTCTAAGGGGAAGGGCTAAAGGTGGTCTGGTGACATGGATTAAACAGAACAACGATCATTCAGTTCTTCAAATAGGCACCAATAGTCCCGACATATTGTTGGTTAAACTACAGCGACCGTCCAGTAAGGATCTTTTCATTTTTAACATCTACTCAAGGGGACTACCAGGTGGTAAACCTACTGAGGCGGTTGACCAGTTGGATTCCCTATTGAAACAACATTGTTTAAATGCTGACATTATCATTGGTGGCGATTTTAATTGTTGTTTTGAACCGCTAGATAATCAGGATGTAGACCTCTCGACTGAAGAGGACTACATCTGGGAAATCCCTCAGCTCTCCTTGATACCCATTAAAAAATGGTCCGAGGCTGCTTTACAGTTAAAAGTCTTATGTGTCGAGTTTGGGTTGCGGGCCACTAATGGAAGAACAGGGTCAGACAAACAGGGCGCCCCCACCTTCTCTAATGGAACTACACATAGTCGTATTAATTACATTTTGACTAACAAAGAGAATTGGGCTAATGTTCTTGACATGTGGATCGAGTCAAGGGCGGAAAGTGACCATGACCCATTAATTTTAACTTTCAAACTGTTTGATCTGGTGACAAAAGATGAACAGAGGGAAAATGTCCAAATAAATCTCTCAAATGATCACAGACACATTAGATGGTCAACTTGTGCAGCCAACGAGGAAAGCATATTAGCTATGAGGGATCTAACAACCCAGGCCATCAGAGAAGTTCGGGGTATAACCGTTAAGGATACTCCGATATCTGAAATCAGTAGGATCCATGATGAATTTTTTAATAAATTAAAACCGTTTTTTGTTAAAACAGTTAAGAAGAAGTAGCGTAGGCCAACAAGGAAGGAGGATCAGTGGTATGATAAACCCTGCAGGGCTGCCTATAGGGCCCTGTCAGACGCTGTAAAAACTAAAGATAAAAACAAGATAAGAGATGCCCGAGCTATGTATAAAAAAGTGCAAATTAGTGCAAAAAGGGATTGGGAGGAAGGCTACTGGAGGGATCTCCTCGTAGCTAGTAGGGAAAGATCTATGACGCCCTTCTGGAACATTGTTAAATGGGGAAGGGGGGCCATAAGAGGAGAACCCATGAATCATGTGTCACCAGAAGTATGGGTATCCCATTATGCCACTCAGTTTGCTGTTAAGGATGGAGGTGAAGAGGAGTGTGTGGCCCTAGTAGATACTTCAACGAGCCACTTACTCTTCTCCAAAGATGATGTCTTAAAAACTCTGAACAATATACCTAAAGCCAGAGCTCCGGGCCTAGACTTTGTCCCTGCAGACTTGTTTATGCATGACAAGGACCTATGGGCCACCTATATTCAGCTGCTAGCCAATGCTATTGCAAAGGGCTCGCCTATCCCTGAGACCTGGAAAGGAGCCGAGATCATCCCCATCTATAAAAAGGGGGCATGCTCGGATCCAGGTAATTATAGGCCCATTAGCCTGATCGCATGTATACAGAAAGTATTGGCAAGATTATTATTACAGCGAATACATGGGTGGATAGACGACCAGGATATATTGTCACCCCTGCAGGCTGGCTTTCGCAGCCATACTAGTAACATCGACCAAGTTTTTAGATTTGTTTTATTATATTGGCGCATAGTTTTACTAGGGGGGGGGGATGCTTTATGCGGCTTTTGTTGATTTAAAATCAGCTTTTGATTTAGTTCCCCGCCACAAGTTGTGGAATATCCTACAAGATCAGGGTATCCCAAAAGAAATTCTGTCCTTATTGATCAGAATGCATGAAAATAACTTTGCACAAGTACGGTGGAATCAGCAGGGCAGTGCCACTGAGAAATTTCCCATTGCGAGGGGAGTACGCCAAGGATGCGTACTTGCCCCAACGCTGTTCTCGCTATACATCAACAGGGTGATCAGGTACTTCGAACATCAGCCCACAGATGCCCCAAAGTTGGCAGGAAGACTGATCCCCCTGTTGATGTTTGCGGATGATACCCTGCTGATATCAAAGACCCAGCAGGGACTTCAGAGGGCCATCGGGGTTTTTGAATCGTTCTGCACAGACCATGGACTTGTTATTAATACAAGTAAAACAAAATTTATGGTATGCACAAACGGAGACACATTAGAGGTAGAGTTACTATGGACGGGGTCCAGCTTGAACAGACCCAGGTCTTTAAGTACCTCGAAATTAATTTGTCCTACAATCTAGACTGGAAACAGCAGACTAATGAGCTAGCCACAAAACTTGACCAACTGACAGGAGCTCTCACTAAGGAGCTTTTTTCATCTCACACTAAACCAATTAGACCTGTCCTAAAAATCTACAACACTAAGGTTGGAGCAGCAGTTCTTTATGGAGCTGAACTCTGGGGGCCCAGTAACCTCACTAAGTTGACGGTAGCACAGAACAAATGTTTCCGCAACATTACTGGCTTACCTATGTCAACCCCATTGATACCTTTAAATTATGATTTGGGATTTTATAGCTTTATGGACATGGCCAGGTATAGAACAGTGGCCTACTGGAGAAGGTTATGGGTAACCCCAGAACTCTCCCAGTATGCCCAAGGCTTCTTAGAGGTGAGAACCCTGGATACTGGTTGTAAGATAGTCTGGATGAGAGAGGTTAAACTCTTATACAGGGCACTGGGTTTATCTCAATTGTGGGATGATCCCCTAAATAATGTATTTCCACCTAAAAAGACACTCTGTGAACTTTATTGGAGCATGCTAGAGATTAAGTGTTTTAGGAATCACATTGATCGTTCCTTTACTTATGATTACCTAGAGCTTAAGCATACACCGGCCCTAGAATTCTATTGGGACTGGATTACGGTCCCAGGGGACCGGAAGAGGTACCATCAGCTGAGGGTGGGGACACTACCTTTAAATGCCCCAACAGCGAAATGGAATAAGGTACAAACCTCAAGGTGCCCCTTTTGTCCGGATCATAATGAAAACATTGGACATGTGCTGTTTGCCTGTCCTGAATATAGAATGCCTAGATGTTCATGGATAAAACCAATTTGCATCCAGTTAGGTTTAAGAACAGCAAACAAGGCTGTTAGGATTTTAAGAACTGATACCTCTCAGCCCGTTGTTATAGCCATGGCAAAATTTCTCCACTGGATGTGGATAATTCGGGCACGCAAAATGAGTCTGGAGTAACTGTAGGATTGCTATTGTCTGCCGTTATTGTCTGCTGCTATTTGAATTGGCAATCTGTATTAATAAGTGATTAACTACGTACACTGTATAAGTAATTGTTATTTTTGTATTTTGGTACTAATGAATTTAGCTTTTACAACTCTTTTTAAAAAATTTTGTTTTTTTAACAGATATTTTAAGATCATGTAAAAATGTAAATAGGATGAGATAGGGAGACTTTTAATCTTGCTTTTTTATTGTAATAAATCATTGTGGATCCTGTACCTCTGTGGGGTTGGGGGGAGGGGGTGGGACTAAAAACAACAATTTTTTTTTTCTTTGTAAAATGTCTTTTATGATTGAAATATATCGAATAAAGACTAATTAAAGTGAAGTGATAACACAAATGCCATCCTTGCTTGAGAACCAGGCTACTGGGTAATGTTCAACTGCCTGTAAAGAGTGTACCTAACTGTTTGTAGGGTGTATGTGTGAGACATTGCATGAGCATCAGCATAGTGTGTATCATTCAACTGAATGAGCTTCGCTCTCAAATAACATTTCTGCTAAGAAACTTTACTTAAGATCTGAGCATAGACATGATACAATGAGGACCCCTTTAACTTTCTAGCACCCACCAAAGGTGTCCTCAGTTATTATAGTCTGGCAGCTTTTCACAGTTTTGCCACAGGGTACCAGCTCACCTGAGCAGTCCGTACTGGCTCGGTCACTGCAGCCTTCAAATTTAATACCATTTCCTAAACAATTATAATGATAAAAAGAAAGATTACAATAATTAAAATAAATAGACATGAAATGCACTTGGCAAAAGGTTTCCATCAAGTATCCCAGATTTTCACAGTCATATATTTAAAAGGCTTGATATCCTCGCAAAACTCTTTGTCAGGTTGATCAGGATTCAAATGAACAACCTGTGCACAATCCTATCTGGTCTTTCACTTTATTCACAGTCTTCTTTATATTTCATTTTAAGTGGTGGATGAGGACTTTTCCTTAGAAGGTGTCTGTTTGGACTCTTCGGTTACGTGGCTGAGGTAAGTGAGAGACACAATAGTGCAACAAAACCTGGGGAGGGCAGAATGTGAGATATGTTGGAGGAGCGCAAAATCTCCATCACACTCTAAATTGAAGGTCGCAGTGCAAAACCCAATTGGGGCGCCCTAAGAAATAGTAAATTTAAGACAGGAATATAACACCGCTTTAAAGGATACGAATATAGAACTTAAACAGGCCCTATGGGAACAACTACACAGGAGCTGCACTCTTAAAAATAGCTCAGCATTTTGGGCTGTGGTAAAATCTACTTTCCTAACAGATCAAGAGAACCAAACATCCATTGACGTGACAATTGATGAATCGACCCGGGTCGACTACTTCTCAAAGATATTTGAAGGAGGCCCAGCAGATACAACTGCATATCCAACTGTTGCTCCACTCTCCACTACCTACCCTCTGGAAATAGATATCGACCTTGCTGAAGTTCAACGGGCCATCAAGGTCAGTAAAAACAGTAAAACCCCAGGCCCCGATGGTGTCCCGGCAGATCTATTTAAAGCAAATGAAGATCTCTGGGCACCACTACTTACAAGGGTACTTAGGGCAGCCAGTGAGGTGGGACTATTGGACTCATGGTCCAAATCAATCATGGTCCCCGTCTTCAAAAAGGGGGACCGTCAGGAGGCATCACGCTATCGTCCGATCTCTCTGCTGGACTCCCTGGGGAAAATTGCGGGCAGGATTATCCTGGAAGGTCTCCAGCAGTGGGCGTAGGATGGCAGGATACTTTCAGATAACCAGTTCGGCTTCCGGGAGGGCTTAGGGACAGTGGAACAGGCACTAAATCTAACATTGCTTACAGAGAAATATGTACACGCAAAGGCGGGCAGTAGCTACAAGGTATATGTGGATCTGTCCACTGCCTTTGATTGCATCTGCCATACTAAATTATGGTCAATACTGCTGATCATTGAGGTGGACCCTCCTCTGGTAAACTTTCTGCGTGAAATTTACACAAATGCCACAGCCAGGGTGAGGTTCTGTGTAAAAGGGGAGCTATCTGCGTCGTTCGGAGTGGAGAGGGGAGTGAGACAGGGATGTGTCCTGGCTCCCTTTCTCTTCACGCTTTATACCAACGGACTGGAACAAGCCATGTTGAACGGGAGCCAGGACCTTCCTCAAGCTAATAACGGCTCGATATCGGCAATGCTCTATGCAGACGATGCCGCGATATTGGCACGCACCCCCCGAGAGCTCCAGAAGGAATTAAATAGGTATTCCGAATTCATGGGCGAATTGGATCTACGCATTAACATTAAAAAAACCTTTGTTATGAGTGTTGGTCCAGCGAAACAAAGGCCAAAGAGCATAATTTTAAATGAGGAGAAATTGGAAGTAACAGCGCAATACCCATACTTGGGCATCATCATTGACCACAAATTAAACTGGTTTACTGCAATAGGTCTAGAAAATTCGACTTAGTAAACTTTAAAAAAAAATTGGGTAGAAGACCCCCAGTAGATCTCTTAAAGATCTATAGAGCAAAATGCCAGTCAGTAGCGCTGTATGGCGCAGGAGTGTGGGGATATGCAAACATCAAAAACCTACAAGTGGCAGAAAATAAATTTTCTCCGATTTCTCCTAGTTGTACCTAAAAGCACATCCACCTTTTCGTGTCATACAGAACTGGGAATCTCCTATATTACGGACCTAGTAAAAATACAACCATTTCTTCTTTGGCACCGTATATGGTCGGGAGAAAAAAACACACTTACCCAGCAAATTATCCTTGATTGCATGACCCTGGACCACTCACTTAAAATTGGTTGGTTCGCATACATAAAGGTATTTTTATATGACCTAGGATTGGAAAAATATTATTTGGCACCCTTTACAATTTGGTTACTATCCAGAAAGGCCTTACAGGTGCTCGCATTGGACCACTTAGAAGAAATCCGATTAGTGAAAGAAGCCCCCAAACCATCTGTCCAACACTGTGTTGCTGTTAAAACAACTCTATCAATTCAGCCATATTTAGCTCATGATCTTACTATTTTCGAGAGATTTTTCCTAATAAGATTTAGGTTAAATATCTTTCACCGTTTGGTCGCTTTCCCAGAAAGAAAAAACGGGGACTTAGTACTATCCGTATGCCCGTGTGATGAGTCCAGGCCACCATTTAAACTCTCTTTTTTTGTAAGTTTTATAGAGAGCACAGAAAGATTTGGCTAATACCCCTAATAGAACATGTCGGAATAAGAAGATGTCGTCCGGCCTTGCTATTTTTACAATTGCTGAGTGAGGAGTGGATGTCGAAGTCCATCGTCAAATTTCTGAAATGTATTTTTCGCCATCAACTAAATCTATAGGTGGGCTCTGTTAAATATAAATTAATTGAGTAAAAGGGGACTGATGTTTCCGCAGACTGTTTTAAGTATTTATAGTATATTTGTTTTTAATACTATATGAATTTTAGTGAAATGCACTAAAAGCTTTCTTTTAGGACCTCGTACTAAATGTCAATATTTCATTTTAAAGATAATCGTGAAATGTAAATGTTTCCTTTTCTATTTAACTGCTTTTATGGTTTTTTACCAGCTAAAAAACGAATAAAGTAACACTTGACTTGACTTGTATCACAAGCATCATTCTTCTGGTTCAATATATCTAGTTAAATCTGTAATATGCACTGATGCCAGATTATGCAATTTAAATTCATGAAATATAAATCATTGTATAAAAAAGATGTATGGCCGTATAAATACATGTCATCATCCATTGCAAAAAAAATGACAGTCCCTGTACCTATACATTCAAAGTGCATATGGTTACTATTTCTGTATAAATACAAGGACCATAGGTAGTACTCTCGATATATTTATATTGTCTTTCTATCAATTTTACCTTGTGCAAGCCAAACCAGTCTATTTCAATGGCATATTAAAAACCATGGATGCAGCATGTTTCCTAACCACTTGACAATTTTGACTCAACTTCAGACATTTGGGTTGACTGCATGAATCATACAGAATCCATTAACTACTCCATAGCAAATAACAAAGCAGCAACTAATCCACTGTGCACAAAACTGTGCAAAATTGTGCAAATATACATTAAAGTGCAAACCGTATGATTGAATAAATATGTATAGATATTGTTAACAATAAAAAACCAAACTTCTGGATAATACCGTTAAAATCATTTAAATAACATTTAAAAACTCATCATATCGGTAAGAATTGTGCTAAACGAGGTAATGAAATATATTATTTTCATCAGGCATATTTTAAGAGTTATATACATTGTTTCTGGCAAAAAGATAGATTTCTTTTGTACTTAATATTAGGGTACCTATATATTAAGACAACATCATGAATACAACTAAACCTGAATAGCAGCAGAGGAGTAACACTGATATGTTATTCATTTAATAGAGCGGATAGCTATGATTGTACATGGGGAACACAAGAAATTAAAGAAAGTTGTGCATCTTTTCAGTATTGTTCAACCCATTTGGCTATTTTCTGTCAAACTCGAAAATCATTTTAGTTTCGAATTGGCTCAGCTGGCGCTCATGATTTCCACCCCTGCGTGATCTCGGAACCGCCCCTACCACAAAATAACTTAGACAGGCAATGTCATTATTATGTATTCTTTTAAAGTGACATCCCCCTGGGTAAGTGGGGTCAATATGCAGGATGGCATGAAGATGCTGCAAAATCCTGACATGTACCTGCAGCTTTGTGCTACCAATGCGAGGCGCCACCCCCCTTAAGGGCGTGGCGCCGTTAGTGGCAGCCAAAGGGCCGACCATCAAGGAGTCGCTTCAGGGGCATCCGACCCGGAAGTGAAAGTAAGGGAGGACCAAAGGAAGTGCGTCATAGTAACGCCCCGGAAGAAGCCATAGGGCGCGAGGCTTTAAAGCCCCCTACCATCTTGGAGACTCCCTCTTTGTCTGCTGACCACCCAGGAGTCGGACGTAGCTGGAAGAAGTCATCGTAGAACCGTCTCGTGGATCGTGGTTTAGCGAGGGTCAATTCGACTCGGGTATACGGTTAGCGGGCCTTGCAGTGTGATGCGTTGTTATTAGTAGTGTTAAGCATGCGATATTGCGTGCGAGTGGTTTTCCTGTAGTGCAAGCGTGTGGGGCAAGGGTGTTTTGGTGATTGAGCATCAATATCCCTTGGGGCACAGCGGTAATTACAGAGCGCGCAGGAGCAGGGAGCTCCCGGGATCGAATTTTAGCATAAGGGATGGGAGGATACTCCGAATGCATGTAGCTATTAAGCGGTACTAATGCTTTTTTCTTTAAGTGCAGAATGCCGCCGAAAAGGGCACAGAAGGGCAAAGAGCCCCCAGCCAAGAGAGATGATTACCTCGCTCTTACAGAGCTTCTGGAGTTCACAAAAGAGAGAGGCGTGGATTGGGCGCTAAAGACTATGCGAGAAGGAGCTAGAGCCGACGCGAACCCACAAGAGGAAAGAGGGAGAGGCAAGAGAACGCAGCGTACGCCGGAAAAGCTTAAAGAGGCGGCGAAGGACAAGCAGCCCAGGGTGGCCGAAGCCCAACCAGCATCACCAGGTGAGGAGGAGATGCTAGAGACAATTGACTTTAGCTCGGTTACAGATAAGGACAAGGTCGCCCTTGAGGGACAGAATGTTACTGCTAGGACAGCACAAATAGGGGGGGCTCTCGTCGCTAATGCGGAGGCGCCCTGCTCCCAGATTACTTTACCGCCAGTAGTAGCGCAGCCGGGTAGCGGAGTATCGCAAGTCTGGGTACAATCCGGAGGAGTGGCGCAGTTACCGGGGATGCAGTTATATGGTTCACATGGTCAGGCATCGGTAATGGTCCAGTAAACGCGATGATCCCCACCGCGACATACCCGGCAAGTGGGGGGCCTGTAATGTTGAGCGCCTACCCGAGTTTAGGGTGTCCACCACAGGCCCCAACAGCTAACACCGAAGTTGATTTGTCTGTGTTGCCTAATATCCAGATACAAGGGGGGGCTGGGGTGCAGTCGGCAGGTCATCCAATGTTAGCATATAGCCCGTTAATGTTCGGTTCAACCTCAATGACATTGTCGAAGTCTACGGGGATCACCTGGCACGTACCCGCGGATATAAAAGAGAAGATACTTAGGGGTGAAAACGTGGATGTGTTCGATCTCATCAATGCAGGGGTGGCCTCAGGGAAAGCCAGGGGTGGGAAAGAAGGCGAATACAATCAGAAAAAGGCATGGGTTGATTGGTCCATGAAGAATTGGATCACAGGATTTGCCATTTATGCTGCAGTCATGTTGGAGAAATACCCCGGGCTGGGCCCTCAAATGATGAGTTACATATCCTTGATACATGGGGCGGCAGCTGAGTTCCTAGGTCAGGGATGGTTGAAATACGATAACAAGTTCAGACAAATGAAGGCAGTCCACCCAGGGATAGCATGGGATCAACGAGAAATCAATCTATGGCACACAGTGTTTTATTCTTCCCCTTCAACGTCTAAGACTAGTCCCCCTGCTCAGAGTCAGTCCTTTCGGAACGACAGAGGGGTCGGTGATAAGAAACAGGCCTGCTGGCAGTTTAACAAAAATGAGTGTACCAGGGGGATCTCGTGTAGGTACAAGCACTGCTGTTCGTACTGTGGGGGTAGTTCTCACCCAGAAGTCAGATGTTTCAAGAAAACAGGAAACACTAATGAACAGACCGCCTATACCACTGCAAAAGGGAAGCCACCTAAAACATCTGACAAGGCTCCCAACTCCCATTAAACGTCATGTCTTGGCACACCTTCTTAGTAAGTATGATAAACTAGAGGAGGCTCAGTTCCTGCTTAATGGCTTTACATTTGGTTTACGCATCCTGTCCACAGCTTTGCCTACTAAGGCCCCACCTCACAATCAAAGTTCAGTGCTCCAGAATATAGAGGCAGCGCAAAACAAGATCATGAAAGAAGTTGCTTTGGGGCGAGTCGCGGGTCCTTTTAAAAATCTCCCTAATCCTGATCTGGTCTGCTCACCCCTGGGTTTAGTTCCTAAAAAAGAGGGGGGTAAATTCCGGCTTATACATCATTTATCAAGCCCCCCAGGGTTATCGGTCAATGATAAGCTGGACCCAAAACTGTGCACGGTGCGCTATACAACCTTCGACTCAGCAATTGAAAAACTGCAGGCCTTGGGTGAAGGAGCCTTGATGGCCAAGGCCGATATTGAATCAGTGTTTAGGCTACTTCCGGTCCACCCAGATGACACCAAGCTCTTGGGCTTCACCTTCAATGACTATTATTTCATTGATCTGTGCATGCCCATGGGATGCTCTATTTCTTGTGCAGTTTTCGAGACTTTTGCCAGGTTTCTTGAATGGGCGGTGGATCAATTCCTGACCTCAGACAGATCCCACGCTGTAGTGCATTACTTAGACGACTTTCTATTCATGGGCCCTGAGCATTCTCTGTCATGCAGGAAGGCCCTGCTGGGCTTCCAGCACCTGGCCGCAGCGCTGGGGGTACCATTTGCACTGGAAAAAACAGAGGGTCCCACTACATGTCTGACATTTTTGGGCATTGAAATCGATACCGGAGCAGGCATGTGTAGGTTGCCAAGAACAAAAGTAGATGCCTTCAAGGCCGCACTTGATAGCTGCTTGGAAGCAAAGAAGGTTACTTTACATCAGTTACAGGTCCTGTTAGGGCAACTAAACTTCACTTTGAGGGTCATACCGATGGGCAGGGCTTTCTCCAGGGGTATAGCGAGGGCTATGTCTGGGCTTCGTGCAAAGCACCACAGAGTCAGACTTTCGGCTGACGTGAGGAGGGACTTGTTGATTTGGAAGTGTTTCTTGCAGGAATTCAATGGCACGGTTTTGTGCGGGCAGCCAGCACCGCAAATACCGACCTCGAGCTGTTCACTGATGCAGCAGGGAGTATTGGTTTTGGAGCTATTCTGGGGCCGAAGTGGTGCATGCAGCATTGGCCAGAAGAATGGATACAACAAGGTTTGACCCGTAACGTCACTTTCCTAGAACTGTTCCCTATAGTAGTGGCATTGCATTTGTGGGGGGATATGCTCGCAAACAGACACATTGTTTTCTGGTCAGATAGCATGTCGGTAGTTATGGTGATCAATAATCAGAGAGCAACCTGCACATGGGTGCTCCGTCTTCTAAAGGAGCTAATATTGCAATGTTTACGTTACAATGTACATTTCACTGCGAGGCATGCCCCTGGGGTTGAGAACCAGGTGGCTGATGCGTTGATAGCGGCATCCTTGGCCCCCAAGCCTAAGTGTATGTATCAGAAGTCTTGGGAATGTTATAAGATATACTTAAGGGGTGCGGGCCTAGTAGATGCTTTCATACTCAGAGTGTGTTAGGATTTATAGTACAGCAGAAGCAGTCAGGGAAATCAGTGGCTTTTATGAAAAGACAATTATCAGTATTGGCATTTTATGCAGGGTTAAAAGGTGTTACAGACCCAACGAAAGACCAGAGGGTGAGAGGAGCTGTTAAGGGGTGGGAACGTTTAACGCCAGGTGCGAAGGACTCCAGGAGGCCCATAGACGTAGGGAAGCTGGTAAAGATCTTAGAGACGTTACCGCTCGTTTGTTTTTCCCCGTACAAGACTCAATTATTTAGGGTGGCATACGTGTTAGCTTTTTGTGGAGCATTACAGATCTCAGAGTTGCTCCCGGCCTCTAAGACAGATAGGGAGGGAGGTTTAAGGCTCGCGGACATTATAGAGCATGCAGACGTCCTGAGACTCAGAGTTCGAAAGTCAAAAATGGATCCTTTAGGAAAAGGGACTTGGCTACAACTCGGAAGAGTGGAGGGAGAGTCTTACTGCCCAGTTAAGCTGATGAGAGTGTACATGCAAGCCAGGCCTCGAATTGCCGGCGATAGGGTGTTGGTTCACAAGAATGGTTTGCCCCTCACTGGGTTCCAGTTCACAAGGGTAGTAAAAATGACCTTAGAAAAGATCGGTGTTGACCCAACCGACTTCACTTCCCATTCTTTTCGTATCGGTGCAGTGACCACAGCCGCTGGCCTGGGGTTGCCTGAACAGACTATTAAGAGATTAGGTCGCTGGAAATCGACATGCTATGAACGTTATGTACGCCCGCAATTAGTCTAACAGTTTTTACTAATTTTTCCCCCCTGCTTATGTCAAAAGACCGTGCTTACCGTTTCTTTCAATATTTACCCTAGGTACTCCCCCTCAGAGAACTCAGATATGTTGGTGCGGCCACTCCTTCATTCGCAGGGCAGGTGTGTTCTTCAATGAGACACTCGGGAAAAGGGGGCACATGACACAAGGATGGGATCATCACTGGGTGGGGATAGGCGGGCAGCACTTAGCTGACGTCCCGAAGGATTTGAGGACGGCCTTGGCCAGAGGCATGCCTTACCCCGATGTACTCGTGTTGCACTGCGGAGGCAACAATATGATCCCGGCTGGAAGGAGAGGAGTGAAAGAGTCCTTGTTTACCACCCTAGCAGCAGTTAAGAATATTCTGCCTAAAGCTATTTCAATATGGTCTGAAGTCATCCAGAGACAGGTATGGTCGCGGGGCGCACCCCCGAAGGCAGTAAATAGATCGGTGAAAAGGGTAAACCAGTCAGTGGGAGAAATCCTCCAGAAATCTAGCATTAGAACTGTTCGACACAAGCTACTACAAGTATCCAGGCCTGAGCTATATGCAAAGGATGGAGTGCACCTATCAGAGGCGGGCACCGAGATATTTATACAGACGGTTCTAGGAGCCATTTCCGAAGCTCTGGAGTGCGGGGGGGGGAGGTCGAGTCCGCCACTAAGCGCCTCGCCCTGTTGCGGGGTCCCGCACAAGAATATCACGGGAACTTCTTTGGGCAGTGCCAGTTTTTACCTCTGAACAGGTTTCTAAATCATCATGGGCTCCGGGCTGGGGGGAGAGTTGGGGCTGACCTGCTGGTGGCCCTGGCTTCTCTAGCCCTACCCCGGAAGCCACTGGTTGCCACACGTGGTGGCAGATTATTCACCTGCGGCTCTGTTGACCTGCAAGGGGGTTGACTAAAGGAGAGCAGGCTATTTTGGTTGTGGCCTGCTGGCGCAACCCGAACTTAAAATATGCCCATTGGAGAATGGGCGGTAAAAGAGTATATGTATATAAGTGTGTATTTCTTAATACTGTGATGTGTAAATAATTTGACTTTAAGAATAAAGAACTGGAGGCAATGAAGTAATTGACCTGTGAACTTTTAATAAATATGCACACTGCGAAAAATCATACAAGCTTCCCGATTTTAATTGTTGAATGGGGGCCTGTTAATGCATTGGGGGGATAGTGCACTTTGTCTGACATCTATGCGAGGCACCACCCCCCTTAAGGGCGTGGCGCCGTTAGTGGCAGCCAAAGGGCTGACCTTCAAGGAGTCGCTTCTGGGGCATCCGACCCGGAAGTGAAAGTAAGGGGGGACCAAAGGAAGTGCGTCATAGTAACGCCCCGGAAGCAGCCATAGGACGCGAGGCTTAAAAGCCTGTGACTATCTTGGAGACCCCCTCTTTGTCTGCTGACCGCCCAGGAGTCGGACGTAGCTGGAAGAAGTCAAACAAACTTTAGGTATTCGAGTAGGGCAATTGCGGGGTCCCGCACAAGAATATCACGGGAACTTCTTTGGGCAGTGCCAGTTTTTACCTCTGAACAGGTTTCTAAATCATCATGGGCTTCGGGCTGGCGGGAGAGTTGGGGCTGACCTGCTGGTGGCCCTGGCTTCTCTAGCCCTACCCCAGAAGCCGCTGGTTGCCACAAGTGGTGGCAGATTATTCACCTGCGGCTCTGTTGACCGGAAGGGGGTTGACTTAAGGAGAGCAGGCTATTTTGGTTGTGGCCTGCTGGCGCAACCCGAACTTAAAACATGCCCATTGGAGAATGGGCGGTAAAAGAGTATATGTATATAAGTGTGAGTTTCTTAATACTGTGATGTGTAAATAATTTGACTTTAAGAATAAAGAACTGGAGGCAATGAAGTAATTGACCTAAGAACTTTTAATAAATATGCACACTGCGAAAAATCATACAAGCTTCCCGAGTTTAATTGTTGAATGGGGGCCTGTTAATGCATTGGGGGGAGAGTGCACTTTGTCTGACATCTATGTAGTTCAAGCCACCCACAGGTGCATGTCTGGACGTATACAGCAAATTCGGTTTTACAATTGAAGCTTCCTGAGATAGCTCCTCTCGTGTATCAAACGGAGTTTGGTAATGAGTGGTATTAGTTCTCATTGACCCACGCCTTGTGCTCATTTTTTAGCACCTGTTCCTCCCACCAGCCTACGTGTAAACACGCATAGATGGGGGAGAAACAGGAACCCATCACAACTCCTCTAAGTTGTTTGTACAGTTCTTTCCCGAACAGAAAGACATTTTTGTTTAAACACCACTCAATGAGATTAACAATAAACGTATTATGCTCGTGACATTCACATGTTCAGTTAGCCAAAACATGTTTTACTGCACCTACTCCTTGTACATGGTTTATGCTAGTATAAAGAGACTCAACGTCTAAATTCATAAGCAACATATGATTATTCCAACATAGATCTTTAATCCTATCCAGGAAGTCACTGGTGTCCCTCACATAGCTGGGTAAATTTTTGACCATGTCTTGCAAAAATAAATCAATATATTGGCCCACTTGTTCCCCAGCACTTTTGATGGCAGATATGATTGATCTTCCAGGTTTCGGAGTCACTCCTTTATGGATTTTTGGAATTAGATATGTATGTATGTATGTATGTATAGTGTACTTATATATAGCGAATACTGTCACCCGGAGGGTATCCTGGCGCTTTGACTCAAATCACGGCATCACATACAGAGGAGGATTACACAACCCTAGGAAAGAGATAGGACTTCAGACCCTTTTTAAAAAGGGTCAACTCATTCAGCTTCCTTAAAGAAGGCGGAAGCGCATTCCATAATTTGGCGGCAGTGAAGCCAAAGGAGCGACCACCCATTTGTATCCTCAGAATTTGAGGGACCGCCACCAAAAAAGCAGAGGAGCAGCGTAAGGGCCAAGCTGCCGAGTACCAGTTCTGAAGTGCAATGGGCCCCAGTCCGTGAAGTGCTCTGAAGACAATGCAGGCAGCCTTGAAGCAGATCCGCTGATGTATAGGCAGCCAATGAAGGTCCCTGAGTGCCAAAGATGATGAAGCAGAGCGCGCACGTGAGAGGGCCAACTTGGCTGACATATTCTGGATCCGCTGCAATTGTGTAATCAGAGAACTAGGGCCACCTAGAAGCAGTGCGTTACAATAGTCTAATCTACTGAGTATGATACTACGCACTACCTCAGGTCTAGCCAGCACCAGTAGCATGGGGAGAATTTTCGCAGCATTCTTAGCAGCATCATACAGGTGCCAATGGTCTTATTCACATAGGCATTCAATTGTACATGCAGACCAAAAATAACTCCCAGATTGCGAGCAGAATCCGCTGGCTCAACAGTAACCACGCTAGTGGGAGGCCAGAAGTCAATGGGCAGGGGGTGCGTGATTTTATCTAGTGAGCAATGCAGCACCTCTGTCTTTGATCCATTAAACTGGAGGGAATTTTCCCTCAGCCAGTCCGCCGTGGCTAGCATACAGCAGTGAAAAGTCTCTGTAGAGACAGCATCCTTACCTTGAAAAGAGAAGATAAGTTGTGTGTCATCTGCATAATTTATTACTGTAATACCAAAAGATTTAATCAACTTGATCAGGGGGCAGAGGGAGAGGTTAAACAAAATGGGGCTGATTGCTGAGCCCTGGGGGACGCCTTGCACTACCATTCTGGTATCAGACATAAAAGGAGGCAGGGTCACTACTTGATCTCTATTATGGAGGTATGAGACTAGCCAGTCCTGAGCCGTGCCGGCCACCTCACTATCTTCCAATCTCCGGATCAGTGTAGATTTGTTCACAGTGTCGAACGCGGCCGACATGTCAAGCAGTGCAAAAATGCTGCTCGTCCACTGTTGACTCGCAAACGTAAGTCATCCAGGACAACTACCTGTGGCGATTCCGTGCCATGTGCTGGCCGAAAACCAAACTGGGCCACATCTAGGCAGGCATTTGCCTCAACAAAGTGTGATAGAGACTTAGTAACGCATTTTTCCAAGATTTTCATTGGAAAAGGCTGTAAGGAAATGGGCCTATAGTTCGCGGGGCAAAGGGGATCCAGGTGGCTTACTTTAATAGGGGGGATAACACTGCCAGTTTCAAACTGTCAGGGACAGTAGCAGTTCTAAGGGACTGACAGCAGATTGAATATAAGAAAGGAAAAAGCTCAGTTTGAAACAGCTTCCAAAACATCCAGTGGGTCCAGTGGGGAGCCGGATAATTCACTGTTGGCCATGGTACACAAATCCTCACATGAAGGGGGGTGAAACTAGACAACAACGTATGCACAGTGCAGTCCCCCTTGTCCGATGGAATCTGTGTAGGTAACGGCTCTACAACAACCTGATTGGGGCACTTGATGCAGAGAGTCCAGTTAGAAAGGCAACGATCTTGTCCTCAAAGGTGGAGGCCAAAGAATCACAAAGTGCCTGGGAGGCTTGAACACTATTAGTGGCACAGGCATTGGACACTCAATGTAGTGCTTCCTCCAGGTTCTTTCAGCTTGTCGACAGCACAGTTTCATCTGACAAAGTTCTTTGGAATACCAGGGGGCAGAGCGTTTGGATCTATTCTTCACTTTCCTTAAAGGAATCACTATGTCTAAGAACTCTGTTATCTGTGAGCAGAAGCTCCGATAGTTCTCTTCCACCCCCTTCTCCAGAGCAAATCCACTTGGCAACAGACTAGGTAGTTTAGGACATTTCAAGAACTTAGACCACTGCCGACTAAATTGGTTGTTGACTAAACTATTGTTGGTGTGAGGGTCATTGGGTAGTTGCAAGGAGAACTGAATAAGGGCATGATCGTTCCAGCATTGTACAGTTACATCCTTGATCCTAACCCAAGTTTCTTCTGCAAAGATAAGATCCAGGATGTGGCCCCTCAAGTGTGTCGGGGATAGCACCAACTGCTGGAGATGAATGTTATTGCAGGCTTGGCATAGTTCTTTATAAGCTGAATCAAGGGGACCGTTCAACCAGAGATTAAAGTCCCCTAAAATCACTAGCTTAGCATGAGAGTTAGAAAGATCATAAATAAGATTCACCAGTTCGTGTGGGACTGTCGTGGCACTGCCAGGGAGTCTGTAGCAGAGCAAGCCCGAATACAGGACTCCCCTATGACCTTTAAATGAAAAGCCCATCAGTTCTATACCTTGAACATCTTTGACCTCGAACTCCGTTAGATCAAGTGCCTCCTTAAAAATAATCCCACACCTCCTCCTCCTCCACCATCCGCCCGAGGGTTGTGCCTAATCTTATACCCAAGGGGGCAAGCCAGGCCAAGCTCAACCCAACTGTCAGCTCTTGTTTCATGTTTCTGTGACAAACAACATATCCAATCTGTGGGTTTCGATAAGAAGTGATATTTCCAGATGGTGTTTGCACAAGGACCTCACATTGAGCATACCGCAAGATAGAGTAATTGTAGAGATATTAGCCGCAAGAGATTGAGTGAGAGGGCCGGGTTGCTGACGTACCTGAATAAGCTCATCCCTGGTATAGACATATTGAGCTGAGGTGAGTTTGCCAGCGTGGCTGGCGCTGGTCGCGGCCGGTGCGCGGACGGGCGCAGACAGGCTTGCCTCTGTGGCGCCATCGGCGGCCCACAGCACGGGCGCGCTGCGCGCTTGTGTGTTCCGCTTAAATCCCCCATTGAGCGCAAAAGTCAGAGGAGTCAGCCTCTGGACCCGCGAGCTGGCGAGTCCTGCTTTAAGTCCCCCCTTCAGGCGCAAAAGTCCGAGGAGTCAGCCGCTGGACCCGTGACCAAGATGGCGCCTGTAGACGGCACATTCTAAGTTCCTCCTCCCAAGATGGCGGCCAAATCGCCGCAACACGATCCAAAAGAGCTCTAAATCAGCCTGAATCCTGCAAAATGCAGGGTGAGAATCCTTTTAATGTGCAGGTATGAGCTATGGGCTAATTATCAGGGCAGCAGCAGCGAAAATAAATTACAGCAGCGCAATACAGTGAGAGTGGCGCTATGACGACAAAGTGCTACTTAAAAGGCTAAAATGTATTTCCAAAAGAAAATTGAAGGAGGACCGGCAGAGTTAATGCACGGGCTACAGGATTAGTAAAATAGAGTAAATAGAGAATAGATATAAAATAAGGAGAACTGGGAATTCATTGTTCATGAATTTGAATTCTTCAGATGAGATTAGTCCTTCCCTTTGCCATTGTGCCAGCTGTTTATGAAGATTAGCTTTGGCATATTCCTGGTGTGTTTTTTCATAGCAATTGCTGTCGCTTAATTGCCTATTGGCCTCTTTTACATACTCATTCTAAGGCCAAATAACTAGGTTGCCGCCTTTGTCAGAATTTTTTATCACAATTTCATTGTTCTCATCTAGTTTCTTCATAAGGATGGCATACTCCTGTTTTGTATGTTGGATTTTCTTTCTTTTCTTGCTTTTACTGTGTTGATACAATTTCCTAATATCATTGATTACACAATCATGGAAAGTGTCTACCACATCCTTTGGCATTAATGGAATTAAATTGGACTTTAATTTTAATGGACCAAATCCAGCACCCTTTTGCATCATATTGATTTTGCTGAGCCTCAATTGTGTTGCTAGATCTGAGTCAGGCCCAGAGGTTTGAGGACCTGTGGCTTCATTGAGGTCATGCTGCAAGGTTAGAAGGGTGGAGACAGCGGAGGACAGTAATATGTTGTTATCAATGCCAGTTTCTGAATCAATGTTTTTTTAGCTGTCTTTATTGCAAATAATTTATTTAGTTCATATACATATTTATAATATATTCACGGGCAAAAATAAAGGTTACAATATACTGCTGATAACGCCACATATTACATTACTCAAGACATGGTCAGTTACATCACTGTTGACATCACAGATGACATCATCCAGTGACTGTGAGTGTTTCTAAAAAGTTTAAGAATGTTATATATTTATGCCAAGATGTATTGAAGGATATTTGGGTGTATGATTGTCTGTATGAATGATTCAGAGGGTGTGTGACTGACTGTATAAGAAGATGATTTGATGTGTCTCAGTGAATGTATTGGTGAGTGACTATTCTGTATGAATGTCTGTATCAATCTGTCAGTTGATGTGTAAGTGGTTGCATTGGTTGGTGAGGAGCTACATGAACATGTAAATGGGTTATTGATTGGTTGTCTGAGTACCTGTATGGGTGCATTAGTGCCTGTGTAGATGGGTAAAGTGGTATGTGACTCCCTGCATGGATGTGTTCATAAGTGCATCTGCGAGTGGCTGTATGGGTGAATGAGTGTCCGTATGGCGTGTTGCTGACTGAAAGGATGTCTCAGTGGTATGTCGGTGAGTAACTGCTTAAGTGAAAGGCAATATATGTGAGTGTTGGAGCATATAAGTGACTGTATATGTTAGTAAGTGTTTGTGAAAGCGTCATGGTGGTTACTGTTGTCATGGAAAGTTTGGGGGTGATCAGTGAAGTGGGGACCTACACGGCGGGTTGTGAAATAAGGTTGCATTTGCATTGTTGATTCCCATAGAAAGCCTTAGTCACACCTACAGCCGAAACTGCTAAATGGACTAACACCAAATTTGGTGGGGAGGTAAATGTTAGTTCAAGGACTTGCCTTTTGCCTATTGGGTGAAAATCTGTTCCGTAGTTGTTAAGACATTTAAGTTTAAAATTATAGTGATATCTCTGGCCGCAGATATTTTGCAGTGGTTTTGCGATGAATCGCGCACGCACGAGCCAGCAGGCATGCTCCGATTGGCCGTGTATAACCTGAATAGAAAGTTAAGGCCACCATTTTCTTAATTGGAATGGTTCACGGGGGTGAGAATCTGTGTGAAAGCCCATATAAGAGTTCAGGGCGAAGTTACTCTGACCCCTTGGTTGAGAAATGGAGGTGTAAGTAATACAAGTTTTGAGTCCAAAATAGATTTGCACAATATTTGCGATGATGATGTGACTGCCAGAGTGGCCCATCGTGTACCATTGTGGGGACCTCATAATTATCATGTCATCGTGAAATCTGGTGGAAATATAAAAGAATTAGATCTTGATAAATGTTTTTTTAGAGTGATTTATATAGTGAGCTATGAACAGTGATGGTTAGAATTAATTGTTTTCTTATAATTGTTTAATGTGGTGGTGGCTATTGAATTCCTGAAATCATAGCTATCTCCGGACACACCCGAAAAACAGAAAATACGTTTTAGAGATGATTGTTCTTAAAATACAACAGAGAAAAATAAGTTTGAAGTGTACAGTAATAAACCCCCTAGTGTGTAAAATATCGTAATGTGTGTGCATATGACATTGGGCCCTGCTAGACAATGGAGAAACTAGGGCCCTCATCCTCCTGGACCTGTCAGCCACCTTCAACACTGTCTGCCATATCACCCTACGCACATGCCTCCACGATGCAGGGATCTGAGACAAGGCTCTGGACTGGATCACTTCCCTCCTCACCCCCAGAACCCAGAGTGTTTGCCTCCCCCTTTCCCCTCCAAAGCCACCGAGATCATCTGCTGCGTAACCCAGGGCTCATCCCTCAGCGCAACATTGTTCAACATCTACATGGCACCACTCACCCAGGTCGCCCGACTGCACCAACTTAACATCATCTTTAATGCCTACAACACCTAGCTGATCCTCTCCCTCACCAAGAACCCTCTCACTGCCAAAATCAACCTCCATGAAGGAATGATAGTTGTCTCAGAGTGGATGAAGAACAGCTGACTGAAGCTAAACTCGGACAATCGATTAGAACAGCGAGGTGGCAGGCTGGCTATTATCTATAGAGACACTCTTAAATGCTCAACAATGGAACTCACAGACATCAGAGGAGCTGAAAACCTTAGTTTCTGCATCCAAGTGTGTGACACATTCACCTTTGCAGGTGCAATGCTGTACCCCCCTGCAGTCCAATCCACGCAGTTCCTGGATAGCGTAGGGGAAGTCCTTGGTGATTTTACTCTTAGGTACGCTAATTTCACACTACTAGGAGATTTTAATCTACATTTGGATGACCTAAACGATCACCATGCCTCCAGTCATAAAGAAACTCTGCATGTCTTGAGGTTGACGATGAGGATATCAGAAGTGACACACGAGGCAGGACACACCCTCGACTGCATTAGTTCCAATATGGACGTTATGACGGTAGAATCCCCTGTATGGCAAACTTGGACAGATCAATATTTCATTGAATTTAGCCTTAAGATAGAGGGAAACGAGATAAAGATAAAGGAAACATCAAAAAATGGCAAATCCTCACCTTGTTGGGGAAAAATTATAGAGCACCCTGACCTTGATGAATGGGTGAAGGAGAGCAAATCTGCTCTTTCAGGGAATACCACGACAGATAATCAGAGATTTGAGGGATGTATTACTGCGATTGGAAACCAGATTAAAAACCCAGGAAGAAGTTTCACACCAAGGAAAGGGAGGATATCTGCACCATGGTTCTCATGTGAACTAAAAAAAATGTTGGTTAACGTTAGAGTTCTAGAGCGAAGGTGGCGACGAAATTATGGGAATGAAGAAAAGGAGGTATACAAGAGGGCTAGGAGGTTCTATCATGCCTCAATAAAAAGCGCGACAGCCAAGTACTTCACATCCCAAATTGAACCCTCAAGCAATAAACAGAAAGACATACTTAAAATTGTCAACAGCTTTAGAAAGCCCAAAGTACTAACTCAAGAGATCCCACCCTCCCTGACCCTCTGTGACGAGATAGTTAACTATTTCGTAGAGAAAATAGATATCCTCACGAAAGACTTCCATCAGTTTAAGAAAGAGGAGTCAGAGAATAAAACTAACTTAGATATATATAAACCCTGTTGGGAAACCTTCAATAAAATAAGTCTGAAAGATACATACCAGGGGATATCTGCTATTAAGTCAGGATCTCCCTTCAATCCCTGTCCCCCTACGCTGCTTAAAGCAATAATAGAAGAGGTCAACCAGGGAATTAATTCTATCATAAACTCATCATTATTTCAATCAGGCGAAATCCCCCCACAATGGAAAGTGGCAGCAGCTAGACCACTGCAAAAGAAGGTTTTGCAGGACCATGCGACCCTTACCAATCTGTGCCCCATTTCACTCCTCCCAGCACTCTGCAAATTAATGGAATCGTATGTCAATAAGCAACTTATGGCCTTTCTGGAAGTGAATGAAATTCTTCATCCATGTCAAGCAGGCTTTAAGGTGCACCATTCAACTAAATCTGCATTGCTGTCCTCAACCGAGACCATTCGAGCTGCATTGGATCAGGGCAAGATGGCAGTCCTGATCCTGTTAGATCTTTCTGCAGCGTTCAACACGGTGTCCCATGCTATCCTTTTACACCGCCTAGCAAATGCGGGCATAGCGGGAACCGTTTTCGAATGGTTCAAAAATTATCTGGCACACAGGCACCAGATCATTATGTCGGTACATTTTTGCTCTGAGGAGAAAGTGCTGAAAACAGGGGTCCCACAAGGCTTAGGTTTGAGCCCCACACTGTTGTATATGGTTCCCTTGATCAAACTGATCTCTTCCTTCGGTATCAGTACTATTGCATATGCCGATGATACCCAGCTGGTATTATTTCTTGACAAAAACCAAACGAATGCGGAAATGACCCTGAGGGAATGCCCATCGGCAACCTTTACGTGGATGAGAACAACCACTTAAAGTGTACCTCTGCGAAAACAGAAATTGTGCCTTTTGGGCCTAATAACTGTTTCTCACCTCACGACTGGTGGCCCAAGGAGACAGAGGCTCCACCAAAGACTATCAATGCAGTACGAGATCAGGGTAATAAATTTGACAACACCTTGTCCTTTAAACAACAAGCCAAAGAAGTGGCAGGTGTCTGTTTTAACATCATTAGGGGTCTTAGAAAATTCTTTGACCTGCTTCCCCTGAGTGCCAGATGGACGGTCGCAGTGGCGCTGATAACATCTAGACTAGATTACTGCAATAGTCTGTACGCAGGGTTAAATAAATCTGCCCTGCACAGACTCCAGATGGTCCAACATGCAGCCGCCAGACCGTTCCTCAAACGGCCTAGAAAATCTTCGGCCTCTGCTGCATTGGATGTCCTACACTGGCTCTCGGTACAAAAGCACATCTTGTTCAAGGTCCTTACAATCACCTACAGATCTTTCCATTATCAGGGCCCACTGTACATGCGCAGACACTTTACACAATATCGCCCATCGCGGGAACTTAGATTCTCTACAGCAAATTTGCTCCTCGTTCCCAGATTCAGGCTGACGACCAAGGGAGGTAAATCCCTAGCAGTTATAAGTGCTAAAGCATGGAATAAACTACCACACATTCTCCGGGAAGCCACCACGGAGAAAAGGTTCCGGAAACTGCGGAAAACATGGATTTACACACTGTCAGACACAGGCTGCAAAGCCCTGCTATGATTCCCCCCTTCCAACATGGGCAGTCCAGCTGTGGTTATCTGCTGGCAATAAGGAGTCGCAGCGCCAAGATGCTCTTTGGAGTGGTGGCACGCTATAAAAATGTCTCATCACATCACATCACATCACACAAGATGGAAGTCCTCATCCTTGGCCCCACTCCCTCAGCCTGGGACAACTCCTGGTGGCAGACCGCTCTAACACCCACCGACCATGCACGCAACCTGGGGTTCATCCTCCGCTCTACTTTCTCCATGACAAAGCAGGTCAATGCCGTCTCGTCCTCCTGATTCAACACCCTCTGCATGCTCCGCAATATCTACAGGTGGATCCCCACCGAAACAAGAAGAATGGTCACCCAGGCCCTCCTCAGTAGCAGGTTGGACTACACAAACGCCCTCTATGCAGGAGCCTCGACCAAACTTCTGAAATGACTTCAATGCATTCAAAGCGCCTCTGCACGAATGATCCTTGACACCCTTGCTGGAGCTACATCACATCCCACCTGAGAGACCTGCACTGGCTTCCCATCAACAAGAGGATCACCTTCAAACTCCTCACCCACGCACACAAGGCACTCCACAACACCGGTCAAGCATACATCAAAAGACGACTAAGCTTCTACACCTCCAACCACCAGCTGCCCTCTGCCGACCTCGTCCTCGCCCCTGCATCCGAAGAGAGACCTCCGGCAGCAGATCGTTCTCCCACCTCGCCACCAAGACCTGGAACACCCTCCCCATCCCTCTACAGCAGACCCAGGACCTACTAAGCTTCAGAAGACTCCTCAAGACCTGGCTTTTCGACCAGTAGTGACACCCCCCCCCCCCCCCACCCAGCGCCTTGAGACCCTCACAGGTTAGTAGTGTGCTTTACAAATGTTCTAATTGATTGATTGATTGATTGATTGCATATATGTGTTTTCACATAATGTAAAAGGCACAATTGTCACAATTAACGACCCCATTGTGACATCCTGAATAACTGCAAAAATGAGAAATTGTTCTGAAAAGCAGTTTTATAGAAAATTAGTACACAAATATGAGTTTAAACTTACTTTGAAATAAGTATGTATATCGTAGTATGCATTAGGTAATGTTCAGAATAGATTGTTTTTACATATTAATTTTGGATATGTTAGTGGCGATTGAATGTCTGCTTTTGTTTTCCGTTTTCGAGGCATGTCCGTGGGGATCACATGATTTTCATTAAGAGTCCCAAAAACAAAAGGAAAAAATAACCTTAGACCATGCGATGGTCTCTGAGGAATGCAGAAACTGTTTTAGTAACAGGTTTCCTGGCTTTGTCAATCTGTTGACAGAATTGATTTGATTTGTAGTCGCTGCCCCGGGTGTAAGGAAACAGAGGGTCATTTTTTGTTCGCCTGCCCTCAATATAGAGAACCCCGTTCAAAATGGCTAAAACCCATTTTCAAACGCATGAATTGTAAAAAATCCTCGGATGCAATATGGGCTTTAAAAACAAATACAACCGATTTTACTGTGATATGTTTGGCCAAATATTTAGGTTGGGCATGGGCAATCAGAGCTAGAAGGAATTTAATTGCCACATGATCAAAAAATGTGTAAACTGTATAGTGCTTTGTAGCAAATGCTAAACATATTTTTAAGATTTGTTAAATTTAATGTCTTGTTTCCTCCCAACAATGGTTTAATAACTTTTTAACTGTGGATTCTAGATCTACTGTATACTGTTGATTATATATAGATATAACTATTTTTTATAAGATTTTGTAATATGTAGTGATAATGAAACAGTTTTAAATGTTTTGTTAAAATTGTCTTTTATGATTTTATCATCGAAATAAAGACATTAAAACCTGAAACCTGATTTGAGCACTTCAATTTCTGTCTTTGGCATGTATTAGAGTGCACCAAGACAGTGTGAGGGAAAAGCAAAATCAGTTCTGCAAAACTTTCTTTCATTAGGATTTCCATCCCTACCCAAGTCTATGTGCCTAGGTCATTGCCACCACAGTACACAATTATGAGGTGAGGAGTTTAAGAACCAACAATGAATTTAACCAAAGCCAGCAATTTATGAAACGTTAACCCTCTCCGGCCAAACCAAGTAATCTGCACATTTAGCAAACCCAATCCCTGTCAATACTTCTCTTTTTTGCAGCCTCTTTAGCTAAATTGATATACAATCCATACTCTAGGGGGCAGATTTACAATACTGTTGCATCCCTGCATATCAGGAGGGATGCGCCAGTTAATGTGCGTCACAGCGGCGCCACCATGGATGCGCCGCATTTACAATGCGGCGAACCATGGGGCAAAAATGGACCGATGCGTGACACATCTGTTGCTGTAAAGGCGGCGCATTGCTAGATTTGCATCGCAAGCACAAGACAGCTCTAGCAAGGCTCGGGGTTGCCCTATCCTGAAAATGCTATGTCAATCCTTACGCCTGCTTCAAGCAGGCTCAGGGTTTTGATGCAGTATGGGCTTAAAAGTGACTGAGTGAAATCTTGTTTCCTGTAATGGTACGCCCCCCCTGCGGCACGGAATGCCTACATGTGGCAAATGGCTATACAACATGATGCATCTCCCAGAAGCAACACGTTGTAAATACCCCGCAGCATGGCGTTGGTTTTGTGCCGCTGCTCCATCACAAAAGTGACGCAACTACTGCGTAATAGAGGCGCAAGGGGTTTATAAATCTGCCCCCATGAATTTTAAAGTGAAGGAGAAATATTACTCAGGAGAAGACTGGAGCTGAATGAGGTATTTTTCCAGAAAAAGGTTAAAATGGAGGTGTTTAAAAAAAAGAAAGAAATAATTATATATATTTATTGGATGCTGTCAGCACGAAATTGAAAAAAAAAGTATGTAGTGTGTTGGATGGCTCAGGAAGGAGTCTTCTTATTGGCTGTTGTTTAAAAAAGAAATGTAATACAGACATTGATATGCTTTGGAAACTGTGGAGTAAACCTCACCTGCAGTATCTCATTTGGAAGTAGCAAGTTCCTTCTAGAATGTGCAGTGAACCTTTGACCTACTGGTTCCACTGAGTTGCCAGGTACAGTGAGCTAAGGCTATAGTAGGGGAACGGTGTTATAGAGACACAATGTAAGTAATGGCAAATATTAATTTCCAACTCACGACTATATAATAAACTGTTGTGTAGTATTTCAATTTCAGAAAAATAGAGCTAGATATAGGTTTGAACTTCTATTTCTCATAGTGATTTCTCCACGATGATTGTGAATTCGTTGTGAAAACACGCCAACAGGAAACTCTTTTTGAAACAGAGGGAAAGGGTTAACAAATGCTAAGTAGTCTAAAATTAAAAACATGATTTATTTACTGCCTTGCTCATGATGATAGAGTGGAAAGTTGAAGAGGTTGCTTTGTATGAGAGTGCTGTACCTTTTTGTGCTTAGATTTTAGAAATCCTAACAGTGTCAAAACCATCCAGAAAGAGCTAAACAACAATATGAAATACACAATGAATTCACTGGTACATATATAACTTTTGTAATTATTTTTAAATTGTGTGTGGAAAGTCCTAATGAGGAACTAAGAGTGTTATAAATGTCTAAACATAATGTGCAGAATAGATACATCTCTTATGTGCATTCTGGGAGTTGTAGTACTTTTAGTAAAATTTGTAAATGGGAATAGTGTAGTGAGAAATTAAAGAAGAAATCAATTTTTTCCACCGGAATACGAGTTTGAAAGAAGTAATACTTTCTAGGTAAGTATTGGGAAATGTTTGTTAATGTGGTTTGTAACTTATAGGAACGCTTTGCATATGCTTAGATGATGATATATTGTTTTTGTGCTTGCACATAGCTATATTAACAGTGGGACTTTTGAGTTTACTTAAAGATGCAGAGAGGTATATATTTTAAAAAGATTGTTTGAATGTGTACATCTATTAAGACATTGCATATATGTTTACATTGTGATCTATGCTCAGTAAGGCTGATGACAATCTCATGTATATGGTGAGGGTAGGGTTTTTCTTAAAACAGGGTGTGATTAAAATTGAGAAGGATTAATAGTGCGGAATGCCTTGAGAGTACTTGTGCTAGCTTCATTTTGAGTTTTAGCACTTTTGGTAACATTAGTAAACAGGAATAATGTAGTGAGAAATTAAAGATGAAAACATGTTGATCACCTGTATATGAGTTTGAAAGAAGTAATACTTGTTTGGAATGAATTGGGAAGTCTTTGTCAATGAGGTTTGTAACGTAAGTGAACGCTTTGCAAATGCTTAGATAATGATATATTGCTTTTTGTGCCTGCACATAGCTATAAAAACAGTGGGACTTTTGAGTTTACTTAAAGATGCAGAGAGGTATATATTTTAGGAAAGATTGCTTGAATGTGTATATATATTAAGACATTGCATATATGTTTAAATGGTGATCTATGTTCAGTAAGGCTTATGACAATCTCATGGATATGGTGAGGGACCTGGGTAAGATTTTTCTTTAAACAAGGTTTAATTAAAATTGAGAAGGATTATTAGTGCAGAATGACTTGAGAGTTCTTGTGCCAACTTCCTTTCAAGTGTAACTTTTGACTTAGATATGCTGAATATGTTTAAGGAGCAGCAGACTTATTTGAGAAAAGATGTAGGTATGGCTTTCGAAAAAGGATTTGTGCTTTAAAAAATGCTATGTTGTTTTCAGTTTTAGAAATGTACTGATGCATGTGCACGCTCAGTAAAGAACCAATATATGTTTATAGAGAGACATGTATGTAATTAAGTATGAGATACCTAAATTTCACTCACATATAGTTCAGAAGAAAAGCGTATATGCAGTACAAATGTAGTTTGATACTGGCAAAAGGAGATAACCGAAGAGTCAGAGATAGAGTGACAACTGTTATGCAACCAACAATAATGTAGGTACTTTCTCAGTCAGCCATGCAGTATTCAGGCACTCATGCAATCATGCAATCACCAAGCTGCTGCTCAGGGAGTCATCAAATCAGTGATTCACTACCCATGGAGTGATTCAATTACTCAGACACTACACATGTACTCTTGCAATCAGACAGGCAGTCATTGAACTATGCAGGCTCTACCCTTACATTCATCTAATCACATATGTACTAACTATTGACTTATGCAATTAAAAAGGCTGTAGCTATGCAATCATTATAAAATTTGCGAAGATCCCATGCAGCCATCTGAACAACCACTTACATGAAACACTCAGGCTCTACTAATGCATTCATGTAATTATGTAGAGGTGATGGTACCTAGAATAGTAGAAGCAGTTACTGCAGAAGAGGTACATGGACGGTGTAGTCAGGTTACTATATAAAAATGGAATTGCAGCAGTGTTTCTAGAATTAGACAGCAATCCGTTGATATATTAGGAAAGTTCCTACACATCTGTCCAAGGCCAAGTTTAAAACACAAAATAAGTTATACCACTCAACAATGCAAATTCTACATATGAGGCTGTATTATGTGAACTCTCTTGCTTTATGTTTCTTATGTACTTTTGCATGGTAATGTGGCAAACATACAAAACGTTTCTGGTGATGTGCAGTTTAGTTTCTTTGGTTCTGAACAGGATTCTAGGAAAAATAAGAGTTATTAGGAAGAGGAGTTGCGGAATAAGACACTATGGGCCCGATGTAGGTAAACTCCACTTTACCACTTCTGAAATACCGAATCATACCGATTCGGTATTTCAGAAGTGGTAAATTGGAGGGGGGGAAATGTAGGTAATCCAGATGTTTTGATTACCGATTCGGTAAAAATCGGTATTTACCGATTCGGTAAATACTGAATCGGTAATGCCCATTGCTTCCTATGGGCTTTGAAGCCCATAGGAATCAATGGGCATTACCGATTCGGTATTTACCGAATCGGTAAATACCGAATCCATCAAAGGTGCAGGGGGTGTCACTTTGACACCCTCTGGCACCCCCAATACAGGCGTGGGTGCCATGTGGCAGGCATACATGCCCTAAGGGCAGGTCTGCCTGTCACATGGCATAGATGTGCATGCACACATGTGCATGCACACCTGGATTCGGTATTTTAACACCCAATTGGCTTGGGTGTTAAAATACCGAATCTGAAGGGCCTGTGGGACTGAAAGTAGTCCCACCTACATCCCGAATTTTACAACTCGGTAAACTTACCGATTCGGTATTTTTCAAATTCGGTAATTTTACCGAATTGGTAAAATACCGAATCGGACAAAAAAAGGTCCCCTACATCTCAAAAGGCCAAATACCGGTCAGAAACGGCCGAATTCGGCCGTTTCCGACCGGTATTGGCCACCTACATCGGGCCCTGTATTACAGTTGATAGTTTTAAAGAAGAGAGTCCAAAATGTAACACAGCGTTGTCTAAAAAAACAGTGCATGTTTGTATATGTTGTCAATGCACTTACTAGAAGATATAAAACACAAACTATTGATTTATATTTAAAAAGACATGAAAAAGTAAATCATGAGAAGTGGTAAAAGTTACCTGTGTATTTATTTGTAGAGAGATGATTTGATTTGCCTATACTGCAAGTTAAATGTAAGTAGTGTTACAATACATTAGAAGATAGCACAATTTACAACACATAAATGTTAGCTACAGATTTTGTAAGATAATAAAATGCCTGCTAATGTAGCAAAAATATGAAGAGCCCAAAAACAGAAATCAACATTTATTTTCCTTTCCAGCAGTTAATTTCAATTCTTAATTTGTCATTTGTTTTGAGATTTATGTAGGAGGCTGCCTAGTTGGTGTAGGTGAAAGACACATTCTGTCATTATTTATTTATTTAGATATTTTGTATGGCGTGAACATGACCCAAGTGGGTATCACAGCGCTCTATATACGGTTGATGAAGACATATGAAAACAGCTAAAGGAGACAAATCAAGGTAAAAGTAGGACGAAATGTAACAAGGGCATAAATGACATAATCGTGGATAAAGTGAGAAAGGCTAGGGTAGAAATAAAATTAGAGCATTATACATCAAGAAGAAAAATGACATTATGGCAGGCGACATTGGGTTGCAACAAATTACATGTAATAGTTAAGATAGCTAAACCGTATTGAGGCAAAAGGAGCAAAGTTGCAAAGTTGCGCAGTGTTCATTAGTAGAGCTTTCACTTCCCTTTTAAAGGCAAATGTGGATGGAATCAGTCTTGTTTTCTCTGGAAGGGAGTTCCAGATTCTCAGGGCAATGCCTGAGAATGTACAATTGTAAGTTTTAGGCTTATTGAATTTCTTTGGCTTGTGAAGCAAGGTGCTGGTGGTCTTTGTGGACCGTGAGCCCTCATATTGTTCCAGCTTATTTGTCAGGTAGAGTGAGGTATTAAAGTGTAGAGCTCTATGGGTCATACAAGCAATCTTTAATTGGATCCTTGCCTCAAAAGGAAGCCAGTTGAGTGATTTCAGGTTCGGGAAGATGTGGTTAGGCTTCTTGGAACCCATGATGAGTCTAGAATCAGCATTTAGAGATCCTCTGATGGGGTCTAGACTAAGTTTCGGCAGTCTGCATAGAGTAGCACTGCCGTATTCTAGTCTAGAGACGACCAGTGCTTGCACTGCCGATTTGAAATCCTCTTGGGGAAGGTAGGGTTTGAGTTTTCTTAGGATGCACAGTTGGAAGTTCGCTCTTTTAGTAGATGCTCTGATGTGAAATTGCATGTTTAAGTGCTTATCAAGCAGAATTCCAAGTGATTTCATGGAGTCAATGAGGTGTGGTGCGCAGTTGAGCGTGGTGACATTAGAGAGATATTTCACAGCAGTGGGGGTTTGCCTAGCAGGTGCAATGAGGAGCAATTCCGTCTTGAGGGCGTTTAGTTTCAGATTGTTGGAGGTAAGCCAGTTTAGGGTTTTGAGACGTGTTCCGTTGACAGCATTGATGTCTTCGGTGAAGGATATTTTCATGTAAAGTTGGGTTTCATCAGCGTACATGTGATATTGGATGTTGGACACTTTAAGAATTAGTCAGTGGTTCAAAGAAAAGGTTAAAGTGCATGAGGGAGAGTGAGGACGCTTGGGGAACACCCTGGGTGCAGGGATTGTGGTTGGATAGTCTGATTGGATTTGACTCTTTTTGTTCTATTGTTGAAGAAAGAGGCAAACCATTTAAGGACCGCACCTGAGAGCCCCACACTGCATTCCAAGAGGTGGAAAAGATTGACATATTTGACAGTGTTGAACGCGGATGAGAGATCGAGAAGAATTAATAGGCAGGATTCATTCTGGTAAAGTAAAGTGAGAGCGCTGTCCACTATATGAGTGATGGCCGTTTCAGTACTGTGGCCAGTGCTGAAACCCGATTGGAAATGGTCGAGGAGCTGGAATAGCTCAATGTGTTTGTGCAGTTGTTTATGAACACACTTCTCCAGTAGTTTTGCCATGGTTGGAATATTTGTGATTGGTCTGTAATTATTCAGGTTTCAGGGTCAGCCGAGGGTTTTTTGAGAATGGGGAGCACTAGGCAAGCCTTCAGACAGTTTAGGATCCCACCTTAATGAGATGAGGCTTTGATGATCATGGTCCTGAGAGGTGCTAGTGATCCTATCATTTCCTTATAGAACTTGGGGGGAGGGGGTCATTGAAGTGATTTGAGGGTGTAATGGTCGAGAGAGTGTTGAGGATGGTAATGTCATTGAGCGGTGTGATTTGAGTCCAAGAGGCATTTTTTTTGGGAGAGAAAGCAAGCAGCTTGGGAGGGGGTGTGGAGAAGGAAGAGGCAGGAGGGGGTGAGAGTAAGAGTTCTGCAGACCTTAGATCTAATTCTATCTTATTCGACTTTTCAAGGAAAGAGTCAGCAAATGCTTCGCAGTTTGGCTGCGGACACGAGATGTGCTGAGATTCGATGGGTACATTGTTGGATTGTGTTTTAATCAGCACAAATAGTAGTTTCGGGTGACATTTTGCTTTGTCAAGTTGGGCTTTGAAGAAGGAAAAGGTTTTCGTTCTAATTAGTTTGTTGTATCTACTCATCCACAGAGTCTCTGATGCAGCTGGTCACACCCCTTGTAACCTTTTATACACCCACACCAAAGTTCACACTACCATTCTCAAAACCATTGGCACACCCATACCAGGACTTACATACCCACTCAATGATTCATAGTTTTATACACACATACACTCACTCACACACACAGCCAATCATACACCCACTCACTCACTTATACAGCAATTGGCATATCTACTCATACACCCATACAACCACTGAAGCACTGTCAGACACTCATAGAGATACTTACACATCTCTCACTAATACATCAATCACACAGCCACTTACTTACTCATTCAGTTATACACACACCAACTCACTTAATCATATAGATGCTTGCACATACCTACTCACCTATGCAGTCACTGGCACGAGCACACACTCACTCATACAGCTACTTTCACTCTCTCACACATACAGTCACTTATATACTCCAACACTTACCTGTACTGCCTTTCACATATGCAGTTACTCACCCATATACCACTGACATATCAAGTCACTCACTGACACATCCATATGCAAACTCACTCACTCATAGAGCCCCTCTCAGATGCACTCAATAACCATGCAGCCAGTGATATAAAAATATTTTTTATGTGTGTGAATCTGAGGATCCTCCATAATGCTCAGCCTGGTCCCTGTGTAAAATTGCAACAGATCCACACATTTGGATGTAAATTAAAAATAAATAAATACATCTACTCACTGATTCACTAAGATACTCATACACTCACTCACACACTCACACAAATCAAATTGAAATTACACCCCCACCAAAAGACCCACTCAGACTCTCTCCCACCTACTCACTGACCCACTCAGAAACACATACTCATTCAAAGACCCACTCACCCAGTCAACCACCCTCTCGGAGACATACTCATTCATTCACACACACCCAAATCTAGAGCAGGACCTTCCCCATGTTCATTCTGTATCTGCTTGAGGGCGTTCAGTAAAACAGCCATTGAGGGAGTGCCATGACAGAGACTAAAGACTGTAGAAAAATTAGTTCCCATGTTTTTGAAGCTTCCAAGAGTGGGTAGGTACCAGTCCAGTGGGTAAGCACATAGTTATTATTATTATTATTATTATATTATTATTATTACATTTATAGAGCGCCTGGTTACACAAACTAGTGTGTCCCCGCGCTATAACTGGCCCCAATTAACTTGTTCCGCCAAGATCTTTGTCAGCTAGTCCGGTGTCACCTTAGTCCTAGTCTTTTGGGAACAGGAGGGTCTTTAGCTGTTTTCGAAATGCCTGCTCCGATGTTTCCAAACAAAGCTTCTGTGGGAGTTTATTCCATTGTTGGGCAGCTATCACTCTAAAGGAGTGACCGCTCATTCTCACTCTGCTGAACTTAGGAACAGATACTCGTCCCGTCCCGTATGATCTCTACTGATGGGTTAGACGGTAAGGGCTTAGCAGATTATGGAGATAGGTAGGTCCTTTCCCTTGTAAAATGCGTTGTCCTACACAGAGAGCTTTGAATGGCACTCGCTCCCTAATGGGTAACCAGTGCAGGGATTGGAGTGCCCTCTTAGAAGAGGCCCTCCTGGGCAGCAAGAGATCAGGCAAGCCTCCGCATTCTGTACCCGCTGCAGCCTGTTGATTTGAAAACTCCTAAAAGCCTACCTGACCTCGTTGGAAGACCACTTTGTTCCGCCCTCATACCACGCAGCTGACTGATCGCTGCTGCGGTAATTGTTTGTTGTTCAGCGGCCGCCATCGCAGGCGTGCTCGCTAACCACGCCCCCTTGAGGCCACGTCCCCCGCCCTGTTAAAAGGCGCCATATCTGAAGCCACAGCAGAAACTAGATTCCCAGACCTGAGGCGGAAGCCGGGTTCTGGAGGTACACTTTCTTTGTTTTTAATACTGTGTAAATTGCTTTTAACTGTTGATTTGAAAACTCCTAAAACCTACCTGACCACGTTGGAAGACCACTTTATTCCGCCCTCATACCACGCAGCCGACTGATCGCTGCTGCGGTAATTGTTTGTTGTTCAGCGGCCGCCATCGCAGGCGTGCTCGCTAACCACGCCCCCTTGAGGCCACGCCCCCCGCCCTGTTAAAAGGCGCTGTATCTGAAGCCACAGCAGAAACTAGATTCCCAGACCTGAGGCGGAAGCCGGGTTCTGGATGTACGCTTTCTTTGTTTTTAATACTGTGTAAATTGCTTTTAACTGTTGATTTGAAAACTCCTAAAAGCCTACCTGACCTCGTTGGAAGACCACTTTATTCCGCCCTCATACCACGCAGCCGACTGATCGCTGCTGCGGTAATTGTTTGTTGTTCAGCGGCCGCCATCGCAGGCGTGCTCGCTAACCACGCCCCCTTGAGGCCAAGCCCCCCGCCCTGTTAAAAGGCGTCGTATCTGAAGCCACAGCAGAAACTAGATTCCCAGACCTGAGGCGGAAGGCGGGTTCTGGAGGTACGCTTTCTTTGTTGTTAATACTGTGTAAATTGCTTTTAACTGTTGATTTGAAAACTCCTAAAAGCCTACCTGACCTCGTTGGAAGACCACTTTATTCCGCCCTCATACCACGCAGCCGACTTATCTCTGCTGCGGTAATTATTTGTTGTTCAGCGGCCGCCATCGCAGGCGTGCTCGCTAACCACGCCCCCTTGAGGCCACGCCCCTTCTTTTTCTCATATCATGTGCCTAGGCAGGAAGCGCAGCGGACGAGCGCAGCGGGAGCGCCGTTTGCGCGCCGAAGGCGCGCTTAAGACAAGCCCGTCTGTGCCCGTCCGCGCCTGGACGGGCCCAGGGACCAGGCAGAATGAAGAATTCATCAGGTATTCCTCCCTCGAACTGCATTCTCTTCAGAATCCCGCTCTCCCACCCCTCGACCCGACCACACATGGTCGCCTAAAGGCCAGCAATATCCTCTCTCACCATTACATGCAAGAACCACCCCCTACCTCATCTCAAAGATCTAAAACCACTAAGCTCCCCCCTAAACCCAATCTCCTGACCCTCCACTGTCTTTATCTTAATACCAGATCTCTGGTTAAACACCAACTAGATATATTCCTGCTCCTGAAGTTGTTGCTGAGACATGGCTCACTGCAGACTCCTTGCCAGATATTCTCACGGCCCTACCATCAGATTATTACATCTTGTCAGCAAATAGAAAATCTGGAAGGTCCGGTGGAGGTGTTGCCGCCATCATTCATAAAGACCATACGTTTACCACCTTACCTCCCCTAGACTTACCAGATACGGAAAACTTAGTCATTAAATCTGACACCGACACAGGCACCATGGTGCTAGCATTGATCTACCGACCACCTACATCTATGCCTTCCTTCCCAGCTTCCCTGTCTGAGCAAATAGCAGGTCTAGTCGTCGACTACGACAAGGTCATGATCATAGGGGATTTCAATTACTGGTACAACAACTCGGAAGCCGGACCTCATGTCATAGAACTTTTTGAGCTCCTCTCTAATTTAAACTTCCATCAACGCGTCCTGATCCCCACTCATGAAAAGGGACATATCCTAGACCACATCTGGTCTCACAATATCTCTACCTCCTGCCCCACGGTCTCACCATGTATATAGTCTGACCACCACCTATTGCAATTCTCCATCACCACTCAGGGTCACCCAAAAAACCAAGCGCCCTCGGGGGGTCAGTCAGGAAATGGAGATCCCTAAACCTCCAGGATTACTTATTCACCCTGACCAACTCCATCCCTACCCGGGGACCAGACATCAATTTGATGGACAAAGCGCACACCGAGTGGCTCCTCTCTGCATGCAACGAACATGCTCCCCTCACCAAGTTCTCCCGCGCCCGTCGCATGGACGCCCACAGATGGTTCTCTGCCAACTTAAAAAAATAGAAACTAGAACTCCGCCAACTAGAGAGGAAGTGGAGACATGGCTACCACGCCACAGACAGATCATTATACAAGACAGTCCGCAAAAATTATAAGAGCTCTATCTTATCTGCCAAAGCAACTTTTTTCTCAGATAAAATCTCCAACGCCCAAAACAAATCAAGGGAAATTTTCAGAGTCGTAAACGACTTATGTAACAATTCCAGAACCTCTCCCTCTCAACCAGCGTCACAAATGATGTGCAACCGGCTCAACGATTTCTTCAAGGAGAAGATCGATATCATAAAAAACAGCATTCAAACCAACCACGCCATGGCAGACTATCTGGACATCAGTAGAAATCCTAATACCCTCCAGGATATCCCCCCCATCGATCCACCCAAATTACTAGAACTGATGAACCGAGTAAAATCGGGCTCACCTAACGATCCCTGCCCCCCGCATATACTGAAAGAAGTTTATGCTGCACTCCCTCAGGGCATACTTCCCATCTTGAACACCTCCCTATCACGAGGAATAGTACCCGATTCCTTTAAAAATGCCACCCTGGTCCCTCTAATTAAGAAACCAGGTGCCGATCCCTCCAACCTTTCTAATTACCGCCCCATTTCCCTTCTCCCTTACGGCGCTAAGCTGCTTGAAGCCCATGTGACCAGCTGCTTATCCAACTTCATTGAGACATCAGACTACCTGGAACCCAACCAAGCGGGATTCCTCCAGGCACACTCTACCGAGGCGGTGATCCTCGCCGTGCAGAATACTCTAAGGACCAACGCCGACAATGGAATTCACCAAGCCCTCGTACTTCTTGACCTGTCGGCCGCGTTCGACACGGTGGATCACACTATTCTATTACACCGTGTCGAACAAGCCGGCCTCAGCGGCGCGGCCCTCGCTTGGATTAAGTCCTTCCTGATGGATAGATCCCAGGCTGTAAAGCTGGAGAACTTTACAGCACCTATACTCTCCACCACCTGCGGTGTCCCACAGGGCTCCTCATTGTCTCCCCTTCTTTTTAATTTATATCTTAAACTGCACTCCTTGAAAAACAGAAAAGTCACTATTTACAACTATGCAGATGATTTGCAGCTGGTATTCCCCCTCAACCTTCCGGATTCCATCGAGGAATTTCAAAAGACCATGCTGCACATTCAGAGCTGGATGTATCAGAACCATCTTAAGCTCAATCCAGGAAAGACTGAGCTGGTGCTCCCCGGCAACAGCGCACTCAGTTGGGGCCCCCACTTCTGGCCATCCTCAATGGCCACTCCCCCATCCCCCTCTCAGTCAGTAAAAAGCCTCGGGATCACTCTTTGCGCCGACCTCTCACTGAAAACCCAGGCCGGAACAGTGATCTCCTCCTGTTTCTTTCAGCTAAGAAAGATTAGGAAAATCGCCCATCTGCTGACCCATTCTGCTCTCATCCAGGTAGTACTCGCATTGGTTCTCTCGCGCTTAGATTTTTCCAACTCCATCTACCTGGGCCTCCCCTCGTCATCGCCAAACGCCTGCAGATTGTTCAAAATCAAGCGGCCAGATTAATATTCAAGAGCAATCGCAGGAAGTCAGCCAAACATTTGTTGGCCTCCCTCCACTGGCTCCCCATAGCCCATCGGATTACCTTTAAGACAGGCTGCATAATTTTCAAGGCCCTCCACGGAAAAAGCCCCAGGTTCATCAATCAACTCATAAATAAACACGAACCGACCCGAGACCTTCGCTCTGCCCATCTGTCCCTCCTCACGGTGCCGACATTTAATAAGAAACAACTTGGTGGATCCTGTTTCGCATACCTCGCCCCAAAAACCTGGAACTCATTGCCCTTGTCTATCCGGAACTGTACCAAGCTGACAGAGTTTAGGAGAGCTTTGAAGACCTGGCTATTCAAACAAGCGCACGGTTAGAGCACTGTTCCATCTGTCTCTTCATTTACCATCTACCATCTGTTTCCTCAGCGCCATGAAACCCCTGGGTGACCGTGCGCTTAACAAGTTCCGTATAACATAACATAACATAACGTAACATAACATACATTTTGAACTGGCCCCCAGATACAATACATTACCGTAATCCAATCTGGATGCAATTAAGGCGTGGACCTTGGTTTTCCTGGCAGGTAGAGGGAGTATATCCAAAGTCTTCCTCAGGACCCTCAGGATGCCAAAGCAGGTCCCTGCCAACTGTTTGGTCTGTTGCTCAAATGAGATCTTATTATCGAGCCATACCCCCAGATTTCTCACTGGGTTACTGGGGGTCAGTAGGGGACCCAGCTCAGAGGGCCACCATGCCGAGGTCCATACTGATGGAGCCTTCCCTACAATCAGAACCTCTGTCTTATTGCAATTAAATTTAAGGCAGTTACTTGCCATCCATGCAGCAAGCTGCTGCATACATGAGATAAAGTTAGCAGCCACCAGTTCATTCAATTGTGTTAGGGTTACGACCAATTGTGTATCATCAGCATAGGTCACAGCCTTTACTCCAAAGGAGGCAGGTATTTTTGCCACGGGGCCACATGCAGATTAAAAAGGGTTGGGCTCAGGCTAGATTCCTGTGACCCTCCCTGCTTTAAGCTGATGCTCTTGGAGCGAAATGACCCCTGTGCAACTTGGAAGTTCCGGTCAGACAAAAAGGACTTCATCCAGTCCCATGCCTTGCCCACCTCCCTTCCACTCTTCAGACACTGTAGCAGTGTGTGGTGAGCTATAGTGTCAAAGGCGGCACTGAGATCAAGCAAAATCAGACCCGCCGTTTGACCCTCGTCAGCATATTTCCGAAGAATCTCGGTAGATGCCAAAAGTGCTGACTCTGTAGAGTGGAGGGCGTGGAAGCCCGATTGTGTGGGGTGGAGCAGTCCGTTAGCCTGAATATGGGCCGACAGCTGGTTATTCACAACCTTTTCCGCAATCTTAGCAAAATACGGCAGGAGTGAGATCGGTCATAGAATATCGAGGTGTTCCCTGCTCAGGTTGGCCTTCTTCCTCAAGGGGAGGACCACTGCCTCCTTGCATATTTTCGGCACCTGCCCGGTGTCAAAAGGGAGCTTTAATAGCTCTCTAATAAAGGGCTTGAGGATGTCCAAACTACCTTTCAGTGCCTTAGGAATGGCCGGGTCCTTCTGGGAACCTGATTTGATGTTATTAGCATTCGCATAAAATTCTGTGCTTGTCTTTAGGTACCATATGGGGAAACACAGCGTCAAGTTGATTGAATTTTTTGGGCAATCCAAATCCGAATTTCCACATCATTAGTTGGACATTTGCCCATCACTGTGAGAAAAATTACATGACTAATAACAGGACTACAGGCAACTTGGCTTTTGCCTGCAGGCCAAGTCTAGCTGGACCAGATAATTAAGGATGAAAAATTAATTGCATCAGACATTGGTATAAGAAGACAAGAACATTTTATAAACTGCAGGTTTGCACAAGATTCAAATTGCCCTAATCCAGATAGGTTGTATATCCAGCTACTGACGGCCAAGTAGCCCTCTCATTACTGAGAGGAACCAATCAAACTGGCCCAGGCACATTGGGAAGGGCACCATTAAACCAAGTATGGTGTTCCCAGACTGTAAAAGAAATGTGAACAAGTGCATAACATTTATATGCAGCTAGTGCCTGGGAATAGTGTATTAATGAAAAGTGTGAGTGTTAGCATTCCCAGCTGAAAATGTGACTCAAAAATAAAGAACTTTAAAGTAGAAGGCTGCGTCTACCTCTATTGCAAAGTTTACAGGAGCTCCCTTATTAGGGGTTCCATGTTGTATCAATTTTACATACATTACTGGTCATCAGTTGGCTGCAATAGGTTGCACCATAAGTCATTAAAAATGGATTCAAAATGTAGCAGAAACAGGGTTGTCACTTATACTATTCTTGCTTTAAAAAACAACAGAACTAGGGGATCCCTAAAAACTGTGGAGGATTAATCCCTAAACCCACAGACATCTCCGATAAACAGTACAATATTATTGTGGAAAGCATAAGCACTACTCAGAGAGGGTGTATGACAGCACAGTTCATGCCACTGCAACGCAGGCCATTACAATATGGTTGTAATAATGCAAGTGTTGTTACAATGTATTACCGTAACAACGAAAACTTTTGCCACACAAATGCCTTTACTACGCATACCTTTACAACACATTTTATTGTAATAGCATGTTTGCACTTTTGTTATTGCTTACCTGCTGTGGTGCATCTTGGTGGGCGCTCTAGTTGTTCTGGTGCTACCGGTATTTAACTGGGACCAGACTCTTCAGCCTTGTTAGATCAGCTGAAGTGCCGCCTGCACTATGCTGAAATTCGCTGGCATTTTATATCCTTCTCTTTGCACTTACACGCGCTGTTTTAATTTGCACCTCATTCCTCTTTGCACTTTTGTTATTGCTTACCTGCTGTGGTGCCTCAAATCGCCCCGGTCCACCGCAGCCTTTTTGGCTGATTGTTGCGGAGGGTGACTTGACCTGGATTCGACCGCCGGAAAATTCTCACTTCCGGTCGGCCATTGCTAGACGCCACCTTGGTTGGCACTCTAGTTATTCTTGATCCCTTGATACCATCTAGTATTTATTTGGTAGATGACGCAGAAGCGCCGGTGGCGCGCCAAAGGCGCACCAAAGACAAGCGCATCTGCGCCCGTCTGCGCCTGTACATTGCCTCTCGCAAGGAACACTGCTCGAAGTCCGTCTACCCTGCTTATCTACTCTAGGGATGAACTTTTAGCCATTAAGTCCACTGTCAGACCCTGCGGTGCACCTCTTCTTCACATCTTGGAGGGACCGTTTGGCTGTCTACATTGCAGGTACACCTCATCTATGCTGTTACCTGCTCCTCCCCCTTCTACCGTGCAGCCCTGGCAGTAATTGAAAATTCTTCAGCTTAACGTGTGGTCATTGGCTTGGTACTATTTAGTCATAGAACCGAGACGTGGCTCAATAAGGACATGGTGGCGCAACCAAATTTTGCATTGCCTCCGGGGTACTCTATCCTTATGGTTAACAGGGAGTGCAGAGGAGGTGGTATTGCGGTGATTTTTAAATCCTGCTATCCATGTCTTTCCGTTAAAGAAGCCATTGAGGGCTGTGAGTGTGCACAATTTAGTATTACCATCAGTACCCATCTGACTCTATCTGGGCTGCTAATTTATCGTCCACCAGGGCCTGCTTCTAAATTTATAGCTGCCCTTCTGGAGGTGGTCTGTACTTGCGCGATGGGCAGTGCCAATTTTAATATTTTTGGTGACCTCAATCTACACTTTAATTTAACCGAAGACAATGAGATCTGCAATCTTCTTGCTAACTTAGCCGCATATCAACGTCCCCAATTGTTGTCCGGCTCCACTCATTTAGCAGGTCACCTGTTAGAGTCCATCTTTTCGAATATTAGGGCCGCTAGTGTGGGTACTCCTACTCCTATTGGTTGGACAGACCACTCATTGGTGGAAATGTCCTTCCCCGCTAAAGAGTCCCCCAACAAAACCACCCACCTACCTGTTTTAAACGCCCATGGCGTAACCTCAGGCTTGAGAACTTCCACATATTCCTTAATATGAGTGCTCTGGGACCCCTTGAAGATATTGAGACAGGCTACAGATATTTCTGTGACTGGATCACCAGGGTTAGACACTCTTATTCCTGCTAAATGGTGTAAAGGCTGCACAGTCAATGCCAGCCCCTGGTACGATTAATTGTCCATTCTACGGAAGCAATGTAAGAGATTGGAGTGTGATTGGAGGAAAAACTACAATACTAGGAAACAAGTTTGCTATCTGAGGGAGCTCAGCGCAATCATAAAACCATTTGTACCATTTGGGCAGCATACTATGTCAACAAAATTAAGCTGAGCACTAACCCAGCTAAGTGTATTTTTAAGATTCTTAAGATCTAAGGGTTAGGAAAAATTTGGAATCCCCATATCGTCCGAACAGCAGTGCGAGGATCTCCCTATTTTCTTTGTCAAGAAAATTCGCACCATTTATCGGGCATTTGCCCAAGGGCCCCTCCTCCCTCCCAAAGCCCTCATGAACCCCTGCCTCTACCGTCCCTTCTAGCTATCCCGAGTATTACCCCGGATGAGTTTATTTGGCTGAGTAGGATAGCTAAATCTGGCTCCCCAGCCGATCCTTTAAGACCTGCTCAGTTTCGGGAATCAGACTCTCTTTTTCTAGCCCGCTATGTCATGTGGTTAATTCCTCTCTTTCTACTGCTGTGGTCTCAGTACCTTGGAAAAAGGCACGGGTATCCCCCAATTTCAGGAAACCTTCGCTTAATCCAACTAAGCTCGTACATTTTTGGCCTATATCCTTCCTCTCGTGGGTGGCTAAAATTGCGGAGGCTAAAGTGACTACTACACTCACATATTTTCTGAGCGCTGGATCCTTCACAAAATGGTTTCCGCCCGGGCCACAGCACAGAGACAGCTCTTCTGGCTGTGACCGAACACCTGCGGACCATCCTTGATTCCGGTCAAGCGGCAGCACTGATCCTGCTTGATCTCAGTGCCGCCTTTGACACGGTATCCTGTTACAACGTCTGGAGGAAGATGGTGTGGCTGGTCAGGCTGAGGGGTGGTTCAGATCGTTCTTGACCAACAGATATTTTCGTGTGTCAGCCCCTCCATTTCTCTCCCAGGCTTATTTAATCGACCAGGGAGTGCCCCAGGACTCTGCACTGAGCCCTTCTCTATTCAATCTCTATGGTCAGCCTCTGACTGCAGTCACCAGGTAATGGGAACTTACTATGGTCTCCTGCGCGGATGACACGCAGCTGGTGGTGGTCCTGACGGAAGGCTCCCCTCTGAATATCTCCAGATTCAGAGATGGATTGGCTGCCGTTGCGGAATGGATGACCAGCAACTGCTTGCAGCTGAATGCCATCTAAACTGAGGTCCTGTTAGTAGGGAAGACCTCAAGTGCCTGGAATAAGCACCGGTGGCGAAGTGCTCTGGGCCCTGACCCTAACTCCAAAGCAGGAGTTAAGAACCTGGGGGTTTGGATGGACTCCTCTCTCAGCTTCCAAGATAACACAAAAAGAGTTGCTGGCACCTGCTTTTGCCTCCTGCGTGGTCTTAAGCCTCTTTTGAAGTTTTACGATTACTCGATTCGCCGCTGATTGTCCAGTCAGCTATTCTATCCCGACTGGACTATGCCAGCTCTATTCTTCTTAGGGGCTAACCAGGCTGAAATAACTTGGATTCAATGCGTTCAAAATGCTGCTGCTAGGGCTTTGTTGGGACTCCCACGGACCTGCCCTACAACTGCAGCCATCAGGAAACTCCAATGGGTACCCATGGCTGCACGTATTCAATTTAAATCGCTGTGTTTCTCCTTTAAGATTTTCAAGCTGTCCACGCTTAGCATATTGGCAAATCTCCTCACTCCTTATGCTCCCTCCTGCCAGTTGCGTTCCCAGGGGCAGCAATTGGTTACTGTACCTCATGTGAAACGTCTCCGCGCTGGTGGTCAGTCCTTCCGCTATGTGGCGGCTAGACTTTGGAATTCGTTACCTGTCCAGATTCACAGAATGGAAATCTTGCTGGAATTTAGGAAAGCCGTCAAAAAACAATTTTTTCCTTCTTGTTAGGCTCTGCGCTCCATCCCTTTCTTTTCAGCGTTTTTTCTTCTCTGGTGTCTGGTTGCTATTTTAATGCTGGCAGCGCTGGGACTCCCCTTTGCTGTGGCAGCAGTGCGCTATACACATCTTAATAACATTACATAACATAACATTGGTAAAGGCATCTGCATGATTTTATATATATATTTCCTTAAAATCCACAAACCCTAAACCCATGCCCAGGGTAAACCCTAATATTACCCTTGTCACTCCAAAACCACTACCTGCCCTAAACCCTAAAACTAACCTTGCCACCTCAAAACCCCTACCAAACCTAAACCCTAGAATTTCCCTTTTCACCCCAAAACCCACTCCCACCCTAAACCCACATTTTACCCGTGCCACCCCAAAACACATACCTACCCTGTCACCCCAAAATCCATATCCACTCTAAACACTAAAATTACCCTTGCGACCGGAAAACCCATACCCACCCAAAATTGCCCTTACCACCTAAAAACCTATACCTACCTTAAACCTAAAAATAACCCTAACCTCCCTAAACCCTAAAATTGCACTTGCCACCCAAAAGCCCTACCCATCACAAACCCTAAAATTACCCTTGCCACACAAAACCCATACCCACCCTCAACCCTAAAATTACACTTGCCACCACAAAACCCATACCCAGTGAAAACCCTAAAATGACCCTTGCTACCCAAAAACCCATACCCACACTAAACCCTAAAATAACACTTGTCACTCCAAAACCCTTGTTCAATTCGTCATAGATAAAGTGGAAATGATATATTCCGCCCTGGCTGGCAACATAGCTCCCTCTCTTACTAAGCCCACTTCTACCTACGCCCAATCTGGTTTTTTGTCCGATTGACGAGATGTATATGCCACCAACCCTATGAATAAACTGGAGATCTGATTCAGAAAAGGGGGTGGTGATGAACAGAGTGTCTGAATTAAGCAGACCACTCTTACCCAGTCCAAAGATCAGGGCTTGATCCATCACCGTTATTTAGCTCACTGCACCATCCCAGCTCAGAACCTGGCTATATGCAAATTAGTCTGTCCCTGGCCCAGTGCATCATGGGAACAGGGCAGACCAAACTACCAAGCCAATTCTTCACCAGAAAGGAGACAAGCTTCCGGGGACGGGTTTCTGGCATTTCAGCCGTCGTCGGCCCGGCTTGCTTGAATCCTGATGGTGCAGTGAGCAAGGGACTCATGTCTGAGTATACCCTGCCACACTTATAGTGGCCAAAAACGATTCAGAAAAGGGGATGGTGATGAACAGAGTGTCTGAATTAAGCGGACCACTCTTACCCAGTACAAAGATCAGGGTTTGATCCATCACCGTTATTTAGCTCACTGCACCATCCCAGCTCAGAACCTGGCTATATGCAAATTAGTCTGTCCCTGGCCCAGTGCATCATGGGAACAGGGCAGACCAAACTACCAAGCCAATTCTTCACCAGAAAGGAGACAAGCTTCCGGGGACCGGTTACTGGCATTTCAGCCGTCGTCGGCCCGGCTTGCTTGAATCCTGATGGTGCAGTGAGCAAGGGACTCATGTCTGAGTATACCCTGCCACACCTATAGTGGCCAAAAACAATTCAGAAAAGGGGATGGTGATGAACAGAGTGTCTGAATTAAGCAGACCACTCTTACCCAGTCCAAAGATCAGGGCTTGATCCATCACCGTTATTTAGCTCACTGCACCATCCCAGCTCAGAACCTGGCTATATGCAAATTAGTCTGTCCCTGTCCCAGGGCATCATGGGAACAGGGCAGACCAAACTACCAAGCCAATTCTTCACCAGGAGGAGACAAGCTTCCGGGGACCGGTTTCTGGCATTTCAGCCGTCGTCGGCCCGGCTTGCTTGAATCCTGATGGTGCAGTGAGCAAGGGACTCATGTCTGAGTATACCCTGCCACACTTATAGTGGCCAAAAACGATTCAGAAAAGGGGATGGTGATGAACAGAGTGTCTGAATTAAGCGGACCACTCTTACCCAGTACAAAGATCAGGGTTTGATCCATCACCGTTATTTAGCTCACTGCACCATCCCAGCTCAGAACCTGGCTATATGCAAATTAGTCTGTCCCTGGCCCAGTGCATCATGGGAACAGGGCAGACCAAACTACCAAGCCAATTCTTCACCAGAAAAGAGACAAGCTTCCGGGGACCGGTTACTGGCATTTCAGCCGTCGTCGGCCCGGCTTGCTTGAATCCTGATGGTGCAGTGAGCAAGGGACTCATGTCTGAGTATACCCTGCCACACCTATAGTGGCCAAAAACGATTCAGAAAAGGGGATGGTGATGAACAGAGTGTCTGAATTAAGAAGACCACTCTTACCCAGTCCAAAGATCAGGGCTTGATCCATCACCGTTATTTAGCTCACTGCACCATCCCAGCTCAGAACCTGGCTATATGCAAATTAGTCTGTCCCTGTCCCAGGGCATCATGGGAACAGGGCAGACCAAACTACCAAGCCAATTCTTCACCAGGAGGAGACAAGCTTCCGGGGACCGGTTTCTGGCATTTCAGCCGTCGTCGGCCCGGCTTGCTTGAATCCTCATGGTGCAATGAGCAAGTGACTCATGTCTGAGTATACCCTGCCACACCTATAGTGGCCAAAAACGATTGAGAAAAGGGGGTGGTGATAAACTGGAGATCTTGCCACTTTTAGATATGATGACACTCAAACAACAGCTAAGCAGTATTAAATTGGGTTCTCCTTGTGACCTTCTTCCCATTACAGTATTGGAGCAGCTTGAACAAACAGCACTTCTTTGGGCTCCTCAACACTGGCCTACAGAAATTGGTGCGTTCCCTCAACCTTCTAATCATGTTTGCAACCTTGGCTTTATCATCAACAAATCATTATCTATGTGCTAACAAGCCACTAAGGTTGCTACAAAATGTTTCACTATTCTGAAATGGTTGAGGAAGATTGTGTGAATGTTACCCAGCCCTACCCAGAGAACCGTAGTCCAGGCCCTCGTTACATCTAGTCTGGATTATGGGAACATCCTCTACCTGGGAGCTAACAATGATGTAATGCACAAGCTGCAGCGAGTGCATAACTCTTCCCCCAGACTACCGTGTCAGGCCTCCAGAACCGCCTCGATCTCCAAGTCTGCTGAGGAACCTCCACTGGCTTACAGTTGAAAAACAGGTCATGTTCAAAGCCCTGGCTTACATGTTTCGTATTAAGCATGACAGAGCCACTCGCTACTTGCAAAACTTGGCCTGTCCCTATGCACCCTCTCTCACTCTTTGGTCTGCCACACAGGCCAAATTCCAGGTGCCCAAGGTCAGATTATCCCGCTAGGCGGACGCTCTTTCTCGTATTTAGGCCTTGTATTGTGGAATGCTCTCCCTTTATCTATCCGCACTCAGTCTAACCTCATACTGTTCTGAAAGTCACTCAAAACCTGGCTTTTCAGCCAGCCGGTTTCTCTCTTTCCTCTGCTATTTCTTGATAGCGCCGGGGAACCCTTTTTGGGTAGCTGTTGTGCTTATATATAAATTCAAAAAATAAATAAATAAAGAACCACTACCTGTCTTAAACCCTAAAATTAACCTTTGCCACTTCAAAACCCATATCCACCCTAAACCCTAAAATTACACTTACCACCCCAAAACCCATAAAACCTTACACCTAAAATTACACTTGACACCCAAAAACCCAATACCCACCCTAAATCCAAAAATGTGCCTTGCCAACCCAAAATCCCTACCCACCCTTAACCCTAATATTTACCTTGCTACCCCAAAAACACATACCCACCCTATACCCTAAAATTACCCTTGCCACTGCAAAACCTATACCCAACCTAAACCCTAAAATTAACCTTGCCGCCCCATAATTCATACCCAATATAAACCCTAATAATAACAAAAAAATAATAATATATGCATTTATAGAGCACAACAGCTATCTCAGACTTTGCACAGCGAGGTTCACGGAGCAGGTGCTGAGAGTTAGACCTCAATGATTGTTTTTGTTGGCCGAGGCATAACCAATGCTTATGGTAACTAGAACTTCTGCCTCAGAGTGCCCGAAAGGCCATGATCAGGGCCTTGAACTCTATCCTTTTTGTTACCGGTAGTCAATGGAGCTATCTTATATGCAGAGAGACGTGGTGCTGGTACAGTACTTGTCTAAATAATCTTGCAGCAGCATATTGTACCATCTTCAATCTCTTAATCAAATTTGCATGTAATCCCAGGTACAGACAATTTGCATAGTCCAGCTGTAATGTAACTGTGGCATAGTCTACGACAGTCCTCTAGCAATAGATGTAGAAATTTCCTCAGGCTTCTCAACTTTCAGAAGCATGAGGTGCTGTGTGACGTACTTGGGCTGTGAACGCCCACGTTTTTTGTCGTAGTTGCTGGGCTGGATGGCAGGCCCATTTCCTCCGGCCACTAAAGCCCAGCTGACGGAGAAGATGCCTTACCAAAGAACAAGACCTTTGTCTTCTCCGCATTCAGCTTTAGTATATTGTTATTCATCCAGCCGGATATGTCCTTCAAGCATCCCTTAAATCTAATGAAAGAGTCAGCAGAATGATCCTTGAAAGAGAACACCAACTGGGTGTCATCCTCATATGATATTGCCTTTACTTCCCATTTGGCAATGAGCGAAAACAGGGGTGCCAGATATGTATTAAAGAGTAGTGGGCTCAAGGTCAAACCCTGCGGTATCAGAGTGGCTTAGGTTCTGACTAAAAGGGTTGAAGAGCAACCTGTTGCGTGCGGTCTATAAGGTAGGACTGTACCCAGGAGAGAGCTAACCCTCCCAGTCCCATCGATTTGAGTCTGTCTAATAAGATTTGGAGATCCAAAAGCATCAACATTGCTGATGCTCCTGTGTCCACAGTCATTCTTACTGACTCTGCCACTTCAACAGCACCGTCTTGGTACTAAAACCAGACCAAAACCGGACTGTGTGTAATGCAAAATGTCATGTCCCTCAATGAAATTAGCTAGTTTGTGCTGTACCATCTTTTCCAACATCCAGTGCTGTCAGTAATGCGATTGGGCAGTAGTTGTTGAGCTCTCACAGGTCCACATTAGGCTTTTTCATAAGGAGCAATAACAAAGCATGTTTCCATACATCAGGGAAGATGCCCAAAGAAAGTGAGGTGTTCCATATATGATTCAGAATGGGATTAATCAGGTGAGCCAGTGTCCGCCACAACTTTCGGAGGGATGGATCCTCTGCGGACCTAGACTTACATTTCAGTATCTCCACCAGTCATTCCTGTTGGGCGATAGGGAGGAATTCCTAAAAATTATCCTCGATATTTTGGATTCCGTGTACTTCAATTTCAACTGTCTCCAATCCTGTTGTGAAGGTGTCATAGACCATCTGGATTTTATTTTTAAAAAGCCCGATAACCTGATACACAATGAGGGGGATGGCTGTTTCTTGTTCTCAAGCACCGCAGGTTTGGTGAAGGAGCTGACTATCCCAAAGATTTCCTTGCCCGAGTTCTCAGCGCTGTTAATGCCCTTCGAAAGTAGTCCCATCTTGCCAACCTCATACATTTGTGGAACTCTTTCAGAGCTTTGTTATAGGCCAGAGTGGCCACTGGGCTATGACCTTTCCTCCAAAGGTGCTCAATTTTTTTGCATCAGCTTTTTTCCACTCTGAGATCCTCAGAGAACAAGGGTGCAGATTTTCTTGAGATTCTAACCAATCCAGCCGGAGCTGCAGTGTCGAGTGCACCAGAGATCCACCTGTTCATTGCTGGCATGTCTACATTAGGGTTGCTAGTTAATTGCAGTTGACTCTTCAACCGTACTGGACCAAGGGTCTCTGCTGTTAGCTCCTTGCAATTTCTTTTTGACATATTGCAGATTTCTCCACCAGGTTGTAATTTTTCCAAACTGAATGAGCAAGGGACCAAGCAGTGGTCAGTCCAGACCAATTGATGTGGGGTCTCGGATACCAAGGACAAAATGTTCGAGAACAATAGATATAAGGATATGGCCTGCAAAGTGAGTGGGGGATTTTACATGCTATGAAAGATTCTCTCCATTAAGTGACATGGTTAACTGAGAAGCATGCGTACAGCCAGGATCATTGATATGCAGGTTAAAATCTCCAGGGCCGTATAGATGGCATATTGCAATGACTTCTGGGCTTTGAAGTTGCATAGATCTGGGGTTAGACTGGGTGGGCAGTCTGATGGTCTGTATATCAATAGGCCCTCAAAGGAGGTCGTGGGAACAGTCTTTACACAGAAATTCAGACCTTCTATCAAGCCTATATTTCTCAGCTCTGTGGTGAAGATCTCCCATGAATCACTCAAAATGATGGCTTCCCAACCGCCTCTTTCCTCACCTACCCTGTTCGCGCAGCAGATTTTAAAACCCGGGGGAAAAGGCAGGGCCAAGGCTGGATTGGTTTCCTCCTTTGACCATGTTTTGGTAAGAAACATCACATCCCATTTGTTGTCAAACAGCAATAGCCAAATATCATCTGCATGTTTGGGCAGCCATCTGCAATTAATCAGACAGGCTCTTATTCTGTCATCCGACTTGTTCTGCACCAATGCCATGAGGCTCATGCTCCTATTTCCCGGAAACACCCCATATTCCCTAAAACAAAATTAGATTGTTTACAGTAGTGAAAGAGTACAGCGATCACAAGGTTAATATGATGGCCAACTTGACATAGATTCCTCCTCAAAGCCCTAAAATTACACCAAACCCCATACCCACACTAAACACTAAAAACCAAACCCATAGTTAAATAATAGTTACATTTGTAAATCCATATCCCTTTACTATTCATGCCTTTATAATGAAGCTTGTTGTAAAGGCATGCATTGTAAAGGCATAAGCGTGGTAAAAATTTGTGTTGTGATAGTCATGGTTATAACAGCATTTCTGTTGTTACAACCACGTTTTTTTGGTAGCTAGTTGTAATGCACGCCTTGTAATGGTTGTTTCCCCCTCAGGGGTCTAGAAAAATATTTATCTAACCAAACCATTGGTGGTGCCATGCTGCAAGGACACTGCTCAGGAACAGAACTATGCTTGGTACCATAGAACATCAGCATGTAGGGACTGAGTTACCATACAGCCTCAGAATCTATGAGCCTGTGTCCGACTAGCTATAGTGCCTCAATTGCCCCACTAACCTTCCTAGAGAAAGAAGTGGGTTGGCACCCCAGAACACAAAACTCTTGACCCTCTCAGGGAACCCTGTAACAAGGCACATGCTTTCTCTCTCTCACTCCTCTACAATAAGATATACAAGAGACACAAAGGAAATGTATATTAGTAGTTTAGCTATTGAGCTCTAAAATGCAGTATTTACACCACAAATAAAACATGCATACCAAAAATGTCATTAGGATGGTTAGCAAACCATATAACATAAAAGCCCTGACATGTTATAAGACAGACTAGCCTAAGCCCCCCCCCTTCTACTTAGGCTAAATGATTATATATTAAATGTCTTTGGGCAACTCTGTACCTTAGCTTACACATGTGGATGTTATACATCGCACTTGATGCAGCACTCTTGCCTGAGGTCCTCTGCTCAGTGTGTTTTTCCAGAACACCTGCCCTCTGTCATATGACAAGACATACACTCAAAAACATCAGCTGCATTTTCTTGTTAGGTGATAGTGTCTGACCAGGGAGAAAAACAAGGGGCATTGCAGTTTGACCTTGTCCTTGGTGTGTTCATACTAATTCCCAGGAAAAGAATAAAACATGAAAACATGTGCAGGTACTGTGTGAAAATACAATATGGCACCAAGGCCAGCACGCTATGTAGTAATGTGGGGGGAATCAAAGTGGACTTTAAAGTGCATAGTCAGGTTAGCATTGGGCAATGGACCATGCAAGCAACACACAACAAGTGATTCTCTGGATCTCTGAGTGGATGTATCAGTTACGTTATGGGTGGGATGGTGGCTGTATGGCGGTGTGAATGGGTGTGTGAGTGCCTGTATAAGTGTATGAATGGGTGTGTTAATGATTTTCTGCGTCTCTGACACGATTGTGAGTGACTGTGGGTATGGGAGTGTCTAAGTGGCCATGAGTGTGTGATGGGTGAGAATATGAATGAGTCTCCGAGTGATGTGTGAGTGGCTGAGTAGTTCTCTGAGTGGTTTGTGACTAGCTGTATGGGTGTGTCAGTGGTTTTGCTGCATGGGTGTGTGAGCGGGTATGTCAGTGGCTGTTTGGGCCTGTGAGTGGGTATGTATGTGGATGGTATGGGTGTGTATGTGGCTATGTGAGTAGGTGTGTACATGTGTGTGTATGTGAGGGGTTTTCTGGGTCTGTGAGTGGATGTGTCAGTGATTGTGTGAGTGTTTGAGAGGGTGTGTGAGAGAAAACAGAGTTTTTTAGGGTGTCCCCGTACCTTCCGCCCCCATTTGTACTACTAGATGGTATTTTTCTGATTCTCATTGTGCCCTGCTAACAAGGCCTAGGGCCAGTGCTCTGTGAAAAAGGTATTTGGTAAATAGGTGTAATTATAGTTTGTACTGACAACCTACTTGTAGGTCCCTAGTATTTGGAAGGGCGTGTACATTTAGATGTCTAGTTGATTTAATGCACTTACGTGTGCTGCTGTCATTTTAAAGACAGGCCTGCTTTGCAGACTACTTTTAAAAGAAAATGATGCTCAAATTTGACTTCTGAATTTAAAGTACTATATAAGCCACCCCTAAGGTCTGCCTGTGGTCCTCCAAGGGTAGGGAGTATTGTGATAATAAGTAGGAACATTATAAAATATGTTATATATGCCCTGGTGAGGGTAAAACTATCAAGGTCTTTACCCATTGTAGATTGCTAGCTCCTTAGGTTGACATGGGAAGGTTTTCATAAACATTAATACCGCCTATCTTTTGAAAGGAGCGAGCTCGAATGATAATTAAACGTATGGAAGTAATAGTTACAATAAATCCAGCAACCTGCAAAGTTCTTGCAGGAAAGAATTTATATAACTTACTTAAACTCAGCCCTGTAGCTGCCTTTTCTGATTGGCCAGCCTTTGACAGGTTGAGACAAGCATACTTAATGAGTGACCTGAGCTTCGACAAAGATACAACGGTGAGAGAAGATCCGCTGCTGCAGATGCCAGGAAAAGAAGGGGGCTGGGTAGCCAAACTGGTCTTTGAAGGAAGAAAGACAGTAAGGACATAAACCAAGACCCACCCCATTTCCTGCACCCCCAGCCAGATGGGAGCCCCTTCAATTCAAATAGGATAGGTGCTGGAATGGGAGAGTAGAAAAAAGTTAGCCACACCTGTAGCCAGACATGAACCTCTACATAAGATTTTCTACCTTTTGTATTTATGTGAGAAATGCTTTCTGGGCCAAACATATGCCACACTTCTAAGCAAGTGATCATCACAGAGGGTGGCAACTTATACCACATTAGTCAGGGGTGCCCTTCTTTTTGACAGTCCAGAAACTGCAATAAATATGGGAGAACTGGCCATAAACACAGATTTCTGCCAGGAAACATCGATAAAAAGGAGGACTGTCCTGTTGGAACACCTAGCCTGCACCAAGAGAGGGCTGCACTCTGAAGGTCTGCAACTGCTATACACTCTGCGCTTCACAAAGAGAATTTTGCCATACTTCAACTGAGACTCTAAAAGGACCTACTGGTAGAAGATCCAGAAGTTTGAGATAATTTGGAGAATGTTTGTGAAAAGCTCCATAAGACGAGAGTCAAGTCAGCAACGTTGAACTGCACCTTGTCCTGAAATCCAGTTTTTCCCCACTGAATGCTCCAGCGCTCTTTGCAATCAAAAAAAAGAACCAAGACCTCCAGGAATCACTGAGGGATCATGCTAAAGCAGGCTGCAGTCATCACACTGTCACCAAGCTTACTCAGCAGACTTGCTTGACATTGAGGAAAACAGAACCAAACGTGCAAAGGTAAACATTTTACTGGCTCCCACTACCCAACATATCCAACACATGCTCCATTGTGGTTGGCCTGAAACTTTAAGTTGGACCCAGTCAGTCACACCAGATGTCATTTGGCATATGGAATGTCATGAGTGATGTCATAGATGTCATTGAACATGTCATGAGTGATGCCATATGTGAGGTCAGAAGAAGTGCATGGTAGGAGAGAAAGTTATAGTTATGGCTGGGCAGCAAAGTCTGCTCTGCAAGTGGAATTTGCAGAGTTTTTCCACTCTGTGCTCCACTTAGAGACTGGAGTTCTGCAAAAACTCTTCAAACAACAGAGTAGCTGAGATTATCACCGCACCTAAACACACTGCCCAGTGAAGTGATTTTCAAGCTGCCAACAAGAGGCTAGAGTAGCAGGATTCAAATGCTAAATGTCACAGAATGCATAATGAGGCTTGAAACAGAGGCTTGTTCTGAATCCTGACACATTTAATATTTGAATCATGCTTTACAAGCCTCCATTTAGATCTGCTTGAATGACGCTTTTCTGGGTGTTTCAGGCCTCTTTTTGAAAGAGCGCATCCCAACTCCCTATCAAATACAGACTGAACAGTGAATGTTGTGCAGCCGAGAGTTGCATTTAGTGAGCTGTGGAGCATCACAAGCACCCTTATCAGCTTCATTTTGGCTGTGTCTGCTTTGCTCTATGCAGCAGTGGAGCTTCCTGCTAGCCCCATCGAGTGTAGCGCTGCAGTACAGCAGGACTATAGCCAACGGAATTGTTTCTTCTCCTTTGAAACTACCATCTGCAGCATGCAATGCAACTGAGATCCATTAGTTTGCCCTGTGCCCTTCATTCTCCACTGTACAGCTGCTAAAAAATGTGACTTTTTGGCCAAGAACACTTGGGGGCAGATTTACAAGCCCCTTGGGACACATTTGCACCGGTGTTACGTCACTTTTGTGATGCAGCAGTGGCGTAAACGATGCAGCCAATTTACAACGTGAAGTATCTAGGGAGATGAGTCACATTGTAAAGCCCTGCGTCAGATTATAACTGGGACAGGCATAATGTATGCAGAGTAGGCATTCCCACACAGGAAAGCCTCATAAAAGCGATGCAGTCGAATCTACAATTTCACTGCGCCACTTCTAGGATGCCACTGAGTCAAAACTTTATGCCTGCTTGAAGCAGGTGTAAGGAGTGATGCAGTGTAGTGAGAATAGGCCTCAACATGCATTGCTGGAGTTGTGTTGTGCTTGTGACACGACTCCAGCAATGCGTGAATTTTGCGCAAATGGATGTGTCAGAATTTCTGATGCATCTGTCAATCTTTGCGCCATGGCGGCCCGTATTCTAAATACGATGCATCAATGCAAGGGTTTTGCAGGCTAGCACTGGGAAACTGACGCAGCTCTACGGAAACATCAGTTTCTGGTAAATCTGCCCCTTGGCATTTCCCAGCAGAACGACACAGTATAAAAATAGTCGAGTTACCTTAAGCTTGTGCTTCTTCTCTCAAGCTCATGGTTGGAGCTGCTTTGATGCAGTTGTATTTCTTTATATTCTGCATTCTGCAATGTCATGTAATCTATCCTTTGCCTACAGACATGGGTGTGTAGGTGTGATTGTTACCTTTTTTCGCTTTGAAAGCAGTGTTAGCACTGTGTGCTCGACAGAATTCGAGAGGTTGATAGCGTTAGTGTGCACAAGAAGTGTTGGGAGCAGTTGTCTTTAATGTGCAGTATGCAGACTTCTTTTGCAAACTGAAATATTGTCTCTGTGTTACTGTTGAATTGAATATATTGAGGGAAACAAATGACTAGCTGGGCCCATTAATAAATTAATGTAACCACATTCAGACATAACTTTTGTTTGTCCTGCTGACCTTGAATGACCACACAAGCAAGGTTTACAAACAGGTGAATGACAATTTCGGCTCTACCTCTGCTATTTGCAGAATATGTAGGAGGTGAAGTTACATTAATTCATGTTCATGCACTGTGTGTCGATCATACACATCTCTTGGGCACCAACCTCAAACCTGTATCTGAAATCATATGTAGTTGATGCAACAGAGACATCTAGTGTCCAATGTTATGAACTACAGACAGAATGGAAAGGGGCGACCACTCGGTCCCCCCGAACGTATGGCAGAGTACCTCGATCCCCCCGGGAAGCCATTTTGGGCGGGAGGCGCGTCTCGGCTGGTATGCCCGAAGCGGCGTAGCCAGGGCGCGCCCTTTCCCGCCCTAGAGTGGGCTGGCCTAGACACTGACGCGGCTGGCCACGCCCTCGGGGCAGGCAGGGGCGGGTTTACGCCCGCCCTGAAGACGGATAAAAAGAGACGCAAGACCAGAAGACATCCTCTTGTTCCTGTGCTCTGAAGCTGCACCTCCTCGCTGCACGTGAGCTCGAGACGGAACGAAGAGGCAATTTTGAGCGTTGTAATCTTTCTTTTTTGTCTTACAGATACTCTGTCGGAGAAATGCCCAAGAAAGGCGGGAAGAGAATGACGACCGAACAGATGGTTCGGGTCCTCATGAAGGAGATGACTGAGCTGAAGAAGCGGGTGGCGGAGAGAGACGGGGAAGGGGGGCCGGAGCGTCCGTCGGCTGGAGCAGCTCCAGGAGGAAGAGCCAAGAGGCCAAGGAGGGGACCAGCTGGGGGAGACGCCCCGGTTCCCTGTACCCCGCTCGAAGCGCCAACCCCAGTACCAGTAGAGGGGAATCCGATTCCTGTGGTGGTCACCCCGGTGTCCAAAGAGGATATGCCGCCCGAGCTGGCAGCACAACTTGCAGCGTGGTTGGGCGACAGTAGTGAGGGCGCCACGGCTGCCGAGGCCCAGGCGCTGATGAAGCAATTGCGCGAGAAACGGGATGCAGCCAAGGCGTCCGCGCCGGCTGCAGTAGTTGACAAGCCACAAGGGACGATTGTGATCGCAGATGCAGCGTCCGGTGCAGGTAAGCGGCCATTGCCGATTGCGAGGGATGAGTCAGCACCCTCTCGTAGAGAAAGGTTGGGTCAACATGTGCCTTTGGCAATTAAGGAGAAGATTTGGGCGGGGGAATACGTGAACATCTTCTCGTTGCTTGTTGATCATTATGAGGTGGAGCATGTTAAGGGTCAGAAAGATCTTATGCATCCGAGTGTTTGGCGCGCAAAAATGGCCGCCTTTAAAGTAAATGAGTCTATCGGCAATTGGGGCAATGCATGGGGAATTTTTACGTCTATCTTGGGGGAACGTAGGCCCGAGTTGCTTTCCGAGTTGCCGACCTATCAGTCAAGAATCATGGGGTACTCGACATCACACCAGGGTAACCATTGGTTCTGCTACGATAATCTTTTTAGAAAGGCAAAAGAGCATAATAAAAGCTTAACCTGGGATTGTTATGATTCTTTGACATGGGATAAAATGAAGGAGACAGGTATGTTGAAAATGCCATTGGTAGGAAGTAATGTTGGCGAATCCTCCCGCCATTATGGGGGGACGCCCTTTCGGTCAGGTACGAGTACCGACGATTACACGAGACCTGCCGGCAATACAGGAAAAAGGGGGCTCTGCTTCAATTTCAACAGAGGTAAATGTACCAGGCCCCAGGGATCGTGTAAATTTAAACATGAATGTAGTGGGTGCGGGTCGTCCCATCCTGAGTCCACGTGCAGAGCCAAAACGGGTGATAACGGGGGGAGAGGAGGCGCCAAACAGGTCTAACGTAGTCCGAGGGGCGCCTTTACCTACCCCGATTGATACCTTGGCGATGATTCCCTGGCTCAGTGAATACCCGGATCGTACTTCTGCTGGGGTGCTGCGGAACGGATTTTCGTATGGTTTCCGCATCCCGGTAGGGGACTTTCAGGGTGTGGAGAAGTGTAAAAATCAACTTTCCGTTCTGCAGCATACGACCGTGGTTCAGGAAAAGATCCGGAAAGAGGTTACTCGAGGTCGGGTCGCCGGCCCATTTAGTGTACCCCCGGTACAGAATTTTGTTTGTTCTCCTTTAGGGGTGGTCCCCAAGAAGGACCCGGGTGAGTTTCGACTGATTCATAATTTGTCAGCTCCACGTGGTCTTTCTGTAAACGATGCAATAGACCCAGAAGTGTGTTCGGTGCGGTACGCATCCTTCGATGAGGCCGTAGCCATTTTGAATCGCCTGGGGCCCGGGGCGCTGATGGCGAAGTCAGATATCGAGTCAGCGTTCCGGTTGCTCCCGGTATACCCGGACGGTCAGCGTCTCCTAGGTTTTATGTTTCAGGGTTATTATTACATGGATAAGTGTATGCCGATGGGGTGCTCTATATCTTGTGCCTATTTCGAGAAATTCAGTAGTTTTCTACAATGGGTCTTCACAAAGAAGACGGGTTTCCAACATGTAATGCATTACCTTGATGATTTTCTGTTCCTTGGGGCAGCCGGGGATCTCGAATGTGGCCGGGCCTTGGCAGAATTTTGTGTATTAATGAAGCAGTTTGGTGTGCCATTGGCACCAGGTAAGACGGTGGGTCCTGCGACTTGCCTCGAGTTTCTGGGGATCGAGTTAGACTCCAGAGAAGGTTGTTTTCGTTTGCCAACTGACAAAGTGTGTAAGTTCAGGGCAGCCCTGCAAGTGTGTCTCAATGGATCTAAAGTTACACTGCATCAATTACAGCAGTTGGTGGGACAGTTGAATTTTGCCCTGAGAGTTATACCGATGGCCCGCCCCTTTTCTCGTTCAATTGCCCAAGCTATGGTCGGCCTAAAGGAGGGCCATCATCGCACGAGACTATCGGCTGAGGTCCGCCAGGACGTGCGTATTTGGTTAGCATTTCTGGCGGACTTTAATGGTCGAGTCATCTGGAACAAACCAGCCGTATCCTCTGAGGAGCTGGGGCTATGGACAGATTCAGCAGGTAGCATAGGTTTTGGTGCCATCTTCGGCACAAAATGGTCGGCACAAAGGTGGCCGACATGGTGGCATGACAATGGTCTGACAAGTAATATTGCTTTCCTGGAACTTTTTCCCATTTTGGTGGCCCTGAGAACCTGGCCAGAAGGGTTCAAAGATCACTCTGTCATATTTTGGTCTGACAATATGACCGTGGTCGAGTGCATCAATAGTCAGGCAGCACGATGTAAACTGATTTTAAGACTGCTCAAAGAAATTGTTTTACTGTGTATGCAACTGAATGTGCTGTTCAGAGCAAAACATGTCCCAGGGGTAATGAATCAGGCGGCTGATGCACTGTCTCGTTTTCATATGCAGGCTTTCTCGGGTTTCCTTCCCTCAGCGGACCCAGAGCCGGCACCCTTCCCCGAAGCTCTCTGGTCTCTCGGTGCCCCGAACTTCGTCACCTCGTGGGAGAAAGTCTAGCACCACGGACGAGGAAAGCATATGAAGGGGCGTTTAGGTCCTACGTAGCCTTTTTAGGGACTGATAGAGAGAGGCTTTGGGGCCACGAGGAATGGGTAGTGAATTTTCTGATGTCCTTACGTAGGGCTGGGAAATCTGTGGCTACGGCCCAGAGGCATCGTGCTGCTATTTCCTTTGTTGCCAGGGCTCATAGTATCCAGGACCCGACAGCGTCTTTCGTTGTACAGAAAGCGCTGCGGGGGTGGCAACGCCTTGAGGGTCGCAGAGTAGATGGGAGGCGCCCGATAGGTTTGGATAGGTTGACCCAGTTGTTGGCTACACTCCCTGCCACATGTTCATCTCAGTTCGAGGCGGTATTGTTCCGAGCCGCTTTTACGCTAGCATTTCACGGGGCGATGCGGGTAAGCGAACTGGTGGCAAGGAACAAACAGGATGTGGCAGGGGGTTTGTGCCGAGAACACGTTCAGATCAGAGGAGAAGCATTGACTATCTCCTTTGTCAGGTCCAAGACCGATCAAGACGGGATGGGTGACTGCTTAATCCTACGCAGGATTCCCGGGTCCTCCATGTGTCCGGTAAAGTGTTTAGAAGATTACCTAGCACGAAGGGTGGCACTATGGGGGGGGACATTGTTGAGACACGCGGACGCCACCCCACTGATGAAATTTCAGTTTCAGCGGGTGCTTGTGATGTCAATTGCCGCTGCGGGCTTCAACCCGGGCGAGTTTGGGACCCATTCCTTTCGGATAGGGGCTGCTACGGAAGCTACAGCCAGGGGTCTTAATGTTGAACAAGTGAAACGAGTGGGGCGTTGGTCCTCCAATTGTTATAAGAGGTATGTGCGGTTGCACATGTTGTAAAGCTGTAATGACGTACTCACGCCTCTTGTTTTTGTTTGGTTTTCAGTTGCGCAAGCCTACGAGGCGGGGCGGACTATGCAGTCGACCCAACACCGGGCCAGCGGTCAGACATCACCGGCTGTGAAAAAGGAGGTGTGGGTCGTGGGCCACTCATACGTGAGGCGTGCCGCGGACGTATTCAAAGCAGGTGATATTAGTCACGTAGCTGGGGAATACGGGTACAGGGTGTCCTTCTACGGAAGAGGCGGTCTCTGTATTGACCAGTTTCAAGCATATTTTGAGGTTTTGTTAGGGCGGACGAGGTCACCGCCGTCTATAGTCATAGTGCATTTAGGGGGCAATGATTTGGTCACCACCGGTAGACGACTTCTCCTGGAGGCAATGCTTTCCACTGTAAGTTGGTTGGCGAGGAGAGTTCCGGGGTGCACAATTGCGTGGTCCCATATGATCCCACGAAAGGTGTGGCGGGGGGCTATTTCTATTCCTGCTTTGAATCAGTCTGTTAGAAAGCTTAATAACAAAGTGAGTAGGTTGTTCCGTTCCGGGACATTGCATTCTATTTCGCATGGCTGTATTAATGATGACAGTATGTATTCGGGAGATGGTGTGCATTTGTCTCGGGTGGGGAATGGTTTACTCATAGGAGACTTCTTAGCATGGTTAAAAAACGTTAAAGCATGACCTTTAGGTAGGAGCTTTTTGGGGGGTCCGGATAGCCGGTCAACTATCCGGCCTGTGGCGGTAAGGTCATGATCGGTGAGCAGTAATTGGAAGATCCCTATGAGTGGGCGTCACCCAACACGGATGGGAGCGCTCGGGAGAGGTGGCCTTTGGCCCCTCAACGGGGAGGCGGTCCTGTCTAAGGAGAGGCCGCCGGAAGGAAAGGAAAGGCGGTCAAGGCCCCTTCCTGTGTAGGAGGGGTTACAGCCCCCTCCTGGGGAATTTCCCGGGGCCAGTGACGTCTGCGACGGCAGATGTGGTAAGTTGTGTGGGGTTTGGGGGGAGGTCTACGCTACCTTCTAGATCTCACACGAGTCCTCGAACGACCTTTAAGTGGCGTCGAGTTTATTGGGGCCCCCGTCAAGTCAAGGGAAATTGGTAGTTGCACTTGAGGTACGCCTCAGTGCTGTCGCCCCTCCCAAGTGGGGGGGGGTATTTCTGGTTAGGGATCTTGACACCGGTTACGACCTTGCCGTTGGCCCTTAAACGTTAGGATGTACAATTTCAATATTTCAAGAAAATGTTTTGTAGGTTGTTAGTTCGGCTAGGAGAACCTCTGTATTAGAGAATCTGTTAAGGTTAGCCAAACATCGCAATGTGGTAATGAAATTGTACATTAATATGAAACTGTTTAATGTTATAATTTTTTGTTTTAATAAATACGGCCGGGGAGGGTCACTCCCTCCCTCTTCCAAAAACTTCAAGAACTGTTTCCGGTTTCCCTCCTTTGGGGAGTGTGTTGAGAGGGGGTGGCGGGTATCTCAGCCATATGGAAAGGGGCGACCACTCGGTCCCCCCGAACGTATGGCAGAGTACCTCGATCCCCCCGGGAAGCCATTTTGGGCGGGAGGCGCGTCTCGGCTGGTATGCCCGAAGCGGCGTAGCCAGGGCGCGCCCTTTCCCGCCCTAGAGTGGGCTGGCCTAGACACTGACGCGGCTGGCCACGCCCTCGGGGCAGGCAGGGGCGGGTTTACGCCCGCCCTGAAGACGGATAAAAAGAGACGCAAGACCAGAAGACATCCTCTTGTTCCTGTGCTCTGAAGCTGCACCTCCTCGCTGCACGTGAGCTCGAGACGGAACGAAGAGGCAATTTTGACCCACCCACCAGCCCCTGAAGACAGCCAGTTGTCTGTAATAAAATGGATCGATAATTCTATTTCGTTTACAGGTTGTGGTATTATCGTGTTGATATTGAGTATGTAATAAAGTTGGTCGATTTTATGTATGTTTTGTGATTAAAGATATTCGGTTTTCTAGTGTCCATTTATAAGCATGCTTATTTTGGTCATAGTGGCCAATGTATTGTTGGTTCAGTTCGCATTGTCGTATTTATTTTGGTCGGGCGGTAAGGTCATGATCGGTGAGCAGTAATTGGAAGATCCCTATGAGTGGGCGTCACCCAACACGGATGGGAGCGCTCGGGAGAGGTGGCCTTTGGCCCCTCAACGGGGAGGCGGTCCTGTCTAAGGAGAGGCCGCCGGAAGGAAAGGAAAGGCGGTCAAGGCCCCTTCCTGTGTAGGAGGGGTTACAGCCCCCTCCTGGGGAATTTCCCGGGGCCAGTGACGTCTGCGACGGCAGATGTGGTAAGTTGTGTGGGGTTTGGGGGGAGGTCTACGCTACCTTCTATATCTCACACGAGTCCTCGAACGACCTTTAAGTGGCGTCGAGTTTATTGGGGCCCCCGTCAAGTCAAGGGAAATTGGTAGTTGCACTTGAGGTACGCCTCAGTGCTGTCGCCCCTCCCAAGTGGGGGGGGGTATTTCTGGTTAGGGATCTTGACACCGGTTACGACCTTGCCGTTGGCCCTTAAACGTTAGGATGTACAATTTCAATATTTCAAGAAAATGTTTTGTAGGTTGTTAGTTCGGCTAGGAGAACCTCTGTATTAGAGAATCTGTTAAGGTTAGCCAAACATCGCAATGTGGTAATGAAATTGTACATTAATATGAAACTGTTTAATGTTATAATTTTTTGTTTTAATAAATACGGCCGGGGAGGGTCACTCCCTCCCTCTTCCAAAAACTTCAAGAACTGTTTCCGGTTTCCCTCCTTTGGGGAGTGTGTTGAGAGGGGGTGGCGGGTATCTCAGCCATATAGGATTTTGTGAATTTCTTTACAGCCAAATGGTAATTGATAATATAATACTTTGCCGCACGCTGAAATCTGAGGAATTTGGCAGAGTTTTTGGATAACTCCACAGAATTCCATGGAGTAAAACTCCCTGAGCTCCATCCATTCAGGATTAGATATAGATAATGCTGATAACTATAACTGCGGACGTTTTTTGTTTGTTTGTTTAAATTGTTAACCTTTGTATTTTTTCAGTGAATTTTTTTATTACACCTCACTATAACATTAGTTAATTAGTGAATTTCTAGGTATTTTTATTTATTTTATGAGTATATGTGTTGTAGAAGGACTGTATAAAACATATTGGTTGCAGACATTTTTGAAAATGAATATTTTTTTATTGTAACAAAACAGGATGATTCACAGTTTGCAAAATGTTTCTAAAATGTGTCAATATTAAACAAATTAATATTGCTATGCTTCAATAGAGATTGTGTATTTGCTCAGTTCTTCTAACACTCATATTGAGCAATCTGTTTTTGAGGTGCCATTACACATGCAAGAGTATCACGAGAGACTCGCAAGATGCCCATGGGACACTGGTGAGATCATATAGTTATAGATTGCATTTGAATCTACTGTATATAGTTCTTTATCATGTTTTCAGTTATTGTGTAATGATAATCTATAGTAGAATGGTCAATATAACTGGGTTTTTTAAGTTCAGAAATGTGTTTATTGAAGAAAAAGAAAATCTCAATACAACATGAAAAATAACAGTATAATGTCACATGAACTATCTTTTGAACAGAAGGAAAAGGTTGGAATATATACAATCATAATGGGTCTATCTAAGCTGAATAATTTGATATCAATATCAAAAGAAAATCACACAACGTTCAAGCTGCTATATAGAGTAGAAATAATATAGCATTTAAAAGGTTACAATAAAATAAAGTCAGGGAGGTTTAGAAACCTCTTGTTGTATATGAGTTAGAGAAGATGAGCGATTAGCACTAGTTTCAATGAATGTTGCAACAGGTAGCCACAAATGTAAGATTTTCATGGCCATAGTGATAGTGATGGGGTACACAAAAGCTAATCTATGGTTATAACAGATTGCATACCACCAAGCTTAATAGGATAATTTGGTGAGGTCTTCCCAATTTTTATTAATCTGTTTAAAGGCAACTGCCAGTAAAAGGTCAAAGATGTGTATGTTACAGGAATGGTATGATCATAATGGGGATAAGCTTCCCAAAAATATATTGGGAACAGAAAAAGGAAATCGAGAATTAAAAATTAAATTAATTTAGTTTCAAACCTGTTTCCACAAAACCTGAACAGGTGGACATGTAAAAAGTAAATGGTAGAGATCTGCCTGGGGGGAAAGAGCATGTCCAACATGTGTCCAACACACAAGTATGAAATGAAATGAAATGAAAGGAGTCTTGTTGTGCGCAAACTTAGCCCAATGGGCGTCAAGGCACCTAATTTAAAAACCAGCTCATAACATAAACCCAGCAGTTCAACCTGAGTAGGCTCTTGAAAAGCACCACGTTTTTAAGGCCTTTTAAACAAGTCTAGAGAAGGTAGAGTTTTAATCTCCATCGGCACAGTATTCCAGAGCTGGGGGGCAGCGACGGAAAAGGCCCTGGCCCCCCATCTGGTAAGCCTGAAGCGAGGGACAGCAAGCTGGAGTAGTCCCGCAGAACGAAGGCACCTTGTGGGATGGTAGCGGGTAAGTAGGGAGCTGATAGCGCTTTTAGATCCATCTTCGAGAGCTCTGTACATCAAGCACAAAATTTTAAAATAGATTCTGTGCTGGACAGGCAACCAGTGGAGGTCTCTCCTAGCGGTGGTAGCAGATGATGTCTTAGAAAGATTTAAGACAAAACGTGCAGCAGCATTCTGCACGGTTTGCAGCCGATGTATGAGGCTCTTGTTGGACTCCATGAATAAAGAGTTACAATAATCTAACCTGGAGCCAACCAGGGCGACTGCAATCTGCTTACGTGCTTGAAGGGACAGATAGCTGAGAATTCTGTTAAGTATCCTGATCACACCCGAACAGGTTGCCACAGTCCGATTCACCTGAAGGGACATCGAGAGTGAAGTATCAAACACCACACCAAGATTTCTGGCAGATTGAGAGGGAGTGGGGCAGGTGCCGAGAGAGGAAGGCCACCACTCACTCGACCAGACATCTTGGTCCTTCCCAAAGACCAACATCTCTGTCTTGTCGCCATTCAGCTTCAGGGAATTGATGACCATCCAGTCTGCGACATGTTGCATACATGACCTGAAGCTGGAGGCAGATGTAGCGACAGAGGAATGAGTGAATGACACCATAATCTGGGGGTCATCGGCGTATAATACCACCTCCATCCCCTGTGATCTTACAAGCCTAGCAAGTATGTTGTTTGTGTAGAAAAATAATCTGTTATAAATAAGTTTGTGTGGTGTTAGCTCTCTTGAGGATTTCCTGATCGTACTCCTTATTTTGTTCCAGAGAGTTTTTGACCAATCCACTTTAAGATCCCTTTCCCAGTGAGTTCTATTTTAGATTTGTCCCGTGGGATACACAGAGTTTGTAAATATTTGTAGATGTCAGAGGCTTTGGGGTTAGTTTGCGATAGAGAGTGTAGTTTATCGACCTGAGAGGTATGAAGATCAGTAAAAGCGGTTGGGGGTGTGCATTGAGCATACCATTTGTCTCCACATTTTCCAGTAGAAAGGTTTATCCCATATGAGTATCATATTATTATGCCATATCCGTGGAGTTAGAAAGGTAAGGTCCATTCGCGGGGTCACTAGAGTGTGTATGTTTCAAAATCTTAGATGTATATTTAATTATAGGGGTTGAAAGAGATTGTGGTTTCTGCAAGAACGCAAGGTATTCTTGAAAGGTGAAGCGAGACAGAAAGGAGAGTTCAAGTTTAGCCATAAGGGATGTTGTGTAGAGAAGTGTGAGAGCCATTGAGATGATTGTTGAAGCAAAAAGGAATTTAGATATATGAAGAAGTTAGGAAAGTTAACACCACCTTCCGATTTTTGGCGGATCAATTTGGAAATGGACATACAGGATTTTTTATTACCCCAGAGTTTATTCTTTAAAAATTTTTTGTAGGAATGGCTAGGGGAATATTAGAGATCTTGTACAGAACTATGGGGGATAACATCATTTTTATGCTATCTAGGCGGCCCCACCATGATAAATACAAAGGATGCCATTTAGTAGTCAAAGTCAATATTCTCTGTATGCAATTGTCCATGAATCTAGAAATTGTATTTGAAATGGTGGGATTGAAATGGAGGCCTAAATATTTAAAGTTTGAGAGGACAAAATCCTCTTTAAAGTTATATTTGGTCAGGGGTAATATTTCACATTTATCTTTATTTAATTTATTCCCAGAAACTGTAGCAAAGGAATATACCTCGGATAAAAATGCAGGAATAGAGGAAAGAGGTTGCGAAATAAATAACAATATATTGTCAGCATATGCTGCCAATTTAATGTGGGTGTCAAGGAAATTAAATCTGTGAATATCTTTATTCTGACTAATCCGAAAAAGAAACGGTTCCAAGGCTAGATTAAAAAGAAATGAGATAATGGACAGCCTTGACGGACACCTCTCCCCAAGGTACAACAAGGATGAGGACCTGCCATTAGAGCACGCTGCTGCTCTTGGATTAGAATATAGAAGCGAGATTAGGAAAATAATTTTGGGACCAAAATCGAACCATTTAAGGGTTTGAAAAAGGTAGGGCCATTCCACTCTGTCGAATGCTTTTTTGGCGCCCAATGCTATGGCTGCCATAGGGTGTGTGATATGTGAGGATTTAGATAAAATATCAAAGAAGAAGCGGGTGTTGTCTGTGATGAGATGTCCTTTGACGAAACCCGATTGCTCCAAACCCAACAAATTGGGAAGATGTGAATCCAGTCGAAAAGCTAAAGATTTAGAAAAAACATTGACTAGGGAAATGGGTCGAAAATGTTTACAATATCTCAGGTCTTTACCTTCCTTAGGGATAAGGCAGATGAGAGCTTCCGAAAAAGACCCAGAAGATTTACCTGAGGATAGAAAGGAATTTAATAACATATGTAATTTTGGAACCAGTAAAGAGGCAAAATGTGCAAACAATTCGACTGTAAACCCATCTGGTCGAGGGGTTTTGTCTTTTTTAAGTGCCAAGAGTGCAACATGAAGTTCTTTTTGTGAGATGTCTAATTTTAAATTAGAAAGATCAGATGGAGGAGATGGAGATCAGATAGGAATCGAGATATATGCTGTTCCGTAGGAGATGCTTCTGAAGTGTAGAGCGTTTGATAAAAATTAAGAAATTTGTGTAAAATTTCATCATCTTTATATTTCAGTTCCTGTTGAGCATTCATAATAGAGTCTATATTTAACTTGTTGTATCTGACTTTCAAGTAATTAGCCAGGACCTTGCCAGCTTTGTTCTGTCCACCATAGAATTTAGCACTAGGTCACAATAGGTAAGTAGAAGCCTTATTTGTTGACTATTAAATTGAAGTTTAACAATAATAAGTTCAGATAAACAGTCTTTTGACCTAGAAGAATGGAAAGAATGCTCAAGTTCTTTTATCTTAGCCAGGAGAGACGTGGTGTGCTCTTCTGACTTTTTCCGCTTCCTAGATACATAGCCAAAGATGAAGTCTCTAGCTGCTGCCTTAAAGGCATCCCAAAATCACATGGAAAGGAAGGTCATCGGTCTGATTTAAAGAAAACTATTTGTTAAAAAATTAAGTGAATGAGCATACAAAAGTTTTGTCCAAGAGAAGGGAGTTATTAAAACGCCACTTCCGTGGGGAATTTTTTTCTGTAAAATATCCAAAGTCATTACAATAGGAGCTTGATCTGAAATCAGGATGGAACCAATCTCTGCTGTAATTTATGACTGTGATAAGTAATGACAGATGAAAAATAGTCCAATCTTGACTGAGTGCGGTGAGCTGGAGAATAATAGGTGTATTCTTTGGTAGTGGTGTTTCATAATCTCCAGGCATTAATAAGCTTGTATTGTTTGATAGTTTGTACAAAGGACTTGTGGGCGTTATGAGGAACAAAGTAAACCACTGATTTATGGTCCAGGAAGGGATCATACACTTGATTACAATCACCTGTAAGTATTACATTTTCATCAATACATTCTGCAAATTTCTGTGCCAAGGCCGACAAGAAGAAAGCATCGCCGACTGTTGGCGCATACACATTTAACAGGGAAATTTGGACTTTATTGATTAAAAGCTTAGTAAATAACCATCAACCATTTTCATCTGAATTATGGGATAGCTCTTCAACAGAGAGTGATTAACGGCATAAAGTAAGAACCCCATTCCGTTTCCCATCACCCGGTGAGTAAAAAACCTCCCCAACCCTGCCTTTTTTCAATTTAACAGATTATTCTGCAGTTAAGTGAGACTCCTGTAAACATGCTATATCTGCACCAAGCTTGGCCAGGTGGGATAGGACCCTTTGTCTCTTATTGGGAGAGTGGAGATCTTTAACATTCCAAGAAACAATGTTTAGGGACATAGATAAAACATGAGGGCGAGTATGGAACAAATAACCATAGGAAAAAGCAGATAAAATGTTGTGTTTTATCTAGGACCCCGATCAATATTGTGACCTCATGCCCCTATACGGCTATAATCAATACATATCCCTATAATGGCATAGTGATCAGAGCCATATTTCAGTAACTGCAGTTCATGACAGTCCATGACACAGCAGAAGCCACTTCCTTAGATTCCTAGATAGCACACTGAGTTCTTTCGACATACCAAAACCCTAGCAACCTGGGAAAGCCCCGCTTGCTTTGTTTTGATTAGTAATAGAACTCCTGCGAGCACTGTAAGAACGACCAGTTCTTAGTGACATCTTTATTGACGTCTTATGTCCAAAAACTTACGTCAAACTCTGCACCTTTCAGGTATAAATATACCAACATTGCCTTAAGCAAGCACACGGTGGTGGTGAATACAGGAGCTGAACAGCTGTCCCCTTGCAGAGCCCAGCAGATGCGAGAAGCCCACGGATGCTGCCCCTCCTCCTTGATGCGCTGAGAAAGACGCTGTCTTTTCTCCTGCCGAGAAAATCCAGCTCTGGCGTTTCCTGCCTACCCTTGCGGGTGACTGGGATATCGGGTTCTAAAGAGGAGATACCAGACCTCCTGCATTCCAGAGGTACGGTGCTGACTAAACCCTTAGAGAGAATTCTTGAAACAAACTCTTGGCAAAACCAACTTAACTTTAACTGCTACTTACTTACTCCCTCCCACGTATTAGGCTTAGGTCAGGTACACTGGGGTAGGCGTAGTTAGAAGCACCAGTTGAGGTCGTTAGCCAATGTATATATGAATGTATATATTTTATTCATTTTAACTATCTTATGGCTAAGAAACCATATCAATGCTTTTACAGTATTATTTCGTAATACTCCTTTTACTGTATGCACTTTTCGTAATAACAAGTCTTGCAATTGTGGCAATTCATTTCTCTTGCATGAGAAGGAAGACTGCTCAATAGATAATATCTTTTATTGAAAATGCCCGTCTCTCTATTCTCTGCATTCTGGTGAAAGTAAATCTGCACAACTGACTGAGTGAAATAGCTGTCTATTGTTTCACACGACTCTAGAGATTGACTCTTATTCTGAGGAGCAAAGTTGTCATGTTTATGCGGTTGTCGGAAGCTGAATCCCTTCTTGTCTGAGCCAGGGAAGCTGATCACTTCCTATTCAGTCAAGAAAGTTTCCAGTGACCTCTGAGCTAGCTGGCGCAAACTTAAATTAAGTCTAACATAGTCAGTAGAGACCTAGAAGACCGCAGTCCTACGTCTACACTGCTCCAATGCGCAGGGCCTATAGGGAAAATAGGAACTACACTACAAAAAATATAGATACCAGAAGATAGACCAACCAACTGCAATATGAATCAATGTTATAGAGGGGAAGTAAGGATAAGAACAATAGAAAGAACTAACATGTGACAAATGGAAGATACAAGAGGGAAAAACATTTTGTGCAATATTGAGACAAGCAAAATGACCCAGAAAATTGGCAAAGGAGAAAAGATGAGAAAATAGATAAAGAATAAAATAAAGGAAATAGATCAAATAGAAAATGGGGGGGAAGAAAAAGAGGAAAAAAACGATACCCAGAATGAATCCAAAACATAGATATAATGGTGGAGGGTGAGGCTACATGGAACAACGACACATCCGGGCTCTACAAGGTGAGACAACACAGCTTCGGGTAAGGCGACCACAAACAAGGGAGGACAACGTGAAGAGAAACTTGTATGGAAGAAACAAATTGGTTAAACAACTGCAACCTACGAAAAGAGAAAAGCGAATAATAACATCTTATTAGTGCATATCAACTAACGCGTTAAGCATACATTAACACTAAATAGTTAATGGCAAAATATAAACTGTTAAATAGTCAATGAGCTCTAGGAACATCTTCAGCCGATGCAAATTTTAGTTTGTATGCAAACTTCCTGCAACAGGACAAACTTCAAGAATGAGGTTTTGAAATGTCCATCTTGTCAGGGCAGTGGGCATTCAAGAAACTTTTGAGCTTAATCGGATCTTCGTATGTGGTGGTGTTATGGTTAAACGTTACTTTGAACTGTCTTAGATTGAATAAACCAAATTGTGCACCAAAAGAACGTAAGGCAGGTCTCATACTTAGAAACTCCTTCCTTCTATCTGCTGTGCATTTTGCGTAGTCCTGCAAAAAGTAAAGTTGGTGGCCTGAAGATGAGATCCGCTTCAGAGAACATACTGCTGCTAAAACCTTGAGGAGGTCTGTGCACTCAAGAAAGTAAAGTATTGCACCACTTGGTTTGCGCTGGATAGATGATGAAGAGTGTAAGGGGCCTAGTCTGTGAGCGCGTTGAATGTTCAAGACTGTGCTTTCTGGCAACTTGAGCACTGTCGGCAAAAAGGATTTGAAGAAAGCTCTGGGATCCGAGCCTTCCAAATCTTCCGGCAAACTGTAAATGCACAGATTATTTCTTCTATTCCTGTTTTCAAGGTTTTCAATCTGCTTCTGGCAGGAGGCAACCTGTGATTGAAGAGCGCTCATCGAGCCCAGGGAGTCCACACATTTTTCTACTGCTGTGATTCTCTCCTCCATTTTTGTCCACCCATCAGTTAAGACTTGTATCTTCGAATTAGTCTCCTCCACAAATGGACGTAACTCCCTAATTTCTTCTAAGAGAATGTCCAAAGATCCTGATGAAGAATGCTTTGTAGGTGGTGGCTGATCTTTTTTCAGCCGCTTGGTTGAAACCTTGGTGATTGTGTGGGAAGAGGTAGAAGCACCCTTTGGAGAAGAGGCCAGAGAATCCTCCATTCTGAAGCATTGAGCATAGGAATGTACAAGAGAAATAGATGAGTGACCCTCAGGAGTCACTAATATTTTAACTGATTTAAGTTTGCCCATAAAATTGAACTGTGCAGACAGTTTTACCTGGAATGGAACATATTAAGGAGACATGGAGTCAATGGCAAGAAAGTAAAGGCATATACTTGAGAATAACTGTAACACAATTACAAGTTAAGATACACTCAAAAGCAAACCCTTTTTAAATAGCTGTATGAATCATGCACTACATGGGGAATATGACATGTATGAATAAATACATATGTCACATGTATGAGGTATCTCCCTGAATCACCTGGGTCGAAGAATAGGCCCTTAGTAGTTAAGGGAATGCCTTATAAAGAGAATGCAATGACCCACATGAGAGCAAATACAGAACATCCATGCGCTGGAGGAGAAAAGAAACACTTAATCTAGACACCTTGCTTCAATAACAGTGAAAGAGGTGAGGAGTGCATGTGTCTAAGATAAAGATGTAGAAGAAATTGCAAGCATTGGTAATTATGGCGCCGTAATGATCAGGAAAATTTTACGTGCGTAGGTTCCTCAGGGGTAAAATGGCTGCTGGCATTTGAGTAAAGGACAGAAATGGTATCAGCTGACAGAGGAGCACAAAGATAAGTGAAGCACTCATAAAAGAGTGTTATTTAAACATTATTTGCCCCAGAACACACTGAAGATAAAGGACATAAGCGCATGAGTAAACAGAGTCGTGTGAGAGAAAGAATCCCCTGAGGTTACCGGAGACTCAAGATGGTGGGCGTCAATTTTTGTGGGGAAGAAAGAGTAAGTTCAAGCCAAATTACGTCTTGTCCCATGCTGAAAATCGCTACACTGGAAGCCACCAGACTTCCAATAACCGCATCATGAAACCCTCGACAGCGCTGTCGTCACGGGAAGCTCTACGGAGCCGCTGCCATCCTCCTTGGGTGCTCGCCACGCCCCCCAATATAAATGGTTTGATAATTATTTATTTTCTAAAGTGATGGTTCTCGGAGGATACTTAAGGATAACGGGGTCACAATCCCCTGAGCGGACTCCGAGAGGGCTGTACTTTGTGTTTGGCTCTCTCAAAGTACTTGTGTTTATATAGTCGGTATCCTTCGTAAGGCACACAACAACAATGATTATAGACTATTAGCTTTTTTGTCTATTGCTATCTACTTAGTAGTTTGTGAATATTATTTCCTCTAAACCTTTGGTTGTAAAAATATGAAATATGAATTTGGAAGTTTCTACGGTTATCTCTGCTATACTGTAAGAGAAGTATGATCACATTCAGTACTTCCAGATGAATTTTTTAGGTAGACTGTGTATTGACCAGAGATGATTGAGTGTTCCCTCGACCCCTCACAGTCCGGTTTCCGAGCAAACCACAACACCGAGACCACCCTCATCGCAGCAACTGACGACATCTCACAAGACCTCTGCGACTCACTCGCCTCGTTCTTTCACCTCAAGATCGCCGACATACACAACAGCTTCAGCGCACAGACCACGCTCCCAACCGCCGAACCAGCGCACCCAACCACCACCCTCTGCGCCTGGACCTCGGTCAGCACCGAAGACACCACCCGCACGATGAACACCATCCACTCTGGCTCCCCTACCGACCCATGCCCACACCACATCTTTAACAAAGCCGACTCCATCATCGCACCCCAACTCTGGGACATCATCAACAGCTCCTTCGCATCTGCCACCTTCCCGGAGAGCTGGAAACATGCCCAGCTGAGCGCCCTCCTGAAGAAACTCACTGCAGACCCCACGGACCTCAAGAACTTCCGCCCCATCTCGCTCCTCCCTTTTCCTGCCAAAGTCATTGAGAAGACCGTCAACAAACAACTCTCCACCTTCCTCGAGACTAACGGTTCCCTCGACCCCTCGCAGTCCGGTTTCCGAGCAAATGACAGCACCAAGACCGCCCTCATTGCAGCAACTGACGACATCAGGTACCTGATCAACAACGGGGAAACAGCTGCCCTCGTCCTCTTGGACCTCTCAGCAGCCTTCGACACCGTATGCCACTGCACCCTGATACAGCGCCTCAGCAACACCGGAATCCAAGGAAAGGCCTTGGAGTGGATCATCTTGTTTCTCGCCGGAAGAACCCAGAGAGTCCGCCTCCCACAGTTCCGATCCGCGGCCACCAAAATCATCTGTGGCGTCCCGCAAGGATACTCACTCAGCCCCACCCTCTTCAACATCTACATGAGCCCCCTCGCAGCCATCGCATGCCAACACGACCTTAACATCATCACCTACGCCGACGACACCCAGCTGATCCTCTTCCTCACCAACGACCCCGCCACCGCCAGAGCCAGCCTCCAGGAAGGAATGAAAGACGTCGCGGAATTTATGAAGCTCAGCCGTCTGAAACTGAACTCAGACAAGGCAGAAGTCCTCATCCTGGGACCATCCCCTTCTACCTGGGATGACTCCTTGTGGCCCCCTGCCCTGGGCACTGCACCCAAGCCAACGGACCATGCAAGCAACCTGGGCTTCATCCTGGACTCATCCCTCATGATGACCAAGCAAGTCAACGCCGTCTCGTCTTCTTGCTTCAACACCCTGCGAATGCTTCGAAAGATCTTCATGTGGATCCACACCGAAACCAGGAAGACGGTCACCCAGGTCCTCATCACCATCCGTGTGGATTACAGGAACACCCTCTACGCTGGTACCACAGCCAAATTCCAGAAAATTCTCAAACGCATGCAGAACACCTCGGCAAGACTCATCCTGGACATCCCCTGTCACAGCCACATCTCCTCCCATCTGAAAGACCTGCACTGGCTCCCCGTCAGCAAGAGGATCAGGTTCAGACTCCTCACACACGCACACAAGGCTCTCCACGACATGGGGCCCGAATACCTCAACAGCCGCCTCACATTCTACACACCCACCCGCCAGCTCCGATCTGCCAGCCTCGCCCTAGCCACTGTCCCACGAATTTGCAAAGCCACTGCCGGAGGCAGATCCTCCTCCTACCTTGCGGCCATGGCTGGAACTCTCTCCCCACCCACCTACGGCTGACCCAGGACCATCTCTACTTCAGGAAACAACTCAAGACCTGGCTGTTCGAGCAGTAGCGACTCCCCCCCTCCCAGAGCCTTGAGACCCTTGTGGGTGAGTAGCGCACTTTACAAGTTTTTTTTTGTATGATGGAAAATAATAGCCGCAGTAGTGCATGCTTTTATAGGAATTGATATCTGACCAGCTTGAAAGTTGGTGATCTCACCATTGATTTTGCTACCATCAGCTCTGCTTTTCTGTAGCATGAGTATGAGATATTTTGAATTGTGACTTTCAACTAATGGAGACAACATTTCTGATGAGCAGTCTGGACAGGAGTTGTTCTGAACAGCTTTCACAAATCGTTTTTCAAATGCCACTGATTTGTGATCTGCTACTGTGAGGTACACAAATTGCTCCAATTGAATGTCTGTTCTACATGATTAGTCACAATGAACACATTCACGATCCCGTGAATAGTTTGTTGTAACATAATCATTAATTGCAATTCCCTCATTTTTAACACATTTAGTACTCCCTTTAAAAACTCCCATGCATCTTGTTGTGAGTTCAAAGTGAACTGTGTACTAAGCGTGAGCGCAAAATCCGTTCCACTCGCGGATTTCGCGGATTTTCTGTAAATCCGCAATCCGCAAACTCCCGTGAATTTACCGAAAATCCGCGAATCCGCGAGCGGCAGATTCGGGGGGCAAAAGTTCAAGCCTTCAAGCTTGAAGTTGTTGTAACTATTTTAGGATGGAGCCAGAAAGCTGCCAGCGCCATCCTAAAATAGTTACTAAGTTAGCTTCAACAGGAAGCACTAACAGATAAAATAAAGCAGGTGCCCAATATTGTAAGTAATATAAAAAATAAAATAAACATTTAATTTTTTTACAATTAAATATATAAAACGTTGGATAGCGTAAGGGTAAAAATTACTATTCCTACTCCAGAGAATGCAACAGTAGGGAAAGCGTTGGATAGCGTAGGGGTAAAAATTACTATTCCCACTCCAGAGAGTGCAACAGTAGGGAAAGCGTTGGATAGCATAGGGATAAAAATTACTATTCCCACTCCAGAAAGTGCAACAGTAGGGAAAGCGTTGGATAGCGTAGGAGTAAAAATTACTATTCCCACTCCTGAGAGTGCAACAGTAGGGAAAGCGTTAGATAGCATAGGGGTACAAATTACTATTCCCACTCCAGAGAGTGCAACAGTAGGGAAAGCATTGGATAGCGTAGGGGTAAAAATTACTATTCCTACTCCAGAGAGTGCAACAGTAGGGAAAGCATTGGATAGCATAGGGGTAAAAATTACTATTCCCACTCCAGAGAATGCAACAGTAGGGAAAGCGTTGGATAGCGTAGTGGTAAAAATTACTATTCCCACTCCAGAGAGTGCAACAGTAGGGAAAACGTTGGATAGCGTAGGTGTAAAAATTACTATTCCCACTCCAGAGAGTGCAACAGTAGGGAAAACGTTAGAAAGCGTAGGGGTAAAAATTACTATTCCCACTCCAGAGAGTGCAACAGTAGGGAAAGCATTGGATAGCGTAGGGGTAAAAATCACTATTCCCACTCCAGAGAGTGCAACAGTAGGGAAAACGTTGGATAGCGTAGGGGTAAAAATTACTATTCCCACTCCAGAGAATGCAACAGTAGGGAAAGCGTTGGATAGCTTAGGGGTAAAAATTACTATTCCCACTCCAGAGAGTGCAACAGTAGGGAAAACGTTGGATAGCGTAGGGGTAAAAATTACTATTCCCACTCCAGAGAGTGCAACAGTAGGGAAAACGTTGGATAGCGTAGGGGTAAAAATTACTATTCCCACTCCAGAAAGTGCAACAGTAGGGAAAGCATTGGATAGCGTAGGGGTAAAAATTACTATTCCCACTCCAGAGAGTGCAACAGTAGGGTAAACGTTGGATAGCGTAGGGGTAAAAATTACTATTCCAACTCCAGAGAGTGCAACAGTAGGGAAAGTGTTGGATAGTATAAGGGTTAAAATAACATACTTATAAATAAACGATTTTTGTAGTTATAAAAAAAACACTATTAAATAAATATAAACCATATACAATACCTATACTTATTTTTAAAACACATGCTTAGCAAAATATATTTTAGCTAAAATAAATTTAAAATAATACCATTTAATAATATTTAATTACCAATTAATAATTAATTAACAATTATATTATTAACAATACAATTAGCTTTAATACATTATTAATTAATTAAATTTACTTTAATTCCCACCATATTTCCCTATAAAACCACTGCCCACAACATAACAGTTATCCATTTATAAATTAATGAAAAATAATTAGCAATTAATTAAAATGTATTAACTATTAATTAAAATTAATTACCAATGAATTAAATTTAATTTATAATTCCTACTAATTATTTAATAATTAACTACAATTAAATTACTCCCCACCCTATTCCCCTATAAACCCACATCCCGCGACAGAAAATATATTTCAATTAATCAATTAATTTATATATTTTTTCAATTAATTAATAATAATTAGCAATTAATTATAATTAATTAATTAATCCTACTAATTATTCATTAACTTACCATAATTAAATTACTTCTCACCCTATTCCCCTATAAACCAACAACCCGCTACAGAACATATATATCAATTAACAAATTATTTAAAATTATTTTCCTATTATTTTCAAATAATTATCAATTAATTATAATTTATTAATATATCCTACTAACTAATAATCAATTTAACATAATTAATTTACTTCCCACCCTATTCCCCTATAAACCCACAACCCGCCAGGGTACTAAAACATACAATTTTCTTATAAATTAATTTATTTTTATATAAAATTAATACACATATAATAGTAATTATTTTAAATACATAAATTAAACATATAACACATACATAATAAAAAACTATAAAATAATACAAATATCGATATTAGTGTCATCGAAATTAGTAACATCGATATATATGCTATCGATATTACTAACTTCGATATTACTTACATCGATATTGAGAATTTCGATATTACTTACCTTGGATCGATATTCTGTCCTACGATATTCTTGCCTTCGATATTATGCTCCTTCGATATTTACGACTCGATATTGTGGTAGGTCGATATTTCCAACTCGATATTTTGACTGTGTACCGTGCAAAACATACATGCATGGGATAAATGCTGTTAGGGATGCGGGATTCATCTCCCTGTGAAATCAGGGGTGTCTGTAGGATGGAAGGATTTATTTCCCAATGGGTTAAAGGGGCATTGCACACAAAGAACTAGCTGCTGGATATTTATGGAACACCACCCAGGGATTGATAAATGCATTGGTCTACTTACAGCTTCCACAGCAACAATAACTGTACAAAACAAGACAGTTTGAATGGTATAAAATTCCCCGTAAAAAAGATTTCCCCGAAATAAAGATTAAGCAGCAATCAATTTAAGGATCGCAGAGGGGTCTCTTATTATTTAAAGAATTGGCAGGGAAAGCGTTCGCTTTCACTTCCGCTTGAACGGCAAAGAAGCCTGCAAGTGGTGCACGTGTGCGCGCCGCTGCGAGCCATGTGCTTTTAATTATAGCACCTGTGTCTGGGCACGATAATTGAAACTACATGGCCTATTGGTGTCTATTACGCTCACCAAGTGCTTAATAGACACCAATAGGCCATGGGCAGAGCAATGCGCCCGCCTTTGGCCAATTGTGTGCAGTCTTTTATAAAAAGACGCATGCAAAGGCCAATGGGGTAGCACAAAAGGAAAAGTACACGCACAAGCGTGTGTGATTCCTAGGTCAGTTCTAAAACCCCGTTTTTCAAGTTCTAAAGGTCCCGCGCAATCAACGATGCACACTGCAATGCTAGGTGCAAGACCTAAAAAGGATAAAATAGCCCCAGTGAGCTCACGGCAGGCTGGGGGATGCTGCGAGCCTCCTTCGGCACTACCTTCCTCTGCAACCCTGCGTGCCGGTTGTCCCGGGCCGCGCGGCGCAGTCAGCCAGGCCCCTCCTCAGAGCCGCGGTAAGACTGGAGGAGCAGCAGGCATCGGATGCATAATTCAGCGTACAGTTTAGGTGGGCAGAGGTTGGTGTCATCGACCTGGGAGTACAGCCAGGGTACCTACCTGCCTCCAGGGCCTAGCGGTGCGTCCCACAGCTTGTCTGGCTGCAGCAGAGGCCCTGGGCCACCCCATACCAGGCGTGAAGGCTGCATACAGCCCTGTATTTACCCAACACAATGGTAACCAGAGTTGTACCTCCATAGCGCATGTGTAAGAGCATGGGGTTAGAAGGATTCGTGTTTCAAAATAACAGGAGTTAAAACAAGGCTCAGAACATGTTAAAAAGCAGCCAGCGAAATAACTTGCTAGTTAATGTTCAGCCTCAATATCGGATTTTCAACTAACATGTCCTATGGGATTGAAGCAGCTTTTATTTTGAATTGAGGAATTTGTTTTTATGAGGGTGGGATCATACTTTTCAGCAAACGTTCAAATATTCTTTGCCAGCATTTATCATTATTGCCGTCTGCTCATAAAAATAATGCTGAAACTCCTTTCAACAGGAATTTAGCTCAAAATTCAATTTCTCTGGATAAGAGACCTGCTAAGGGACACAAATGAAGAACAGGGGCCATTTGCTATAGCCTAATAATTATTAAGGGAGCCTGCCTGGGAATGATGTGACGTCAAAATACATCTCAAAACCAAAGCTTACGTCATCAACAAAAGCAACATTCCAGAATGCCGGCTGTCGGGGATTGTTAGCGAGGAGGCAGCAGTGGGCTGAGAGAACAGTGTTTTTCACTAGACTGGAGGGCCCCTTTAAATGTAAACCTAGTTATGCTTCTGCTTCCTGTTGCTAAATGTATAAAGGAGCCCTTTATTCTTGCAGCAGACTGGAGTCATGGGAGACCTCGGAGGAGACGTTGCAGATTAGCGGGCTAGCGATAGGGTTTCTTTGATTTGAAAATTATAGGAGTACAGAGGCACTTAATCAAAAAATGTCTGTAATAATATCCAGAGGCTTGACAGAGGCTCTATATAATGGACCTGGCCAGCAGTATAAAAAATAAACCAGTGGTGTGCGCGCACCACAGAGGAGCGGACGCCAGAATATAAACTAGTGGTGTGCACACACCACAGAGGAGCAGGAAGAGAGAACGGAAGCAGCAGCGAGGCAAATGCACGCTGCTGCGTGTTCTAGACACGGACGGGAATGGGGGTTGCAAAGGCGGGACATGCGCCTGCCTTTGCCCAATCCAGTGCCTTTTATTTTTTGTAAAGCACACGAAAGCCAATGCCTGCTGGTGAAAGCCTGATCATGCACACAAGCGTGTGGCCAGCATTCAAAACCCTCTTTCAAGAGGTCTTATGCTGTCCAAGCAATGAAGCACACTGCAACGCTAGGAGTGAGACCTAAAAATGCATGCAATTGTGATCTTGTAGATTGATCGGGGCTAGCACCAATACCACATCAATTTAACGAATATGCCTAACAACATAAACAAAGGTATATGCGGCAGCTGGCAGATGAACATGTCAGACTTGTGTAACCCACCTCATGTATGAAGGTCCTTCACTGTCTGAGACTCTGGTGGAAGTAATTGGCAATACAATCAGGATGCCTTTTAAAGACATAGCAAAAGTCTTGCCTTTACATATCCTGTATACAAGCTGGGGGAAGATTGCCCATGGGCATATTCGTCATGCGTGATAGGCGGGACTATGACATACAATGTGCAGTTGCCCCGAAGCATTGAGCACTAGCTCTAAGAATGATGCCAAAGTTAGAGGCTATGTTAAGAATATGCCTAATGCTAGAAATAACAACGAGGTAGGTGAGAGGTGATGTCAAGGATGAGCCTAATGTGTAGGTAACCAGCAACTACCAAACAGGGCTTGTAACATGGTAATTAACATCTAGAGAATGGGTACTCACAAACTTTCTCTCGGGGGCCAAATTTACAGTGTGGTTTGTGTCCAAGGGCTGCACCGGTGGGTGCGGGGTCAGTGGGGGAGGGGGTGGGGCTAGAGCAACAAAAAAACTGACCATGAGGTTGAACACAGGTCCCTGCAGCAGATGCCTTTGTCCACTGACTCACCAGACCCAGCATACACACATCTCTCTCTTTCTCTTTCTCTCTTTCTCTCTCTATCTCTCTCTGTCTCTCTCTCTCTCTCCCGCCTCTGTCTCCCTCTGTCTCCTTCCCTCTGTCTCCTTCCCTCTCCCTCCCTCTCTCTTTTTCCCTCTCGCTCCCTCCGTCTCCCTCACTCTGTCTCCCACACTCTGTCTTCCTCACTAAATCTCCCTCCTCCCTCTCTGTCTTGCCTCCGTCCTCTCTGTCTTCCTCCCTGCCACCCTCCTCCCTCTGACTGGCTCCCTCCTCATCTCTGTCTGCCTCCCTTTTCCCTCTCTGTCCCCCTCCTCCCTCTCTGTCTTCCTCCTCCCTGTGTCTGTCTCCCTCTTTCTGTCTCCCTCTCCCTCCCACCATTTCCTTCTGTCTTTCTCCCTCCTCCATCTGTCTGTCTCCCTCTCCCTCCCTCCCCCTCTGTCTGTCTCCCTCCTCCCTCTGTCTCCCTCGTCCTTCTGTCTAGCCCCCTCTCCCTCCCTCTCTCCCTCCTCCCTCTCTCTCCCTCCTCCATCTGTCTCCCTCCTCCCTATGTCTGTCACCCTCTGTCTCCCTCGTCCCTCTGTCTCCCTCCCTTTCCCTTTCTGTCTCCCTCCCTGACCCTCCCTCCCTCAGCCTCCCTCCCTTTCTCTCCCTCCCTCGCCCTCCCTCCATTTCCCTCCCTCTGTCTCCCTCCCTCTACCTCTGTCTCCCTCCATTTCCCTCCTTCTCTTTTCCTCCCTCCCAAACCCTCTGTCTCCCTCCATTTGCCTCCCTCTGTCTCCCTCTCTTTCTCTCCCTCCCTCTGTCTCCCTCCATTCCCCCCTCACCCCCCTCCCTCTCCCTCCATTTCCCTCCCTCCCTCCCTTTCCCTCCCTCCCTTTCCTTCTGTCTCCCTCCTTTTCCCTCCCTCCCTCTGTCGTCCTCCCTTTCCCTCCCTCCCTTTCCCTCTCTACCTTTCCCTCCCTCCCTCACTCTCCCTCCCTCCCTTTCCCTCCCTCTCCATCTGTCTCCCTCCATTTCCCTCCCTCCCTCTCTCTCCCTCAGTCTCCCTCCATTTCCCTCCCACCGTTTCCCTCACTCCCTCCCCCTCTGTCTCCCTCCGATTCTTTCTCTCCCTCTATCTCCCTCCATTTATTATTATTATTATTATTATTATTATTATTATTATTAAAGGCTTTTGTATCGCGCTCTATTACTAAAAAAATAGTATCCTGGCGCGCTGAAGGCAGAGCATTTTGGGAGAGGACTAATGACTAATAACTGAACATAAGAAAAACATCCCTCCATTTCCCTCCTTCTCTTTTCCTCCCTCCCAAACCCTCTGTCTCCCTCCATTTGCCTCCCTCTGTCTCCCTCTCTTTCTCTCCCTCCCTCTGTCTCCCTCCATTCCCCCCTCACCCCCCTCCCTCTCCCTCCATTTCCCTCCCTCCCTCCCTTTCCCTCCCTCCCTTTCCTTCTGTCTCCCTCCTTTTCCCTCCCTCCCTCTGTCGTCCTCCCTTTCCCTCCCTCCCTTTCCCTCTCTACCTTTCCCTCCCTCCCTCACTCTCCCTCCCTCCCTTTCCCTCCCTCTCCATCTGTCTCCCTCCATTTCCCTCCCTCCCTCTCTCTCCCTCAGTCTCCCTCCATTTCCCTCCCACCGTTTCCCTCACTCCCTCCCCCTCTGTCTCCCTCCGATTCTTTCTCTCCCTCTATCTCCCTCCATTTATTATTATTATTATTATTATTATTATTATTATTATTAAAGGCTTTTGTATCGCGCTCTATTACTAAAAAAATAGTATCCTGGCGCGCTGAAGGCAGAGCATTTTGGGAGAGGACTAATGACTAATAACTGAACATAAGAAAAACAGTTAAACTATTGTATTAAAAAGGTGAGTTTTTAGTCCTTTCTTAAAAACATTGAGAGTCGAAGCAGTTTTTAGGTGAAGGGGAAGGGTGTTCCAGGATTTTGCTGCTCTTACCGAAATAGATTGGCCGCCAAGTCTACAGTATTTGAATTTGGGAACGGACATTTGGCACAGGTTGGCCGATCGCAAGAGGCGATTAGGGACATACAAACGGAACCTTTTCCACAAGTAGATAGGGCCAGTTTGATGAATGGCTCGGTAGGCCATCCCTCCATCTCCATCTGTCTCCCTCCATTTCCCTCCATCCCTATCCCTTTGTCTCTTTCTGTCTCCCTCAATTTCCCTCCCTCCCTCCTTCCCTCTTCCTCTGTCTCCCTCCATTTCCCTCCCTCCCTCTGTCTCCCTCCCTTTCCCTCCCTCCTTCTCCCTCTTTCTCCATCTACCTCCCTTTCTCTCCCTCGGTAAACAGTCAAAATATCGATCTTTTAATTTCGACTTACACTTATATCGAGTTGCTAATATCGATGGGACAGAATGTCGATGTCCAGAATATCGATGGCCAGAATATCGGCCCTAAGGTAAGTAATATCGAAATTACTTATATCGATAGCATATATATCGATGTAAGTAATTTCGATTTACTAATATGTGTTAAAAATTTTAGTTAAGTATTTAAATTGATTGTTATAATATGTGTTTAATATGTTTTTATAAATAAAAAATATATAAAAGTAAATAATATGTTTTACTACCAGAGCGGGTTGTGGGTTTTTAGGGGAATAGGGTGGGAAGTAATTTATTTGTAATTAAATAATTATTTTTTAATGATTAATTTATTTTGCAATTAAATATTAATTGGCAATGAATTATTTTAATTGATTAATTGATTAATTAATTGATAATTTATGTATATTTTTAAGTAAATTATATGTTTTACTACTGGAGCGGGTTGTGGGTTTGTAGGGGAATAGGGTGGGAAGTAATTTATTTGTAATTAAATAATTATTTTTCAATGATTAATTTATTTTTCACTTCAATATTAATTGGCAATGAATTATTTTAATTGATTAATTGATTAATTAATTGATAATTTAGGTATTTTTTAAATTAAATTATATGTTTTACTACAGGAGCGGGTTGTGGGTTTATAGGGGAATAGGGTGGGAAGTAATTTATTTGTAATTAAATAATTATTTTTTAATGATTTATTTATTTTGCTATTAAATATTAATTGGCAATGAATTATTTTAATTGATTAATAGAATAATTAATTGATAATTTATGTTTATTTTTAACTAAATTATATGTTTTACTACTGGAGCAGGTTGTGGGTTTATAGGGGAATAGGGTGGGAAGTAATTTAATTGTAATAATAATTAATTTTGGGTAAAGGAGTATTTTTAGTGTTCAGGGGCAGTTTTGGGTTTTTGGGTAAAGGGGTATTTTTAGTGTTGTGGGTCAGTTTTGGTTTCAGGGTCAGTTTTCAATTTTTGGGTAAAGGGGTATTTTTAGGGTTCAGGGTCAGTTTTCAGTTTTTGGGTAAAAGGGTATTTTTGGGGTTCAGGGTCAGTTTTCAGTTTTTGGGTAAAGGGGTATTTTTAGGGTTCAGGGTCAGTTTTTAGTTTTTGGGTAAAGGAGTATTTTTAGGGTTCAGGGTCAGTTTTCAGTTTTTGGGTAAAGGGGTATTTTTAGGGTTCAGGGTCAGTTTTCAGTTTTTGGGTGAAGGGGTATTTTTAGGGTTCAGGGTCAGTTTTCAGTTTTTGGGTAAAGGGGTATTTTTTGGGTTCAGGGTCAGTTTTCAGTTTTTGGGTAAAGGGGTATTTTTAGGGTTCAGGGTCAGTTTTTAGTTTTTGGGTAAAGGGGTATTTTTAGGGTTCAGGGTCAGTTGTCCCTACTGTTGCACCCACTGGAGTGGGAATAGTAATTATTGTTAAGTAAGTATATATTATATATGATTTTTAATTATTATTTTTTAAATTAAATATGTATTATTAATTTTTTACCATTATTACATATATTTAAATATGTTTAAGTAATTAATAAGTATTATTTACAGTATTTTTTATGTTATTTTAAATTTAAAAAAATCGATATATTTAACAACGATATTTTTAACATCGATATTATTTTTTCGATATTTTGGTACTTACCATGTTGTACATAGGGCGTCGATATTTTTGCTATCGATATAATTACGCCGATATTTGTGTAGGTCGAAATTCTGTCTGTCGAAATTCTGTCATAGATCCCTCTCCCTCCCTCTCCCTCCCTCTCCCTCTGTCTCCCTCCCTTCCTCTCCCTCTGTCTCCCTCCCTCCCTCCATTTCCCTCCCTTCCTCAGTCTCCCTCCCTTTCCCTCCCTCTGCCTCCCTCTGTCACCCTTTGTCATCTCACCCTGCCTGTGTGTGCCCGGGATGAGACGTCTTCCAGGGCACACACACAGCTGCACCGAGCACTTCACAGGTCTTTAAAAGACCATTTGTCTGTTAATGAGGCGTTGATGTATTTCACCTCTTCACCCCTTGAGCGTCACTTTGACTATCCTGGTCGCCCGGCCCCCACAGAGCAGCAGAATCTCTTAGAATTGCGCTGCTGCAACCGGCAGTGTTTACAGACACTATTAATTATTATTTTTTTAAACACGGGTCTGATGTCTGAAAGGTCCGCGGGCTGCCGAGGAAGGCTTGCCGGGCTGCTGGCCACCCGCAGGCATTGATTATGTAAATATTAATTGTTAAATATGCATCCGTTTTTCAAATGATACCCCACATCACCTGAATAATGTGTAGTATTTGATTATTCCTAGGTGCTCCCCTCTTTTGTACTGTTGAGGACCCCAGGCTAAGGTTTAGTAACCTATACTGCACATAGGGGTCAAAACACCGACAATCGGTCCATCCAATTTTGCAAGCCCAGACAACAGAGATTTGTTATCTGCGTCAATAGAATGCTATGTTTATTATAGCATAATTTGCCTGAAACAGGCTGGCCAGGTTTCAGCCAAAACTTTATTTACATATAGCACATTGCCTTTCCTTTTCCTATAACCCTCACAAACACATATTCCTCTTGAGTACTCTGTTCCCTCCTGACTTTTCGAGCACCGGTTTACAACATATATATAGACAAATATGATGCCTTATATATTCATGTAATGATTAGTAAATACAGTGTATCTATTGTTGATGTCATGGTGCTGCTTTAATGATTTAGAATACATTTCTACTGTGAGCTGTTCTCACCTTACTTTATTCTACAACATGGACAATCACAATTGCAGTCCATCATACTGCTAAGCTGAACGCTGCAATCATTGCAATCATTTCATTCTGGCCATGTGCCCTGGCATTAAAACAACAGTACAACTCTGTTATCTGCATTCAATTTAATGGAAAGACAGTTGATTATTGCACGTAGAGATGAAAAATATGGCAGGTTGCACATTGAAAAATTAGAGCAATTACCTGTCACCATGGCTGAGTTCCCTTCCAAAGAATGGTTAATCAATGGCCATATTACACTGTCAGTCACCACTTTCCAATTTCAATACTGTCTCTGGTATCACCAGGTAAGCAGATATGAAGCGCTAGGAGGAGGGTATATGGGAATGACCTTACAGATTTTTCTCAGTGGTTGAAACTGTAAAAGTTCTTTAAGTGGATCCTTAGTGTGTAGGGATATTTCACTCCATAGGGCTTGTGATGCTTTGGCTGCTAACTTGGTGATTCATCCGGTGTTCAAGCTGCTCTCGAGTGGGAGCTATTTAAAGCTGAATAATCAAGGCTGCTGTGGGAGGGTAGCAAGCATCGCATATCTGGTCACAGTAAGTTCCAGAGTGACTTGATGTATACAAGTATTGTTTCCAACAGCCCACAGAGTCAGGGAGCCAACACTATGGTCTTCATTGAATGTTTCCTTTATACGGTTTGATTCCACGTTGCAAGGTCTTCATCTGAGATACAGGCACCGGTCCGTATGAACTTCCCACTCCATTTTGGGGGCATCCTAGTTTTAATTTTCATGCTTCAAAATGGCTTCCTAGTTCATCAAGAGATGGAAAAGGCACTGCTTGAGCGATGTTGTCGTGTACACATGATGCTTCTTCTTATCACACCTCAACTTTGGGATGTAAGGAAGGATTGGTTCCTATCATTCAGACCAGTCTAGTTTAACTGCATGTTGCCTGTGTTCTGCTGCCTGTTATATGGACATGAATATGTGCTGGACTTGTGTGTGACCCTTCCATCGGTTGCGCCACCGGACATAAACGTACTACTGGACCCCTTTATGGCACATTTGTATCAGTGTCCTCAGCATATTCCTTTAAAAAAAAAAATATTTTTATTGTCAAGAAGAAGTACAGCTATACAAAAAGAAACATGATAAAGGAAACAAAACAATGGTAACTCTCCTAAAAAATTTTGCAACCATATATACACATGACAATCAATAAACTTTTAACATGTGATTATGGCTCTTCTAAACAGCCACATATGGACCTATACTTTCGCAGAGCCTGAATACCCCTTGTTTTAGCAAGCACTTTTTCCCTCTCCCCAGTTTCTTTAATAATTAGCCACCATTCCATCTCGGTGGGGGGTTTGTGAGAGATCCAAGCTCTAGCTGTCACCAGCCGGACAGCAACCAGCATAACTGCCAATATAGGCCTATTCCGAACTCAATCTTTCTTGTATCCTAACATCTTTTCAGTTGTCGAAAACATGAAGTCACGCCCAAGTCTACATTTGACTGCTCCTGATATCTTATCCCAAAAAAAACCTACGGCAGGACAAGTAACAAACATATGAATAATGCCAGCTGCATATAGCCCACATTTAGGACAGTTCTGATGCGTCCCTCCGTGAATCCCTCCTGGTCCAGCCCCGCCTTGAGACCATCTAGCAATCCTCTCCTCAGTATAATAAAGTAAACAAAGCATCTGAAGTTGTTGATGCCTTAAATTTACTGAGTGTACAGAACGGACAATAGTATCAAAAGCTATCTTCATATTTTCTATATCAATATTTTTCCCCAGAATCTCGCTCCACCTAGAGACCATTTTCTCACAACCTTCTGCTCTACCATGGTAGAGAATTTGATATGCATTACAAATTATGGCCTACAATTTCGGAGTATACAAACACTCCCACATATCTGACCCAGAAACACTCCAAACAGTTAAGGTTCTAACGAAATAGTCCCTTACCTGTATATATTTAAAAAATAACCATTGAGGGATATCGAACATTAACAGGAGATTCTCAAATGTCTTGAAACCATTACAATCATATAGTTGCCCGAGAGAGTACACCCCATAACTAGCCCATTGACGGGCCATACCATCCTGAAATATTTCGGGCAGCATTGGCATACCCCAAAGAAGAAGTTTACTATGTACAAGAGATGAAGAAAATCTTGTTTTAATGCCCTGCCTAATATTTACACAATCTCTAATGGTCTTTCACCTGCACACGTTTAAAATAATTTGCTCGGTAATTTGATAACATCTGAATCTCTGCCCCAAGGACCAACCAATGCCCGAAATCTGTTTGCTTTGAGTTCAGGAGGCTGCGTAAACAACCAACAAAAGCGGCCCAAAAATAAACTTTAAAGTCAGGGAAGTCTAAACCACCATGAATATATGGGAGCTTCATCAATCCAATGGGGCGTCTTGATTGTTTATAGCCCCAGATGAAGCAGCTCAGCACCCCATCCAACTTCTTGAAAAACTCATTAGGAATTTGTAGCGGATTGACCTAAAAAGATACAGGAACATAGGAAGTATGTTCATTTTCATAACATTGCATCTACCTAAAATGCTTAGTGGAAGCTTGTGCCACAGCTTCAGTTGTTTAGTAACAGCGGGTAATAGAGAATAATAATTTAATGAGTGTATGAGCTCAATCTTAGAAATTTGTAACCCCAAATATGTAACCTTCAGGGAGACACCTTGAACAGGGAGTTCTGGCTGAAAGTTAAGTGGAACTTGAGTTTTGTTACTGTTTAGTTTATCACCAGAAAAAACGTTTAAATCTCCTTGCCTCCCTATTAATGTTTTCTATAGCCTCCCTTGGCTCTTAAGAAAAGATAGCTGTATTATCAGGCATGTGCCTTGAGTTTCAGGGGGCGCTGTCCAATATTCAGCGGGCAAATCAAATTATTAACCAAAAGTACTTGAATAAATGGCTCTATATGAAGAGCAAAAAGAAGAGGGGAAAGGAGACAACCCCGTATCGCACCGCAGCGGATGGAAAAAGGAGTGGTTTGAACAGTTGAATACTGTAATCTGGCCATAGGGTTGTGTTACATAACCCCAACCAGCTTCCAAAAAAGTTCCTTAACCCCAAATGCAATGAGCGTTGCCCAAAGATATTCCCTGGCCACCCGGTCAAATGCCTTTTCTGCATCCAATAAGACCATGCCCAGGTTAGTTTTTAGCATTCCTGCAGCATCAAAAGCTGCTATTGCCATATTTACATGGGCAGTGGTGTCTCTCCCATGAATAAACCTATGCTGCTGGGGCTAAACCTGGCTGGCTATCATTGGGGCTAACCGGCTGGCCAACATCTTAGCAAACACCTTTGCATCTTCATTTTTTAGGGACATTGGGAAGTACGATGCGCGTTCCTCTGGAGCTTGATATTTTTTTAGAAAAAAGTATGTCAGCCATATTTCATGAATCTTAAACTCGTCCTGTAATTCCAACTTGGGAGATTACATCTCGGAGTACCGGGGCCAGGAGGCTTTTGCAGCACTTGTAAAGCTCTGCCGGAGGGCATCATCCCCAGCCACCTTCCCTGGTGAAAGCCCAACAATCACTTTCAAAACTTCTTCCACTGTAATCTCATGCTCTAGTAACAGGGAGTCTTCTTCTGTCAGAGTCAGCAAATTGCTGATAAAAAATGGAAAACTGATCACCCATCTCCTGGGGGCATCTGTATATAACAACACTGTTGCCTTTAATATCCTTAACATTAGTTTTAAGGCGACTATACATAAGCTGATGAGCTAAAACTTTCCTTATCCTGTCCCCATATTCATATTGCAGTGTCTTATGCTTGGTAAAGCAAGCCGCTACATTCTCTTTTAGAGCCCGATGTAGGTAATCCCAGATTACCGATTCTTAAATACTGAATCATACCGATTCAGTATTTAAGAACTGGCAATCGGGATGTAGGTAATTTTACCGAATTAATTACAGAATCGGTATGATTCGGTAATTACTGAAATAATGTAATTGCCAATGATTCCTATGGGCCTTGAGGCCCATAGGAATCAATGTCAGTTATTGAATCGGTAAATACTGATTCGGTAAAATTACCCAATTTGCAAGGGGGACAGGGTGTCACTTTGACACCCTGTTGCACCCCTGATTCTGGCTTGTGTGCCATGTGGCACACATACATGCCCTTAGTACATGTATGTGTCCCACATGCCCTAAGGGCATGTATGTGTGCCACATGGTACAGGTGTACATGCACAGATGTGCATGTACACAGGAATTCGTTATTTACCATGACATAGTATGTCATGGTAAATAACACATTTTTAAGGGCCGGTGGCACTGTTTTCAGTGCCACCTACATTACAAATTTGAGATTCCGGAAATTTACCGATTTGGTAATTTACAGAATCAGTAAATTTACTGATTCTGTAAATTTACCGAATCAGTAAATTTAAGGCCCCCTACATCTCAATCACCAAATACCGGTCGGTAACGGCTGAAATCGGCCATTACCGACCGGTATTTGGTGACCTACATCTGTCCCTTAGCTCCCTATTTATCACTGCCCTCTACTCCAAAAGGGAAGTATACAAAGAATCTTGGTCTAACTTTCACAGTCAAACAGCCTGGGTATGCTGAAACTCACAGCTGATAAGCTTTTGATAAGCATCCTTAGTTTGTTGCCGAAAAAACTGCTGAGTGACTCCCCTAATGAATGCTTTCATAGCATCCCATACCACCCATAGTGGGGCAAACCCTATATTATCTGTAAGATATTCAGAGGTTTTTTTTAGAATAAAAACCAAATACTCAGAGTCCGTAACCAAATACTGTGGTAATGTAAAGAAAACAAGCTATTTTGGGAATGGATGTGGCCAGGAGAGAAAAAATAATGGGGTTGTGGTCATATGTAATCTTGGGGAAGATCTCCATATCTGACACTGTCAAGATAGTATTTGAGACCCAGGACATGTCAATCCTAGAGTACTGCCAATGTGGCGTAGTGTAGTATGGTATAGTCGACTCTTCACTTTGTTCTGCACCAAAAAATGTAGCCTGCAAGGGCAGCATGTGTGTGTGTGTGTGTGTGTGTGTGTGTGTGCGTGTGTGTGTGTGTAAAGGCACAGGGCCTCTAAGAGTGGCACAACATGTGCTGCAGCCCTTAGAGGCCTTTTCCCTGGCCACAGTACCCTTGGTACCCATGGTACCTTTTACAAGGGACTGTCAAGTGGCCAGATAGGTTTTGAGGAAAGAACACAGACTCTGGGAACCTGATTGGCCCAGGGCACACTACGTAAAAGTGCCTCAGAAGTCTGGCAAAAGTGAGGGGGTTACTGCAACAGATATCCAGATTTCTACATTCTACTCAAGGGAGGAAGTTGCAAGGGCCTCAGATCATATAAGCTTCTGAACGGGAACTGACTCATTCTAACTGAGTAACAGAGCAGGGACCGCATAATCAAGACTGTGGGAGACTACGTTGAGGAGTGGTGAGACCCTGAACTTGGCTGTGGGTAGCTGTTGAGCACCGGGGACCCAGCGAGACGTAGGCAGCCTAGGTGACACCCGATCCCCAGAGAACTGAGATCCAGGGAAGAAACTCGAGCAGGAAGCCAGAGGGAAAGGTGAGAGCGAGGGGGCAGCGTAGTGGGCCCAACACTGACTACAGCAATGGAAGCACTTCGGAGGGCATAGGGTTTCCAATTCAAGGCAGGAAAGTCACTGGAGGCACCCCGCCTTATCAGCTAATGGCAGCTGTCTCTTCCAGGGGTGGATATTCTCGACATCATGTGTTCCCCTGAAGACATTCGGACCCTGGCTCTGTCACCTTACCGATCCACTCCTTAGCTTACACCCACTTTTCCTTTTGGGGTATTGAGAATAATGGGGGCAGACCAAATTTGAACTGCTAGGTCTCATTCCCCTTGCCTGGTCTCAAGATGGCCGCCTCAGTGAGACCCCCATCAATGCTCTTTCTCTCCTGGTCTAAAATCATGGGTCATCGTCCGGATCCTGATCAGTCCTCACCCGACCCTGTTCCTGCTCACCCTCCAGGACATTTACTCTGAGATCTTTCCCTCGACAGCTGCGACCTAGCCTTTTGACTGATGCCCGGTGGAGCTACCTCGCCAACTAAATGGGAGATGGGATAAGGATGCCCTCCTTGACCATCACCTACCCAGCCGGTCTTTGGGCAAACTCCCCTGCGTCTCTCCAGACCTTGTCTCCCTCCTCCCCCTTCTCCCTATCTCCTACCGCTCTCTGCTTTACTATTCTCCTCTTTCGAGCTATTGACCTTTGCCCCCACCCGTCCTTGCCCATAATCCCCCACCCTTCTACTGGACCTTCATCTGTGAATGTTCCCTCGTCAGTTGAGACCCAGCTATTTGACCGAAGCCCAATGGAACTCCCGGGTTTAGCTATAGGGGAGACAGGCTGTGGATTCCCTCCTTGGATGTCACCTACCCAGTCGTTCTTTGGACAGACTTTCTTTCATCTCTCCTGTCATCTCTTCCCACTCCCTCCCTCCTCACTCTTCCCCTTTCCCCTCCACTCTTTATGATTCACCTTTCTTTCCTCTCTCAATGTGTTGCTTATTTTTGTTGTAATGTGTAATTGTTATCATTTTCTGTAACATTGTGTAACCTAATTTAAAGCGCTCTGATACCTACGGGTCTAGCCAGCGCTATATACAACTCATTAAAAATCAGCACAGCTGGTTCATTGTTACCCAAGCTAGGCAGGCTGGATGCAGAGCAGATGGGGCAGCCAAGCATCATATGCAGAATTGGTACTCATGGTCAGGGCAGGTTGGTTGCAGGGATGATACCAGGAAAGCTGGGCCACTCACAGAGCAAGTCTTAAGGGTATCAAAGTCCCTCGATGAATGTCTGTATCGAAGGTAGGGGAGTCTGGAGTGAACTCTTACATATTGGTCTTTGGTGTAGGGGGTTCATTACCCTAGGTATTGGCATGGCATGGCTCCGGTAGGCCCTGTTGTCTGCTCCTTTGGTAGGGAGACAGATCAGATCCTCTGTAGCTGATAAACCTCTTCTTGCTTGGGTGCTGCAGCTGAGAAGCAGCAAGTCGGTAAAGCTACTGCAGGCTACAGGAGAGTGGCTCTTCTACTCCAAGGGAGGTTCTTGGCAATTTCTAAGGGTGTGTGTGAACTCTGCTCCACCTGCGGAGTTTGCAGAGGTTTGCCACTCCATGCTCCACTTGGGAATGCGTAACCTAGCAAAAAAAAACTGTTACCCCCGGCGGAGAGGAGTTTATCAGCATTCATAAATCATAATAGCTATTCAGATCAGTACCATCCGAGACCTATCACTAATCTGTTCTGATATCTCCTCCGCCAGGAGCAACAAGAGATGTAAATGTAACTGCCTAGAGCACCTCCACCAATGAGTAACTTGAAGACAGAGGCACCAACCTAGTAAGCCAATAAGACTTCAGAAGACACTAAATCTCTTGCACATGACCAGGAAACGTAGCCTCGGTATGAGCGCATCTGATTTGGACTCGACGCAAACAACATCCAAGCCTTGTCCCGGCAATAGGCAGAGTCCGGGTATGGGATGAGCTCCGGCTGCTCCTCAGCTTGCAAATAAATATTTTAGCACCTGCACTGGAAGGGGGAACAAATGCAGCACCACTGCATCCACTCGTGGGGTCTGGCATGGCCATGGAACATGAGGCTGTGTGACCAATGCCATTGAGCAGTACACCACACCGGCCGCAACTCGTCTGCACTGCAGCTGAGCTCACCAGTCACCTGCTCCAGCTTATAGAGGCACAACTTTTGCACCCGGGGAGTCTCCCATGGGTTTCCACTGCTTATAATTTACAGAGTTTTAAAAAATGTTTTGCATGATGTCATGGGTTTATGTTTGTACCTCATGGACTGTTCATGCTCCAGGTGTGCGTTTTCAAATCATACGCCCAAACACCATGGTTAGTTGCTGCTGCTAGTCCTGAAACTCACTTAAGGCGGCTACAGGGAGGAAGTTAGGCGCCTATGGTTAGTTAAATTTTATCCCATGGCTTTCGTTGCTGGGAGGTTTCTCATGTTGGGGTTGCTTGTACACTTTCTCATTGTGTATTCTTTATCTGTCTGAAAGAATACCACAGTTCAGCGTGAGAACACAATCCCCTGCCTACCATCAGAGTAAACATATTGAGTTCCTAAAATATTATAGAAATGACAGTCGTATGCATAGCTATTTCTAGATGATTTGTGGGCGGTGTTGTTTCATAAGCCATGTCTTCTTTGATGCCATGAACATAAATATTTTATAGGGCTCTCAATTATCTCAGAACTTTTTGAGAAAGTTGGCTGGGTTTGTAGGTGGTGCCAGGGGGAGAGGGTGAATGGGGAGAGAGTGGCACAGTGAAACACAGAGGAATAGGCAGGAGGAGGGAAAAAAGACAGGGTAAAAAATGGTCAAGCTATGATGAGATTGGAAGCAGGGAGCATGAGGCAAATGGGAAAGCCGGTCCAGCTGTGACTGGCACAAAGAGAGAGTGAGGACAGAAAGGGCAGAAATGAAATGGGGAATGGGGTAAGCGGGGGAGCGGCAATGGAACAACACAAATATAGCAGGGGTGGGCAAGTGGAGCAACTCCATCCGCTCACTGAACTAACAGAATTCCAAGGAGTTTTTATGCAACTCCACAGATTTCAGCGAGGTGCAACTCCTCGAGCTCCGGACACCCTTTGCAATTTGTCATAGGCTAGAGTTGCTTCAGAGTTCTTGGAGTTCTCACAGTATCAGGATAAAACAGCACACCTATGAAATGCAAACCACCAAGTGCACTTCCTCAGGACTCTGGAAGAGAGTTCCACAGTTTAGGACCTGAAACATCAATGGGACCACCGCCCAACAGGGTCAAACAAAAATTAGGCACAGTGCATTGGTTCAGTAACCTTAATGATTGAACAGGGAGGTAAGTTCAGTCAAATCAGTCAGTCAGTCAAATACACTTTATTCGATTTATAAAAATCATAAAAGGCATAAAAACCTTTTTCTACACATATAAAATTATTTCAGTCAAATCTTACGTTCAGGGACCATCAATTCTTACATCCATAGAATTCAGCATTTTGGATCCAGGGATGCCATCTAAATTCTGAATATTGGGGCATTAAAGGGAGTGACAGGTAGCAGTCAAATGGCTACCTACCTTTAGGCTGTCTACACCTTCTAAGAGACCAATTCTATGGGACCAATTCCACGTGGAAGGCTTACTACCCTAGCCCTGATAGGTTAAATATAATTATATACAACCTCAATATGGAGGAATTGGAAAAGTAGTGTCCACATCTTCTGCCCCATCTTAGGGGTGGTGCTGGCTGAATATGGGCACACCTCCTAATCTAACTAACTGTACTGCCTGTCCTCCTGCCAAAAGGGGAGCAAGAAAGGGGGTTGACATCCTCCCCTATCCGATGATGCCTGTCTTGTACGTCAAAGGAGGCATCACCTTTGAAACTTCCCACCTTGGGATGCCATTCCGGCCTGGAGGAGGTGTGAAGCACCTCTGCCCCGAGCAGGCATAGTTCTGGGCCTCTGAGAGCACTAGCTCTCACCCCAAGAGGTCAGAAACGTTTCTGGTGGTGGCAGGCCAGCTAAGACTAGTCATAGACCACACAAGTGTTTGGCAGGTTTGCAGGGACCCTCTAAGGTGTCCCCTGTGTGAATTTATTAATAGATCCAACACTGGCATCAGTGCAGATGTATTAAGATGAGATGTTTGGTAACAAACAACTGTAGGTATAGTAAAGCTGTCATGGAGCTAGACAACTTGTGCAATGATTATCCAGCCAATTGTCTCTATAACTTCCCTGTCCACTTACAGTTTCCAAGAATGGGCTTAGTGAAAGTAGGGTCACATCTGCACATGCAGATATTTCCAAGCATATATAGTACACCCTGCCTTAGGGCAGTAAGGGTTTTCTGTAGGTTTGGCTTGTCTACATCTAGTATCTGTGGGCATCAAATCTTGTGATTTCTCTTCACCAAGACACGCAGCCTACATTGACAGTGTGCATGCGCTTGGTGAAGGGTCCTTTTGTTGGGACAATACATGCTGCAGCCCTAGTGGACCCTCTTCAGTTCCAATGCCCTTGGTACCAGGGATATCATTTACTAGGGCTTACAATGGGACCTGAAGTGGTTACAATCATGCAGCATATATATTGAAAGGGTTCTTGCAATGGGACCTGGTTAGCAGGACCCCTGTGCACTTAGATTCAAAATCACATCATGAATGAGGCAAACAGTGGGGTCTAACCGTGTCAAAAGAGGTACTTTCCTACATGATTTCCATAAACAAAAGAAGAATGACACTAACATTGTTCTATATAATCTTAGGGGCAGATGTATCAAGATTCCATTTTGCGATTTCTAAATAGCGATTTTTCAGGAATCGCTATTTAGAAATCGCAAAATGGGATGTATGTAAAAAATCACAATTTTTTAGCGATTTCTTAATCTTCCTTATTTGCAAATTTGCAATTTGCGAATTCGCAATTAAGGAATAATTTCCCATTAATGCCTATGGACCAGGAGGCCCATAGAAATGATTGTGAAATGAATTGCAATTTGCGATTTGCAATTTGCTAATCTCAAATTGAGAATAATTTCAAGGGTGCAGGGGTGTCTCAAGGACATCCTGCTGCACCCCTGAAATGTACATGTGTGTGCATATGGCGCACATACATGCGCTATGGGCATGTGTGTGCGTCACATGCCACCTTCAAAAATGCCAATTTGTGCATTTTTAAAAGAATTCGCAAATTAACATCAACTACAAGTTGGTGTTAATTTGCGATTTCTTAACCAAAATTCGCAATTGAAAAATGCTACATACATAGCATTTAAGGAATTGTGATTCCTTAAATGCTATGGCAAAATAAGGAATCGTAAATTTTTGCGATTCCTTAATTTGCGAATTTTCGATGCATGCCAAAATATGCAAATAGACCGTTTGCGATTTGCAAAGGCCGAAATTCTGCAAATTTCGGCCTTTGCGATTCACAAACGGCTTGATACATCTAGGCCCAAATCTTCTAAGTGGAAAAACCTGGAAAGACTAGCTGTATTGGCATTGTAAGTCCCAGGCCTGTGCTCCACTTTGAAATCCGTCCCCTGTAGAGATATGGACCACCTTAACATTTTGGGGTTTTCACCTTTCATTTTCATTCACCATCTGGGAGGTATGTGGTCAGTATGGGACACTGATATGGGACCCAAACAGGTATTGTCTCAGTTACTTTAGGGACCAAACCACAGCAAGGACGTATATCTCAATTGCAATCCAACATGCTCTCTTGAGATTAGCCTTCTACTTATGAAAGCAAAAGGTTGGTCATGGCCATCGTCATTGGTCTGGGATAGGCCTGCTCCTATCCCATGTTCCCAGGCATCTGTCTTCACAATGAACTGCCTGGTATAGTCTGGAGCTTTCAGAATGAGTGCTGATAACATGCATTTCTTCAGAGTGTTAAAAGCCTTTTGACCGTTCACTGTCAGTGAATTTTCTTTGGCATTTTCGTAGAGGGCAATTTTGTTAGAGGGTCCGGAATGGACCCATATTCCCTAACAAACCACCTTGAACACCCAGTCAAGCCGATACATGCCCTGACTTTACTATTAGTGGTTGGGGTGACCCAATCGAGAATTACCTAGAGTTTTTATTGTAAGGGTTGAAATTGTCCTCCACCACAAGGTTGCCCAAGTATACAACTGTGTCTGGCCCTTGCTGGCACTCACTTGCCTTGATAGTGAGGCCTGCACTCTGTAGAGCATTCAGGACCTTTCCAAGGTGCATCATTTGAACCTGCCCAGGTGATTTTAATGAGAGCAATATAATCTAGATAAGTTGTTCTAAAGGATTCCAGCCCAGCAAGGACTTTAATCACCAACAATTGGAAGGTGGCAACGGCATCCTTTAATCCAGAGAGCATCACAGTGAACTTGAAGGGGTCATCTATGGTTGAGAATGCTAAATTCTTATTAGCTCCAGGTATAAGACCTATCTGCCAGTACGCTGATGTGAGATCAAAAGTACTCTGATATTTCACTGCCCCTAATCTGTCAATCATGTCATCAGCCTTCGTAATTGAATGTGTATCATTTTTTGTCACAGCATTTAGGCACCAGTAGTCCATACAAAACCTTATTTGTTTCTGTATACCCTGGGAGAGAGGTTTGGCTTAAAGACCTGAGCTGGGCCAGGTACTCTCCAAGGGTTCAAGTCACGCTGTTCCAGCACCATTCTTACTTTAACCTCAATGCTCTCATTGACATGGTCAGACTGCCTGTAATTGTTTTTTTTATCAGATAGGTTGTCACCAGTGTCCACATTGTGTATATGCTAGTTAAGTTCACCAGGGGCCAGAGTGAAGAGACCTGGAAACTGATTTAGGTCTTCCCTGCAATCAGACTGCTGTTGGGCATTCAACCTGTCAGACAAAACCACTCCTTCAACTGACCCATCTTTGGGGTTGAGGGATAGGAGGTCAGAGAGAGGTTTACTCTCTGCTTCCTGAACCTCATCTGAAAACATGAGCATAGTCAGTTCAGCCCTGTCATTACCGTTTATGGTGATGACCCTCTTGGGGTTCCTGCATGTGCCAAAGTCCACCAAAAGGGTGATCTCCCCTTTTCTATCAATAATAAGGAAGACACAAGTCCATTTTTCCTGGAGGGTCCTGGGAGCCACAACATACAAAACCACCACCTTCTGTCCTGGTTAAAACTATGTAATAGCAGTCTTTTGGTAATAACAATAACATAACAAAAATCAATGTGTCCTCATGCAACGCAACTGGTGCTATGTAAAGCGCTCTGACACCCAATATTGGGTCAAGTTTGCAATATATCAAACCCTGTTAAAAGAAAATCTTACCAGAGATTTTGGACCTCCAAGCTGGCCTCGAGGCTTTTGCTTGCTTATGTCATATAATCAGCCATTCTGGAACAAAGACCAAGTACATAATCCACTATATCATGTGTGGGTTCTTTGAGTGCTCTCTCTCATCCTTCATTTACAAGACACAATGGGCCCCTTACAGGATGTCCAAACAGATGTTCAAAGGGAAAAACCTCTACTCCCTTCTGTGGCACCTTTCTCTAAGCACAAATCAGGCATGGTAGGAAGGCATCCCATCTCTTCCTGAGCTTTTCTTGGAGTTCATTAATCTTACCTTTCAGGTTCTAGTTAAATCTTTCAGCAAACCTATTTGTCTGATGATGGTATAGGGTAGTGAACCTAAAGGTTATTCCATACTCATCCCATACATATTTCAAGTATGCAGACACAAAGTTTGCCCTTGGTCTAATACTACCTCCTTTGGAAAGCCAACCCTGGTTAAAATACTAAGGAGAGCCTTTGTCACTGCAGGGGCAGTGCTGGCCTCTGGGGATTTGGCTCGGGATACCTGGTGGCATGATCTACCAGCAGCAGCATAAATCGTCTTCCTGCTGCTGTTTGTGGTCAAGGGGACAAACAATGTTAATCCTAACAATCTCAAAGAGTACGCCAACCACTGGAAGTGGAATTAAGGGGGGCTGGCTTGACAGGGGGCCAAGGAGTTAAAACATCCCTGACTTTGACGGAATTGCCTGGCCAGTAGAAGTAGTTCACCAACCTATTCCAGCTTTTGGTTTGCCCCAGATGCCCAGCTAGGGGTATGTCTTGCGTCAATGACAGTAGAAACTTGCTAAACTTCTGAGGCACTACCACTCTCCTAGTAGCACCAGGTTGGTGTCTCTGGCCTCAGTGTACAGGAGTTCCTCCTCCAAACACTGACACTTCCCTTTAACGTTCCAGCAGCTAGCTGCCTCAGGCTTTTGTGAATGTGAAAGGTTCTCTGCCCCAGGCACAGACCTTCCCTAAAGAGTCCCAATGGGCCAAATGTTCTGCAGTGTAAGGCTCAAACTCCTAGGGATCAGTTACCTCTGGGACACTTCTCCCTGAGAAGAGTAGACTTGATCTGAGGTCAGAATAAAAGTTGGTTTCACAGACTTCTTGCCTTTTTTACGTGGAAGGTTGGGCGTTGGTTCTACTCTGTGCGTTTGTTTCTACACACACAAACACTCAGTTATTCCCTGCATTGCTACATAGGTTTTCTTTTCAACCTAAGCCCATGCTGAGGACTACAAATAATTTCTAAGCAGATGCTATACAGGAATTGAAAAGGATTCCACCACCCTTTTGTGACCAGTAACACCTTCTTATTTCTAAGGACACCAAAGCCATTGGATGTACCTTAGCCTGATTGTTAGCATTGAGGACAGTATAAATCCCTCCAAGCAAGTACTGGTCTGAGGACATTAGTTGCTCAGTCACCATGGTGACAGTGGCTTCAGTATGTTGCAGAGCTTCAACTTGAACCCCGTTTATATGTGGCTGTTGTCTGTCATTTTCCAGGTTACTGGGCAAACAGACAGGGTTGCCATATCTACTCCATACTCTTTTACAAGTGTTGCATCAGCCTCAGACATTGCCAGTGCCCACCTGTGATCCCATCTAGAGACCTAACAATGTATTAACTGCAGGTTTACTAGAGTTATTATTTTTGTTTTTACAGCTTGGGTCTCCAGTTTGGTGTCCAAGTGCCTGACAGTCATGACACCAAGTCAATTTTTGATCCCTCTCTTAACCCTGGTACCCACCGCTGGGCTGTGAAGCATTACTTGGTCCAATCTTTAGAAATGCTTTTTTGTAAAACTCTGCTTCTTTTGCATAGTTTGCAGAATTCAGTAATTCGGCGTTCAGTGGAGAATGCGGAGTTCCAATAAACTCCGCACTCTGCAAAGGAGTGGGAGTTTTTTTGTTAATGTGCTTGAAAGGTCCTTTCAAGTGCATAGGACTTGCCAGACCCTCACAATCGCCCGCAAGATTTTCAGGGCAGTTGTCAGGCACCATGAGATTTGCTAGTCCGCCGCATGCTTCTGTGAGATTTTGTAGTCACCAACACGTCATTTGGGCACACCAGTGCCTTCCGGCAGATGTTTTCTGCCATACGTCCACCACCACCCATCCGCATCTGACTCGCGAGTCCTTACTCCGTCTCAGAGATTTTGCTCATGAAGGCCATTTCTCCTTCACAGACACTGCCTACCCTTTGCATGACTTCGCCTGTAAAGGTTTACTGTCGGGTGGCCTGCTGAACGTTAGGTCACTGCCTAAACACGCCAATGAAATCTCTCAGCTCATTGATAACCATCACCTTGATGCACTATTTCTTGCCGAGACTTGGACCCACTCCGACTGTAACATTGAATTGGACTGGGCTTGTCCACAAGATTTTAAAATTTTGCATCTCCCCAGACCCAAGGGTCGGGGTGGTGGAGTCGGCATAATCTATAGAGCCTCCTGGTCCATAAAAACCCTTGATATGGACCCAGTTGCCGGTACGGAAATACTCGGCCTCTCAATCAATTGTCACTCCGGAATAACCTTCACGGCCTTGATATGCTACCGCCCTCCGGGAGCCTTCAACTCCATGCAGCAACAGTCGCTTCTTACCACCCTCACCAATATGGCTACCTCCCATAACAAGTTGATTATTCTGGGCGATTTCAACCACTGGCCTAATGGCAGCCTGGACTCTGCCCTAAATAATCTTATTCTTTCCTGTGAAGGTATGGGACTCTCCCAACTGGTCAATAAACCTACACACTCTGCTGGGCACCAGCTTGATCTAATTTTCTCCTCTCCCCAGCTAGTATTCCTGAGCGACATTTTGCCTATGTGCTGGACCGACCATGCGCTTATTAAATTTCACATAGATGGCAGCAGAGCCAGCAGGCCGCCACTCAGCACCTCCCCCGATTCTCTGTACAGAGATTGGAAAGCTCTGGACAAACTTAGACTGGCCGGCCCCGTATTCAATGTGAAAGACAGCTTTTCCACCGTTCAGTCGGTGGAGGACAATTACATGGCCCTCTGCACAAGGATTTCTAACACCTCGGAACACCTTGTCTCCCAGAAAAAGTGCAAACCTAAGAGAAGAGCTCCAGCCCCCTGATTTGATGACTCATTGAGAGCCCTCAAATTAGCCTGCAGACAATCAGAGAGAAAATGGAGGCAAGGCTATTCCGATACCAACAAAACTCTCTGGAAAGACAACCTCCGGGCATATAAAACTGCCATTGTCCAAAGTAAGGCTAACTATTTCTGCTCTACCATTGCCAACGCCACCAATAGTTCGAAAAGTATCTTTCAGATACTCAAAAACCTAACCCACCCAGACTGTGCCACAATGACGCAGCCTCTTACTCAAGCCCTCTGTGACAATCTTGCAGCATTCTTCATTAATAAAATTAACACCATTATTCAAAATTTGAAGACCCCCCCCCTCGCTGGGAGGTTCCAACAGCCCGGGAGCTAGCACCAGCATTCAGGACTTGACGCCCTTAGGCTCCAGCCCTACGGCTAGGTTACCGGAATTCCCCCCTATTTCTGAATCCGAGTTTGAAAGACTGGCGCTCGGAATTACCTCGGGTTCCCCGCTTGACCCCCTGCCTCCAAAAATGTGGAAAAGCTTTGGAACAGAACTTTTCGGCACTTTGCGCCAAATATGTAACCAGTCTTTGCACTGTGGATATGTTCCAACCCCTTGGAAACAGGCGCTTGTCACCCCGCTCCTGAAAAAGCCCTCCCTGAGCCCAGATTGTCTTTCTAACTACCGACCCATCTCCCTACTGCCATTTCCAGCGAAAGTCGCCAAACGATGGGTCAGCTCCTGTCTCTCCACTAACCTGGAGCAGAACAACTTCTTGGATGATCTCCAATTCGGTTTCCGTCCAGCCCACGGTACCGAAACAGCTGTCTTGACAGCCATGGAGGATCTTCGCATGCGTGCAGACAGGGGCCAGCCAGTAGCATTGATACTGCTGGACTTGTCTGCCGCATTCGATACGGTCAACCACAGGACGCTGTTGGAGAGACTCGGTGAGGCAGGTGTGGATGGCACGGCTCTGCTATGGTTTCATTCCTACCTGCGGGACAGGAGACAGGCTGTCTCCCTCCCCCCATTCCAATCCGCATTCGCACCTGTGCCCCAGGGAGTTCCCCAGGGCTCCTCCATCAGTCCCATCCTTTTTAACGTGTATCTCAAACCGTTGATCATGTTAATTAAGTCGTTCAGGATAAAAACGATCAACTATGCTGACGACACCCAGCTCATTCTCTCCTGGGAGGGAGAAGACTCCATCCCCTTAACTTCCTTCCACGACTGCCTAAGAGAGACGGCTGGGTGGCTGCACAGGAACTCCCTACAATTTAACTCCTCCAAAACAGAGGTTCTGTTTTGCGCTGGTAACAACATACCTCGCCAGTTCCCGAGGGATTTCTGGCCTCCAGAGACAAGGGACAAACCTCAGCCAGTTACCTCGGTCCGCAACCTGGGAGCCATGCTCAATAACAAGCAGGTATGGAAACCCAGGTTGCTAAAACTGTGGGGATCTGCACAGCTCTTCTACGTTCCCTGCGTAAAATCATGCCACCCCTCCCTGCACAAGCCCGGGCGTTGATAGTCAGGTGTACTATTCTCAGTCGCCTTGACTATTGTAACGCCCTGCTCCTTGAGTCTCCAGTCACGCTGCTGGACCGGCTTCAAAGAATTCAGTCAGCCGCTGCCAAGCTGGCTCTCGGCTGGACGAGGAGATCTTCGGCCACAGCGGCCCTGGCCGAGCTACATTGGCTACCTTTGAAGCAGCGTGTGGCTTTCAAGTCCCTCTGCATTGTCTTCAAGGCTCTGCACGGACTTGGGCCCAGACCTCTGCAAGCTCTGTTCCTGTGGTACACTCCGACCAGAGACCTGCGATCATCCTCGGCCTGTCTGGTAAAGGTGCCAGATACAACAAAGCCAGAACCGGGGGCAGATCTTTCAGGGTCGCAGCGGCCAAATTATGGAACAGTCTGCCCATCGACATACGCCAGATCTCACAACTTCTTCCCTTTCGGAAACGGATCAAGACCTGGTTATTCCCCTAAATCCTCCCGCCTGCTATTTACTTTGGTTTCTCCTCAGTAGAGTATTCTCCAGCGCCAGGAAGCCTGCAAGGTATCAGCTGCGCTATACAAATACTCAAAATAAATAAAAATAAATAAATATGTGATCTCAGACTTGTAGGATCTACCATGGATCCAATCTGGGGAATTTTTTTCCTTGAGAAGCATCAAAATCTTCTGAATCTGACGAGTTAAAAACCTCCTCAACTAACATTTGGAGTTGCTTTTTTTGTGTGAAGAGTCATTTTTTTGCAACTTTGAAGGAAGTGCCTCAAATCCTCACAATTCCTGTTCCTGTCCAGCAGGCTTCTCCCAGTGCTCTGTCCTTCTCTTGGTCACTTTTCATTTTGATTTAGAGCTGAAAGGATCCTCAGTAGTTTGTTTCCGGTCCAGGGAAGGCATGGCTTGGCAGTTCGGGCTGGACTGTTCCTATGAGGCACAGGGTCGGACTGATTTGCATATAGCCATGTCAGAACTGGGGTGGCAGAGTGGGCTAAAGAACGGTGATGGATTAAACCCAGATCAGTTGACTGGGGGTGAGTGCTTGTATTGTCAACGCTCCTTCCATCATTTCCTTTGGTTTTTCTTCACTCTTTGGGTATACTGCATATTGGATTTAAGGACTTTGTATTTTGCGATTTCTACAAATACGTTGAAAAACTGTTGTTGTTTGATTGGGGCCATGTACCTTGATATATCTGTACTTTTAATTGATTTTAACATTTATTATAGTGGGTGCCATTTGGTTGCAGTAGGGGCCTAGTGATTTCTTTGCATTTCATTTTTCTTCTTTTGTAAAGAAAAATGTTGCACAGTTTACTATATTTTCTTCATTTTTTAAAATACATTTGCAATATTGATTTAATTCACTATGTGGCTTAGTCTGCCATCCAGCTACTAGGTCCAGTGCTAGTCATGAGTGCATGAAACCACTGTTTATGTGGTGTCTGTTGAATTTGACTTAGCATTTAAGCCTTGGATGGATTTGAATTAAAATAGAAAATGTTTTTTTTGTGGTAGTCCATGTTTTCCCCACCTGCAAACAGTGTATAGGACTAGGTTGGGGCAGTACCTGTGAAGGATGCCTGTTGTTGTAACATTTTATTTTTATCCCTGTTAATTTTTATTTTTGGCATTGCTGAATTAATTCTGTATTACCCATGTTTCCTGATATATGTGCAATATTCTTTTAGTTGAATTCACTATGTGGCCTACTCTGCCAATGAGTTTTCCAGCCAGCAGGCCAGTATTAGTGTGTGGTGCATTAAACAGCTCTTTCAGTGTTGCCTGTTGGATGAAACAGTTTTTTAGGCCATGGATATATTTAGAGTGAAATTATTTTTCTGTGGCATTTTATGCTTTTTTCGAGCACACAGTGTAGGTAATGCCTTTGGAGAATGTCTGATGATATAATCACTTTATAGCCCTGTTATTTTTCATTCTTGGCTTCACTGAATGAATGCTATTTTCTCTGTTTTATAATGTCTCCTTTGTCTGGCCAGTGTATGTGTGTGTTTGCCACATGCCAACATTTACCTTTGTTCCGCATGCCATGTATCCACGGGCCTTTTTTTATACAGTTAGTATCCATGGGCCTGCATGCAGTTTTTGTTTTCCAGGCCTCACCCTCCTGCCACTTGTTGTTGTGACTATGTGACTGGCAGCAAGTTTTTGTTACCACTAGCCCGCCAGTATGCTTTCCTCAAAGGCCTGCATGTGTCTCTTTTGCCCATTAGGTTGATGGTTGTTTTGTCTAGGCAGCCAATGTGCTTTCCTTATAGACTTACATGTCATCTCTGTGTTCCCAAAGCCTTCCTTCTCAGTGTTGTTGTTATTGATAACAATGTGGGACTTGCTGGCAGGAAATGTGTGCATCCAGCTAGTGAGGCCCTTTGCCATATACTGCCTGGATGATTATGCATTGAGAAAGCCGTTTATTAACTTATTATTGCATCTTTGAGATTAACTTCACCCATGTTTAATTTTTTTAATTGTAATGTTTTCCATTTTTCCATGATTTGTTAAATTATATTTTGTATTGTTTCAAATGGTTTTCAATAAAAAAATGTATATATTTCCATAGCATTTTCCACTACATCTGGCAGCAATCAACCCCATGCCTGCTATAGATGCACAACAGCATTCATTGTTCATAGACTATTCCTTCCATTGTCATTTGAGAGCTGCACCTCCCTGAGGCACATAAAGCAAACATTATCATCTGTATGTTGTTGTTTTTTGCTCTCTCTTATCCTCCCTTAGTGTACAGTCAGGCACCATGAAAGTTTATGTCGGTGTGGTTTTCCGTTTTATGAATAGATCCACTGTATTGTTTATTATTTTTAATAGGGAGTAACCAGTGACCACACAAAATGATATTATTTTTGTTTGTACAACTAAATGAACTGCAACAATGCCATGTTTCACTGATGTCCTTCTTGCTTCTTTTCTTTTAGGTGCACAAGAGTTAACATCACCAACAGTACTGTCAGAAACAATGCCTCTGCACAGTGTGATGTGTGTGCAGCCCACAAATCACAGACATCTCTTCAACTTGTGAAGCTAAGTGTCACTGTTCACTGACATCTTCAAGATGGCCCCAAAGAAAGGTGTTAACATGAAATTGGCCAGTGAGAAGAAGGAGCTTACCACCACCACCTCCAGTGGTATGTCGTTGTTGCCCCAGATCTTTATTGGGGAAAAAAACTGTGCCTGCCACACCCGCTTCTGGGGAGGAAGATGGGAGTAGCACCCCCAAATCAGTGAACCTACCGCAATCTAGTCCCAAGCCCATATCTGTCACAGAGGCAGCCAGTCTAATCACATCAATGCAGTTCGAGCAGTGATGTTAAAATTTACTAATTGTTTTCGCAAAGTAATACCCACTAGTTGCAGGAAACTCAGAGAAGTTGACAACAAAAGCCACATCCGCCAATTTTAGCGCATCTCGAAGTAAGAGATTGAGCTTAGTGGTGAGCAAGTAGGGCACTCTGCTCTTTTAGAAGATCCATTGTCTTCCAGATATCCAACTAGAAAAAGAAAGGTCTGATGATCTAGACACCACTTAGATCCCACCTCTGTCTGAGAGTGGGACACGCCACAAGATGACTCGGGTTCCAGAAAGCCCTAGATTTATGGAGGCTGATGTAGAAGAGGAGGATGACAATGAGCACGTCATCAATAATGTTAGCCCAGCCCCAATTGAGACTGATGTTACTCCATCCCAACCTCCCGGGGGGGACGGGAGGAAATGTGGCAGTGGCACCACAGGTCCAACCACCAACAGCTACCATATTTGCAAAGTCCTGTCAGTGACGTATTTCAACAACCACCTCAGTAGAAGTAGGTACTGCAGAGAGTCAAACGTCAAATCTCCCACCTACCGCCAGTTGATCCTACATTGGTAGTGGTACGAGTGTTAGAAAGTTGAGCTCCCCAGGTTGGGACTTATTTCCCGTTAGCCAGAAGAAGATGATCATTACCATATGCTCCCTTTGCAGAGCAAGTGTAAGTCAGAGTTAGCTTGATACAAACTATGGTACCGGGGCCAGACAAACCATTTGAGAAAGCACAGTATGATCCATTAGAAGACGCACCTAGTGGCCAAAAGGGCTGCTAGTGAAAGGGGTAAAAGCCAGGTAAGCAGGGAATATAAATCTGATCCGATCATGTTGGAAGCTGAAGAAGAGGAAGACACCTTCATTACGCAAAGCAGCCCTATTTCCAGCAAGTGCAGTAGTATCGGCCACATCAGCAACATCACATTGACGCAAGACTCGGGTCGAGATACCAAGGTAACATAGGACAATGTCTGCCCTGCAGAAAAAAACATTTAGCCTATCACCATCTGCTCTCAATAAGTCACCTGCATCAGTGGCTTCAGGAAAGAAAATAATACAGGCTACTATTCCTGCCATGAACGCAACCATCCAATGGCTTGTTTGTACAACGTACACCTGGATAAATGTTTGCGCTGGACCTCCTCCCTTTTTCTTTTGTGAAAGGGGTGGGTTTTCTTGAAGCTACATCATGATGTGCTTGAATTGCTTGGACATGTTTTGCAGGAGAGTGCTGCTCACAGTATCCATCTGAAAACAGACAAGTGGACCAGTTGCCAAGTCACTGATTACATGTGCATCACTGCATACTGTATCTCTTTAGTGGGGGCTTGAGAAAAATATCTGCAGGATATGAAACTGTTGAAACTCTGAATGCTGCTTGGAAGCATGCAACAGTAGCCATGTTCGCCATGGTGAAATCCCATACAGCTGCAAACATTTCTGAAGACTTTAACAACAATGTTTTTGAATGGCTGCGACCAAGAGGGCTTCAGATTGGATTTGTTGCCATGGACAGTGACAATAATATAGGTAAGTCCACGGCCAATGGTGGTTTATTCAGGGTCCTGTATTTGGATCACTATATCAACATAATTCTACAGGACTTACTCAGTCAGTCAACAAGCTTTATTCGAATTTAGTAGAAAAATTCATAAAAGCATACAGGGTAAAAACCACAATAAAAGCAGAGATCAATTATATTCATTACAAGGTCACTATCTGTACAAGGCTAACAACAAATCATTCTACTAATAAAATCATTTTTACAATTCATCGTAAACAAACCCTAGCAGCTTTGTTACAAACGGCAGATATGTAGTCCTGGGGTAAAAGTCATGCAGTTTCCATTTCTGATTGGGCCATCTCCCATATGTGGCTGCCAACTTCGGAGATGTTGCATGACTCTAGGGTCCCTAAAGTTGACCAAAACCAGGTCTCCCGGTATGTCCTTGGGGATAGATCCCAACCACCCTACCCTTCTAACATTTAAGATCGTTCCATCAATATTGGGTGGTATGGGTCTATTCTTTGTCAACCAAAAAGACACCTTGTTTGCCAGGTCTGCTGGTCTTTCAATTTTGCTATTAGTGAGCTCGGGCACGCCCAAGAGGATAGACACAAAGGGTGCTGCCTCCGGCAGTAGATCTATATGTTTAGCCCTTCTTTGCATGTTACCATAGTTTTGGAACTTCCCCTTTTTTGGCGTGAGTGGTTTAAAATGCCCGTCTCTGGGTGCAAGAGTCTGGGTTAAAGGGGGGTTTGATGTGACTAATGTTTTAGATGATTTGGGGGCAAGTGCATGAGTTTGTATGATATTACTTTGTACTGGGAGAATTGGGATATTGGTAGTGACTAGGGTCTCAACTTGATTATTTCCTTCAATTCTTTTAATGATTGTTAGGTTCGCCCTGGTGGTTTCCTCTATGGAGCAGAGCTTTTCCCCTATAGCCTCGATTCTTTTTTCCAATGGGGAAATTAAAGACCTGACCAGGAGTTCAATCTAGGCCAGTAGTTCAGATGGAGTAATGATTGTAGTGGGCTCCAGGTTTGAACATACCTCAGATGTTATAGGGGTGTTGTTAATGCCTAAAAGGGGACCTTGATGCAATCTTTGTAGTTTAGCTAATCTTCCCCTCTGTTTGGATAAGATACCTGAACATTTACTGGCCATTGTGTAGTGTCTGTGGGTGTTGAAAGAGAGGGAGTACCAGAATGGCTTGAGTTTAGTTGAAAAGTGGTAATAGATTGGGGGCTGGTATTTCGCAAAGCACCTGCAGAAGCATTAGTTGAGTCATTCCCGTTTTCAACATTGGTATACACAGTTTTACAGAGCAGATTTAGTTCATCCAGTAAAGAAAAATGTTTTGTTTGTGTTTGGTCTTGTGGCTCTATAACTGAGTGGTTGCTGGATGTGGATTCTATAAAGAGACTCTTTTCTACTCTTTCTATACCGATGTGGTCCTAATTAAGTAATTGTCCAATGTCCCTTTCTGTTGCCCCCCCTGGGGGTTGTTATTCATGCGAAGCCCTTTGTCAGTCATAATATAGATAGCTTTGTGGGAATAAATATATGACAGGGGGCTAAGCAAAAGCACACATGCACCAATAGTCTGACAACGGGGAGGTAAAAGGATAGTCCAGTTAGGGATAACGAAGAAAGTATGGTGACAGTCACTTTGATGGATTATTTAGTTTATAGAACCTCTCTTTTACCTTGAGCAAAAGGCAAAAATCGAAAGGGGGTGGCCCGTCCCGTCCTCCTCATGCCTCTGAGGGCCACAGAGGGCCCGCCCTTTGCCCAGGCTTAGCCCGGCACTGTCCCGCGCGGGTCCCGCGACGCGGAGAGAGCCTCCTCTATTTCAGCGCCTCCGGGCGCGCAGGACCAGGAAGTGACCCGCTCGGCCTGCAGGGAGCTGTAGTTCCCCGGCGGCCGTGTAGATTGAAGACAACGGCGGCGGGGGGAACAAGCAGCGTGTAGGCCATAGCAGCGGCATGTGGCGTGTCCCAGGTAAGGCTGACTGCAAAAGACCCCCCGCTCCTCAGTAGGAGCCCCCTCTCTTTCAGCGCCAACGGGTGCGCAGGACCAGGAAGTGACCCGCTCGGCCTGCTGGGAGCTGTAGTTCCCCGGCGGCCGTGTAGATGGAAGACAACGGCGGTGGGGGGAACAAGCAGCGTGTGGGCCCCAGCAGTGGCGTGTCCCAGGTAAGGCTGACCGCAAAAGACCCCCCGCTCCTCAGTGGGAGCCTCCTTTATTTCAGCGCCTCCGGGCGCGCAGGACCAGGAAGTGACCCGCTCGGCCTGCTGGGAGCTGTAGTTCCCCGGCGGCCGTGTAGATGGAAGACAACGGCGGCGGGAGGAACAAGCAGCGTGTGGGCCCCAGCAGCGGCGTGTGGCGTGTCCCAGGTAAGGCTGACCGCAAAAGACCCCCCGCTCCTCAGTGGGAGCCTCCTCTATTTCAGCGCCTCCGGGTGCGCAGGACCAGGAAGTGACCCGCTCGGCCTGCTGGGAGCTGTAGTTCCCCGGCGGCCGTGTAGATGGGAGACAACGGCGGTGGGGGGAACAAGCAGCGTGTGGGCCCCAGCAGTGGCATGTCCCAGGTAAGGCTGACCGCAAAAGGCCCCCTGCTCCTCAGTGGGAGCCTCCTCTATTTCAGCGCCTCCGGGCGCGCAGGACCAGGAAGTGACCCGTTCGGCCTGCTGGGAGCTGTAGTTCCCCGGCGGCCGTGTAGATGGAAGACAACGGCGGCGGGAGGAACAAGCAGCGTGTCGGCCCCAGCAGCGGCGTGTGGCGTGTCCCAGGTAAGGCTGACCGCAAAAGACCCCCCGCTCCTCAGTGGGAGCCTCCTCTATTTCAGCGCCTCTGGGCGTGCAGGACCAGGAAGTGACCCGCTCGGCCTGCAGGGAGCTGTAGTTCCCCGGCGGCCGTGTAGATGGAAGACAACGGCGGCGGGGGAACAAGCAGGGTGTGGGCCCCAGCAGTGGCATGTGGCGTGTCCCAGGTAAGGCTGACCGCAAAAGACCTCCCCCTGCAAAAGACCCTTACTCAAAAAGTAGATGAAGGAGCATGGTCTGGCCACAATTAGAGATGGCCACCTGATCCATGAGCTCTGCTCTGGGACTGTCTCCGGATGGTGGCTGCAGGCTTCCTAGAGCAATCGGGGACACGTCTGACCTGTCACCCAAGGCACTTTGATGCCCTGCTCCCAATGACTCAAGACTGAATGCCGCTGAAGGAAGGTAGAGCTGCCTCGTAACACAGACCCTCCCCTCGTTTAGATGCCTATCCCTTCCTCCACAGCACAGATATGCTGCACCCCAACAAATTGCTTACTGTGCCAATGGGGGTTGAAACCTCCACTGTGAAGACAGTGGAAGCGGGGATTCTAGACTCATTCCCCCGCTTTGAGGTTTCAATCAGGAGGCCACACCGGGGCACCACCTCACCAATGAGGGCACAGGCAGGAATGTGACACGCCAATTGTGCCATCTGATAACAGACTCCTCAGTGGCAGCCCTTTGATGGCAGAAGGGCCGGTGCACAACACCCTGTGTCCATAGCAAGAGCTGGGCGGCTGCAGTGGGACACCATTCTATGGCTTGAGGCATTGGCAACCCATGATTTGTCACTGCACAAGCCAGCGGGGAACCTTCAAGTAAGAGCCCGATGGCAAAAAGGAGAGACTGTGTACGACCCCTGGCACTGAGACAGCAGCTGGATGGCTATAGGGTACTGCGCTGTAGCCCTTGATAAAGACAGCCCGTGAAGCTCCTCTCTTACTAGCAGGTTCCCACTTTCCTTCCCCCCACAGGAGCCTATCAATGCTGGGAGGAGCATGAGAACAACCCACCTGCCTTAAACCATCAGCCGTGTGACAGCACCAGGGCACACCTGACAGACTCATGGCCTTCAGCCCAAAGACCATCCCCCACTGGTGGTCTTGCTCCGCAACAGGAACGACAACAAGTGGGGGGGCAACATAGTTGAGGTGTGCCCACAGCTGGGAAGAGCTGGACACGAGAGATGGAACAGGGTACAAGAGTTACTTTCATCTCTGGTATCCATACAGCACAGCATATGCACGGCCCCACGGGCATGAGTATACCGGGGGAAGACCGATCACAGCCTACCCCTGTCCACCACTGAGGCAGAATGCTCTGGAGCCCCACCGCAACTTGACAGCAGATCCTGGACCTCACTGCAAGGCATGCACCCCGATCCACTGATCCACTGAGGCAGGCAGGAACCTGCAGAACCAACAAGCATACCTGGGGGCTTGCCTGAGTTGGAGGAGGAAGAGCAGAGTGGAAGGCTCAACCAACCGGAGGCTGTGAAGGACCACCGAGCACCAGACTCCACATAGACCATAACTGCATACTGGTATCTGGCAGAGCATTCCATACTGCCTACTCCTGTGACCCGCAGTCAGGGATACCAGACGAGTCGCAAACCTTACACAGCTTATGCCAGACCTGCATACATCGCATACCAGTTGTGGCCTACTCCCCACAGTTCTTCCGGTCTGAAGTTATAGTCACACGCTGGACCTTGGCACCACGTCCACAATAGGAACCCTGACTGGGTATAAAAATTGAATGTCCACCAACAAAAAAGGCAACAAGCTCTCCAGGCAATTTCTTTTCACAGAAGCACTCAAGCAGCCATGCAACATGTCCACAAAGAACTCCACCCCTCCTCAGACCACCTCACTTTCAATTCAGTAGGATACTATGGACCGCATCCTATTTGAAATCTTAGCCGTTAGCCGGAGTCTTGAGGGGATGGACACGAACATCTTCTCTCTGGTGGCAGAAGCCAAATCGATTAAAGCGAACATTGCAGTATTCCACACCAGAGTGGTGGTCTAGACCAAATGCTGACAGGGATGGAGGGCCATCTCGAATCTGTCCACAGTAGGGACCAGGAACTTCTATTCCTCTGCCGCAAACTGTTGGACTTGGAGGATCGTAGCAGGAAGGACAATGTCCACTTCTTCGGATTCCCAGAGTAAAGCAAGGGCTCAAACATTAAGGCATTCCTCAGGGACAGTCTCCCAAAACTGGTCTGCATTTCTTTTGACTCACCACTGGAAATGCAATGCCACACTCCATTGGTCCCCCGCAAGGACTCTGCTACACACCCAAATACTTTCATTGCTTGTTTTCTCTGGAATGACCAGACATGGCACCTAAGGCACATTCACATATAACAGGCATAAGATAAACATGGCAGCTGACTTCTCTAGGAAAACCAACGACAGTCAAGAGGCATTCCTCTTGATGAGGCCCCAAGTTCGGCAAAGTAACATCAACTAGGGTCTTTTTGATCCCTCCCGATTCTGAGTCACTAAGGATGGAGTGTCTAAGGATTTCTATCACCCAGAAGAGCTGCGCCTATTCCTGGAATGCATGGAAACACAGAACATGAGTACCCAGCAGGGAGACCCTACACTGGCTAAGTCTCACCCCTCTATGACACCCCTGGACAGCAGAAGACATCGGTGCAGAGACCTAGAATGATCTGCCTGCACCCAGGAGGATAAGGCCTCGGAGCAGGAGCCACTGTCATGGAGAAACACAACAGAGATAAGTTCTGCTTCCCCTGAAACCCATCTCCAATGCAGGCTGAGATAGAGGAGGTCTGTTTCAATACCACTGCCTTCCACCCTTCAATGTGCAGCCAGCACGAAGAGTGATGCTTGGCAGGGGCGAGCTCAAGCTGAGTATCGCTTTACAAGTATTTATGTTTAAATAAGTTGAATAGTTATCTGTGGAATGCATGATGCCTGTAGATACGATCTCAATGTTTCTCATCTTGTTTAATGCAATTGATATTGCTGTTTTTTGCTGTTGTTTTAGTCAATGTCATAGATGCCATTGCCGGTTGAATCTGTTTAGATCCCATCAGACTTCAACGTACTTTGCCCTTCCTTTCGCATGTACCTGGCATACTGGCACTCTGTCTGGTGACGCTCCCCCCTCTCCTCTCCTCCCCCTTTCCTCCCCTTGCCCTTCCCTCGTCGCCCCTTTGTTATTGTCAGTCAGTCAGTCATATTAGCTTTATTTGACAGATATACCATCAAAGCAAAACACAATAAGCATTTCATAAGGATACAATATAAACACTATTAAGATCGCAATTAAACCCCCCTTAATATTTAATGGTTAAAAAGGGTTACAAATATGTTGTCTCCAATGACAAAATCACAGAATTCAATAAAACAGTGAAACATCACGGAATGATGGTGCATTAAAATGCTAGTTATGTTATAATTCATCGAACTACTTGCATCACAGTCACAAAAATTACATTAATATCAAGTCTGACCCTGTCCAACAGTACCTCTAGATCTAACATATGAAAAGTCAGCTCCATACATTCATACACAAAGACTAATACAGGCACAGCCCTTCATGCCCATCCCAAGAATTTTCACAATGCAATGACCGTGCGCAGTAATCTAAGCACAACCTCATTCCTTCTGGTGCCCCAAGATCTACAAATAGGAGCTAGCCACATTCGGCGAGGGGCGGCAGAGGCTGGGCAAACAAACAGCATGTGGGCCAAAGACTCTAACTGGGTATTGCAAGAGGGACAGGATTCATCGTCTTAAGAGTTCCATCTCGCCGTGAATTACCTTACTGGTAATGAGCCCATCATGAATTGGAAGTACAGATTCTGATTGTGTGGCTTGGTTATAATAGCCCAGTACTGTTCCAACTGTGGGAAGGGCTTTACATCTAGGAAACAACCTGGAAGTGAGGAAGAGTCACTATTCCTATAATTGTTATTGGTCACCTAATCCCAGTACCTTTCTTTTAAAGTCGATTTGGGTGGAAACGGGGTACTCGCTGGATTATCCAATAAGGACGCCATACCAATGCTTGTTTAAGTGGCTCTAACCTCCTGCAGCCATCTTATTTTGTTGTGACAGTCTGCTGTGATTAGATCCTGGAGGCCTGCAGCATAGGGTGCCAGTTTGGGTGTTGACCAAATTCTCCACCAGTAGAGTAGGGGGCGCAGTCCAACTATATCCACCAGAACCTTTCTACCGAGGTCATGGAGCAATGGACGTATAGGGGTACTTTGTGGTAAGTTGGTAATCTTACACAGGAATTTGTTTCCTGCTGCAGTTAATTCTCAAACCACCATAGTTCAGCCCTGTATAATGTGGAGTTAACGGCTTTCATAGTATATACTTTTGTTATTATCTTCATGAATGACCCAATATGCCTAGTGTATCCATCACTATGTTTGACCCTAGCTCTGCAAGGCCTCCCCATGGATCCCCCACCTCGGTGTGATACACCAAGAAGCTTAGACCTGTGGTAAACAGTTTAGGACTCCCGGGGTTGCTTAGCCGCGACCAGTCTCCCACCAACCAACCTATCCATTTCACCCACTTCCCCCTCCACACCCTGCCTGTTCTGCTACCTTGTTGCATCACATCTTTAGGGATCCCCTCTAGGTCTGTGCCCCAGCTAAAGCCTGGCCCAGATCGCTTCACCAGACTCCATGTTGTACATAGATAAAGTAAGCAGCAGGACACGTCTTCTGGTAGTTAGGTTGTATTTATTAAGTTACTAAGAATAAGTTAAGACACAGAGCAGTAGTACCCCACAGCTGACCAGACCAACTGCCAGGGCTAGAATCCAAACACTCCAGATGGAACACAGCTAGGTAAGAGGATAGAAACACAGAGAAAGGACTAAGGAAGCTAAGAAGCAAAGTATGAAAGTACAACATATCTTCCCCCCTACAAACAACACATAAGAAAACCTCAAACACGTAAGAAGATAAAGCATGGAAAACAGAGAAAAGAACGTATAACACTAAGGAGATAAAAGACTTCCAGAACAAGGAGAGAAGAATCAGGATCAAGAAGTGAAATAAGATGAAGATCCCTATAACCACCTTCCCCCCTTCAACAGACAAAAATGAAGAGTCAGACCACTCTCTACTTTCCATCAATGTGGCCACCAAAGACAGAAAAAGAAAGTTCACTTTCTCAAACAAAAATTGTCCATCGCAGATATTCGCTGCATAGAAGATACAACAGTTCTGGAAGGATACCCCCGAAGAAAATATGGATCTTGACTTCTTTCAGACCAAAAAGTTGGTTCAGAACCAGGTGTGCAGGTTCTGGGTCTATCCTTCGGGTTAAGAGCCTCAGATTGTTTTTAGGCTTCCAAATCCTTAAATTTCATTACACAGACTCTAGAGCTTCATGAACCACAGTCATGAACCCTGCCGGAGTTGAAACTCACTTCATTCTCTCCTGGTACAGGTTGTGGGAGTCTTCTCCACCACCGGTCCTGGGACGACGTCTGTCCACTCCCGGTACTCCTACCCCGGTCCTGGGACATCCTATGTCCTCTCCCGGTACTTTCCAGTCCAGAGACTCTTCTGTCCCCACCAATCTCTTGGTTTAACGGGTCCTGGAATTTTATTTGTCCTTTACCAGTCTAGGGACATCTTCTTGTCCCCACCCAACTCTTGGTTTAGCGGGTCCTGGAATTTGCTTCATTTTCTACCAGTCCAGGGACATCTTCTTGTCCCCACCCAACTCTTGGTTTAGCGGGTCCTGGAATTTGCTTCACTCTCTACCAGTCTAGGGACATCTTCTTGTCCCCACCCAACTCTTGGTTTAGCGGGTCCAGGAATTTGCTTCACTCTCTACCAGTACAGGGACATTTCTCTGTCCCCACCCATTCTTTAGTTAAATGGGTCCTGGAAATCACTTTTTTCGTCTCTCCTTTGCTCTTTTTAGAACCTTTCCATGGTTCAGCGGGTACTGAAAATCACTTTTCCTCTTTCAGTCCACTGTGTTTTAAAGAACAATTGCCTCCTTAGACAACACCTTGAATCCACAGTTTTTAACTGTTGCACAGAAACATCTCTTCTTATCGAATTAGGACTGATTCTCTTTTTTCCCTTCTGCAAGTAACTCTTCCAGGTCTGTCTTTGAGCTCCTCTCTGTGAAACGCAGGAATCAAAATAGATACTGTTGTGATACTGAGCTAAACGCACAAATCATGAAGGCTTTCCTACAGTATTGTACTTCCTTGTTACACTTCACTTGTACCGCATAAGATTTGTTCCGGCTTTGGAATGCAGAACAACAGTGTGACCTCCCATTCCTCATGAAATGAAAAGAAACCACAGATAAAATACCATAAATATCCACAAGATGGCACTGTTAGCAAAGGATTAATAGGCTTGCATTTGACTCGTTTGTGCTTGGACACATGACAGGTCTCTCTGCTCTAAAGAAATGACTATGCTCAGCGTATGGGAACTGTCACTACTCAAGATTTCTTTGCCTGTTAACAGACGTGACATTCATGTCCAAAGCAAGTCGAAATAACCAAATAATAACCCACATTTCATTCAAGCCGCTTGCGCTTCTATCTCAATCATCGATCTATGCAGGCAGGCTTGTAATGGCAAAGTGAAGAGAGTACCTTAAAGATGTGCGAAAGGCAGCCCTCCTTTCTCTCAGTCTATTCGACGTTGCAATCATGTCCGAATCTGTCAGTTTCCTTTTACACAAAATGGCCGCTTTACGTATTACGTGAAGACGTACTGAAAGGATCTCGGGCCAAGCACTGGTAACCAAGCAACGAGGAGGAGTCTTGGAGAGTCATAACCTGTGACACGCTGACTCTCCGCAAGCACGAACGGACATTCTACTACGTCATCAGTATGAAGATGACAGCGCAGAGTGAGGGGATCACTCTGCCCAACGGCGGAAAGGCAGACTCCAGTGAATTATCTAGCACAGCGCAGGGTAGGAATTCTCACCTGTAATAAGTTATCCCTCATGCCTTGCCGTTTGTTGCTGTAGCGTCCCTTTTGTCCTTATTCTCTTTCTGCTCTTCAAAGGGAAAATACTTGACAAATTTAAAAGCGTTACCAAGTTTTAACAGTCTCTTCAAGTAGTTTGTCGCTTCTGCTTATTTACACATGCTGATAAATCATCATTTCAAATTTTCCTTCAAATTTCTTCAATTTTCCTTAGAGCAGAGGCAGGGTAACTCATTTAAATGTCTCAGCTACTCACAGTTGCTTAAAGTTGATTTTCAAGCGTTTCACAGGGTTTACTTGCGGCTTGTTTTGCTGAATTTCTCTTGTAACTTGCGGCTAATTTCTTCAGACTTTCTTGCGTACGCCGGTTTAAAACTTTTCCTCTTGTTTCTTGCCGCAGTTAGGTGGGTTCTTTTTAGTGAGGTACTGCTCTGGTCTTCCTGGTCTTTTCCTTCGGTCTGCCTCTGGCCTGGTCAGCTTCAAGCGTCGCCAAATGTTGTAAATAGAATGAAGTAGGCAGCAGGACACGTCTTCTAGTAGTTAGGTTGTATTTATTAAGTTATTAAGAATAAGTTAAGACACAGAGCAGTAGTACCCCACAGCTGACCAGACCAACTGCCAGGGCTAGAATCCCAACACTCCAGATGGAACACAGCTAGGTAAGAGGATAGAAACAAAGAGAAAGGACTAAGGAAGCTTAGAAGCAAAGTATGAAAGTACAACACTCCACCATCTTCAATGCGTGTCAGGGACCCATCAGCTCCCAGCACCTGCCCCCCTAATCTTTGACCCACCTCCTCTCTTCTTCTTTTCTTCCTTTACTCCTTCTCCCTCTCTCTCCCCTTCCCTGACAGCACCAGCGAGACCCTGGGTGCATCCTCCATCCTGCCTACTCTTTACCTGCTCCAACTCACCCTCCTCTCCCCTTACTCCTTCTCCTCCTACCCTTACCCTATCCGCCCCACCTCAGTCCTTCACCCCCCACTGCCGATATATTGATCCGCCAGACTAGCCCTTCTTTATACACACAGACAAAAGAACCCCCCATATTGCCCTATAGCAAGCCTCCCAAACCAACAAGGACTTTGTCACATCCCTACAACCACTTATCGCCGTCCATCACTACCGATATCCACAACATAGCAACCACTCTCCCACTCTGCGCAATAACATGGAATGTGTTCACTGATTGACGCACTATATCAAGCAGAAAAAAATACTTTCCTACCTTCAATCGAAACAGGTGGACATAGCCTTGCTGCAGAAAACTCACCTGAATGTCCGATAAGCTGAATAGGAACTGGTTGGGGAAGGATATCCACAGCAGTGTACCAGTTAGCGCTGAACAGGACTCGGGACCTAGCTGCAAATGTGTAGTGGTGATCCTCATTTTAAAAAAAATCGTTCTTTATTGTAATTTTCTTGGCATACTTCGCATTTGGAAACAGTTATATCACATGGAACACCCCATACAATAAGCAAGACAATTCCGGGTCCGAGGTTAATAAACCAATATGGACGTCCACTGAGGCACCTATCAGACCCCCAGTCAGCAACAGCATTTACCATTATGAATCACTTTATTGTTTTTTATAACTGGTAAACAAACATCCCCCCTTAAATCCCCTCTCCCCCCGAACGGGTCCACCAAAACCAAGGTCCAGTTATCAGACATTCAATTAGGGGCTTCCTCCATCTCTCCTCCTGTCTGGGGGACTCCGGGCCCGATTCACAGAATGAACTTACTACTTTTGGCATTCACAGAATGCACTTACTACTTTTGGTATTCACAGAATGAACTTACTCATTTCGGTATTCACAGAAGTTAGGACTACTAACTTTAGGATGCCTAAATGCCTTCTGTGAATACCAAAAGTCTTAAAATTAGGATTTTTCTCAATTTAGTAGTAGTAAAGTTAGGACTACTAACTTTAGGACGCCTAAATGCCTTCTGTGAATACCGAAAGTCTTAAAATTAGGATTTTTCTCAATTTAATAGTAGTAAAATTAGGACTACTAACTTTAGGACACCTAAATGCCTTCTGTGAATACCGAAAGTCTTAAAATTAGGATTTTTCCCAATTTAGTAGTAGTAAAGTTAGGACTACTAACTTTAGGCCGCCTAAATGCCTTCTGTGAATACCGAAAGTCTTAAAATTAGGATTTTTCTCTATTTAGTAGTAGTAAAGTTAGGACTCCTAACTTTACTACTACTAAATTGAGAAAAATCCTAATTTTAAGACTTTCGGTATTCACAGAAGGCATTTAGGCATCCTAAAGTTAGTAGTCCTAACTTTACTACTACTAAATTGAGAAAAATCCTAATTTTAAGACTTTCGGTATTCACAGAAGGCATTTAGGAGTCCTAAAGTTAGTAGTCCTAACTTCTGTAAATACCGAAATGAGTAAGTTCATTCTGTGAATACCAAAAGTAGTAAGTGCATTCTGTGAATGCCAAAAGTAGTAAGTTCATTTTGTGAATCGGGCCCCATGTTCCCTCGTGACTAGCTCCTGTGGCCGCCGTTTGTGTGGAACTAGGTGAATTTCCCCCCTAACTCTTGGATCATTAACCCCCATGCCTGCAACACCTCCGGGAGTTTGGCATCCCTCCTGGTACTACACATGTGCCCCTCCTCCACCAATGCCCATTCCTTCAAGTCCGCTTTCCTGCTTACTATTCATGGCCCACATTGTGTTAGCCAGTGGATTGCTATTCGTCGCCTAGCCGTCATCACTACAAATACCAGGAACTGCCTACTGGTATTGCGTTTAGGGTCTCGGGGAATTAATCCCAGGATACAAGTGTGCACCTCTAGAACCATCCTCCACCCCGTTATCCTGTGTAGGTCCTTCAGGACTGCTACCCAAAATCCCTCGATCGTCAGATATGACCAAACCATGTGTGCAAAATCTGCCTGGTTATAGTGTCATCTGGAGCAACTCGGGTCTCTCAAACTGTCAGTGGTGTGTATGCGTTTGGGCGATAGGTATGTCATGTGAACCATATTGTATTGAATCTGTTTAAATCTATTGGAGACCAAACCTTGCGGACTCCCTCATAAATCCTCTCCCACTCCAGCAGCGTTATCTCTTGCTGGATCACTTCTTGCCATCGACCTTCCACCTTGAGAGGTGCAACTTTCCTGTCCTCCCTAGGAGCCCTATACAGGTGTGTGACAAGCTTCTGCCCTCCCTCCATGGTAATCAACATGACAAGGGTGTGTGTGTGCACGGGGGCATCCGGGAACGTAGGCCATAGCTGTTGTGCCGTTGCATTTATTTTGGTGTACTGCAAGAATTGCCCCCTACCCAACTCAAAGGATTCCACTGCTTCCTGGTACATAATGAACTGCTGATCTGTGTAGAGATCTGCCAACATAAGACTGCCTCCTGCCTTCCATTTGTCAATGGACATGACGCGCTCTATATGCGCGAAAGGTGGCATCAGGCAAAAATCTGCCTCTGGAGCAAACGGTTTTACCGTGAAAATTTCCTTAACCACCCTGGGTGAAATGGCCGTCAACAAAGCACCCAATGGGGGGCCCTGCTGCATGTGACCACCAGAGTGCCATAGTGCCATAAGTGTTAGCTTGAAGCAACCTTTCCAAGGAGGGGTCAGTATCAAGCCAAGCCACTGCGTGCTGTAATTGGGGTACAAAATAATAAAGTTCCAGATCAGGGATTTCTAGGCCATCTCTACCCCAGGTGCATTTCATGACCTCCAGGCTTACCCAACAGCGTTTGCCATTCCAAAGTAATCACAGTAGCAGTGAATCAAGGTTCTTGAAAACCTGGTTTGGGAGTTCAAAGAAGGAGCCTTGCATTGTGTAAAGACATCGGGCAGTGTCAACATTTTAATAGGGGCAATCCTCCCCATCAGTGAAAGTGGAAGCGTATTCCAGAAATCAATACTGCCCCAGAGACCTGTGAGGATCCTCCCCATATTATGTTGGTAAAAAACTTCCCTGTCTCTACTTTCCAGATCGCAAGATAGTGCAGCACATCGGGCACCCAGGGAATCCCTATCTCAGGGAGTTGGACTCCGCGTCATTCAGGCGCAGACCCCACCAGGTATAGTTGGGATTTGGTCTTGTTGACATACAGTCCAGAAACCTCCGCAAATCGGCCCAAAGCCGCCATCAATAGTGGAAGTGAATGTGTTGGGTCCCGCAGGTATATCAGCGCGCCGTCCGCGTACAGTGATATATCAGGTTCCACAGCTCGAATACCCCTCCCCTGGAGAACCCCACGAAGATGGTATGCCAATGGCTCCATCGCCAGGGCAAACAGCAAGAGGTAAAGTGGACACCCCTGCCGTGTCCTCCTGGTTACTGAATTGGCATCCGAGACATAACGTCCCGTACGGACCCTTGCCATCGGCCAAGTTTAAAGGAGTTTCACCCAGTTCACAAACCCCTCACTGATCCCCATTTTCAACAGCTCCTGCAGTAGATATTCCCAGCTGAGTTAATCGAATGCCTGTTCGATGTCTAGGAATACCAGGGTATTCTGCTCTGCTCCCCCCTCTAGGGACTACTTAACATGGGCCAGGCGATGGATATTCCGTAGTGTGTTCCTACCTGGAATAAAACCAGACTGGTCATCGTGCACCAGTCGTCGAAGATACGGGAGCAGTCTGTTCGCAAATACCTGACTTATAATCTTCAGGTCGAAGTTGACCATAGGTATCGGCCTATAGGAGGCCAGGAGCAAGGGATCCTTCTCCGGCTTCGGGATCATCACAATCAGTGCTTCACGCATGGAGGTGCATAGTATACCCGTCTCTCCAGCCTCCAGGACTGTATCCAGGAGCCTAGGATAGGGCACCCCCAAATTTCCTATAGAGCTCTGCCGTCAGGCCGTCCGCGCCAGGGGATCTAGCTGTCTTCAGATGTGCGATTGCCGCTTTCACCTCCTCTCCCCAAAAAGACGCCCCTAGTGACTCCTGACTTTCCGTGCCCGATTCACAGAACTAACTTAAGACAAAATCCTAAACTTACTACTTTTGGTATTCACAGAAGTTAGGATTTTGTCTTAAGTTTGTCTTAAGACAGACTTAAGACAAAATCCTAACTTAAGTCTGTCTTAAGTCATTCTTAAGACAAACTTAAGACAAAATCCTAACTTCTGTGAATACCAAAAGTAGTAAGTTTAGGATTTTGTCTTAAGTTAGTTCTGTGAATCTGGCCCTCCGAGTCCAGGCAGGGCAAGTCTACTTTGGCTAGAAAGGCCTCCATAGGCTGCGGGGCAGCAGTGGGCTTGGGATATTTTTTTGGGAGGTGCATGGCAAAGACCATGTTTACCTCCTGCTGGGTATAGACCACACGAACCTAAGGGGACCTAAGGGCTAGTATTGGGGTGGGCTGGGTCTCCTACCTAATCAGGCGCGCCAGTAGGCGTCCTGCTTTGTCCCCCTCAGTATACTATCAATGTCTGCTAGTGGACCTATTACATTTGCCCAGTGACTCCCAGAGCTCCTCTATCTTCTGTCATTGTTCTGTCCATTTGGTCGGTCCCTCTGGGTCTGTGGGAAGGGCTGCCTACAGAACCTTTAAGGGGTCCTCCTGCTGTGCTAGGTCCTTCTCCAACACTCTCTTCACTCCCCCCACTGTGGGCATACATATTCCCCTTAGCACCACTTTCATTGAGTCCCATTCAAACGCCCTCAAACTACCTGTGTTCCAGTTCTCCCCAAAATGACTGGAAACTAGTGAGAGACCCAGTTCTGACAAGAAAAGAGCAAAAGACACAGACAAGAGCAATGCCGCAGATAGAGCTCTTATGGATGACATCTTGGCGGACAATGGCTTAGTGGATAAGTGACGCTGCTGCCATCCAGCTGAAACAGAATTTACTTTCATATCTCTGACTCATGGAATGCTCTCCCACCTAGACTATTTCCTGATCTCCCAGGGGACGGTGCAGCTGGCCTGGGAATCTCGCATCTTAGAGGCAGCACTTTCTGACCATTCACCCGTCCTCAAATCATTGGAGGTGGGACTGGTGCAGCTGGGCCGTAAACCCAGGCACATAAATATACAGCGTCATTGGATCCCTAAAGGAAAATTCCAACTACAATCACACCTACAAGGATATCTCGCTGACAACCATGGATCGATGGAATCAGGCAGGACTCTCTGGCCACTGCTAAAGCTACAATTCGGGGCCAGTTCATGTGGGATGCAGTGCAGGCCAACAGGCAGGCAACTGCATGGCGAAAAGGAGATTGCGATCTATACCCACCTTTACACAACATACGCTACCCTACAGCACCACAGAGCTCTGGAACAGGCGTGCATGGACTTTTCACTTCTAACTCAGGCAGAATACACCTTACATCAGATGAAAGGGAGGCATTACGAGCAAGAGGAGAAGGCGGAGAGGCTACTGGCAGGGCAGCTTGACCAGTTGGAGACCGCTATAGCAATACCAGCTCTTCAGACAGCCAGAGGGGAAATACTTACCCACCTCCAGGATAACAAATTTTCAACATTCTATAGGTCCCGCTATACTATAAGATTGCCGGCTCTGGGAGACAGAATGGACACCTTTCTCACAGAAACCGCTATCCCCCGCCTCGCAGACAAGGGCAGAGAGCTTCTTGAAGGAGAAACAAGTAAAGAGGAGATTGTAAATGCAATAGCCAACCTACCCTACCATAAGGCCCTCAGGAAAAGATGGCTTCCCATCACAAATCTATCGATAGGCAGAGGAGGACGTGGTCAACCTGTTTCCACATATGCACTTTAGAACTGATCAGCAGTGGTAAAGTGCCCAGAGTCATAAAACAGCCAATGCCAGGTCAGAAAAAATAGAGGAGGAAGGCAAAAAGTTTAGGGATGACCCTGCAAAAAGAGCCAAGTCCAGGAGTTACTGGTGGCATTTCAGGAGGCAGAGCAAAACTCCTCCTTAGGCTCCTCTCTAACAGATCCATGATGACTGTCCTACCCTAACCCGGAAAAGATCCCTTACTGTATGGCAGCTACCACCCTATTTTCTTATTGAATTGTGACAACAAAGTCCTGGTCAGTATCCTAGCTTCCCGCTTCCGAAAAGCCTTCCCATCTCTGATTCTTATGCGCACTCTGGCCCACACTTTCTGGGCCATCAGAGTTCTTCGGACAGATGCACTCATGCTCTCACTCAACGTGGAGAAACCATTTGATCGCATCAAGTGCAGCTACCTGTTAAAGTAATGGAGCACTTCGGCCGGGACGACCAATCCATTGCCAAAGTACGACTGCTATATGACAACCCCACAGCTCAGGAAAACTGTGGAGGCTTTGTGTCGGACCCATTCCCGATCCGTAGGGGAAGGCATCAGGGGTGCTCCCTCTCCATCCTGGCCTTGGAACCACTAGTGTCCACCATCTGTAAACTGGCCAATGTGATAGGCATACCTCCCCCAATGGGTGTCTCCAAAATCTATCTTTATGTGTAAGACATCCTGCTCAACCTCTCGGACCTGCATTGGTCCCTGACATTCCTACTTCACAGTATAAATGATTTCTCATCCTTCTGCAGTTGCAAAATCAACAGGGACAAAAGCTAGGCACTACCAATATCTGATGGCGGCACAAAGGAATTATGGAATCCACTTCCACTGGCAATCATCACATCCTACATACCTGGGCATCCTGGTCAACAAAGGAATTGAGGGGATGGTGGTGGATAACCTAAACCCCCAATCGTCCAGATGACACTGGACTTTGAAAAATGGAAGATGTTAGGGATTTCTAAATGGGATAGGGTACAGGCTGTGTGTATGGTGAACATCCCATGTTATACGCACAACTTGCAGATGCTCCCCTTCCAGACACCATGTTACGCCTAATAGATTCAAAGATAAAATCCTTTGAGTGGGGTTCCTTGAAGCCACACATAGCAGCGCTGAAATTGAAGGCCAACCACTTACAAGGAGGACTATGTCTCCCATCAGTAGAGTACTTTAGGCTCACCCTGCATTGTTACTAAATGGCATACATGCTACCAGGGCCATCCAATGCTCTGCAGTGGGTCAATATGGAAAGGTGCCTTTTGTCTGCAGAGTTGGGCCTCTCTGCCCTGTACCAGACAGGAGAAAGCTCTCAAGACCCCACCAACCGAATACTACTCACCACGCACAAGGCCTAGCATCAAGCACACTGCCTGTTGGGTTCAAACCCACAATTGCATGACAACGCCCTGATCTTGGGAAATTTGAGTATATGCATAGATGTCCAGACTCTGTCCTGTCCCCTGTGGAAGATGGCAGGTGTCCATACCCTCAACCAGCTCCTACAGGGTGGTGACCTCAAATCATTCCCACAGCTACAGGAGGAATTAGCCTTCCCAAGACACTGCCTTGGAAATTCATTCAGCTGCAGCACTGCCTAAGGAAGTGTCTCGCCCAACGCCCATGGCAGTTGCTGTTCTCACCAGTGGGAACCCCACCTTTACTCTTGGCGAAAACATAAAGGGGTGGCATCTGGTCTCTCTGGGGTATTCATGTCCCACTTGGTCTCTCAACCCCTGTCCACATGCCTCTGCACTAGATGGCAAACCTGACTTTCAATCAACTATGAGGAGGAGAACTGGGCAGAGCTCCTGGAGGGCTTGGACCATGGTACCCGAGAGGCAAGACTGAGATTCTGCCTATTTAAGATTCTACATGACTGGCATTGGTCACCAATGAAACTGCACAGTGTAGGCTTACACCCCCACGCCCACTGCTGGAGATGCACGAACTGACATTGCGACATGGGCCGGACCTTGAGTGCCACCATTCCCATGCAAATACCGCTAGCCCAAGCGTCATCCTTTTGCTATTGAACGACCTGCAGAAAGCTCCAGAGCTCTGGAGACCACAGCGCCACCTTCCCCATACAGCATTGGCCACAGCGCAAAAATGTGTGTCCTGCAACAATGGAGGTCCCCATCCCCACCATCGAAGCAGACATCGCTAATGGTGATGATTAACACGGCCTCCACAAACAAGTTATCCACAAACTTCAGGACCAATCTGACTTGTTCATCCTGTCTACAGCCTAGACACTCACAGTCCGCCCTGGCCCCCAGCCCCCTCTACAACAGACCGTCCTACTTTCCCCCAATGTACTTTTAACCTCGCACACATGCACACCCTTACCTACACTCCCCCACAGACACATTTCTGACCCGTCTATTTACACCCAAATGCATCCCATACCCTATTTCCTCTCCCTCCCATCTATCCTCACACCCCTTCCCCCTTTCCCACCCTCTCTCCACTTTTACCTCCCAATTCCACTCCTCCCACAGCCTCCGCCACTATGACTACCTACATTTACTACCAATATTATTCGTAAATATTATTAGCTTCCTACTATTAGTTAAGCAGCTCACTGCCTTTCTCCCTTCCTACCTTCCTTTCCTCCTCTCCCTCCCCCTCTTCCCCCCTGACACGACAGAGCTACCGAAGATCAAATCCATACGCTGACCGCGCAGGTCCCAATGGAAACAGATGAGTATGGAGGACCGACCGCTATTCACCATATTATCTTCCTTCCTAGCTTTGTAGCCATACGTGCTCCAGCACATCAACCGCACCAGTATTACCCTGGATTACTGATGTTCCAGCCTCAGCACCGGCTCCAGACCCTACTTCCCTATAATCCAAGACAGAGCATGCAGGCCATCATCGACTCTCCCACTCATTGCCCCTCGGGAACTCAGGCATATATCTACATCTCTCCCCCTTACATTCCCCTCCCCACCTCATGTTCACACATCCCTTCATTCATATATGTTCCATGTTCAACATTGGTGTGAAGCACATTACACATGGGATGTTACAATGTTGTTTTCTCATACTGATGATATGTGTAACCACTGACACTGACCATTGTGATGTAACATGTCCTTGTCAAAATTGCCAATAAAGAGATATTACACAAGAAAAAAATAAATTTCATTCCTTAAAGTATGATAAAAGGCATATACAATGTATAGTTCTAAAGTGCGGAATACATGTAATTGAGAACTGATACTCAAAAGACAACAAAGCCTGCCAATAACCAACAATTCTAATATCAAAAACCTCTACGGGTGCGCTAAGAGTAGAATAGTCTGATTAAACAGAAAAGGAACATTGAAACACAAAAAAAAGAAGACCAACTAAGCAACTCACTCACCCCCTGCAGAAGAATCTGCATTCATTTCAACCATTCGTTTAAAGCCCAGAAATAGCTGAGGGTCATTCATTGTGATATTAGAATGACAGTTCAAACACATACAGGAGGTGCAAGATGTTGTCACAAAAACCAGATGCTCTCCCTCCAAGAGGAGGAACGTTGACTGCCTGGAGAATGGGAAACTCAGGAGGAAAAGGACCCAATGATGAAACTTCTCACCTAACTACCTCAAGTAGAGAACCAAGATGTACCGCTACAAACAAGAGTGAATGATGGCCTTTGAGCACCGTTATGTGCTGTTTGTCATCCACCTTTTGCCCCATATCTTCTGTTCCACCATTCTGTCTCTTTTTATTGGTCTATGTCAGTATGTGACTTCCTCAATACCTGGCTTACATTTCTCCCAGGCAGGCAGCACAAGAACAGGCAGCACAGTCTGAAAAGTATGCAGAGAAGGGCAGTAGAGTGAAATCATATGTATGTGCTATGTTAGACTACATATTGCAAGTGGCCAACACAATTGTGTTGAGATGAAGGAAGATGATGCTGATGAACAAACTTACATACAAGATTTGTGATGGAGGACCAGGAGGTCAACAATGAGTTGCTTAAGAGTTGAATTTAAAGCAGAAACCTGTCTGTAATAATATTTAAATGTACATGAATTGTGAACTAATGGTCATGCTATTAACTCATCTTTCAGGGACTGATGACTCGGCCGGTGTCTGTGTAAGGGGTCTCCCTTCAAGGTGTATTGTGGGCCTGATGAGGTGGTATGCAGAAAGAGGTACACCTCCAAGGCTGTATGCCTCACGTCTGGTTAGATTGGCTAGAGTGTCTCATGTCCCACTTGCCACTGCAGTGATCAAGCTTATGGCAGTTAAAGCTTGTTACAGACCCCATTATAGATCCTTGCTTCTCCTCATCATATCATCATGAACCTGCGTTGGTGTCAATGTAATTGTTTGCATTGGTTAGATGATGCCCTGAACTAGATCATGGACTTTCTACATCATTATTGAACACCATGACTCGACATACATATGTTGCACCAAAATGTATTCTTTGCTGATCCTTCTGTAAATTAAAGATGAATTGTTGAAGCTGTGTTGCATTTTGTGTTAGCTTTCAATTCTTGATTATCCTACTCAAAGGCTAAAAAGCCTATGGATCTTTATTGGTTACCTCTTACTACATACCTTGATCACTTATCTCAAAGGAAACCTTTACATGTTAATGCCGAAAACTACAAACCTCCTTGAAGGACTTTACTCTCTCCTCCTTGTTTATTCATTTACTGTTGTTTATAATTCTCTTTATTATAACGTTTTCTTTTATGTGATGCAAACTATGTATTTTTTTAATTTCTTCACTATTTCTTTGTCATTAACATGATTTGATTAAACTCCTCTTATTTCCTCCCCTTCCCTCCCCTTCTTTCCCATCCTTTTCAAATCCCATCAAATGCTTTATTTCTTGCTTTGACGTTGGTAATGTTATGTATTTAGAACTGTTTGATATGTATTGATTTTTATTTTACTGATGTCACATTCTTGTTTTGACATTGTTTTTCAATAAAGCTTTCAAACATGAAAAAGGCTAAAAAGCCTTATTTAATCAGAAACTCAATTCTATTTTGTGTTTTCTTTCATAGCTATTGTAAGACTTTTAGATTGAACAAATGAAAACTCCTTTACATTGTGCATGTGCCAATTAAACCTAGCTTACTGCATAGCTCACTGTGTTCAACAGCCCCTGCTGGCCCTCTCTGCCAGAGGTGAGTCTGAATCCCGGGAGGGCTTACTCAGTCTTCTATTCACCTAAGATGGGTAAACTGAGTACCATAAGATGGATAATATTTTGTTTTTAGAAATATGCGTATGAAGTGGAATAGGACAAATATTTACATGTATTATTATTATTATTATTATTATTATTATTATTTATTGTCTGTGCATTAATTTAATTATTTTGATGTTTGCTAAGAAGACATGTAGTTGATTTTATATTTTAAAAGAATCCACTCTCTAATTTTTTATTGATTACTTCACTGGAGCATGTCCTGAATAGGTGATTGGTCTGTTATGGGAAACATAGTTTACAACGCAACTTTTACTACACAGTGCCTTTACGACGCAACTATTACAACGCAAACCATTACAACGCATTGCGCTGGGGGGCGCTCTAGGATAGGGAATATATTTAATTTACTATCCAACACCTTCCCTAGTGTCCACGGGGACTGTAGTTGGAATAGTAAATTAAACTATTCTCTATCCAGCACCCCAAAGCGCTATGCGTTGTAAAGGTTTGCGTTGTAATACTTATGTTGTAAAAGCATGCGTGGTAAAAGCATGCGTTGTAATGTCATACATCCGTTTGTTATGCATTGGAACACTATGCTACCACTAAAACATATTTTGATTTGGTTTTTATTGTGTACACACCAACTGTCTTCAATGCTGGTCTGGCATCCTTATAGGCACTATGGGGTAGATGTATCAACATATCCTTTTGCGATTTCTAAATAGCGATTTTTAAGGAATCACTATTTAAAATTGCAAAATGGGATGTATGTAGAAAATCGCAATTTTTTAGCGATTTCTTAATCTTCCTTATTTGCCAATTCGCAATTTGAGAATTCGCAATTAAGGATAATTTCCCATTCATTCCTATGGGCCAGGAGGCCCATAGGAATGATTGTGAAATAATTCTCAATTTGCGATTCGCAATTTGCTAATCGCAAATTGAGAATAATTATAAGGGTGCAGGGGTGTCTCAAGGACACCCTGCTGCACCCCTGAAATTTACTTGTTTGTGCATATGGCGCACATACATGCCCTATGGGCATGTAGGTGCTTCACATGCCACCATCCCAAATGCCAAATTGAGCATTTTTAAAAGAATTTGCAAATAACCACCAACTACAAGTTGGTGGTAATTTGCGATTTCTTAACCTAAATTCCCAATTCCAAAATGCTACATACATAGCATTTAAGGAATCGCAAAATTGCGATTCCTTAAATGCTTAAGCAAAATAAGGAATCATAAATTTTTGCAATTCCTCATTTTGTGAATTTTTGTTACATACCAAAACATACAAAAAGAATGTTTGCGATTCGCAAATGCAGGAATTCTGCGAATTCCGGCCTTTGCGAATCGCAAACGGCTTGATACATCTAGCCCTTAATCACATGATATAAGCCTAATGGGCCACAGATCAATCCCTGCCACTCCTGAGGAGGTAAACACACAATCATCTCACAACAAAACAAGTGGTGAAAAACGTGTTGTGTATCCACTTGCTTTTAGCGGAAAACAGGCCAGCTGTCCTGATCAGAAATGTTCTGGGAAACAAAAGGTGATACATTCAGAGAATAACTCTCTGCAACAAATATTTCACTTTCTAAACAGGATTTCTCTTAGAGCATCATAACCTTCATAGTTCTCCTTGCAGTACTCAAATTCATAACATTTACACATGGAGATTTTTCAAGAGGTAAACATTTGTACGTACAGAAACTCTGCTGTTGTGTTCTGTAAGCTTATTTTTATTTTTTTCAGCTGTTTTCAGATTGATTTTAAATTTCTCTGGATTCATCTGGCGAAGAGGCAGGCGCAGAGTCAGGACGATTGGTTGGCACTGTCTTTTCTCCAAAATGGATCTGTTTGTGCATCTCCTACTTTGATTAAATATGTATCTGTTTCCTCCCTTTTGCGTGGACTCCCTTCAACATATGCATTAGCACATTTCATTTATTGTAGGGTTTTACATAGGAACTCAAACACTAGTGCACACCAACATTCATATAATATTTAATCAATGATTCTTCTTTTATCTCACAAACTCCCTACCTATAATGGGCGCACACCAGCATTTAATTTTTAATAAGGATTATTCCATTTTCCCCTGAACCTCCTGCTTTACAGAGGTGTCTCAAAGGCCTTAGGAGGCACATAAAGTACATTGGAAATCTGTATGTTGTTATTGCTTTATTATGTATGGTTTGAATTGTTTTTAATAAGTAAAAAGATCCTAGCATGAAAACATATTAATTCATTTGGTTACGCAGAAGAAAAAACAAAAACAAATTAAAAACCTAAGGTGGTGAAAATACATTGAGAAAACCATCACAAAATTCAAATGTCGGAAGCTGAATAAAGATAGACTATATCCTTCCCTATTGATTTCCTGTTGTATTGTATTGTATATTGGATTTATATAGCGCTTATCACCCAGGGGTCTCTAAGCGCTTGCCTTGGGAACCCATCCTGGCTTTTCCCTGTGAAATAGCCCCTACAGGGCATCCCCAAGGTGAAAGCCAGGCATCCCGCCGCAGAGGCCGTTGTGGAGATTAAGCAAGCTTAATGCCCAGAGTTGCAGAGTGTGAACCCATGATTAGGTCAGGCATCGAAGCGAGAATTATCGAGTCCGTGGACATTTGAGCTCAAGACCCTGCCGCGTCGGGAATTGAACCCTGGTCCCGGGTCTGACCTCTGCTTCAGGGTCTGCCTGCTCTAACCAGTGAGCCACACTTCTCCACCAACTGGCAATGAATCAACTGGCAATTCATTATATTATGGGAAGCGCAGGTGAAAGGACATAGGAACCTGCAATACCTGGTTACCGCTGCTACTCAGTTAGATCGGACAATTGTTTCCAAATCTCTGAAATTTTTTGTAGAGCCTACTCTAGTTGCATATAGTCTCTGAAAAAGCTTTACCCATTGTAACTTACTTAACTATGAGACAAACAAGAGTACAGCTCTGGATTTTCAATTTTGTAATATCATTCATCTGAAGGCCAACAAGGCAATAAATATAATATGTTACTCCTGCAAGTATTTATCTCAGCTTTGAGATATTAGTCAGAATAGAGCCCCAACTGAATCCGGGCATAGATGAACTTGGAGCTGGGAAAACACTGTTGTTAATATTTTTGGATAACTTCACTAAATTTGGTACAGCTCCTGGATCCTTTTCTAATTCCACAACAGGAAGAGACCTCATTGGACGCAGGGAGTCCGTTTCTCATTGCTAAAGTCTATAACGTATAGCCTGCGCAATAAGTATCTAACACTCTAAGACCAGATTCTTGGATCTAGAAGAGCAAACCGATGGGGAGGTCCTAGGCTCAGTCGTTATCCAGTTGTGACTCACAAGCACACCAAATTAAAGATTCCTTTGTGATTTTTTAATTAGTCCTTTTATTATACTATACGGTGGCTCCAACGAAGGTCTTCAAAAGTTTGAGTATTTCACTCACTGGTATTAACCTTGGGTGATACCTCTATGAAATTCTATCTCCATTTCATCGTGCCTACATTGATGTAAAGTTAAACTGACAGTAAGCGTAACCCAATAGTGAAGTGAGAAAACTGTCCTGAAGGTGAACATCTTTGTAAATCCTTGAAACGCAGCGTCAACTTTGTTTTCTGAAGTGTAATCATGAAATGTTGATTTTCTTTTTTTAATAATGTAATCATGGAATGTTTTTGTGTATGAACCAGTTTTTAAATTTTGTGGAATAAATTGAAAATGTGTATTTTACATCTTGTAATTGTTCGGGTTTTTATCATTTAGTGTTTGATGGCGATTTGATTCTCTTGCTATATATTATCAGACAATGTTAATGTAATCTCTAGTGTAACAAGTTACTCTGCCTAGAACACACACACACTCGTGCATACAAATTGGGACGCTTTAGTTTTGCCAAAATGTACCTACCCTATCCCAATTTACGAATAGTAGGGTGCCTCCCCCACACCTTGCTCACAAGCAAGAACCCTCAGAAAAGTCACAGATAACAAACTAAACATAGTCTCCCAAGTCAATGTAGTGGTCTCGTCCCACTTAAATATTCTAAGGATGCTGAAGAAAATCTACAAGTGGCTACCAGACAACACCAGTAAAATGATTACCCAAGCCTTCATCACTAGCAGACTGGAGAATGGAACACCCTGTTCACTCGGATAACTATCCAGGTCACTAGAAGACCGCAAACTGTCCAAGCAGGGGCAGCAGCTAGACTTGTCCTCAAACTCCCAAACTAAGCCTACACCACAACATATACAACTCCTGTGGGTCCCAATCCACCAGTGCACACCCTTTAATCTCCTCACCCACATCTATAAAGCTCTCAGTAACACAGACAATGCGCACCTGAATAGACGCATTCATTAAAAGCACACATCCAACACATACACAAAAGCAGTGCCTTCTAGTACCTGGCTCCTAAAGCCTGGAACAACCTCCCACAATACATAGGAGCCTCCTCCTCTCTTCTTGACTTTCACATGAAGCTGAAGACCTGGCCTTTCAAGTAGACCCTTCTGGGCTGGCCTTATACACTTGCAACAGAGCACCTGGATACTCAGGGGTGATAAGTATTCTATAAACTACAAAGCCATAGCAGAACACAGCATCCATGCAGATCACCCCAGGACATGCAGATCCACTGAGATCCATAGGAACATGAAGATCCCCTCATATCACTCTACATGTGTAAGTCACTTAAGATCTCCTCAGTACATCACAATGCCCTCATATCCCTGTGCACGTATAGATCCCATCAGTCCCTTTGTCTGTAGGTCCTTCTGTTCATGTAGATCAGCCAGTATCCAAACAGTATATGTAGATCCACTAGGAACCCTTTGCCAGATCTCTCACAATTTGTCTGCACATATGGATTACTTAATATCTTTGTGTAATATGTGAATTCCCTGTCACCATATAGTTCTAGTGGAGAAGTGTGGCTCACAGGTTAGGGCGGCAGACTCTGAAGCAGAGATCAGGCCCGGGATCAGGGTTCAAGTCCCGACGCTGCAGGGTCGTGGGCTCAATGTCCGCGGACTCGATAATTCTCGCCTCGGTGCCTACTCTAATCATAGGTCCCACGCTGCAATTCTGGGCAATAGCTTGCTTAATCTCCACAACGGCCCCTACAACACTGGGATGCCTGGCTACACCTTGGGGGTGCCCAGGAGGGACATCTCACAGGGAGAGCCAGTAAGGGTTCCACAGCGTTATACAGCGCCGGGACGCCCCGTTGGGGCAGCTGTGCGCTTTACAAAATACACTACATTTACACTTTCTAAGATTAATGAATTGAATGTTCAGTGCACATCTGTGAGGTAAATAACTGTCTCAAAATATTGGGTTGCAGCATTGGTTCAGTACATACCACACAACCACGTGCAATGCCTCTGTGATACTTGAATGCCTTTATTATGAGATGCAAAAAGTACAGAGCTGATAGAACCACCATCTTCAATAGCAAGACATATTCTAGCCTAATGGAGACTATTTTGGGTAAGCTTCAATCAGTAACCCCACAAGGATGGACTTCAATGGTCTGGCGGTCATCACTATGTCGCATAGTCCTTGGTGCAGTGAATGCTTAGAACTTCTGGGAGCAGACCTCCTGGAAGCTCCCTCATTTGGTCGCAACCCTCAGAATTGATGCAGCCATAGGAGACCTTTTTTACAGGCTGATCTGTGGAAAGAGAGAAAACAGAAGTGAAAGAGGTGGCACAGTGTTGAATCAAGTACACTCACGTGCTTGAGGTACATTTCAATAAGAGATATAGCGCCTTGAGAGCCAGTGGAAGAAAATGAATTGTGAGAGCATGATAATGCAAAATGCCTCTCATTTGTTAGGGGCATGCCTTCAATGATCAAAAAGAGGTACTCTGAAAGAAGCTGATATAATATTGCCACTTCAAAGATTCAACATTATTTTGGTAAAACACTATTGTATTATTGTAGAGAAGCACCTGTCAGTCACAAAATCAGGTATATGAATAGTAAGTACCCTGATGACATGGGTACAACACCCGTACCCAGGTTTACCCATTAACTGCCCATCCCAATTTTGTTGACCTTAATTCTAGTCTCCTTGGGGGACAGTACCTACCCCGAATGGCTTCTGTTCCACTCTAGACATGGTAAGTCGAGAAGGTTCTGGAGACCCTTGTTAGCCTGCCATTACTGCTGAGAGTTTGGGGAAGGCCCTATCTCCTAGATTACACCGAAAACACAGGAATACATGTTTATTAGAGAATTGGGCAAAGAGGGGAGACTGTCGTGTAAGATATACTGCGAGAACAGAACCCAGTGTGTGCGTGTGAACTTCACTTGTGCTCTACTTACTTCCGGTGAGGTCCAGTTGTCCTTTGAAGGAAAAGCAGTGGGTCTCTGAGTCAGTGCACTGCAGCGTCTTCCAGTCATCGCACTCATAGCTGCCCAGGTGGACGCAGGACCAGCAGGACACACCGTTAGGTTTGTCCTCTCTGGGTGGAACTGCAGAGTCAAAAAGAAAATATATGAGCTCAGACGTCGAGTGAAACCATTGGCATTCCCGTGGTAGGAGAATATGGGGCAGCTTTGAAAAGACTGGTGACCCTAGAAAGCTGGGGGCATTAGGGCAGAGTGCATCACTTTTCAAGCAGAAATGCCTGGAAGTCATTTATAGGTCACCAGGGGTCACGCCTGTGACCCTGGTGTGACCGTTGGGGCAGAGTGTATCACTTTTAAAGCAGATACGAATTGAGGTAATTTGTAGGTCACCATGGGTCACACCTGTGACCCTGGTGTGACCCTTGGGGCAGAGTGCATCACTTTTCTAGCAGATACGCATGGAGGTCATTTGTAGGTCACCATGGGTCACACCTGTGACCCTGGTGTGAGCCTTGGGGCAGAGTGCATCACTTTTCTAGCAGATACGCATGGAGGTCATTTGTAGGTCACCCGGGGTCACACCTGTGACCCCTGGCGAGTCCATTGGGACAGAGTGCATCACGTTTCAAGCAGATACGCATGGAGGTCATTTGTAGGTCACCATGGGTCACACCTGTGACCCTGATGTGACCCTTGGGGCAGAGTGCATCACTTTTCAAGCAGATACGCATGGAGGTCATATTCAGGTCATCAGGGGTCACACCTGTGACCCCTGGCGAGTCCATTGGGACAGAGTGCATCACTTTTCAAGCAGATACGCATGGAGGTCATTTGTAGGTCACCAGGTGTCATGCCTGTGACCCCTGTGGACACATAGCACTTCTTGCGACCCCGGGCTTCAGTGGCTGTGAAGGCAATGAGCACTGTTTACATTTGCCAGCTCTCAGTGCATGCTGGGATATTAAACTGATAGTTCATTTAAGCAAATAGATTCAGCAGGGCAGTGCACTCTCTCGATTAAATACATAATACCATACAAGTCTCTGATTAGTCATTACTGTAAATGCATGTGTTTGACTAAAAAAGTCACCCCAATGCTTTGCATGAGTTATAACTAAGAGTGGACACTAGAGGGCCCATTACATCTTGACAATTGTGGGATCAATTATTTGGGACCTCAGTCTTTCTTCTTCCAGCAGACACATCATTTTTCATACAGAAATGTGAAATGTTACTAACATGTGAGCACCCTACTTAAAATATAGGTGATATATAAAATATATATTTTCTGTGCTTGAGGCTGTTGTGTTATTTTGTACGTTTACACATAATTTGGTCTTAATGCTAGCAGCGTCATTTATTGTGAGTTCTTCAAGCTCAAGGTCCTCTGACATACATCAAGGGTAAAAACCCAAATAAATCCAGAAATAAATAATGCACATAAAAATAATACATTAGTGTGCATGATCATAAAAGGTAAAAAACAATTACATATCGTATTTCTAAAAATTCATTGAGTTGCCCAACTGAGCGGCACATTTCAAATAGCAACCAATTGAGGAACACAATATCAGAGTGGAAAACATGCTGAAAAAGTAAAGTGCAGGACAGTGCTGGTACAAACCGTTCAGTTTAAACATTGATATTCAAAATGTACACCTAGGAGACACATATAATTTACAACAAAAGACAAAGAGGGAGATTTACAAACATTTTACGCCGGGTTAGTATCACAAATGTGACCATAACCAGTGCAAAATGTTTGTTTTGCTACAAACATTGTAGAGCAAAACTTGTTTTGTTCTGGAAAGCACCCTTAAAGTAGTGCAAAGCAGCGCAAAGCATTGCTTTGCATTCCTTAGCACCAAGGGGGCGTTACATGGGTGGAACATACACCCACCCTGCCTTTTGATGCAAAATCATATTTACAAAGATTTGTAGACATAGTTTTGGGCCAAAAGTTAACGTCCCATCAAAAGAGGCGCTAACAGGAGAATTGCTTTTTTTAATACATGCTTTTCCTACTTTGCATGTGTGCCGCACTGTGTACAAAGTGGGAAAAGCATTCCATCATGTCTAGGCACCGTATTTTGTAGAAGGATACCCTCCTGTCCAAAACTTATGCCAGACTCATGCACACACCCTAGTGCTATGGTGCTAAGGTGTGTGCATGGCACATGGCTACAGCAATCAGCACAAAAGGAAAGTGGAGGAGAGAGCCATATTTCTGAGGAAATGGCGCTCTCCTGCTCCCTCCTTGTCACGCAACACCGAGCAGCCTTGCGGGGGCTGCGCTGTATGCCATATTTGCACATTTCCCCCTAAATATGTCAAAGTCTGAGTGGGAACCTCATCACAGGGACAGCTTTATGATACAGCCTGGTTAAAAATTGGCTAGCAATAACATTTCCCATGCACTTTTTACAAAATCTAAGTAGAGCCCCATGACCTCACAAGTGTGGATCATGACATGGTCCCTAACAGTGAGTTTTTTAAATTCTTCCTCGTTGTGCTTTGCCCTACGAAAAAGAAAAAACAACTTTTTCACCCATACGTCATCTGCCTCAACTATCAGGTGTGGGGAAGTAAATGGGTCTTTATAATGTTTCCATACTATTCTTAGTGAAATTAGCCATTTAATTTTATGTCTACGCTTGTGTGCTAAGCAGTCGCTAATAACCACGTGGCTGAAATTGGCCAATTCATTTTCCAAATTAGAAATCCAAAGAAGGATGGGTGATAGAGTCCTCCTTATATCAAGGGGCCCAACTCCCCATGTATGCTGATGTGCAAACTACATGGTGGAAGTCCTCACAGCCGCCTACAGAAGCAATATTCTCCTGTTGCATTTTTGCACATTTCGATAACTCGATATAGCTGCCCATAAGATAAAACTGGAACATGCATGTGTTTGTATATTTCGAGGATAGACAATGCAGATTTATTTCCCAGCATTCTTGCTAGGACAAAAACCACATCCACAGAGACACCTGTGTGTCACGAAAGATAGCCAGAAGCTCTGTGCATCAATGGGCACCCCAAGATATGAGAAATCATACACTCTTCTAATCGATTTTTTTTTAATAGTGGATTGCTTAGCCATGTGTCAATGGTTACCACAGTAAACTATATAAAAAGTGGCACGATTATGCATAGACATGGGTCCCGTGTACACTGTGACACTGGAACCAAGCTGTAACCAGCTGATGAGCACATAACTAGGGCGAGACCTGTCCTGGGCTGATTGTGTTCTGGTTCAAGGTTGACCTGGCTGGCAGTTCAGGCGAGATAGTTCCGATTGGAACAGGGTCAAGACTGATTTCCATGTAGATGGGCCAAACTGATGAGATATGGTGTGAAAAATAGTGCTGCATTGCGATGTGGCCCGAGTAATTACCAGTGGCTGAGATTAATTCTACTATTCCATCCATCTCTTTTGCATATTTTATTGTATCACTCTAGGTGGGAGTGGTATGCCAAGACGTGGTGGCTGTAAACACTGTGTCACTGGAACCAAGCTGAACCCAGCAGATGATCCCATTGGTAAGGCGAAACCGGTCCTGGTTTGCTTTTGTTACGTTTCAGGGAGGATCTGGCTTGGCAGTCCGGGCTGTACTGCTCCGATTGGATCAAGGTCACAACTGATTTGCATATAGCTGGGTCCAAACTGAGGTGACATGTAGTGCAAAATAATGACGGATTTGTATGCCACCCCGCTCCAGCACCACCAAACACATAGTCAGGCCCTACGAAGGGAAACCATTGCAAACACTTTGTTAGATATGGCTTATTAGTGCCGCTGTCTCCTCAATTTATAGCAAGCAATTCTCTAAAACATAAATGGAGTGGCCTTTGGCACTGCCCAGAGAATTATTTCTCACCTCAAACTATCGGCTGCTTCATGTACACTTCCTCCTTTTATGAAGTGCCTGCACTGCAATGCAAGAGGCACTGTTTACATTTCAAAAGTGGCAAGTTATGGGGATCCGCTGCACTCCTGGGGTAAACTGCAGTATTCGGTAGGATGTACCAAGAAAGTTAAGTCATTTAGGGTGATCAGGATGCTGTCCTTACTGTCCGAGAAGGGCAGGAAGTGAAAAGTGCGTGCAAAACCTTGTGAACACAAGGTGGTTAACCTGAGCACTCCTGTATGCTGGATGAGCAAAATGGTACTCAACGAGTGTGATGATCCAAAGTTTTATTCACTTTTTCACATTCAATTAATAGAATAAGTATTCACAAATTGTAATCCAAATGATCAAGATGCTCTTCATGTAGAAGTAACTGAAGCAAATGTTTTGTCACATCATAGTGTCCAAAATTTCAATAAAGTGGCATCATTTGCATAAATACAATCCCCAATGCATTTTGAGCCGGTGGCTCTTCGTCAGGGGGTAAATGCTTTAAACAAGTAAATGGACACCCTTTTGCGTACCTTGCTGCCTGAGGAGGAGCTCGTTGCACCAGCTGCCCAGCGGACCTGCTTTCACGCCCACGACTCGCCGGACCCGCTCCGCGGGTCCCGCAGCGCGTCGTTGTCTGCCTGTGGACTGCCCAGAGGAGCCAGGGAGGAACGCGGGGGCAGGTAAGAGAACCAGCGGGGCTGCGAGCTAAGCAGGGGACTCCAGCGACCAGGAGCCCCTGCGCGCCCAACTAGCAACACCTGGGCTGCTCTCCCCGCTGGCCACGCCCCCCGCCAACGGACCTAAAAGCTGCTGCTGTCCCTGTGTTTGTGGGACACCCTTTTGCGTACCTTGCTGCCTGAGGAGGAGCTCGTTGCACCAGCTGCCCAGCGGACCTGCTTTCACGCCCACGACTCGCCGGACCCGCTCCGCGGGTCCCGCAGCGCGTCGTTGTCTGCCTGTGGACTGCCCAGAGGAGCCAGGGAGGAACGCGGGGGCAGGTAAGAGAACCAGCGGGGCTGCGAGCTAAGCAGGGGACTCCAGCGACCAGGAGCCCCTGCGCGCCCAACTAGCAACACCTGGGCTGCTCTCCCCGCTGGCCACGCCCCCCGCCAACGGACCTAAAAGCTGCTGCTGTCCCTGTGTTTGTGGGACACCCTTTTGCGTACCTTGCTGCCTGAGGAGGAGCTCGTTGCACCAGCTGCCCAGCGGACCTGCTTTCACGCCCACGACTCGCCGGACCCGCTCCGCGGGTCCCGCAGCACGTCGTTGTCTGCCTGTGGACTGCCCAGAGGAGCCAGGGAGGAACGCGGGGGCAGGTAAGAGAACCAGCGGGGCTGCGAGCTAAGCAGGGGACTCCAGCGACCAGGAGCCCCTGCGCGCCCAACTAGCAACACCTGGGCTGCTCTCCCCGCTGGCCACGCCCCCCGCCAACGGACCTAAAAGCTGCTGCTGTCCCTGTGTTTGTGGGACACCCTTTTGCGTACCTTGCTGCCTGAGGAGGAGCTTGTTGCACCAGCTGCCCAGCGGACCTGCTTTCACGCCCACGACTCGCCGGACCCGCTCCGCGGGTCCCGCAGCGCGTCGTTGTCTGCCTGTGGACTGCCCAGAGGAGCTAGGGAGGAACGCGGGGGCAGGTAAGAGAACCAGCGGGGCTGCGAGCTAAGCAGGGGACTCCAGCGACCAGGAGCCCCTGCGCGCCCAACTAGCAACACCTGGGCTGCTCTCCCCGCTGGCCACGCCCCCCGCCAACGGACCTAAAAGCTGCTGCTGTCCCTGTGTTTGTGGGACACCCTTTTGCGTACCTTGCTGCCTGAGGAGGAGCTCGTTGCACCAGCTGCCCAGCGGACCTGCTTTCACGCCCACGACTCGCCGGACCCGCTCCGCGGGTCCCGCAGCGCATCGTTGTCTGCCTGTGGACTGCCCAGAGGAGCCAGGGAGGAACGCGGGGGCAGGTAAGAGAACCAGCGGGGCTGCGAGCTAAGCAGGGGACTCCAGCGACCAGGAGCCCCTGCGCGCCCAACTAGCAACACCTGGGCTGCTCTCCCCGCTGGCCACGCCCCCCGCCAATCACATAGCTGCAGCATCTTAAGGCGTGCAGGAACACCGCTTCGCGGGAGCGAGCGGGAGCGACCGGGAGAAGCCCGGGACAAGGGCGGGACCGTCTGTGGCCGTCAGGGGCCGAAGGAGGCCGGGCTGGGCCCACTCTCTTGATCCCACTTTGCATTGCAATCAAGGTTATGCCTTCGCCTCCACCACGGGAAACCCCCTCAAGGGATGGTGCCTCCGGTTCCGGGACACTGGACAATTATTTCAAATCCAACAAAGGCGAAACGGACTCGGAAGGTTCACTTGAGAAACGTAGGGCGGAGCGTAGGCGCTCCATTGAATGTATGAAAACCAGGCCTCTGCTAAATACTATCCCTCACTCCATTACCCAAGAGGTAGGTGCGCCATCTACTAGCCTAGACACCTCAATAATAGAGGACTTCCCTGCTTTACTCAGGGAAGTCTCTTCGACCCAAGGGTTACCATCTGATAAAAGCGTAGAGGCAGCCCCCCCAGAGATCTCCCACATTCCTGTTGACCTGATAACTCAAACCCAACCAGCACTAATGGCCAATAAGAACAAGCCTAAACTAAAAGTTATGGCAGAGATACATAGGCCCCCGCCCAGTAAACGGGCTCGGAAATCAGCGGGGGGACGGGGGAAATCTAAAATATCGCACTTGGATTTTGGTAAGAGTAACACTAATACTATCACATCGAAGAAGATTACGGAGATAGCCCCACCACCTAAGCTCTTAAATCCTAGCACAACTACAACCCCTAAAGAATCAGAGGTTGACACACCGAATCTTAACCACCCATTCTTTACTAAGGGGAGCATCGAATTCTTACTCCGTTCCCTCTTGCAGCCCATCACTGACAGTCTAAAAAAAGTTGAGATTTGGCTCACCTTACTAGAGACTTCTCTCACCACTCTGAATTCTCTAGTAAGCAAACAGACAAAGTTAGGGGAAACCCACTCCCTGGGCAGGGAACCCTCTACAACAGAAACTGCACCTAATATTAGCAAAGCCCCCCCAAAAAGTAAGCCACCGGCTGCCCCCCTGCAACCTCTTATGTCTGTCCAACTCCAAGCACGGCATAACAAGCCAAGCAACAGACCCATTGACTCAGTGGCTTCAGCCCCACATAGCTCACAAACAGAGTCCACCGGAGCAAACCAAGATCAGGTTAATGACCCCCCACTCACGCCAGGTTGCCCAACTCCTAGACCACGGAGGCCAGATCTTCCACCCGAGGCCAATAGACTAATGGTGGTCTTAGCCGGTGCCCCCCATCTAAGATCAGGAGAACATGAGGACTATCAATCCCTCAAGAAAAAGGTTATCAAATGGTTAAACTGGAACCGACCCCTGCCATCTCACTTTAATAATGAAATTATTATGGTGAGGAGGGTTCCATGGCTGGGGAAGACCAGGAAAACCATAGTGGGGGATTGCATTATGGTAACTTTCAAAGACCCAGGCACGGTTCGACACATTTGCGAAGGAATGAACCGATCCCTTGATTCCACGATACAAACCCTCCCAGTATCCTTTTTCTTTCCTCCATTTCCTAGGCCCCAGGTCCAATCATATGATAAATGGACAAGGGTGGATCATAGACGCAACCATAAAGGCTTTGCCCAACGCCCATATTACCAACCACCAGACACACCTTTCTGCGATTTTAATCGCTTTAACTGTCTTAATGGGCTAGACGGGGTCGACTGACTCACCGCCCATAACTCTGCGATAGGGGTATCGGGCTTTTGTGGCCCTTCGGACCCCCAGACAATGTGCCCTGTTGCAATTCCTGGCCCACTGAGCGATCTATCCACCCCTGAACATGGCCAAATTGAATTCTTCAACCCTACGACTAATGGAGTAGTTACTGCAGAGAGAATAACTGGGGTTTCCTTCCCTGAGGGTAAGGGGGAGTCGGGATCCAGGGAGTCACATGCTCTTCTTGCTGTTTCACCAATAGGCCTTGCAACACATGTGGAATATGGTCTTACCCCCTCCATTCCCCTCGCCACGACACCTCCAACCACTGAGCACTTGAGGATAATCTCCTGGAACATCGCGGGACTAACCAATAAACTGGAAGACCCTGCCTGGGGAAACTATATAGAAACTGGTGACATATGTATGTTCCAGGAAACCTGGGCTAGAGAGGACTATGAGTATCCAGGGTATGCATCCTTTTTTATTCCAGCCAGGTGGGAAGGCAAGGGCCGACCATCAGGGGGTCTTGCGACATGGATTGCTGTTCACCTGGGTTGTGTGGCAACACGGCTCCCATGCAGCTCTGACGACATCCTCGTGGTCACACTGACATGGCCAAACAAAGTTAGTCTTCTGCTGGTTAATATCTATTCCAGGCCAATGGGAAAGGCAAAAGAATCACCGGCTTTTAATGAATTGTCTAACTTTTTATCTGAACTGTCGACCGATTCTTACTATGTGGTGGGTGGAGACTTTAACTCCCACTTTGAGCCACTCCCTGGCCTCCGGGAAGGATTCCGATCAGAAGAAGAGGAAAGGTGGGCTGTATCAGGGGCTGATGTGACCCCGCCGAAAGCTTGGACCCCGCTAGCATTACAAATTATGGCTCTCACGCTAAGGTATGGTCTTAGAGCGTGTAATGGGCGAACCATCTCGGACACACCAGGCAAGATCACTTATAATCGCCAAGGAAGGGAGTCACACTTAGATTATATTCTGGTCCAACTACCGAGGTGGCCATTAATACAGGATTTTAGGGTTATCGACAGGGCAGACAGTGACCACAATGCACTTGAGTTAGACCTCGCCCACCCAGCACCCCAGGGTCTAGTGACCCATGAGGTAGGGAATCATCCCCCTCTCCTTATAGACAATACCAGGAGAAGAATTAGGTGGGAGCACATGGTCACAAATAAGGATAAAATCCCTCTGCTCTATGAAGAGATTACCCCCATCCTGGAGACTGTTGGGGCCCTCGATAGTGTGGCAAATCAAACAGACATAAGGTCTAAACTGTCCGACGCCCACAAAGAACTCATAAAAGCGGCGGCATCCCATTTGACATGTAAAAAACAAAAGCCAAGAGTGAGGCCCCTAGGTAAAACACAATGGTACAATACTGCCTGTAGACAAGCTAAAACAGAACTCCTTGGAGTTATTAAAGAGGGCATAGGAGGGGAACGCCTTAAGCAATCCAGACAAGCCTATAAGAAGCTTCTCACACAAGCCAAAATAGAATGGGAGGAAAATCAGTGGGAAGAGCTTACAAAGGCCCTAGCAGTACAAGATCAACGACTGTTTTGGAGAATGGTCAATGGGGGTTCAGGGAATCTTCGCTCGGCAGTGGAGCCTAACATAGCGCCTGGAGTGTGGCAGGCCCACTTCGAGTCGCTATATAGTGCTGAGCCTGGAGAAATTCCTGGGATAATTGAACCAGTGAGACAGGGTTTGCAGGCGGACCAAATAACACTGAGCGAGGTAACAGCTGCCATCTCAGGACTGGCTTCGGGGAAGGCGCCTGGGCTGGACGGCCTGCCGGGAGACCTGTACAAGCAGGAGCCCACCGTCTGGGCGCCCTACCTCGCAGCCCTTTTTAATGGTGTCCTTAGCGGGATGGAAATCCCCAGTACTTGGCTGGGGGCTGAGGTGGTCCCGATTTTCAAAAAAGGATCCCCCCTGCTCCCAGCCAACTACAGACCAATCAGCCTGATAGATGTAGCACAGAAGCTGTTTGGCAGGGTCCTCTTGAACAGGCTCCAGGAATGGATAGAGGAGGTGGGCGCCCTCAGTCCATACCAGGCAGGCTTTAGGAAAGGGGTATCAACCGTGGACCAGGTCTTTAGACTAAATCTGATTCACTGGAGGACAGTAAGGTTTGAAGGCGGTAGTCTGTACACGATCTTCGTGGACCTAAAAGCCGCCTTCGACCTTGTACCCAGGGGTAAACTATGGGTCATCCTAGCAGGGATGGGCGTTCCCCCAGATATCCTATTGATCCTGCAGAGGCTGCATCACAATAATTATGCCCAGGTGAGGTGTGGGAGGTCGGGGGAGCTGACCGATAGATTCCCCGTGGGCAGAGGGGTGAGACAGGGATGTGTGCTGGCGCCGACCCTGTTTTGCCTCTTTGTTAACGGGGTAATCGCCCATCTAAACGCCACCGACTACACAGATGCCCCCAAATTGAATGGCAACAGTGTACCCGCAATAATGTTCGCGGATGATACACTGTTGGTATCCAAAACACCTATGGGCATTCAAAAGATACTAGACGCTTTTGTGTCCTTCTGTCAGGATAGAGGGTTGGAAATCAATGCCTCAAAAACTAAATATATGGTATTGAACCCAAACACTAAACAGCGCCCAAACCCCTTACTGGGAGCAGCACGACTGGAAAGAGTAGACACGTTTGAATATCTTGGCGTGACACTCAATGAAAATATGACCTGGGGGAGCCATCAAAATAGGGCCAACCTTAAGTTAGCACAAACCACCGGGGGTATCTCCCGGATGATGACCGGTTCGACCTACCGCCCTCTGGGGGCCCTAATTCAGATATACAAGGCACAGGCAAGGGGGGCTATTTTGTACGGGGCTGAATTGTGGGGGCACATCCCATGTCGGAGTTTGTCACACACAGAAAATAGGTTTTTAAGGCAAATTACCGCACTTCCCCCCAGCACACCCCTTCTCCCCCTGAGGCTTGACTTAGGGTTACGTCCACTGGCCGACGAGATAAGCCTAAGACCCATTGCCTTCTGGCGCAGGCTATGGAGCAGCAATAATCTCGCCGACTATAGGGCGGAATTGGTCGAATTATTAAAACATCCTAAGGTGCTCAGCATCCCCTGGGTCCAAAATATCCAGTCAGTTTGCATTGATATGGGGCTCCCTGATTTGTGGACTGACCCAGCAGACACAGCACCAAGAATCTCCAGGAAACAATTGGCGAAGCTGTACCACGAGCACAAGAGGGTAAGGGCTATAGCTACTCAGACGGAGGGGTCCCTATCCTCTATATTCCTGCAAACTAAGGATCTTTACGCATTTGAGAAAGCTTTGGACCCTGTCTACCCCATACTTTCTAGAAAGCTATTCCTCCAGTGGAGATACAGTACACTCCCATTACGGTCCTTTTGCAGCACCTGGTCAAAAGTCCCGTCCACCAAGTTCTGCCCTCTTTGTGCGGACAAAGAGGAGAACGATTTACACGTGATCTTCTTCTGCCCAGCATACAAGGCAGCAAGAAAATACTGGCTACTGCCCTTGATCAAGAATCTGGGTGGCAGGGAATACGGACCGATGTATAGGATTCTGAAAAGTGATGCTTCCGGCCCAATTGTCTTTGCACTCTCCAAATTCTTTACGAATGTTTGGCACACGCGTAGTCGTCTTTTAAAAATTGCTGGGTAGATTGTAGAAATGCTTTTTATCTTTTAATAATCATTTGCATTGTCTGGCTCTGATTTTAAATGTATGCATTGATGTTTTTATGACTGTGTCGGAATTTATGTGATTGTATTGTATATGCTTCTTTTATGACCAAACGGTCGAAATAAAGATTTCTAAAGTAAAAAGCTTTAAACAAGTAAATGGAAGGTACATCAGTCAGGGGCCGAGGGTGTTGAAAGCTAAACATGCTGATAAGATCAAGGATAAAAAATGAATGCCAAACGGAATGGTGTGTCCACATGCAGGTGAAAATACAAAGAATAGGTGTGGGTAGCACAATTCGCATGCTGAAGGACAGGGTGAGTGAACACTTGAGAGCGGTAAAGAATAATGACATGAGGTACCCGATTGCAGAACATATACATACATGCAGAAAGCAAGATCAAAGCAAAAATTTCAAGCTCTTTGGAATTGATCATGTTGTTATAGATCCTAGAGGAGGTAACAGAGAACTGAAATTGAGGAGGCAGGAAGCAAGGTGGATCATGAACCTGCGGGCTGTAGAGGACGGCCTAAATTTTGATCGCGAATTGGAATTTTTTCTGGGTGACTAGTAAAGGTGGCATGGATAAACTGATATGAACTTAAATCTTATTATCCAAACATGGTAGCTTATGTAAAAAGATGAGTAGAGAGCAGTATAAGCACTATGTAAATAACACCTATCAAATGTTTTATCCATGACAAGAAATGTTATTCTAGATTCAGAATCCTAATATGAGTATATAGTAGATCCGGGCATCCAAAATAGAGTGGGACTATTGATGCAGTGTGATTGCCATTTGAAAATTAATGTGCTCGATTTAAAACAATACTCGACTTAAATTGGTAAATTCTACAGATTTTTATTTACAAATAACTACATCATTTATTCAATTAAGAGGATCGTAATAGGGAATATATTTCCTAAAATTAGGTAATATGGTTACAATGCTGTTTGTAGCACGGAAGGACCCGCTTAAATACGTTAACAGAATGCAAAATGTGAGCAAAGTGAGTTTCCCCACTCTAAGATGGCGCTTAGTCTACTTCGGAGCAAGTCCGCTCTTTATGTTCAGGAACGCCACATAATGGGCGTGAGACAGGGCAATGGCGCTGCCTGTACACGGGACGCCGGTCGATCGAGGTAAGGGCGCTACAGGAACTAAGATATAAAAAATAGTGAGTGTTTGAGGTTTCGTAATTGTAACGACGCGCCTTTGATTTAACAGAAGAAGGGTGCGGATCAATGAGGGCAGCGGAGAGAACGGATTGTTATTCGGCAGTGGAGAAAGAAGGTAAAAGGTATGGAGAATTACGATGATAGAGAGCTAAAATTAATCAGTATGGTCAGATTAAGATCGGGGCGCATATGATAATGGTACTTTAGTTACAGATAAGGTGGTTTGGATAATTGGAAACAAGACGAGTGGTGCTCGATTTTGGAACACATAGATACAAGCTGAGGTGAGGCTTTGACATTTTCAAACACAAGGAAATGCTAAGACCTAGCACAAATAGAGGTAGAGTGAGTTGTTTTATACATGGTTGTATATTTTCTTTTAGAATTCACAAATTCGAGGATACTGTTCCCTCCGCTAAACAAAAGTGCAAAGATTGCAGAGATTAATGTATTCAAGCACCCCAGTGAGAAATTAAAGGTATGAAACAATGATTATTTGTCAACTAAACTTAATCAAACAGGTCTTCCGGTCACACCTTGAGAGTAAGGGTCTGTTTCTCCTTCTAGGCAGTTTTGAATTGAAGATAAGGTAAACCATGAGCATTGATTTGTGTTTAAAAAGACTTTAGGAATTGGGGGAGCAATTTCACTTGATGTTTATCCCACTTGACATTGTGCATGAACAAACTCACCAAATCGGTGTAGGCAGTTTTTGTTTCCACATTGGAAATTAATGAATTGGTTTTTTGTGTTGTTTTAAATAATGAGTTGCTATATTTTTTGAGAACGAGCATGTAATCACCCCTTTGTGTGTAAATATGTACACAGGTTTTCTACTGGGCCATGTGGGGCTCTATCTATTCTCAAAATATGTACGGAAATGTATAATATGGTAAGAGCATATTATTTTGTATTGTTTCCAGCCCTGACGAAGCCGAGAGGTATAAAGTAACCTCGGCGAAACGCGTTGGTTGGGATTGGATCAGAACTTTAATGGAATAAAAGAAGATAATCTGCATGGGAGATTCTCTGGATGTCTTTTTATATGGACTAAGCTGAATTTGGGCTATTACATGTGGAGTGCTTCAATCCTTGTGAAATCTGCATGTGAACAGGAAAACCCAGATCAATCCCACAGGTGTGTGCAGCAACACCACAATAGTCTACGGAGATTGGCCCCAATCAAGCACACATGGCCTGAGGGGTATGCTCATTTCCAAAACACCATAAAGTGAGATGCCACATGATGGTAGGAACACATAGCCAGTCAGGACACAGCACACACAGTACACACAGTTATCACGCACTCTCCAAGTCAAACATCTGGACACATTCCTCACTGGCCGTATTATGTCCAGGCAAGGTCAAGGCCCACCTGGATTCTTCATCAAGTACATGAGTTTATGGCTCCAAAGGCAGCAATTCACATTCCTTTTTTAATAAAATTATTTTTATTGAACAAATACTTAATACACAATGTAGTATAGTTACAATACAAATTGCTATAGGGTCTCTTAGCAACTACATAATAGTACACATGAAACCAAGTATTCCCTCTCAGGATGGCTAACTCTACCCTCCAGTACTCTTTCGTTCCTATTCTTCTCACACATGGTCCAGACTTTCTCCCATTTTTTGGGCCATCCCCTACTCTCGTAGACCACCTTTTCGGCCTGCTGACACCAATCCAAGTCTCGCTTTCATGCACCCACTGTTGGCAGCTCCAACACCCCCCACGCTCAAAGCCATGTTCCACAAAAGTCGAAGTGTAGAAAATCTCTCCTGGAGGTTCAAATATGTAGGAGAGTAGTATCTGTTTATTATGGTTACCCCCACTTTTTGCTGTGTTTCACTGGTTTATCGACTTTAGTCTGGCTGTGGCCCTGCTAATCAGGACCACAGCCTAGCTGTCATCTCTCTAAATTAATATCCTGTAAATTAGGAACACACCAGATTGGTTACTGGGTTACCCTTGTGAGTCCCTAGTATATAGTACCTTAGGTACCAAGGGCATAGGCAACCCAGAGACCTACCAGGGGCTGAAGCATGTATTATGCTACCCCTGGGAAGCCTTCCAAAATAGCACCACAGGTCTGCACTTGCAGCCTGGGCTTAATTAGATATAGTATACCTATATCTAAATTTTAAAACAGACACATATTAACCTATAACCTATAAGTCACTCCTATGGCAGGCCTTAACAATCCAGAAGGCAGAGTGCTTGGTTTTGTGTGAGAGGGCGCCCTAGCATGAGCTAAGCCCCTCTGCAGCTTTTGTAAACCTGTCCTTATAGCTGTTCTGTGATATCGCCATACAATATACTCTTAAGTGCATTATAATCCTCGCTATTAATGCTAACTTTGGTTTGGCTTTATCAAAACATGTGGTGTTTGGTGTCAAACACTTTGGAATACTACCCCCCACCAGTTCTGGCGGGAAGGGTAGCATTGCAACCTTCTAGAGGGAGAAGACATGTACACATTTACTTTCCCGGTAATAGTTTAAAAGAGCCACAGCATCACAAAATGGATGCTGCTACCACAGACACGGGTCTGACCTCCTGCTGTGGGACAAATCTCCAGCAGGGGAGGCCTGGACAATAGGTTTCCTGTCCAAGGATATGCCAGCACCTCCCCAGACAGGCTTTAGTGTATTGGGGTAGGGTGTGCTGCATTCAGTGAATGATTTTCAGACACAGATTGGGGCACACAAGGTGTCCCATGCATTTCCCAGTTCAAACCTGTTGCTGGGGCACCCAGCCCAAGTTCTGGCATGAAACTCTGCAAAAGGGAAGAGGTGTACCCACCACCTCCCAAGGTCTCCCATAGGTGGGACCTAGAGTTAGTCCTAAAGGTATCATAGAAAATACAACGTTATAGTGAAAAAATATAATACATACACATTGTTATTTTAACAAATTAATACACTACACTCATTATAATTTAAACTGTTTAAAAAATATAAATATATTTAATATTAATTAATATATAGTAATTATTATATATTAATAATATTAAAAAATTATGTAAGACTTTAAAGAATATATGTAAATAATTTCTTATTGTGTACATTTATAGGAATAACTTTGTGTTTGTTTTTAACTAAACATTATAATTGTTTATGGTAATAATTAATAATATTAAATAATATAACTTATTTATTGTTATTAATATAAAAATTATAACCATTTAATATATAAACAATGCCCTGAAATAATGTTTTATTTTTTCTCTGAATGTATGTTTTTCTGAAAAGAAGATATAAATGATTATGTTTACTAATTAATAATAATAATAATAAATATATTTGTTATTATTTTTATTATTTTATTACAAAATGTTTTATAATACTTTCTAAGTATTATAAAAGTATATAATTGCATAAATAATATTTTGGCAATACCAGATATTATTATTAAACATATTGTTCCCCTATACTGTTAGAAAGTTTACAACATAATATATTTATATGTTTCATTTAAAAACAACATTGAAATATTTACCAAAAAATGTCTTAATTTGTATTTCCATTTCTTGAGCAAATATAATAATTGTCATGTTACTTTATAAAAATGTATATTTAGAAAATATATATTTAATAATATTAATATATAATATTAATAATATTAAATATAAATGGATGAAGCTGAAAAAAAACTGTTTTTTATTTAATTCAATATAAATACTTGTTACTCAAAGTTAATGATGAAAATATTTTTTATTTACAGAAAAAAAGTTGTTAAATAATATTGTGTGATAATTTACAACATGTATATAAATGATAATGTGTTATTATGTGAATAAAACATTTCAAAATAATGTTATGTTATTTTTGATTGTGATTGTATTGTAGTACACATTAAAAAATTAATAATGTTTAATAAAGTTTTGTGAAAACATCCATTTTGTATTATTTTGTAATATAATAACACAGTAATGTATATATATACAAATGTGCTGGACACTGACCAATTAATATTTACTATTGCTACTCCAGTCAAGCTAATATCAGGGAAGGTGCTGGACACTAACCAATTAATAATTAGTATTCCAACTCCAGTCTAGCTAATATCAGGGAAGGTGCTAATACATATACATTTAAAATAAATAAAAAACCTTATATTTAATGTATTATTATTTTTTTAATTTCATTTAATTTATTTAATTTAATTATATATTTTTTTTTACCCTGTACGCCTGTACCCCAAAAACCCAAAACTGACCCTGAACCCTACAAATACCCCTTTACCCAAAAACTGAAAACTGACCCTGAACCCTAAAAATACCCCTTTTCCCAAAAACTGAAAACTGACCCTGAACCCAAAAAATACCCCTTTACCCAAGAACTGAAAACTGACCCTGAACCCAAAAAATTCCCCTTTACCAAAGAACTGAAAACTGACCCTGAACCCTACAAATACCCCTTTACCCAAAAACTGAATACTGACCCTGAACCCTAAAAATACACCTTTACCCAAGAACTGAAAACTGACCCTGAACCCTAAAAATACCCCTTTACCCAAAAACTGAAAACTGACCCTGAACCCTAAAAAAAACCTTTACCCACAAACTGAAAACTGACGCTAAACCCAAAAAATACCCCTTTACCCAAGAACTGAAAACTGACCCTGAACCCTACAAATACCCCTTTACCCAAAAACTGAAAACTGACCCAGATGCCTTAAAAAACCCCTTTACCCACAAACTGAAAACTGACCCTAAACCCTAAAAAAAAAACCTTTACCCACAAACTGAAAACTGACCCTAAACCCAAAAAATACCCCTTTACCCAAGAACTGAAAACTGACCCTGAACCCTACAAATACTCCTTTACCCAAAAACTGAAAACTGACCCTGATGCCTTAAAAAAAACCCTTTACCCACAAACTGAAAACTGATCCTAAACCCAAAAAATACCCCTTTACCCAAGAACTGAAAACTGACCCTGAACCCTACAAATACCCCTTTACCCAAAAACTGAAAACTGTCCCTGATCCCTTAAAAAAAACCTTTACCCACAAACTGGAAACTGACCCTGAACCCTAAAAATACTCCTTTACACAAAATTAATTATTATTAATTTATTACAAATTAATTATCAATTAACAATAACAATAAAGTAAATATATTAGCACCCTAGCTGTAATTAATTGAATTTATTAATTAATATTATTTGTTCCCAATTAATTAATTAACAATAACACAAAATCATATATAAACAAAAAATACTCTAATTAATGTAATTAACTACTTATAATTAATTAATTACAAATTAATTACTAATAAAAAATATGTACAACATTATATTAATTAATTAACTAATTAATATTAATTAATTACCAATTAATTATTAATTACAAAATTTAACAAACATATATAAATTAATTAATTATTTTTAAATTACTTCCCATCCTATTCCCCTATAAACCCACAACCCGCTCCTAAACATTAACTACAATTTATATTACTATTAATATTTTTTTTCTTATTTTAACCTTTTTTCTACATATTCTCGATATTTTTTACTTTGACTATTTATCAATATTTTGTTTTGTCGATTTTTTTGAGTCGATATTTTTGTCATCGATATTTTTTTAACATTATTTTAGTCGATATTTTGACCAACGATATTTATGTTATCGAATTTTATTAATGTCAATATTTTTACTCGATATTTTGTCCATTCGATATTGTGGAGTCGATATTATGTCTACTTACCGCACTGCCATTAAGCCACAGTCAGATCATGATGCGCGGAGTTGTGGACTCACAGTGTTCACGCTTGCACTCGTTCATTTGCACACATTGGTGATTGGCGGTCTGCAGAAACTGAGCAGTGTGTGGTGACAAACGCCAGCACAAACCCGGCAACGGCCATGGCAAAATGTGTAAGGATGAACTAAAAATAAGTACTGAGTTGTAGGGCTCTGTAGGACACCACAGATGCTAAGGGCCCTTGGACCCCTAGCCTTCAGCTCCACCCCAGATCTAAGCATTGCCCCTGTAGCACATGTGTAACTGCGCTGGCCCATTCCTGGGTGCCCCGTGGTGCTCAGCGTGCAGCAATGCAACTGGCTTCAGGGAGTGGGTGCAAGGGGCCTTATTATTGGAGGCTGGCAGTCATCTGATCATCTGATGCCAGGACAGTGGCAGGAAATCAACAGGACCATATATAAAGAAGAATAGAAAGCATTTCAGAGAGAGGAGCAGCGGCATCACAATTCTTCATCAGTCATCGAATGGCACAACATAGGTAAGTGTGTGGGACCTATATGGAATTTATGGCACAAAGAGGGATTTCTTAAATTAACAAATCGGTTGCAGTAGATGAATTGACAAAAACTGTGCAGTATCCCATAAGGTCGGTAGAGAGCCACTGCGAAGTAGCCAGACTGTGAAAAAGTGTTGGAAGGTTGTTGTGGGAGATGAACAAAAGTACAATAAAAATTAACCGAAGTGAACCAAAAAGGACTTTAGATGGTCATGTAAGGTCACTTCAAATTCAAATCGACTGTAATCCCCTATACCAACTCTATATTAGTTACCCAGAGATGGATCCAAGAAAGAGTAGATCACAAAAAAGGTGAAATTGGCATTTACAGCCAAACAATGAGACCTCAATTGAAAATGGGACACTAGTAGAAAGTATGGGAAATTATAGAGAAGGAGAAAAAAAGCCATCAAGGAGAAATTCAAAGAAGAAATCTGCATCCAAAAAACCCCAGTTGGGAGAGAAAGGGGGTGCGTCTGTCTCAAAGTCAATTAGGGAGTTAGTGGGCAAACATTTTAAGAGGAAACAATCCCCACTAGATACTTTGGAAGCTGAAGAAGTGCAACAAATAGAGGATGAGAATACCAGCCAATGCGCAATAGATTTAAACTCATCAATCAAAACCATCCTAAGCCAAAACAAATCTTTTGCGGAACCAAAACTGTCCTCATCACTGCATCTTTTTTCCCCTCAAGATAAAGAAGAATCACAGCAGGAGGATAATATTACTGATGAAGCGAGGGGAGACCAGAGGGACGAACATGATATAGCTGCTATGCCTGAGCATGACATGGGTATGGAGCAGTTGGAAAGCCGTGGGATCAAGAATACAGAAGGGTCAGCAAAAAACATTATGTTAGGATTAGATATCTCTGCAACTCCTTCGGCCTCAATGCTAGACATAATGCTGATGGTTGAAAAAACAGTGCAAGGGTTATTAGAAGTAACCATGATGTATAATGATATGCCAAAAACCCCAAAAGATCAACCACAGAACATTGTGGAAGAATTAAAAGGCATTAGGGGTCTTATTCCAACCATAGTAAGACCTGTTATTGAAAAGCAGAATATGGGAAGTGTTGGAAAAACTCTGTACCTCTGTACTCTGTAGATGCCCTATGCTGAAAAAGAAATGGTAGGCACCCTTACGATATGGACAACATATTCCATGTATAAAAATAAGGAGGAAGGCCTATCTACATGGGAGCGGTAAGGAAAGGTTATTACAGGAAGGAAAAGATGGAGGGAGTTTGCAACTGATGAATAATTAAAAGGGGAGAGCTTCTAGAAGTAATGCAAAGATATGGGAGAGGAGGGGGACATCAGGGAAAAGGGAATGGAAGCTGAAGCAGATAAAAAGAACAATTCATTAAAACCTTTACAGAAAAATAAATAAAAGGAACGGACGTATGGACAAACCTCATGAAAAGGTTTTTGGAGGAAATTATAACACCAGGGATCAGTTGGAAGGAGGAAGAAAATCAAATATAACTCTCAGCAAGAAGCTGGGGCAGGAAAGAGGGAACACTCATAATGTAGAAAAAAGGGTATGGATAATATGTGGTTGTATTTTGAACCATCCCAAATAGAGAGGGGTAAGAAAAAAATAAGAAAACTTTGACCCCTTAATCGGTACCAGCTTATATTTGCATTTTCAAAATGTAAAAGTCTAAGGTATATTGGGACCAAGGACCTTAGAACAAGTGGGCTTTAGTCAGAACAACAAAAGTAACAACATTATTAAGGTTTTAATGTGTTTAGTAAAGACAGCTGTTGTAAAAGCTAAGAAAGCGATATTAAAGGAAGGGATAAGATTAATCCCAGAAACAAAATTGTATGTGAGAAGACACTATGAAAGAACCTTTATGAAGTTCCATGCAGGTCGAGGAGAAAGATAGGTCAGGTTGGTAAATCGAGGAAAAATCAAATATTGAAATTAGGTAGGCAATGCAGAGTTTAGCAAACATTGGCATAATTGGAGCCTCGAAAATAGTTTGACAGACCCCTCCTCACCATCTCTGGAGGAGGTGGATTGACTAAGCCAAATTAGTTAGGATAATGGGTCGCCACACAAACTTGGAGTTGTATCATGGAATATAAATGGGCTCTGAAGAATGGCAAAACTAGAAATCCTTAAAGAGCTAGCCAAAGGTTTGAAAATTATGTGTTTGAAAGAAACATGGATGTGCAACAGAACACCCATAATCAAAGGGTTTGTTCAACTAAACAGGCAGAAAAAGAAAAAAATGCAGGGGCACCCTGAGGGGGAGATTATGACCGTAAAATCAATTAAGATTGTGAAAAACGTGATACCTTTATTCGCAAAATGTAAATGATTACTGGCTTGCAGAGTATGCCTGTTGGACTCAGATATCATATATGATAATTTGATAATTATGAATGTTTACATGCAGTAGGGGAGCCCTGTAGACCACAGGATAGAGAAGGGGAATTTCAAGGACGATGTGGACAGTTTGTGTAAAACTTATAACAATAATATGCTAATACTGATGCAAGATTGTAACCATAAATTTAACCCAACAGTGTTAGATCCCTGGTTTACAGAAATATTACGCTCATATAAGATAAGGTTGGCTAACTTTTCTGACAGTACTCCATCCCGATGTGACATACCATTAGGGTGGTATATGGGCACGAAGGGTTTCTTTGGTCTGAACAGCAGGATAGAGACTGACCGCACTGCTAAGCAAACAGTCAAGGTAGGCACATAACTCTGCCCAATTGATTTCATTTTTCTATATGCCTGGAACTTTGAAAAAAAAAGGGTTTTGTGAGAATCATAGAGGAGGAAGAGACCATGACCCTTTGGTACTTGAAATTACCAGAGGTACAAAGAGCCTATGGGATACAGTAATCCCCCTACATCTAGATTACCCTAAGAATTTAACAACTAGATTAACTGAAGAATGTTTGGTCAATTTGGCTAATTTCCAACAGAATTTAACCTTGGAAAATGTCAGGGCACGGAAACTGGTATGCTATGAAGAAACGAGTAGAAAAGTGGTGCAACGCCTTAGAGTGAAACAGAAATACAAAAAATGATGGGCTAGGGAGATTCAAACTACTCATGGAAAGAGAATGGAGTGGGTTAGCAAGGAATGTAGGAAATTATAAAGGAGCGAGAAGTCTTAGAGCTAGATATGTTTTAAATATTCATACTAATCTTTTCAAAATGAGGAAAGTATAGAAAACGTTAGTCCGAAATCGGAAAAGGAATTACAAAGAACAGTGTTAGGGGAATCTGCTGGAAGCAATCAAATCAAAAACTGCACAAAAACTTTGGAAGTTGATACAGGAAGCCTCAGGAAAGATACAATGGGCAATGAGTTGTGTGGTAGAAGAAGCTGCATGGGAAGAGTAGTTGGGAGACCTGTATGCCAAGAAAATAGAGCTGTAGAAAGAGAAGCGCTATCTTGGGTAGGGGTAGATGATGATATAAAAGTACACTTTACAGTAGACTATAAAAAAAATTATAGTAAAGTTAAATCTAACATGTGCAGCAGGACCAGCCAATCTCCCTGAAATTATAATAAAGACAGGGTTGGAGTTTTAGACTGAAGTGCTATCACAAATTATCTTGATTATATTAGATATAGACCAAATTCCCCATGGCTGGATAGGAACCATAATTCAACCATTACATAAGAAGGGAGATATAAAGGACCCGAAAAATTATAGGCTGCCTAATCTTCTGCATGTGTCAGAGAAAGTATTCACAAAAATAATTTTGGGAATGCTGAAGGAATGAATGGAAAAGACACACATTTGATGGACGGAATGCAGAACAAATCAAAACATCAACGCCCAGTCAAGAGATCTGGGTTAAATGATCATTTTTTTGCTCACCATGCCACCCCAGTTTAGACCTGGCAATATGCAAATCATTCTTGACCCTGTGCCACATGGGAACTGTCCAACCCAGTGGGCATGCCTGGCGCACTTAGAGTGAGAAAGCAAAAGACACACTATTCATGGACGGAATGCATAACAAATGAAAACATTGACCCCAGTCAAGATATCTGGGTTAAATCCATCATTCTTTTGCTCACCATGCTACCCCCAGTTTAGACCTAGCCATATGCAAATCAGTCTTGAACCTGTGCCTCATGGGATCAGTCCAGCCCGAACTGCCAAGCCAGGTCCTCCCTGGACAGAAAACAAGCATCCTAGAACCGGTTTCTCTTCAGCCAGGATAGCTTGATTCCAGTGGCACAGTTAGCCCAGGACCCACGTCTGGCCATACCTGGCGCACTTAGAGCGAGAAAGCAAAAGACACACAATTGTTGGACGAATGCAGAATAAATGAAAACATTTGCCCCCAGTCAAGAGATCTGGGTTAAATCCATCATTCTTTTGCTCACCATGCTACCCCAGTTTAGACCTAGCCATATGCAAATCAGTCTTGAACCTGTGCCTCATGGGATCAGTCAGGCCCGAACTGCCAAGCCAGGTCCTCCCTGGACAGAAAACAAGCATCCTAGAACCGGTTTCTCTTCAGCCAGGATAGCTTGATTCCAGTGGCACATTTAGCCCAGGAACCACGTCTGGCCATACCTGGCGCACTTAGAGCGAGAAAGCAAAAGACACACAATTGTTGGACGAATGCAGAATAAATGAAAACATTTACCCCCAGTCAAGAGATCTGGGTTAAATCCATCATTCTTTTGCTCACCATGCCACCCCAGTTTAGACCTGGCCATATGCAAATCAGTCTTGACCCTGTGCCTCATGGGAACAGTCCAGCCCGAACTGCCGAGCCAGGTCCTCCCTGGACCGGAAACAAGCATCCCAGGACCGTTTTTGGGGTTTCCCCCCTCTTCAGCCAGGAAAGCTTGATTCCAGTGGCACAGTGAGCCCAGGACCCACGTCTAGGCATAACAGGTGTACTTAGAGCGAGAAAGCAAAAGACACATAATTGATGGACGGAATGCAGAACACATCATAACATTCACCCCAGTCAAGAGATCTGGGTTAAATCCATCATTCTTCTGCTCACCATGCCACCCCAGTTTAGACCTGGCCAAATTAAAATCATATGTAATTCCCTTGCTCACTTTTTCACTGGATTCAAGCTACCCTGGCTGATGACGGCCGAATAGCCAGAAACCGGCCCTAGGATGCTTGTATCTGGTCGAGGGAAGACATGGCTTGGCAGTTCGGGCTGGAATGTTCCCATGAGGCATAGGGTCAGACTGATGTGCATATGGCCATGTCTGAACTGGGGTGGCGGAGTGAGTTAAAGAATGATGATGGATTAAAGCCAGATCAGTTGACTGTGGGTGGGTGCTTGCAATGTTCAACACTCGGTCCATCATCCCTTTGGTTTTGCTTTGTTCGCCCTAAGTTGGCAGGGTGTGCCCAGACGTGGGTACCTTGCTCACTTTGACGCTGGATTCAAGCTAGCCTGGCTGATGACAGCAGATTAGCCAAAAACTGGTCCCGGGATGCTTGTTTTTGGTCCAGGGAAGACATGGCTTGGCAAATCGGCCTGAACTGTTACCACGCGGCACAGTGTCAGACTGATTTGCGTATGGCCATGTCTGAACTGAGGTGGCGAGTGAGTGGTTGCTTTGTTCGCCCTAAGTTGGAAGGGTATTCACAGATGTGGGTCCCTTGCTCACTTTGCCACTGGATTCAAGCTTGCCTAGCTGATGACAGCCGATTAGCCAGAATTCGGTCCCAGGATGCTTTCTTCAGGTCAAGGGACGACATGGCTTCGCAGTTCGGGCTGGACTGTTCCCATGAGGCACAGGGTCAGACTGATTTGCATATGGCCATGTCTGAACTGGGGTGGCACTAGGGTGGTGGAGTGAGCTAAAGAATGATGATGGATTAAACCCAGATCAGTTGACTGCGGGTGAGTGTTTGCAATGTTCAACACTCCGTCCACCATCCCCTTTGGTTTTGCTTTGTTCGCCGTAAGTTGGCACGGTATGCCCTGTTGTAGGTACCTTGCTCACTTTTCCACTGCATTCAAGCTAGCCTGGCTGATGACGGTAGATTAGCCGGAAACCGGTCCCATGATGCTTTTTTCCGGTCCAGGGAAGACATGGCTTGGCAGTTTGGGCTGGACTGCTCCCATGAGGCACAGGATCAGACTGATTTGCATATGGCCATGTCTGAACTGGGGTGGCGGAGTGAGCTAAAGAAAAATGATGGTTTAAACCCAGATCAGTTGACTGGGGTTGAGTGCTTGCAATGTTCAACACTCCGTCCATCATCCCCTTTGGTTTTGCTTTGTTTGCCGTAAGTTGGCAGGGTATGCCCAGACGTCGGTCCCTTGCTCACTTTGCCACTGGATTCAAGCTAGCCTGGCTGATGACAGCTGATTAGCTAGAACCTGGTCCCAGGATGCTTGTTGTTGGTCCAGGGAAGACATGGCTTGGCAGTAGGGGCTGGACTGTTACCATGAGCCACAGGGTCAGACTGATTTGCACATGGGCATGTCTGAACTAGGGTGGTGGAGTGAGCTAAAGAATGATGATGGATTAAACCCAGATCAGTTGACTGGGGTGAGTGCTTCCAATGTTCAACACTCCGTCCATCATCCCCTTTGGTTGAGCTTTCTTCGCCCTAAGTTGATAGGTTATGCCCAGACGTGGGTCCCTTGCTCATTTTGCCACTGGATTCCAGCTAGCCTGGCTGATGACAGCTGATTAGCCAGACCCCGGTCTAAGGATGCTTGTTTCCTGCCTAGGGAAGACATGGCTTGGCAGTACGGGCTGGACTGTTACCATGAGGCACAGGGTCAGACTAATTTGCACATGGCCATGTCTGAACTGGGGTGGTGGAGTGAGCTAAAGAATGATGATGGATTAAACCCAGATCAGTTGACTGGGGGTGAGTGCTTGCAATGTTCAACACTCCGTCCATCAACCCTTTGGTGTTGAAGGAATGAATGGAGCAGGTCAATTGTGACCAGGGAAATGGCGAGTTTTAAGGAGGATTACTGCTTCGAACTTTGGTCGATTGCACGAAAATGATTTGAGCCGAAAGGGAAGTTGCATATCTGTTTTTATAGATTTACTTGCAGCCTTTGATTTGGTAGACTGGAAGTGACTATGGGAAACCCCTAAAAAATATCACATCCCAAAGGGGCTACTGACTATAATACAGGAGTTACATAGGTAGAATTTGGCAGAGGTCAACAAGGACACTGAGGGGACACTGATTTCGAAAATAGCAATTAATAATGGTCTAGGACACAGTTGTGTGCAGACCCCCCAAGTCTTTGCCATATTCTTAGTGGAAGTCCCAAAATGAATGGAAAACAAATGATGACTTAGTACTTTTAGACCAGAAAGAGTGGGTATCCAAAGAAACTGGATGCATTAAGCGAATATTGTAGGTCAAAACACTTAACTGTAAATATGGATAAAACCAAGGTATTATGCTTTGCAAGAAGAGTAAACATGCTTAATTGGTATATGGGACCATCAAAACTAGAAATAGTAAATTAATATAATAATTAGAGGTCTGGTTTGAAAAGTCCCTGAAATGTCATACCCATATGGAGGCCCTAAAAGCCAGGTCCCATGTATCGAAGTGAGGCCTACTAAAACGTAATAGTGTTTATGGAGAGATGTCTCAGAGATCAATAATGAAAGCTTTCAATGCCATGATACCCCAACAATTACAATATGGAGCAGAATTAGTATGCCTTAGTGGCAAAAGTGGTTGGGATACTGAGGAAGGAAAGTGTATGAAGACCCTAATGTCCCTACCAGCCTCGTTTATGATCAGAAGCAATGGGACTGACTGGAGATGGGTATGGCTTTGTGAAACATACAGGCCCAAGTGGCATTACTAAGATTTTGTAAAAAATTGGACCTGGGTGATGATCAGAAAATTACCCAATGGTGCAAGAATGAGATCCAGTATTGTGATTTAAAATGGCCCAAAGGAGTTAGAAAGAAATTGGAATCTGTATGTGGGAATTTTAAGGTGAGAGTATGCCAACAGACATTACACGTAGACGTTACCAAGAGTGATCTAAAAACCTCTCTTCAGGAAAAATATTGGCAGTATCTGAGAGAGGAAACAATTGGTGCAGAAGGAAGCCTGGTTCCCATATTTGGACATATTACCAAATCTTTGCCTCATGTGTGAATTATTAAGGTTACGAATTGGTAATAATCCTTGGTTAAAAAATGTGAGAATAAAAATGAAAATGTTTCAACCTGATGGGAAATGTACACTATTGGATTGTTTAAAAGTATTATCTTTGCTAAACCTGTTCCTATGCCCCATCTTTTAAAAATATGGAATCATCTGCTATGTCCAAGCTGTACAACTTCTTGTTGATTTGCTTAATCTTAAACCTGTTGGTGCTCAGGATGACGCCCGGCCGTCCAACGTTGAGGTGGGAGTGTGCGAATGCCGCCCCTTTGTTCATTCTCCTGAACAGCGGGAAAATTAACACAGCGCACAAGAGGTTAATATTGCAATAGCTATTGGATGGCACATGACTGCAGTAAAAACATTTATATGGAGAGAAGAGATAAAAAATGCAATGGGATAACTATTAGTTGAAAGCCATGATGAAAACGAGGAATAATGCTAGGGATGTAGGATTTAGCTTGATTTTGGCAGAAGAATTTTAGAAAGGATAACTTATACAGGTATTTTATAATATTTACTTTTTTATTAGGTAGGTGTAAAGAAGCATGTGATTAAAACATATCTTATATGGTGTATGTGCAATGAAGCGTTATGTAATAATTAGATTTTCAAGGATTATTGTTTTATCTATAACTGTTGATGAAATTATTTATGATATTAGAGTTGTATATAAATTGAGATCTTATATGCGCTGTTTAAAGACCAGTTGTCTAAATAAACATTATTTTGACTGACTGACAAAGCTGCTGGAGATTTTGGTAAAATGGATTTGTGCTAAGTGCTTTATTTTCATGTGCCAAACTCTGGTTTATCTGAAATGTGTAATCACTAGTCATACTATTGTGAATCTATAGATGTTGCTTATTAATTATGTAGAATATGTGCTGAAATCCCATGGTATTGGAGTTAAGCCAAATGCCTTTCCTGTTCCTCCACTACTAGAAATGCTGTCAGTATTGCCTGTGATTCTGACAGACATTGATTTTTTCACATTGGGACTTTGTCAATTTACCTTATAATTTTGTTTTTCATTTAGGATTCAGAATAATGCCAACTTTCTGATTATGTACTCTGCATTTGTATCTTTATGGCATTTACATTTTATTCTGTACCACATGATTTTTGAGGTTTTGTAATAAAACCCTTTAACTCTGATCTATAACTCAATTACTGAGAGGTCCCAGTTACTTAATGCTCTGCTAATTTTATATTAGGCCTGATGTTGCCAGATTGAGGGTACTAAAGTGGAACTGCAAAATACAATGAATGCTACTATCTTTAACTTTGTCTGAATACTAGATGCTCTAACCCTACCAAAAATAGAAAATATGTGGTAGTGAAAACAATCCACAAGTAGAATTTATGAAGACGCTTTAATGGAGTATCCACACATCTGTAACTCCACATAACAACTGCCCTCCCTTAGAACTTAGAACATATCTTGAACCTAAACAAGATGACATAGCGAAGCTATCTGCAAAGCTAGACTAGACATTACTGTGCACACACACTGTACAGAATTATTTAATCTAACATTCTACCATATTATTACAAAGTACAAAGAAGTTTGCTTATACTCTAGAACTTCATCTTATAGGGCCTCATTGTGATGAGACTTAGAAATCTTCCGAGTCACTATGTGGGTTTGGCTTTCAACTTCCGCATTACAATTCAGGTGGTCGATAGCTAAAGTGCCCGGTCAATCCGTCTGGATTCCGAATGGGCTCAAGGAGCCTGTTGGCCAGTAGGAGGCCGAACAGTTATCCCTATAGATGCCCTTTGGATTATGGAATCCATTCCTGACAGGCTTTCCATGTCGTGCTTTCCGACATGGAAAGCCTGTCGGAAAGTGACTGTGAGGGCCCCTATCAGGGCCCCCTTTTCCCTGTGTCCTCCGGTTAAGGGCAGAGAGGGCCCCTATGATGCCCCCCGTTAATCCCTGCACCATGTTGCAGGCACTTTGAGGTGCCTGGCCCATGGTGCAGGGATGAACAGATTCTCCCAATTCTTTATGGGAGCTTGTGCTACATCTGGTTTACAACTGCAGCACAAGCTTCCATAGAGGAAGGGGAGCATGCAACAAGTAATTTCTCAAGTTGAATTAATCAACTTAACCCACACCACCGCTTCACCATGATCATGAACAGTGAAGAAGTTTCTTTTCTAGATATCACTCTCAATGCTAGGTGAGCTACATTGATCAGTACACTTTATACCAAGCCAACGGACCGAGATAGCCTGTTATGTTTTGATAGCAAACATCCGCGTTCCCTTAAAGAGAACATGCCTGTTGGCCGATTCGTTAGGGTTTGCAGAAATTGAGCTTACCTCAAAGACCTCAAAAAAGAGGTAGAAAAACTAAGCACCAAACTGCAGCAGAAGGCTTACACCCGGAAAATCATAGATAGGGCTAAAAAAAAGGTTCCGTAAAACCCCAGGGAAGCGTTGCTGGAAACTTACCAGAAAACACCTAATGGATAAGTTCATATGGGTGACAACATACACCCCTCTTCTAACAATATCAAAAAGATATTCATAAGAAATGGTCTATCCTATCTTCCAACAAACTCACTTTTGAGAAACCCATGCTCTCGTTCACGAGAAACAAAAGCTTGAGGGACACGTTTATATACACTAACACACAAAGGCATGAAGGTAGGAACCAATCTACACTGTGGAATAACCCACCAGTGATGGGCCATTATCCCTGATGGTAATGTGTGGTGTGCCCCCTTGCTGAACACACCAAACCAATCGAACTTGGCATGACACACCCTTGGGAACAAACGCCACTTACAAATTATAACACAGATAATGTGGTGTATCTTAAAGAATGTCCATGTGACTTATTGTACGTGGGCATGACCAGCAGGAAGATAAAAGTGTGCATACGTGAGCATAGGAGCACGATAAGGCGGGCAGTTATGGCAACCAAACTCACAGCTTACTACCGGAAAAAGGACACAATGATACTGACATCAGGCAGACTATCATTGAAAAAGTGAAGGGAGCAGGTAACCTTACCAACAGGCTTCTAGAACACGAGCAACAGTGGGTTTATCATTTAAGGACCCAAGAAACGGGATCCAATGATTCCATACCTTGGAATCAATTGAATAAGAAATGATTACAGCAGGGATTCCTCTACAACACAGTTAGTTTATCTCACCCCTGGTACATTGCCTTGCAATTTTTCCCAAATTTTTAGAGGCAATTAATTTCATCATATATGTTTTCATGCTCAGATGTGCCTCTCTCCATTTTTAAGGGCATACTCTGACAACAAGCGTCACATGCCCTCAGTTCACACAACTCACATTGAGTCCCACATATGTCTTAATACATGGAATAATACGGGTAGTACTATTATCTAGCACACAACGCCATCTGGCATACACACAGTAGTACTTGCCTTTTCATTCATTTCATTCATTTAAATTCTTTATTTCGGCTAAAATGCCATAAAAGACAGTGTATACATTACATTGAATTTCATTAAAAGTTATTAAAACATGTTATCACTAAGATATAAAAACACAGTACATAAAAAGTACAATACAGTACAGTACAATACAAGTTGGAGGATACATTGAGCGGAAACATACATTCTTAGAACATGGGGTAGACCATCATGTCATTCCCAAGCAATCAGTTCAGTTACAATTGTAGCCCTATTTTTTTCCTTTGATAAAAGATGGAAAGTAAAAATCTACTAACACTAAATATTATGTTCTGAGATGTATTTGTGATTAGGATTCTCAGAGCCTGCGAGCATGACCTCACACCTAAAAGTAGGCATATTGGTTTGATCCACTTCTTCCTGGCCTGTAGATAGAAGGGACAAAAAAATAGAATATGCTGTTCGTTTTCGATCTGGTTGAGGTCACACATAGGACAAGTTTCATTCAACACTGCAGCTTCTGATTCACGATTCCTAGCCCATCTTGCCAACGTCGTTTTAATTAATAAATTCCCGTACCGAAATTTTAAAAACAAGGTTTTGGCAAGTGGCGGCTCTATCTCGTCCATAAATATCTCGTAGAGCGGTTCATCCTTAAAGTTTAGGAATCTTGCAACCAAGGTACCATTGGTCATGTTGTTTACAGTCTTACTTAACATAAAACTCCAGAAGGCCCTTTTTAGGATTATTTTGGGGTTTGCTGGTAATTGCTCTGGGTTCTCCCAAAAATGCTGTAATCCTATATTGTTCAACCATGTCTTGATATGTCTTAGCCATGGAATATTACTCTGGCGATCCAGAATCATGATCTCCTTCAACCCGTCTCGGTAATCCTGGAGTTCGGGTACATGCCATAGTCTTACCCACAGCATTGGGGACGGATCAACACATGGTAATCTGTCCTTTTAAAATTTAAGTCAAGCTCCAGGGGAACTAGTGGGGTGCCTCGGGGAACCCTTACAAGGCTACGCATAAAATTATTATCCAAAACTCCAAAAGTCTCCCTGGACCCGGTACCCCATATTTCGGCACCGTAAAGGACAGATGCCCGGACCTTAAATTTAAATAATTCCGTCACTGGGGACACCGCTTTACTTGTGCTCATACTATGCTCCCTAAGAATTGGTTTTACATTCTGGGCATAGATTAATTTGCTTTTATCAATTTGGGCTTTCCAAGTAAATTTAGAATCGATAGTCACCCCTAGGTAGGAGAAATAAGGCACTGATTCCAGCTTGATTCCATTTAATGTTAGACAGCCCTTATCCGGTTTAATTGGATTTAGGGCCATACATTTGGTCTTCTTGCCATTGATCTCCAACCCTTTTTGGCTACAGTATTCATTGAAGGTATTCAATAAAGTCTGCAGGCCATTTTTCGTTTGGGATATCAGAATCGTATCGTCAGCAAATAGCAAAGATGTCACCTTTTCGCCATTCAGTTTGGGAGAATCATTTTTACATTTACCTAAAAAGGAAGGGATGTCATTTACAAAAAGGGAAAATAACGTCGGGGCCAGGACACAACCCTGACGTACTCCACTTTCGATGGGTATTTTATGGGTTAATTCACCGTTAGGGCCCCATCTTACTCTTGCAAAGTTCCCTTCGTGTAACTCTTTGATCTGAACGACAAGATTATTTGGGATACCTGCTGCACTCAAGGTTTCCCATAAGAGATTTCGAGGTACCAAATCAAAAGCGGCCCTTAGATCTACGAAGGCAATATAAAGATGGCACCTCTTAATCACTACGTACTTCCAGTAGAGGCAGCAGAATCTAAAAATTTGGTCTATTGTGCTGACCTTCGGTCTGAAACCGGCTTGGAATTTAGATAAAAAGTCATTTTCATCTAGCCAGTTACTCACGCGTAATAGGATATGTCGTGAGTAAATTTTCTGTAAAATGTCCATTAGACTTATTGGCCGATAATTACATGGGTCCATCCGATCTCCTTTTTTAAAAATTAAAACAATTTCCGCTTCCTTCCAACTTTCAGGAAATTCTAATGTACGTGAAAATGTATTGCACAGATAATTAATATAGGGTGCCCATACTCCTAAATCGTGCTTGTATAAGTCCCCTGGGATTTTGTCCAAACCTGGAGCTTTCCCAGATTTAATTTGTGATATTGCTAACTCTGTTTCCCCTAAAGTGAAGTCCAAATGGTTTACGCGAGATTCTAGTTTTTCAGGGCTTGTATTCATGTGAGGGTCCTCGTATTTCTTATATAGGTTTGTAAAATGTGTGACCCAAGTTTGTTCATCCAAAAAAACATCTTTGGTTACCCTACCTGAATGGTTCCCATTTGCGACCAGCCTCCAAAAGGCCACATTATCGCGTGACCTGGCAGCTAGCAACAAATAGGCCCATTTGTCTTCCTCCCATGCTATCTTTGCGGCTCTCTGGACAGATTTGTACTTACTCCTGGCTCTTTTTACATCTGATGGTATTTTACTCTTTATTGCCATTAGCAATTCCCTCTTTGACTCTTTACAGGATCTGTCATACCAAGACTTGCTGTGGGACAGATTCTGGGTATTCTGCTGTTTTTTTTTTGGCATCTTAGTAACAAGCAACCTCAGGTCTGCAAAATATTTTTGGTGAGTTTGGAGAAATGAAGTTTTACTTTCATCATCGCCTATTGCTGCTAAGTAAGGACCAAAAGTACCTGCCAAAAGTGAATATATTTCACTTAGAATTTCACTGTGATCCAAAATAAATGGCCATTTTAATGATCTTCTATTATTACTGATATGGATCTCAGAATTAACAGCATCACTTTCCTCAAATATAGGGTGCTGGGCCATATCATTGAACAAATGGGCGTCCAACGTCAAGTTTAAGGGATAGTGATCGCTTTCAAACCGTTCCCTTACTTCAAGGTCCAAAAGATGCGGCCAGAGAGGGACAGAAGCAATCACAAAATCTAAGTTATTTTTATAGTTGTTCCTGGTGAATGTTGGTTTTCTGGAACTGTCGGAGGGTAACCGTCCGTTACAGGCCCTAAGTGAGTGAACCGTACATAGATTAATCAATTGCAAGCCCAATGTTGTACACTTAACCGGTTTTACATTCTCCAGGATAGGGATTTTGTTTGCTTGGTCTTCCTCATCAAAAATTTCACTAAGACCCAAAACTGGCTCGAAATTGCAATTTAGGTCGCCAGCCAAAATAGCAAAATCCTCCCTTGGATCTAGTCTACTCAGAAGACAATCTAAGTTAGCAATGGTCAGTGATTCTCTTGAAGAGGGTAAAGGCCTATTATAAACATTTATAAGAAATAAGTTCTTCCCATTGTAAGCTGTGATTTTTAAAGCTAGTATATCTGCAGAGTTAGTGGGTATCTCCTCTATGTCTATCCTTAAATTAATTTTCACCCATATCAGAAGTCCCCCTGACGGCCTACCACATCTAGAGGGTATCGCACCATTCCCATAGGTCTTGTAACCCACCCTATGTGGCGTCTCCACTGCCCAAGTTTCCTGAAAAAGGCAGAGATCAAAAGAATCTATGTAGTTTGCCCACTCAGGGTCCCTTAGGTGTTTTTCTACGCCAGCTATATTCCAACAGATCATTTTGGTCGGGGTTTCGGTAGTAACTGGTCTCTCAATAGTACCCCTAAGCATTTCCTCTTGCACAGATTGGGTCGCCAAGGGTATTACCTCTAAATGTAAATTGGTATGCGGGACAGTTGTCTGCAGCACCTGGTCCTCTAGATTTTTTACACCATGGGGTACACTAGCATTATCAAGTACAAATCTTACCACACCAGGGGACACAATATTGGTCAATTCATCATTAACATCGTTATCAACAAATGGTACAACATTGGCCATCTTGTTCGAACTGTTAATGCTCATATCCCCAAAGCTCGATGTATCTAGCCCCACGCACCCCCACACCTCATGGCATCAATCACAATCTTCCAAACCACTGAAGATGTCATACCTATTAAAGGTTTCTAGCGGTGTGAAGGGTTTAAGGTTGTCCATCCTACCTTTCATGGTGTTGTGTGTCTTGGCCGATACATAATTCCATCCCAACGGGTCTGGTGCTCTCACAGAGCATGGGATGTAATGCATATTATTTACATTTTGTAAGAGGGGGGGGGAGGATATGAGGGATAATAGTTGCTCCCAACGTTCTGTACCGTAGGATGATTACTAGGTTGAAATGCAGGTATGTGCTGTAATGGTTGGTACTGCGGCGGATGATGCTGTGATGGAAACACCACTGACCTCGGGTAGAAATAGGTCAGCGGTTTGGGAATAATTATATTTTTTGCATTACATGTCTGCCAATTCAAAATGAATTGGACAGCATTTGGGTCCCTAAAGTTCACCCCCAACCAATGAAGGCGACGTACGTGGACAATTTCGCCATTAACATGATTTGCAATTGGCCTATATAAACTGAGCCAATGCATAATCTTGTTTTTTAGTTGGGCAAAACCCTCCCTTTTATTTGGGCCAAGCACAGGCACCCCTGTTAAAACTACCACAAACGGTACTGCCTCAGGTGGGAGCTCAGGCAGAGGAGTCCGTCTTGCTTTCCCCCACGCATGTCTATTTTCCCCCACCTCACTTGTCGGTTTAGCCAAAGGTCTATTGGGTGTGTTACCAGTGTTTGTATTTAAAACATTAGAGGGTAATTGAACAGGATTTTTTTGGTTGGGAAGTTTGGGGGGTGGGTGGGTTTGTGCAGTCGCCATCGACGTGTTCCCCTTAGATTTGGAGGTAGATGCAATTGACGGGGGAATGACGATGTGACTGGGAATAGTTTTAGGTGGTTGAGCAGGAACTGGTATATTTGGGGCATTAACAGGAGTTATATTAGTTACATTTTTCAAACCGATGTTAGTTTCGACATCCTTGTTCCCTAGTACACGCTCAATTTTACACAACCTACACTCCACCTCCATCAACCTTTCCAATATACTTGCAGAATACGATTTAATCAAGCTCTCTATATCTGATAGTGACACAGAATCCTTGCTCACAATAGGTGCATTTAAGACCTCACTCGTGTCCATAGTGTCCTCATTTCCCTCATTGGCTGCCGGAATAATTGGCAAAATGGAGGGAGATAATGATGTAATGTCCCCCTCACTTCCTATATCCAGAGTGCATGGATCTTTGGCTACATTGCATATTTTTTTGCCAAAGTCTCGACAGCTCAATTTTGGTTGTAGAGGATCTCCCCTTTTCCGCTGTTTTTTACACGGTGGTGGACCATACGTTTTTTGAAGGGGAGTCAGTTTTTTTCCCTTAGTATGGAGTGTTTTCACTGTAGGCAAGACTTCCCCTTTTGATGTACCTTGATTATTTGCGTGCAGAGAAGGCCCACTCACATCTGGCGTAGGTAGTGAGTTTTGTGTAAGGACAACTACGTTAGCTTCCAAGGGCTGGCTTTCCAACAAGATAGAAGACTCATTTACTGTTAGGTCAATATCAGTGACAATAGAGCCAGTGGCAGCACACAGGGGCAGAGGAGTTAACCCATTTTTTATGCTTTCCACGGAGCGACGACGGTCCGCCCGTCGCTCCGCCAGGGCCAACTCCCTTGCGATATCAGGGGATGATTTAGAAAAATAATTATCCAAAGTACCATTCAGCATCACTCCCTGTTTATCAGGTACAGGCTGGTCCAAATCTAGCGAAGACATTTGAGAAACCCAGGTTAACAAAACAAGGCAAGCGTAGAAAATTCAGGGAAAGGGCAGAGCAAACAGTACCTGTAGGGACAAGATTTAGGGCCAGTCCAGTCTCCTCGGTTCTCGGAGGGTCTCAGAGGGTCCGCCCTTAGTCCGGGCTTTGTCCCGGGTGATGTCCCGCACTCGCGTCCTGCACTCGCGTTGCAAACCAGGTATTATACAGGTAGTGGAAATAGGGGGCGGAGACACGGGAAGAGGCGGCAGGTGTGCTCGTTGGAACACGCACAACCTGGTGGGCCTCGCAGTCCCGTCCTCCTGCAGCAATCCGCTCACCCACTCAGTTCTCCAATGCCCAACGGGGCTCCAGGCAGACAGCGGCAACACGGGTCAGTTTCTCCTTAGCGAGCGGCTCCCGCGAAGCGGGGGCCGCGAGGAGTTTTCAGCGGCAGCACAGAGCAGGGGGCGGAGACACGGGAAGAGGCGGCAGGTGTGCTCGTTGGGACACGCACAGCCTGGTGGGCCTCGCAGTCCCGTCCTCCTGCAGCAATCCGCTCACCCACTCAGTTCTCCAATGCCCAACGGGGCTCCAGGCAGACAGCAGCAACACGGGTCAGTTTCTCCTTAGCGAGCGGCCCCCGCGAAGCGGGGGCCGCGAGGAGTTTTCAGCGGCAGCACAGAGCAGGGGGCGGAGACACGGGAAGAGGCGGCAGGTGTGCTCGTTGGGACACGCACAGCCTGGTGGGCCTCGCAGTCCCGTCCTCCTGCAGCAATCCGCTCACCCACTCAGTTCTCCAATGCCCAACGGGGCTCCAAGCAGACAGCAGCAACACGGGTCAGTTTCTCCTTAGCGAGCGGCACCCTTGCCTTTTCAACTCGTGCTCGTAACGATAAAGTTGGCAGGTTTTTGAATTGCGCGTATCTCTGTTACATAGAGACACGTTATAGTATCGAGAGCGCAGTGTCCTGAGTGTTATGATTGTCTTTTTTTGGGTACTCAATGAATAGATTTGGACCCCTTTATTACAGTTCTTTAATACTTATATCCACCTACATGGGCTCTCCGTTCATGTTTTAATTGTTGGGACCACATTTCCCAGCAGGCAAGCGTGATTCGTCAATCTGGCACCACACGTCTGTAGATTGAGTCCTCGACACACCCAGTGGGCTTGCCTTAAGCCGGCTTCTCACGCGCAGTTGCGGTCCATTTAAACTGAGGTCCCAAGTCATTCAGAGTGCAAGCCCGGGGACTCAGACCTACTAGGTTACTCTGCCGTGCAGGACCCTTGATGCAGTAAGTAGATGGGACTATTTCTACACTGCTAGAGGTACTTGTAGTAGAAGTAGAATTATGTTGGTCAATAATTTCACCATTTTTATGTTCTTTTCCCTTCCTATTGGGCAATTGTTTCCTACCAGTTTGGCATAACCTCTGCTGTTAACCATGCAATGTGTGACTAAAGGGCTACCCCATGACTACCTGGGGCCCCCAGTGACGCAGTTTAACTCCCAAAGAGGGGTAAGGGGAAATACTATGAATGGAACTATTGAGTGTATGGTTATCCACGGCGACTGATAGTAGCATTCTTCTGTTTGATATGAGTGACACAGGCATATTTCACTGAGACTAAGCACACACAAGTATGTGCATAGCGACAGAATGCGATTCATGTCGCCACCACACTATATTCACCACCTTTTCGGATGTGGTAATGTTATATTGTATTATGTTCACATACCAAATGTGTGTGTTGACTGTTGTGTACCGCACATCAGCACAGGTGCATTGGCTAGCACAACACTCTTGGGAAGCTAAGTGTTGTTTACTTTATGATACACTATGATTACCATGTTGAGTCTTTTTTCTTGTTCTTACAGATGGAGATAAAAGTGTAATATCAGATAAACTATCTGTTCACTTGATTCTAAGGAGCAGCCATCTGCCCTTACATAAAAGCAGAATAGGGACCCCCTATCTACTGATTTTTCCAGGGAGGCCTCGTTTCTGTGCCCTGAATAAAGTCCGGGACTTTCCTGGCCTACACTGAACTGAAACGTTGGCATTAGGGTCACAGGATTATAATACTCCTGCTGACCCTTTTTATTCCCTTTTTAATATCCCTGCCAGATCCACTAATAAAGGGACACCAGGATCTGTCTGAGGGTTTTTAATCTTTATACTCCACATGGCCAAATCTCACTAAGAGCTCCCTGGAATATGGTGGAGCCCACCCTGACTTCCAGGCGTCAGGGTAACCCGATGATGAAGCATGACACCACTAGAGTGTGTGAGGGTAAATAAAACAAAAGGAATCCTTTCTTCCCGACTCCCTAGTGGGTACAGATTCATGACTTCACGTAGTGGCTTCCTACTCTCATCTTAGTTTAGATTGTGGACCTCATTCACATTGTCGTGGAGTACTTTTTGCGGTTTAGTGGTAAAACATGGGAGGACGTACTCCCACGTGAAAAATCCTCTTAGACACTACGGCACAGGGGAAGTCTCTTTCCCTGTTGTTATAATCTTTATCGGAGTATGCAACAGCACCATGTTAGGCCGCATTGTAATGCTGTGGTAGGGACTGCAGACCGGAGGTCAGTCGGTCCCGATACTGCAACACTGTCGGGCAGACGTGACTTTGCCCAACATCATAATAGGACTCTTAATGTATAGCCTGGTCGATCTACCCACACCTATAGTTTAGTATCTTCACAACTACCTAGTTCTTACCTATATACCTTGATAATAAGGCAGTCCATCTTATTTTTTTAATTAGTATGTGTTCTTTGTCCATTTAATGAGAAACCAGTCAATTTGTTTACTTTTTTGATTGCACTACTATTTTTCTGTCTCTTTTGTTGAACATGACTTGTTTGTCTTTAACAATGTCCTCAAAGTACAGAAGGAAAATGGACTTGGGAGCTATATTTACTAAGAGTTCCCACAACTTAGCAAGTAAAGATGATGCACTAAACTGCATGAACTTACGAGAGCAGAAATGCACCATATCTACATAGAGGTATTTGGACAAAACAATATCTGAAAAGGAATATCTTGAGACAAAAAATATTGTGATGTATAAATATTGTTATAAAGAATATTGATCTTTTCAGGTAAGCAATATCATTGTCAAGAATATTGTTAATATCATTTGTTAAAATATATTGTTTTACTCATGTGTATGTGCTTTATTTCATGTATTTATTTAAGTTAATTTCTAAAAGTATTTTATAGTGGTATAGAAGGTAGCTAGGTTTGTAGGGGTTAAGTGTGGGAAGTTAATTGAGTATAATTCATTTGCAATTCATTATTAGGTATTTAATTGATAGCTAATTATGTACATTGTGTAATAATTATATTTATACTTATATATTAAGTGCAGGCTGCTGTATTTTTAGGAAAATAGGATGGGAAGGTAATTAAGTACTAATAATTTAAAAATTAATCATTAATGTATTATTACTTTTTTAATTGTTTATTAATTATGTAAATTATATACCAATTAGTAGTTATATATTAGTTGCAGACTAATGGGTTTATAGGGGTATAGATTGAAAAGATAAGTAATTAATAATGAATTAACAATTAGTTAATATATTATTTTGCAATTAATTATCAATTATATAAATTGTACAATCATTATATTTTTAAAGTTCTACATTAGGTGGGGGCTACTGGATTTTTAGGGGTTTAGGGTGGGCAGATAATTAAATAATAATTACATAAAATATTTGTAATTGTAATTAATTATTAAATGGCTTTATATATTTATTTTTTGGTTAATTAATAATAATGTTAATACTGAGGGGCAGATTACGCTCTCGGTCGGAACGCCTCTGGCACTAGGTCAGTCAGCTTCTTTACAATTTAGGTTGTAAAAATTGAAACCGGACAGTCATTTTGACTGAAATCCAGTCAGAGAGTGTCCCGAAATCCATATGGATGGCGTTTTATACTGTCCGGATTATGATGCTCGTTTTCTGGCAGGCTTTCTATGCTGGGATTTCCGACATGGAAAGCCTGTCGGAAAGCGAGCTTACGGGCTCCTACTGGGGCCCTCTTCTGTTTGTGGATCCTACTTGGGGACCCGGCAGGGTACCTATTGTGTCCTCTATTGATCCCTGCACCATGTGGTAGGCACCCTGAGGTGTCTACCATGCAGTGCAGAACATAACCTCCCATTTCGCTATGGGATCTTGTTCTACGGCGGTAGAACATGCTCCCATAGGGAAATGTAAGTATGCAACCGCACAATTATGTGGTTGCATCATAATTAGGTGGTTAGGACCTTATCCATGACGGTGTTGGGAGGACACAAGTCCACTGACTTCATCATATTTCCCTTGGAGTTTTATGTATGTAGTATATTAATATATATATATATATATATTAATAGGGTTATTCAAATATGTTATATGTTTGGATTTCCCTACTGTTGCACAAACTGGAGTTGGAATAGCAAATGTAATCCATCCAAGGTCCAATGATTTCCCTACAGTTGCACAAACTCATGTGTGAATAGTAAATTAAATCTATCCAAAGCCCAACGCTTTCCCTGCAGTTGCGTAGACTTGAGTGGAAATAGTAAATCTTACTACTCCGAAGTCCAACACTTTCAATACTGTGGGAAAGATTCGAGGAGGAACTGTAAATCCCACTTTGTCAAGAATTGAGTGAGCCCGTGCCTACATAGGATCAGCAAAAGACTCCATTTCCCAGGATGCAGTCCTTCAGGGAAGCCGATTCTCTATTTTAGAGACGTGTAACGCAGGACGCGTTGTACGTGATTGACGAGGTTCCTGTACCTACAGTATCAAGGAGGCTGCTCTCTACTAGTGGATCTTTGAAGCCGGAGTTTGTTATTGTTTTTGGATACTGTGTCCACCACCAGGACACTGTCTGCAGATCGGCAAGCACAAGAACAGTGTTCTCTCCAGCAAAAGTGCTCGGCTGAGCATTTTGGTGCTGACCTCTGGTTCTCCCACCCACGGATGCATAGGGAGTTCACCAGCCCCTCCTCTCCCGATGTTCAATGGATTAAAGGCGAGCGTGGACGGGCGCTGTTATTTGGGTTTCCTAGTCTTTTGCTCTAGCGGCTGTTAGTAAATGGCCTGAGTGGACTTGTTGAATATTCCTTGGCTAAGAAGCGCGAGAGTGAAGGTGTCCCTAGCAGGATTTTCATGCCTTTGGATCTATAGGGAAGCACCTCTACTCATCTCTGCATACTGGGGCTCACGTCCGGAACTGGCAGTAGAAGTGAGGTACATAATTCTTGTTTTGATCTTGTGACTTTTGTTCTTTTGGTCCTCCACTTGCTTGCTGGATATTCTGAAGATAAGGTTCCTTCTGTAGCTGTTGACAGGAAGAGGCTGCGAGAGGATTCTTGCAAAACCACAAACTATTTTCTACCCAGGAAAAAAGGGGCTATCATTTCTTCAGTGCATTGCCGGTATGATATAGGGTATGTATGACTATGAGTACTGGAATATGGTTTAACTAGCTTTAAAGGAACCGAGAGCGGATGTGCTTGTGCTTGACTTCTAGTTACCATTTCATTTGTTCCAAAGCGTGAGAGAGGCATCTTGCAACCCTGGGAATTCCCTTCAGTTAGTAGAAGGTTATATGAGGTATGAGCATACATATAGTGAGATACTATGAGAGTAGTCAGGATGGCTAATCTGTATTAATGTTATGTTTATTTTGTTACAGGTATCCCTATTCCCACGCAGCCCTTCCCTTTCCCTATACCTCGCTTGATCGCCTCAATACTCTGGGTATTTTCCAGTCAGAGCTGGGGATGTCAATAGGTGGACCCCTTTGAGCATCGCCCAGATCCCGAGGAGTCCTGGTGGTCTCACATACTTCTCTGAAGTCAAATACTTTCCATACTGTTGCACAGACTGGAGTGGGAATAGTTTATCTATTTTTTCCAGACTTCAATACTAGTCAAAATGTTGTTTAAAGATATCTAATATTATTATTTGTTATCACTTTAACATTATATTATATCTTAATATACATATATACACATTTATTTTTTCGATTTTTATATTTTTTGTTAATGTCTTTTTTGTGAATTTATAGGTTTTTTATAGGTTTTTATATCTAATTAATGAGGTAATTTAATTAATCTTTTGGCAGTAAATTGTTATATATATATTGCAAAATATGCTGAGGGGCTGGACGATCTTCTTTCACTGGACAAAAATTGGATGGTTGAATAAATTGAAAGACTTGGTTCTTAAGTTAGGGCTAAGAGATGCTTGGGAGTCACAATCGCCGCCACCAAAGGATGTGATCAAAAAGTTATACTGGGACTGGGTTCAGAGTAATGTGTTGAGGGCCACGGATGGGGGCTCACTCACGGACCAATTTTTGTTATTTAAATGTGTGAGGAAATTGGAGCCCTTCCTCGACCTGATAACTGAACCCTTTGATCGCGCACTATACCTAAAACTGCGATATGGGACGCTTCCGGTGCATGACTTTATGGTGAGGTGGTCAAACTCTGGTGCCCCCCTGCGTTCATGCCCTGGCTGTGTAGCACCAACAGAGTCTGTGGCCCATATATTTTTTGCCTGCCCAGCTTATAAAGGGGCGCGGAAATTTTGGCTGAAACCTGTCTGCAGGGAACTGGGGTTGAGGTGCCATAGACAGGCTCTTCGTGTACTCTCCACGGACTCATCATCTTCCTTTATGATTTGTGGGGTAGCAAAGTTCTTGGGAAGTGCATGGATGACGCGATCCCGCTTACTGAAACTGCAGTCGGGGGGCCCAACGGTCTGATGCCATATCTGCTGGTAGCAAATTGGTGATTGTGTTGCACCTTATTCTTTTACTGTATTTTAATATTTTATTGTGTATTGGAAATGTATTTTATATGTATTCTTTTATGGTGATCAAGTTGCCGAATAAAGATATTCAATAATAATAATAATTATATATATATATATATATATATATATATATATATATATATATATATATATATATATATATATATATATATATATATATATATATATATATATATATATATATATATATATATATATATATATATTATACATATATTTCCTATATATCAAAACAATACCCTTTCAGGCATTCAGTGATGCATAACATATGCAAATAAGAAGCAGAGAACTCTGGGTAGCTCTCACATTTAAGTGGACAGCACCATCAATACCAGTGACACTCTGCTCACCTCAAATGTCTGCTTTCCTATCAATGTCTTTGAGCATAGGATTAACACAGTGCCTTCCACGCTGAGATGGAAAGGGGCAAAGTATTTTGCCATTTCTACAGCAAGTCATTAAGCATAGCACTTGCACTGTGCTGTCCATGCCAAGATGTAAAATGATAAAATCAATTTACCACTCCAGGCACAAATTGAATTGGTTAAAATGCTAACCTGAAATGAGTAAAAGCAACCCCTGACACAGTGTTTCGCTCTGCTGAGAGCTCTTCAGAGAAGTATAGCTTCGTCCTGACACAAGGGAGCACCCAGTGTATTTTTATAATTATATGTGGAGATGTCGATAACATACATTTAAGAAAGAAGTTTACATGATAGATGGTTGAATGTTAATCACAGTTGGGTAGTCAGTCCAAGGGAAATTTTTTCTTATTGTAGCACCCAGTATAAGCCAAAACAATACCCTTTCAGGCATAGAGTGATGCATACATTATGCAAAAAAGAAGCAGAGAACTCTGGGTAGTTCTCAAGTTTAGGTGGAAAGCAGCTTTCATATATATATATATATATATATATATATATATATATATATATATATATATATATATTTTTTTTTTTTTCACTGAAAAAACCATAGGCTTCAGCCTCGTTATAGTTAGGAATTAGCATTTAAAAAAACTTAGATATTCACTGAAAAAACCATGCTTGACGAATCACTCTGAAACTTTCAGGGAAGGAGCGAAGCGGAGCGCTTCATCTTCTTTGCGAATTTTGTGAAGATTCGTCAACCGGCGTCAAAGTTATTCCAAATAGAATGTTGCGGATTTCCTATGGAAACTAGGTCCTAACTATAACTACCTACTGCCAACCGCCAGTAGGTAATACACATATATATATATATATATATATATATATATATATATATATATATATATATATATATATATATATATATTCAATGAAAAAACCATAGGTTATAGTCCATATATAGTTAGGAATTTGCATTTACAAAACCTTATTTTACTCGCATAAAACCATTGAAATTCCATATATAGTTAGATGCGCTAACTATATATCGCGCTCCCGCAATCCACTGCTGATGATGTCACATATTACATCATTCATGACATGGTCAGTGACATCACTGATGACATCACTGATGACATCTCAAATGACATCTCAAATGACATCACTGATGACATCTCAAATGACATCACTGATGACATCTCAAATGACATCACTGATGACATCACTGATGACATCTCATTTGACATGACTGATGACATCACTGATGATATCATTCATGTGATAATACGATGAACCTCTTCAGACTCTAATATAACCTTAGATACAATCAGTGTAAACAGACACTCACAGACTGTCACTCATCCATGGAGTTACTCACACACCTAGTCAGTTATGCAAAGAATTAATCACACCTCCATTTCCTCAACTATACAGTTATACAAACTTTACTTATTCAAACATATACTAACACATATTTACTCTCTTATACAATCCCTGATACAAGTTCACAATGATCCATACAGCCACTCACACATTCACTGGCTCTTATGCACAGTTATTTATATATGTCAACTCTCACATGTACTGTGTTTTACATATGTACTTACTTTGACATGTAGCACTGAGATATCCATTCACTCACCAATACACTCATGCACACAGTCAACCGCCCATACAGCTTTTTCCACATGCACTTTTGAAACCATACATCTAGTGAATCAACTGCTCAGACATCTATGCACAGAGTCATACACCTCCCAGCCACCCACACACACACTCAGCCTCCCATTCAAATACTTGGGCAACCAATCAATAACCCATATAGTTACTCATATAGCTACTTATCAACACATGCAACAGTTTACAGAACAACAGACATAATGATGCGCAAATTAAGACAGTTTAGTCACTTACTCATGCACTCAGTGAGACACATTTAAACACTCTCTCATACAGTCAGTCATGCACCTACTAAATCCTTCATCCAGACACTTATACATCCACTCATTCTTCAATATGTAAGACATATTTTAAGTTTACAGAAACATACAGTCACTGGGTGTTGTCATCAGTGATGCCATCAGTGATGTCACTGACCATGTCATGAATGATGTAATATGTGACATCATCAGCAGTGGATTGCGGGTGCGCGATATATAGTTAGCGCATCTAACTATATATGGAATTTCAATGGTTTTATGCGAGTAAAATAAGGTTTTGTAAATGCAAATTCCTAACTATATATGGACTATAACCTATGGTTTTTTCATTGAATTTCAATGGTTTTTTGAAAGCTAATATTTCTATCTATAAAATGTATTCTTCTTTAAATCATAAAATATATTGTACATGTTTTCTTATACATTTTTTTAAAAAAAAAAATTTGTTCCGCTCCTAGTCCGCGAACTGGTCAGCTTCCCGTTAGCGGAATTCAAAGCCGCGACTTGGTACGCGAGCCGGTAATCGTTGCTTAAGCGTAACTGTTACGTTATCATGACGTTTTGCGTTGTCGCGTAATACGTTTTCCGACGCGCCAAGTTAGCGGACCCGGAAGCGGATTGGATAGCGGCGCAAAGCGCGAAACGTAAAGACAGCAGGTCATGTGACTCGATAATAACACTTTTCATTAGTTCATTTCACTTTTAGTTTCCTAATGATGTAATACTAGGTCATGTGATCTAAAATTAACACTTTTCATTGGTTTAGAACTTTGGCTTTTCCCAAATGATGAAAACCCCTCCTTCTTTCCTCACTCTGACTTTCATCTTGGTGAGAGAAAGACCTTTGTACAATCCAGAGAAATGGCTTCTGTTGTTGCTTCTGGTAGTGTTCCTCCACCACCACCTCCACCTCCTCATGGAAAAAAAGGACCACCTACTCAACCAATCTTTCCACAAGAGGAAGATCAGGAAGAGGAGGAAGAACCTGAATATTTGCCAGAGGAGCCCAGGAGGTACAACCGGAAGGAAAATTTCATATGCAATTTTTTAAAATGCCACCAGGGCAAAAGAAAGTGAACGCTAGGTATGTCTTTTGCCGAATCTGTGATGATCGTCTTTCTAGAGGCACGGATAAAAAATATAGTTATGGGAATTTCACTATGCACAGACACATGAGCAGGTGGCACCCAAATAACTACAGTGCAGCTCAGCTTCGAGACGAACAACAGAATTCACCAGCAATAGCCAGAAGATCGGTTGTGCCAGAAATAACGGGACCTGAAGCAAGGGAGCTGATCCCAAATATTCAAATGGACATGGGGGAAGTCAAACAAGTTTGTATGAGGTGCAATCAAACATTATGCTACCGCGAAAGTAGTATAACTCTTATCATTAGAGCCATCAAAAATCATGTATGTCCAAAACGCCCCCAAAAATAAATTCTTCTTTTTTTTGTTGCTCCTGTTGAGCCCTCTTCGATGAATCATTTTTGTTTCCCCCCCCCCCCCCAAAAAATTAAAAAAAATACAAAATGTTCAGAAAAAAACAAAAAAATATAAAAAATGTTCAGAAAACGAATAAAAAAAATTTAAAACAACAAAAACAAAAAAAAAGTTCTTTTCAGAACTACCTCCCCATTATTAAAAAAAATTGGTAGAATTCTTTGAACTCTGCCAAGCTCTATTTCTATTAGTTTGCTCCCAGTTCGCTATCCGGTACGCGAACTTTGAGCGCACCAAAAAATTTTTTTTTAAAAAAAGGAACAGTAAGTATAAGGAAAGAAAACAGACAGCTATGTTACTATAAAGATAGCTATAGGGAGTAAAGAAAAGATACTGTGACCCGCAATTCACTTCTGATCATGTCATATATTACACTATTTTTCACATAGTCAGTGACATCATCAGCAGTGGATTGCGAGTAACAGTTTTTTTTTGTTTACGTCCTATAGCTCTCTTTTTTGTAACATAACTGTCTGTTTCCTATCCTTAAACTTACTGTTCGTTTTTTTAACGAGATAACAGATATGCCCAATTATTACATCATTCATAACATAGTCAGTGACATCATCAGCAGTGGAATGCAGGTTAAAAAAGTAGAAAACATTTACCTTATAATTCTTGTTAATTTTTAACGAAAATTTTTCATACATTCAATCTGTAAAAGAGAGAACAAACATTTCCAAAAATATTAAAACATGTATTTAAAAATTAGAAAAAAGAAGGGAAAAGGTTCAAGAAGAAACACTTTTTAAACAACTTTGAAACTTATATAAACCTCTACTTCTCTACGACCCCTACACAATCCTAAATATATTTATTTTCAACAAACAGTATCTTCATGCTGATGAAATGAGGCCTATTTTGAAATATGATGCTTCTTTTGCATTGCTTATGTCTCACAATCGTGATGCCATAACAGCGCAAAAGAGATGTGAAACCATCATAAAATTGTGTCTAACATTTAAAATGATTATTTTAGGACGCAAATAAGATGTGTGCTTTCAAGAGCTTTCTTTGAGGTGAGGCCTCTTTTCTTTTTTTTAAAAAAAACAGTACCCAGAAGTACAGCACTATAAGCATTAAAATGGACACTTACAGAAGACTCAGCTTACCCATATGTACCTCACATTTCTAAATGTATATCATAAGTACAAAAACGATAACATTAATTATACATGTTAAATGGTTTATTTTTGCTGTTCTCAGAATGTATCAAATTTCACTTAAATCAGTGACTTGAAGGTATTCATCATATAACAGCGGGGAAAAAAAAACACAATCAAAATGACTGTGTTTAAAAAACCCATACAACCAAAGAAATCTGATTTCAAAACTCCTTAAAATTGACTTACTTTCAATGACGTCGAATGATCTCCCATAAACAGCATCCACTCTGTTGTGCTATAAATATTTTCAGCCCGCTACTTTCTGAAAGAAAACCTCCATCGATACGTAAAATATGTTACATAGAAAAAAATACTTCTCTCATTCTATCACATGTTTCCACTAGGCCAAATCATGTTGCCGCAATTCGCAAGTCTTATATTTCTTCCAATCAAATCCCGACATTTTCTATTTACGCAACTTTCAAAAATAAAATATTTGAGATTATTTTCACAATCCTGGACTACTAATATCTTACTCTTCTTTGTCACTCATGTTCTCCTTTTCCTATGACACTGATACTGCTTACTATGAAGCAGACCTACTTGCATCAGGTTTATATAGTTGGATTTTTAATCTAGACAGCATTGCAGACTTACATTCCCTCTACTTAAAATTTTGGTTTTAAAAACACCAGGTAAGAATTTTTAAGGTCAAACGGCAATTTTTTTTTGAAAGTTACAACGGAATCATTACAGAATGACCAGCCGTTTCCAGACTTTAAGTAAGCTGTATAATGTCCTGATGTTGTTGATGGACCTTCATGATAGATAATTGCTACACTTACAAAAGTCCTCCCTGATATTGACAGCTGAGAAGCCACAAAATTTTTTATTAAAGTTGACAATTTTGATCCATCAGGCCTACATCGTTGGATCATTAAAATGACATACTGGCTATATCTACGTATAAATAATGTTGACATCATATCACATTTACATTGGCTACACTCCATGTTGTGATCCGCTGCATTTACTAGCTTATTAAAGGAGACTGATTTACTGTCTGGCAAAGTTAAATATATAAATCTTTCTGAGTCTACACTAGTAGTACTTGATACCATACAGTTCTCGCAGTCATGCTGCCATTGATAAGAAAGCCCAAACAGGTGATCTACATCTACACCCTCATCTTGCAATACATCAAGCATATACATTAAAAACTCCTGACAATCTTGCTGATTATTTTCAGAGAAGTCTGTTTGACCTGAACATTCATCTAACAGATAACGAACTTCAGACACACTTTCTACTTTTGTTCGATCAGTGCTACATTTCTCTAACACAGAATTCAACAAGCAGCATAAACTTTGCTCCGAATTGAACACAATCTGTTCTTTTAAACTCTCTAGTGAAAAGAGAACATTAACCACTACATTTGCATAGCAGTTGACACCAGAACTGTTTTCAAATTGAAAACCGACAACATCTTCAACAGAATCCACTTTCTTTCTGCTAACAACTTTCGGTTCATTGACTTTTAGTCTTTTTGCAACAACCTCCCTACTATTACTGATATTTCTACGTTTCTGGCCTACCACACGTTTCTCAAACAAAGGATATTGAGGCAAATGTGGCGCATACTCTCTTCTTAACCTATTGTATTCCTTAACACAATCTAGATCCGCACAAATGTTTGTGACATCACAGTCAATCAAGTACAATCCCGATAAAGTTCTAACTCGTGACAATGCCACATATGCCATACCCTCCTTGAACACAGAACTGCCAATATTCACCAATGCACAGTCTACACTTAAACCTTGCGATTTATGGATTGTCACCGCATATGCCAAGCAAACAGGAAACTGTTTACGGCGAACATATAAGTCTTTAACAAGCAAAAACCTAGCAGAACAACGACCAATTTGCTGTACTGCCATCAAATTTAATTCTTAAAAATTCGATTCCATCTCTATTTTTGTATTTCTCCAAATCAACAACATTACCCATTGATCCATTTACTAGACCTCTTTCTACATGTAAATTCCTTCTCAAAATGATTCGGCAATTTAAACACACATTCAAAGTCTTTTCAAAACCCGCTGTTTTAGATATAGTCTTCTCTAATGAATCCAATTTTGATTTCAAATTGTCTGACAAAATAATTGTTGATCCCATGTGCTCTAATTTGTCGATAGCTTCAAGTTTCACAATCTCTTGCTTTTCTAAATTCAACATTTTATTGTTGAAGATGGCACATTCTGCAAGAGTTGGCATGAGACATATCCCGGACTTCTTCTCAGTAATTTTCTGAAAAATATTCTCAGGCACAATCTCTTGATTGGGATATAAATTTGACAGTAATCGTGCATTTAAAGCTTCTCTCCCATGCTGGTCACTTTTCCAATTCTAATGTCTTGTAGAATATTCTTGTAATCTTCATCCTTTGCCTGACGCATATTTTCATGCAGTTCTGCATAATTGAAGTTTAACCATATATTGACGTTGCCAATGCTCCCTAGGCACTTCCTGGTATCTTCATGTGTGAGTATTTTGAACACAGGTTGACCTTTTACTGGTGTCAGCTGCAGAAGATCTCCAAAAACAATGATGTGTTTGCCACCAAATAACACATCATATTCAGTTTTAAGTACTTCTTGCATTCTCAAATGCACAAAGGCAAGCATGACATTGGAAACCATGCTTACTTCGTCAATGATAAGTAGTTTCATTTTCCTCAAGACTCTTGAAACTTCACAGCAAGCATCTCCAGATAACTTGTTGTATTGTAATTTGTTGTCATGCTCCACCGGCAGCATCAGTAGACGATGCAAAGTAATACCTTTAATGTTATGTGCTGCCAGTCCAGTAGGAGCGGTGACAACACAAGACAGCGATGACTTAGTCCTTTCCTGCAAATAACAAGAAATTGCTTTAATGAGGAAACTCTTTCCAGTTCCCGCTTCTCCACTCACGTACAGTCGGACAGGCTTCAACGACGTACATGAGCACTCTTTCTTCTCATGACTTAATCCGTGCTCAATTTCCTTGGTAACTTCATCATATATTTTCCTCTGCTCAACGTTGAGTTGTTTTTCCAAGTCTTCTAAGTTAACTGAATCCTCCTGAGCATGTGCCATGGCTCTTTCCACTTCATTCATAGCAGTGGCAGCTTCATTTTCGATAATAGGTCCTCCAAGTGGATCTTGACTCAATGAAACAGAACTCTGACTGTCCTGAGAACTGTCTCTGGCAATCTCGGCTGCAATCGTTGCTTCCTGCTCAATTTCCAAAGTTAGCATTTCTTGATATTTAGGAAAAGCAGGACATTCTATGGACTCCTTGGCTGCATTAAAAGAGTCTTCGTAACAGAGGAAATCTCCAAGCAGTTCCTCTTCTGCACGCCAAGGCTTGAAAAGTTGCAAAAGTGCTAAATAGAAAAACTCCTTTCTTTCTGGAGATTCACCACTCAATTTTCGATGGTTTACTAATTGGCATTTTCTTTGCTTGACCAGGCATCCCTCACTTCCAATTACAGCATACACTCCTTTCTCAATATCTTCTTTGATGTTCCTCTTGAATATATAATTTTGGAGAACCTCATATAGACAAACATTCTCAAGGTAACTGCTTCGATTTGGATAATATGTATCCAACATGTTGGTCTTCAAAATGTCGGTACTGTTTGGCTCCTTTTCCGCCAAATACTCAATTTCCCGGACAGGTTTTAGAACTCGATTTCGCGTTGCAGAAAGACCAAGACTCGCCCAAACGATACTCCTAGATTTGGCATAGAGACTTGCTGAAGACAATCGATCTGAACATTCGTAAGCTCCGATTTCTCGATGCGACAACATCTTCAGACTGAAACTATACAATTTCTTGCTGAGGCTCTTTTCATGGGATATGTCCTCCCACATATCCTTAAGTTCTGTCTTTTCTTTTTTGGTGATGTAAGATGTCACATACCGAGCCACAGCCATGCAGTTGTCACCCACAAACTGTATATCCATGTTAGCATTCCACATGGACAAAATCACTGGGTTGTAGTCATTGATGTACTTGGACTCTTCGTTCCTTTTCAAATTGTATGTATTTTTGGGTGATTTCCTCGTCACATTATGTCGTAGTGAAGACATCAAACTGTTCACTTTTCCTTTAGAAATCACCGGCCGTGGAAAGTTGAAACGACATTTGGTGTAGAACTTGTCCTTGTTTCTGAATTTACGACGACAGTACTTTCCACAACGATGGCTTTGGAAACGTAGAACTTGTTCTCTTAGGCTTTTCTTCTCCGTTGCATTTGGAACAGCACACGTAGAATACTGTTCTATGAAATTCATCACTAAGTCATCGGGATCTGTTCCAAATTTAGGAGCATCCTTGATCCACAACAACATATGTATATGAGGAGCACCTCTTGCTTGGTATTCCTTTCTCCAAAAGAAATCCAACACCTCTCCAAGAGGTGGATTCTTCTTATTTGTGATGAAAGACATCATAGCTTCGAATTTATGATTGAAGTACCTGCATACATTCACAGGATCCAAAGAACACAGTTCTCCAGGTGTCTTGAATTCAATGTTTTCAATATTTCCATTTGCTTCTCGTAGAAATTCAAGTAAGTCTTCCCAGCCATACTCGGCACAGCTCAGAGTGAGGAACTATGTCGGAGTTCCTAAGTTCCTCAGCATACATTTTAAATCACCATGACGACGATACCAATACTCATTAGTACCACGCTGACACGCCATGAGATTAATTAAGTGAGAATCCAAAATACTATCTTGGACATTAACTTTATGCATAAAGTCTCTTGCCGAGATATTTCGCATCTGTATACCACTTTTCAAGATGTGGTTCACTGCATATGACAGTCCAGACAGATCGCTTTCAAACAGGAGATGAAACAAATAGGGAATGCATTGACGAAACCTAGGATCTTCTCCATACAATCTTAAAGTCCGGTATTCAGACGCAGGAATTTGATGAGATCGCTCATCATATCTTCCTCCTCGACCTGTAGGAAATAGCTGTGGGAAACACCGAGCTTCCAAACTTTCCTCCCAAAAACTAATGGGACTCCCTTTGGCTTGTTTCATTTGAAACAACTCAATAGCATTCCCCATGACTTCCTTGGAATGCAATGGATGAACACTATAATGTTCATATATTTCTTCACTTTTAGAGGCCTCTACTTTCTCAATTTGCCCAGCACACAAATCGCTATCCTCTTCATCACTTACTTCCTCTTCTGCAACATACACATTCTTATAATACTTATTATTTTTCTTCAAATACACTGTTGCCTTTTTGACTTTCCTAACATCCACTAAATTTTGCCATATTTTCTTATTCTTTGTCGGAACCCCATTAACCAAGATAACCAGAGGTTCCTCTTCCACTTCTTCCACTCCAATTGTGTTAATGTTTTTATTCAAATCTAAAGGCAAATAAACAACTCTTCCCTTTAATCCTCTCTGTAAATCTGCTGGAGGCAACTTCCCTGTCTTTGGCTCCATTCTTACAATAGCCTGAAAGGGATGAATACTTTGAATCATAATAGATTCATAAGTATTTAAATCCTTCAATTCAGAAGGAATCTCAACCAATTCAAGATTATTATGAACTGCCCTAGGAGGCATCTGGTTTTGGTTTAATTTATTACAACAATAAGTACACACACGTTGATCCGATCCCAAATCAAAATAATTTTCTACCATCAAGTATGTGGCAAAATCCTTCCATTCACTATTATTTTCCCTTTCACTTTTTGCATATAAATCCACTACCTTAGTCTGATTCTTATAATAAGTACGTCGACAACAAACACAAGTGAAATTAGGCCTCTCACTTGATTTCATCTGAAACGTGGCAATTTCCTTCTGAAAATTATCTGTACTGTAAACCTGTACATTATCTTCCACATTACTCTCTACTTCAGGGTCAATTTGAACATTCTCATCTTTACTACTAAAGTAACAAAACTCAATTTCTTCACAAATATTCTTCACATCTATTTCAGAACCATGCAAAAGAGCAGCACATAATTGTTTAAGCATAATTGCTGGACTCTTTGCATAATACAACATTCTCACTAATTTTCTCACTTTATTATGATGCACTGCTAGCATCCTGAAATGATGAAAAACACTCTGGCATACTCTCCTGGAAAGACAAGCCAGTGAATGACCACGCATACCTGTTATTTGTCTCACTCTGCAAGGATCTAAATCTTGCAACAACTTCATTTTCTGCTTCAAACTTTTCTTATTAAATGTCCGTATAAAATCACAAAGCAAATTGATGGAAACCTGTCGCACACTGCAAATAGAACTACACTTCCAAATGTACACAGGAGCCTTAGGACGTCTTCCTAAAACCTCATCACTTTGCGCCTCTTTTGTGTCTGTTGTCACAAGTTTTTCTTTTTCAACTGGACAACCATCCTTCACTTCATAAGCTCGACCACTGGTGTCAACTGCAAACATCCAATCATTATCCTGAAAATAACTCTCCTCATTAAAAAATGCCTCAGAACTTGAACTATGCATCCATTCTCCGGAAAAAACTTCACAAAAGTTGCTACGATTTACTACTCTCTTCCATCTACTGTTTGTTTTAAAATCAGAAATTACCTTGCTTAGTTTCCTAATTCTATTGATTACCAAAATAAACAACTTTCGCTTAATTTCAAAAGCATGATCAATAATTTTCTCGACATTTTTCTTCTTCTTATAAAATGCCACTTTCTGTTTGCATTTCTTAATATTTCTTAATAAATTAACTATTATCCGATTACGGAACATTCGTTGTCGAATGTCCCTAAACTGTTCTTTCCTTCTACTATCATGCACAGAGTTATCTCTTCCTCTACCAGTAACATTTTTCATGGGTCTTTTCTTTCCATTTAAATTACTCTTCTTTTTCTGAACTGAAACATTTTGGCGAGAAATATTTTTTTTACTACAAATATTTTTTAAGAAAGACTTGGTGCTCTTACCCGGAGCTTTCTTGGTGTTTTGATAAGTATTTAGGGAAGAGGACTGCTGCAATAAAACATCACCGTACTGTCTTTGACGTTTTCGAGCCTTTATAATTCTATTTTTGGAAGGCATTTTCCAAACTATGAAAGAATCTGCAGTTGAATCTGTTGAAAAATATAATAGAAAAATGTTAATAACCACTATTACCAAACAGTAAATAAATAACAGTCATCAAAAACTTAATGCCCTTCTTATTATTTAACATAGCAAATCAAGGCATATGACTGAGTATGATGTTATTTTTCTTTTTTAAATGGAAAGCGTTCTTCATGGTGCAAGTTTCTTGTAAATACGCTCCCACCTGCGAAAAGGAACTTAGCAATGCAAAGCTGCTGGGGTCCCCAGTGTCTGTCAACATTCTAAACAGTCCGGAGCGGCCGCCATCTTATCTCTCGGTAGGATCGAGAGAGAAGAAAAGGTGAAAAACGAAGGGGAAATTTAATAAAATGGGGTAAAGTATACCCCAGTTGACACCCTAGGAATCTTGTTGGAATTTTTTAAAGGGTCCCCTGAGGAAAATAAAGAAATATATATTTTTCACGATAGAACCGCTTCCCAAACACCGAACTGGTCCGCAAACTGCACGAGAATACGCCATTTTGTGCGTCGTTTTAATTAAATTACTAGGAATAAGGAGGTGCGGGAGACGTATCCTATTTCCTTATATTTTCTGAGAGTGCCTGAGGAGTCTGATATATGTTGATACATGTGTTCCAGCGACTGTGCGTGAGCTTTTTTTAAATTCTTGCTGCGTGACGTCTGTTAACGTTCGATTCGAAGGAAATCAGGAACTGTTGACCACCAATTTCTCAGTACGATAAAATCTTTTGAAATATATTATCAAGCCTGTGCGCTAAAATTATCGCCGATAAAGCGGCGACAATGGGCTTGATAATATACTCTGTGAAATTCCAATCGAAGCCCATTTTACATGTCTTCACATCTAGCATGTACTTCGATTGGAAATCCATAGAGCATATTATCAAACCCATTATCGCCGCTTTATCGGTCGTTTTCGGCTGATAAAGCGGCGATAATTGAAGCGCACAGGCTTGATAAAATACCACATTGTTATAAATGAATCCTTATTGAGACACAATGTCTGCGCCAATTTGCCTTTTTTACAATGCCACAATTTTGTAGTGCACGGCAGCCATTTTACATGCCAGGCTGGTCTCAGCCTATCACCTAGCCCTGCGAATGTAGGGAAATATTATCAAACCTGTACACTAAAATCTATTTCTTTATTACTACAGACAAAGCCACAATTTAAAAACACAGCTTTCTTCATCATTTTCTCCTTAGCGATAAAAAGCGGTAGCAATGCATGAATATCACGCTGAAAAGTCAGCGATATTCATGCATTATCCTGCAAATGCTCTTAGCCATGTTATCCACCTCCTATTGGATAACATGGCTAAGAACTGCTCGCAAATGCGAAAAAAAACGGTCGCAATGCATGAATATCACGCTGAAAAGTCAGCGATATTCATGCATTATCCTGCAAATGCTCTTAGCCATGTTATCCACCACCCATTGAATAACATGACTAAATACTGCTCAGAGCCCCATGAGGAACGCTTTCCATTTAAAAGAGAAAACATATCATCATAGAAAAGAATCGTTTTTAAACACAGCATATAAATCAATTGTATACCTGCATTCAAGAGGAAATGACTGAAAATGTCCTTGAGACACACAAAAGCGTTTTCTGGAATACCCTAGCACCATTTTTCCGACATTATTAACATGGCTATGTAACTCCCATAATCAAAATCTAAATTTGCCAAGCGCAGGTGAGAACGTATTTACAAGACACTTGCCCCATGAGGAATGCTTTCCATTTAAAAATGAAAAAATAACATCAAAGACACTCAAATGCCTTATAAATATGACCCAAAACAACCTATGAAACTCTAACAGTACATATCCAAAATTTAATTGTTTTCAAAATGGTTTTTAAAAACAACATATCTGTTTCAGCTTACATAAAAGACCATGGAATGCGCTTCATATACAACAATACCTTGAGTTACTACATGCCGGAATCCTACACCGAATATGCAAATACAATTTCTCAAAGAAACAAAATCTATTTCTATATCACTATAGACAAAGCCACAGTTTTAAAAACACAGCTTTCTTCATCATTTTCTCCTTAAATCATTCTATTCTATATCTAAAATAAATAAATCTTTTCTCACCTTAGCAAATACTTTTTGAGTTTTGAAAACAGTCTCAGAAATACACCAAATTGTCTTCAGCAGAAGAAAAACGATGCACTCCAGAGGCTGCAGCTATTGAAAGCACAGAAATACAGATATTCATTTCACATATCTCTCATATTAGCCAATCATAACTCTTCCCTCACTTTTTTCAAATCAAAACCCTTCCCCCCCTCTGCCCTCTCTGCCTTTTTTTTGCTTAGCAACGACCTCCTGAAAGACCTCTCATGTTTGCAAGTTCACACAACAATGTTTCAATTGAACTCTGAACTCTCAGTGCACCTGCGTATCCAGTGCAATCTTTCATTAAAAGTTTCTTCCTTGACCATTGAAATTACATGTTTCAAGAACACATCCATGCACCCTAACTTTATGTTTTCAGAAATGGAAATGCGCCAATCACTGCTAATGAATAATTAGCATTGGAAATCCACAGTTTTTTTTCTTTACAAACTCCTACTGTTTCAACTGCCCTTTCATTACCACACTTCATCTGACTGCAGCACAACCTTCTCCCACCATGTTTAACGTCTGGATTGTTGGACATAGTTACATCCACTGGGCTCAAAGGTATGCTGACAACAGAAATTTACACAACCTCAATTTACAGGATGTGGAAATTAAATGGTTGGGCCAAAGAGGATTAAAATGTCACCAATTGATACCATTGGTGAAAACCTTTATGCATTTGCCAAAACCTGACCTCTTAATAGTGCACTGTGGAGGAAATGATTTAGGCACTATGACTGGGGTTTGTCTGGAAATGCTTTTAAAGGACACCTTTGAGCAATTAATGGCACTTTTTCCTCAAACTGCCTTGGTATATTCCAATATATGCCAAAGACAGAAATGGAGGTGGTCCAACCAATTTGGTCCACAAATTGAGAAAGCGAGGAAGCATGTAAACAAATCTGTTTCAGCTTACATGAGAGACCATGGAATGGGCTCCCTGTACAATAATAACTTGCGTTACTACATGCAAGATATCTACAGAGGAGATGGAGTTCACTTCTCAGATGAGGGCAACAGAATTTTCATTCTGAATTTAAGAATGTGCATTGGTACCTACTTATAAGTACCTAAATGGAACATAAACCCAAAAGCTCTTCTCAGAGCTACCCTTCATCTGATCAATCACAATTAATACTTTTCTCTAACTTATTTCTGTAATTTTCAACAAACTACGCTCAAAGAGCGCTACCCGGTACGCGAACTGGAAGCTAACCACCCAAAATTATTTTAAAAATGTTTTTTCTCGGCACATATGGTCCTCCTCAGCCACCCTCAGAAAACCTGGGGGGTCAAAATACTTGTACCGTGTCCCCTTCTACCCTTTCGGAACATTATTTAACCTCCATTTTATATGTTAATTCGACCGAAGCACAAAATGGTGGACTCCCGTTACGCTTCTAGTTCGCGGACTAAACTGCTTCCCGGGAAGCGGCCCAAAGAAAAGGTGGGAAAGTAATTCAAAGAAAAAGGACTGGAGACACTCTCACCAAATATAGATTATCTCATACTACATAACAATCCCTTTCATTTTCACAAATTTGATTGAAATTCCATTTAGCCATTAAGCCTGTAGACCTCTCAAAATACCTTGAGGTAAATTACTTCACAAAACACATCTGAAGTGTTGGAATTGACAACCAATAAAAATCTTACTTTCATTTTCTACTTTTATTACCTGATATTTGATTGGTTATATACCTGAATATATATAAAGGAAGAGAAGAAAACACAGCCATTTTGACTGCTACTTCTTGTTGTACATCACATTTCAATACTTACCTAAGACTTCAACTTGTTTCTGAAGGTAAGTTGTATATTGAACACTATAACTTAATATGGTAGACTTTTTCTGATACATATACACTATCCCTCTGTAGTAGTTATGGATTTAGATAGACTTCTCTGTTATAGTTACGAATGGAGTTAGGCTTCTCTTCGTTAAATTACATACACTTTTTTTATAGTCCTATTTCCACTCTGATACTATACACTGCCAAAAGAAAAATTCACTGATAAAAACTACCTATCTAAAATTAATCCCAACAGTGCCCAATCTCTACTAATATATATTTTCTTATTCAAAATTTCAGGCAAAATGGAAGGCGAACAACAAGTTTCATTTTCGATTGAACTGAAGGAGAGCAGCCAAGACAAACTTGATGACTTTATGGATGACAGTAGAGACCACGAACTTCTACAATGTGTTGAAGCAGTAGACAACTTGCTTCAAAATGAAAAACAATTACACCCTATAATAAATTATGACATTTCTGACAATGACATGTTAGAAAATTTAATAAACTATGAAACACAATCATAATAAAAAAAATAAATAAAGAAAACAAAAAAAAACTAACAAAAACAACAAATATTTAACATACAGTATTAAAAAAATCTAACATTCTTTTATCCTTATAGTACGCTGCCCAGAGCGCTACCCGGTTCGCGTACTAGGAGCTCACCACGCATAAATAATAAATTTTTTTTTTTTTTTTTTTCCCCTGCAGAAACCTTTTACAACTTCCACATAAAACCTAGGGGGTCAGGGAGGATCTACTAGGCCCCCTTATCAAAATTTCCCCCTTTGTTTTGGCCTCCTCTTATCTCTCGATCCTACCGAGAGACAAGATGGCGGCCGCACCGGACTGTTTAGAATGTTGACAGACACCGGAGAGCCAATCAGCTTCGCATCGCAAAGTTCCGATAAGCGAAAAGTACGCGAACCGGATCGCTGCCCGGAGCGCTGTTACAGATATATATCTTGATTTAAACGTTAATTTCTCAAAATCCACTGAAGCACATATATTGAGACCTAGCAAAGGCACATCGGGCTAACAGTCCCTACAATTTTGCCAAGTTTCGTGCAAATCCATTCAGCCGTTCGAGCTAAAAGTGAGGCCAACCGCCCTATGGAAATTAACATGGGAAAAACGCGTTTTGGGACCCCCCTTTTTTCTCAGCCCCCCCTTGACGAAACCCCCCCAAATTTCCAGGAGCTGCTCAGAAACAAAATGTGCCATTTTCCTGCAAATTTCAGCCGATTCCGTCCACAAACGCCAAAGTTATTAGACATAGAATTTTCAGAAATCCCATAGGGAAAAAATCCTAACTATATATACCTACTGGCGACCGCCAGTAGGTAATATATATATGTACGCTCCAACAATCCCTCCCCGCAATCCTCGGGAAACAGGAGGCAGCACTCCAAAGATAGGATTCACAAGTTTTTAATCTCACACAAAGCGCTTTTGGCACTCGGCCTTCGTCAGTAATGAGACAAACGGAAGTGCCAATCAACATTCATTTATCTCTCGCGTAGCGCGAATAATAAAAATAAAAATAAAGATAGGACTCCGATTCGAGTCGGCTTCCGCCATCTTGGAGTTGCTAAGGAAGCATTGTGTTAACGTTAATGTTAAATTCACATTCACATGCATTAATCAATATTTAGATGCAAAAAGCCCACTTTGGCTGCAATCTCTACACAATGCGCTTAGTTCCTATAATCAAAGCAAAATCTCGCCCTGGATGGGCAAACACTCAAATTCAAACGGCATCCGCCATCTTTGAATGGGTACAGCCAAATTGGCTGCAATATCTATACAAAGCATATATCTGTATAAAATTTCGCCCTGGATGGGCATAACCATTCATAATGTCTGTAACGTGCTACTAGGTATCGAGCGAGGACGGCCACGAGGATGTCACTGAACCCTCGGGTTTTCAGGAGGAGTATCAAGTAATGCGCACGAAACAATATCCAGGGGGAAGGGGCAAACCCCCGGAAAGAAGAACACAAAGAGGAAGACGAGGAGGGGGGGCTGGAGCCGCAAACACCGTGGGCTCGCCACCCGTAACAAGGAGCATTAAGAGTGCCTACAAGAAGAAAACGTAGACACTGTAGACAATCTTACAATTGTAAACTTGACACCCAAAATCCTAACTACCGAGGAACAAAACATCTTGAAATTGGGACTTACCTTTTGCCCTGAAAAAAACTTTGAATTCACACAAACACGCATAGACTTGTTTAAGTTCACCCGCAAATTAAAGTTGTATAAATACTTCAAGCTGAAACCTCCCCTACCCAAGCCAGCGGCTGCTGGTGACATGGAAGAAAGCACAATGCTATGTAAAGATCTTGTGGGCCTGCGATCTTTGGAAGAATTGAGAAGGGAGGTTGAGGATGATGACATTGTCAGTCTAAGAGATACACAAATGGTGACACATATGCAAGTACAGCAAAGAGGGGGTGCAACGAATTCCACTTCCATTTTCCATTTTCCACTTTCATGCCAATAATGGGAGCGGATGCGATAGACACTTTTTCAGAAGCTGTGATTCAAGACCTAAGGTCGCTCAGATGCAAACGTAAATATGATTATGGCAGATCTAACTTCACCTATAAACAACAAATAGCGTTGAAAAAGCTATGCGACGATTCGTCTTTGGTGTGTAAACCCTCGGATAAAGGAGGTAATATTGTGTTGCTAACTAAAATGCAGTATGAACAAGAGGCACTGCGGCAACTCAACGATCCAAAAACGTATATAACGTTAACACAATGCTTCCTTAGCAACTCCAAGATGGCGGAAGCCGACTCGAATCGGAGTCCTATCTTTATTTTTATTTTTATTATTCGCGCTACGCGAGAGATAAATGAATGTTGATTGGCACTTCCGTTTGTCTCATTACTGACGAAGGCCGAGTGCCGAAAGCGCTTTGTGTGAGATTAAAAACTTGTGAATCCTGTCTTTGGAGTGCTGCCTCCTGTTTCCCGAGGATTGCGGGGAGGGATTGTTGGAGCGTACATTGTTGTCGGGTGCACCCCGACTGGCAGGCACCCGCCTCTGAGTGCTACTGGCTGGTGCGAGTGGAGCTGATATATATATATATATATATATATATATATATATATGATTCACCAATGCCCTAGAGCTTTTCAGGACACACTCGTGCTCCGCCTACCATCCGGTTTGTTGGGACATTCTTCTCCGCCAAATCACGGGTGTGTTTGCTGCTTGCCTGACGCGTTTCGGGGCAGGTTGCCCCTTAATCATAGGCGACTCCGCATGTTTCAATAGAATTCTCCACTTTATTAATTTGTATGAATGCACGCCTCCCATTGGTTACTGGGTCTCAATCTATTTATCTTGCATGCTGGGAGTTGTATTTCTCATGCTGTTTGGGAGCCATTAAAAAAAAGCGATTGTTACAGTTCCTTAGTGGAGTCCCATTCCTTGGTGGAGAATTTCAGTAAGTCCGGCTTCGCACACTGTTATGGGTCGGCAAAGTTCCAACCCGCAGCCTCTTCTGTGTAATCTCCGTTTTCGGTGACAGAAGATGGTGCATCCTGTCGCGGTAAGGACCCCGCGCTGTAAATGTGATTCACCAATGCCCTAGAGCTTTTCAGGACACACTCGTGCTCCGCCTACCATCCGGTTTGTTGGGACATTCTTCTCCGCCAAATCACGGGTGTGTTTGCTGCTTGCCTGACGCGTTTCGGGGCAGGTTGCCCCTTAATCATAGGCGACTCCGCATGTTTCAATAGAATACTCCACTTTATTAATTTGTATGAATGCACGCCTCCCATTGGTTACTGGGTCTCAATCTATTTATCTTGCATGCTGGGAGTTGTATTTCTCATGCTGTTTGGGAGCCATTAAAAAAAAGCGATTGTTACAGTTCCTTAGTGGAGTCCCATTCCTTGGTGGAGAATTTCATTAAGTTCGGCTTCGCACACTGTTATGGGTCGGCAAAGTTCCAACCCGCAGCCTCTTCTGTGTAATCTCCGTTTTCGGTGACAGAAGATGGTGCATCCTGTCGCGGTAAGGACCCCGCGCTGTAAATGTGATTCACCAATGCCCTAGAGCTTTTCAGGACACACTCGTGCTCCGCCTACCATCCGGTTTGTTGGGACATTCTTCTCCGCCAAATCACGGGTGTGTTTGCTGCTTGCCTGACGCGTTTCGGGGCAGGTTGCCCCTTAATCATAGGCGACTCCGCATGTTTCAATAGAATACTCCACTTTATTAATTTGTATGAATGCACGCCTCCCATTGGTTACTGGGTCTCAATCTATTTATCTTGCATGCTGGGAGTTGTATTTCTCATGCTGTTTGGGAGCCATTAAAAAAAAGCGATTGTTACAGTTCCTTAGTGGAGTCCCATTCCTTGGTGGAGAATTTCATTAAGTCCGGCTTCGCACACTGTTATGGGTCGGCAAAGTTCCAACCCGCAGCCTCTTCTGTGTAATCTCCGTTTTCGGTGACAGAAGATGGTGCATCGGTGAATCACATTTACAGCGCGGGGTCCTTACCGCGACAGGATGCACCATCTTCTGTCACCGAAAACGGAGATTACACAGAAGAGGCTGCGGGTTGGAACTTTGCCGACCCATAACAGTGTGCGAAGCCGGACTTAATGAAATTCTCCACCAAGGAATGGGACTCCACTAAGGAACTGTAACAATCGCTTTTTTTTAATGGCTCCCAAACAGCATGAGAAATACAACTCCCAGCATGCAAGATAAATAGATTGAGACCCAGTAACCAATGGGAGGCGTGCATTCATACAAATTAATAAAGTGGAGTATTCTATTGAAACATGCGGAGTCGCCTATGATTAAGGGGCAACCTGCCCCGAAACGCGTCAGGCAAGCAGCAAACACACCCGTGATTTGGCGGAGAAGAATGTCCCAACAAACCGGATGGTAGGCGGAGCACGAGTGTGTCCTGAAAAGCTCTAGGGCATTGGTGAATCACATTTACAGCGCGAGGTCCTTACCGCGACAGGATGCACCATCTTCTGTCACCGAAAACGGAGATTACACAGAAGAGGCTGCGGGTTGGAACTTTGCCGACCCATAACAGTGTGCGAAGCCGGACTTAATGAAATTCTCCACCAAGGAATGGGACTCCACTAAGGAACTGTAACAATCGCTTTTTTTTAATGGCTCCCAAACAGCATGAGAAATACAACTCCCAGCATGCAAGATAAATAGATTGAGACCCAGTAACCAATGGGAGGCGTGCATTCATACAAATTAATAAAGTGGAGTATTCTATTGAAACATGCGGAGTCGCCTATGATTAAGGGGCAACCTGCCCCGAAACGCGTCAGGCAAGCAGCAAACACACCCGTGATTTGGCGGAGAAGAATGTCCCAACAAACCGGATGGTAGGCGGAGCACGAGTGTGTCCTGAAAAGCTCTAGGGCATTGGTGAATCACATTTACAGCGCGGGGTCCTTACCGCGACAGGATGCACCATCTTCTGTCACCGAAAACGGAGATTACACAGAAGAGGCTGCGGGTTGGAACTTTGCCGACCCATAACAGTGTGCGAAGCCGGACTTAATGAAATTCTCCACCAAGGAATGGGACTCCACTAAGGAACTGTAACAATCGCTTTTTTTTAATGGCTCCCAAACAGCATGAGAAATACAACTCCCAGCATGCAAGATAAATAGATTGAGACCCAGTAACCAATGGGAGGCGTGCATTCATACAAATTAATAAAGTGGAGTATTCTATTGAAACATGCGGAGTCGCCTATGATTAAGGGGCAACCTGCCCCGAAACGCGTCAGGCAAGCAGCAAACACACCCGTGATTTGGCGGAGAAGAATGTCCCAACAAACCGGATGGTAGGCGGAGCACGAGTGTGTCCTGAAAAGCTCTAGGGCATTGGTGAATCACATTTACAGCGCGGGGTCCTTACCGCGACAGGATGCACCATCTTCTGTCACCGAAAACGGAGATTACACAGAAGAGGCTGCGGGTTGGAACTTTGCCGACCCATAACAGTGTGCGAAGCCGGACTTAATGAAATTCTCCACCAAGGAATGGGACTCCACTAAGGAACTGTAACAATCGCTTTTTTTTAATGGCTCCCAAACAGCATGAGAAATACAACTCCCAGCATGCAAGATAAATAGATTGAGACCCAGTAACCAATGGGAGGCGTGCATTCATACAAATTAATAAAGTGGAGTATTCTATTGAAACATGCGGAGTCGCCTATGATTAAGGGGCAACCTGCCCCGAAACGCGTCAGGCAAGCAGCAAACACACCCGTGATTTGGCGGAGAAGAATGTCCCAACAAACCGGATGGTAGGCGGAGCACGAGTGTGTCCTGAAAAGCTCTAGGGCATTGGTGAATCACATTTACAGCGCGGGGTCCTTACCGCGACAGGATGCACCATCTTCTGTCACCGAAAACGGAGATTACACAGAAGAGGCTGCGGGTTGGAACTTTGCCGACCCATAACAGTGTGCGAAGCCGGACTTAATGAAATTCTCCACCAAGGAATGGGACTCCACTAAGGAACTGTAACAATCGCTTTTTTTTAATGGCTCCCAAACAGCATGAGAAATACAACTCCCAGCATGCAAGATAAATAGATTGAGACCCAGTAACCAATGGGAGGCGTGCATTCATACAAATTAATAAAGTGGAGTATTCTATTGAAACATGCGGAGTCGCCTATGATTAAGGGGCAACCTGCCCCGAAACGCGTCAGGCAAGCAGCAAACACACCCGTGATTTGGCGGAGAAGAATGTCCCAACAAACCGGATGGTAGGCGGAGCACGAGTGTGTCCTGAAAAGCTCTAGGGCATTGGTGAATCACATTTACAGCGCGGGGTCCTTACCGCGACAGGATGCACCATCTTCTGTCACCGAAAACGGAGATTACACAGAAGAGGCTGCGGGTTGGAACTTTGCCGACCCATAACAGTGTGCGAAGCCGGACTTAATGAAATTCTCCACCAAGGAATGGGACTCCACTAAGGAACTGTAACAATCGCTTTTTTTAATGGCTCCCAAACAGCATGAGAAATACAACTCCCAGCATGCAAGATAAATAGATTGAGACCCAGTAACCAATGGGAGGCGTGCATTCATACAAATTAATAAAGTGGAGTATTCTATTGAAACATGCGGAGTCGCCTATGATTAAGGGGCAACCTGCCCCGAAACGCGTCAGGCAAGCAGCAAACACACCCGTGATTTGGCGGAGAAGAATGTCCCAACAAACCGGATGGTAGGCGGAGCACGAGTGTGTCCTGAAAAGCTCTAGGGCATTGGTGAATCATATATATATATATATATATATATATATATATATATATATATATATATATATATATATATATATATATATATATATATATATATATATATATATACACACACACATATACAAATATACATATATGTGAGCAAGCCTATAGCCCTATAGGTTGTTCTTGACAGCGTTGACAGCAATGTGAGGGGTGGCAACAGGTGGTTGGAGTTGAGGAAATTAGAATCTAAGTACATTATAATGTACAACACAATGCAACCTATAGGGCATAACTTGGGGGAGGAACTAGCAATTCACCTCCAAAATTAAAAATTGAGTTCGAAACTGGGTTTTGAGAAAGCTGCTGCCGCTTGGGTAACTAAAGTTTGATAACATTTTAATCTTGGTTTTGATAGTGATCTGTATGGAAATACGTGTTACATGTAGCAATGGGCTTTTTTCTTTCCTTGCAGGAACGGGGACACCACTGTGAATTTTGCCCACTCGGGCATGATTGGATAAGTCACTACAAATGGCGGTTTTTGAACTCTGCAGCATATGCCCACTGGGGCTGTATAGTTATTTAATAGACTGGTTCTTTAATGTGTGGTTGTGACATAAACCAGCCATTTCTGCCGAGGGAACCTTTCCGGTGGATATTTATAATTCAATAGCCACATGGCTATTTATGAATTTTGTTTGGCCAGTGCTTCATTATTTACGCTGCTTTAATTATCTGCCATGCAATGTGTCTTTAATTACTGATGTACAGTTCCACAATGGTTAATTAATTTGTTGTTCACATGAAACTTTTCATTTTTGTGGCCCAGTTTGTTTACACAAAATGTTTCCACTATGTCTATGATCACGTGTGACTAAAAAATAATACTGCATGTTCCTTTACAAAGAACGATGGTACCGATAAGCTCCACCCGTGAGCAAGAGATCAGCTGATCTCGAAACGCGTTGGGTGTTTTTTTCAGTCAAATAAACTCTGACAACACCGTTCTACAATTGGACTCCGACTCTGCTTTTTCTTAAAAAGGAACACGAACCTGGAGTGTGTGGAAATATAAATATATATATATATATATATATATATATATATATATATATATATATATATATATATATATATATATATATATATGTATGTATATATATATATATATATATATATATATATATATATATATATATATATATATATATATATATATATATATATATATATATATATATATATATATATATATATATATATATATATATATATATATATATATACATATACATACACTATTATATATGTTACTCCCAAAGTGCCCTAGGCATCTGAGAGGCACTCACAGTCCTCCGCCCGCCCTCCGGGCTTCAATTTAACATGCCTTGAAGCACCACATTCAATCGTTTGCTCGACGCGTTTCGGGGGACAGGCCCCCTTCTTCGTGGGCTGCTGCTGGAAAAACACTCGAAATGCATCTTTACAGATTGTAGACCTTTTTATTCAAGACAAACCCCCAGGAGGGCGTGTGCTCAATGCATAGTCCAGCTGTGAATTGTGGGGCTTGTGGTCCGTAAAGATGCAGATAATGTTTATATCCTTTAAGTAAGGTCGAGTGTTTCTGGCAATTTTTCGCAATGTCATTATAAACCTTCAGTAGGCTGTGTCCCGGTTTGGCATATCCATTATATCTGGAGTTCTGTGCTCCCCGAGTCCCAAACTGTTCAGAACTCTAAGCCTCGTTGTGCTGAATGATCCATCTTGATGTCAGCCGGCGATGGTGCATTCTCCACAGCCAGGCCGCCGTGTATTAGTTTACCCCCAAATTGCCCTAAGCATCTGAGAGGCAATCACAGTCCTCCGTCCTCCGGGCTTCAATTTAACATGCCTTGCCGCTACACATTCAATCGTTTGCCCGACGCATTTCGGGGGACACGCCCCCTTCTTCATGGGCTGCTTCTGGAAAAACACTTGAAATGCATCTTTAAAGATTGTAGACCTTTTTATTCAAGACAAACGTCCAGGAGGGCGTGTGCTCAATGCATAGTCCATCTGTGAATTGTGTGGCTTATGGTCTGTAAAGATGCAGATAATGTTTATATCCTTTAAGTAAGGTCGAGTGTTTCTAGCAATTTTTTGCAATGTCATTATGAACCTTCAGTAGGCTGTGTCCTGGTTTGGCATGTCCATTATATCTGGAGTTCTGTGCTTCCAGAGTCCCAAACTGTTCAGAACTCCAAGCCTCGTCATGCTGAATGATCCATCTTGATGTCAGCCGGCGACGGTGCACTCTCCATGGCCAGGCCGCCGTGTATTATTTTACTCCCAAAGTTCCCTAAGCATCTGAGTGGCACTCACAAACCTCCACCCTCCGGGCATCAATTTAACATGCCTTGCCGCTCCAAATTCAATTGTTTCTCATACTTCAATGCAAATTTCTATGTATATAATGCATATTAAAATAACGAAGCAAACCACATTCACTGGATGATGTCAACAGTGATATCATCATTGATGTCATGTGAGATGTCATCAGTGATGTCACTGACCATGTCATGAACGATGTAATATGTGACATCATCAGCAGTGGATTGGGGGTGCGCGAGATATAGTTAGTACAACTAACTATATAGGAGCAATTTCAATGGTTTTTTAAATGCTAATTCCTAACTATATAAGGCCTGAAACCTATGGTTCTTTCAGTGAATTTCAAAAGTTTTTTAAATGCTAACTCCTAACTATATATGACATGAAACCTATGGTTTTTTAAGTGAATATATATATATATATGTATATGTATATGTATATATATATATTCAATGAAAAAACCATTGGTTTTAGGCCATATATAGTTAGGGATTTGCATTTACAAAACCTTATTTTACTCGCATAAAACCATTGAAATTCCATATATAGTTATAAGCGCTAACTATATATCGCGCACCCGCAATCCACTGCTGATGATGTCACATATTACATCATTCATGACATGGTTAGTGACATCACTGATGACATCACTGATGACATCTCAAATGACATCACTGATTACATCACTGATGACAACATGCAGTGACTGTATGTTTCTGTAAAGTTAAAATATCTCTTACATATTGAAGAATGAGTGGATATATAAGTGTCTGGATGAAGGATTTAGTAGGTGCATGACTGACTGTATGAGTGAGTGATTAAATGTGTCTCACTGAGTGCATGGGTTAGTGACTAAACTGTCTTAATTTGTGCATCATTATGTCTGTTGTTCTGTAAACTGTTGCATGTGTTGATAAGTAGCTATATGAGTAACTATATGGGTTATTGATTGGTTGCCCAAGTATTTGTATGGGATACTGAGTGTGTGTGTAGGTGGCTGGGAGGTGTATGACTCTGTGCATAGATGTGTGAGCAGTTGATTCACTAGATGTATGGTTTCAAAAGTGCATGTGGAAACAGCTGTATGGGCGGTTGACTGTGTGCATGAGTGCATTGGTGAGTGAATGGATATCTCAGTGCTACATGTCAAAGTAAGTACATATGTAAAACACAGTACATGTGAGAGTTGACATATATAAATAACTGTGCATAAGAGCCAGTGAATGTGTGAGTGGCTGTATGGATCATTGTGAACTTGTATCAGGGATTGTATAATAGAGTAAATATGTGTTAGTATATGTTTGAATAAGTAAATTTTGTATAACTGTATAGTTGAGGAAATGGAGGTGTGATTGATTCTTTGCATGACTGACTAGGTGTGTGAGTAACTCCATGGATGAGTGACAGTCTGTGAGTGTCTGTTTACACTGATTGTATCTAAGGTTATATTAGAGTCTGAAGAGGTTCATCGTATTATCACATGAATGATATCATCAGTGATGTTATCAGTCATGTCAAATGAGATGTTTTCAGTGATGTCATTTGAGATGTCATCAGTGATGTCATCAGTGATGTCACTAACCATGTCATGAATGATGTAATATGTGACATCATCAGCAGTGGATTGCGGGTGCGCGATATATAGTTAGCGCTTATAACTATATATGGAATTTCAATGGTTTTATGCGAGTAAAATAAGGTTTTTTAAATGCAAATCCCTAACTATATATGGCCTAAAACCAATGGTTTTTTCATTGAATTTTCAAGGTTTTGTAAATGCAAATTCCTAACTATATATCCACTATAACCTATGGTTTTTTCTGTGAATTTCATTGGTTTTTTAATAGCAAATATGAAAAGCTTTAAAATGTCAAGTACGTGATAGATAAAAACATTTTCGTATTTATGCACGCTGATGTGCTTTGAACGCTGCACCCCCCCTCCCCTCTTTTGTCTTAGTAGTACTCTCTCTTTGCAGATAGTGAACGGTAGTTAACGCAAGCCTTTGCCCCCGTTGTAATCCGTCGTGCCTGCTTGTCTCTCCATTTGATTGATTGTTGTCCAAGCATTTACTGTTTTAGAATTGGTTCTCTTTGGATCATTCTCTATTTACAAACAAGCACAAAGTCGCAATACTCTGTTTAGTCTTTGCAGATAGTGAAAAATCGTGTAAAAAAAATAAAAGTAATCGAGCAAAATCAGTAGGCCACTAATTGGATCTCTTTTTGACCTCGCTAAAATAGAAATATTAGGAACAACCCTTCATGAGAAATACGAAAATAGTGAGATGAACTGAGCTCCAGAGGGCTGCAAGACAGCTCGGCTCCATCACCCATCCCGCACAAAATAACGACAAACCCTATGCAAATATTAAAAATATAGACAACACACCAGCAAAGAAACAGGGTAAAACATTTTATTAAAAAACTATTTACATAACGTTGGTTTATAAGATGATGTCAGTAGTGGACCGATGTGTGAATAGATCAAAAGCAGCACAAGGCTCCAAGATCCGGATGGCAAGCTCCTGGATGTTGGGTGCCATAGTTTAGAGTTCTGAATTTGAGCCTTTTTCAATGCCTGTGCTTTGTTGAATCAAAATGGCGGCTTGACACAAAGCTGACTCAAGCGTTGCTACTGATGCTATGCAGACCAAAACTGGTTTTCAGTTTGTACATTTTTCTAGATTTTTCAATCCAAGTTTGGTTGACTTTGTAGAACGATGGCTTCAAATTTTCAACATACGGTGTGGTGGCGCTGACTGGGAGGGGGCGCTTCGCTCCTGCCCCCTCCCCAAGTAAGATTTTCATACGTGAAAGTACGTTAATGGTTTTGGTCCCTGAGATGCTTCGATGTCACTGCCATTCTCAAATAGCATAAGTTCTGGATGTTGGGTGCCATAGTTAAGAGTTCTGAGCAGTGCTTGTAACACTGTCTGAAGCTTATTTCCACCTTCTGCAGCTTCACTATTCTCAAAGTAAGTGAGTGTCGTTTGTGGACCTGACTGCATTAGAAAACAATGTGATATGTTAGCTTCCTAAACAGCTTGACGGAGGCCCCTGAGGGGCGGTGTGATGGCCATGGACTCGGAGAAGACGCTTGGCTCCGACACCCTCCCCAAGTCTTATAGCACTGGTGTAGCCTGAGATCGCCCCCGACATAGGCGGCCGGCTCCCGGGGTCCGGCGGAACTTTTTGCCTTTTGATGACTCTTCAATTCTGGACCTTGTCCCACAATCCGTTTGACCTGAAGACAAGCTGTAGTGGGGCGCCCCTTTACCGTTTTAGTTGCCATTCCGCCCGCTTTTGCTACACTGTGCCTCTTCCGCCATTCAGCTGTTTACCGCCCGCTCTTGCGACTACAGCGTCTCGCTCATCATGTAGTTGAGTTGCTCCCGCTCTTGCGGTGCAGCGATAGGCGGCTGCCACAGGACTCTCAAAATGGCGGCCGGCTCTTCGGTTTTGGGCCTGGTCCACTAAAATGGCCCTGGGACACCTTGGAACTCGGACGCTTCCCTGATAGGGCTTGGGTCCCATTCTCGAAAAGCGTCCCCTCAGCCGTGAAGATTCTACAAAAGTCTTGGGGGCCTCCGACTCCCGCAGGCTTCTGGTGGGGAGCGGCTGCCATGATTGCTCGTGGAATGGCCACGACGGAGCTACGAGATGGTAGTGGTCTCATGCTGCACGCCAATTTTCGGAGCAGCATTGTAGGATACCAAAACCAGTGCGGCAGTTTACTGGACATCACCTGGGTGCCTGTCGTACATGTTGTGTCAGCCATGTGACACTGGACACAGTCCCATCAACATCTCAACGCGTTCTGCTGCCTTGGGACTATTCGCACAACAGACCGCTACTGACGAGGCCTCCCCCCGCACCACCCGGGACGCCCCACGCTGTTTTTCTGTGCTGCATTGTAGGATCCCAAAACCAGTGCGGCACCCAGGCGACATCACCTGGGTGCCGTCCAGAACTCTGCACGTTGTGCTGCCTTGGGACTATTCGCACAAAAGACAGCTTCTAACCATTGTTGCTTTTTGTGTTGAAAAATGTTTAAATGTTTTTAGTTTTTGTTCCGTTCGTTATAGTTAATAGTTAATAAAGTTTTATAATCTTACTTTGTTGGAGTGTTATCTATTTTTTTAAAAACGGGTGAATGGGGCCTTGAATCGGGTTATTGTCATGTGTGGGCTTTGGAAGTGTGCTGCTGCAGGATCGGACATTTCAAACTCAAATGCACGTTCTTTTTCTTACCTTTCCGAAGCATGGAGCGCAATAGCAGGCAGAGAAAGGGCGATGCACGTGTTGAACACTACCTGACCTGGCAAGTTGCTGGCAGTGCCCCCCCGCCCGCTCCTGAAAGAGGGCACACACACACCGCCGCCCCGAGTACTTCACAAATCTTTAAAAGACCATGCGCTTGTTCATGAGGCTTAAATGGTTTATCACCTCTTCTAGAACCCCTGCATCGACCCTCTGACGTTTCCTGGAAAAATTACCATGTAACACAATACCAAGCCCTGTCAGCTGAAACCCCCAAGGAATCGTGGGGCATATTATCAAGGGGGTTTATCTCCGCTTTTTTGGCTTTAAAAGCCATGAAAGCGGAGATAAAATTATCTCCCTATTACCAAGCTGTCGCTAACACCAGTTAAAAGGAGACAGCTAAAAGGAGATAGCGACCATCTTGGGCCCCGCTTTGCATGTCAGTGATACTTATCACTAATGACATGCAAAGTGGCGTGCCAAGATGTTAGCGACTGGAAACAGTCCCTAACATCGCTATCTTCTATTACCAACTTTTGGAGATATTCGCGCTAAGCGCGAATATCTCCAAAATCTAACACCTGCCCTGAGCAGTTCTTAGCCATGTTATCCAATGGGAGGTGGATAACATGGCTAAGAGCATTTGCTCGATAATACATGAATATCGCTGACTTTTCTGCGATAATAGCAAGGTTTATCTGCGATAAAAATCGCCGATGTGCGGCGATAATTTTTGTCTCTAAACAAGTTAAGAGACAAAAATTATCGCTAGTTGTTCGTAATATGCCCCCGGGTTTTTGCTTGCAGAAATCGGGAGGCGGGAGACTAGCACTGAAATCAGTAGTCACACGCCTGAATCGGGAGGGTTGGCATGTCTGAATTCTCTACAGCTGGGGCCATAAACTACATCCGCAGGGGTAGGTGATAGCCTGGGACCAGCCTGGCATCTAAAATGGCTGCCGTGCACGACAAAATTGTGGCATTGGAAAAAAGGCAAGATGGCGCAGCCGCTGGAAGAGATGTATCAACATATATCAGCCTCCTCAGCCACCCTCAGGAAACATAGGGGATTAGGATACGTCTCCCGCACCCCCTTATACCTAGTAATTTAATTAACGAAGCACAAAATGGCGAATTCCCGTTTCGCTACCAGTTTGCGGCCCAGTTCGCGGCCCGTGAAGCGCTTCTACCGTGAAAAATATTTTTTTTTTTCTTTTCCCCACGGGACCCTTTAATAACCCCAACAACATTCCTAGGGGGTCAAGAGGGGGATACCTTGCCCCCTTTCATTAAATTCCCCTTTCGTTTTTCACCTCTTCTTCTCTCTCGATCCTACCGAGAGACAAGATGGCGGCCGCTCCAGACTGTTTAGAATGTTGACAGACACCGGAGAGCCAATCAGCTTTCTGCGCGCAAAGTTCCGAAACCCGAAAAGTAAGCGGACCGGATCGCTGCCCGGAGCGCTGTTACAGATATATATCTTGATTTAAACGTTAATTTCTCAAAATCCACTGAAGCACATATATTGAGATCTAGCAAAGGCACATCGGGCTAACAGTCCCTACAATTTTGCCAAGTTTCGTGCAAATCCATTCAGCCGTTCGAGCTAAAAGTGAGTCCAACCGCCCTATGGAAAACTCAATGTAAAAAACGCGTTTTGGGACCCCCCTTTTTTCTCAGCCCCCCCTTGACAAACCCCACCAAATTTTCAGGGGCTGCTCAGAAACAAAATGTGCCATTTTCCTGAAAATTTCAGCCGATTCCGTCCACAAACGCCAAAGTTATTAGACATAGAATTTTCAGAAATCCCATAGGGAATTAATCCTAACTATATATACCTACTGGCGATAGCCAGTAGGTAATATATATATATATATATATATATATATATATATATATATATATATATATATATACTACTGGCGGTTGCCAGTAGGTAGTTATAGTTAGGATTTTTTTCAATGCAAAATCTCAAAATTCTATTTGGAATAACTTTGGCGCCGAATGACGAATCTGCCTTAAATTTCCTCAAATTTGCCTCACCGAGCTCCGGTCCTTCCTTGAAAGTTTCAAGGGGATTCGTCAAGCGGGGGCCGAGATAAAAGGGGGGTCCCAAAACGTGTTTTCCCCATGTTAATTTCCATAGGGCGGTCGAACTCACTTTTAGCCCGAACGGCTGAATGGATTACCACCTAACTTGGCAAAATTGTAGGGACTGGTAGCCCGATGTGCCTTTGCTATGTCTCAAGATATGTGCTCCAGTGGATTTTAAGTAATTTAGGTTCAAAAAAATATATATATCTATGGTAGCGCCCCGGTGCGCGCACAGGGGAGCGCTCCGGGCGCACCACGCGAGGTGCGCACGGAAATCTGATTGGCTCTCGGGTGTCTGTAAACATTCAAAAGAGTCTGGAGCGGCCGCCATCTTGTGTCTCGGTAGGATCGAGACCCAAGAGGTGGAAAAAAAAGGGGGAATTGACCAGAAGGGGGCTAGGACAGACCCCCCTGACCCCCTAGGTTTGATGTGGGGGTCACAAAAGGGCCCAGCGGGGGGGAGCGGACCGGGGAGCGGACCATGGGGAAAAGAGAATGACAGAGTTTTTAAAAATTGTAGCCTTTTTTTATAAATTGGAGGTAGTTCTAAAAAGAACTGTTTTTTTTGTTTTATATTTTTATTTATTATTTTTTGAACATTTTTAACTTTTTTTGGGTTTTCTGAACAGTTTTATATTTTTTTTGTATTTTTCATGGGGAGAAACGAAAAAATAGGGAATTGAAAATGGCTCAACTGGAGCAAAAAAAAAAAAGAAAAGAAATAATTAGGGTTCATTGGGGCATTTGTGGTTGTCCCCAGCAAGGACGATGAGCTTTACGCTCTGTTCTCCATAGGATATTGTCTTCCCACAATATTTACAGGTTATTCTGAAATCTGCAAACCGTGGCTGAATGCAAGACATCGTCTCTCTTGCCGACGGAGTGAGTTGCTTTCTTTTCGAGGTGGTGCTTGTAGTTTGGGGAGGGTTTCTGGCCATTTCCCTCATCTCTGCAGCAGAATAGTTTATTGGATGCTTGCGCTGCATTTGTCTAATCATTGTGTTGTTTCCGAATGAATATTTTTTATTCGGGTTCCCCCTAGAAACTTCCATGCCACAGATTAGGCAAGTCACCTTGGCTGCATTTACTTTTTTCTTCCCCTCTGGGATTGAAAAAAACTCCCATATAATGTGTGGTCTTGGCTGGTATGGGGTATTGTGTTCCACAAGCCATCTTCTCCTCCCCGCCTCCTCCTCCTCCTCCTCTTCCTCCTCTTGTTGACCACCAATGTAGTCTTGTGGTGGTTCTCTTGGTGGTTGTGGTGGTTGTGCAGATGCACCAGCTGCTGCTGCTACTGAAGCCATTATATAGATCAAAAAGGTACAGAGAAGTACAATCAGGACTTCCTCAGTCAAAGGACAAAGTCAGAATAAGGAAAAAAGGTGGGGTCTTTCATCATTTGGAAAAAAAAAGGCCTGAACCAATGAGAAGTATTATTTTCAGGTCACAAGACCAGGGATTTCATCATTATGAAACTAAAACTGTTCTGCACCAATTAAAAGTGTTATTTTTAGGTCACATGACCGATGCGCTTACGCGACGCGCCCGGGGGCGCGCCCTGGGTCGCGTCGCGTAAGCGCGTCGGATGTTTACGTTGCGTGAGCGTATTCGCTCGAGTGCTTCCGGGTGCGCTTACGCCGTGCGTATCACGCTGACGCGGCTACGCGATACGTCACAAATACGACACAGAATGCAAGCATGAACAGATAATATTTAGACAGGATGTAATATTAAAAGAAGTGGGTAAAAAAGAGTATACAATGAGAAAAGAGGGGTTAAATGAGGTGAAGGCTTACAGAGAATGAAGAGCTAAGATCAGCTAATGGAAGAGGATGAATAGAGGAGGAATTATAAAGATGCAAGAGAATAAAGAAATGCAGTACCCTAAGGCTGAAAGATTAAGACAGGTGGGAGATAGTTAAAGAAACATATAATGTGGGAGAGAGGAAGAGAAATACAAAAGAAGAAGACAAACAGGAAAAAATTGGGGAAATGCAAGATGAGGACAAAATTAGGAAGTGGGTACCACGCTGCAGATTAGCTGAATGGGAAAATGATGTGAATGAGCAAGGCGGGTAGGATACAATGAGCTTGAATCATGAAGGGAAAGAGCAACAGAGGGAAGAACATTAATGCAGGACGGGGAAGAGGAAAAAGAGAGTGACAAGAGTAGGAACTGCAAGAGGAAGAAATGGGAAATCAGATGCAGATAGGAGGATGCATAAATAGCAGTTTTGTGACAGGAGTTGATAGAGGCATACGGTAGGGCAGTGAGGAAAACAGAAGAGAGGTTGAGGAATATGAAAACTTGATAAGTGTAAATATAAATAGAGAGTGTAGAAATATTAAGGGTATGTCGGTGGAAAGAAAAGAAAATGATTAAAATGTTTGGCTGGAGAGAAAAGTGGGTGTAGAGAGATATAGTCTGACAAGAGAAATAGATTAATAAAAAGTAAAAAATGTATTAGTGAAGAGAGGGAAAGCAGAGGAGAAAAAATGTATAGCAACTCACACTCTAGCTTGCCATTGTTGCAAGAATCTGAATTGCAGCAGACTCGCTTTATCGTAGTTTGGCCACTTGTGACGGTCTCAGAGAAGTAAAGGTCCTTGCATGCTTCGGCACAGCCCTTAAAGACCATATGCATTTGGCCATCTGCAAGAAATCACAAAACATAAAGTAAATATCTGTAATGATGTATCAGTAATGAAAAAAAAGGATGAGAGGAGGCAGGTAAAAAGAAGGATAATGTTGCCAGTACTGAGGTGTCAATGGCCTATGATCACACTGCTGCTGATTAGTGAGTGTATATATATATATATATACATAATTAATTCTCTTCGCCTTCAATACATGAGGGTCATGAATTATGGCTCCTCTGAGGAACCTGTCTTGCCCAGTGGGGTAGCCATGAATTAATGTGTGATTACAGGTTATATTTAACATTGCGTAGTTTTGCACACTATGCATTTAAGCATTAATCTAGGTTTGGGCATTACTGCTTTTTTGCGTCTCAGAGATAACTGTACATAATGAGTTCACGCATTACTACTTCTCACAGCGTAGGATGAAGATATCCCATTCTTTCAATTTGCTGTGGCATTACTTAAGGTTATAATTCAAGGAACGGCACTAATGTGCATAAGAGGTGATCATTCTTTGCATTATGCTGAAATAGTAACAACTTTGTTTGAATTTGCACGTTTTCAGTTATTGATGACCAACATTTGCATTAACAACTGCACTTTATATGTATTTAATATATTTGTGCTGCTTACCCCACTATGGGGTCTATCATGTTTTGCATGATTTTGCACAGACAACTATATTCGTACTGTAATTTTTTGCACATCACTGCAGACTTGCTTGATCCATTGCTGTTATCAAACTTTATTCAACAATGTAAAAATGATGTTGTGGCTACAAACATATTGATATGGTATATTGTGACCTCAGTATTTTTTCTATATCCCTTGATCCATTGGTCATGTGACATTTAGCACTTGCACTTTAAATGGTGGCTAGTACTATGAGAGTCATGTGAACAAGGCCTCTCTTGGGGCCGAAACACCTCATGGTGGTGCATGGTGTTACTGGAAATACATTATTACATGCACGCAACTTACTAGATCCGTCTCGTCTTTGCCTTGCAATTTGGTATACTGAAGACGGAGTTCTGTTCATATATATATATATATATATATATATATATATATATATATATATATATATATATATATATATATTCAATGAAAAAACCATTGGTTTTAGGCCATATATAGTTAGGGATTTGCATTTACAAAACCTTATTTTACTCGCATAAAACCATTGAAATTCCATATATAGTTATAAGCGCTAACTATATATCGCGCACCCGCAATCCACTGCTGATGATGTCACATATTACATCATTCATGACATGGTTAGTGACATCACTGATGACATCACTGATGACATCTCAAATGACATCACTGATGACATCACTGATGACAACATCCAGTGACTGTATGTTTCTGTAAAGTTAAAATATCTCTTACATATTGAAGAATGAGTGGATATATAAGTGTCTGGATGAAGGATTTAGTAGGCGCATGACTGACTGTATGAGTGAGTGATTAAATGTGTCTCACTGAGTGCATGGGTTAGTGACTAAACTGTCTTAATTTGTGCATCATTATGTCTGTTGTTCTGTAAACTGTTGCATGTGTTGATAAGTAGCTATATGAGTAACTATATGGGTTATTGATTGGTTGCCCAAGTATTTGTATGGGATACTGAGTGTGTGTGTGGGTGGCTGGGAGGTGTGTGACTCTGTGCATAGATGTGTGAGCAGTTGATTCACTAGATGTATGGTTTCAAAAGTGCATGTGGAAACAGCTGTATGGGCGGGTGACTGTGTGCATGAGTGAATGGATATCTCAGTGCTACATGTCAAAGTAAGTACATATGTAAAACACAGTACATGTGAGAGTTGACATATATAAATAACTGTGCATAAGAGCCAGTGAATGTGTGAGTGGCTGTATGGATCATTGTGAACTTGTATCAGGGATTGTATAATAGAGTAAATATGTGTTAGTATATGTTTGAATAAGTAAAGTTTGTATAACGGTATAGTTGAGGAAATTGAGGTGTGATTGATTCTTTGCATGACTGACTAGGTGTGTGAGTAACTCCATGGATGAGTGACAGTCTGTGAGTGTCTGTTTACACTGATTGTATCTAAGGTTATATTAGAGTCTGAAGAGGTTCATCGTATTATCACATGAATGATATCATCAGTGATGTTATCAGTCATGTCAAATGAGATGTTTTCAGTGATGTCATCAGTGATGTCATTTGAGATGTCATCAGTGATGTCATCAGTGATGTCACTAACCATGTCATGAATGATGTAATATGTGACATCATCAGCAGTGGATTGCGGGTGCGCGATATATAGTTAGCGCTTATAACTATATATGGAATTTCAATGGTTTTATGCGAGTAAAATAAGGTTTTGTAAATGCAAATCCCTAACTATATATGGCCTAAAACCAATGGTTTTTTCATTGAATTTTCAAGGTTTTGTAAATGCAAATTCCTAACTATATATCCACTATAACCTATGGTTTTTTCTGTGAATTTCATTGGTTTTTTAATAGCAAATATGAAAAGCTTTAAAATGTCAAGTACGTGATAGATAAAAACATTTTCGTATTTATGCACGCTGATGTGCTTTGAACGCTGCACCCCCCCCCCCTCTTTTGTCTTAGTAGTACTCTCTCTTTGCAGATACTGAAGGGTAGTTAACGCAGGCCTTTACCCCCGTTGTAATCCGTCGTGCCTGCTTGTCTCTCCATTTGATTGATTGTTGTCCAAGCATTTACTGTTTTAGAATTGGTTCTCTTTGGATCATTCTCTATTTACAAACAAGCACAAAGTCGCAATACTCTGTTTAGTCTTTGCAGATAGTGAAAAATCGTGTAAAAAAATAAAAGTAATCGAGCAAAATCAGTAGGCCACTAATTGGATCTCTTTTTGACCTCGCTAAAATAGAAATATTAGGAACAACCCTTCATGAGAAATACGAAAATAGTGAGATGAACTGAGCTCCACACCATGAGGGCTGCAAGACAGCTCGGCTCCATCACCCATCCCGCACAAAATAACGACAAACCCTATGCAAATATTAAAAATATAGACAACACACCAGCAAAGAAACAGGGTAAAACATTTTATTAAAAAACTATTTACATAACGTTGGTTTATAAGATGATGTCAGTAGTGGACCGATGTGTGAATAGGTCGAAAGCAGCACAAGGCTCCAAGATCCGGATGGCAACATCCTGGATGTTGGGTGCCATAGTTCAGAGTTCTGAGTTTAAGCCTTTTTCAATGCCTGTGCTTTGTTGAATCAAAATGGTGGCTTGACACAAAGCTGACTCAAGCGTTGCTACTGATGCTATGCAGACCAAAACTGGTTTTCAGTTTGTACATTTTTCTAGATTTTTCAATCCAAGTTTGGTTGACTTTGTAGAACGATGGCTTCAAATTTTCAACATACGGTGTGGTGGCACTGACTGGGAGGGGGCGCTTCGCTCCTGCCCCCTCCCCAAGTAAGATTTTCATACGTGAAAGTACGTTAATGGTTTTGGTCCCTGAGTTGCTTCGATGTCACTGCCATTCTCAAATGGCATAAGTTCTGGATGTTGGGTGCCATAGTTAAGAGTTCTGAGCAGTGCTTGTAACACTGTCTGAAGCTTATTTCCACCTACTGCAGCTTCACTATTCTCAAAGTAAGTGAGTGTCGTTTGTGGACCTGACTGCATTAGAAAACAATGTGATATGTTACCTTCCTAAACAGCTTGACGGAGGCCCCTGAGGGGCGGTGTGATGGCCATGGACTCGGAGAAGACGCTTGGCTCCGACACCCTCCCCAAGTCTTATAGCACTGGTGTAGCCTGAGATCGCCCCCGACATAGGCGGCCGGCTCCCGGGGTCCGGCAGAACTTTTTGCCTTTTGATGACTCTTCAATTCTGAACATTGTCCCAAAATCCGTTTGACCTGAAGACACGCTGTAGTGGGGCGCCCCTTTACCGTTTCAGTTGCCATTCCGCCCGCTTTTGCTACACTGTGCCTCTTCCGCCATTCAGCTGTTTACCGCCCGCTCTTGCGACTACAGCGTCTCGCTCATCATGTAGTTGAGTTGCTCCCGCTCTTGCGGTGCAGCGATAGGCGGCTGCCACAGGACTCTCAAAATGGCGGCCGGCTCTTCGGTTTTGGGCCTGGTCCACTAAAATGGCCCTGGGACACCTTGGAACTCGGACGCTTCCCTGATAGGGCTTGGGTCCCATTCTCGAAAAGCGTCCCCTCAGCCGTGAAGATTCTACAAAAGTCTTGGGGGCCTCCGACTCCCGCAGGCTTCTGGTGGGGAGCGGCTGTCATGATTGCTCGTGGAATGGCCACGACGGAGCTACGAGATGGTAGTGGTCTCATGCTGACGCCAGCTTTAGTCTGAAACATCCAGAAACACTGTAGACTACCAATTCGATCAGTTCCGGTAGCGCCCCAACATGACCCGGAAGAGAAGAACTTGCCCTCCCCTCTTTGACTGATGGTTCTTGTTGCCTGTCCCCTCTGTTGTCATTTAACAGAACTTTTTGGACTGCTGAAAGAAGTTGTGTTCCGAACGCTGGTTGGTGGAGACATTTTGACTATATTCTTGACCTACGTTGTCGCGTAATGCGTTATATGACACGCCGCGTTAGCGCACCCGGAAGTGATCCGAGGCGCGGCGCGCAGCGCGTAACGTAAGCATAACAGGTCATGTGACTTGTTAATAAAACTTTTCATTGGTTCATTTTACTTTTGTTAATTTAATGATGAAAAGCTTGATCATATGACCTAAAAATTACGCTTTTTATTGTTTTCGAACAATATTTTTTTTTCAAACATATGTTATAATATTCCAGGCTAATGTACTTTCCCGGAAAATTTACAACTGTCTTGCAAGTAAAATATATTTCTTTTTCGAGAAAAAGGGCGTTTCTTCCTTCCATGACGGAGCCGTTGAGTAAAAGAGATTCGGCCTGCTGTCTTAGTCGCCGATACGCCTGATTATCAGATTCTTATCGATCACTTTATGTTGCAGGAGAGGAAAACACAACTGCCCTTGACCATTTATCTTTACTGCGTTCCTACATATTATACCTTTTATCCGTCATGTAATTGGACTGCTTTATTTCACTTGCCTTTTACTGATTCGAAAACAGTGACTAAAAGTAAAAACTTTACCAATGTAAATACTACTACCGTGTTTTGTTTTAAAAACCTTTATTGTGAAAATGTCAGTATACAAATACGGGCCTATAACCACGTGGGCCGGCCACGGAGCAAACTGAAATCGTATATGATGAGGAGACATTTACACTGTAGAAGAACGTAACGAGCGGGCCATTAGGTTGCAAGAACAAAGGTGTCTAACAGTTGCGGAATCGGTGGACGTACATTTTGTAATTAAAATACGACAGGGCCACTTACAATAACATTTTCTAGATATACATTTGCGGGCAAGGAGTTACAAGTCCCATTTATACCGGCGCCATTTTGGGCGAGGCCGGGCAGGTCCAAGATATAGTCAAAATGTCTCCACCAACCATCGGCCAGACCAGAACCCCTTTCGGCCCTTTATGCTACAAGATGGTGTCTTCCATTCAGAAAATATTGTTGGCAGCATTTTGAAAGGAAACAGAAACAGCCGTTCTCCTAGTGAGTTTCACATTGTTACATTTAGGAAGAATGTTGAAGAGTAGTATGTGGAAAATCTGAAGCCATTTTTCTACAAACTCTCAATCAGACTTGGATGGAAAAAAAAAACCTGAAGAATGTACAAACTGAAAACCAATTTTTGTCTGTATTGCATCAACAGTAACGCTTGAGTCAGCTTTGTGTCAAGCCGCCATTTTCATTCAATCAATAGCGTCCCCCTGCACACATTCAGGGACCTGGTCGTGTCTTCAGATGAAACGGATTGTAGGAAAAGAAGCAGAAAGGAAAAGGAAAAAAGTTCCGCCGGACCTCGGGAGCCGGCCGCCTATGTCATGTGCGACCTTTGGCCACACCAGGGCAATAGTGAAGCTGCAGCAGGTGCAAATAAGCTTCAGACAGTCTTACAAGCACTGCTCAGAACTCTCAACTGAGGCACTCAACATCCAGGACTTGCCATTCGGATCTTGGCGCCTTGTGCTGGTTCCGACCTATTCACACATCGGTCCACTACTGACATCACCTCATAGGCCAACGGGGCACCCTACACTGACTTTCGGCGCAGCATTGTAGGATGGCCACACCAGTGCGGCAACTTGCTGGACACGACCTCGATGCCATCCGGATCTCGGCGCGTTCGAGTCACTGTACCGCAAGAGTGACCGGAACTCAGCTGAACACGCCGTCTTTCGGCGCAGCATTGTAGGATGGCCACACCAGTGCAGCAATTTGCTGGACACCACCTTGGGCAATAGTGAAGCTGCAAAAGGTGCAAATAAGCTTCAGACAGTCTTCAACTTACTCTGATTCTTATAATAAACTTCAGATAGTCTTACAAGCACTGCTCAGAACTCTCAACTATGGCACTCAACATCCAGAACTTGCCATTCGGATCTTGGCGCCTTGTGCTGGTTCCGACCTATTCACACATCGGTCCACTACTGACATCACCTCATAAGCCAACGGGGCAACCCACGCCGACTTTCGGCGCAGCATTGTAGGATGGCCACACCAGTGCGGCAACTTGCTGGACACAACATCGGGGCCATCCAGATCTCGGCGCGTTCGACTCACTGTACCGCAAGAGTGACCGCAACTCAGCTGGACACGCCATCTTTCGGCGCAGCATTGTAGGATGGCCACACCAGTGCGGCAATTTGCTGGACACCACCTCGGTGCCATCCGGATCTCGGCGCGTTCGAGTCACTGTACCGCAACAGTGACCGCAACTCAGCTGGACACGCCGTCTTTCGGCGCAGCATTGTAGGATGGCCACACCAGTGCGGCAATTTGCTGGACACCACCTCGGTGCCATCCGGATCTCGGCGCGTTCGAGTCACTGTACCGCAACAGTGACCGCAACTCAGCTGGACACGCCGTCTTTCGGCGCAGCATTGTAGGATGGCCACACCAGTGCGGCAATTTGCTGGACACCACCTCGGTGCCATCCGGATCTCGGCGCGTTGTGCTGCCTTCGGCCTATTCGCACATCGGTCCGCTACTGACGCCACCTCACGTGCCAACGGATTTTCTACGCTTTTTGTAGCCCTATGCCGCATAACAGGTCATGTGACTTGTTTATAAAACTTTTTATTGGTTCATTTTACTTTTGGTTTCCTAAAGATGGAAGTCTTGGTCATATGACCTAAAAATAACACTTTTCATTGGTTTAGAAATTTTTTTTTTCACAAACGATGAAAGCCCCACCTTGTTTCTGGATCATTCAGACTGAAGCTGGCATCAGCATGAGAGCACCACCATCTCGTGGCTCCGTCGTGGTCATTCCGCGAGCAATCATGGCAGCCGCTCCCCACCGAAACCCTGCGGGAGTCGGGGGCCCCCAAGACTTTTGTAGAATCTTCACGGCTGAGGGGACGCTTTTCGAGAATGGAGCCCAAGCCCTAACAGGCAAGCGTCCGAGTTCCAAGGTGTCCCAGGGCCATTTCAGTGGACCAGGCCCAAAACCGAGGAGCCGTCCGCCATTTTAAGAGCCATGTGGCAGCCGCCTATCGCTGCACTGCAAGAGTGGGAGCAACTCAACAACATGGTGAGCGAGACGCTGTAGCCGCAAGAGCGGGCGCAACTCAGCTAGATGGCCGCCACCTGGGGAGGCCCGTTCACGCCGCCTCCCCCACGCCCCCCCCCCCGGGGCCGCCGCACGACAATTTTCGGAGCAGCATTGTAGGATACCAAAACCAGTGCGGCAGTTTACTGGACATCACCTGGGTGCCTGTCGTACATGTTGTGTCAGCCATGGGACACTGGACACAGTCCCATCAACATCTCAACGCGTTCTGCTGCCTTGGGACTATTCGCACAAAAGACCGCTACTGACGAGGCCTCCCCCCGCACCACCCGGGACGCCCCACGCTGTTTTTCTGTGCTGCATTGTAGGATCCCAAAACCAGTGCGGCACCCAGGCGACATCACCTGGGTGCCGTCCAGAACTCTGCACGTTGTGCTGCCTTGGGACTATTCGCACAAAAGACAGCTTCTAACCATTGTTGCTTTTTGAGTTGAAAAATGTTTAAATGTTTTTAGTTTTTGTTCCGTTCATTATAGTTAAAAGTTAATAAAGTTTTATAATCTTACTTTGTTGGAGTGTTATCTATTTTTTTAAAAACGGGTGAATAGGGCCTTGAATCGGGTTATTGTCATGTGTGGGCTTTGGAAGTGTGCTGCTGCAGGATCGGACATTTCAAACTCAAATGCACGTTCTTTTTCTTACCTTTCCGAAGCATGGAGCTAGCAGGCAGAGAAAGGGTGATGCACGTGTTGAACACTACCTGACCTGGCAAGTTGCTGGCAGTGCCACCCCGCCCGCTCCTGAAAGAGGGCACACACACACCGCCGCCCCGAGTACTTCACAAATCTTTAAAAGACCATGCGCTTGTTCATGAGGCTTAAATGGTTTATCACCTCTTCTAGAACCCCTGCATCGACCCTCTGACGTTTCCTGGAAAAATTACCATGTAACACAATACCAAGCCCTGTCAGCTGAAACCCCCAAGGAATCGTGGGGCATATTATCAAGGGGGTTTATCTCCGCTTTTTTGGCTTTAAAAGCCATGAAAGCGGAGATAAAATTATCTCCCTATTACCAAGCTGTCGCTAACACCAGTTAGTGACAGCTAAAAGGAGATAGCGACCATCTTAGGCCCCGCTTTGCATGTCAGTGATACTTATCACTAATAACATGCAAAGTGGCGTGCCAAGATGTTAGCGACTGGAAACAGTCCCTAACATCGCTTTCTCCTATTACCAACTTTTGGAGATATTCGCGCTAAGCGCGAATATCTCCAAAATCTAACACCTGCCCTGAGCAGTTCTTAGCCATGTTATCCAATGGGAGGTGGATAACATGGCTAAGAGCATTTGCTCGATAATACATGAATATCGCTGACTTTTCTGCGATAATAGCAAGGTTTATCTGCGATAAAAATCGCCGATGTGCGGCGATAATTTTTGTCTCTAAACAAGTTAGAGACAAAAATTATTGCTAGTTGTTCGTAATATGCCCCCGGGTTTTTGCTTGCAGAAATCGGGAGGCGGGAGACTAGCACTGAAATCAGTAGTCACACGCCTGAATCAGGAGGGTTGGCATGTCTGAATTCTCTACAGCTGGGGCCATAAACTACATCCGCAGGGGTAGGTGATAGCCTGGGACCAGCCTGGCATCTAAAATGGCTGCCGTGCACGACAAAATTGTGGCATTGGAAAAAAGGCAAGATGGCGCAGCGGCTGGAAGAGATGTATCAACATATATCAGCCTCCTCAGCCACCCTCAGGAAACATAGGGGATTAGGATACGTCTCCCGCACCCCCTTATACCTAGTAATTTAATTAACGAAGCACAAAATGGCGAATTCCCGTTTCGCTACCAGTTTGCGGCCCAGTTCGCGGCCCGTGAAGCGCTTCTACCGTGAAAAATCATTTTTTTTTTCTTTTCCCCACGGGACCCTTTAATAACCCCAACAACATTCCTAGGGGGTCAAGAGGGGGATACCTTGCCCCCTTTCATTAAATTCCCCCTTCGTTTTTCACCTCTTCTTCTCTCTCGATCCTACCGAGAGACAAGATGGCGGCCGCTCCGGACTGTCACGCAGCAAAAAAAAAAAAAGCTCACGCACAGCCGCTGGAAGAGATGTATCAACATATATCAGCCTCCTCAGCCACCCTCAGGAAACATAGGGGATTAGGATACGTCTCCCGCACCCCCTTATACCTAGTAATTTAATTAACGAAGCACAAAATGGCGAATTCCCGTTTCGCTACCAGTTTGCGGCCCAGTTCGCGGCCCGTGAAGCGCTTCTACCGTGAAAAATCATTTTTTTTTTCTTTCCCCCACGGGACCCTTTAATAACCCCAACAACATTCCTAGGGGGTCAAGAGGGGGATACCTTGCCCCCTTTCATTAAATTCCCCCTTCGTTTTTCACCTCTTCTTCTCTCTCGATCCTACCGAGAGACAAGATGGCGGCCGCTCCGGACTGTTTAGAATGTTGACAGACACCGGAAAGCCAATCAGCTTTCTGCGCGCAAAGTTCCGAAACGCGAAAAGTAAGCGGACCGGATCGCTGCCCGGAGCGCTGTTACAGATATATATCTTGATTTAAACGTTAATTTCTCAAAATCCACTGAAGCACATATATTGAGACCTAGCAAAGGCACATTGGGCTAACAGTCCCTACAATTTTGCCAAGTTTCGTGCAAATCCATTCAGCCGTTCGAGCTAAAAGTGAGTCCAACCGCCCTATGGAAAACTCAATGTAAAAAACGCGTTTTGGGACCCCCCTTTTTTCTCAGCCCCCCCTTGACGAAACCCCACCAAATTTTCAGGGGCTGCTTAGAAACAAAATGTGCCATTTTCCTGAAAATTTCAGCCGATTCCGTCCACAAACGCCAAAGTTATTAGCCATAGAATTTTCAGAAATCCCATAGGGAATTAATCCTAACTATATATACCTACTGGCGATAGCCAGTAGGTAATATATATATATATATATATATTTACATATACTCACGAATCAGCAGTGTTAGCTGAGTTCACTCTGCAAACATGCTTCCTGAAGTGCTCTTGGTTGGGGGATGAAGTCCCCTTTCCTCTCAAGGCTTCCCGGGCGCCAACTAGCCCACCTGTTACCTCTAGTAAGCCCCACACAGCTGGATTGCTCAGAAGTGGTCAGAGGCCATGCCCATCCCTATTGGCACACTGCTGGTGGGGTGATGAGGTCCACTTTAGTTCTGAGGGCCTCAGGAGTAAAATAGACTTCTTCCCCCAAGCACTGCACCAGGAGTTGTGTTTGCACAAACCACAGGTTTCAGGGACATTATAATTTGAAATTAGCATTTAAAGAACCTTAGAAATTCACTGACGTTATAGTTAGGCTGACATTTCACTTGTACAAAAACAGAGAAATTAAGCTGTTATAGTTAGCTGTGCTAACTATAACTCGCGCCCCTACAATGTACCGCTTATGACCGCCTTCATCGAAGAGAACTCCATCCTAGACGCCTCCCAGTCTAGATTCTGCAGCAACCACAGCACGAGACCACCCTCCTTGCCGCCACTGACAAGGTCTGCATGCTACTTGACCAGGGACACACTGCTGCCCTCAACCTCCTGGACTTCTCCGCTGCTTTCAACACCTTCTAACTTTGCATGCTTGTAGCCAGACTTCATGAAGCAGGGATACAAGGAGCTGCCTTTGACTGGATCCCATCCTTTCTCCCCAGCAGAGCCCAAAGAATCAGACTCCCTCCCTTCCTCTCCATACCCACCATCATCAACTATGGGGTACCCCAGGGATCATCGCTCAGCCCTACGCTATTCAACATCTACATGGCCCCACTTGCCGCCATCGTCAGACAACATGGGCTCAACATTGTATCCTACGCTGATGACACCCAGCTCATCCTCTCACTCCCAAAGAATCCCATAGACACCAGACTCTGCTTCCTGAAGGTATTAAGAATGTGGCAGCCTGGATGAAGGACAGCTGCTGGAAGCTCAACTCAAAAAAGACCAAGGTCCTCATCCTTGGACCCTGCACCTCTGCCTGGGCAACACCTGGTGGCATTCCGCCCTCGGGAATCCGCTCACCCCTACAGACTATGCACAAAACCTCGGCATCATCCTCGACTCCTCCCTCTCTATGAGCTGCCAGGTCAACACTGTTGCTTCCACTAGGTTCAACTGCCTGTGTGTCCGCCGTAAGACCTTCAAATGGATCTACCGAGAATGCAGAAGGACCGTCACCCACATGCACATAACCAGCAGACTGGACTACAGCAACACCCTATACACCGGAATCAACAGAACTCTTCTACACAAGCTTCAAACCATCCAGAACGCTGCAGCCATACTCATCCTCGGGACACCACGTCACAAACACATGACCCATCATCTGCGAGACCTCTACTGGCTCCCTGTCGAGAAAAGGATCACCTTCAAACGCCTCACCCATGGCTACAAATCCCTCAAGAACATCATACCCAAGTACCTCAATGAGAGAGTATCCTTCCAAGTACCAAAGAGGAACCTCTGCCCCGGCCGACTTCGCCCTGGAAGAGGTCCTCCCCATCGCCAGAAACCAAACTGGTAGGAGACCCTGCACACATTCAGGAAGGACCTCAAGACCTGGATCTTCGACTGACCCGGAACTGCCGCCCCTAGTACCTTGAGACCCTCACGGGTGAGTACTGTGCTTTATAAACCCCCTGATTGATTGATTGATTGATTGATGACCTCACATATTACATCACTCATGACATGGTCAGTGACATTACTCATGACATCACTGATGACATCTCAAATGATCTCACTGATTAAAGCATCCACAGCATCTCTGATGTACCCACTCATACCACTATGGTACCTTTTATACATCTACTGCCTCTCATACAACCAATCACAAACTCTTTCACAGACCCTACCAGTACACACCCACTCACTGATTAATTTATCTACACAAACATCCACTCATTCACCTATACTGCAACTCAGACCCACTTATTCACTAATACAGACATTGACATATCTGCTCATACAGACATACAGGTGCTCATACACTGAGTGAGTCACCCATAGAACTACTCACACACCTAAACACTCATCCATACTGTCAATCATACAGCCACTGAGTGGGTGTTTTAGTGTCAGAGTAGATCTGTGAGTGGGTGTATAAGTGTGTCAATGAGTCTGTAAGTATAAGTCTCTGAATGGGTGTATGTATGAATATCTGAGTGGGTCTGTGACTGTGAGGGTGTTTGACTGGGTGGGTCTGTGAGTAGATGCATGAGTCTTTGAGTGGGTGAGTTATTGTGTCTGTGTATGTAGGAGTGAGTTTGTGAGAGGGTGTGAGTATCTGAGTGAATGAGAGAGTTACTGCATGTGTGTGTGAGTGGGTGTATGAGTGTCCGAGTGGATCTATGAGTTAGTGTACAAGTGTCTCAGTGGCTCTGTCAGTGGGTATGTGAGTGTCTCAGTGGGTCTGTGAATACATATGTCAGTGTGTGAGAGGGTCTGTAAGTGGGCATGTGACTCTCTGAGTGAGTCTGTAAGTAGGTGCATGAGTATCTGAGTGGGTCTGTCAGTGAGCGCATAAGTGCCCTGGTGGGTCTGTGAGTGGGTGTATACGTCTCTAAGTGGGTATGACACTGTATATACAAGTATATGAGTGAGTCTCTTAGTTGTTGCAAGATTCTCTTAAAGGGTCTGTACATGAATATGTCACTCTCCGAGTGAGCGTGTAAGTAGGTGCATGAGTACCTGAATGCGTATGTGAGTGGGTGTATGAGGATCTGCTTGCTAGTGTGTACATGTTATGTTATGTTATGTTAAATTAAATTTATTAAGCGCACGTACGCCCGTAGGCTTCATGGCGCTGTTGGAAGATTTGCAGAGACATAACATATAACAGAGAGAGGCAGAAATTAACTATGGGTAGGCTTGCCTAAAGAGCCATGTTTTGAAAGCCTGTCTGAAAGCCAGCAGGTCTTCATGAAATCTCAGTGTCAGTGGCAGAGAGTTCCACAGGGAGGAGGCCAAGAAGTGAAAAGAACCGCCTCCCTGGCGTTGTTTCCTAATACGAGGCACCACTAACAAGTTCTTTTGACCTGAGCGAAGAGCACGAGAGGGGGTGTAACTAACAAGCAGGCTGCTAATAAATCCAGGGCCCTTACCTTGTAGAGCCCTAAAGATAATGCATCCAGCTTTAAATGTTGCTCTCTGCGCTACTGGCAACCAGTGGAGACTGGCGAGACCCGGCCTGATGGACTGCCATTTGGGAATCTTACAAATCAGCCTGGCCGCTTGGTTCTGAACCAGTTGAAGTCTCTTGAGCTGCCCAGCTGGAAGACCCAAATACAAACTGTTGGAATAGTCCAGGCAGGACAGCACAAGGGCGATGATGACTTGGATCAGAGCAGGGTGAGTTAATAGGTGGGCAATCTTCTTGATCTTACGAAGTTGAAAAAAACTTGAAGATACCACAGTCCCTACCTGACTTTTAAGAGAAAGATCTTCGTTAAAAGTGACCCCTAGGCTTTTTACTGTTTGGGACTTGGCTGGAGGATTTCCCATTTCTGGAGGCCAAAAATGTGGCCCCCAGTACAGTTCACTCTTCCCAGGCAAAATCAATTCAGTTTTGCCTGGGTTGAGTTTCAGGTGATTTAGGCTCATCCATCTCTGAATGTGGACCATGGCCTCCCGAAATTCGGTGGCAGCACCAGGGGAGTCCAGACGGAAGATCAATTGCAAATCATCTGCATAGTTAAAAATTAAAGCTCTAAACTTTCTTAATGAAAACAACAGGGGTCGTAAATACAAATTAAATAAAAGTGGGGACAGGGACGATCCCTGAGGGACTCCGCATTCATTTTTAATTTTAGGGGCTGTAAAGGTTCCTAATCTCACTGCCTGGATCCGAGATAAATGACTTCAGCCATCTCAAGGCCGAGCCTCTAAGGCCCGCCTGTTCGACACGGTCGACCAAGATGGTGTGGTCGACCGTGTCGAACGCGGCCGGCAGGTCAAGAAGTACTAGTGCTTGATGAATGTCCTTGTCCGCGTTGCATCTAAGTACATTCTGGACCGCCAATGTCACCATCTCGGTAGAATGCCCCGGTCGAAACCCAGCTTGATTGGGTTCTAGATATCCAGTGGCTTCAACGAAGCTAGAGAGACAGCTAGCAGCATGTGCCTCCAGGATCTTTGAAAGGAATGGCAACAAGGATATCGGACGATAATTTGATGGATCATGAGGATCCAGGCCAGGTTTTTTAATCAAGGGAATGAGTAGAGCGTGTTTAAACCCTACAGGTACCTTTCCCTGATCAAGTGAGTCATTAAGCAGAGGAAGGATGCCCTGAGGGATGGAATGCCCTATTTCTGTGAAGATGTAGGGTGGGCAGATGTCGACGGGTGAGCCAGACTTGACACATGCCAGGAGAGCAGAAAATGTTTTAGAGTCTATGGCACGGAAGGCATCTAATGTAGCGGGATTATTAAAAATATCATCCAAAGGGGATGATATAGGAGAACTTGCAATGTTGCGTTTTATAGTTACAATTTTCTCTCTGAAGTATTCATTCAGAGAGTCACACAACTTCTGGGTGGGAGCTATTGAGGGAGCTGTCCGATCATCGTCGCAGAGCTCATTAACTATATTAAATACAGCTTTAGTTTTGTTGGAAGAGGTTAACATTTTTTGGGAAAAGTAATTGGTTTTGTGTTGGTGCAGGATTTTTTGGAACTCCTTCCTTGCAGCGCAATACACTTTTCTGTCTTGTGGGGAGTAATTTTGTCTCCATTTCCGTTCCTTTTGTCGTACCCCTAATTTAAGATTTTTCAGTTCTTGGGTAAACCATTTGTGGGCATCATTCCCTCTAATGCTAGAGACCAATACCAGGGGGGCTGAGAGGTCAGCTGCGTGACAGCGCTCTCTCACCAGTGTCCAGGTCATCGTGCGGCAAAGGTACAGATTTACTTAGAACATCAATGAATCCCGGAAGGTCCATAGATTTCCATTTACGGAATTCTTTGCCCATGCATGGTCTGGACTTGACATTCCCCCGTATTTCTAAAGTGAAATGAATAACGAAATGATCCGACCATATGCATGAACTAATAACAGGGTTAGGTAGTGGTAGGTTGTGCGTCCAGATTTGGTCAAGGCTGTGACCTTTATGGTGGGTAGATGAGTGAATGTGCTGGGTTAAATTAAGGTCTGTGAGCAGATCTTTTAGTTCAGCAGCTTGGGTATCTGTGTCTATGAAGTCGAACCAGTAGTTTAGATTCCCAATTAGGATGGTTTTAGAGTAGCTGACTACGTATGAGGCCAACTGCTCAGCCAGAAGAGATGGATACTTGGCCATGTATTGGGGAGGGCGGTATATCAGCACCAGGATGAGGGCCCCACTTTCAGTGTCAAGCTTGATCACCAGGTTCTCGGTGTCCAGAAGGGTCAGAGAGGGTAATTCCCTAAAATGGAGGGATTTCAGGATAATAGCTGCTACGTGCGATTGGCCGTCAAAATATAATATTCTGAGGGAAGTGCTACAAGAATATCGGGAAGGGAGTGAGGGGTTAACCAAGTTTCAGCAAGTAAAAGGATGTCAGGTTTTGCCTCCTTCAGGAATAGAAAAATGTCAATTTGGTTTTTAACCAAGGACTGGGTGTTGAGGTAGTAACAGCGCAGGCTGTGCGTTACAGTGGATGCAGGTCGAAGCTCGGAAGTAGATGGTAAAACAGGCTGAGAGTCGTTCACTGGGGAGGGGGGGAAGAGAGTCCTAGCCGTTGAATGCATGTCAATATATGTGGAGATAGTGAGTACTGGCAAGAACCGTGGGGTGTATGAGGACGCAAGCTTAGAAGTTCCAAAGACGAGTACTTAACAAATTGGCCAGGGGGGGTGGGCCCGGGTCCCGGTCGGCCGCGGACGGGCGCAGACGGGCTTAACTCAGGCGCAACTCTGGCGCGCCTTCGTCGCGCCCGCTGCGCTCGTCCGCTGCGCTGACACATAATGGACCGTTTAAGTAGGGGCAGAGTCTGTGACAGTGGCTAGTGGGTGTGTGCAAATATATATATTTATATTTATATTTCCACCCATATTTGGGATAATGTTGTGATATTTGTGATGGTAGACAGGGGCAGCACTGGTGGTCATTGAGTCATCACTAATATCCCACACAATTAAAAAAATATTTTATGGACAAATAACTTCAGTCACTAATACTCTCATTTGTCAATGGGGTCATAGTATCTAGACCCTGACCTCTTATGTTAGCTTTGACGCACATTTTCAGCCCTGGAAACCATGCCCCATCAATAAAATGGTGGGTGCAACTTTCTATTCAGGTTGCATCAAGACAGATTATTCTCACTGGTGAGCGCATTCGAGATTTACCACTGAGTGGTTGTGAAATCCCCGCAACCGCCACAAAATCGCCACTTAAATATTTGTGGCCATAGATATCACTATATTGTTTGGTTTTAATTTCTTAAAAACTACTGAAAGTATTTGCACCAAATAACAAAAGGCACAATCTGCGTAACAACATCTATGTTTCTGCCAAATTTGGTGTCATCCCATCCAGCGGTTTGGGTTGTGATGTAATTTGAGATGTCATCAGTGATGTCATGAGTGATGTCACTGACCATGTCATGAGTGATGTAATATGTGACGTCATCAGAAGTGCATTGCGGGCGCGCGAGCTATAGTTAGCTGAATTAACTGTAACGGGGGAATTTCAATAGTTTTGTATGAGTGAAATGTCCAGCTAACTATAACATGTGTGAAACCTATGGTTTTTCAGTGAATTTCTAAGGTTTTTTAAATGCTAAATCCTAACTATAACGTGTGTGAAACCTATAGTTTATTCAGTGAATTTCTAAGGTTTTTCAAATGCTAATTCCTAACTATAACATGGCTGAAACCTATGGTTTTTCAGTGAATTTCTAAGGTTTTTTAAATGCTAATTCCTAACTATAACGTGGCTGAAACCTATGTTTTTTTCAGTGAATTTCAAAGGTTTTGTAAATGATCATTTTTAAATATATTATATTTTTCATATACTGATTTACTACTTTTTTTTAGTTATTTATTTTTAGATATTTTATTTTTTAAATTACATTATATATTGTTCATATAAGTTAAAAAATACATGTTTTTAAATATATTGAAATTGTAATATTCTTTTTAAATATTTTTTACATTTATATATATTTTATATAGCATGCAATGATATCCTATTGAAGGAAATTCAAGTTACTGTAACTACGGTTAGAATTACTTTTCAGGATCAGTATTGGGCTCAAAGAAGCAGCACTGAGGTCACGCCTGACAACAAGTGAGTAAACCTGAATTTGTAGTTCTGCTGAATTTATAGGAATTGTTTAAAGTTCTAAAACTCCACACGTAGAAGAATTTCCAAGTGAAACCAGTCAATGTTCGCCTACGGAAGAAAATTCTAGTAACTGGTAAGTACGGTTCGAATTATTTTTCAAGATCAGAAGTGGGCTGAAAGATGCAGCACTGACGTCTCTCCTGATAACAGGTGAGTAGATCAGTATTCGTAGTTCAGCTGATTTTAGAGGAATATTTGTACTTTTCAAAAATTAACATTTAGAAACTTTTCTGCTGAAAACCACACAATGGATTCCTATGGAAGGATATTCAAGTTACTGTAAGTACACTTAGAATTACTTTTCAGGGGCAGTGCTGGGCTAAAAGATGCCGCACTGGGTTCTCTCCTGATAACAGGTGAGTAAATCGGAATTCGTAGTTCTTCTGATTTTAGAGGAATATTTGTACTTTTCAAAAATTAACATTTAGAAACTTTTCTGCTGAAAACCACACAATCGATTACTATGGAAGGAAATACAAGTTACTGTAAGTATGCTTAGAATTACTTTTCAGGGTCAGTTGTGGGCTAAAATATGCCGCACTGGGTTCTCTCCTGATAACAGGTGAGTAAATCGGAATTCATAGTTTGGCTGATTTTACAGGAATATTTGAACAGTGGTGAAGTAAGGGGTCAGGGCCTAAAGTGACATGTGAGCAAACACGCCCTGTGGCGTGTTTTAAGTTGCAGAATTAAGTGCCCTTGAATCCTGAGGTCCCCTGGAGGCCAACTAATCCACTAGGTACCTTTAGTATGCACCAGGAGGCTGCGTTGCAGAGAGGTGCCCCTTTTTACAACACTCTGCAACGCAGCTCTGTGGCGCTTACTGTAGGTACCTGGTGGGCTAGTTGGCCCCCAGGGACCCTCAGTATTGAAAAGGAATTAATTCCCCAACTTAAACCACAGGACATGTTTGTACACATGTGAACTCAGGCCCGCCCCATCCCTTCACCACTGTGCAAACGAGCCTGTGGCATGTTTTAAGTTGGGGGATTAACTCCAGTTGAATCTTGAGGGTCCCTGTGGTGCAACTAGCCCATCAGCTCCCTCCAGTAAGCACCACAGAGCAGCATTGCAGAGAGGTGTAAAAAGGGGCATGGCCTCCGAACACCTCTCTGCAACGCTAGCCCGTGGTATATACTGGAGGCACCTGGTGGGCTAGTTGGCCCCCAGGGACCCCCAGTATTCAAGGGGAATTTGTTCCCCCTCAAAAAATGTGCCAGTGGGTGCGTTTGAAGAGTGGTGCAATAAGGGGTCATGGCCTCTGGCCGCAATCCCTTTTTAAAAATATTTTTTCTTTTTGAAAGGGGGCTGTCTAATTGTTTGGCCCTGGGGACCCCATCCCCCAGGGCCTGCCCCCCTCATGAAGCCATAGTCTGCCCCTGGGACCCCCATCCCCCAGGGCCTGGGCGTTTAAAAAAAAAAATGTACTTTTGGCCTCGGGGACCCCATCCCCCGAGGCCGACCCTTTTTTTTATTTATTTATTTTTTTTTAAATGGGGGTGGGGGTCGGATGGCTCCCCTCCCAGGCCACTAAGTTCCCCGGGACCCCATCCCCTGGGGCTGTCCCAATACCCCCACAGTCCCAGCCGGCTCCCCGCATCCTGCGGGAGCCGGCATTGCTTTTCCATATGGGGAGCAGCTAACATGCTGCTCCCCATGTGGAAAAGCAATCTGCTTTCCTATTTGGAAGAGAGAGCAGGATTCCCTGCTCTCTCTTCCAAATAGGAAATCAGTTTGCAATGACAGGGTAGGAGCCGTGAGGCTCCCCCCTCTGCCATTGCAAACAGCAGTGTCCCGGGGTTTGGCACCCCGGGACACTGCATGAGCTGGGTGGTGGTCCCCAGGGCCATCGAGGGGTCCAGGAGGGAGGCCATGTGGCCCCCCTCCCACATTTTTGAGGAGCCCCAGGGGTTTCTGACATCACAACACTTCTTACTTTAGTTCCACCTACTGCAACTATGTTCTCTGTTATAGACTTGAAGAACGCTTTCTTTTGGATCCCTATTCATCTGTTCGGTTTCACTTTGAATAATCAATCGTATAGATTTTGTAGAGTTCCTCAAGGCTATCCTGAGAGTCCTAGTATTTACAACCAAGCATTGAAACGTCAACTTGATTCTTTTGTTCTACCCGAGGGTGTGGCGCTCATACAGTATGTTGATGATATTTTGTTGGCAGCTGATACCCCTAAACAATGTGAAGAAGAGTAAGCTGTCTTTGCTTTCTTTCCTTGCCTTACATCACCATAAAGTATCGAGAAAGAAACTGCAGTATTGTAGACCAAAGGTAACCTACTTAGGTCACCTTTTGTCTAAGGAGGAGCATGCACTCACATCAGATCGCATTCAAGCAATCCTAGACACACCAGTACCTTCCACACAGAAAGAGGTTCGAGCCTTTTTTGGTCTTACTTCTTTTTGTAGGCAATGGATATTAGGATTTTCATATATCGCTAAACCTTTGTTAGCACTTTTGACAAAAGACACTCCAATACCCCTCCCTTGGACAGATGAATGTGAGAGTGCTTTTCGAAGGTTTCGGGAAGCTCTATGTTCAGCACCAGTGTTAGGTACTCCAGATTATACAGAGCTCTTTACATTATACGTACACGAGAGAGATGGGTGTGCATTGTCAGTTTTAGTACAGACACATGGTGATAAGCAACGCCCTTGTGCATATTTTTCACCAGTACTTGATCCTGTTGCTCGAGCGTTGCCTGGTTGTTTTCGCTCGGTTGCAGCAACAGCTCTGTCAATACGCCAGAGTGAAGGGATAGTCTTATCACATAAACTGTTGGTGTTGGTACCCCATGCTGTGGATGCCCTTTTGAATCAAACAAAGACGCAGCACTTAACTAGTGCTTGTCTGACAGGATACAAGTTGACGCTGTTAGCTCCTCACATTACATTGAAGAGATGTGTGACACTAAACCCAGCCACGTTGTTGCCATTTCCGTCGAAACACATGATTTTATTTTCTTGAGTGAGGAACAGACAAAGGGTCTTATTGATTTGCAAGATACACCCCTTCCAGATGTAGATGGGGAATTGTGGGTTGATGGGTCTTGTCTGAAGTTACCGGATGGTACAACTTCAGCCGCATATGCAAATACTACGCTTCACACGATAGTAGAGACAGCTCACATACCACAGAAGTCAGCTCAAGCAGCAGAACTAATAGCTTTGACATGACAGAAGACAGAGAAATGCAGTGAGAAGAAACAGAAGTAGAGAAATAGGCAAGAGAAGTGCATAAATAAGCAACAGAAGTGCAGAAGAGGCAAGAGAGTTACAGAAAGAGGCAAGAGATGTACAGAAAGAAGAAAGAGAGGTACAGAAAGAAGAAAGAATGGTGTAGAAAGAGGCAATGGGAATGCAGAAAAATCAATAGAAGTGTATAAAGAAGGAAGAGAAGTATATAAAGAACCAACAAAGGTGTAGAAAGAGGCAAGAGGGGAGGAGAAAGATGAAAGAGAAGTGCAGAAAGAGGCAAGGGGGGGTTCAGAAAGATGTAAGAAAGGTAAAGAAAGAGGTAAGAAACGTACAGACTGATGCAAGAGAAGTACAGAAAGAAACAACAGAAGCACAGAAAGTGGTTAGAGAAGTGCAGAAAGAAGCAAGAGAATTGCAGAAAGAAGCAAGAGAAGTACAGAAACAAGCAAAGAAGGTGCAGAAAGAAGCAGGAGAACTGCAGAATGAGGTAAGAAAGGTGCAGAAAGATGCAAGAGAAGTGTAGAAAGAAATAGGAATAGCGCACAAAGAGGCAATAGAAGTGCAGAAAGAAGCAAGAGAAGTGCAGAAAGAGTCCAGGAAAGCACAGAAAGAGGCAAGGGAAGTTACTAAGAGGTAAGTGAGGTACATAAAGAGGCAAGAGAGGTACAGAAATAAGCATGGGAAGTGCAGAAAGAGGCAAAAGAAGTGCAGAAACATGTAATAGAGGAGCAGAAAGAAGAGGGCGAGGTGCAGAGAGTGGCAAGAGAGGTGGAAAAAATGTAAGAGGGGTGCAGAAAGAAGAAAGTGAAGTGCATATAGAAGCAACAGAAGTATAGAAAGAGGCAAGAGAAGTGCAGAAAGAGGCAAGAGAAGTGCAGAAAGAAGCAACAGAGGTACAGAAAGAGGCAAGAGAAGTGCAGAAAGTGGCAAGAGAGGTACAAAAAGTAGCAAGAAGGATTCAGAAAAAAGGCAGCAAGCAAGGTGTATAAAGAAGCAAGAAATGTGCAGAAAGAAACAACAGAGGTGCTGAAAATACTAGGAGAGGTGCAGAAAGATGGAAGAAGGATGCAGAAAGAGTCAAGAGATATATAAAGAAGCAAGAGAAGCGTAGAAAGAATGAACGGAGGTACAGAAAGAGGCAATCGGGGTGCAGAAAGAGGGAATAGAAGTGCAAAAAGATGCAATAGAGGTGCAGAAAGAGGCAGGAGAAGTGCAGAAAGAAGCATGAGAACTGGAGAAAGGTGCAAAAAGAGGCAAGAGAGGTACAGAATAAAGCAAGAGTGGTGCGGAAAGAGGAAGAAGGGCTCAGAAAGAAGCAAGAGAAGTATGGAGAGAGGCAAGAGAGGTGCAAACATAAGTAAGAGAGGTGCAGAAAGTAGTAAGAAAGGTGTAGAAAGATGCAAGAGAAATGCAAAAAAAGGAAGAGAATCTCCGAATGAGGCAAGAGAATTGCAGAATAAAAGCAAGAAAAATGCAGAAAGAGACACGTGAGGTACAGAAAGAGACAAGAGAGGTTCAGAAAGAGGCAAGTGAGGTACAGAAAGAGGCAAGTGAGGTGCAAAAATAAGCATGGGAGTTACAGAAAGAGGCAAGAGATGTGCAGAAAGAGGCAAGTGAGTTGCTAAAAGAAGACATTGAGCTGAAGAAAAAAAGGCAGTTGAGGTACAGAAAGAAGGTAGAAAAATTCCGAAACAGGTAAGAGATGCACAGAAAGCAGCAAGAGAGGTGAGCACACCATTAGTTCCAATTTAAAACCCACATTTACCAATAAGTACCAGGTTACCATTCCAGCTTTGCAAAGGGCCTTTCACCATTCTGTAACATGTGTTGCTGCATTTTCAATTCCAATAAGTCCCACACAGCAGGATTGCTGAGCGGTGATACCATGCCTCACCTCCTTTCTCCACCACTCTGAAAACGCACCTCCTGGCACTCTCTTGTTTGGGGGATGAAGTCCCATTTCCTGCAGGGGTTCATTAGGGGCCAACTAGCCTACGTGTTACCTCCAGTAATCCCAACACAGTGGGATTGCTGAGAGGTAGATGCAGGCCATGCCCCCTTTCTCCACCACGCTGCAAACATGCCTCCGAGTGCGCTCTTGCTTTGGGGATAAAGTTACTTTGTTTCTTGATGGTCACTGGGGGACAACTAGCTCTCATGTTACCTCTAGTAAGCTTAACAGCCCCCCTCCCAGATCATTTTGGCCCCAGGGATCCTATTAAATGTTTTTTTAAATTCATTTTTAGGGTGAGAGTATCGTGGGGGGAGCCTGACGGCCAGCTCCAGACCTCTGCCGGGGCTGGCATTTATTTTTACCTCAAGGAGCTGCTAATATTAAGCTCCCTGGGGTAAAAAGGAAAGTATCCTCAATTTGATCAAGCAATAGCAAAGTGTTCTCATTTGTTCAAAGTGAGTACAATGTTTGCTATTGGATGGCAAGGCCAGTGCTCCTGCCACCCATATAGCAAACTGCAACATCCTGGGGGTGGGCACCCCAGGACATTGCCACCCCGGGACATTGCTGGAGCCTGCCCTGGGGAGGGTGGCAGTCCCAGGGCCTTGGAGCGCTCCAACATGTTTAAAACCCAGGGAGGTGGTGATTCCCTGTCTGGGGAGCCGCAATGGACCCCGCAATTAATTGATGTGTGCCCCGGGGAGGTGGTAGTCCCTGGAACTTGTTGGGGCACGAGCCTCCCACATTTCATTTATTTAAACAGAGCCCCAGTGCTGCAGGGAGGCCACATGGCCCCTGCATTTAATAACCATAGCCCCAGGAAGGTGGTGTCCCACGTTCTGCAGGGGGTCGCTTGCCCCTACATTCAACTGAGTATCGCCCCATGGAGGTGGTGGCCCTCAGGCCTGCAGGGGGCCATGTGCCCCGCATTTAAATGAGTATCCCTTGGGGCGGTGGTGGTCCCAAGGGCAGCGGAGGCCCCTGCAGACCCTCACACAATAAGGGCTCCCACCTGATACCCTCCTCAAGTATTCATTTTAGACAAATAACCCCACTACATACACTCATCCTGTCATCATTGCCTTATATGGTGCAACATTCCCCAATCTCCAGCAGGGCTGCTAAGAAATATTTGCTTTATGTTGAATCTTACTTGTATGATCACACTGCATTTTTCCTATTGTATTTGGAGGGAAGACTATAGATGGCTTTGGCTGTGAAAATTCAAGGGAACAACTGCCTGGACTACTGTAACCCAAAGAGAGGATTGTACACCAAGTGAGGCGAATATGTAGCAAGAACTTAAACCGATGCCAGCTTAGAGAGCTTAGTAGCCCTACTTACGTTATTGTCTATTAGAAGGTATAGAACCAACATATTTTCATCAGATATGGCTCTTTATCTGAAATTATAAGTAGAGTACTACTAAGGAATAGTAAGTCCACCACTGCAGAGTCTCGTTAATTGAGATGGAGAACTCAGCACCGAAAAAGATAGGACAAGCCTATCTTTTTATGTGCAGATTTCTTCACCTTGACTAGGTAGACTCTGGAGATCTAAACTTACTATTCATTTGTAATTTGTGAATACCAAAAGAAACAAACCAATACAAAAGTGTAAGCTTACCTTTTTGAATCTGGCCAATAGTTTCCGAATACCAAAACGGACCTCAACATCATCTCTTATGCAGACGACACCCAGATGATATTCTACCTTACCAAGGACCACGTCACCGCCAAAACCAACTTCCACGAAGGAATGAAGGCCGTCGCTGAATGGATGAATAACTGTGCCTAAACCCACCAACCACGCACACAACCTGTTGTTCATCCTGGACTCATCACTGTCAATGACCCAGCAAGTCAACGCTGTCTCCTCTTTCTGCTACCGCACCATCTGCATGCTTCGGAAAATCTACAGATGGATCCCCACTGGAACCAGAAGGATGGTCACCCAGGCCCTCGTTAACAGCAGGCTGAACTATGGTAACACCCTGTAGGCGGGAACCACAGCCAAACTCCAGAAAACACTTCAACGCATAGAGAATGCCTCTGCATGCCTCGTCCTCAACATCCCCTGCCACAGCCACATCGCTGCCCACCTGAGAGACCTGGACTGGCTCCCCGTCAACAAGAGGATCACCTTTAACTCCTCACCCTTGCCCACAAAACACTCCACGACACCAGACCAACATACCTCAACAAACAACTCACCTTCTACACTGCCAACCGCCAGCTTCGCTCCGCCGACCTCACCCTCGCCACCGTTTCACGCATGTACCGATTGACCACCAGTGTCAGATCCATCTCCCACCTCACCCCCAAGACATGGAACACCCTCACCACCCACCTGTGACAGACCCAGGACCAGCTGACCTTCAGGAGACTTCTCAAGACCTGGCTGTTCAAGCAGTAGCAGCACCCCTCCCTCAGCGCCTTGAGACCCACGCGGGTAAGTAGTGTGCTCTGGAAATGTATTGATTGATTGATTGATTAAACTTATTAAAAAGTGTAAGGTTACCCTTGTGAATCAGGCCCGGTGTATACATCATTTTTTGTTTGTGTGACTTGGATTTGGAATGAAATTTGCAAAAGGTACTGAACAAATGCACTTGTGGGAGTGTATCACTCGAGACACAACAACTACTTCTAAGGGCGATGTTGCAAACATAAAAAATATCAAGCATTTGGAAATGTAAATAGTTTTGGCAATAAGGTGCTAACAACTGTAAACATGCAAACAGGTGCATGTGTGCATACTAAGTACGTACAAATTATGTGTGCTGTGATAAAGTGTTACCTCTGTATGCTAGTGATTGCTATAAAAATATAAGGCACACGTACAGATGCTAGGTAGACAGGGCTAAATATTATCATGTGCACTCCTATATGTGCAGGAGGTAGTATATTAAAGTCACACCTTTTGAGTAACATCATTATCAATATTGCAGGATGTTAAAATGATTTACAAGAATATGACATCACAGGATGAGTAAAAATCTAATTCCAAAGAAAGCAAATTGTAAAACACTTACAGCCATTTGATGTTGCTATTGAATGTTCACATGTGGTTATGTGAGAATCGCAGGTCCTCATCTCACCCTTGCACTCTGTTTCATTCCTACTGGAACACACTTCACAAATCAGTGAATGTCCTAAAAATACAGAAAATCCACATGTTGAGTTAAAACAACTTTGATGGAAGATAGAGGAGCATGGTTAACCATCTTTCTTTACAAAAAATGTCAAGCAGAGCCTTTCAATAACATTATTTCATAAAACTGAGGCTTATTAGTCTACCTACAAACCAAGAGGCCTATTTATCAAATATTGATACAAAACAATGCAGCAAATCCCTTAGCTGTGTACAGGAGATGGCACGGGTGCACACACTGCTGTCTAACATGAATGCAATCACCATCGCATCATGGTGCAATGGTGGCTGAGTAGCAGGGAGGATTTTTTTTGTGCAGGAAGGGTCACATTCCTGCACATAAACAATCCTCTGATGTATGTTTCTCCTTCTATGTATGCTGCCTAATGCAGCACATATATAAGAGTAAGAAACAAGGAGAAATAAGCATATTTCTCCTTGTTATGTCTCTCCTGGCATGTTCCCAGGACTATTATTAAATAGTGATAAAATAAAATCAAGGAACATGCAAATATTCATGGATGTTTGTGTGGGAGCACCCATGTTCTATACATGGAACGCCTCCAGAGGCAGAGTAACCAAGGGAAGTGACTTGCACTGCCTTGTGTTACTGCACATTTACCAAGCCTTGCACAGTAGCCTTGCATGGCCTTTTAAATGTCATTCTAGGTTTTGTGTCACCCTCCTGCCACCTTGTGTGGCACAAGGGGTAATACAATACCATCATAAATAGTCTCCTAACAGTATGACTTGCAAGATGCTGGTGCTGCCAGTGCAGTGCTCTGCATAAGGTGGTAGGGGGACAGTACAGCATGTAGATATCAGCACATATCTATGGAGGGAGCAGCTCACCTGACATGTAACTGGTTCTGACCTGACATGTAATAGATTCTGCCTCAGACCTACCAGCTTATAAAAATATTCATAGTGATCTCTTCACTTGTGGGTAAAAGGTAGAATTCTGCACAGCAACAGGAACCCCCAAGTCATATTTTTTTTATGGGATGTTTAAGGTCCTGGCATTAACTGTACGTCCTACATCTGGTTTAGCAACACTACAACCTAGACATACGAATTCCAGTAAACAATCTTTTCACTCATTTATACTACATTGATCCCTATCGCATATGTAATAATGATCCCTTCACTTGATTGTTACTTCCTTGTGAAGCCATGGCTCAGTCGCTCACTTACATGGTACTACCAAAGTTCAGAGTATCATCAGACCTAGAATGCACATTGGTAAGATGGCAGTTGCAAACGGTAGAAATATGCCTTCTTGGACTACATACCCTGAAGCCTAAAAAGAAAGTTGGCCATGGATTCCTATACTTGCCATCTGGATGGCCATTAGAGATATTGTCTGTCACTGAAAGTCTCTCAATGTCCCTTCACATAGTAAGTGGCTGTTAGGCCTGGCATCCATGGTGTAGTTTCCCGTGGCTTTTTGCATTCTGGCCTCCTGTATTGCTGATTTCATTTTTTCCGGCTTTATGACTCTAGGCACTTTACCACTGCTAACCAGTTCTAAAGTGCACGTGTTCTGTACTCTAAACATTGTAACATTGGCATCTACACACTTAGCACATGTAATTTATTTATAAGTCCCTAGTAAAAGTTCACTTAATATGCCCGTGGCATGTAACTTAATTACTACTAGTGGGCCTGGAGCACTGATTGTGCCACCCACTTCAGTAGGCCTTTAAACATGTCTCAGGCCTGCCATTGCAGGGCATGCGGGTGCATTTTAAACTGCCATTTCAACTTGGCAGTTTAACCTTTTTGCCAGGCCCAAACCTTCCTTTTTATTACATATAGGTCACCATTAAGGAAGGCTGTAGACTTAGAAAATGGGACATATACCTTTAAGTTTTATATGTACTTTGTTTCTCACTACTGAAAGACCTACATCTTCCAAAGGTTAACATTGGGCATCACCTTGTTACAATTTATAAGTGTAATTTCCAATTGGCAAAAGATATATATTTCACTATTGGTGTCTCAGGACTCACAAGTTAAAATCAACCATTATGGCAAATTTGGATTTTAAGTTACATGTCTGAAAATGTCACTTTTAGGAAGTTGGCACTTTCTTACTTTAACCATTCTGTGCTGTCTGCCTGTCTCTGAATACATGTCTTGCATGAGTGGCAGCTGGGTGTTTGTGCATTGTCTCTAGACAACGACATACAAGGGGAGCTTAGGTATGACTGATGGTCCATTAGCATCCTGATGGTCCATCCTGGGCCGGAAGGGCAGGGAAGAAAGGGACTTATGCACCATAAAGCCATCTCTTTGAAGTCTCTCACAGTTCAAACACACAATTGAGTATGAGAAGTGAAACCCTGACACCACCAAGTCAGCACACGTCTGGACCTGAGGATACTCTACCAGGAAGAAGGAATGCTGTGCTGCTTGAGGGACTGCCCCTTTGCTGAACTGCTTAGCTGTGCTTGCCTGCTGCCTGCTTACCTCTAGTCTGGGATTGAGAAGGACTGGACCTGCATCTCCATGCACAGAACTAAAGTGACTCCAAGTGCTTGCTGGCATGCTTCCTGTTCTGTAGTCTCAGGGATATCGAAGACTTCCAACTATCCTCCTAAAGCCTCTGAACTTGACCAACGGTGAGTCCTTCCCTGCCTAGTGGTGCCAATCCAGTCATGGGTACTTGGAAGTGGGGTTTCTGACTGTTTTGCATGATAATCCATGCATCGCCATTGTTGCACGGGTCAGAACCAACATCTCTCATTTGGTACCAACGCGTCACCTGCTATGAAGATATCACATCACCAACTCCGCGGCTCGACCACAATGCATTGCCTACCTAGGAAGAAGCTGCCGACAATGCATCTCAATTTGTACGGGTCGGAACTAACGCATTGCCTACATCCTGCGGTATCAACAATGCATTGCCTCTTCTGCTTCATGCATCTGGCTTGTCAATGGCTCAACAAAGTACTCATTCAGTGGGACAAGGTTGGCTCCTGTATCTGATCGGTGCTCCATCACGGTCCGCCTGAATTTTTGGATTGACCCCTGTCAAGTGCCAACCAGATTTCCCCTGTTGGTGCTTTATGCTTTTAAGCACTACAAAACTGTTTATTCTTTAATCAATCAATTAATGATTTATAAAGCAACCAAATACCCTGTGAGGGTCCCAGTATGCTGGAATTTCTAACTGCTCTTTATTTTTTTAAGAAGATAAGGGGAAAGCAAAGAGAAAGCATTATAAACAGAGGACAAAGCATTGAAAATGAGGGAAAAGCAAGTAGAAGGCACTCAAAAACAGGAAAAAAACGAGGAAAAAGCAATGAAAACAAAGAGAAAGCTCGTAGAAGGCACTCAAAAGCAATGTAGAAAAGCCAGGAGAAAACACTGAAAATGAAGAAAACAAAGAGAAGACACTCAAAACAGAGATGAGAAGGAGAAATCAGTGAAAATGGGGGAAAAGCAAGTAGGAGGATCTCAAAAGCACACAAAAAACAAGAAGAAAACTGAAAATGAGGGAAAAGCAAAAAGAAGATACTGAAAAAGTGGGGAAACAGCAAGGAAAAGATAGGAGCAAGAGTGATGCACCAGCACGGGGAGAGCAGGGTTTGGGGCTGCTTTACAACTTCATACCTCAAGTTCTAATTATTGGATTATTGTCATTTGCTTTACTACTAAAATACTTTACTCTTGTTGACAAACTGTTGTGGAGGCTTTTTGTGGTATTTGTCATGGTAATACTGTTTGAAGTGTTGCACAAATCCTGTACACATTGCCTTGTAAGTTAAGCCAGACTGCTCTGTGACAAACTACCTGAGGGTGAGCACAGGTTAATTTAGGGTGTGTATCTGCCTTACCCTGACTAGGATTCTGGTCCCTGCCCTGCCATTCATCTGCCAACTAGAGGCCCACTTTCTAATAGTGGTGACCGGAGATGGCGAAATGGGCAATTCAATGAGTGGGCTCCGCGGCATGTCGAGGAGTTCAGATGGTTGTGGAAAAAATATGTTGTGGAACTAAGGGTTGAGGTGGTCAACTGTTTCTTTGAATGCAAATTCCAGGCACTTCCTGCAGACGCACATTACCTGTACATCCCTGCACTATGGAATGGTTGAATAGTCAGTCAGTCAATTACTTTATTCAATATTTATAATATAATATCATAAAAGTGCAGATGAATACCATTTAAAACAAAAAAATACAGATAAGTATAATTTAAAAATAATCAATAAATCAGTACAACAATGCTATTCATATCAGTATGGAAGTAGAAGTAACAAAATAAAAGCAATGATAATTAGTAACTATTTAAAAATTCATTCAGTGGTGTTGTGCTGCAGCCTGATCTACCACAATTGACTTAAAAAAGACGCCACTGATAAGCAAACCAAGGGGTTAGGCTGGGATTGTAAAAAAGAATATTTCTACACGACATTGTTTGAAACAAAATTTGCCCATCAGGGGAGAATACATCTTTTATGAGGGTCCCTATAAAATTTGCAGAAGGAAAAAATATGTAAATTTGATTGTGCAGAAGAACTGTCACAGGGACAGAAGGGCAAGTCATTTATAGAATAGATACCTGCCAACATGCACGGTATAAGATTCAGTCAGAATCTAATTAGAAAGAAACTATGACCCGCGTTTGACAAAGTAAATAGGTATGTCTTTATCCCTTACTGCGGCTTTGGACCTTCAAGATACAGTTTTATGAATACCTTGGTACAATTTGTTTGTAATGTGGCATCTTCTCTTTGTTTAAAAAACGGGCTTTTACCTCCTTCCTAGAGATGTTCATGCAATCCCTGGGGGTAGCAAATAGATGCTTCAAACCTAAAGCGTAGAAGGTAGATTTGATATATGAAATCCATGGAATTCTGTGTACATATTCCATGGATAAACAATCTTCAATTAGGTTTTGGGTAGTCTGAATAGACTCCCTTCTCCAGATGGAGTGCCACAAAATTATTGGTGCCACAGAGATTGTATCAAACAGATATGGAAACTCCAAATCTGTGTGGGTATTAAAGTTAGAACAGCTTACGGGAAGGCCCATTAGCTTTTTCAAGAACGTGTCCTCTATCACTTGGAGGGTAGATGGATTAGAATGACCCCATTTACCTGACCCGTAAGTTGCTACCAACACTTATTTTGCTGCATAAACCTTTATTACCATATCGATAGGCTTCGCCCCCAGTTTTTTAATAAAGGAATTGAGAGCGATGATACTTTTTTTTAATGATAACCCCCTAGTGGCACGCAAACGGGACCATGACAACTGCATATTGAATGTTACACCTAGGTAAGAAAAGGTATCGGTGTGAGCCATTTTTTCCCTGAAATATAAAAACCTGGGACCTTCCTATTCTTCTTTCCAATTATTAGAATGACGGATTTTGACTCATTAGTTTTCAGCCCGAGTTACTGCATAAAGGTTACATAGACCTTTTGTAGGGCCAGGCCCGTACGGGCATTTAGCACTGCATTGTCAGCATACAGGAGGATTGGGGTGCGAACGTTGTTAATTTTTGAGATGTCTAGTGTAGAATCCGTCAGGGACACTTCTACCCCATTGGTGTAAATAGAAAAAAGAAATGAGGTGAGGACGCATCCCTGGCGGACTCCTCTGTTAATTGGAAACACCCTGGTGCACTCTCCTTCTCTCCCGTATCTGACGCAGGCTATTGCTGATGAATAAAGCTGCCTTATAAATAATGTGATTGCCTCATCTATGCCCATTTCCTCCTTTATCCTCCATAGGGGTTCTTGTGCCATGTAGTCAAAAGCTGCGGACAAATCCATGAACGCCAGGAATAGTCTACCAGGCTTTGCTTGTGTATACTTGCCAATTAACAGGCAAAGATTAACGCATTGATCTTGGGTGCCCATACCAGTGCTAGTGGAGAAGTGTGGCTCACTGGTTAGAGCAGGCAGACCCTGAAGCAGAGGTCAGTCCCGGGACCAGGGTTCAATTCCCGACACGGCAGGGTCTTGAGCTCAAATGTCCACGGACTCGATAATTCTCGCTTCGGTGCCTGACCTAATCATGGGTTCACACTCTGCAACTCTGGGCATTAAGCTTGCTTAATCTCCACAACGGCCCCTGCGGCGGGATGCCTGGCTTTCACCTTGGGGATGCCCTGTAGGGGCTATCTCACAGGGGAAAGCCAGGACGGGTTCCCAAGGCAAGCGCTTAGAGACCCCTGGGTGATAAGCGCTATATAAATCCAATATACAATACAATACAAGTCAAGTCAAGTCAAGTCAGAGAATTTATATAGCGCACTACATACCCAGAGGGTCTCAAGGCGCTAAGGAGGGGGAGGAGGATTACTTGTCAAATATCCATGTTTTAAGTTGCTTTCTGAAGGCTAGGTGGTTCTGGGTAAGGCGAAGGTGAGTGGGGAGTGAGTTCCATGTTTTAGCAGCCAGGTAAGAGAAGGATCTGCCTCCCATGGTGGTCTTGTTGATGAGAGGTACAGTGGCGAGGGCTTGGCTGGAGGAACGTAGTTGGCGGGAGGGGGTGTAGAAGGACAGTCTTGAGTTGAGGCATTCTGGTCCGATGTCGTAGAGTGATTTGTGTGCGTGGGTTAGCAGTCGGAAAGTGATTCTCTTATTGACGGGTAGCCAGTGGAGGTCTTTCAGGTGACCAGAGATGTGTTCGTTGCGTGGGATGTCTAATATGATTCTGGCTGAGGCGTTTTGGATTCGTTGGAGTTTCTTTTGGAGTTTAGCGGTAGTGCCTGCGTAGAGGGTGTTTCCGTAGTCCATTCGGCTCGTGACCAGAGTATGGGAGACTGTTTTCCTGGTTTCGGTGGGGATCCAGCGAAATGTTTTTTTGAGCATGCGAAGAATGTTGAAGCAGGATGAGGATACAGCGCTGACTTGTCTGTTCATTGAAAGTGAAGAATCCAGGATAACGCCTAGGTTCCGTGCGTGGTCTGTCGGGATGGGTGCTTTTCCAAGGGCTTCCGGCCACCAAGAGTCGTCCCATGCAGAGGGGGATGTACCTAGGATGAGGACTTCTGTTTTATCTGAGTTCAGTTTCAGACGGCTGTGTTTCATCCATTCAGCAACTTCTTTCATTCCTTCGTGTAGGTTAGATTTGGCGGTGCTAGGGTCCTTGGTGAGAGAAAGGATCAGTTGAGTGTCATCCGCGTAAGAGATGATGTTGAGGTTGTGTTGGCGGGCGATGGTCGCGAGGGGGCTCATGTATACGTTGAAGAGGGTGGGGCTGAGAGAGGATCCTTGTGGTTCGCCACAGATGACTTCGGTGGCCTCGGACTTGAATGGTGGAACGCGGACTCTCTGGGTTCTTCCGGTGAGGAACGAGGTGATCCATTCAAGTGCTTTTCCATGTATTCCGATGTTGCTGAGGCGTTGTAAAAGGGTGCTGTGGCAGACTGTGTCGAATGCTGCAGAGAGGTCGAGGAGGATGAGGGCGACTGTGTCTCCATTGTCCAGTAGAGTTCGAATGTCGTCTGTTGCTGCGATGAGGGCGGTCTCAGTGCTGTGTTTTGCTCGGAAGCCAGATTGTGAGGAGTCGAGGGATTTGTTGGCTTCGAGGAAGGCGGTGAGCTGGTTGTTGACAGCTTTCTCGATTACTTTGGCCGGGAATGGAAGGAGCGAGATGGGGCGGTAATTTTTGAGTTCGGTGGGGTCCGCTGTGGGTTTTTTCAGAAGGGCGGTGAGTTCAGCGTGTTTCCAGTTTTCCGGAAAGGTGGCGGAGTTGAAGGAGCAGTTGATGACGTCTCGGAGGTGCGGTGCTATGACGGAGTCTGCTTTGTTGAAGATGTGGTGAGGGCATGGGTCTGTGGGGGATCCTGAGTGGATGGAGTTCATCAGGCGGATGGTGTCCTCAGTGGAGATTGGGTTCCAGTCGTTAAGGGTGTTCGCGGGGGGAGAGTGTTCAGCATGTGGTTGGGTGGGTTGGGCTCCGGGTTGGTTGTCGAAGCTGTTGTGGATGTCTGCAATCTTGTTGTGGAAGAATGAGGCTAGGGAGTCGCAGAGGGCTTGAGAGGGGGTGATGTCGTTGGAGTTGGCCGAGGGATTGGAAAACTCCTTGACGATGTTGAAAAGTTCCTTGCTGTTGTGGGTGTTGTTGTCAAGTCGATCCTTGAATGCTGTTTTCTTGGCCTTTCGGATTAGTTGGTGGTGAGTGCGGGTGGCGTTTTTGAAGGCGTCCTTGGTGCTGGTGGTTGGGTCTTTTTTCCACGCTTTTTCAAGGGTGCGGCAGAGTTTCTTGGACTTCTTAAGATCATCGTTGAACCATGAGGCCTTCTTGTTGCCAGGTTTGCTTTGACGTTTTTTCAATGGTGCTAAGGTGTCGGCGGTGTTGGATAACCATAGGGTGAAGTTGGCGGCGGCTAGGTTTGGGTCCGAGGAGTGGGCTGGGGTGTTTAGAAGGAGCGATGAGGAGATCTGGTCGGTGGTGATTTTGTTCCAGTTTCTTTGCAGAGTTGGTTGGAGGTGGTTGGTGGGTTTGGGCTTGTTGTAGGTGAAGTGAACGCAGCTGTGGTCAGTCCAGAGGAGATCCGTAGTGTGGCTGAAGGAGACATGATTGCTGGAGGTGAAGATGGGGTCGAGTGTGTGACCTGCGATGTGGGTGGGGGAAGTGACCAGTTGTTTAAGTCCGAGGTTGGCGAGGTTGTCCAGGAGGGTGGTGGTGTTGCGGTCGTTGATCTTTTCAAGGTGAAAGTTGAGGTCTCCCAGAAGGATGTATTCTTTGAAGGGGAGCGCGTGTGGAGTGATGAAGTCCGTGATGTCTTCACTGAATTTTGCGCGGGGTCCTGGTGGTCTGTAGAGGAGGGTGCCTCTGAGTGTGGTTTTGGGGTCGATGTGGATCTGGAAGTGAAGGTGTTCAGAGTTGGCGAGGTTGGCGTCAGAGCTGGTTGAGATGCGGATTGATTTCTTATGGACGATAGCGATTCCTCCTCCTGTGTGGCTGGTACGGTCTTTGCGAGTGATCTTATAGTCTTCAGGGATGGCAATGGTGATGTCTGGTGCGGAGGAAGCATTCATCCATGTTTCCGTTAGGAAGGCGATGTCTGGAGAAATGGTGTCTAGTAGATTCCATAGGTCAATGGCGTGCCTGTGGACTGATCGGGTGTTGAGAAGGATGCATTGTAGGTAGTTGGGGTCGGGGGTCAGTGGTGTGGTCGTAGCGGAGATGTTGTCGGTGCCGCTGAATTTGCAGGAGTAGCAGGAGAAAGGTCCATGGGTTTGTCCAGGGGCGGCTTGGACGCAGTTGGGGGCGCGACCGGGGTTAAGGGCTAGGAGGGTGGCGGCATCGTAGGTAATGCGGGAGGGCTGGGCAGCGCGAGGGGCAGGGGGTATGGCGCTGGGCGCGGTCCAGGCGCGGACGGGCGTAGACGGGCTTACCTTTGGAGCACCTTCGGCGTGTACGTAGCGCGTGGACGCTGCGCGTGGGACCATCTGACATTAATGGACAGAGGAGGGGCGAGGGCGGTTCAGCTGGGAGGCGGGTCGGGCTAAGGAGGAGGTCAATAACAACAAAATGGAGGCGGAGGGGTCAGGACGGAAAGAGCGCTTGGGGGAAAACACAAATGCTGAATGACGCTATCAAATCAAAATGCTAATAAGCAAAGCGGCGTATTTGAGCACAAGCACAAAATCTGCAAATAAAGTCACGCTGGCAATGTAACAATGCGAAAGGGCAAATCAGCTAATTAACTATGCAAATGGGCAAAAGCGTCAGTCAAAGCACGCAGCGGCAATCAGAGCACAAAGCAGGCTATAGTTTTAAATAACACTCCAAATCATATAATATGCGTTCTGCAACGATACCGCAGCAGCAGGGGAGCGACCACTCAGCTCGGAAGCGAAGAGCGAGTCACCCTACAATACCCTTTTTAAAACCGGTTTGGCCTGGAATTAAAACCGTGCTTTTAGCTGCTCAATTCTCTACACGTTTCAGTGAAACCCTGCCAATGAGTTTGGCTGTGCTATTAAACAACAAAATGGGCCTGTAACTTTAGGGTCGGATGTGTCCCCATTCTTACAAATTGGTACCAAAATTGATTTCTTCCATGAATCTGGTGGGCCCACTTTTGTGACTGCATTAAAAACATTTTTCAGCACCGGGCCCCACAGATCTGGCTGATCAATGAAGAAATCTATGGGGGTACAATCCGGTCTTGGCGCTTTGTTAGTGGAACACTGGTTAGAGCTTCTCTGACTTCATGATACGCAAAGACCAATGGTGGGTCAATAAAAGTAATCACACATTGAGATCAAATATAGGGGAAAAAATAAACCCGACCCAACATTCCTCATCAACATGACGGTGAGCTAAGGAAGCGGGCGTTGATAATGTTCCAAAAGACTTTAGAGTTTTTTGCAATAGCAGCTTGGTGGGGTTGTTCCCATGATTCCTCCTTCAAGGTTTTGATTCTTTTATTCCTGGCCTCATTGTATTGAAAACAAAGTTGCTTCAAAAGGATTTTATCTCCAGGGCTTACCCTCAGGGCCTGGTGCAAAGCTGTTAGTGATGTAATGCACAGACGATCAAACCATCTAGGTCCTGGTGTTATGGTAGTTGTTTTTTTCTAGTTAGATGGTGCCTAACCTCCGCTACTATTTCCTCAAATGCTGTGGGTATTTGGGATGGGTTAGAGGCAAGTTCTAAGCATGTAAGAATGTCTCTCTGTCTCTTTTTAATTATTTGTGGGATAAGGGATGCTTTATCAGCTAGGGCCCATTTTAATGTTATCCCATTAGTTTTTGCAATCACAGGCTTAATATGCCTTCTCTGTTCGGTGTGAATACCCGCCCATTTCAATTTGCCAGTGATCGCAGCGGGATCACTAAAATGTAAATAATTGATCTTACAGCCAAAAACAATTTTTTTAAGGGGTTCTGCTGTGATTATATAATCGATTGTACTACCAAAAGTGTTTTTCAACATGCCCAAAGAAGTATCAATCGGATTACAAATCTCCAGGTTATTAATCACCAGGAGTCTGTTCAAGGCTTCCCAATACTGATTATGATTAAAATGGTGTAAAGGATCGTCATTATAACAGCATGCTGCTGAGTTTGATAACCGATAACAATGTGCATTAAAATCACCCATCCAAAGTATTTTTGGTGTAATTTTTAAAGTGGTAGTGTAATTGGTAATATCTATCTCCAGTTGGTCTGCAACGTCTTTCATGTCACCTGAGAATTTAGTATTATAAAGGTTAACTAAATCAATAATGTCTTCATCTGTAACTTTTAAAATAATAAATGGAAGAAAGAGGAAACATTATAAAATGAGACAACTTCCACCCGTAAAGTATTTCGTAATAGGGTTAAAATCACTCCCTTGGCTCTGCCTAATCTTGATGGGAGGGCAGAGGTATAAAATAAGCAATGACCATCCAGATCCATCTGCCCGACCTCCCAAGTTTCCTGGAGGCAAATCAGGTCATATTGGGTTATAATATTTATCCAATCCGGGTCCTAAATTTTTCTGCCCAAACTGGCAATATTCTATGACATAAATGCAATTGATTTAGATTGCTAAACTATGTTGATTACGGGGAACTGTGTGTCAGAAACCTGTAAAGGTGACTTTTGAACAGGAGTGTGAACACTCCTGCTCGGGTTATGTGAATCGCAACCCTCTCAATCTGTGAGTGCATCAAATCTGTTATGTGTAGGAAGAGAGTCAGAAAACAGACCCAGAGTTATTGGGGAAAAATAAGGAAAGGGGTAGCCGAATCCAATACAGGGGGTTGTCGACCTCACAGTCCCAATATATTGGGTTTATAAAAATATCCCAACGTTAAGGCAAATATTTGGGTTAGCGATGTTATGGCAATAGGTAATATTTGAAATAGTTGGCAAACCATTTGGGATGAGTTCAAATTAACCACCAGCAATGGTTGGGCAGAAGAACAGCAAAGGCCAGATCGGAAGCAACCCTAGCACATACACTGGTTGCAAAGAACATGTCTGAGGTGATATCTCCTAGAGGTCCCATCCCAGGGTCCCTTCAATCTCCTTCCACCTTCTAAATCTGTTGTGGAAGGACTTTAATACTTCTTTATGGTTAACAAGGGATTTAATAAGGACAATATTTTCCACTTGTCATAGACTAATTTAATGTCTTCTATGTCAGCTCTGTCTATGATTTTGAAGGGTACAGTTTCTCAATTTAGGGGCTGATTATGATGTCGGTGGGACCGACACCAACAGCACATTGGTGTTAGTCCCACCGAAATCTGCTTCTGAGGTCCCCCCACCACAATATGATGCAGTGGGTGGAAGCATCAGATCGAAGGACCATCCATGGTGCTTTCAACAGGCTCAAGTAGCCCGTTGGTGCATCGAAAGGCACAATATTCCTCTAATGATGGCAAAGCCAGGCTTGGCTCCGCCTTGGGGATCATGATGGCACTTTCTGCCTGTCCTTTCATGGTGGTCCCCCTGCCATGAAATGGCAGTTGGAAAATGTTGCATGATGGAGCAACGCAGGGAAATACTCTGCATGCCTTTACTATGCATTTTATATCCCTCAATTTTGAAAATCTTATGCTTTTACAACATATGACATTACCACACTTTTATTTGTGGGGGAAGAAGCCCCCCAACCCCCTGAATTTACCTTAAATGCATGTTCAAGGCATACATTGTAAAAACGTATGCTTTCTAAAAACATGCATGGTAAGGGTACAACATGGTAGAATCCTCATTGTAAAGGCTGTTTCCCGGTTGAAAGTGATTTGGTGGCACCTATCAGGGCCCCCTTTCCCTCTGGCCTTCTGCTATGGGGTCAGGGGTGCACCTATGGTGCCCGCATAAACATCACTGCACCATGTAGCAGGCACCATGAGGTATCTGCCAAACAGTGCACGGATGTTTCAAAACATGATTTTCACAGTGGAAGCTTGTGTTGTGAACCTTTTCTGTCCACCACACAAGCTTCCATTTTAAAATGCATGTTTGCAATCGCCCTATGGGCGGTCACATTATAATTCTTCGGCTTAGAACCACCTACCTAAGGTGGACGGTTACCGACTGATATAGTGTACATCATAATTAAGCCCTCAGTCTCAAATTAATGTGTTTTTGCCAATAATCCCCAATTAATAATATACAGCTACTCTCATGATGGTTACAAGAATTGACATCAACTGAGTTGGGGTGTGATGACTATTTACCAAATTTTCATTTCCATTTCCATTTCTATGAAACGTCCGTCTGCACTGAAAAAAACGACTGTAAAAATATTGCTTATGAAATTTTTTGAAAACCAATAAAGATTTATTTTTTATAAATGTAATCAGGAGCTACAGCACAACCTGTGTATTCACTTTTCTCTATTGAAATACCCTAACCAGAGATGAAGAACATAAATTTGGCCCTAGCAATTTGATCAGAGCAGTGGCTTGTGAATTTGCCATTTGTTAAAGCAAAGTTCTAAATTAAACAGATATGCATAGACCCCTTGGAGGCTGTAAAAATGTTCATTATAATATTACCACTTGAGCCTTCTAGACTCAGCAGTGACAAACCTTAAATCTGCTCTCTTGTTGATCATTAGCACTCAGAGAAAAAGTTCGCAGACCTACTCCTGACCAAGCGCATACTCTTGATTGGGTTTGCTCTCGAGTGTTGTTGAGATCATCAGACCTCTAATCTTTATATTTAAGTTCAGATCTCTCTTACTAGCTTGGCATCCTTGAGAGAAATGGTCATGAATTTGAAACTTCAACTCCAGGCTCCTTCAGGAGGCAATATACTCTCACCACTGTTGTATACTACTCTAGAAAGAGCTTGGACAAGCCTGGAGCATATGGCAAGAGCTCTCTAGATAACATTGTTGAGAATGTGTGGCAGTCAAGGGCTGGACATCATGATCTCCTTCTGAACCTGGACTTGGCTTGCCTGAGGTAAAGGTTATGCCTTCCTGAAGCCAAGGTACTTTCATATGGTTACTAAATGACATGTGAAGAGCCTTTGTCTTCAGAGCAACACATTAGTTCAGGAGGTAAACGCTTCTCAGCCTAATGAGCCTACAATTGATGGATGAGTGTGTACCAGGGAGTGTTGTATCGATTGTCACTCCAGACCTTAATACATCGGCTGTGTCACCCACCTACTCATTCAGGGGCATTGTATGTCACTGTGCATTGTAATGTCTTTATTACTATTCCACCTTCACTACCTTTATATAGCATGTGTAGAATATACTTCACATTGCTCAAACATCTGACATTTCTATGTTCTGACTATTCCATGGTCACACTATTTCTTGTGAAATATTACGGATCTCAGTGAAACATTGAGACACAGGCGACTGCTCTTGATCTATGTTTTGCTTTGGTCACTAGTTATGTTGTCAACTTGAACCTTTAGCCCTTCTAGCCCCTTTAAATGTATCTCTAGTGACACCTCTATTCTGGAGGAAGTTCATCTCCTGGCTATGAAATGAGTGCAGAAGAAAACACATTTTATTAGTCATTAACATTGAATCAGAGTGTTTGCCACCATAAAAAAATCTTGGCTCCATCTGGCCTTAATTTCTGTAGAATCCCCATAGATTGATAATAGGGGTATTGAGGAAACCTTGACGTGTAGAAAGTCAAAAAACAGACATTTTTTTCCATACATGAAACTCTTGAGTTCATTGTGACCGTCAGCAAATTTAGGAATATTTGTGAAAAAAATAAAAGTAAACATTCACAGATTCATTCAGACACTATATATAGCATCCACCTTTAGATGCACTCAGATACCTGTTCCCACACCCACTGAGACACCAATTCACCCAGTCCCACACCCACTCAGAGACTCACTCAAATGCTTATGTACCCACACAGAGACTCCCGCCCACCCACTCACTGACCCACTCAGAGACTCATGACTCCAGTCACAGAGGCACTTAGACACTCTTGTGTGTACTGAGACATTCAGGCACCCACTCACAGACCCCCCTTAGAGATTCATGCACCAACTCACATACCCACTTAGACACTCATGCACCCACACTCATATTCATGCACCTACTTAATCTTACACATTTCCACTCACAGATCCACTCAGAGACTCAGACATCCACTCACACATCCAGTCAGAGAGCCATACACCCACTCATAGACCCACTCAGACACTCATGCACCCACTGACAGACCCAATCAGACACTTATACACCCACTCACAAACCCATTCAGAGACTCACATAATCACTCTCAGGCCCCCTTGGAGACTCATTCCCACTCCGAGATCCACTTAGAGACTCATGCACCCACTTACAGACTCATGTACAGACATATGCATCCACTCATGATCACTAGAGCTGGGCCAGAGGGATCACTCACCCACCTACTCAGAGACTTACACACCCACTCACAGACCAACTCAGACATCCACTCACAAACCAACTTAGACACTCACACGAACACACACTCACCCCATTCAGACACTTTTACAACCACTAACTGATGTATGCAGGCAGTCACACACACATTCTTTACAGGTTACAATTAAGCAATACATTTTACTTAAATGTAGAAATTCAGTGAAAAGGCATAAGGTTACAGGGATGTTATAGTTAAGAAATAGAATTGAAAAAAACATAGCAATTCACAGAAAAAACAAAAGTTACAGGGTCATTATAGTTAGGAAAAAAAATCTAAAATACCTTAAAAATTCACTGAAAAAAAAAGCCAAACATTTTGTTTAATTTCCATTTTGTTTACCAGCAGAATTACTTCCCACAGGGGAGCCTGTTGGAAGGTAAGCAGGGTTTCTGGGCCCTATTTCTGTTTTATTTTGCCAACTGTTTTGGGCCATATGCTAGATAACATTTGGATCTTGGCCACGTGCCCTAGGTTCACCCCACCTTTGATAACGGGTTATTTAACAACATTTTCAGCATGTCCGCGTGGTTCTGATATGAAGGCCAGACTAGCCCACATTTTTTGTTCCTTGTAGGCACATATGTGCTCCAATTTTCGGAGGTGCCTGGCTGCTGTAGTAGTGGTTGCCACCTTCAAGTGGGTCAATACCCATTTTAATAATTGTATGATGTTATCTTTCTCATGTTTATTTTAGTTTCCATTTCGTTTACCCATAGCTTCCCTTCCTCATGGTAGCTTGTGATGAGGTGAGTAGGGTTGCTTGACCCTGGTTTGTGTTATAGTTTGCCAACTGTTCTGGTCCATACTCTAGGTAGCATTCACATCTTGGCAATGCCCTTCAGACTCCCCCCCTTCAATAGCAGGCTATTAACAACATTGTCAGTGTGTCTGCGCAGCACATGTGTGCAGCATGCCGCCACTGGTGCACTGAAGGTGCTTCGAAGGCAATTCTGAGTACACCCATCCTCACCCAGACCATGTCTCGCGGCATAATGATCTTCCACCGAGAGATGCTTTAACCATGAGGATTTAATATTACCAAACACTAAGGGTAAGAGAAATGACTGTAGGAAAGTTAATCAAGATACAATGGCCACCTCTCCTAATTCTACCTGCCATGGTTGCATGAAGTGGTTGAATAACCTGCATTGGAGCAGTAATGATTCCAAGACCTGGAACTCTCTCCCCACCCACCTACGACAGACCCAGGACCTACCGACCTTCAGAAGACTTCTCAAGTCCTGGCTCTTCGATCAGTAGCAGCCCCCCCCCCCCCCCCTCCAGCGCCTTGAGACCCTCAAGGGTATGTAGTGCACTTTACAAATGTATAATTGTATTGTATTGTTACAGGAACCAGATTTCCAGTCCAAGGGCTTCTTAAAATGGGCACCTGTGCGTGTGCCCTCATTAATGTGAGGTCGCTCATTAAGCACAAAACTAGATTTCCCTCCTTGTTGATCAATATAAGCCAGACATTATTCTTATCTGAAAAACCTGGGAAGATCCCATCTCAGGCCCAGATCAGCCCTCAGCAATTCCACAGGGCTACTCTATCTTTAGGGCCGATAGGGCTCATAAGAGAGGTGGGAACTTAGTTACAGTATATTATGATCATTTTTCCAAGTGACACTATCAGAAGAATGTGGAGCACTATCTTTCAATTGTGAATTATTTGATAACTGATCTTGGAGTGGAATGGTAATTTACTGCCTGTCGGACCTGGAAATACCTTTAACCAAGAGGTTGCACCTCTCCTGGAATCCGGCATGCTCTCATCAAACTTCAGCTTGTTGGAGATTTTAACCTCTACTTGCAAGCATGTTCCAATAATGAAACTAAGACCTTATTGGATACTGTGTTGTGAGGCTCCCATTCCTTGTGCTGGTCATATGCTTGATGGTATGTTCAAAAATAATCCTTAGGTGACACTTGTTGATGTACTGCTGATATGTTTATCCGACCATAATTCCATCCTATTTAATATAAACATTGCTCATAATAGAAAGGTTCCTATCAGATCTCACTCTTTACAAATCTACTGAGCTTGGTCCACATTTGAACCAGACATATTTAACCAGCTATTTATCGATTTGCAGCTTGACTGGTCTGATGAATTCCAGCACCTCACAACCATTTTCTCAAAATGGCTCCGCCCTTCGGCCTATGTATTAGTGCCTGCTAAGACTTTTAGCCAACACCAATGTAAACATTCGACACCCTGGTTTTCTGCAGAAAGCAGGGAAGAATTTGGAGGACAAGCTACAATCAGGCAGAGAAAAAGAAATATAAATGCTGCATCACAGTCTATGACAAGGGAGGAAAATGGTATTACATCCAGGAAATAGAGCCGGCTAAAAACTTTGTGAAAGATTAATTTTTGCAGTAAAAAATCTTTCCAATGTCCCTTCCAATAAACTCAGTAAGCACCTCTTCCTTTTGCAATTCACTGGCCATTTTTTTCAAAACAAAGTGGAACTAATTTTCAGCAAGCTCTTCCTATTTCCATGTGTCCAATAGAGGAAAAAAGACCAGTTCTTCAATTCCACCTTTACAGAGTTTACTCCCATTAGTAAAGAACAAGTGATAGACTTGATCAAAAGTCCTAAAATCTGTCTCACTGCATGACCCTTGTCTGGCTTCCATCATGCATATGGCTCCTGAAGTCATTGCCAACCATGTTAACAAAGGGATAACAATCAGGTGGTTCGCCTCACAATGGAAAAATCATGCATACTCCCTCGGTTAGTGAAGCCTAGTTAGGACCACATTGATCCTAATAGCTATTGCCCCATTTCTAAGCTACAGATCCATGCAAAAATCATTGGAAAAGCCTTGAACCAGCAACTGGCTAATTTTATACAAAAATAAGAGCGCCTGGACCATACAAAATTTAGTTTCAGGAGCTGTCACAGCACTGAAACTGCCCTGATTCTGGCCACAGAGGAAATCAGGCTTATTGTCGACAATTATGGCCGTGCCTCTCTTATTCTTTTAGATCATTCAGCGACATTTGGTATGATCAACCACAGACGGCTGACAGACTACCTTGAAGGCATTGGGAGAAGGGGTCCGCACTGTCCCTTTTGAGCTCTTTCCTACATGAAAGGGAGCAGATAGTGTGTCTGAAGGATTCTGAATCCAACCCCTTTTTCCTCCCCTGTGGATTTCACAAGGGCTCGTCTTTAAACTCAACTCTCTTCAATATATATATATTACACCTCTTGCAGTTTTGATTAAATAAGTTAGCTTCTCTTAAGCATCGTACACCAATGATCTTCAAATTATGATCTCCTTTTCTGCTATTCCTGGAAGCACCTGTCACAATTTCCACAATTGTATAATGGCAATCAGCGATTGGATGGACAAATATTGTCCAAAGTTAAAATCCAGCAAGACTGAGGTCCTTCTCTTTGGGAAGGATACCTCCTTCTGGACACCATCTTGTTGGCCACATAATTTAGGATCCTTACCATCACCAGTCAGAACAGTGAAGAAGTACGGCCTCCTATTGGACAATAGGTTGGGCTTGTGGACCACATGAATGATACCTGAGCTGCATCCTTCTACATTCTTAAAATAATAAAGAAGAGTTCTCCCTTTCATTCCTCCTACCTTACAAAAACAGTGGTAACTGCCCTAGTGCTGCTAAAACTCGACTACTGTAACGGGCTATATCTTAATATGCAGTTACAGCATGCTAACAAGCTGCAGTTTCTCCAAAATGCAGAGGCAAGGCTGCTGCTTGAAATCCCAAAATTTCATTCAGCAAAACCTGCCTTCCTGAAGCTTCCCCGGCTTTCAGTAAAACAAAGAGCTCGTTTTAAAACCTAGAGCATTACTTGCAATGCCTTGCCCAATGCTGGCCCAAGGTTTCTGAAAGAAAGGCATAATGGTACAATCAAGATAGGCTGCTCCTTTCAGGTTCCGCAGGAATATCATTGTAGCTAATTTAGGTAAGCATGGGCAAAATTTGCGAATTCGCGTTCTGCGAATTCGCAGATTTCCCAGCGGAATCACAAAAAAATCCGCAAATTCGCCAATTTTCCAGCAAAATCACTGATTTTTTGCGATTTGCCCTGGAGTACTTTCTACTGGCTAATCCAGTAAGTGCTCCCTCATTGGGTAAATGTATAGTGCTTTTACTACAATGCAGCTGCATAAAGGGTCAGAAGATGTGTCTCCAGTGACCATGTGTGCCTGTAACACAGTGTAGTAAAAGAACTATGGGGCAGATTTACAAGCCGCTTGCGCCTCTTTTGCGCCGCTGCTGCGTCACTTTTGTGACACAGCGGCAGCACAAAAGATGCGCCATGGTGCTGGGTATTAACAACTTGACGCATCTGAGAGATGCGTCACGTTGTAAAGCCCTGCGCCATCAGGAGGCGTTCCGGCGGAGGGGAGGGCATTCCTGCGCAGGAACGCCTCCTAAAAGTAGCTGAGTGAAATCTACAAGATTTCACTCAGTCACTTTTAGGCCAATGCTGCGTCAAAACCCTGCGCCTGCTTGAAGCAGGCGCAAGGCTTGACGCAGCATTGGGGAGATAGGGCCCCCCAGAGCATTGCTGGAGCTGGGTCGGGCTTGCGACGCAGATCCAGCAATGCGCTGCTTTTACGGCACAGATGCGTGACGCATCTGTGCCGTTTTTGCCACATTGTGCGCCACAGGCGCACCATGGGTGGCGGAGCTGCGGCGCACAATAACTGGTGCATCCCTGGGGATGCTCCAGTTATTGTAAATCTGCCCCTATACATTTAGCCAACGAGGGAGCACTTACTGATTAGACAGTAGAAAGTACTCCAGTTGAGTAGAGGTATTGCACAAAAAGGTGGCATCTTTGTGGACAAACATGCAGGGCGGGATTCATTCTGCCCCCTGTTAGACTCGTTTTTTGTGCCCTTCTACCCTCTGTAGACTCATTTTTCCCTTGTTTTTCTGCCCTTCTGCCCTCTGTTAGACTCGTTTTTTGTGCCCTTCTGCCCTCTGTTATTCCCTTGTTTTTGTGCCATTCTGCCCTCTGTTAGACTCATTTTTTGTGCCCTTCTGCTCTCTGTTAGACTCGTTTTTGTGCCTTTCTGCCCCCTGTTAGACTCGTTTTTTGTGCCTTTCTGCCCTCTGTTAGACTTGTTTTTCCCTTGTTTTCTGCCCTTATGCCCTTTGTTAGACTGCTTTTTGTGCCTTTCTGCCCTCTGCATCACCACATCATCACTCAGCGCTACCCCATCATCACTCGGCACCACCACATTATCACTCAGCACCACCACATTATCACTCAGCACCACCACAGCACCACTCAGCACCACCACAGCATCACTCAGCACCACCACAGCACCACTCAGTGCCACCAGAGCATCACTCAGCACCACCACAGCATCACTCAGCACCACCACATTATCACTTAGCACCACCACAGCACCACTCAGCACCACTACAGCATCACTCAGTACGACCACAGCACCACTCAGCACAACCACAACACCACTCAGCACCACCACAGCACCACTCAGCGCCACCACAGCACCACTCAGCGTCACCACAGCATCACTCAGCACCACCACATTATCACTCAGCACCACCACAGCACCACTCAGCACCACCACAGAATCACTCAGCACCACTACAGCACCACTCAGCACCACCCCAGCATCACTCAAAACCATCCCAGTATCACTCAGCACCACCACAGCACCACTCAGCATCACCACAGCACCACTCAGCACCACCACAGCACCACTCAGTGCCACCCCAGCATCAATCTGCACAACCATTCAACAACAACTGGTTCAAATATGTTCTCTCAATGTTTCAAGCGTTATTACAAATGTCACAAAAAGATGTTAATATTTCACTTCTGTTCTTGGATTTTTGTCACAATAAAATACACTGAACATAATCTTCACAAAAGTTATTTACAAAAGTTTAAGCTTTTGCCATTACAAATTAAAATCACTTTTATTTAAGTATTAATTATTTAAAAAAATTAAAAGCCATTGTAATTTGTAATATCAATACATCTAAGTCACGTAAATACAAAACATGTTGCATTACAAATGCTATAGGTGTCACATTTGCGAAAGTTATAACTATTGGCATTGTAAATGACAAAGCTATTAATTTAGCTATTTTCAAAACCAACACATAAATAAAAAAAATTGTCATTTACAATACCAAAAGCTCAAACTTTCCTAATGCGAGACCTATTGCATTGCAAATGCTTGTTTTTATATCTGTCAGTGCTTCCTGTTGAGGTTTAATTTTCGTGACAGGTGCCTCATTGCCTACTTGTAACTATTCTCTGACCCTGATTCAAGGGTCAGAGCAGGGTCAGAGAATAGTTGCAAGTAGGCAACGAGGCGCCAGGAAGCACTTACAGGCTTACAGCAGAAGGTGCCCAGATTGAAGTTAATTTCTTTGTAACCCTTTTGTAAAAGGTTACAAAAAATTAGCTTCAACTTTTGCACCTGCTGCTGTAACCCTGTAAGTCAGTGGTTCCCAAACTTTTTTGACCTGTGGCTCCCTTGACCTAATTGGCAGTTGGCATTTGGCAGTTGGCCGTGGCTCCCCCCCATTTTTTTACCGGTGGACGGGTGGGTGGGGATGTAAGACCGACCTCGGGAGTCCTTCCTGTTGCACTCTGACTGCCCCCTCTGTCCATGCCTGCCCCCACGCCCGCAGACTACCCCTTCTGTGCATTCCTCCTTTCTTCGTGCCCTGAGACTCCCCCTTCTATCCATGCCTGCTCCCTTCGTGCCCTGAGACTGCCCCTTCCCTCCATGCCTTCTCCCTTTGTGCCCTGGGACTGCCCCTTTCCTCCATGCCTTCTCCCTTCGTGCCCTGAGACTGCCCCTTTCCTCCATGCCTGCTCCCTTTGTGCCCTGAGATTGCCCCTTCCCTCCATGCCTGCTCCCTTCGTGCCCTGAGACTGCCCCTTTCCTCCATGCCTGCTCCCTTAGTGCCCTGAGACTGCCCCTTCCCTCCATGCCTTCTCCCTTTGTGCCCTGAGACTGCCGCTTCCCTCCATGCATTCTCCCTTTGTGCCCTGAGACTGCCCCTTCCCTCCATGCCTGCTCCCTTCGTGCCCTGAGACTGCCCCTTTCTTCCATGCCTGCTCCCTTTGTGCCCTGAGACTGCCCCTTCCCTCCATGCCTTCCCCTTTATGCCCTGAGACTGCCCCTTTCCTCCATGCCTGCTCCCTTCCTGCCCTGAGACTGCCCTTCCCTCCATGCATTCTCCCTTTGTGCCCTGAGACGGCCCCTTCGCCCAATCCATGCCTGCTCCCTTCGTGCCCTGAGACTATCCCTTTCCTCCATGCCTGCTCCCTTCGTGCCGTGAGACTGCCCCTTTCCTCAATGCCTGCTCCCTTTGTGCCCTGAGCCTGCCCCTTCCCTCCATGCCTTCTCCCTTTGTGCCCTAAGTCTGCCCCTTTCCTCCATGCCTTCTCCCTTTGTGCCCTGAGACTGCCCCTTCCCTCCATGCCTTCTCGCTTTGTGGCCTGAGACTGCCCCTTTTCTCCATGCCTGCTCCCTTTGTGCTCTAAGTCTGCCCCTTTCCTCCATGCCTGCTCCCTTCGTGCTCTAAGTTTGCCCCTTTCCTCCATGTCTGCTCAATTCTTGCCCTCTATCCATTATCTCCATGCGTTCTCTTTGTGCCCTCAGACTCAGGCGCACAACACCCATTGGACTCAAAGGGCTTCAGCCCCCCCACACTTCTACTTGGTGGACAGGCTATATACATTTACTCCTGCGTATTGGTGAATATACCAACCTCGCCCCATCCCAAGTAACATCAGTCCATTTTTTTTATGTCATTTTGTACCCCACACTGTACAATGGTTCTGTTCATCAATCCATGCCACGGGCATAGCCATTAGTAGTGCAGCAGATGAAGTGGCACCAGGGCTCATGTATGTTATACTTAGGTGTGGAATGAATAGCTGGTAATGCACCAAGGATTTGGAACAATATCCCCATATTGATCTGGACAGCCCACACACTGCATTGTCATGCAGTAACAGACCACAAACCATCTAGCCCTCCTATCAAAGGTTGACTGAGTCTTTGGCTTTGGCCCTGTACAGAGGTCTGCAGACATTTGGCTAAGTTTGTGCTGTATTAATACCACATACAATTGGATATACATCTATTAACCCACTACACACAGACTATCACCAACTACACAAATGCATTTTTTCAGTATTTTATTATTTATGTAAATATATATTTTGTGGGTATTATAAATGTGCATTTTATAAATACATTCCAATACATTTCATAGTGAATTGATATTGTTTGGGAATTTCTCATTCAAATATTGAAAATGACATAGCACACACATAATTGAGCATAAAAAAAGAGAGACATGATGCAGGCAAAGCAGTAGATAAATGCACTTGTGTAGTTGGTGATAGTCTGTGTGTAGTGGGTTAATAGATGTATATATCCAATTGATTTCCCTCTCTAGTTATAGGCCTTTCCAAACTAGATATTCTTCCCTATGTATAACTAGTATATTTCATATATAGGGGTCCCCTACTTTCTAAACTATTAATACCACATGCATACAGGCATAATACACTAATCAAACAAAATTGGGGAATTTTCTTAAATATAGAAGACTTGGAGAGACCTAGGCCAAACCCTTCTGCCTACTCTGATTATAATAAAGTATTACCTCTAAATAGAACTTCAAAATATATGTACCTATTTTATCAAGGTTATGATTTAGACTTTTTATGTTTTACTGATATCTTCATCAAGAAGGTTGCTTCTTGCAAAGGAGCTTCGGCAATAGTCATTCGCTGGCACCTCCTGTGATGTCATTGTCCGTGATGTCACAATGTAAGCAAATCAGAGGAGCTTCACTCATTTCCCCCAGAAGCCTTAGGCCCTGCAGACGTGACTGGATCCTGGGGTCCCAAGCCAGAGAGGCTTCCTCCTTAATGCTTGAGGGAATATTATTAGAAATACAGCAGGAGGAGAAGCTGAATTACCAAGATTACACTAGACAGAACAGCATGAAGCAGACTCCAGGTGTCAGTGGGGGAGAACCATTTTTTCTTATTCAAATAATCAAGTAGACATGTCCATGAAAGAAAAAAAGCCTCTGCTTGGATTTATGGTTGAATATAGGCACTGAGATATTCTATTCGAAGGACTATAGAAGATTAGCACACATATCACTTGAGAAAACCAGCTTCAATAATGTGCTGCTATCCGCTCTGGACAGCATGTTAAGCATTTGATTACACGAGCTGCGCACCCTACAGCAGTTGTACCACACTACATATCCCAGCATACAACTCTTCAAAGCAGCTGTGATTCAGTCAGATGTTTTCATCAGCATCTCCTTCTGAGGACCGACCTCGTTCCTTTCACAGCCGGTGCTGCAAGCACAGCCAGCCACCGATGTGGCGACCAGTAAGGGGACAAAGCTGACCCTCAGCCAGATAAATGTGCATGCCTACATCTTCTCAGAGAGCAGAAGTGAGCATAACCAGGTAACATTTATCCACTGTGATGGTGAAAGGAATGTGCTGTAACAGTGCACTAGACATGCACTCTGAAGAGCATGCATCCTGGTGTGAGACTGAATGCCTCGTGCACACCGGTAACGGTGCACACACACACTGTTCTTCTTGTTAGAGCGCACACACAGCCGCACCCCAGCACTTCACAGGTCTTTAAAAGACCATTTGCATGTTAATGAGGCCTTGCTGTTGTTTCAACCCTTCCAAGAGCCCCTGCAGCTCACCCTTTCTTTCCATTCCTGTTTCCTTAAAGCGGCGGATCTGACACAACTATGCAGGTGTCATTTCTACATTTCTAGCGCTGCCACTGCAATTTCCCACATCGTGCCGCGTTGCTCCTGGCAACTGATAACGGCGCACCGGGGTGCCGCGGCGCACAGTTTGGGAACCACGGCTGTAAGTGCTTGGCTGAAAATTCGTCCCCGCTGATTCGCGGATTTTACCGCGATTTCGCGAGATTCGCGGATCACAAAATCGCTGAAAATCCGCAAATTCCGCGAGCGGAACGAATTTTCAGCCCATGGTTAAATTTAGGTGCTCCTCTTGGGGTGGAAGGAGTTTTGTGGTAGGAGCATCGAAACTGGAAATCCCTCCCCCACACATAAAAACATTGGATGACTTATTGTCTTTCAGAAAGGCTCTTAAAACTTGATTTTTAAAAATTAGTTGGGAAGCTTTCCTCTGCATCAGAGAAGTGCCTAGATGCCTCTGAGTATATGTTGAGCTTTCAAAAAATATTTAACATAACATAACATAACAAAGGTTACAGTGACATTATATACAAAACCAGTGAAATTCAGCAGTCATAGATACTCGCGCCCCCACAATGCACTGTTTATGACCTCACATATCACACTTATGGCATCTCAAATGATATGTGAATATCTGTGTGAATGTGTGTATCTATGTGGGTGTAGATATCTGAGTGGCGCTAGGGGTGAGTGACTGGTTGTATGGGTAAGTGACGGCCCCCGGAGATCCCAATGCAAAGGGGTACCCAGGACTAGGATGGGGCCCGAGGCCCACTCATCCCCTTTCCTTATTGCAAAAAGGCCTAGACCTGGGTATTGGGGTCCTTCGGACCAAATTCAGCATGTGGATAGGGTGCCATGCAGCCTCCTCCCCAAATAAATGGGAAAAAATTCAAAAAGTTAGGCCCGGGGAAGTCACCCTTTCTCCACCACTTTGCAAAAGCACCTCCTGGCATACTACAGGTTGAGGGGATAAGTCCTCTTGGATGCTGAGGGTCATTGGCAGGATTGCAAAAACAACAGATGATGGACCGAATGAGGATCAATGTCACACATTCAACCCAGTCAAAAGATCTGGGTCCTAATCCATCGTTTTTTTGCACTCCACGCCACCCTGGGTTAGACAATGGCGATATGCAAATCAGCTCTGACCCTGTTGCCCTATGGGAACAGTCCAGTCCGAACTACAAAAGCCATGTCCTTCCCAGAACGGAATCAAGCATCCGAGGACCGGACCGGTTTCGAGGTAACACCTCTCATCAGCCCGGCTAGCTTGACTCCAGTGGTGTGGAGTGCCTGGGACCCACGTCTGGGCATCCCCAGTACACTTATAGCGAGATTGCAAAAACAACAGATGATGGACCGAATGAGGATCAATGTCACACATTCAACCCAGTCAAAAGATCTGGGTCCTAATCCATCGTTTTTTTGCACTCCACACCACCCTGGGTTAGACAATGGCGATATGCAAATCAGCTCTGACCCTGTTGCCCTATGGGAACAGTCCAGTCCGAACTACAAAAGCCATGTCCTTCCCAGAACGGAATCAAGCATCCGAGGACCGGACCGGTTTCGAGGTAACACCTCTCATCAGCCCGGCTAGCTTGACTCCAGTGGTGTGGAGTGCCTGGGACCCACGTCTGGGCATCCCCAGTACACTTATAGCGAGATTGCAAAAACAACAGATGATGGACCGAATGAGGATCAATGTCACACATTCAACCCAGTCAAAAGATCTGGGTCCTAATCCATCGTTTTTTTGCACTCCACACCACCCTGGGTTAGACAATGGCGATATGCAAATCAGCTCTGACCCTGTTGCCCTATGGGAACAGTCCAGTCCGAACTACAAAAGCCATGTCCTTCCCAGAACGGAATCAAGCATCCGAGGACCGGACCGGTTTCGAGGTAACACCTCTCATCAGCCCGGCTAGCTTGACTCCAGTGGTGTGGAGTGCCTGGGACCCACGTCTGGGCATCCCCAGTACACTTATAGCGAGATTGCAAAAACAACAGATGATGGACCGAATGAGGATCAATGTCACACATTCAACCCAGTCAAAAGATCTGGGTCCTAATCCATCGTTTTTTTGCACTCCACACCACCCTGGGTTAGACAATGGCGATATGCAAATCAGCTCTGACCCTGTTGCCCTATGGGAACAGTCCAGTCCGAACTACAAAAGCCATGTCCTTCCCAGAACGGAATCAAGCATCCGAGGACCGGACCGGTTTCGAGGTAACACCTCTCATCAGCCCGGCTAGCTTGACTCCAGTGGTGTGGAGTGCCTGGGACCCACGTCTGGGCATCCCCAGTACACTTATAGCGAGATTGCAAAAACAACAGATGATGGACCGAATGAGGATCAATGTCACACATTCAACCCAGTCAAAAGATCTGGGTCCTAATCCATCGTTTTTTTGCACTCCACACCACCCTGGGTTAGACAATGGCGATATGCAAATCAGCTCTGACCCTGTTGCCCTATGGGAACAGTCCAGTCCGAACTACAAAAGCCATGTCCTTCCCAGAACGGAATCAAGCATCCGAGGACCGGACCGGTTTCGAGGTAACACCTCTCATCAGCCCGGCTAGCTTGACTCCAGTGGTGTGGAGTGCCTGGGACCCACGTCTGGGCATCCCCAGTACACTTATAGCGAGATTGCAAAAACAACAGATGATGGACCGAATGAGGATCAATGTCACACATTCAACCCAGTCAAAAGATCTGGGTCCTAATCCATCGTTTTTTTGCACTCCACACCACCCTGGGTTAGACAATGGCGATATGCAAATCAGCTCTGACCCTGTTGCCCTATGGGAACAGTCCAGTCCGAACTACAAAAGCCATGTCCTTCCCAGAACGGAATCAAGCATCCGAGGACCGGACCGGTTTCGAGGTAACACCTCTCATCAGCCCGGCTAGCTTGACTCCAGTGGTGTGGAGTGCCTGGGACCCACGTCTGGGCATCCCCAGTACACTTATAGCGAGATTGCAAAAACAACAGATGATGGACCGAATGAGGATCAATGTCACACATTCAACCCAGTCAAAAGATCTGGGTCCTAATCCATCGTTTTTTTGCACTCCACACCACCCTGGGTTAGACAATGGCGATATGCAAATCAGCTCTGACCCTGTTGCCCTATGGGAACAGTCCAGTCCGAACTACAAAAGCCATGTCCTTCCCAGAACGGAATCAAGCATCCGAGGACCGGACCGGTTTCGAGGTAACACCTCTCATCAGCCCGGCTAGCTTGACTCCAGTGGTGTGGAGTGCCTGGGACCCACGTCTGGGCATCCCCAGTACACTTATAGCGAGATTGCAAAAACAACAGATGATGGACCGAATGAGGATCAATGTCACACATTCAACCCAGTCAAAAGATCTGGGTCCTAATCCATCGTTTTTTTGCACTCCACACCACCCTGGGTTAGACAATGGCGATATGCAAATCAGCTCTGACCCTGTTGCCCTATGGGAACAGTCCAGTCCGAACTACAAAAGCCATGTCCTTCCCAGAACGGAATCAAGCATCCGAGGACCGGACCGGTTTCGAGGTAACACCTCTCATCAGCCCGGCTAGCTTGACTCCAGTGGTGTGGAGTGCCTGGGACCCACGTCTGGGCATCCCCAGTACACTTATAGCGAGATTGCAAAAACAACAGATGATGGACCGAATGAGGATCAATGTCACACATTCAACCCAGTCAAAAGATCTGGGTCCTAATCCATCGTTTTTTTGCACTCCATTGGCAGGCCATACATCCCACCTGTTACCTCCACTAAGACCCATACAGAGGGAATACTGAGAGTCGGTTAGAGGCCCCACCCCTTTCTCCACCACTCTGAAAATGCGACTACTAGTTAAATACCTATATAAATTCACTTAAAAAAACAATGGTTACAGGGATGTTACAGTTAGGAAATAGAATTTAAAAACCATTAGAAAGTGGGTGGCTCTTTGAGTGTAGATTTGGTTAAGAGAGTAGGGGGCATATGTAGGTAGGCGTTTGCGATTCACACCGGCGTTTGCGAATCGCAAACAGCATTTTGGTATGTAGGTGCCACTTAGCAAAATAAGGAATCGCAAAAATTGCGATTCCTTATTTTGCTCAAGCATTTAAGGATTTTCCTTAGACGCTTTGTAGGAGTGCCTTTAAAATTGCGATTTTGGCTTAAGGAATCGCAAAATACCACCTACTTTAAGTAGATGGTATTTTGCGATTTCCTGTTAAAATGCATTTTTTAAAAAAATTCAAAGTGCCATGTGGCTCACAGACATGCCTTTAGACATGTACTTACACGCACATTCCAGGGGTGCAACAGGTGTCCTTTGGACACCCTGGCACCCTTGGAATTGCGATTCTCAAATTGCAATTTTCTCATAGAAAATCGCAATTTGAGAATGTATCCCCATTCATTCCTACGGGCCTCTTGGCCCATGAGAATCAATGGGACACTCATTCCTTAATTGCAATTTGCAATTTGCTAATCGCAATTAAGGAATTTTAGAGATTCGCAAACATATTGCAAATTTTTACCTACATTCCATTTTGCAATTCTCAAATAGCGATTCCTTGAAAATAGCTATTTGAGAATCACAAAATGTGAATTACCTACATATGCCCCTTGGTATGTGAATGGCTATATTGGGGAGTATGTGTCTGTCTGCATGCTGTATGGGTGAGTGAGCAGATGTGTAAGTACTTGTATGGGTGAATGAATGGGTATTAAGTATTGTGCGGGTGTGTGAATGAGTTTTTGACTAGTTGTATGGGTCAGTGACTGGCTTAGTTGAGAGTCGGTATGGGTGAGAAAGTGGGTGTGTGAGAGGCTGTATAAGTGAATAAGTGGTGCGTAGTAGCTGTATGGGTGTGTGTGACTGTGTGAGTGGCAGTATGGGTGACTGATTAGTTGTATGAGAAGCTGTATGTGAGTGAGTGGTATTGTGAGTGGATGTATGAGTGAGTGAGTGAGTAGGTATATGAGAGGCTCCTTGAATGAGTAAGCAGATGTATGCGTTTTTTATGAATCTATGAATGGGAATGTGACTGGTTCTGTGGGGTGTTAGTAGGGGTGTCAGTGGCTCTGTGGATTATGTCATCAGTAATGTCCTTTGAGATACCATAATTGATGTAATTAGTGATGTCACTGATAATGTTATGAGTGATGTAATGTGTGAGGTCATACGCAGTGCATTGCGGGAGCATATGTTATAGAAAGCTCAGGTAACTATAACAGCTGAATTTCACTGGTTTTGCATGAATTAAATCAGAGACTAGGAGAGAGGTTTTTCCTCAAGCAATTTCTAAAGGTAATTTACTTCAATTTACTTGATATTATTCTGAAATTTGATAGAGAACAATAAAACGGGAAACCAGAAGTCAACAAAAGAGCTGGGGTGATTTGGTCACTGCTGCGAATATTATTTATCAAGGGAGTTACTGAGTGTTTCCCTTGAATAACATGTAGTAAAAATTAAGTGATGGAAATAGGAAGTGATGTGAAGACTGTTGTGGTAAAAATTAACATAAACAAAATAGAATCCACTCTAGTGGTGGTACTGGTCCCTACAATGGTGGGGAGCACACAGTGTTGTGTAAACTACCCCTCACACACCAACAGGCCCCTTGGTGTCATGCTTTATCATTGGGGTCTTCGCACCCCTCTACGGGATGCAGCGTGCTACGACTCACGACTACGTAGGAGCACTTGAAGTGTACTATGTGTTGGTGTGTGTGAGGGGTTAAGTGTGAGTGGTGAGGTGGTGAAAGGTGATAATTAAAAAATACCTGGCCCGTAGGGTAAAAATAAACTTTATTAAGCCCTCGGCTGGTATCGTTAAAAGGGTTCAGGGTGAGGTTGCTACTGTGTTTTAAGGTACATCAACCTCAGAAAGTGCGTCGACATGTTTCGGAGTGTAAAAACTCCTTCTTCAGGACGAGAGAGTGCACAAACCTCCTCACCTTACTCACATGTAGTGTAGATGTCAAAGTGATTTTTACAAAAGTACTATCTACAAAAAATTAGGTGTAATGTTCCTAATTGTGATTATGATACAGTAGTCTGTTGCACCCAGTTGGCGATACTAGAACAAGACCTGTAAAGATAAAAAGCATGATAAATCATATCATCACAGTAGGACGTAGATTCTCATCAGGAAAGTAACCTGTTCAAAAATAAAGGGTAGTCTGTGACCAGGTAAGGTCAGAACCCTGAAAAGAAAAAGACAAGGACACACATACAGACAAGAACACATACATTACAGCACTCCAGGTTTAAAATGTACGTTTCTTAAAAGCAAAGACAGAATTACTTTTTTGGACACAGAAGTGTACGTGAAGAACAATCGGGTAGAAACAACCCTACACCGAAAGGTCACAGAAACAAATGCCACCTTGGAAGCCACCAGCTTCCACTAACCCGCCCTAATTGAAAGCATCCCTTACGGGGAGTTTCTCTGTATAAAACGCATCTGCAGTGAAAAGGAAGAATGGGAAAAACACAGTGCAGCAAGCATTAAACGTTTTTAGAAAAGAAAATATGGGAAAAAATTGATTGACAAATGCTGGGAGAGAGCTAATCAAAAACAAAGGCAAGAATGTTTGAAACCCAAAGAAGAACAACAAACTTCATATGAACCAATCAGATTAATCCTAGATTATAGTCAGGAATCGAAAAAAATAACACAAATACTGAGAAAAAATTGGAGGATTCTACAATTAGATCCAATAATAGGACAACAAATGGGGCAACATCCAGTGATAACATACAGACGTGCAAAAAATCTAAAAGATCAACTTGTACATAGCCATTTTATCACCAAAAAGAAAAAGACCATGTGGTTACAAACAACAGGATTCACAAAATGTTATAACTGCAAAGTATGTGAAATTGCGAAACCAACTAAAGAGATAATAATGGCTAACAAAAAAGTGTGGAAAATAAAGGAACTAATAACATGCAAGAGCCAATATACCGTCTATATGATAGAGTGCCCCTGCCAACTCCGATATATCGGTAGCACAATATGCGAATTAAAAAAACGCATATTGGAGCATGTACGAGCCACAGTAAACTAAGACAGAGCAAACGCAGTGGCTAAGCACATAGAGACACACCACAATGCACACTGGAAATTATTAAAATTCATGGGATTGGAAACAATGTCTTTGTCCAAAAGAGGCGGCCACCGTGAAAAACTGTTGCGACAAAAGGAGTCGCAACATATTTTGAACTTTCGGACCATGACTTCTTTTGGACTGATTCAGTCAGAAGAACTGTACATACACATATAAATATTAAAATAACAGATGATCTTCTCAAAAATTCTCCTCAAGTACTTATCCCATAACCCACACAATCAAAATACATACTAAACTTGGTACTTGACCCATGAACAGGAGGTGACACATACACATAGGCCCACTGGAGGGCGGTAAGGATATGAAATGTATGTGGACATTGTCACAACCCGACAATAAAGTTTATATACACGAAGGCCCACTGGAGGGCGGTAAGGACTTAAAATGCGTGTAGACAGTGTTATATTGCGAAATTGCAATTTATGCTGAAATTTTCTGGTGATACACATAGCAGAATGAATTGAAATCACTTTGAATATGATTATTGTGCATGAAATGAATGTCAATAACTCTAAACCTAATTTGAATAATTGTGGGGAAAAGTATAAACATCAACTACAAGTCCCAGAATTCTTATCATGGTGTCAGAAACAAGGCCAATCACATGATTGTTTTGTGGGTGGGATCTCCTTTTTAAAATATGATCAGTAAACAGTGGTGAGCAACTGTGAACAAGGTAGAAGGAGCTACCGAAACGCGTTGGTTTTGCTGTGTAGAAATGCTGCAATTGATTTAAGAATAAATTGAATCTGTCTACAAAACTTTAAGTGACTGGAGTGGCGGCTTTGTTGGTTTCCTCGGAAATCGTTGTTGGAATTGGAAGCGGTTTGTGCTCTACCGCAGTAAGCCACGCACCCGCTGAGTAGCGCCAAATACAGGAAACCCGGGAGCCAACTCGTTGAAATATATATATATATATTCACTAAAAAAAACATAGGTTTTAGGCCTTATATAGTTAGGAATTAACATATAAAAAACCATTGAAATTCCTCCTATATAGTTAGCTGGACATTTTATTGATATAAAACCAATGAAATTCGACATATAGTTAGTTGCACTAGCTATATATTTCGCACATCCGCAATCCAATGCTGATGATGTCACATATTACATCATTCATGACATGGTCAGTGACCTCAGTGATGGGAACCTGCTTCGCCCCCAGCTATGCGAATCTTTTCATGGGCTGGTGGGAGGAGCAGGTTGCCATGGAGATGGCTGAATTTTCCAACATTGACCTGTGGCTGCGCTATATAGATGATATTTTTTTCATTTGGTGTGGCACAGAAGAAACTGCAATATCCTTCATAGAGAAGCTTAACAACAACAATCTAAATCTACATTTTACCAGTAACATCAGTAAAAAATCTATTGAATTCCTTGATGTTCTGGTGGAAATAAAGGAGGACAAGATCACATCTAAGCTGTACCGGAAAAGCACAGCCGGTAACAGCATTCTGAATGCCAACAGTAGTCATCCCTCTAACCTGGTACGCAGCATACCTTACGGTTAATTGCTGCGTGCGAAGAGAAATTGTAGTGATGAGTCATCTTTTGAACAAGAACAAGAAATCATGTGCAAAAGATTTCTAGAAAGAGGCTATAGTAGGAACATCATTAACAAAGCCAAACTCAGAGTTCAATCATTGAATAGAAATGACCTATTGTATCCCAAAGTGCAAGACGAAAATCAGGACAGCACTGTCAGATTCATCACCACATTCTCAGGACAGGCCAATTCTGTAAGATACATTTTAAAGAAACATTGGCATGTTTTGTTAACAGATACTCACTTAAGTACTAACTTAAGTAGCAATCCACAGATCACTTTCAAAAAAAGCAGAACCCTGAGGGACGAACTGAGCCATAACCATATTAGATCTAGGGATGTCTCTAACACTGCGAAACCGGCTGGTTTCCGATGTTGTAAGAAGTGCAAAGCCTGCAGGAACAGCATTGACTGCACAACCTTACAGATACCCAATCAAAGCAGGGAATTTGTGATCAAGAAAAACCTGACTTGCACTACCACACATTGCATCTATGTTTTGATTTGTCCTTGCCAGAAATGGTACATTGGCAGCACAAAACACGAGGCAAAAAAACGAGTACTGGAGCATTTAAGAGCTATAAAGAATAAGAACAAACAGTATCCAGTTTCTCGCCACTTTTCAGAACTCCATTACAGTGACGAGAACCTGGTACGTTTAGTGGTGATTGACAGTGTGGATCTCGGCATGAGAGGGGGTAACCGAGAATTATCAATGCGCAAGTTGGAATCCAGGTACATTGTGGATTTGGAAAGTCTCGCCCCGAATGGGCTGAACATTAGTGAGGAGCTAGCAATTCACTTACATGAATGAAATGTTTTTACGTCTGTATACAGTTTGCTGAAGTGTAATTATATCATGTTTTTAATTCCAGATTGTTTTGAGCACTGACACTTGTAAAACAACTGATGGTTAGAAGATCAAGGCCAGCATACCATGAACACGTAGGACATGATTATGTATTCTCCTTGACATTGAACTATTGTTTGCCCACTTGGGCAAGACACCAAGAACGGACTAGCCCACTGGGGCATGACTGAAATTATGATGGATATCGTAGCTTAACATTTCAAAGTGAATTGTTGCACTTGTATGAATTCACATTTGCGTCAGTAAATAGAAATCAATTTTGCTATGATATCGCAACAATGAAAGTACAGGCACTTATCAATGTGTTGAGAAATGAGACAAACCTACGTTTGTTAAGGTAAAATTGCACCTTGAAAGATGGCCGCCATAGTTGATGTAAATGTCACGTGAGGTGTAAATGGGTTTGTTTATGTATTTAAACATGGTGGCACTGAATGTTAGACGAGCGTGATCAAGGGTTCATCCCCGAAACGTGTTGTTTTTCCCGTTTTGCTTAATAAATCAGAGCGGAAAGCACTCGAGGTGTCCGAGTGGTTCTTTATGGAAATTGGAACCTGGGAGCAGATATATATATATATATATATATATATATATATATATATATATATATATATATATATATATATATATATATATATATATATATATATATATATATATATATATATATATATATATATATATATTACCTACTGGCTATCGCCAGTAGGTATATATAGTTTGGATTTTTTCTCTATGGGACTTTTGAAAATTCTATGTCTAATAACTTTGGCGTTTGTGGACGGAATCGGCTGAAATTTTCAGGAAAATGGCACATTTTGTTTCTGAGCAGCCCCTGAAAATTTGGGGGGGTTTCGTTAAGGGGGGGCCGAGAAAAAAGGGGGGTCCCAAAACACGTTTTTCCCATGTTGATTTCCATAGGGCGTTTGGCCTCACTTTTAGCTCGAACAGCTGAATGGATTTGCACGAAACTTGGCAAAATTGTAGGGACTGTTATCCCGATGTGCCTTTGCTGGGTCTCAATATATGTGCTCCAGTGGATTTTGAGAAATTAACGTTTTAAAAAATGTATATATCTGTGACAGCGTCCCAGATAGCGCTCCAGATCGCGTACTTTTCGCGTCACGGAGCTTTGCGTAGCGAAGCTGATTTGCTCTCCGGCGTCTGTCAACATTCTAAACAGTCCGGTGCGGCCGCCATCTTGTCTCTCGGTAGGATCGAGAGACAAGAAGAGGTGAAAAACGAAGGGGGAATTTAATGAAAGGGGGCAAGGTAGACCCCTCTTGACCCCCTAGGAATGATGTTGGGGTTATTAAAGGGTCCCGTGGGGAAAATAAAAAAAAATTGATTTTTCACGGTAGAAGCGCTTCCCGGGCCGCGAACTGGGCCGCAAACTGGTAGCGAAACGGGAATTCGCCATTTTGTGTTTCGTTTTAATTAAATTATAGGGTATAAGGGTGGACGGGAGACGTATCCTGACCCCTTATGTTTTCTGAGGGTGGCTGAGGAGGCTCATATATGTTGATACATGTCTTCCAGCATCTGTGCGTGAGCGTTTTTTTTTTTTTGGCTGCGTGACATCTGTTAACGTTCGATTCGATGGAAATCAGGAACTGTTGACCGCCATTTTGTCACTGCGATAAAATATTTTGTTATAAATGAATCTTTATTGATAAACATTGTCTGAGCTATCTTGCCTTTTTTCCAATGCCACAATTTTGTCGTGCATGGCAGCCATTTTAGATGCCTTGACCAGACGCACTCTCTGCACGCCGTCGATCCTCAGCACGGCTCCCCACCCTCGCAAGCATCTCCCCCACGCACTGGTTACCCCCGCTCTCTCTCTCATGCATGGGCCAGAAACCTCCTCCCATCTGCGCTGTTCTTCTCTGAGAATCACACCCCGTGCCCGCCCGACACCTCCCTTTCACCCTATTCACTACCGCACTCTCTGACACTCCTCTTCCTCTGTGTCTGATTGTGCAGGCCGGTCTCAGTCTATCACTTAGCCCTGCCGATGTAGTTTATGGCTCCAGCTGTAGAGAATCACCCCTGTTCAAAGGAGTTACAGTAGATCAAGGCCCCCACCCGATGAGATCCGTCACACCATACGGGTTCCTACTATCTGATAACCATCCTGTATTGTGCTTGGGGAGGGGATTCTCACTGTGAGGGTGTGTGGGACCGAGCCTGAAGCGGAAGATTCCAGGGATGCCTCTTTGTACATCAAAGTTTTTACAATTATGTGTCACATTAAAAATATACTCCAACAAAGTAGTAGGATTATAACACTTTAATAACTTATAAATATATAGAACGCAACAAAAACAGTAAATACATTTAAACATTTTTTTGAAAAAAGAAGCAACAATGGTCAGTAGCTGTGTTTTGTGCGAATAGTCCCAAGGCAGCACAACGTGCTGAGTTCTGGACGGCACCCAGGTGATGTTACCTGGGTGCCGCACTGGTTTTTGGTATCCTACAATGCAGCTCCGAAAAACGGCGTGGGGCGTCCCGGGGGGTGCTCGGGGAGACCTCGTCAGTAGCGGTCTGTTGTGCAAATAGTCCCAAGGCAGCAGAACGCGCTGAGATGTGGATGGCACCCAGGTGATGTCCAGTAAGTTGTCGCACTGGTTTTGGCATCCTACAATGCTGCTCCGAAAAACGGCGTGGGGCGCCCGGGGGGGGGGGGAGGGGGGAGGCGGCGTGAACGGGCCTCCCCAGGTGGCGGATCGTGTGCTGTAGTGGGGCGCCCCTTTACCGTTTCAGTTGCCATTCCGCCCACTTTTGGTACACTGTGCCAAAATCCACCATTCAGCTGAGTTGCGCCTACTCTTGCGGTTCAGTGATAGGCGGCTGCCACAGGACTCTCAAAATGGCGGCAGGCTCTTTCCTTTTTGGGCCTGGTCCACTAAAATGGCCCTGGGACACCTTGGAACTCGGACGCTTGCCTGCTAGGTCTTGGACCCCATTCTCGAAAGCGTCCCCTCAGCCGTGAAGATTCTACAAAAGTCTTGGGGGCCCTCGACTCCTGCAGGCTTTCGGTGGGGAGCGGCTGCCATGATTGCTCGCGGAATGACCACGACGGAGCCACGAGATGGTGGTGCTTTCATGCTGACGCCAGCTTCAGTCTGAAACATCCAGAAACAAGGTGGGGCTTTCATCGTTTGGGAAAAAAAATGTTCTAAACCAATGAAAAGTGTTATTTTTAGGTCATATGACCAAGCCTTCCATCATTAGGAAACCAAAAGTAAAATGAACCAATGAAAAGTTTTATAAACAAGTCACATGACCTGTTATGCGGCATAGGGCTATAAAAAGCGTAGAAAATCCGTTGGCACGTGAGGCGGCGTCAGTAGCGGACCGATGTGCGAATAGGCCGAAGGCAGCACAACGCGCCGAGATCCGGATGGCACCGAGGTGGTGTCCAGCAATTTGCTGCACTGGTATGGCTATCCTACAATGCTGCGCCGAAAGACGGCGTGTCCAGCTGAGTTGCGGTCACTCTTGCGGTACAGTGACTCGAACGTGCCGAGATCCGGATGGCACGAGGTGGTGTCCAGCAAGTTGCCGCACTGGTGTGGCCATCCTACAATGCTGCGCCGAAAGTCGGCGTGGGGTGCCCCGTTGGCCTGTGAGGTCGCGTCAGTCAGTGGGGGCTGTTTGCGGATCTGACTGCATTGGTGATGCTGTGCGTCGCCCCCAAGATGGAGGCTCCTCGGCTGCAGTGGGGCGCCCCTTGGTGTTTCACTCGCTATCCAGTTGAGTTGCGTCCGCACTTGCGTGGGGTGCCCCGTTGGCCAGTGAGGTGGTGTCAGTAGCGGACCGATGTGTGAATAGGCCGGAACCAGCACAAGGCGCCAAGATCCAGATGGCACCGAGGTGGTGTCATAGTTGAGAGTTCTGAGCCGTGCTTGTAACACTGTCTGAAGCTTATTTGCACCTGCTGCAGCTTCACTATCGCCCTGGTGTGGCCAAAGATCGCCCATGACATAGGCGGCCGGCTCCCGGGGTCCGGCAGAACTTTTTTCCTTTTCCTTTCTGCATCTTGTCCCACAATCCGTTTGACCTGAAGACACGACCAGGTCCCTGAATGTGTGCAGGGGGACGTTATTGATTGAATCAAAATGGCGGCTTCACACAAAGCTGAGTCAAGCGTTGCTGTTGACGCTATACAGACAAAAATTGTTTTTCAGTTTGTACATTCTTCAGGATTTTTTTTTCCATCAAAGGCTGGTTGAGAGTTTGTAGAACAATGGCTTCAGATATTCAACATACTACTCTTCAACATTCTTCCTAAATGTAACAATGTGAGACTCACTAGGAGAACGGCTGTTTATCTTTCCTTTCAAAATGCTGCCAACAATATTTTCTGAATGGAAGACACCATCTTGTAGCATAAAGGGCCGAAAGGGGTTCTGGTCTGGCCGATGGTTGGTGGAGACATTTTGACTATATCCTGGACCTGCCCGGCCTCGCCCAAAATGGCGCCGGTATAAATGGGACTCGTAACTCCTTGTTGTGTACTGGTTGAACAACTTTGATATCACGAGATATGAATGCAGTTTTGATGCTCATGTCGGGCGGGGACGAGAATTGATTGAATATTTCGACATCCCTATTGATATTAAGTTCTGATGTGTTATTGATTACTGTACTATTGAAAGTTAGAATTAACTTCACCCATGGTACTTGCCCGCAAATGTATATCTAGATAATTTTATTGAAAGTGGCCCTGTCGTATTTTAATTACAAAATGTACGTCCACCTATTCCGCAACTGTTAGACACCTTAGTTCTTGCAACCTAATGGCCCGCTTGTTACGTTCTTCTACAATGTAAATGTCTCCTCCTCATATAAGTGGCCGTGTGGTTATAGGCCCGTATTTGTATACTGACATTTTCACAATAAAGATTTTTAAAACAAAACATGGTAGTAGTATTTACATTGGTAAAGTTTTTAATTTTAGTCACTGTTTTCGAATCAGTAAAAGGCAAGTGAAATAAAGCAGTCCAATTACATGACGGATAAAAGGTATAATACGCAGGAACGCAGTAAAGATAAATGGTCAAGGGCAGTTGTGTTTTCCACTCCTGCAACATAAAGTGATCGATAAGAATCTGATAATCAGGCGTATCGGCGACTAAGACAGCAGGCCGAGCCGCTTTTACTCAACGGCTCCGTCATGGGACGAAGAAACGCCCTTTTTCTCGAAAAAGGTATATATTTTACTTGCAGGACAGTTGTAAATTTTCCGGGAAAGTACATTAGCCTGGAACATTATAACATATATGTTTAAGAAAAAATAATGTTCGAAACCAATAAAAAGCGTAATTTTAGGTCATATGACCAAGCTTTTCATCATTAAAATAACAAAAGTAAAATGAACCAATGAAAAGTTTTATTAACAAGTCACATGACCTGTTATGCTTACGTTAGCGCTGCGCGCCGCGCCCCGGATCGCTTCCGGGAAGCTGCGCTTCGCGCACCGGAGCACTTCCGGGTGCGCTAACGCGGCGTGTCATATAACGCATTACGCGACAACGTAGGTCCAGAATATAGTCAAAATGTCTCCACCAACCTGCGTTCGGAACACAACCCCTTTCAGCAGTCTAAAAAGTTCTGTTAAATGACAACAGAAGGGACAGGCAACAAGAACCATCAGTCAAAGAGGGGAGGGCAAGTTCTTCTCTACCGGGTCATGTTGGGGCGCTACCGGAACTGATCGAATTGGTAGTCTACAGTGTTTCTGGATGTTTCAGACTGAAGCTGGCGTCAGCATGAGAGCACCACCATCTTGTAGCTCAGTCGTGGCCATTCCACGAGCAATCATGGCAGCCGCTCCCCACCAGAAGCCTGCGGGAGTCGGGGGCCCCCAAGACTTTTGTAGAATCTTTAAGGCTGAGGGGACGCTTTCGAGAATGGGACCCAAGCCCTATCAGGCAAGCGTCCGAGTTCCAAGGTGTCCCAGGGCCATTTTAGTGGACCACGCCCAAATCTGAAGAGCTGGCCGCCATTTTGAGAGTCCTGTGGCAGCCGCCTATCGTTGCATCGCAAGAGCGGGAGCAACTCAACTACATGGTGAGCGAGACGCTGTAGTCGCAAGAGCGGGCGGTAAACAGCTGAATGGCGGAAGAGGCACAGTGTAGCAAAAGCGGGCGGAATGGCAACTGAAACGGTAAAGGGGCGCCCGACTACAGCGTGTCTTCAGGTCAAACGGATTGTGGGACAAGGTCCAGAATGGAAGAGTCATCAAAAGGCAAAAAGTTCCGCCGGACCCCGGGAGCCGGACGCCTATGTCGGGGGCGATCTCAGGCCACACCAGGGCAACACGACTTGGGGAGGGGGCAGGAGCTAAGTGCCATCTCACCGCCCCTCGGGGGCCTCCGTCAAGCGGTTCAGGGAGGCACCGGATCACATTGTTTAACAATGCAGTCAGGTCCACAAACGGCCCCCACTTACTTTGAGAATAGTGAAGCTGCAGTAGGTGCAAATAAGCTTCAGACAGTGTTACAAGCGCTGCTCAGAACTCTGAACTATGGCACCCAACATCCAGGACTTATGCCATTTGAGCATGGCAGTGACATCGAAGCAACTCAGGGACCAAAACCATGAACGTACACTCACGTATGAAAATCTTACTTGGGGAGGGGGCAGGAGCCAAGCGCCCCCTCCCAGTCCGCGCCACCACACCGTATGTTGAAAATCTGAAGCCATCGTTCTACAAACTCAACCAGCCTTGGATGGAAAAATCTAGAAGAATGTACAAACTGAAAACCAGTTTTGGTCTGCATAGCATCAGCAGCAACGCTTGCTATCAGAGTGCATGAGTTTCATGCTCGATTGATTGAGCTAGCCGGATCGGGCAACAAAAAGTATAAAATAGTTATGTAAATAGTTATTTAATAAAATGTTTTACCCTGCTACTTTGCTGGTGTGTTGTATATATTTATAATATTTGCATAGGGTTTGTCGTTATTTTGGGTGGGGTGGGGTGGGGTGGGCGGCAGAGCCGAGCTGTCTTGCAGCCATCCTGGTGTCGAGCTCAGTTCCTCTCACTAGTTTCGTATTTCTCATGAGGGGTTGTTCATAATGTTTCTATTTTAGCGAGGTCAAAAAGAGATCCCATTAGTGGCCTACTGATTTTGCTCGATTCCTTTTGTTTTTATTAAACTATTTTTCACTATGTGCAAAGACTAAACAGAGTATTGCGACTCTGTGCTTGTTTGTAAATACAGAATAAACCAAAGAGAACCAATTCTAAAACAGTAAATGCTTGGATAACAATCAATCAAATAGAGAGAGAAGCAGGCACGACGGATTACAACGGGGGCAAAGGCCTGCGTTAACTACCCTTCACTATCTGCAAAGAGAGAGTACTGCTAAGAGAAAAGAGGGGGGGGGAAGGGGGGGGCAGCGTTCAAAGCACATCAGCGTGCATAAACACAAAAATGTTTTCACCTATCATGTACTTGACATTTGACAGCATTTGATATTTGCTATTAAAAAAACAATGAAATTCACAGAAAAAAACATAGGTTTTAGGCCATATATAGTTAGGGATTTGCATTTACAAAACCTTATTTTACTCGCATAAAACCATTGAAATTCGCATATATAGTTAGATGCGCTAACTATATATCGCGCACCCGCAATCCACTGCTGATGATGTCACATATTACATCATTCATGACATGGTCAGTGACATCACTGATGACATCACTGATGACAACTCAAATGACATCACTGATGACAACTCAAATGACATCACTGACAACATCACTGATGACATCAATCATGTGATAATACAACCTCTTCAGACTCTAATATAACCTTAGATACACTCGGAGTAAACAGACACTCACAGACTGTCACTCATCCATGGAGTTACTCACACACCTAGTCAGTCATGCACTGAATCAATCACACCTCCATAGCCTCAACTATACAGTTATACACACCTTACTTATTCAAACATATACTAACACATATTTACTCTTTTATACAATCCCTGATACAAGTTCACAATGATCCATACAGCCACTCACACATTCACTGGCTCTTATACACAGTAATTTATATATGTGAACTTTCACATGTACTGTGTTTTACATATGTACTTACTTTGACATGTAGCACTGAGATATCCAGTCACTCACCAATACACTCGTACACAGTCAACCACCCATACAGCTGTTTCCACATGCAGTTTTGAACCCATAGATCTAGTAAATAAACTGTTCACACATGTATGCACAGTCACACACCTCCCAGCCACCCCCACACACACACTCACTCTTCCATACAAATACTTGGGCAACCAATCAATAACCCATACAGTTACTCATATAGCTACTGATCAACACATGCAGCAGTTCATAGAACAACAGATATAATGATGCACAAATTAAGATAGTTTAGTCACTAACCCATGCACTCAGTGAGACACATTTAATCACTCTCCCATGCAGTCAGTCATGCACCTACTAAATCCTTCATCCAGACACTTATACTTCCACTCATTCTTCAATATGTAAGACATATTTTAACTTTACAGAAACATACAGTCACTGGATGATGTCATCAGTGATGTCATCAGTGATGTCACTGACCATGTCATGAATGATGTAATATGTGACATCATCAGCAGTGGATTGCGGGTGCGCGATATATAGTTAGCGCATCTAACTATATATGCGAATTTCAATGGTTTTATGCGAGTAAAATAAGGTTTTGTAAATGCAAATCCCTAACTATATATGGCCTAAAACCTATGGTTTTTTCTGTGAATATATATATATATATATATATATATTTTCAGCAAAGACGTTTCTAGCGGCGTGTTTCTTGATAGAAACGTCTTTGCTGAAAGTATTGTTGCGAGGGTGTCCTGAACCTTGCCGCCGGCACCAGCTTTTGATGCTCCTCTCATTTTGGGACATTTGCTCGAGATAAATATATATATATATATATATATATATATATATATATATATCATCTCCAGATACTTTGTATTCATTCACAAAATAGTCTTGAGCCCAAATCCATTAAGCGTGATTTATTTACAAACAAATGGCAAACAAATGCCCAACGCGTTTCGGTGAAGCCGCACCTTGGTCACGGGTCAAAGACACATTGTGCATTTTTAAAACATATACAGCTCATATACAGTAATCGATGTAGGGCTACCCGTCCTAAACCATGATGAAAGGCAAGCAAAAATGACATCCATTTTGAAGTGGTAAATTTCATATACCTACTTTCTTTAACAACCACATGATATCAAGCCATTATACACTTAATTCTCAATGTTTAAAATATTTTTGTGAAATTTATATTCATACCAGGAAATGAGTGGAGGTATAATAAAACAGAACAGAATAAAATGTTACACCCGTCTACAATTTTGCCCATATGGGCACTGTCACAATAAAGGAAACCATTCATGGAGCATTATGTATCTTGCCCCAGTGGGCCCTTGACTACGAGGATATAGTTTGATTCTATTACATTTCACCACTTCAGCTTTCCACCTCTTGCCCACTCATGCCTAATGGGCGATTTCTGCAGATCACAAAAAACATCATTTTCAATAAAGAGTTCTATCATTTTAACAGCAATACCAAAAAACTATTTTGCAATTCTTCAACATGGTGTGCTGGCATTCTCGTCTCTACAAAAAATAGAAAAACAGAAAAGGTATTTTTCAAATTCATAAAAAATATTCAGAATAAGGGAATTGAGACGGTTGTAGTCCAAAATGATTATCAAATATGGTACACGCATCCCTTAGGATTGAACAAAGATGAAGAGTTTAGGCTAATTGCTGTTTTATGAATTTGAACCATACCTTTTCTGTCTAGTTGTAGAATGTTATTATGTATATATCAGAAGCCAATATTTGTGTTTTTAATCCACACACATGATAGTGATTGCACTGTTTTTATATTTTTTGTAGGAGATGAAAATGTCAGCACAGACGTAACATTTTATTCTGTTCTGTTTTGTTACACCTCCACTCATTTCAACGTATAAGTATACATTTCACAAAAACATTTTCATCATGGTTTGGGACAGGTAGTCCTACATTGATTACTGTGTATGAGCAGTATATGTTTTCACTAAGCATGGGCCTAAAATCTGTTCCGTTCGCGGAATTTGTGGATTTTCTGCAATTTCGCGGTCCGCGAATCTCGCGAAATTGTAGAAAAATCAGCGAAATCGCGTTCTGGACGGATTTACAAAATCTAAAGTACATGAAGCACTTACAGGGTTACAGCAGGTGCCCAAGTTGAAGCTAATTTCTTTGTAATCATTTGCAAAATGGTTACAAAGAAATTAACTTCAACTTGGGCACCTGCTGTAACCCTGTAAGTGCTTCCTGAACGGCGCCTCCAGAGTTGTTGCCTACTTGCAACTATTCTCCGACCCTGCTCTGGCCCTCGAAGCAGGGTCAGAGAATAGTAACAAGTATGGCACAATGCTCCAGGCTGTCACAAAAATTAAACCACAAAAGGAAGCACTTACAGATAAGGAAGCAGGTGCCGGACTTGAAGCTCAAATTCAGTAAAACATTAACCAGCCCCCCCGGTTGAGGCTGGGCAGGTGTGCATTCTCCCCATAATCTACAGTGGTGAACCTGAGGGTGCTTTGATAAACCAGAAGGTGCAGTTGTGAACCAGAGGGTGATGTGATGAACCAGAGGGTGGCAGTGATGACCCAGAGGGTGGCAGTGATGAACCAGAAGGTGGCAGGGGTGAACCAGACGGTTGCAGTGATGAACCAGAGGGTGGCAGTGATGAACCAGAGGGTGACAGTGGTGAACCAGAGGGTGAGAGTGGTGAACCAGAGAGTTCTGAGATGAACAAGATGGTGGCAGGGGTGAACCGAAGGGTGGCAGTGGCGAACCAGAGGGTGGCAGTAATGAACCAGAGGGTGGCAGTGATGAACCAGAGGGTGGCAGTGGTGAACCAGAGGGTGACAGTGGTAACCCAGAGGGTGCTGTGATGAACCAGTGGGTGGCAGTGATGAACCAGAGGGTGACAGTGATGAACCGGAGGGTGGCAGTGGTGAACCAGAGGGTGGCAGTGATGAACCAGAGGGTGACAGTGATGAACCAAAGGGTGGGAGTGGTGAACCAGAGGGTTGCAGTGATGAACCAGAGTGTGGCAGGGGTGAACCAGAGGGTGTCAGTGGTGAACAAGAGGGTGGCAGTGGTGATCCAGAGGGTGCTGTGATGAACCAGAGGGTGGCAGTGGTGAACCAGAGGGTGACAGTGGTGAACCAGAGGGTGGCAGTGATGAACCAGAGGGTGGCAGTGGTGAACCAGAGGGTGGCAGTGATGAACTATGGGTGGCTGTGATGAACCAGAAGGATGCAGTGGTGAACCAGAGGGTGGCTGTGGTGAACCAGAGGGTGCTGTGATGAACCAGAGGGTGGCAGTGGTGAACCAGAGGGTGGCAGTGGTGAACCAGAGAGTGACTGTGATGAACCAGAGGGTGGCAGTGGTGAACCAGAGGGTAGCAGTGATGAAACAGAGGGTGACAGTGATGATCCAGAGGGTGGCAGTGGTGAACCAGAGGCTGGCAATGATGAACTAGAGGGTGGCAGTAATGAACCAGATGGTGGCAGGGGTGAACCAGAGGGTGTCAGTGGTGACCAGAGGGTGGCAGTGGTGAACCAGAGGGTGCTGTGATGAACCAGAGGGTGGCAGTGGCGAACCAGAGCGTGGCAGTGGTGAACCAGAGGGTGGCAGTGATGAACCAGAGGGTGGCAGTGGTGAACCAGAGGGTGGCAGTGATGAAACAGAGGGTGAGAGTGATGATCCAGAGGGTGCTGCGATGAACCAGAGGGTGGCAGTGGTGAACCAGAGGGTGGCAGTTATGAACCAGAGGGTGCTGTGATGACCCAGAGGGTGGCAGTGGTGAACCAGAGGTGTCAGTAGTGAACCAGAGGGTGGCAGTGGTGAACCAGAGGGTGCTGTGATGAGCCAGAGGGTGGCAGTGGTGAACCAGAGGGTGGCAGTGGTGAACCAGAGGGTGACTGTGATGAACCAGATGGTGGCAGGGGTGAACCAGAGGGTGTCAGTGGTGAACCAGAGGGTGGCAGTAGTGAACCAGAGGGTGCTGTGATGAACCAGAGGGTGGCAGTGGCGAACCAGAGCCTGGCAGTGGTGAACCAGAGGGTGGCAGTGATGAACCAGAGGGTGGCAGTGGTGAACCAGAGGGTGGCAGTGATGAAACAGAGGGTGACAGTGATGATCCAGAGGGTGGCAGTGGTGAACCAGAGGGTGGCAGTGATGAACTAGAGGGTGGCAGTGATGAACCACAGGGTTGCAGTGGTAAACCAGAGGGTGGCTGTGGTGAAACAGAGGGTGACAGTGATGATCCAGAGGGTGCTGCGATGAACCAGAGGGTGGCAGTGGTGAACCAGAGGGTGGCAGTTATGAACCAGAGGGTGCTGTGATGACCCAGAGGGTGGCAGTGGTGAACCAGAGGGTGTCAGTAGTGAACCAGAGGGTGGCAGTGGTGAACCAGAGGGTGCTGTGATGAACCAGAGGGTGGCAGTGGTGAACCAGAGGGTGGCAGTGGTGAACCAGAGGGTGACTGTGATGAACCAGATGGTGGCAGGGGTGAACCAGAGGGTGTCAGTGGTGAACCAGAGGGTGGCAGTAGTGAACCAGAGGGTGCTGTGATGAACCAGAGGGTGGCAGTGGCGAACCAGAGCCTGGCAGTGGTGAACCAGAGGGTGGCAGTGATGAACCAGAGGGTGGCAGTGATGAACCAGAGGGTGGCAGTGGTGAACCAGAGGGTTACAGTGATGATCCAGAGGGTGGCAGTGGTGAACCAGAGGGTGGCAGTGATGAACTAGAGGGTGCTGTGATGTACCAGAGGGTGGCAGTGATGAACCAGAGGGTGGCAGTGGTGAACCAGAGGGGGCTGTGATGAACCAGAGGGTGGCAGGGGTGAACCAGAGGATGGCAGTGGTGAACCAGAGGGTGGCAGTGGTGAACCAGAGGGAGCTGCGATGAACCAGAGGGTGAAAGTGGTGAACCAGAGGGTGGCAGTGGTGATTCAGAGGGTGGCAGTGATGAACCAGAGGGTGGCAGTGGTGAACCAGAGGGTGGCAGTGATGAACCAGAGGGTGACAGTGATGATCCAGAGGGTGGCAGTGGTGAACCAGTGGATGGCAGTGATGAACTAGAGGGTGGTAGTGATGAACCAGAGGGTGGCAGTGGTGAACCAAGAGGGTGGCTGTGGTTAACCAGAGGGTGCTGTTATGAACCAGAGGGTGGCAGTGATGAACCAGAGGGTGGCAGTGGTGAACCAGAGGGGGCTGTGGTGACCCAGAGGGTTGCAGTGATGAACCAGAGGGTGGCAGTGGCGAACCAGAGGGTGCTGTGATGAACTAGAGGATGGCAGTGATCAACCAGAGGGTGGCAGTTGTGAACCATAGCGTGGCAGTGATGAACCAGAGGGTGGCAGTGATGAACCAGAGGGTGGCACTGGTGAACCAGAGGGTGCTGTAATGAACCAGAGGGTGGCAGTGATGAACCAGAGGGTGACAGTGATGATCCAGAGGGTGGAAGTGGCAAACCAGAGGGTGGCAGTGATGAACCAGAGGGTGGCAGTGATGAGCCAGAGGGTGGCAGTGGTGCACCAGAGGGTGGCAGTAATGAACCAGAGGGTGGCAGTGATGAACCAGAGGGTGGCAGTGATGAACCAGAGGGTGGCTGTGGTGAACCAGAGGGTGCTGTGATGAACCAGAGGGTGGCAGTGATGAACCAGAGGGTGGCAGTGATGAACCAGAGGGTGGCAGTGGTGAACCAGAGGATGCTGTGATGAACCAGAGGGTGGCAGTGATGAACCAGAGGGTGACAGTGATGAACCAGAGGGTGGCAGTGGTGAACCAGAGTGTGGCAGTTATGAACCAGAGTGTGGCAGTGGTGAACCGGAGGGTGGCAGTGTTGAACCAGAGGGTGACAGTGATGTACCAGAGGGTGGCAGTGATTAACCAGAGGATGGCTGTGGTGAACCAGAGGTTGCTCTGATTTACCAGAGGGTGGCAGTGATGAACCAGATGGTGATAGTGATGAACCAGAGGGTGACAGTGGTGAACCAGAGGGTGCTGTGATGAACCAGATGGTGGCAGGGGTGAACCAGAGGGTGTCAGTGGTGAACCAGAGGGCGGCAGTGGCGAACCAGAGGGTGCTGTGATGAACCAGAGGGTGGCAGTGGTGAACCAGAGGGTGGCAGTGGTGAACCAGAGGGTGGCAATGATGAACTAGAGGGTGGCAGTGGTGAACCAGAGGGTGACAGTGATGAACCAGAGGGTGACAGTGATGATCCAGAGGGTGGCAGTGGTGAACTAGAGGGTGGCAATGATGAACCAGAGGGTGGCAGTGGCGAACTAGAGGGTGGCAGTGGTGAACCAGAGGGTGCTGTGATGAACTAGAGGGTGGCAGTGATGAGAGGGTGGCAGTGGTGAACCAGAGGGTGCTGTGATGAACCGGAGGATGGCAGTGATCAACCAAAGGGTGGCAGTCATGAACCAGAGGGTGGCAGTGATGAACCAGAGGGTGGCAGTGGTGAACCAGAGGGGGCTGTGGTGACCCAGAGGGTTGCAGTGATGAACCAGAGGGTGGCAGTGGCGAACCAGAGGGTGCTGTGATGAACTAGAGGATGGCAGTGATCAACCAGAGGGTGGCAGTTGTGAACCATAGGGTGGCAGTGATGAACCAGAGGGTGGCAGTGATGAACCAGAGGGTGGCACTGGTGAACCAGAGGGTGCTGTAATGAACCAGAGGGTGGCAGTGATGAACCAGAGGGTGACAGTGATGATCCAGAGGGTGGAAGTGGCAAACCAGAGGGTGGCAGTGATGAACCAGAGGGTGGCAGTGATGAGCCAGAGGGTGGCAGTGGTGCACCAGAGGGTGGCAGTAATGAACCAGAGGGTGGCAGTGATGAACCAGAGGGTGGCAGTGATGAACCAGAGGGTGGCTGTGGTGAACCAGAGGGTGCTGTGATGAACCAGAGGGTGGCAGTGATGAACCAGAGGGTGGCAGTAATGAACCAGAGGGTGGCAGTGGTGAACCAGAGGATGCTGTGATGAACCAGAGGGTGGCAGTGATGAACCAGAGGGTGACAGTGATGAACCAGAGGGTGGCAGTGGTGAACCAGAGTGTGGCAGTTATGAACCAGAGTGTGGCAGTGGTGAACCGGAGGCTGGCAGTGATGAACCAGAGGGTGACAGTGATGTACCAGAGGGTGGCAGTGATTAACCAGAGGATGGCTGTGGTGAACCAGAGGTTGCTCTGATTTACCAGAGGGTGGCAGTGATGAACCAGATGGTGACAGTGATGAACCAGAGGGTGACAGTGGTGAACCAGAGGGTGCTGTGATGAACCAGATGGTGGCAGGGGTGAACCAGAGGGTGTCAGTGGTGAACCAGAGGGCGGCAGTGGCGAACCAGAGGGTGCTGTGATGAACCAGAGGGTGGCAGTGGTGAACCAGAGGGTGGCAGTGGTGAACCAGAGGGTGGCAATGATGAACTAGAGGGTGGCAGTGGTGAACCAGAGGGTGACAGTGATGAACCAGAGGGTGACAGTGATGATCCAGAGGGTGGCAGTGGTGAACTAGAGGGTGGCAATGATGAACCAGAGGGTGGCAGTGGCGAACTAGAGGGTGGCAGTGGTGAACCAGAGGGTGCTGTGATGAACTAGAGGGTGGCAGTGATGAGAGGGTGGCAGTGGTGAACCAGAGGGTGCTGTGATGAACCGGAGGATGGCAGTGATCAACCAAAGGGTGGCAGTCATGAACCAGAGGGTGGCAGTGATGAACCAGAGGGTGGCAGTGGTGAACCAGAGGGGGCTGTGGTGACCCAGAGGGTTGCAGTGATGAACCAGAGGGTGGCAGTGGCGAACCAGAGGGTGCTGTGATGAACTAGAGGATGGCAGTGATCAACCAGAGGGTGGCAGTTGTGAACCATAGGGTGGCAGTGATGAACCAGAGGGTGGCAGTGATGAACCAGAGGGTGGCACTGGTGAACCAGAGGGTGCTGTAATGAACCAGAGGGTGGCAGTGATGAACCAGAGGGTGACAGTGATGATCCAGAGGGTGGAAGTGGCAAACCAGAGGGTGGCAGTGATGAACCAGAGGGTGGCAGTGATGAGCCAGAGGGTGGCAGTGGTGCACCAGAGGGTGGCAGTAATGAACCAGAGGGTGGCAGTGATGAACCAGAGGGTGGCAGTGATGAACCAGAGGGTGGCTGTGGTGAACCAGAGGGTGCTGTGATGAACCAGAGGGTGGCAGTGATGAACCAGAGGGTGGCAGTAATGAACCAGAGGGTGGCAGTGGTGAACCAGAGGATGCTGTGATGAACCAGAGGGTGGCAGTGATGAACCAGAGGGTGACAGTGATGAACCAGAGGGTGGCAGTGGTGAACCAGAGTGTGGCAGTTATGAACCAGAGTGTGGCAGTGGTGAACCGGAGGCTGGCAGTGATGAACCAGAGGGTGACAGTGATGTACCAGAGGGTGGCAGTGATTAACCAGAGGATGGCTGTGGTGAACCAGAGGTTGCTCTGATTTACCAGAGGGTGGCAGTGATGAACCAGATGGTGACAGTGATGAACCAGAGGGTGACAGTGGTGAACCAGAGGGTGCTGTGATGAACCAGATGGTGGCAGGGGTGAACCAGAGGGTGTCAGTGGTGAACCAGAGGGCGGCAGTGGCGAACCAGAGGGTGCTGTGATGAACCAGAGGGTGGCAGTGGTGAACCAGAGGGTGGCAGTGGTGAACCAGAGGGTGGCAATGATGAACTAGAGGGTGGCAGTGGTGAACCAGAGGGTGACAGTGATGAACCAGAGGGTGACAGTGATGATCCAGAGGGTGGCAGTGGTGAACTAGAGGGTGGCAATGATGAACCAGAGGGTGGCAGTGGCGAACTAGAGGGTGGCAGTGGTGAACCAGAGGGTGCTGTGATGAACTAGAGGGTGGCAGTGATGAGAGGGTGGCAGTGGTGAACCAGAGGGTGCTGTGATGAACCGGAGGATGGCAGTGATCAACCAAAGGGTGGCAGTCATGAACCAGAGGGTGGCAGTGATGAACCAGAGGGTGGCAGTGATGAACCAAAGGGTAGCACTGGTGAACCAGAGGGCGCGCATGTTATAGTTAGATGAACTAACTATAACGGGGGAATTACTATGGTTTTGTACGAGTGAAATGTCCAGCTAACTATAAAACCCTTGAAACCTATGGTTTTTTTTGTGAATTTCGAAGGTTTTTTAAATGCTAATTCCTGACTATAACGTGACTGAAACCTATGTTTTTTTAGGTTAATTTCAAAGTTTTTTTAAGTGCTAGTTTTTAATTATGCCTACAGAGGGAGGACATGTGAAGAAAGAAGAAAAAATGCACAGAAAAAAAAAAGAAATGCAGAAAGAAGCAACAGAAGTCTTCAAAGACGAAAAAAAGTGCAGGAAGAAGGAAAATGTGCAGAAAGAACAAACAGAGGAGCAGAAAGAAGCCTTGTTGCAAAATCATCCTGTACCTTTAACTTTTTCAGACGGGTACTGGTGGTAACTGAGTCTGACTAACCAGTCCTAGAGCCAGTGCTATGTTAAAAGACACTTAGAATACAGTTAAAACATCTACATACACTAGGGAACACTATGCGTTGGGATCCCCCTGTGATTAGCATGACCTCCTCTGTAAGCCCCTAGTATATAATAGGGCAGGTGGATTAAAACTACCTCTTAAAACGCGCCACGGGATGCATTAGCACTCTGGTGAAGGGAGGGGGGCCTGAGGTGACATGTGTGCAAATGCACCTTGTGGCCGTTTGAATTTGGGGATAAAGTCCTCTTGAATCCAGAGTCCCTAGGTCAAACCAGCCCACTGGGTACCTCCAGTAAGCGATGTTGCAGAGAGGTGTAAAAAGGGGCATGGCCTGGACCACCTCTCTGCAACGCAGTGCAATGGCGCTTACTGGAAGCACCTGGTGGACTGGTTGGCCCCCAGAGGCCCTCAGGATTGAAGGGGAATCATTTCCCCAACTTAAAATGCACCACAGGGCGTGTTTACACACGTCACCTCAGGCCCGTCCCCTCACTTCCCCACTGTTTAAACATGCCCTGTGGCCGTTTTAAGTTGGGAGATTGAGTCCCCTTGAATCCTAAGAGTCCATAGTGTCAAAGTAGCCCACTAGGTACCTGCAGTAAGCGCCGTTGCAGAGAGGTGTAAAAAGTGGCACGACATAGACTACCTCCCTGCAACGCAGCGCAGTGGCGCTTACTGGAGGTATCTGGGGGGCTAGTTGGCCCCCAGGGGCCCTCAGGATTGAAGGAGAATTATTTCCCCAACTTAAAACACGCCAGAGGGCGTGTGTGCACACGTCACCTCGGGCCCTGTTCCCTCCCTTCACCATTGTGCTAATGCACCCCGTGGTGCATTGTAAGAGGTAGTTTTAATCCCACTGCCCTATTATATACTAGGGGCTTACAGAGGAGGTCATGCTATTCGCAGGGGGACCCCAACGCATAGTGTTCCCTAGTGTATGTAGATGTTTTAACTGTATTCTAACTGTGGCAGTTTTAAGTTGGGAAATTCAGTCCCGCTGCATCCTGATGGTCCCTAGGATCAAGCTAGCCCACTAGGTACCTCCAGTAAGTGCCACAGAGCTGCGTTGCAGAAAGGTGTAAAAATGGGCGTAGCCTGTGAAAACCTCTCAGCAACGCAGCTCACTGGCGAATACTGGATGTACCTGGTGGGCTTTCTTGGCACTCAGGGACCCTTAGTATTGAAGGGGAATTAATTTCCAAACTTTCAACTGGCAAGGGGGTGCATTTGCACAGTGGTGAAGAAAGGGGGCGGGCCTCAGATGACATGTCTGCAAACACACCCTGTTGCAGGATTTAAGTTGGGGAATTAATTCTTCTTCAATCCTAATGGACCCGAATATATGCTAGTGCTTTACATTAACAACAATTACGATATACAAAAATACATTGGCATGGACATATCGTCATGTTAACGACTACTTACAAGTGTGAACATGCAGACGCGTACGTACACACATGCACACGCCCCTACTGTGTTCCTTTCACAGACAATAATGAGTGTCTGGTTGCAGGGCTCGAACCCCTCCCCCCACTCCCCTAGCAGTGAGCTGCCTCTGAATTGCTGTGAAGTACACTGCTGCTGTTGTGTATTCATTTATATATATTTTATATTGCGCAAACTTGATCCGAATATATGCTAGCGCTTTACATTAGCACCGATTAAGGCAAGATCAAATTGGTATGGACATATCGTCATGTTAACGACTACTCACAAGTGTGAACATGCAGGCGCTTACGCACACACATGCACACACCCCTACTGTATTACTTTCACAGACAATAAGGAGTGTGTGATTGCAGGGCTTGCACCCTTCTCCCCCCCCACAGCAGTGAGTGGCCTCTGAAGTGCTGTGAAGCACTTTGCTGCTGTGTGTGTTTTTATATATATTTTAAATAGTGCAAACTCGACCCAAGTATATGCTAGCACTTAACATTAGCACTGATTACGATAGACAAGAACACATTGGCATGGACATATAGTTATGTTAACACCTACTCACAAGTGTGTACACGCAGGCTGGTACGCCCTTACTGTGTTCCTTTCACAGACAATAAGGAGTGTGTGGTTGCAGGGCTCGCACCCCTACCCCCACCCCCCAAGTATTGAGCGGCCTCTGAAGTGATGTGTAGCACTTTGCTGTTGTGTATTCATTTATATATATTTTATATCGCGCAAACTTGATCCGAATATATGCTAGCGCTTTACATTAGCACCGATTAAGATATACAAGATCATATCGTCATGTTAACAACTACTCACAAGTGTGAACATGCAGGCGCGTACGAACACACATGCACACATCCCTACTGTATTCCTTTCACAGACAATAATGAGTGTGTGGTTGCAGGGCTCGAACCCCTCACCCCAATCCCCTAGCAGTGAGCTGCCTCTGAATTGCTGTGAAGTACACTGCTGCTGTGTGTGTATTTATATATATTTTATATAGCGCAATTTCAACCCGAATATATGCCAGCGCTTTACATTAGCATCGGTTATGATATATAAGAACACATTGGCATGGACATATCGTTATGTTACTGACTACTCACAAGTCTGTACACGCTGGCGGGTAAGCGCACACATTCACACGCCCCTACTGTGTTCCTTTCACAGACAATAAGGAGTGTGTGGTTGCAGGGCTCGCACCCCTCCCCCCACACTCCCCAGCAGTGAGCGGCCTCTGAAGTGCTGTGAAGCACTTTGCTGCTGTGTGTGTGTTTATATATATTTTATATAGCGCAAACTAGACCAGAATATATACAAGCGCTTTACATTAGCACCGATAGCGATATCTAAGAACACACTACCATGGATATATCGTTCTGTTAATTACTAATCACAAGAGTGTACATGCAGGCGGGTACGTACACACTTGCTCACACCCCTACTGTGTTCCTTTTACAGACAATAAGGAGTGTTTGGTTGTAGGGCTTGCACCCTTCCCCCCACCCCACAGCAGTAAGCTGCCTCTGAAGTGCTAGGAAGTACTTTGCTGCTGTGTGTGTGTACTTAGATATAGTTTATATAGCGCGAACACGACCCGAATATATGCAAGCGTTTTACATTAGCACCAGTTACGATATACAAGAACACATTGACATGGACATGTTGTTATGTTATTGACTACTAACAAGTGTGTAGATTCAGATGGGTATGCATACACATGCACCCGCTGCTACTGTGTTTGTTTCACAGTAAATAAGGAGTGGGTGGTTGCAGGGCTAGCACCCCTCCCCCCACCCACCCCCAGCAGCGAGCGGCCTCTGAAGTGCTGTGAAGCACTTTGCTGCTGTGTGCGTGTATTCATATATATTTTTTATACAGCAAACTCGACCCGAATATATGCAATCGCTTTACATTAGCACCGATAACGATATACAGGAACACATTACCATGAATATATCGTTCTGTTAATGACTACTCACAAGTGTGTACATGCAGGTGGGTACGTGCACACATGTACACACCCCTACTGTGTTCCTTTCACAGACAATAAGGAGTGTTCGGTCGCAGGGCTCGCACCCCTCCCCCCACCCCCCAGCAGTAAGCTGCCTCTGAAGTGCTATGAAGTACTTTGCTGGTGTGTGTGTGGTCTTGAATATAGTTTATATAGCGCGAACACCACCCGAATATATGCAAGCGCTTTACACTAGCACTGGTTACGATATACAAGAACACATTGACATGGACATGTTGTTATGCTATTGACTACTCACAAGTGTGTAGATTCAGGTGGGTATGCATACACATGCACCCGCCCCTACTGTGTTCCTTTCACAGTAAATAAGGAGTGGATGGTTGCAGAACTAGCACCCCTCCCCCCACCCCACCCCCAGCAGAGAGCGGCCTCTGAAGTGCAGTGAAGCACTTTGCTGCTGTGTGTGTCTATTTATATATATTTTATATAGCGCAAACACGACCCGAATATATGCGAGCGCTTTACATTAGCACCAATTACAATACACAAGAACACATTGCCATGGACATATCGTTATGTTAACGCCTACTCACAAGTGTGTACATGCAGACAATAGGGAGTGTGTGGTTGCAGGGCTCGCACCCCACTCCCCCGAGCAGTGAGCAGCCTCTGAATTGCTGTGAAGTACTTTGCTGGTGTGTGTGTTTTTATTTATATATTGATGATATAGCACGAACTCAACCCGAATAAATGCAAGTGCTTTACATTAGCACTGGTTACGATATATAGAAACACATTGGCATGGACATATCTTTATGTTACCGACTACTCACAAGTGCGTACACGCAGGCGGGTATGCACACCCATGCACACGCCCCTACTGTGTTCCTTTCACAGACAATGAGGAGTGTGTGGTTGCAGGGCTCGCACCCCACCCCCACTCCTCTAGCAGTGAGCTGCCTCTGAATTGCTGTGAAGTACTTTGCCGCTGTGTGTGTGTACTTATATATACTTTATATAGCGCAAACTTAAACCAAATATATGCGTGGGCTTTACATTATCACTGATTACGATATACAAGAACACATTGGCATGGACATATCGTTATGTTACAGACTACTCAAAAGTTTGTAGATTCAGGTGGGTATGCATACACATGCACACGCCCCTACTGTGTTCCTTTCACAGACAATGAGGAGTGTGTGGTTGCAGGACTTGCACTCCACCCCCCCTCCCCTAGCAGTAAGCTGCCTCTGAATTGCTGTGAAGGACTTTGCTGCTGTGTGTGTGTATTTATATATATTTTATATAGCGCAAACTCGAACCGAATACATACGAGCGCTTTACATTAGCAGTGATTACGATATAAAAGAACACATTGGCATGGACATATTGTTATGTTACAGACTACTCACAAGTTTGTAGATTCAGGTGGGTATGCATACACATGCACACGCCCCTACTGTGTTTCTTTCACAGACAATGAAGAGTGTGTGGTTGCAGGGCTCCACCCCAGCCCCACTCCCCTAGCAGTGAGCTGCCTCTGAATTTCTGTGAAGTACCCTTCCGCTGTGTGTGTGTATTTATATATACTTTATATAGTGCAAACTCGCACCAAATATATGCAAGCACTTTACATTAGCACCGATTACGATATACAAGAACACATTGACATGGACATTTAGTTTGGTTATTGACTACTCACAAGCGTGTAGATTCAAGTGGGTATGCATACAAATGCACCTGCCCCTACTGTGTTCCTTTCACAGTAAATAGGGAGTGGGTGGTTGCAGGGCTAGCACCCCTCCCCCACCCCACCCCCAGCAGCGAGTGGCCTCTGAAGTGCTGTGAAGCACTTTGCTGCTGTGTGTCTATTTATATATATTTTATATAGCGCAAACTCAACCCAAATATATGCGAGGGCTTTACATTAGCACCGATTACAATACACAAGAACACATTGCCATGGACATATCGTTATGTTAAAGACTACTCACAAGTGTGTACATGCAGACAATAAGGAGTGTGTGGTTGCAGGGCTCGCACCGCTCCCCCCACTCTCCCCTGCAGTGAGCGGCCTCTGAAGTGCTGTGAATCACTTTGCTGTTGTGTGTGTTTTTATTTATATATATATGATACAGCGCAAACTCAACCCGAACATATACAAGTGCTTTACATTAGTACTGATTACGATATACAAGAACACATTGTCATGGACATATCGTTATGTTAACGACTACTCACAAGTGTGTACACCAGGCGGGTACGCGTACACATGCACACGCCCCTAATGTGTTCCTTTCACAGACAATATGGAGTGTGTGGTTTCAGGGTTCGCACCCCACCCCCCAATTAGTGAACGGTCTCTGAAGTGCTGTGAAGCACTTTGCTGCTGTTTGTATGTATTTATATATATTTTATATAGCGTGAACCCGACCCGAATATATGCTAGCGCTTTACTTTAGCACCAAATAAGATATACAAGAACACATTGGCATGGACATATTGTTATGTTAATGACTACTCATAAGTGTGTACATGCAGGTGGGTACACACACACATGCACACACCCCTATTGTGTTCCTTTCACCGACAATAAGGAGTGTGTGGTTGCAGGGCTCACACCCCTCCCTCACTCACTAGCAGTGAGCTGCCTCTGAAGTGCTGTGAAGCACTTTGCTGCTGTGTGTGTATTTATATATATTTTCTATAGTGCAAACTCGACCCGAATATTTGCTAGCCCTTTGCATTAGCACTGATTAAGATATACAAGAACACATTGACATGGACATATTGTTATGTTAGCGACTACTCACAAGTGTGTACATGCAGGCAGGTACGCACACCCTTGCATACGCCCCTATTGTGTTCCTTTCACAGACAATGAGGAGTGTGTGGTTGCAGGGCTCACACCCCACCCCCACCCAAGTATATATGATCACTTTACATTAGGACCGATTACAATGTGCAAGAACACATTAGCATTGAAATATAGTTATGTTGCAAACTACTCACAAGTGTGTAGATTCAGGTGGGTATGCATACACTTGCAAACGCCCCTACGATGTTCTTTTCACAGACAATGAGGAGTGTGTGTTTGCAGGGCTCGCACCCCACTCCCACTCCCCTAGCAGTGAGCTGCCTCTGAATTGCTGTGAAGTAATTTGCTGCTGTTTGTGTATATTTATATATACTTTATATAGCGCAAACTCGAACCGAATATATGCAAGCGCTTTACATTAGCACCGATTACGATACCAACAACACATTGCCATGGACATATCGTTATGTTAACACCTTAAGTGCTCATGACGAGCTGAGCTCGTTTTGAGGCACGGTGCTCAGGTGCTCCTGACGAGCTGAGCTCGTCATGAGCCGTGGAACGCTCACACGCGAGGATAATTCCCCTGCTGTGTGAACGTTCCACGGAAACGGGTGTGGTCATGACGAGCTCAGCTCGTCATGAGCACAAGAGCACTGTGCCTCATGACGAGCTGAGCTCATCATAAGCACTGGGGCGCTGTGTGCGCCTCCCGCCCCCCAGCACAGCGGGGGAGTTACCCCCGCTGCGAAGGGGTTACAGACTATTCACAAGTGTGTACACGCAGACAATAAGGAGTGTGTGGTTGCAGGGCTCCCACCCCTCCCCCCACTACCCCTAGCAGAGACCGGCCTCTGAAGTGCTGTGAAGCACTTTGCTGCTGTGTGTGTATTTATATATATTTTAGATAGCGCAAACCCGACCCAAATTTTTGCGAGCGCTTTACAATAGCGCTGATTACGATATATGAGAACATATTGGAATGGACATATGGTTATGTTAACGACTACTCACAAGTGTGTACATGCAGGCGGGTACGCAATCACATGCACACGCCCCTATTGTGTTCCTTTCACAGACAATAAGGAGTGTGTGGTTGCAGGGCTCGTGCTCCTCCCTCCATCCCCCAGCAGTGAGCGGACTCAGAAGTGATGTGAAGCACTTTGCTGCTGTGTGTCTATTTATATATATTTTATATAGCGCAACCTCGACCCGAATATATGGTAGCGCTTTACATTAGTACTGATTACGATATACAAGAACACATTAGCATGGACATATTGTTATGTTAACGACTACTCACAAGTGTGTACACACAGGCGGGTACGCACACACATGCACACGCCCCTACTGTGTTCATTTCACAAACAATAAGGAGTGTGTGGTTGCAGGACTCGCACCCCTCCTCCCAACCCCCCAGCAGTGAGCGGCCTCTGAAGTGCTGTGTAGCACTTTAATGCTGTGTGTGTGTATTTATATATATTTTATATAACGCGTCCTCTTCCCGAATCTATGCAAGCCTTTTACACTTGCATTGATTATGATATACCAGAACACATTGGTATGGACATATCGTTATGTTAATGACTACTCACAAGTGTGTACACCAGGCAGGTATGCGCACACATTCACACGCCCCTACTGTGTTCCTTTCACAGACAATATGGAGTGTGCGTAGAGTATGTGGTTGCAGGCTTTGCACCCCACCCCCCTAGTAGTGAGCGGCCTCTGAAGTGCTGTGTAGCACTTTGCTGCTGTGTGTGTGTATTTATAAATATTTTATATAGCGTGAACTCGACCTGAATATATGCGTACACTTTACATTAGCACCGATTAAGAACACATTGGCATGGACATATCGTTATGTTAACGACTACTCACAAGTGTGTACCCGCAGGCAGGTACGCAAACAAATGCACACGCCCCTACTGTGTTCCTTTCACAGACAATAAGACGTGTGTGGTTGCAGGGCTTGTACCCCTCCCACCACTTCCCCCAGCAGTGAGCAACCTCTGAAGTGCTGTAAAGCACTTTGCTGTTGTGTGTGTTTTTATTTATATATATATGATATAGCGCAAACTCAACCCGAACATATGCGAGCGCTTTACATTAGCACCAATAACGATATACAAGAACACATTGGCTTGGACATATTGTTATATTTCATGACTTCTCACAAGTGTGTACACCAGGCAGGTACGCGCACACATGCAAATGCCCAAACTGTGTACCTTTCACAGACAATATGGAGTGTGTGGTGGCAGAGCACACACCCCACCCCCCCCAGTAGTGAGCGGCCTCTTAAGTGCTCTGAAGCACTTTGCTGCTGTGTGTGTGTGTATTTATATATATTTTATATAGCATGAACTCGACCCGAATATATACAATCGCTTTACATTTGCACCAATTAAGATATACAAGAATACATCGGCGTGGACATATTGTTATTTTAACGACTACTCATAAGTATGTACAGACAGGCAGGTGCGCACTCACATGGACACACCCCTATTATGTTCCTTTCACAGTAAGGAGTGTGTGGTTGCAGGGTTCACACCACTCTCCCCACCTCCCCGCAGTGAGCGGCCTATGTTTTGCCGTGAAGAACTTTGCTGCTGTGTGTTTGTATTTATATATATTTCATATAGCGCAAACTCAACCCCAATATATTCGAGCGCTTTACATTAGCACCGATAACGATATACAAGAAGACATTGGCGACACATATCGATATGTTAACGACTACTCACAAGTGTGTACACGCAGGCGGGTACGCACACACATGCACATGACCCTACTGTGTTCCTTTCATAGACAATAAGGAGTGTGTGGTTGTAGGCCTCGCACCCATCCCCCTAACCCCCGCCCCAGCAGTAAGCGGCCTCTGAATTTCTGTGAAGCACTTTGCTGCTGTGTCTGTGTGTACTATATATTTCATGTAGCGCAAACTCAACCCGAATATATGGAAGCGCTTTACATTTGCACCGATTACGATATACAAGAACACAATGGCATGGACATATCGTTATGTTAACGATTACTCACAAGTGTTTACACGCAGGTGGGAGCGCACACACATGCACAAACCCCTACTGTGTTCATTTGACTGACAAAAAGGAGTGTGTGGTTGAAGGGCTTATATCCCTCCCCCCCACCCTCTCCAGCAGTGAGCGTCCTCTGAAGTGCTGTGAAGCACTTTGCTGCTGTGTTTGTGTAATTATATATATTTTATATAGCGCAAACTCGACCCAAATATATGCGAGTGCTTTACATTAGCACCGATTACGATATACAAGAACACATTGGCATTGACATATAGTTATGTTAACGACTACTCAAAAGTGTGTACACGCAGGCGGGTATGCACACTGATGCACATGCCCCTACTGTGTTCCTTTCACAGACAATAAGGAGTGTTTGTTTGCAGGGCTCGCACCCCTCCCCCCACTCTGCCAGCAGCGAGCTGCCTCTGAAGTGCTGTGAAAGACTTTGCTGCTGTGTGTGTATTCATATATATTTTATATAGCGCGAACTGGACCCTAATATATGCAAGCGCTTTACATTAGCACTGATTTCGATATACAAGAACACTTTTTCATGGACATATCGTTATGTTAACGACTACTCACAAGTGTGTACACGCAGGCGGGTATGCACACACATGCACACACCCCTACTGTGTTCCTTTCACAGACAATAAGGAGTGTCAGGATAGAAGCAGACCGGAGTGCCTCACAAGTTTTTTGTGAAGATTCGTTAACCGGCGCCAAAGTTATTGGAAATAGAATGATGCAGATTTCCTATGGAAAATAGGTCCTAACTATAACTACCTACTGGCGACAGCAAGCAGGTAATATATATATGTTCACTGAAAACAAACATAGGTTTCAGGGGTGTTACACTTAGTTGGACATTTCCCTCATTCAAAACCATAAAATTCCCCTGTTATAGTTAGTTTAGCTAACTATAACTCGTGTGTCCACAAGGCACTGATGATGACGTCACATATTTCATCACTCATGACATGGTCAGTAACATCACTCATAACATCACTGATGGCATCTCAAATGACATCACTGATGACATCACTGATGACTAACCCATTGCAAAGCAATACGCTACGCTCACGTAGTTTGTGAAGTTTGCGCCATGTCATGAGTGATGTAATATGTTACGTCATCAGCAGTGCGTTGCGTGCGCCCGAGTTATAGTTAGCTGAACTACCTATAACGGGGGAATTTCAATGGTTTTGTTCGAGTGAAATGTCCAGCTAACTATAACACCCCTGAAACCTATGTTTTTTTCTGTGAATTTCCAAGATTTTTTAAATGCTAATTCCTAACTATAACGTGCCTGAAACCTATGGCTTTTTCAGTGAATTTCAATGGTTTTTTATGCTAATTTCTAACTTTAACGTGACTGAAACCTATGGTTTTTTAAGTGAATTTCAAAGGTTTTTTAAATGCTAGTTTCTAACTATGCCTACATAGGTAGGAAAATTGAAGAAAGAAGAAAAAACACACAGAAAGAAAAAAAGAAATGCAGAAAGAAGCAACAGAAGTCCTCAAAGATGAAGAAAAGTGCAGGAAGAAGGAAGACGCGCAGAAAGAACAAACAGAGGAGCAGAAAGAGGACTTGTTGCAAAATCATCCTGGACCCTCAACTTGTTCAGATGGGTACTGGTGGTAACTGACTCTGACTAAGCAGTCCTAGAGCCAGTGTTATGCTAAAAGGCACTTAGAATAGAGTTAAAACATCTACATACACTCGGGAACACTATGCGTTGGGGTACTCCTGTTATTACCATGACCTCCTCTGTAAACCCCTAATATATAATAGGGCAGGGGGATTAAAACTACTTCTTAAAACAGGCCACATGGTGCGTTTGCACACTGGTGACGGGAGGGGGGGCTGAGCTGACGTGTGCAAACACGCCCTGCATCGGTTTTAATGTTGTAGATAAAGTCCCCTCAAATCCTGAGTGTCCCTTGGGTACAACTAGCCCACTAGGTATCTCCAGTTAGCGCCACAGACCTGCGATGCAGAGAGGTGTAAAAATGGGCACGACCTTGACCACCTCTCTGCAGTGGCCCTCAGGATTGAAGGGGAATTATTTCCCCAACTTAAAACGCGCTATAGTGCGTGTTTGCACATGTTACCTTAAGCCCCGTCCCCTCCCTTCCCCACTGTGTATACACGCCCTGTGGTCGTTTTAAGTTGGGAGATTAAGTCTCCTTGAATCCTGAGGGTGCCTAGGGGCAAAATAGCCCACTAGGTACCTCCAGAAAGAGCCATTGCCGGGAGGTGTAAAAAGGGGCAAGGCCTGCAGAGAGGTGTAAAAAGGGGTACGGCCTGTACCACCTCTTTGCAACACAGCGCAGTGGTGCTTACTGGAAGCACCTGGGGAAATAGTTGGCCCCCAGGGTCCCTCAGGATTGAAGGGGAATTATTTCCCCAACTTAAAACGCGCCACAGGGCGTGTTTGCACACATTACCTCAGGCTCCGTCCCCTCTCCTCACCACTGTCTAAACGCACCCTGTGACCGTTCTAAGTTGAGAGATTAAGTCACCTTGAATCCTAAGGGTCCCTAGGCTCAAACTAGCCCACTAAGTACCTCCAGTAAGCGCCACAGGGCTGAGTTGCAGAGAGGTGTAAAAAGGGGCATGGCCTCTGAACAGCTCTCTACAACGCAGCTCCCTGGCGCATACTGGAGATACATGTTGGGCTAGTTGGCCCTCAGGGACCCTCACTATTTAAAGAAAATTAATTCCCCAACTTACAACTCACCACGGTGCGCGTTTGCATAATGGTGAAGGAAGGGATGTGGCCTGAGGTGACATGTCTGCAAACAGGCCCTGTGGCACTGATGAAGCAAGGTTTCATACGTATAGAAGCTTGCTTGGACTCAATCCTCTTGAAATAACTTGTAACTAATTAATCAACATGTTATGTGCATTAATATTTGCATTTACACGACATTTCTAGTAAGCTGGGGAAGCTTGCATATGTGCTTTTACTACCCAAGTGCCTTAAAATGGTCATCGAAAACGCGAGAATTTTACTGCGCATGCGCCCGCCACATCTACGCGGTGTGACGTCCTTTGCTTTTGGTGGGAAACTTCTTGCTTCTGCGCACTAGTGCCAAGATGGCCGCTTAATATTTACTCATACTAAAGCACATGCTGCAGGGACAAGACTGATTTGCATATAACTGGCTTTAAACTGGAATTATTAATTAATTGGATTTATAGCACGCGTAGCTGCCCAAAGGTATCCCAGCACTAGGAGACCGATACCAAATGGAAGTTAGAGGAGGATTAATGATTCTGATCAAACAGCCAGGTTTTAATTTATTTACAGAAGGAAACTTTCTTTTCCAGAAATCTAGATTCATGTGGATGAGAGTTCCACAGCTTGGGTGTCAGATGGGCGAAGGATCTACCTCCCCATCTGACTCTCCTAATTCTGGTGGTTTTTAATAGATGTTCAGAGCAGAATCTGAGGCTTCTGTTTGGGATATATGGGGTCAATAGATATTTTATTCTACTAGGGCCCTTGTTGTGTAAGGCTCTGTGTGTCAGGCAGAGTGCCATGAACTTAATTCTGGCCTTAATCATGAGCCAGTGAAGACCTTTTAAATACTATCTGACTGGTTGGTGTATTGGGACCTTACAGAGCAGCCTTGTTGCCGCATTCTGGACCACTTGGAGTCTTTTGATTACATATTTTGGAGGCCCTAGGAAGAATGAATTTCTGTAGTCCAAATGTGATATAGTCAGGGTATGGACTACTGCCTTTCTAAGATGTACAGAGATACACTCCAAATCTTTGTGGAGCATTCTGGGTAATCCAAAACATATACGCCCAATTTTTTGGCTCGGATCTCCATTGTTAGATCCCTATCAAGCCAGAAGCCAAGATTCTTGATAGCTACATTCGGAGTTGGTGGGCTACCCAGGCAGTTAGGATAGCTGATCAGAGGCCTGGGACCTGCATTATTTCTGAGGACCATCAGCTCCGTTTTGTCCCTATTCAGCTTTAGACAGCTGTTGGTCAGACATTCCACAGCCCTTTCCATGCAGGGTGCTAAGCTGTCAGAGTCACCATTGGATATGAGATCTAGGGAGACAACCAGCTGGGTGTCATCTGCATATGAAGACATGGAAACATCACAATCTTGGGCTATCTGTGCTAGTGGTTCCATGTAAAACAGCTTCGGACTAAGAGTTGATCCCTGAGGCACCTCGCAAATCAATGGCATCATCTTAGAAAAAAGGTTGGCTTCCTCCAGGAGGGATGACAGTCATTCCAAGACTTTATCTTGGATGCCAAGGTCCAACAGTCTATTTCGCAAAGTGTGGTGGTCCACAGTATCAAAATCTGCACTGAGGTCGAGAAGTAGTATAGCGGCTGACTATGAAAGACATGGGGAGCACAAATATTATGGATTTAGGCTCAGATCTCTGCACTGGGGTGAGTGTTTGGCATTGTTCAACATTCTGTCCATCACTTGTTCTTCTTGCATTTAAAATGAACACACACATGCATGTGCAGGAAATTTGCTGGACCTCTAAACTTCAGTGCCCTATTATACACAAGGGACTTATAGGTAGTTTGAACCCCTTAGCCCTATTTTATACTAGGGACTTATCAAGACCAATTGTGAGGATTTACTTTTAAAGACATTCATTTAAAGAACAGCAGGAACAAAGCAGCACACACATGCAAGTGCAGGAAATCCGATGGGCCCCTACACCTACATGACCCATTATATACTAGGAACGTATAGGTAGATTGCCCCAGCCCTATTAAATAGTAGGGACTTATAGAGTCTATCATTGCCAATTGTAAGTACACCCTATTGTATGTACCTTGTTCAAGATAGCAGTGGCCATAGGCTTCATTAGTAGAGGCCAAGGCACAGTCAGAGTCAGCTACCACAAGTGCCTTTTAGCAATAAAAGGGGGTGAACTGGGCAAAAGAATGACTATTTGTGGGTGTGTGAGTGGCTGAAAGGGTGTATGAGTGGGAAAGTAAGTGCCTGTATTTCTGTATGACTTGGTGTGTACTTAGCTGTATTGATGAGTAACTGGGTTCATGAGTGTCTGTATGAGTGAGTTAGTAGATGTGTGAGTATCTGTATGAGTGAGTGGATGAGTGAGTGGGTCTATGGATGAGTGATTGGTTGTGTAAGTACTGGTATGGGTGAGTACTGGTATGGGTCTGTGAATGGGTATATGAGAAGTTATGTGGCAGTGGGAGTGGATGTATCAGAGGTTCTAAGGGGTGTGAGTGGGAGTCTGAGTAGATGTCATCAGTGATGTCTTCTGAGATGCCATCAGTGGTGTCCCTGACCATTTCATGAGTGATTTAATATGTGAAGTAATAAGCAGTGCACTGAATTTCCATGGTTTTGTTTGAGTGCAATCTGAGCGTAACTATAACATCCCTTTAACCTTTGTTTTTTTCAGGTAAATGTTTAGTGTTTTTTATTATATGTCCTATCTACTCCATCCCTATAATCTTTGTTTTTTTCAATGAATTTTTAAGGTTTTTCAAAAATTCTGTTTTCTACCTATAATTTCCCTGTAATCTTTGTTCTTTTAAGTGAAGTTCTAAGGTTTTTCAGTTGTATTTCCTTACTATAACCTGTAACCCTTTACAGTGAGTGTGTGAAGGAGTGTCTCAGTGGGTATGAGAGTGTGTACATGAATGTCTCAATGTCTGTGAGTGTCTGTGAGGGCCTGAATGTGACTGCATAAGTGTCTCACTAGGTGAGTGAGTGGGTGTGTAAGTATCTGAGATAGTCCATAAGTATCTGAGTGGGTGCATGAGTATATAAATGAGTGCCTGAGTGAGTCTTTGAGTGGGTGTGAGAGTATCTGAGAGGGTCCATGAGTATATGAGTGGGTGCATGAGTATATAAATGAGTGCCTGAGGGAGTATGTGAGTGGGTGTGAGAGTATCTGAGTAGATTTGATAGTGCCTCCATGTATGAGCCAGTATGTGAGTGAGTGCATGAGTGTCTATGTTGGTGCTTAAGTGTCTTACTGGGCAGGTGAGTGGGAGTTTGGTTGTCTGAGTGGGTATGTGAGTAGGTACATGGCTCTCTCAGTGGGTCTGTGAGTGATGCATGAATGTTTAAGTGGGTGTGTTTATGTCTCAGTGGGTCTGTGAATGGGTGCATAAGTCTGAGTGTGCCTGTGAGTGGGTGTTTGAGTGGGTTTGTGAGTGGGTATTTGAATGTCCTATTGACTCTGTGAGAGGGTGTGTGTGTCTCAGTGGGTCTGTCTGTGAGTGCATATGTCTATGAGTAGTTCTGTGAATGGGTGTGTTATTCTCTGAGTGGGTCTGTGAGTGGGTGTGTGATTGACTGTTGGGGCAAGAATAAAAAACAAGCACTGTCTCCTTGACTTGTTTAGGAAAAAGACCCCAGGTGGGCCACATCTCAAGGGCATCTCCATTTATTTTAAAATTGTTGAAGGAGGGGGTGCCTGGGGTCCTCATTCATGGTCATTTTGATCCCCGGTGACTACCACTTCCCTGGAGCTTATGTTTATGTGAATTTGGGGTGGCAAGCAGACCCCCCAGGCCAAGGAGACCATGACCTCCCGGTGGCTTTTGTTTTTAAAATTGGGACTGGGCCATGTGGGACACCAGATGCCAGGGGCCACCTTCTACCTGTGGCAAAATACATTTATTATAGTGGAATGAATAAACATATTTTCAGCAGAGGAGGGAGGCCACACAGCCCCCCTCGCAGTCTGCTGTCAGCCGCTGTCAGCCCGAATCCCCATCTCCCGGGGCACAGCCTTCATTGATTACAGAAGGGAGTCTGCATGGTCCCCCTCCCTGGGCTGATGTTGTCCTCAGAGACCCATCCCCTAGGGCTTAGCCATGTCTCCTAGGTGCCCCAAGGTATAATGGGACTGTGGGGGGAACCTCAAGGCCCTTGCATTCCCACCTGACTCTTTTCCTCCGGCAGGAACCAGCATTACTGTACAAGCATAAAGCTGCATTAATTAGTTGCTATCTACTTGTGGGAGCAATTGTGTTCCATCAGTTACCCTGCATACATATTTGCTATTTTAGAGCTTCCACTTGCATAAAGTGGAGTTATGTTTGCTTTTCCTTGGTGGGAGTGGTCAGGTACCATCAAGCAAAAGCAAACATCTACCTTCTGAGGGTGGGTAACTTGAGAGGTAGCAGGAGCTGGTCCTTGGGGGTGGCAGTCCACAGAACCATCCATGGCTCCGTGAGCAAGAGCCATCTGGCCCCCTTCCATTGTAGTATTTAGACTAGGGATGTGTTTTCCCCAGGGCCTGTGGGCCATGATGGACCTCCTTCATTAATTAATTTAAACCCCAAGGAGGTGGTGGTCCCCGGGTCTGCAACGTGCTACAGGGGGCCGAGCGGGCCCTGCATATTCTTTAACTTAAATTTCCCTGTGGAGTTGTCGGTCCCCAGGGTGCGGGCAGGCACAGCGGGTCTACCTACACATGTATTTTCATGTTCCCAAGAGAGGTAGCTGTCCCTGTCACGGGAAAGGCAAATCTCTCATTTCAATGGCGCTAATGTTAATAGCATTATCAAATGGAAAGTCCATGTACATTGCTTAGTATTGCTTAGATGTTTGAAAGTTATGGAGACCTGACTCACCTGCAGTTATGAAAGCCAAAAGGACACAGGAGCTGATGAGAAAGGTACTCATGGCAATGAGAAATATGTATCAGAAATGCAGACCTCAGGACCTGAACTGTGTCTGCCTTTCTGACAAGGTGTGCAGGACCATCCATGGCTCCATGAGCAAGAGCCACCTGGCCCCCTTCCATTGTACTATTAAAACTAGGCATGTGTTTTTCCCCAGGGCCTGTGGGCCATGATGGACCTCCTTCATTAATTAATTTAAACCCCAAGGAGGTGGTGGTCCCCGGGTCTGCAACGTGCTACAGGGGGCCGAGCGGGCCCCGCATTTTCTTTTACTTGTATTTTTACATTCCCAAGAGAGGTAGCTGTCCCTGTCATAGGGGACAGGGGGAATACAGTTCTCCCTAAAATGTATTTGAATAGCTCTTCCCCTTTTCACCCCTTATCTATTTTTATAGTATGCCCCTGCAACACCCTAGGGGCATTAATAAAAGCGAGCATGGGAGCATTGCTTGTTTCTTTTTCTTTCATTTTACCATGTAGTTGCGACTCCATTTTGGATTTGCTGAAAATATTTAAATATAAGGACTAGGTGTCAGGGTAGTGCTATTTTGCCCCTTTCTCTTTCTTTTTATCATTTTGTGTGAGACTCTGCAGACGTTGAGTCCCAAGATGGCTGCCAACACTATCTGGTTGAAGTATTGGCAGCCTGTCAGATCTCAGCACAGGTTAATGGTTCAGAGAACCTTCACATCCCTATATATATAAATTAGAATTTCCTTTAATATGGCCAAGAATAGATTTTCACCAGTCAACAAAACATCACTTTCTGGACCAACCGTCCACTTGCTGCCAAATTAGGGTATTTCCATTCAGCCTGTAGTTGTGTCTAAAATCCATAAGCAAAATTGCATGGGGAAAACACATTTTTGGGAACCACCTTTTTCTCGTCCCCCATGTAATGAATTACCCTGACACTTTTAAGAGAGCAGCTGAAGTGAGCGTCATATTTCTTTTAAAAAGTTTGCAAGGATTCGGCAAACGGCAGCAAAGTTATTGGAAAAAACGAAAATGGTCTTCCTATGGAAACTAGGTCCTTTCTATAACTACGTACTGATGATTATGTACATGAATATGTATGTATGTATGATATATGTTATATATGTAGCTCCTGGATTTATGGTAATTATTTTTTTGGACATTTCCATTTGTATTTATCCATATTAATTTTATAGTTAAATATATCTGTATTTATCTATATTTATTTCGAGTTATGTGGAAAAATGAAGCTGAAATTAGTATATTTCCATATTTATTCAACCGGTAAATGTGCACTTTGCTAGAATGCCTACTAGGTTTCAATGCTGTACACACCTTCAGAAGAAAAATCAATGTACTTATAAAAAAATATGCAAATTTCAGTACCAACTATGGGCATATCTACTTCTGTTAAAGCCTCTTTACTAAACATCCTTTCTTTTTTAGCCCCCTTACCTATAAATCCACACAGCCATTGGCCTGGCAGTCATGACAGACAGTATTTAGAAATACTCAAAAAGAAACCCAATTTCTGTTTTTATCCACATTTAAAAATAAGTACAGACAAGAAAATAAATGTTTTCTTTCTGTATTTATCTGTAAAAATCTGTAAAAACAGAAAACACGGGGCCTTCATTATATAAACATTGAACAAAAAGCATGGAAAAGGCAAATCTCTCTATTCAATGGCGCTAATGTTAGCAACATTATAAAATGGAAAGTCCATGTAGATTGCTTAGTATTGCTTAGATATTTGAAAGTTATGGAGACCTGACTCACCTGCAGTTATGAAAGCCAAAAAGACACAGGAGCTGATGAGAAAGGTACTCATGGCAATGAAGAAGAGGGATCTGATATGCAGACCTCGGGACCTGAACTGTGTCTGCCTTCCTGACAAGGTGAGCAGATAATACGTAGCATGAGGTTGAATTTAAATAAATACAGCTTGGGAATTGTTTTCTCGAGGGCATCATGCCCATCTGTTATGCATCCTATTTGTCAAGGAAGTTCTTTTAATAGTGTGCCTTGTGCCAATGAATCAACAGTAAATGTTTGAGCTCTGTACACAGCCTTACTGAAAAACATTTATTCTGTAAAGAAGGTAGTGTGGTCTTAAATTGTGCATGGTTGTCCAGATATAAACAAAAAATCACTTTTGAGTGGGTCACATCTGCCTCAGCAGAATACTATTGCTTTCACTGATTTTTTATCTTCTTTAGTTGCACCCTCTTGTTCTCTTTTACTCTTTCTTTAACTCTTATTTTCTTTTCTTTTCTTGCTCTATTGATCTTCTCTTCTCTCACTGTTCCTCATCCTCTGCATATTGTATACAATATTTTAATGAACAGGGCTTCTCTGCATCCTGTGTTTTCATAATTTACATATCTGCAGATTTTTCACTCATCATCATTTTCAATTTTTCTTTACTTTTCATGCACATTTTTCACTCAATGTCTTATTTTTATTCCAGCTGCATATATATATATATATATATATATATATATATATATATATATATATATATATATATTACCTACTGGCGGTCGCCAGTAGGTATACATAGTTAGGATTTTTTCTCTATGGAACTTTTGAAAATTCTATGTCTAATAACTTTGGCGATTGTGGATGGAATCGGCTGAAATTCTCAGGAAAATGGCACATTTTGTTTTTGAGCAGCCCTTGAAAATTTGGGGGGGTTTCGTTAAGGGGGGGCCGAGAAAAAAGGGGGGTCCCAAAACGCATTTTTCCCATGTTAATTTCCATAGGGCGTTTGGCCTCACTTTTAGCTCGAACGGCTGAATGGATTTGCACGAAACTTGGCAAAATTGTAGGGACTGTTAGCCTGATGTGCCTTTGCTGGGTCTCAATATATGTGCTCCAGTGGATTTTGAGAAATTAACGTTTTAAAAAATTTATATATCTGTGACAGCGTTCTGGATAGCGCACCATTTCGCGTACTTGTCGTGTAACGGAGCTTTGCGATGCGAAGCTGATTGGCTCTCCGGTGTCTGTCAACATTCTAAACAGTCCATAGCGGCCGCCATTTTGTCTCTCGGTAGGATCGAGAGACAAGAGGAGGTCAAAACGAAGGGGGAAATAAAGGAAAGGGGGCAAGGTAGACCCCTTCTGACCCCCTAGGATTGATGAGGGGGATATTAAAGTGCCCCGCGGGTCCCAAAAAAAAAAAAAAAAAATTTCGTGGGGTGCGCCCGGTTCGCGTACCGGAAAGCGGTCTGGGGAGCGTACTATAAGGAAACAAGAATGATTGACTTTTAACTTATTGTATGTTTATTGATTGTTCGTTTTATTTTTTTTTTTTTTTTTTTATTTACGTAGCTATATGTAGGTACCAATGCAGAGTCTATAATTTAATAAACGCCGTCTCCTTAGTAAATATCTTGCCTGTTGTTATAGAAGTTATTGTGGCATATGGAAATCATACCATAGTCTGTCTGGAAAGCCGAAACAACATGGTGGCAGGAGATAAAAAGAGATGTTAAATACACATTGGGGATTATATAGTGGGAGAAAGGAAGTAACTATGAACAAAGCTAGTATGTAACACCAAAAAGTTGCAAAGTATATTTTAAGTCTGACTTCATGTTATAATACATTTGCTACTAGTTTTCAACATATATATAAAAATAAATAATGTGTCAAACAATTTTTGAATTAAGAAATACAAATTTATTTTTCAGATTGTTTTTCAAAATGTAAAAGAAAATCTAAAAAATCGTGATCATTTTTTTCTTCATTTTTCAGTAGAAAATCTACTGCATCTACACATTGCACAAGTTCATTGTTTATTGTGTCGTCGTAGAAATCCATGTCAACTTCTGTCTCCATTTTTTTTTCTGTTTCAGTTTTCATGTTGTTTTGTTGTTCTTCCATTTTCCATTCTGAAAAATGAATTTTTAAAAAATATATCAGTACAGATAGGGCACTGTTGGGTTTCAGTACAGATAGGCAGTTTGGTTAATTAAAAAGTGTTTTTTTCTTTGGTCAGTGTATGGTATCAAATTGGAAGTAGAAATATGAAGAAAATTATCAAATAAACTCTTAGTCAATTCTGAATTATACTATAGAAGTCTAACTCTATCCTTAACTCAGGGCTGGCGCTAGGCATGGGCAGCTTGGGCTGCCGCTCATGGTCTCACACTCAGCCAATCAGCATGGTGCCACACACTGGTGATGTGTCCTTTTGTTTTCCTGGAGATCTATCACAAAGAAAGGTGTCGCCTGCAATTAAGGTCCATTGGCGGGGCCCCTCCTTGGGCCTCTCATGGATGGTGTCAGGAGGTATAGGGGAGGAAGAAGGAGACGCTCCCTCAATTGCAAGGAGACCATTCACAGACACTGTGGGGGTCCCATTGTCCAGCATTTTGGCGCACTCTCAGTTTTAAAAATAATATCTTACCTTTTAAATATAATTTGAAGTTATCAGTTGATTTTTTGTTGTTCTGCACTTCACGAAGTAGTAGTCAAATGGATGTGTTTCTCTCTCTTTGTATATATATATTCAGGTACATAACTAATGAAATGTCATGATATAATAGTAGAAATTGAAAGTAATCTTTTAATTGGTTGTCATTTCCAACACTTCCTATATGTTTTGTGAAGTAATTTACCTCAGGGTTTTTAGAGAGTTCTACATGCTAAATGGCTAAATGGTATTCCAACAATATTTGTGAAAATGGTAGGGATTGGTATGTAGTATGAGCTAATGTTTAATTGGTGAAAGTGTCTCCAGTTGTTTTTCTGCAAATTACTTTCCCACCTTTTTTGAGCGAGTGCTTGTCAGTGTGTTTCCCGGTACGTGAACTTGCAGCGTTACGGGAGTCCTCCATTTTGTGTTTCGGTAGAATTGAGATACAAGATTGAGGGAAAATAATGTTCAGAATGGGTAGATTGGGGTAGTTTATATGTATCCTGTCTCCCTAAGTTTTCTGAGGGTGGCTCAGGAGGCTCATATATGTCGTTAAAAAAAATTGTTTTTTTATCGCGTGGTTAGCTGCCGGTACGCGAACTAGTTAGCGTACCGGGAAGCGAATATAGGTGAAAATAAGTGAAAAAAGGTACATTCGAAATTTCAAAAGAGTACACTAAGTTAAGGTAGCTCTGAAAAGAGCTTTTGGGTTTTGTGTATGTTCGAGAAACTTATGGAAAGAGGCGACCACTCGGTCCCCCCGAACGTATGGTAGGGTGCCCGATCCCCCCGGGAAACCATTTTGGGCGGGGGGGCGTGTCTCGGCTGGTATGCCCGAAGCGGCGTAGCCGGGGCGCGCCTTTTTCTGCCCAAGAAGGGTTGTCCTAGAGACCTACACCGTTGGCCACGCCCCGTAGGCGTACCAGTGGAGGGTACACGCCCTCCCGAAGAGGAATAAAAGGAGCAACAGTCCAAAGAAGCATCCTCTTGTTCCTGTGCTTGGAAGCTGCACCCCTCGTTGCACTCGGCTAGGAGAACCTTTGTATTGGAGATTTGGTAAGGTTAGCCAATAAACGTGACTGCATCATAATGTATAAATAAAAAATTGTACATGATATGAAACTGTTATTTTAATGTTTTAATTTTGTTTCATATTTTAATAAATACGGCCGGGAGGGTAACTCCCTCCCGCCTTCCAAAAGTTCAGAACGGCGTCCGTCTTCCCATCCTTGGGGATTGTGTTGGGAGGGGGTGATAGGCATCCCGGCCATATAAGTAGGAACCAATACACATTCTTAAATTTAGTATGAAAACTTTGTTCCCCTCATCTGAGAAATACACGCCATCTCCTCTGTAGATATCTTGCATGTAGTAACGCAAGTTATTGTTGTAGATGCAGCCCATTCCATGGTCCCTCATGTAAGCTGAAACAGACTTATTTACATGCTTCCTCGATTTTTCTATTTGTGGACAAAATTGATTGGACCACCTCCATTTTTGTCTTTGGCATATATTGGAATATACCAAGGCAGTTTGAGGAAAAAGTGTCATCAAATGCTCAAAGGTGTCTTTTAGGAGCATTTCCAGACCTACCCCAGTCAAAGTGCCTAAATCGTTTCCGCCACAGTGCACTATTATGAGGTCAGGGTTTGGCAAATGTAAAAAGGTTTTCACCAATGGTATCAATTGGTGACATTTCAATCCTCTTCGGCCAATCCATTTAATTTCCACATTTTGTAAATTGAGGTTGAGTAAATTTTTGTTATCAGCATACCTGTGAGCACAGTGGATGTAGCTATGTCCAAGAATCCAGACTGAAAACATGGCTAGAGGAGTTTTTGATGCAGTCAGATGAAGAGTGGGAATGAAATGGCAGTTGAAATAGTGAAGTTTGTAATGAAAAGAAACTGTGGAGTTTAAGTGCAAATGATTCATTAGCAGTGATTGGTGTATTTCCATTGCTGAAAACAGAAAGTTAGGGTGCATGGATGTGTTCTTTGAAAGATGTAATTTGAATGGTTAATAAAAAATGATGTTATGAAAGATTTCAGTGTATTATCAGGTGTACTGAGAGTTCAGAGTTCATTTGAAACATTGTTGTGTGAACTTGTGAACATGAGAGGTCTGGCAGGCGGTAGTTGCTATGGAAAAGAGGTAGAAAGGGCAGAGGGGGGAAGGGTGTTGATTTGAAAATAGTGAGGGAAGAGTTTTGATTGGCTGACATGTGAGATATGTGTGATGAATATCAGCGTTTCAGTGCCTTTGTTGGTTCCAGCCTCTGGAGTGCATACCTTTAATTCTGCTAAAGAATAATTGGTGTATTTCTGAGTCTGTTTTGAATTTCAAAAAGAATTTGTAAAGGTGAGTTATCGTTTATATATTTTAGATAAAGACTAGTATGCTTTTTTGCGAAAATAAGAAAGTCAGCTGTGTATTTAAAATGATGTTTTGCATCAAGTGTTTTGCATTCTGCTTTCAAAGGTGATTTTGGATTCTTTTACCAATTGTAATTGTAGATAATGTAAATTATTAGTACTGACAAGGTGTGTATGTACATAGGAGCTGTGCTGTGTTTTCAAATTATGATCAGAAAATCGTTTTTAAGGAAAAGGCATGCTTTAAAAAATTATGAGAAACTATGTACTTGTGATGTGACTCCTGCAATACGTCGCTTTTGCGGAACAGATATATGATGCATTTGTGTTGGTATTGTTACGGTGTATATGTAAAAAATGATGCATAAGTGTTGCACGGGCATTGTAAATACTCTCCTATGTGTGCTTAGCAATTTCAAGTCACTTCCCCCGGGTTCAAGGGCCTTGTGAATACGTCCCCATGTGTGTCTGGTCATTTGAAGTCACTTTCCCCGTAGTGCAAGGCCCTTGTAAATACGCCCCCATGTGTGCCTGAAAATTTTTCATTTTGATTGTTTGAGTTACATAGCCATGTTAAAAGTTATTGAAAAAAGGTGCAAGTTCATTTAAAAAACTTTTTCATGTGTATTAGGGCATCTTTAGTCTGTTCCGCATGAATGTAGGTGTATTATTGTTTTACATAAAAGGTTTAAAAACTTTTTTTGAAATCAAATTTATGCACATTTAGGGCCCGATGTAGGTGGTTGTTTCAGGCCATTTACCGACCGGTTACGGCCGATTTCGGCCGTTTCCGACCGGTAAATGGCCAATCGGTATGTAGGGGCCTAAATCCAAGGCCACATGTAGGTAAATCTACATTTACAGAATCGGAAAAATTATCGGTTCGGTAAAATACCGAATCGGTAATTTTACCGATTCTGTAAATTTCCTATGTAGGGGGGACTCTTGTGAGTCTCAAAGGCCTTAACGAATCGGTATTTTAGCATGAAATCCAACTTCATGGTAAAATACCGATTTCGGTGTGCATGCACATGTGTGCATGCACACCTATGTCATGTGAAAGGCAGACCTGTCCTTAGGGCAGGTATGCCTGCCACATGGCACCTGTGCCTGTTTTGAGGGTGCCAGAGTGTGTCAAAGTGACACCCCCTGCACCCTTGTGAATTCTTTAATTACCGATTCGGTAAATACCGAATCGGTAATGCCTAATCATTCCTATGGGCTTCAAAGCCCATAGTAATGATTAATTGTTTGAGTTACATAGCCATGTTAAAAGAAAATGATGCATAAGTGTTGCAAATACCCTCCTATGTGTGCTTAGCAATTTCAAGTCACTTCCCCCGGGTTCAAGGGCCTTGTAAATACGTCCCCATGTGTGTCTGGTCATTTGAAGTCACTTTCCCCGTGCTGCAAGTCCCTTGTAAATACGCCCCTATGTGTGCCTGTAAAATTTTCATTTTGATTGTTTGAGTTACATAGCCATGTTAAAAGTTTTTGAAAAAAAGGTGCAAGTATCTTAAAAAAACGTTTTGATGTGTATTAGGGCATTTTAAGTGAGTTCCCCATGAATGTAGGTGTATAATTGTTTTACATAAAAGGTTTAAAAACTTTGTTTGAAATCAAATGCATGCACACTTAGGGCTCGATGTAGGTGGTCATTTCAGCCCATTTACCGACCGGTTACGGCCGATTTCGGCCGTTTCAGACCGGTAAATGGCCAATCGGTATGTAGGGGCCTAAATCCAAGGCCACATGTATATTTTAAATGATGTTTTGCGTCAAGTGCTTGCATTATGCTTTGAAAGGCGATTTTGCATTTTTTTACCAATTGTAATTGTAGTTAATGTAAAGTATTAGTACTGATAAGGTGTGTATGTACATAGGAGCTGTGCTGTGTTTTCAAATTATGACCAGAAGAGTCCTACCTACATATGGGTGGCTTTAAATCGGTATATTTATCAATGTTTTATTTTACCGAATCGGTAAAATTACCGATTCGATCATTTTACCGATTCAGTAATATATTGCCCCTTACATGACAAATTTTGTTATCTGGTCGGTAACGGCCGAAAATACAGTTTTTCGGTCGTTACCAACCGACCTACATCTGGCCCTTAAAGTCTTAGAGACAGATTTATGATGGTTGTGCGCCTCTTTTGTGCTGTTGGAGCGTCACTTTTGTAATGCAGGAGAGATTTACAAGAAGCACCATGTTGCAAAACAGCAGCTGCGGGTCGAGGAGGGAGTTACGGTGGGGCAGGCATGCGGGGAGGGGGAGGGGCAGGGTGGAGGGACGTAAAAACTGGCATATGGATTATTGCAGGTAAGTACACAATTTAATGTGTGTAAAGTTTCATGTGGGCTTTTTTTTGCAGGGTGGGTAGTCATTTGCATGAAAGCCCTGTAATTCTATCACTATCACAGTAAAATTTAAAAAATTTTAATGAATCATCTTTATAGCGTTGCTGAATCAAATTCTTACTGTTGATTTACTGTTTGGTATTAGTGGTTAATAGCATTTTTTATTATATTTTACCACAGATTCAACTGCAGATTATTGAGAAATTAGACAATGCCATCTAAAGATAGAATCCGAAAGTCTACAAAACGTCAAAGACAGCAGATTACTACATTTTTGCAGCAGTCCTCTACATTTAAATCACCTCAACGCACGAAGAAAACTTCGGGTAAGCGAACAAAATCATTTCTTAGAAACATTTGTAGAAACAAAAGTATAACTACAGAACAAGTTTTAGTGCCGAAAAAGAGAGCCAATTTAAATGGAAAGGAAAGGCCCGTCAAAAAAGTTTCTGCTACAGCTGGAGATAACTCTGTGCATGGCAGTAGAAGGGAAAATGTATTCAGGGACATTCGTAGGAGAATGTTCTGCAACAGGGTAATTGTCAATTTGCTAAAACAATTCAAGAAAGGCCAACAGAAAGTGGCATTTTATAAGAAAAAGAAAAATGTAGAGAACATTATTGATCAGGCTTTCGAAATTAAGCAAAAGTTATTTATTTTGGTAATTAATAGAATTAGGAAACTAAACAAGGTAATCTATGTTTTCAAATCTAATAGTAGATGGAAGAGAGAAGTAAATCGAAGTCATTTTTATGATGTTTTCTCAGGAGAATGGATGCATAGTTCAAATAGTGAGGCATTTTTTAATTAGGAGAGTTATTTTCAGGACAATGATTTGGTGCATGCAGTTGACACCAGTGGTCGAGCTTATGAGGTGAAAGACGGTCAACCGGTTGAAAAAGAAATACTTGTGTCTGCAGATGAAGAAGAGGCGTTAAGTGATGAGGTTTTAGGGAGACGTCCTAAGGGACCAGTGTACACCTGGAAGTGTAGTTCTATTTGCAGTGTGCGACAGGATTCCATCAATTTGCTTTGTGATTTTATACGCACATTTCATAAGAAAAGTGTAAAGCAAAAAATAAAGATGTTGCAAGAATTAGATCCTTGCAGAGTGAGACAAGTGACAGGTTTGCGTGGTCATTCACTGGCTTGTCTTTCCAGGAGAGTATGCCAGAGTGTATTTCATCATTTCAGGATGCTAGCAGTGCATCATAATAAAGTGAGGAAATTAGTGAGAATGTTGTATTATGCTAAGAGTCCAGCAATTATGCTTAAACAATTAAGCAGTGCTCTTTTGCATGGTTCTGAAGTAGATGTGAAGAATATTTGTCAAGAAATTGAGTTCTGTTACTTTGCTGGTAAAGAGAACAATGTTGATATTGAATCACTAGAAGAAGGTAATGTGGAAGACAGTGTACAGATTTTCAGTACAGATAAGTTTCATAAGGATATTTCCACGTTTATGGTGAAATCAAGTGAGAGGCCTAATTTTACTTGTGTGTGTTGTCGACGGACTTATTATAAGAATCAGACTAAGTTAGTGGATATATATGCAAAAAGTGATATGGAAAACAATAGTGAATGGAAGGATTTTGCCACATACTTGATGGTAGAAAATTGTTTTGATTTGGTCGCGGACCAACGTATGTGTACTTATTGTTTTAACAAATTAAACCAAAACCAGATGCCTGCTAAGGCGGTTCATAATAATCTGGAATTGGTAGAGATTCCTTCTGAATTGAAGGATTTAAATACTTATGAATCTATTTTGATTCAAAGTGTGCATCCCTTTCAAGCTATTGTAAGAATGGAGCCAAAGACAGGGAAGTTGCCTCCATCAGATTTACAGAGAGGATTAAAGGGAAGAGTTGTTTATTTGCCTCTAGATTTGAACAAAAACATTAACACAATTGGAGTAGAGAAAGTGGAAGAGGAACCTCTAGTTATCATAGTTAATGGTGTTCCGACAAAGAGTAAGAAAATATGGCAAGATTTAGTGGATGTTAGGAAAGTCAAAAAGGCAACATTGTATTTAAAAAAAAATAATAAGTACTATAATAATGTATATGTTGCAGAAGAGGTAGTAAGTGAGGAAGAGGATAGCGATTTGTGTCCTGGTCAAATTGAAAAAGTAGAAGCCTCTAAAAAGGAAGAAATTTATGAGTGTTCATCCTTTGCATTCCAAGGAAGCTATGGGGAATTCTATTGAGTTGTTTCAAATGAAACAAGCCAAATGGAGTCCCATTAGTGTTTAGGTGGAAAGTTTGGAAGCTCGGTGTTTCCCACAGCTATTTCCCACAGGTCGAGGAGGACGATATGATGAGTGACCTGTTCAAATTCCTGCTTCAGAATACCGGACTTTACGATTGTATGCAGAAGATGCTAGGTTTCGACAATGCATTCCCTATTTGTTTCATCTCCTGTTTGAAAGCGGTCTGTCAGGATTGTCATATGCAGTGAACCACATCTTGAAAAGTGGTATACAGATGCGAAACATCTCGGCAAGGGACTTTATGGATAAAGTCAATGTCCAAGACAGTATTTTGGATTCTCACCTAATTAATCTCATGGCTTGTCAGCGTGGTACTAATGAGTACTGGTACCGTCGTCATGGTGATTTAAAATGTATGCTGAGGAACTTAGGAACTCCGACATGGTTCCTCACTCTCAGCTGTGCCGAGTATAGCTGGGAAGACTTACTTGAATTTCTACGAGAGGCAAATGGAAACATTGAAAATATTGAATTCAAGACACCCGGAGAACTGTGCTCTTTAGATCCAGTGAATATATGCAGATACTTAAATCATAGATTTGAAGCTATGATGTCTTTCATCATGAATAAGAAGAATCCACCTCTTGGAGAGGTGTTGGATTTTTTCTGGAGAAAGGAGTACCAAGCAAGAGGTGCTCCTCATATGCATATGCTGCTATGGATCAAGGATGCACCTAAATTTGGAACAGATCCGGATGACTTAGTGATGAGTTTCATAGAACAGTATTCTACGTGTGCTGTTCCAAACGCAAAGGAGAAGAAAAGCCTAAGAGAACAAGTTCTACGTTTCCAAAGCCATCGTTGTGGAAAGTACTGTCGTCGTAAATTCAGAAACAAGGACAAGTTCTACACCAAATGTTGTTTCAACTTTCCACGACCGGTGATTTCTAAAGGAAGAGTAAACAGTTTGATGTCTTCACTGCGACATAATGTGACGAGTAAATCACCCAAAAACACATACAATTTGAAAGGAAACGAAGAGTCTAAGTACATCAACGACTACAACCCTGTGATTTTGTCCATGTGGAATGCTAACATGGATATACACTTTGTGGCTGACAACTGTATGGCTGTGGCTCGGTATGTGACATCTTACATCACCAAAAAAGAAAAGACAGAACTGAAGGATATGTGGGAGGATATTTCCCATGAAAAGAGCCTCAGCAAGAAGTTGTACAGTTTCAGTTTGAAGATGTTGTCGCATCGAGAAATCGGAGCTTACGAATGGTCTGACCGCTTGTCTTCAGCAAGTCTCTATGCCAAATCCAGGAGTATCGTTTGGGCGAGTCTTGGTCTTGCTGCAATGCGAAATCGAGTTCTAAAACCTGTCCGGGAAATTGAGTATTTGGCGGAAAAGGAGCCAAACAGTACCGACATTTTGAAGACCGACATGTTGGATACATATTATCCAAATCGAAGCAGTCACCTGGAGAATGCTTGTCTGTATGATGTTCTTCAAAATTACGTTTTCAAAAGGAACATCAAAGAAGATATCGATAAAGGAGTGTATGCTGTAATTGGAAGTGAAGGATGTCTGGTCAAGCAAAAAAAATGTCAATTGATAAATCATCGAAAATTGAATTGTGAATCTTCAGAAAGAAAAGAGTTTTTCTATTTAGCTCTTTTGCAACTTTTCAAGCCTTGGCGTGCAGAAGAGGAACTGCTTGGGGATTTTCTCTGTTACGAAGACTCCTTCAATGCAGCCAAGGAGTCCATAGAATGTCCTGTTTTTCCCAAATATCTACAAATGTTGAATGCAGAAATTGAGCAGGAAGCAACAATTGCAGCCGAGATTGCTAGAGACAGTTCTCAGGACAGTCAGAGTTCTGTTTCATTGAGTCAGGATCCACTAGGAGAACCAGTTATCGAAAATGAAGCTCCCACTGCCATGATTGAAGTGGAAAGAGCCATGGCACATGCTCAGAAGGATGCAGTTAACTTAGAAGAATTGGAAAGACAACTCAACGTTGAGCAGAGGAAAATATATGACGAAGTTACCAGCCAAATTAATCATGGATTAAGTCATGAGAAGGAAGAGTGCTCATGTACGTCGTTGAAGCCTGTCCGACTGTACGTGAGTGGAGAAGCAGGAACTGGAAAAAGTTTCCTCATTAAAGCAATTTCATGTTATCTGCAGAAAAGGACTGAGTCATCGCTGTCTTGTGTCACAAGAAAACAATAAAACAAAGTTCAGAAATAAGGGAAGGGGGTAGGGTAGAGACATTCAGACCCTCTAGGCTTGCTCAGGGGGTCGTACATGGATGTTTAGTCTCTATTTTTTATTTTTATTTTTTTTAATGAATAATCGTGGCGTACGCATATGGAAATACGTACAATTACGAGCAGGAGCTGCATGCTGATTGGCTGTCAATACTCCAAACCAGGAAGTGTTGGCAGCCATGTTGTTTCTCTGGAGAGCAGAGTCAGAAGAAAATAGTAAAACAAAGTTGAGAAATAAGGAAACGGGGCAGGGTAGAAACATTCTGAGCCTATAGTCTTGGTCATGGGGTGGTATATGAATCTTTAGGCTCAATTTTTATTTTTGTTAAAATAAAAAATGGCGGGGTACTCGTGCAGTACTTGTACGTGGTGGAAAACGTGGGCTTCTATGAGAAATAACAAGGCCATATTATCAAGCTCATTATCGTCATTTTATCGTGAGATTCCTGCCAATAAAAGGGCGATACTTTTACCATCGGTCCTTGATAACATGCACGTAAGTTTACTGGTCAAAAAAAGAGCAATGAGACATATTATCAACAAAAGGCGATACATTATCGTTGCTTTTATCGGCAGGAAACTGCCGATACAGCAGCGATAATGGGCTTGATAATATGCCCTTGTGAATAAGCATAGGAGCCCAGGTTAACACCAGAACCTGGTCTGGTCTGGGAAGTTAGAAGGGCCTATTGTCAAGCACATTATTGCCATTTTATCGGCAGTTTCCTGTCGATAAAAGCGGAGATAATGAATTGCCATTTGTTGATGATATGCTCCTTCATTTCTATGATAGTATGTAAAGCTTTCCTTTTTTTAGTGTAGCAGTTGTATATGGCTGAGATACCCGCCACCCCCTCTCAACACAATCCCCAAGAATTGGGAAACCGGAAACAGTTCTGAACTTTTGGAAGGCGGGAGGGAGTTACCCTCCCGGCCGTATTTATTAAAATATGAAACAAAATTAAAAACATAGTTTCATATCATGTACAATTTCATATCCACATTACGATGTTTTGGCTAACCTTAACACATTTCTAATACAAAGGTTCTCCTAGCCGATACTAACATCTTTACAAATGCATTTCAAATTGAAATTGTACATCCTAACGTTAAGGGCCAACGGCAAGGTCGTAACCGGTGTCAGATCCCTAAACCAGAACTCCCCCCTCACTTGTGAGGGGCGGCCGCACAGAGGACTGCACCTCATGTGCCATACCAATTTCCCTTGTCTTGACGGGGGCCCCTGTTAACTCGACGCCATCTACGTGGTCGTCCGAGGACTCGTGTGAGGTGTCTAGAAGGTAGCGTAGACCCCCCTCCCCACCCCACACAACTTACCACATCTGCCGTCGCAGATGTCCTGGCCCCGGGAAATTCCCAGGAGGGGCCCGTAGCCCCTCCTATCCAGGGAGGGGCCTTGACCGCCTTCCCTTTCCTTTAGGCGTCCCGTCCTTTAGAAGGGACCGCCTCCCCGTTGAGGGGCCAATGGCCACCTCCCCCCGGGCGCTCCCATCCGTAATGGGTGACGCCCCCCCCTAGGGATCTTCCAATGACTGCTCACCGATCATGACCTTACCGCCCGATCAAACAATAAATACGACAAGATTAATTACTAAAGAAGAAAGGACATTTATACCTTAAGCAGATCAAGTATAAACTCTCTAAAAACATTACTGATCACTCTGATGCAAGTCTTTAATAAAGCATACTGCGAAGAATTATCCACTTTATTGCAACCAAATTACAAACTTTATTCAGAACAACCTGTAAGAAAACAACTACTACGTCAGATGACTTTATTCCAAAAAAACTTGCTGTCTTCAGGGGCTGGTGGGTGGGTCAAAATTGGCTCTTCGTTCCGTCTCGAGCTCACGTGCAGCGAGGAGGTGCAGCTTCAGAGCACAGGAACAAGAGGATGCTTCCTTGGACTATCGCTCCTTTTATTCTTCCTTGGGCGGGCGTAAACCCGCCTCCTCCCGCCTCCGGGGGCATGGCTGACGGCTTCAGTGTCTAGGACAACCCACTCTTGGGCGGGAAAAAGCGCGCCCCGGCTACGCCGCTTTGGGCATACCAGCCGAGACGCGCCTCCCGCCCAAAATGGCTTCCCGGGGGATCGGGGTACTCCACCATACGTTCGGGGGGACCGAGTGGTCACCCCTTTCCATATGGCTGAGATACCCGCCACCCCCTCTCAACACAATCCCCAAGAATTGGGAAACCGGAAACAGTTCTGAACTTTTGGAAGGCGGGAGGGAGTTACCCTCCCGGCCGTATTTATTAAAATATGAAACAAAATTAAAAACATTAAAATAACAGTTTCATATCATGTACAATTTCATATCCACATTACGATGTTTTGGCTAACCTTAACACATTTCTAATACAAAGGTTCTCCTAGCCGATACTAACATCTTTACAAATGCATTTCAAATTGAAATTGTACATCCTAACGTTAAGGGCCAACAGCAAGGTCGTAACCGGTGTCAGATCCCTAAACCAGAACTCCCCCCTCACTTGTGAGGGGCTGTTATGGCTGTCTTTCTGCCAGCCCTCTGGAGAAGGAGAATGATGGAGAGTGACTCCAGCCTATCACCCTCATAGCATAGGGATTAGGCCGATAGACAGGGATCCTGTCTTATAGATATAAGGGCATTTTCGTGCCATTTTCCTTAGAGTAAGGCTTATGAATTTAAGTTAGGGGTTAGATATATGGGTATTAGTCATGATTTATTCATTTGCTAACATGCCGATCTGTTTCTCATGGAGCTATGTATATTATGGGCTCCGTAGGCCTTAAGCGAGACAGACTCCATTTTGCTTTCTGCCTGGTAGCTCGAGAAGGCTTTCTAGGTGAAGTGTAATGTTTTAGTTTCAAGCTGTTGTTCGCTTGGAGAGAACCGGTTCAGGCTGACCCTTATCGAAGGAATGTATTTTTCTCCACTCCGAAGACACAACTTCAGGCCGGCCGGCTGGGAAAGTGTCCTTGGTACGGGGAGGTACAAGAATTTGGTGGGCGGCAGGTTACTGGCCGTGAATTTCCATGAAGGAACGGGCTTTGATATTAGCGAAGGTGTTAGTCTTTCAGTCAGTCAGTCCGTAGGCGGCATCTAGCCGTTAGCATCTCTACCATTATTCATTTTCATGGTGGACAAGTCGCCATCTTTGAAGTCGGAGAAAGATTTAAGACCGAAACTCTCTGAAAATAGACTGAACGAGAAGTGGCGCGGAGCGCACTAATGCAGAGAGAGAGAGAGACGGTAGCTAATTAACAGCAAGGTTCCGAGGTCCTGAGGGAGAGCAGACGAGTTTGAGCCTATCAGTGCAGACGTGTACCTGTGACGGCTGAGGGTGACTGCAAGGCGAGCCAGGACCCAGAGACGAGACAGGAGCCTAGATGACTGCCGAGTCCCGATTTCCCGTTAACCAGGTGAAGTCCGACCAATCTTTATAGTGCGTGCACCCTAATCTTTCCCTTTTATTTCTTGTGCAAATGTAATGCTGCATAGTAATGTGATTTATGTTTATGGTTAATAAATACCCTAATTCATATAGAATTACCGTGTGCCTGGTGCTTATGTTCAATCTTGGTAAACGCAACTCCTAGGTGAAAGCTAGGCGCATGAATGGACGAGTAATCCCAATCAGGTAAGTGGTGATCACACAAATAGGGAGTGAGTGAACCTCTGATGTCAAAAGCAACGAGTACACTATACAATCTGGACCCATATCCAAAGTTATTATTGTAGTTTTATCCTAAGTAGACTGTCGAGATATCATCCCAATAATGTTTCATAGGAATGTGGTCGTCGTTGATATGCGGCGTTAATGAGAACGGCAGGAGGGATACTGCCGTGTAAAGCCACCGGATTGTGGTATAAGACTAAGTGAGAGCGTCAGGGGGGATACTGACGTTTATGTTTCGCAGGATCGCGAACGCTGGAAAAGGGAGCATTGGGTTCTGCAGGCCCGTGTGTAGACACGCCGGATTGTGTGTCAGATCTGCCCTGGGGTAGAACGGTCTGGGTCGAGGCGACCGCGAGGCCAACTGATGTGAATAAGATATTGTAGAAAATCCATATATGTATATTGTCATTCCCCATTCTTAGGTGCGACCTGTATATTCATCGTTATATCTACTCAGTGTAAATACGATCTAAGAAGGGAAGGTGAGTACGTTTTGGCTGGGTCACAGGGGCCCCTGGGGGCTGATCCCATCTAAACAGAAAATCCAGCCATTACATCTGGCGTCACGAACTGTTTACGAAGCCTGTGTGCATTGTGTTGTTTTTATCTCGTTGGTTTGCGCTCGGCTTGTACGTATAAAATTTTGTTTATAATTGTGTATATATTTTTTGTGTATCATTATGTTTGTGAAAAAATCATCGTCGGTTTTCAAATTACCGATTCAGATTCCCGGCTGGGAGTCTACGCCTTACGAGGCTTTGGCCCGTGAGTGGGCTGATTCTACTGGTTTGAGCGAAAATTGGTCTTCATTCTTGGAGCAGGCGGAGCCTGCTGATGTGATTTCGTGCCTACAGAAAGCGCCAGTAGTGAAGGGTGATGAGCTTCCTATTTTAGGACGCAGAGGGTGGATTGTCCTTAATGCATACAGAATAATGCATGAGAGGGTTGTGCAACTACAGAAACAGTTTAAAGATTCGGAAGGACAGTGTGTCGAGTTGCAAAATGCGCACACTTTGTTGCGTTGTCAAAATAAATTGCTTGCCGATAAACTTGAAACATATCAGACCATTGCCGAAAGGGCTGCGGTCCGTATTGCACGATATAAGTATAAACATCGTCGTGGACGTGTGTCTTCACGCAAAGTGCGTATGGTTGTAGCAAAAGCTGGAATGGATTGGAACCCCGATGAGTGGGACGGTAATATCTGGGATTCTCATACTTCTGACTCCTCGGCAGAGGAGGGTGACAAGCGCGAGTCTTCTCGCTCCGGACGTGATTGTAAATCTGCTTCGTGCATTGATTCAACTCCTGATTGTGACCGTGCTCGTTCTTCCCGTGCGGACGACGTAGCTTGCCCTGATTGTGATGTTAAATCTAAGATGCGGGCTTCCTCGGAAGCTCTTCCCGCAGTTTCTGCTCACCCGATTTTTCGACGGAAATTACAACAAGCCCCTGGTAATCCGGGTGGTATCGCTCTTGACTGTATTGAAGATTTTACTCAGCAGGAGATCAGTGACATCCTGCAACGATTTAAACAACGACCTGGTGAGACCTTGCTTACCTGGATGGTGCGCCTTTATGAGCTTGGCGCTTCCGGTATTATGCTCGATGCCGTTGATTGCTTACGATTTTGCTCTTTGAGTTCTGATTCCACTATTCAGGACCATTTTCGAAATTTTAATGGTAATGTCCAAACTTCTTTGCTCCAGCTTGCGTCTGATGGCTGTAACCATAAATATCCAACAGAGTCTGATTGGCCCTCTGATGAAAAGCCGTGGTATACTCTGCGCGATGCGTCGCAACGTTTAAAGGAAGAAGTCATGAAAACCTGTATCTTCCTTAGTACTGCTGACAGATTATTGGATGGTCTTTTAACGTCTTCTGTGCGTAATCGCATTATCCGTTCTTCTCCTGTTGCTTACAAGCAGGTCATGATGACATTATTGATTAACCAAACTGGCAATCCTTTGTCTGCTGTGCTTGAGTCTGTTCGTCAGCTTGGTGAGCTGGGTGAATGGTTTAAACCTGAAAGACAATCCCGACCTGAGGGTCGTACTGGAGGGGACTATAAGTTCTCTAGACGTGACATGTTTCTTGCTCTCGTTGCTGATGGTGTGAAAAGGGAAGAGATCGATGGTGAACCTAATAATATCTTATGGGATATGTTCCGTAAGCGTGGTTTGGATCGGAAGGAAGGTGCCCGTCGTGTGCGAAAGAATGATTATGATCGTGGTTCGGATGACAGTGGTGATGAGAGACGACGTGTGCATTCTGATCGCCGTGATGACCGGCGCCAAGAACGTGGTGGTTCCCCCCGTCGTAGTGATGGGAGGGGGAGAGAGGATGATCGTGAAAGGGGTAGAGATGATCGTGGTTCTGGCAGACATAGAGATGCAAGGAGTTATTCCCCTGATATACGAAGGAGGGAGGATCGTAATAGACTCTCTGACCGTAATTCGCAACTTTTTGAACATGATACTAATCCGTTTCGTACTGGAGACGGATATGAACAAGAAATTCTGATACCGAAGAAAACTGAAAACATCTACCCTGATCTGTCTTGGTTGACTGAACGCAGGAAAAATGACTAGGAAATAGGTCAAGCTCCGGTACGCAGGTGGGCCCACAGAGATTACAGACCATATGTAGATATTGAGATTTTTTGGAAACATCGTAATATCCAAAGGGCCCGAGCGTTGGTTGATACTGGGGCGGAGGCCACTTTAATTCATGGTAAGTCGAGAAAATTTCATGGACAATCTTTCACAATTACCGGCCTGGGTGGTAAAGAAACGCCCGCAGTTCAAACTGCACTTGAGATTAAAATTGGTAGGATTCCTCGTAGAGAATACTCTGTGTTGGTTGTGCCACTTTTGGAATACATCATTGGAATTGACATCTTGAAAGGTATGACTTTGCATTTGGATGATGGTTACTATCAGTTTGGTACTAGACAGTACATTTCGACCAGACCCGTACGGGTTGGCCGTTTACGCATGCCACCTATTAAGATCCCTTTAGCAACGAAAGTGATTTCTCAGAAACAATATCGCATCCCAGGTGGTCATGAAGAAATTACAGCTACGATTCAGGATTTGGTTGACGCGGGAGTCATTACTCCGGTCACATCCGCTTGGAATAATCCTGTTTGGCCTGTGCGCAAAAGTGACAACTCTTGGCGCATGACTGTTGATTATCGAGAATTGAACAAACATACACCTAAATTGACTGTGGCAGTGCCCGACATTGTTACATTGATTGAGAGAATTCAGAAGCATCCTGGTACATGGTATGCTTCTATCGATATTGCTAATGCATTCTTTTCGATTCCAATTGCCCCCGAATGCCAAGAACAATTCAGTTTTACATGGAATGGACGTCAAATGACGTTCCGGAGTCTTCCTCAAGGCTATGTACATAGCCCTACAATCTGTCACCGGCTGGTGGCGGAACATTTGTCTGAAGTGCCTACGATTCCACAAGTTCAGATTTGTCATTATATTGACGACATTTTGATTCAAGGTGAAACGCAAGACCAAGTACAGTCTCATTTAGATCAGATCATTGACTGTTTGCGAGCAAAAGGCTGGGAAATTAATCCTGATAAATTACAAACTCCATCCCAAGCTGTGAAATTTCTAGGAATTAATTGGCATGAGGGTCACAGAGAAGTGATCCCACAAGTTAAACGTAAAATACTTGATTTTGCTGTTCCCAGAAATAGGAAAGAGGCGCAATCCTTTATTGGGTTGTTTGGATTTTGGCGCCAACATATTCCACATTTGAGTCAAATCTTGGCTCCACTGTATCGAGTCACTCGTAAAAAGAATGCGTTTGAGTGGGGTGAACCTCAACAGACTTCTTTTGATTTGGCTAAAGAAGCTATTCAGTATGCTTTGGATTTGTGGCCCGTGAGTGAGGGTAATGTGGATTTGAATGTGTCCGTGGAAGGTCTGTATGCCAATTGGAGTTTGTGGCAAAAGCAGGGCAGACAAAAAGTGCCATTAGGTTTTTGGACCAAAAAGCTACCAGAGGCTGGTGAGCGTTATTCTCCTTTTGAAAAACAGTTGCTTGCTTGTTATTGGGCTCTGGTGGACACCGAGCAATTGACTTTAGGCCATGCTGTGATTTTGAGGCCTGAGATTCCCATTATGCAGTGGGTTTTGAGTTCACCGAAGTCCCATCGAATTGGACATGCTCAGGAGGCTAGTGTGATTAAATGGAAATGGTACATTCAGGACAGGGCACGTGTGGGTCCGAAAGGTGTTGCGGTTCTACATGAGCGAGTGGCGCAGGCGCCCTCCAATGAAGCTGAGAGTGAGCGTTCGGTTCCCGTAGTGCAGGAGTCTCCCGTGCAGTGGGGTAAATCATTTGATGATCTGTCCGTGGAGGATAGAAAACATGTGTGGTTTACGGATGGTTCTGCGAAGTTCATTGGTGACAAGAGACATTGGAAAGCTGTCTCCTATAACCCGACTACTAAGAAATTGTTGAGCACTACTGGAGACGGTAAGAGTAGTCAATATGCTGAACTCTATGCGATTTACCAAGTTTTGAAACAAGAGTTACCAGGTACATGTCATATTTTCACTGATTCTTGGTCCACTGCAAATGGACTAGCGGTGTGGTTGCCTACATGGCACTCGCACAATTGGGAATTGCATTCTAGGGAGTTGTGGGGTAAAGAATTGTGGCAAGAAATTTGGGAACTGCTTCCGCAGAGTACTGTAACAATCTTTCACGTGGATGCTCATACTCCAATCGACTCCCTTGACAAATTTTTCCATAACATTGCAGATGAACAGTCTAAAATTTCTGAGGCAGTGGTTGACATGCAAGATTCTGATTTGGCGGGATTGGCGAAATGGGCCCATCAGAAAGCAGGACATTTTGGAGAGAAAGCCACTAATAGGTGGGCTGCTGATAGGGGAATTCATATTCCCTTTTCTTTAATTAAAGATGCCATTTTACATTGCCCCATTTGCCAGCATTCTAGAAAGAAAGAGGTGCCTCAAATTGTTCGAGGTCACTTACATCGAGGTAAATTGCCCGCCCAAATTTGGCAGATTGATTATATTGGTCCGCTCCCTATGAGCAGAAATTGTCAATACATTTGTACAGTGGTTGATACCTACAGTGGCCTTTTGGTCGCTTTCCCTTGCAAGAATGCTACCCAAGTGAACACAATTAAAACCCTGGAACTGATTATCCTATATTATGGTGTCCCATTCCAAATTCAATCAGACAACGCATCCCACTTTCGTGGAAGATTGGTGCAGGAATTCTGTATGGAAAACAATATCGACTGGGTATTTCACATTCCATATTATCCACAAGCTTCAGGACTGATTGAGAGAATGAATGGTTTGTTGAAAGAACAGTTGCGCAAGTTGACTGATGACCGTTACACCCAGTGGAGAGATGTCTTACTTCAAGCTTTGTTAATACTTAATAATCGTCCTTTGTTGCATGCTGAATCTCCTTTGATGCGTTTGTTTCCTCCACATGTTGATGCAAAACCTAATTCTGTTGCTGCTACGGTCACATATTGGGAAATTACCCCCGGTGCTTTGGCTCCGTGTAGAGCTACTCCAGGTTCCGCAGGCCTCGACCTGCATGCTTTAAATGATGTACACTTCCCAGGAAAGGATCGAATCATTGTTGAGACTGGCATTGGTGTCTCTATACCTGCCGGTAGTTTTGGATTAATTGCCCCTAGATCTGGCCTGGCCCTGAAAGGTGTTCAAGTCCTTGGTGGTGTGATCGACAGTGATTATCAGGGAGAGATTAAGGTTCTCTTGCTTAATAGCAGTGAGATGGATTTGTTTATCAAAAAGTCTGACCGTGTTGCTCAGTTATTGATTATGCCTGTCTTCAGTGGTGAGATCAAAAAAGGCTCTGCCCCAACGTTGCTAACTGTGCGTGGACAAAAAGGCTTCGGATCATCTGATCTTCCTGGAGCTAAAATATGGGTGCAATCGCCTAAAAATCCTCCTGAACAGGCTGATATTATTGCGACCGGTCATGACAACACCGTTTTGGTGATGAAGCCAGGGAAAGATGGCTGGGAAGCTGTCCCAGCTGACAAATGTTATTTACGAGAATGATTAAGGCCTGTGTTTGTATTCTTTCAGATCATTCTCTGGACTGCTGCTGCAGGATGTGTCGGCGCTGGACTCCTTTTGGCCTGCTACGCCGGGAGAGGAGAGGATCTACCGACGCCGAGTGATGGGATAACAAGAGCTACGCGATCCGCGTGGCAGAAGTCCTCCAATTTCTGGATCACACTCGCGAAGCGAGTGACGAACTCTCCGCATTTTTGCCTTACCCCCATGAAGAGCGTTACTGACATATTATCGACCTGTTTGGTCGCTGTCCCCGCATCTACTGAAACCCTTCGTCATGTATTTAATATATCCAGTGCCCGACCTAATGTCATTTTGGGCGACTTTTTGGCCCATGAATATTGTCCCTCATGTACTCTTCTTCCAGACCAAGATGTTCTACTTAATTCCAGAATCACTACTTTTAACATTACCCCTGGTGACCTTTGCTTCATGATGACCTGTAATCCTAAAGCCATCTCTGAATGTTTGCGGTTGAAACTCCAAGCCGCTACTACTTTTTCATTTCACCAGCGTTTGTTATGTATGAAAAGACTTCCTAATTCATGTTTTTCAGTGAAGAACAATATGACTTGCAAAAGTTTAGTTGTTGCCACTAGCCATTATCGTTCAATGTTGTTACCGGCTGGATGGCTCTTTTCATGCGGGAATTCATCTTGGCCCTATATTCCTGCGAATATTTCTGGTGGCCCATGTGCCATCACTAGATTAAGTTTGCTAATGTTTTCTTCACATCCTCCTTCACATTCCCGTATTGTTCGAGACTCTATGTCATTGCATGAAGACTGTGATTCCTCTGTTCATCTTTTTTCTAGATCAGAATATCTTGGCTTAGCTTTTTCTATAATTGGTGTTCCGGCATTGGCCGTTTATAATGCCAAAACAATCGGCAAAATGGCCTGCTGGATGGTCAAATCGATCAACCAAACGTCTACAGTTTTATCAGATTTATTATTGGACTCCCAAGGTGAACGTAGAGCTATTTTGCAGAATCGTGCCGCTATCGATTATTTGTTGCTAAAACACGGGCATGAGTGCTCTGAATTTGAAGGTCTATGCTGTTTTAATTTGTCTGACCATTCTAAAGATATCCAGTCCCATATTAATAAACTCCACGACTTGACGGCAGAAATTAGGGAACACATAGATCAGGGTTTCTTTGACTGGCTTTTTAATTGGCTCCCTGACATGCATTTTTTACGACAAATTTTGGGAGGGGTTATTATTGTTGTCTGTGTCCTTATAGTGATTTGCTGCTTCATTCAGTGTATCCCTTCCCTGCTACAATTTTTTAGAGTTACAAAGAGTCGTAGATCAGTTAGTTTTGTTTCATATTATTCGTCTACTGACGTTAGTTCCATTTAGTTTGTGGATGATAGACTGAAGTCAAGGGGTGTAATGTTATGGCTGTCTTTCTGCCAGCCCTCTGGAGAAGGAGAATGATGGAGAGTGACTCCAGCCTATCACCCTCATAGCATAGGGATTAGGCCGATAGACAGGGATCCTGTCTTATAGATATAAGGGCATTTTCGTGCCATTTTCCTTAGAGTAAGGCTTATGAATTTAAGTTAGGGGTTAGATATATGGGTATTAGTCATGATTTATTCATTTGCTAACATGCCGATCTGTTTCTCATGGAGCTATGTATATTATGGGCTCCGTAGGCCTTAAGCGAGACAGACTCCATTTTGCTTTCTGCCTGGTAGCTCGAGAAGGCTTTCTAGGTGAAGTGTAATGTTTTAGTTTCAATCTGTTGTTCGCTTGGAGAGAACCGGTTCAGGCTGACCCTTATCGAAAGAATGTATTTTTCTCCACTCCGAAGACACAACTTCAGGCCGGCCGGCTGGGAAAGTGTCCTTGGTACGGGGAGGTACAAGAATTTGGTGGGCGGCAGGTTACTGGCCGTGAATTTCCATGAAGGAACGGGCTTTGATATTAGCGAAGGTGTTAGTCTTTCAGTCAGTCAGTCCGTAGGCGGCATCTAGCCGTTAGCATCTCTACCATTATTCATTTTCATGGTGGACAAGTCGCCATCTTTGAAGTCGGAGAAAGATTTAAGACCGAAACTCTCTGAAAATAGACTGAACGAGAAGTGGCGCGGAGCGCACTAATGCAGAGAGAGAGAGAGACGGTAGCTAATTAACAGCAAGGTTCCGAGGTCCTGAGGGAGAGCAGACGAGTTTGAGCCTATCAGTGCAGACGTGTACCTGTGACGGCTGAGGGTGACTGCAAGGCGAGCCAGGACCCAGAGACGAGACAGGAGCCTAGATGACTGCCGAGTCCCGATTTCCCGTTAACCAGGTGAAGTCCGACCAATCTTTATAGTGCGTGCACCCTAATCTTTCCCTTTTATTTCTTGTGCAAATGTAATGCTGCATAGTAATGTGATTTATGTTTATGGTTAATAAATACCCTAATTCATATAGAATTACCGTGTGCCTGGTGCTTATGTTCAATCTTGGTAAACGCAACTCCTAGGTGAAAGCTAGGCGCATGAATGGACGAGTAATCCCAATCAGGTAAGTGGTGATCACACAAATAGGGAGTGAGTGAACCTCTGATGTCAAAAGCAACGAGTACACTATACAATCTGGACCCATATCCAAAGTTATTATTGTAGTTTTATCCTAAGTAGACTGTCGAGATATCATCCCAATAATGTTTCATAGGAATGTGGTCGTCGTTGATATGCGGCGTTAATGAGAACGGCAGGAGGGATACTGCCGTGTAAAGCCACCGGATTGTGGTATAAGACTAAGTGAGAGCGTCAGGGGGGATACTGACGTTTATGTTTCGCAGGATCGCGAACGCTGGAAAAGGGAGCATTGGGTTCTGCAGGCCCGTGTGTAGACACGCCGGATTGTGTGTCAGATCTGCCCTGGGGTAGAACGGTCTGGGTCGAGGCGACCGCGAGGCCAACTGATGTGAATAAGATATTGTAGAAAATCCATATATGTATATTGTCATTCCCCATTCTTAGGTGCGACCTGTATATTCATCGTTATATCTACTCAGTGTAAATACGATCTAAGAAGGGAAGGTGAGTACGTTTTGGCTGGGTCACAGGGGCCCCTGGGGGCTGATCCCATCTAAACAGAAAATCCAGCCATTACAGGGGCGGCCGCACAGAGGACTGCACCTCATGTGCCATACCAATTTCCCTTGTCTTGACGGGGGCCCCTGTTAACTCGACGCCATCTACGTGGTCGTCCGAGGACTCGTGTGAGGTGTCTAGAAGGTAGCGTAGACCCCCCTCCCCACCCCACACAACTTACCACATCTGCCGTCGCAGATGTCCTGGCCCCGGGAAATTCCCAGGAGGGGCCCGTAGCCCCTCCTATCCAGGGAGGGGCCTTGACCGCCTTCCCTTTCCTTTAGGCGTCCCGTCCTTTAGAAGGGACCGCCTCCCTGTTGAGGGGCCAATGGCCACCTCCCCCCGGGCGCTCCCATCCGTAATGGGTGACGCCCCCCCCCTAGGGATCTTCCAATGACTGCTCACCGATCATGACCTTCCCGCCACAGGCCGGATAGTTGACCGGCTATCCGGACCCCCCACAAAACTCCTACCTAAAGGTCATGCTGTAAACTCCTTAACCAGGCTACGAGGTCTCCTATGAGTAAAGAATTCCCCACCCGGGACAAATGGACCCCATCCTCTAGATACATATTGTCCCCCCTGATACAACCATGAGGAATCGAATGCAATGTACTGGTACGGAACAGTCTACCAAGCTTGTTATTCACCTTTTTCACAGAATGATTTATAGCAGACACTGAATTAGCCCCCCGCCATACCTTTCGTGGAATCATATGGGACCATGCAATCGTGCACCCTGGAACCCTTCTCGCCAACCAACTTACTGTGGATAGTATCACCTCGAGAAGTAGTCGTCTACCAGTGGTCACCAAATCATTGCCCCCAAGATGTACTATGATTATAGATGGCGGTGACCTTGTCCGCCCTAACAAACCCTCAAGAAAAGGTTGAAACTGGTCAATACAGAGCCCGCCCCTTCCGTAGAAGGTCACCCTGTACCCGTATTCCCCAGCCGTGTGAATCATGTCACCTGCCTTGAATACGTCTGCGGCACGCCTCACGTATGAGTGGCCCACGACCCACACCACTCTTTCATCAGCCGGTGATCTCTGACCGCTGGTTCCCAGGTGTCGGGTCGACTGCACAGTCCGCCCCGCCTCGTAGGTTTGCGAAACTGTAACCAAACAAAGACAAGAAGCGTGAGTACAGGATATCAGCTTCACAACATGTGCAACCGCACATACCTTTTGTAACAATTCGAGGACCAACGCCCTAACTGTTTCACTTTTTCCACACTCAGACCCCTGGCTGTAGCCTCTGTAGCAGCCCCTATCCGGAAGGAATGGGTCCCAAACTCGCCCGGGTTCAAGCCCGCGGCCGAAATTGCCATTGCAAGCACCCGCTGGAACTGAAACCTTGTCAGTGGGGTGGCATCTGCGTGCCTCAGCAAGGTCCCCCCCCCATGATGCCGCCCTCTGCGCCAAATACTCCTCAACGCATGCAACCGGGCACATGGGAGATCCGGGAATCCGCTGGACTACTACACTGTCCCCGATCGCCCCCTGATCGGTCTTGGACCTGACAAACGAGACAATCATCGTCTCCCCCTTTACTTGAATGTGCTCTCGGCACAGTCCACCCCCCGTATCCTGCTTGTTTTTTGCCACCAGTTCGCTTACCCGCATAGCTCCATGGAATGCTAATGCAAAAGCGGCCCGGAATAACACCGTTCCCGACTGGGATGAACATGTCGCAGGGAGTACGGACAGTAACAGGGCCAACCTATCTAGACCTATCGGGTGCCTTTCATCTACTCTGCGACCCTCAAGGCGTTGCCACCCACGCAGCGCTTTCTGCACTACGAAAGACGCTGTAGGGTCCTGGATACCATGAGCCCGCGCCATGAAGGAAATGGCGGCCCGATGCCTCTGGGCCGTGGCCACCGATTTGCCTGCCCTGCGTAATGACAGTAAAAACTTTATGACAAATTCTTCCTGGCCCCAAAGCTCCCCCCTAGCAGAACCCAAAAAGGACCAATGGGAACGGAACGCCCCTTCATATGCCTTCCTTGTCCTGGGTGCTAAACTCTCTCCCATGAGGTTTTGTAATTCGGGGCACCGAGAGACCAGAGAGCTTCGGGAAATGGTGCCGCCACCGGGTCCGCTGTGGGCAGAAAACCCCAGAAGGCCTGCATACGGAAACGAGAAAGTGCATCAGCAGCCTGATTCAGCACCCCTGGCACATGCCTTGCCCTAAAGAGCACGTTCAATTGCATACATAGTAAAACAATTTCTTTGAGCAACCTCAGAATCCATTTGCATCGTGCTGCCTGACTATTGATACACTCAACCACGGTCATGTTATCAGACCAGAACACCACAGAGTGATCCCTAAACCCCTCAGGCCATGTTTTCAAAGCCACCAGAATAGGGAACAGTTCGAGAAAAGCAATGTTACTTGTAAGTCCACACTCGTGCCACCATGACGGCCACGTTTGAGCCGACCAGCGATTGCCAAGTATGGCGCCAAAGCCTATACTCCCCGCCGAATCTGTCCACAGCCCCAACTCCTCGGAGGACACCGCCGGCTTGGTCCAGACAACCCGACCATTGAAATCCGCCAGGAATGCCAACCAAATGCGCATGTCCTGGCGAATCTCTGCCGAGAGCTTCGTGCGGTGATGCCCCTCTTTAAGACCGACCATGGCTTGTGCAATCGAGCGGGAAAAAGGGCGGGCCATTGGCATTATTCTAAGGGCAAAATTCAACTGACCCACAGTCTGCTGCAATTGATGCAAGTTCACCTTAGTCTCCCTAATGCATGCCTCAAGCGAGGCCCTGAATTTCCGCACTTTTTCTTCGGGCAACCGGAAGCAACCTTCTTCGGAATCGAGCTCTATTCCAAGAAACTCGAGCGAAGTTGATGGCCCCACAGTCTTACCTGGCGCCAATGGCACACCAAACTGACTCATCAGACCACAAAATTCTTTTAAAGCCTGTGCACATTCTGTATCCCCGGCTGCCCCCAGGAACAGAAAATCGTCAAGATAATGCATAACATGCCGAAACCCCGTCATTCTTGTGAATGCCCATTGCAGGAAACAACTGAATTTCTCAAAATAAGCACAAGATATGGAACAGCCCATCGGCATACATTTATCCATGTAATAGCGCCCCTGAAACATAAAACCCAGGAGACGCTGATCATCTGGGTGTACCGGGAGCAACCGGAACGCTGACTCGATGACTTGGCCATCAGCGCCCCGGGCCCCAGGCGATTCAACATGGCGACGGCATCATCGAAGGATGCGTACCACACCGAACACACCTCCGGGTCTATCGCATCATTCACTGACAGACCTCTCGGAGCTGACAAGTTATGTATCAGTCTAAACTCACCCGGGTCCTTCTTGGGGACCACTCCCAAGTGTGAACAAACAAAATTAGGAACTGGTGGCATGTCGAATGGTCCGGCAACCCGACCCCGGGTCACCTCTCTCCCAATCTTCGCTTGCACCACTGCCGTATTCTGCAGGACCGATAGTTGGTTCCTACAATGCGCTTTACCCTGAAAATTCCCCACCGGGATGCGGAAACCATACGAAAAACCGTCTCGCAACACCCCAGTGGAGACATGATCCGGGTATTCACTGAGCCAAGGAATCATTGCCATGGTATCAACTGGTGTAGGTAAAGGCGCCCCTCGGACTATGTCAGACCTGTTTGGCGCTTCCCCTACTTCCGTTATCACCTGCTTTGGCTCTGCACATGGTCTCGGGATGCGAGGACTGTCCACACCCCCCACAGTCGTGCCTAAACTTGCATGACCCCTGGGGCCTCGTACACTTTCCCCTGTTAAAATTCCAGCAAACCCCTTTCTTACCTGTATTGCCATTCGACCTTGGGTGATGCTCATTACTTGCCCCCGCCCGAAAGGGCGCCCCAGATGAATGGCGGGAAAACTCACCCCCGTTTCCCCCCAACAATGGCGCCTTTAACATGCCTGAATTCTCCATTTTTTGCCAAGAAATGGAGTCGTAACAATCCCACGTCAGGCACGTGTCGAACTCCTTGGCCTTGCGAAAAATATTATCATAGCAAAACCACTCATTGCCCGCATATGTCTGAGAAAACTCCATAATACGTGTCTGGTACACGGGTAACTCGGCCAACAGTTCAGGCCTCCGTTCCCCCATAATTGAAGTGAATATGCCAAATGCTCTGCCCCAATTACCTATCGTCTCATCGACTCTAAAAGCGGCCATTTTGGCGCGCCAAAAACTCGGGTGCATAAGCTCTTTCTGAACTTTCACATGCTCAATCTCGTAATGATCAGTTAGCAAGGAAAACATATTTACATATTTCTCAGCCCATATCCGTTCTTTGATTTCCATCGGGATATGCTGAGCCAATTTCTCCCTTCTCGAGGGTACAGACCCCTTCCCCGCAATCGGCATTAGCTGCTTACCTGAGCTAGAAGCTGTAACCGCAGTTGCTGCCGAACTCGTGCCCGCTGCGGGTTGACCTACTGGAGCCTGCGGGGAAACAAAAGGACAAGGTGGTTTTGCGGCCTCCCGTGACTGCCGCAGCTGCCTCATTAATTGCTTGGCCTCCTCGGCCGTGTCCCCCGGAGCCACGGGACCCCCGCTGCTATTACCCAACCATGCCGCCAACTGGGGGGCCAATTCCGGGGGCATGTCCCCCTCGTTCACTGGGGTAACCACCACGGGGATCCGCTGGCCCTCGACGGGAGCCGGCGCGGGAGTCTCCGCTGGTCTGGGAGGGCTCGCCGGGGGAGCCTCCGGAACTGGGACCTCGTCCTCATTTGCCCCATTCCTGGCCCTCTTCCTTCTCCCGGCCGGGACCTCCACCGGGCTGGATCTTTTTGGCCTTCCCGCAAAGTCCCTGGCCGCCATTTTCCTCTTCATCTCTGCCATGTCTTTCGTCAACATCCGGAGCATTTGGTCGGTGCTGACCTTCTTTGCGACTCTTTTGCCCGGCATTTTCCCCACGTAGGTGGAAGGTCCTGGACTAGATTTGTAGTGCTAGAAGAGAAAAAAGAGAAATTACAAATTTCAAAATTGGCTCTTCGTTCCGTCTCGAGCTCACGTGCAGCGAGGAGGTGCAGCTTCAGAGCACAGGAACAAGAGGATGCTTCCTTGGACTATCGCTCCTTTTATTCTTCCTTGGGCGGGCGTAAACCCGCCTCCTCCCGCCTCCGGGGGCGTGGCTGACGGCTTCAGTGTCTAGGACAACCCACTCTTGGGCGGGAAAAAACGTGCCCCGGCTACGCTGCTTTGGGCATACCAGCCGAGACTCGCCTCCCGCCCAAAATGGCTTCCCGGGGGGATCGGGGTACTCCACCATACATTCGGGGGGACCGAGTGGTCGCCCCTTTCCACTCTCTTCGCATGCTTAGCGTCGTTTCGAAGCCCACGTTTTCTTTTTCTTCAAGTTTAACAAGCAAACCTTTCTTTATATCAGTTAGTAAATCTGTCGCTTTCTTTTCCCGGTTCGTGTGTGTCATCCGCTGCTGTACTTCTGTACAGTATTAATAGTCATATTTTTTATATATTTATTTGAAAGGTAGTGCCGAGGCGCAAAACGTTGATTACATACTCCGTCCACCGCCATTTTAGTAGTTTCTCACCGTTGTTTTTATTACATCTGTTAGTTAGAACTCAGTAGTTTTCAATCCTAGCCTTGAATATCTTACTATAGTATTTCAACATTATTTTTATTGTGGGCCGTCATACCCCTTCCCCACAAAGTAAAAGAAGTATGTAGTTTTTTTATTAACTTTTATTAAACAATAAATATAAACAAAACTCAATTATAACTATATTAGAACTGGAATAATAACTTAAACAATGTTATAAACAAATTGTGAAATGGAGTCCAAAAGGTGTCCGATTGGTAATCTGCAAAAGAAAAAAGAAAATTAGAGTTTAGAATTATGTAGATGTGAGTAAATGAGCTGAAGCATTACGGGGCATATTATCAAGAACGGCGATAAAATTATCACTGTTTCAGCAGCAGGAAATTGCAGCTAAAGCGGCGATAATGGGCTTGATAATATGGTGTTGTGAATTCCCATAGCAGTCCTGTTTCTGGTGTTAACATGGGATACTATGGGAATTCACAAGGGCATATTATCAAGCCCAATATCGCCGCTTTAGCGGCAGTTTCCTGCCACTGAAAAGGCGATAATTGTATTGCCGTTCTTGATAATATGCCCCTACAGGTTTTGGTAACTCTACGGTTTTGCGTGTGCAGTCTGACTCGTACATTCCAGTTCTGTTATAGTGCCGCGTTCAAGTGGTGTCTATTTGGAAGTGCCTACTGCGTTACTGACACCCCATTATGGCGACTTATTTCTAATGCATTCCTATGAAGGCTTTGTAGATCTAGGCCTCTGTGCTTACCGTTGTATAAACCTTGCGCGTAAACATTTCAGGCAGTTGGTGTCACAACTTATTCTGAACAATTCTTCTACACGTCTACACGTCTACACGTCGAAGACAGCAGTGTCTAAGTTTAAAGGAGAAAGAGAAATGATGTCACAGAGAGTGAGAGAGAGAGAAAACAACATTAAAACTGTGTCACTGCTCGGAGGAAATTATAGATTTTACAGAGAAGCTGCTGTACACTACGTACTCTGGGCCATAATATCAAGTCTGGGAGACAAAATTATCGCCACTTTATCGGAAGTAAAGTGTTGCTAAAGTGGCAATAATGGGTTTGATAATATGCTCTATTGAATGTGAAGCACATCTAACATGAGCTTCGATTGGAATTCAATAGAGCATATTATCAAACCTATTATGGCCACTTTAGCGGCAGTTTTCTGCCGATAATTTTGTTGCCAAGGTTTGATAATATGGTCCTCTCTACTATCATAAATAAAAGTTACACTAAAGTTTTACGAGTGCAGTGTACCTGGTACATTTTACTTGTTATAGTGCCGCATTCAAGTGGTGTCTATATGGAAGTGCCTACTGGGTTACTAACGCCCGTTATGCCGAATTATTTCTAATGCATTTCTATGAAGGATTTGTAAATCTAGGCCTCTATAAACCTTGCGGCGTAATAAGGTTGTGGATCTGTTTGTCAGACTGGCTGTAAGCTATCTGTTGTCACTGCTCGGAAGTAATTATAGATTTTACAGAGAAGCTACTGTACACTACGCACTCTGGGCCATAATATCAAGCCTGGGCAGCAAAATTATCGCCACTTTATCGGCAGGAAAGTGTCGCTAAAGTGGCGATAATGGGTTTGATAATATGCTCTATGGAATTCCAATCAAAGCTCATGTTAGATGCCCTTCACAACTAACATGAGCTTCGATTGGAATTCAATAGAGCATATTATCAAACCTATTATGGCCACTTTAGCGGCAGTTTGCTGCCGATAAAGTGGTGATACTTTTGTCGCCCAGGCTTGATAATATGGCCCTCTCTCGTTTCACAAATAAAGCTAACACTACAGTTTTACGAGTGCAGTGTACCTGGTACATTTCACTTGTTATAGTGCCGCGTTCAAGTGGTGTCTCTATGGAAGTGCCTACTGTGTTACTGATGCCTGTTATGGCGACTTATTTCTAATGTATTGCTATAAAGGCTTTGTAGATCTAGGCTGCTGTGCTTACCTTGTATAAAGAGTGTGGCCACCGGAGTTCACCATTCGACTTGAACTCTGCTTCTATACGTCAAAGTATATTCAATAAGTTGCAGAGAATTCCATTGCTGTTCCTCGATAGGCTGTGGTTGCTTCTGAACGATGTTTGGTGAAGGAAACAAAAAGTCATTTTGATTAGTCATCGTAAACTGAGTTGCGTAACTACTATCAAAAGTGAATTTTAATGTGGGTTCTTATTATTCCGTAGTTAGACTGTTGCAGCTCCAGCAAACAAAGGAAGATCAATAAGTTCATAGAGGCCTGGGACGGCCTTGTGACGCAGAAAAAAAAAATACTATCACGGACGCACAATTAATATTAAAAGAGGCCTAAGCATGTGGCGTAGTGCACAAATACGACACAGAAATGTATGCACGCTCAATTTTTAAGATTAGAGGTGTATAGGACCTCGTGACTTATAAAGAAATATTTCAATTATGTAAGTACAATTTAAAACCATTGAGGGGTAGGAAAGCCATATGAAGGATAAAAAATAGCATTATGCATAAACAATTTACAGTGGAGGCTGATGTTGTGACGTCTTCATCAGGGATGTGATTTGAGATGTCATCAGTGATGTCATGAGTGATGTTACTGACCATGTCATGAGTGACGCAATATGTGACGTCATCAGCAGTGCATTGCGGGCGCGCAAGTTATAGTAAGCTGAGCTAACTATAATGGAGGAATTTCAAAGGTTTTGTATGAGAGAAATGTTCAGCTAACTATAACTTGTGAAACCTTTGGTTTTTTCAATGAATTTGAATAGTTTTTTAAATGCTAATTCCTAACTATAACATGTGTGAAACCTATATTTTGTTTATGAATATAGAGATAAATACACTGTTGGTGTATGGCATGGGAATGAATAGGCATTTAAACCAATGAGACTATGTACATAAGAGGACTGTATTGCAACGGTTTTGCACAAGATTAGACCAAAGCTGAAATTATATGCGTTTATGTGTCAAACTCTGTATGTTAATGTATATATTTATCTATTCATTCACATTTATGGGTATTTATTTATGTATTTATTTACATACATGCATCACACGCAAATGAATGATTTTTAGGATGTCCCAGCATTTTAAAGTATTTTTACCACATGTATTGAAGTGAATAGTAAAGGGCTCTTTTTTGGAGAGTCTGAGCTCAAAGTGTTTATTCTATGTTAATTAACATGTGACACTAAGGGGGGTGTGCATAATTTATTAAAAAATGTATAGTGGACTACAATGATTAGTTCTTTTATATTAAATTTACAGGAATCCCCTTCCCCCCCCACATTTTACTACTAGGAGATCTAAATGGTAAAATATCTAATTATGCCCTTGAGATATTTAGGAATAAGATAAGAGAGGAAGCATTTATGATACCTAAAGCTATCTTTCCGGAGAGCATTAAAATAAATAAAAGAGGGAAATTAATATTAGAGAGTTTATCCGAGGTAGACTGCATTATAATTAATGGAAGGTTCCCTTCGGATATTCCCGCCCATTTCACTCACAAATTAGGAAATGGTGGTTCTATCCTCGACTATATGATAGTTGATAGTACCTTCTTTTGTTTCTTAGATGATTTTTCCGTTCTAGTTACTGATCTTAGTGATCATAATGTTCTACTTTTAACACTAAATATAACATCATCTCAAAGGGATTTATGGAAAATTGGTAATGATTTATTGAACATTAATAATAAAGGGAAATGTTATTGGAATTTAGGGTCAATTAGAAGTTTGTCTAATATATTAGAACACACAGCTGAGAATTTAAGTTCATGGGAAGGTAGAGAGCTACTTTATTTTGCGTCTCTTTTACAAACTTTAAAAACTAAAGTTTGAAAGCCACAATCAAGAAAGCCAATTCCTAAAATCCCTCCTGACCTTCGTTACCTAAATAAAGAAATAAATAAATTAGTCAGGGCTCAATATCTTTCCTTTATTCCTGAACGTAGGCAGAGAATTTCTCTTCTGAGAAGAAGAAGAAATAGGTTAAAGGTTAGATTAAAACGGGAGAAAGAAGATGCTCTCTGGGTTAAGCTTCATGAGGCATCTAAGAATGGGCAGGTAAAGTGTTTCTGGTCATTAATTGGAGAAGGATGTGGGGTGCGATCCAGACCCTCTCCTATATCCATTAATGAGCAGACATGGGTTGATTTTATACAACAACTATATAATAGCAATGATGAGAAGTTCTGTTCTGATAAACTGCAGGAGGATTCAACCCCATATGACCCTCCTTCTGAATTAGAAATAGTTGCAGCAATCAAAGCTTTACGCTCATCTGGCGCACTAGGCCCAGATGAAATCCCAATTTCCGTGCTAAAATCCTATAGTACGTTATGGGGAAAAATCTTATACCCAGTCTTTAAACTTTGCTTTATTAATGGCACGGTTCCACATTCTTGGAAGGGGAGTTTACTAATCCCGCTCCACAAAAAGGGGGCTAGAGACTTACCTCAAAATTATAGACAAATAGCCCTCTTAGATGCCATAGGCAAAGTTTTTTCTAAATGTTTATTGAATAGTTTAAATGATTGGGTAACGAAATCTGCAATACTCCCGTTGGAACAGACTGGATTTAGGAAACAGCATGGTACTTTGGATAATCTTACTGCTCTTCAAATCCTGGTGGAAAAATATGTTACAGTTCGTAGAGGGGGTGTATTTGGGGCTTTCATTGACTTCTCTACGGCTTTTGATAAAGTGGATAGGTCCCTGCTGTGGAGTAAGTTAACCAAATTAGAGATACCATCTAGTTTATTAAAATTAGTTATCGCACTACATACAGATACTTGGTGCAGAGTTTTAATGGGTGGCGAGCGAGGACTGTCTAGGGTTATACCCACAGATAATGGTCTGAAACAGGGCTGTCTATTGGCTCCCCTGTTATTCTCTCTATATATCGCCGACCTCCCCAAAGCTATTTTATCAACCAGTAATGGTATTGCTCCACTTTTGGGGAGAGCTCCAATAGCATGCTTAATGTACGCAGATGATATCTTAATCTAGGACCTCACCCCAAAAGGTTTGAATAACCGCTTACAAGCCCTGTCCTCCTACGCTAAGGCTCACTTTTTAAAAATCAATATCTCAAAGAGTAAAATAATGTGCTTTCAGAGAAAGAGAAATTCCAAATATGAAAATTACTACTGGTCCATTGGGGGTGAAAGATTGGAAGTAGCGAAATCTTATCCCTTCCTTGGTAAGATTGTCATGAACAATCTTAGTGAAAAAGCCCACACGGAGAATAACAGCAGAAAAGCCCTCGTTCAAGGGAAGAGTCTTATTTCCCTCTACAAAGCGACTGGCAGAAGGCATTTTTCCATATTGCTCGAGGTTTTCCGAGCAAAAATCCCTGCATCCCTAATCTATGGATTAGAAATAGTGGACATGGCATGCTGGAATTTTTTAGATTCTACTGAAGGAAAAATATTACGCAATTTAGCCTCTGTCAGTACCGCAAATTCTACCTCCTCTTTAAGACGGGAATTTGGAATGCGCAGCTCTCGGGCTCAGGCATCATTGTGAGAGACTCCTGCCTAACAACATGGACTGCTTCAAACGCCTCTAAATACCTACACACTTGTCTTTCACATCTTCAATTACCCAGTCAGTATCCATACACTCCTGCAAACACTCTGTTACTCCCTTTGCACTCCTCTAGTGACCCATTCACCACCATGTACTAATCCATTCACTGTGCTAAAACGCAATCACTTATGAATTCCCCTAGGCACTCTCCTTACAGTACTCTAATCATTCAGTTAGTACCCAAATACTCATTCTGTGATTTTGAGCTTAACCACAGAGTACTTCAAACTCCTATCCACTATGCATGTAGTCCTCCAACCATCCACGCACTTGTGTTTGAGGCCTTTAAATCCCCAGTGAGTCTCCTTACACTCCAGGAAACACCCTGTCACTCCCCTTGCAATCCTGTATTGACCCATTCCGCACCATGTACTAATGCATTTACTCTGCCAAAACACAACTGCTTATAAATTCACCACACATTCTCCTTGCAGTACTCTAATCATTTAATCAGTACGCAAGTACTCATGCAGTGATCCAGGCTTCAGCACATGGACTGCTACAAATCTTTATTGAATATGCATGCAGTCCTGTAATCACCTAGACACTTATCCTACCCACCTTCATTTCTCCCAGGTGGTATCCATACACTCCAACAAACATCCTGTAACTGTCCTTCTGCGGAGAACACAAAATTCCCCAAAATTCTGCGTTCTGTGAGTTTGCAAAATTTTTTGCTTGTTCGTGTTCTCAAAATACGTGTATGTGAGACATTTCCCCCTGAGCATGCAAACAACAATTGCGAACAGGAAAAAAGCATTGCGAACAAGCAATTCCGTGTGTTCGCGGAATTTCAGCGTGTTGGCAGAATTTTTTTACTGTTTCACGGAGATTTGTGTAACACGATTACAGAAAAAGTATTGGATGACCAACATCATGTGGGAAAAAATAAAAACTCTTCCGGTAAGACAACAAAAGAATTCTATAAAAAACTTTCAAAGCCTAGAAATAGTGTACAGATTGTACAAACTACAAACAATGCTTCGACCCGAAAAAAGAACAAGAGTAAAAAGAAAGGAGGAAATGGAAAGTTATATTCACAAGACACAATGAATGGTAAAAGAAGGTAAAATCGGTATAAAAAAATCAGGAAAAATAATTTTTATAATAGAGTGGCTTAAAGATGTGAACAAATTTAAAAAAAAACACTATTTATAAAAATAGCATACTGACTCCATTATTCAAAAAGCTTTTGAATTAAAAAGGAAATTATTTATTTTAGTTTTAAACAGAATCCGATCACTAGATAAACAAATCCATTTTATGAAGGTCAAAAGTAAGAGGGAAAGAGTAATTAACAGAACTAATTTTTTGTGATTTTTTGGGGGGAGAATGGAAACACAGTTCAAGTCCAGAGCCTTCCTTTAATGAAGAGAGTTATTTTCAGACCAATAACTTATTGCATGCAGTTGACACCAGTGGTGGAGCTTAAGGAGTTAGAAATGGTTGTCCAAATGAGAAAGAGAAGATCGTACCCAGAAATGCAGAAAAAGTAATGAAGTTCTAAGAAGACGTCCTAAACCCCCAGTGTAGACTTGGGGTTGCAGTAGTATTTGTAGTTTATGACAAGAATCTATTGATATTTTATGCAATTTCTTACGACAACACAGTAAAAAAAGTGTTAAACAAAAAATTAAGATGTTGCAAGGACTAGACCCCTGCAGAGTGAGAAAAAATACAGAAGTTAGTCAGAAGATTGTATTATGCAAAAAGTCCAGCACTAAAATTAAATGAGTTGAACAGTGCTCTTTTGCATGGGTCAGTATCAAATGTGAAGAAGGTTTGTTATGAAATTGAGTTTTGTCACTTTGGTCCTGAACAAGAGAGTGCAGAAACTGAGCCAATAATAGAAGAAACTGTTGAAGAGAATGTGCAACATACTACTACAAAAAAATTTGAGGAACAAATTACAAAGTTTATGGTGATTTCAGGTGAAAGGCCAAATTATTCTTGTATTTGTTGCCGGCAAACTCACTATAAAAATCAGACTAGGAGTGATAATCTGTATTTAAAAAGTGAAAGAGAAAATAATGATAAGTGGAAGGCATTTGCAACTTATATGTTGGTAGGAAATTGTTTTGATTTGGGTTCTGATCAGTGTATTTGTAAATATTGTTATAATAAATTAGATGAGAATAAAATGCCCGCTAGAGCTGTCCATAATAATCTAGAGTTGGTAGCTATTCCTCCAGAACTGATAGATTTAAATACATATGACTCTATTCTTATTCAATGTGTGCACCCGTTTCAAGGTATTGCTCGTATGGAGCCTAAAACAGGTAAATTGCCTACTTTAGATTTACAGAGAGGATTACAAGTAAGAGTTGTATATTTACCTCTAGATTTAAAGAAAAATATTGAAACTATTGGAGTAGAGAATGTAGAAAATTAACCACTAGTTACTCTAATTAATTGTGTTCATACTAAGAGTAAGAAAATCTGGCAAGAATTAGTGGATGTTAGGAAAGTGCAAAAGGCAACATTGTATCTGATAAAGAACAATAAGTACCATAAAAATGTGTGTGTGGGAGAAGAAGAAATACCTTTAGCAGAAGATACTGAATGGTCAAGTGGACAAATTGAAAACGTGGACATGTCTAAAAGGGAAAAAATCTATGAACATTATAATGTACATCCACTTCATCTAAAAGAAGTGATGGGGAATACTATGGAGCTATTACAAATGAAAAAAGCAAAGGGAAGTCCCATGAGTGTATAGGAAAAAAGCTTGGAAGCTCGTTGTTTTCCGCAGTTGTTCCCAACAGGAAAAGGTGGATGATATGATGAACGACCTGTGCACATCCCTGCATCTGAATATTGGAGAACAAGATTTCGACAATGTGTCCCATATATATTTCATCTTTTGTTTGAGAGTGACTTGTCTGGACTATCATATGCAGTCAATCACATATTAAAACAGCAGTACATCTTCAAATATTTTCTGCAAAGGAATTTATGGGTAAAGTACATCAGAGAGATGATCATTTAGAATCTCAGCTGATTAATCTGATGGCATGTCAGCGTGGCACTGATAAGTATTGGTACCATCGTCATGGAGAACTTATATGTATGCTAAGGAACTAAGGAACTCCTACGTGGTTCCTTACCCTAAGCTGTGCTGAGTACGCTTGCGATAATTTACTTGAATTTCTTCGAGAGGCAAATTCAAATATAAAAAATATTGAATACAAGACACCTGAAGAATTGTGCTCTTTGGATCCTGTTAATGTATGCAGGTATTTCAATCATAGATTTGAAGCTATGATGTCTTTTATCTGCAACAAAAAGAATCCTCCTCTTGGAGAAGTTGTGAATTTCTTTTGGAGAAAGGAGTATCAAGCTAGAGGTGCTCCTCATATACATATGCTGATATGGATCCAGGATGCCCTCAAATTAAGAACTGATTCTGTTGATACTGTTTTGCCTTTTATTGAAGAATATTCCACATGTGCTATAACCAAAAGAACAGAAGAAAACAACTTAAGACAACAAGTCTTACGATTCCAAAGCCATCGATGGGGAAAATACTGTCAACAAAAGTACAAATCTAAGGAAAAGTTTTATACCAAATAACGTTTTGGATTTCCACATCCTGTAATATCCACAGGTAGAGTTAACAGTATTATGTCAGCTATGACACATACCATCCCTAGAAAGTCTCCAAAAAATACATTCAATTTGAAAAGAAGTGAAGAATCAAAATACATAAATGATTACAATCCTGTTATTCTCTCAATGTGGAATGCTAACATGGATATTCGGGACGTTGCGGATAATTCCATTGCTGTGGCTCGTTATGTAACATCCTACATTACAAAATGAGAAAAAATTGAATTGAAAGAAATGTGGGACGATATTTCTCACGAGAAGAGTCTAAGTAAGAAATTATACAATTTCAGTTTGAAGATGTTATCCCATCGAGAAATTAGAGCGTATGACTGCTCAGATTGGTTATCATCTGCAAGTTTATACTCAAAATCTAGAAGAATCATTTGGGTGAGCCTAGGTCTTGCTGCAACGCAAAATCAATAATCTGCTGCAATGCGAAATACTTAAATCTGTTTAAGCAATTTAATATTTAGCAGAAAAAGATCCAGAAAGTGCAGATATTGTGAAAACAAATGTGTTTGACACATATTATCCAAATAGAAGTCATCATCTTGAGAACATATGTCTTTATGAAGTGCTGCAAAACTACACTTTTAAATGGAATACTACAGAAAACATCAATGATGGAAAATATGCAGTGATTGGTTCTGAAGGATGTTTGGTGAAACAAAGGAAAGGAAATTTGAATAATCACAGAAAACTGAGTTGCGACACTCCTGATAAAAGGGAATTATACTGTTTAGCACTTTTACAATTGTTCAAACCGTGGCGTTCAGAATTGGAATTACTTGGAGATTTTCAGAGCTATGAAGATTCCTTCAATGATTGTAAAGATACCATAGAATGTACTGTTTTTGCAAATTATGTGAAAATGTTGAATGATGAAATTGATCAAGACGCTACTATTGCAGCTGAGATTGCTAGAGACAGTTCTCAAGACAGTCAAAGATCTGCTCCACTGAGTGAAAATCCACTAGGGCAACCAATTTCTGAAAATGAAGCAGCAATGGCCATGAATGAGGTGGAAACACCAATGCACCAAGTTCAAGAAGATATTATGGACATAGGAAACTTGGAAGAACATCTAAATGTTGAACAGAAAGAATTATATCAGCAAGTGAGACAACAGATTGACCATGGATATCTTCATGAAATGAAAGATTGCACATGCACATCATTTCAACCTATCTGAATGTATGTCAGCGGTCAAGCTGGAACAGGAAAAAGTTTCTTAATTAAAGTATTGACCAGTTAACTGCAGAAAACAACTGATTCACATTTGTCTTGTGTTGTAACTGCTCCAATAGGGTTGGCAGCACACAACATTAAAGGAATCACATTACATTGTTTACTAATGCTACCTGTAGAGCATGAACACGAATTGGAATATCTCAAGCTGTCTAGAGAAACTTGTTATCAAATTTCAAGAGTGCTGAGGAAAATGAAACTTCTGATTATTAATGAGGTAAGCATGGTCTCAAACTTAATGCTTGCCTTTGTGCATTTAAGAATGCAGCAAATTCTTAAAACAGAGTACGATATCCTATTTGGAGGAAAACATATCATCGTTTTTGGAGATCTACTGCAACTTACTCCTGTAAAAGGACAACCAGTATTTAAAACACTTGTGCATGAAAACACCAGAAAGTCTTTGGGAAGTGTTGGAAACGTTAATATTTGGTCATACTTTGAATACAAAGAACTCATTACAAATATGTGACAGGCAAATGATGTTGGTTATGGAACTATTCTTCAAATTATAAGAATTGGAGTACTGACAGAACATGGCAAACAAGCTTTGCAAAGTCAACTACTTACGAATTTGTTTCCAAATGAAAATATAGTTCCTGAAAAAAAATATATGAAAATTGCAGAAACTAAATCTATAATCTGCTTAATGCCAACACTGCATAAATGTTCTACATTCAATGAACAACATTTGAAGCTAGCAAACGAAGAAATACTAAAAATGGAAGCCATCGATAAAATAGAGCAAGAAGGAATCACTAATATTTTGACAGAAGAATTGAAAACAAAATTAGATTGTTTAGAAAAAATTATATCTAGAACTGCTGGTTTAGAAAATAATCTATATGTATGTATAAACTGTCGGTAATTTTAAGGCATAACTTGGATGTTGAAAAAGGTTTAGCAAATGAAGCAATGGTCAAAGTTGTTGATTTTGTTAATGATCAAAATAGAGATGGAATTGAATTTTTAAAAATCAAATTCGATCAAATTGAAGAAGTAAAACAAATTGGTCGTTGTTCAGTTCATTTTTTGCTTGTTAAAGGTTTATATGTCCATAAAAAAAGTTTCCACTTTCTCTGGCATATGCAGTCACTATTCATAAATCTCAAGGATTAAGTGTAGACAGTGCTTTGGAGAACATTGGAAGTACAGTGTTCAAAGAGGGTATGGCATATGTCACTTTGTCCCGAGTCAGAACTTTATCTGGATTGTATTTGATTGATTTTGATGAGACAAAGATTACTGCAGATGCAAACTGGGTAAAAGAGTATAATAGGTTAAGAAGAGCTTATGCTCCCAATTTAGGTCAATATCCTGTATTTGAAAAGTGTGTGGTAGGTCGAAAAAGAAGATATGAGAATATCTGTAGTGAAGGTATAGAGAAGGAAAGAAATCAAGATAATGATGAGAATGCAAGCAAAAAGAAAAAGGACAATGTTGAAGAGATTGTTGGTTATCAGTTTGAAAATAGTTCAGGTATCAACTGCTATGCTAATGTAGTGGTCAATGTTGTTTTTTTTCTAGAAAGTTTGCAACAGGAAATTATGGAGAATCGGGAAAAAAGATGTTGTTCCTTGTTGCATTGTATTTATAAAAAATTGAGAACTTATAAAAGTAAAATGCAAAGCATTTCTGATATTCGTAATCTTTTGGATGTATGTTCTGGTTCTACACAACTTACGCAGAATATCCAAAAAGAGGCTCAGGAATTTCTAATGTTTATGCTTGTAGTATTAGTAAATGAAGGAATAGAAATTCAAAATCTTTTTGGCCTTTGTTATAAATGGGGACATCAATGTGAAAATTGTACTGTTTAAATCTACCACTAACATTTACACTGAAAGATTTATATATTTGACATTACCAGAATGTAAATCAGTGTCTTTCAACAAACTAGTTAAAGCAGCAAATCAAAACATGGAGTGTAGCCAATGCATATCAGAAATTTTATGAACATTATTTATACAAAGATAGGGACAATATATAATTGTAATGATACAACGTTATATAGCCGATGGAAGAAAGTTGAACATTTTAATTAAACATTTTGGAGCAAGTCAACTATCAATATCAGGAAGGGCTTTTGTAGCAGTAGCAATACTTTTCCATGATGGTCCTTCTACAACATGTGGACATTACACTGCCTATTTAAAATGTGATAAAGGATGGACATATTGGAATGATGCTCAATTGGTTTCTAAACAAAGTTTGCCTAGCAAATTACGAAATTCCTACCTAATATTTTTAAAGCCAAAGTTTTAGGAACATAATTCGGCCTCTGAGAAATGTATTAATATGATTACTATTGGACAATTTCAATATAAAGGATTTCAAGAATACTATTTGGCCTAGAGGAAAAGTGTATATTTGAATTAAGGACTTTTTCTTGCACATTCTGTCAGCATATATTTTTAAAGAACATTATTTACAGTGTATGAAAGTTAAAAATAATTGTTCATCATATTATTATTTGAGTTCTTTTATATTCAAGTAAGAAATCTCTCTTAGAAGAAAGCATTTTATATATGTGTGATTTGTATTATATGGTTTGTTATTAAGGATGTAGTTTTTGTGGAACGTTCAGAAATAGTTGGGTACATTATAAATATGTTACACATAGGTTTTTTTTAAGCAATCTTATTGATTGGTTTTTTTTGCCCTCTGTTATGTGATGAGTATGATGGAAATGACTGTTTGTAGTGAGATTCAATATATTCTGAGAACAGCAAAAAAGGCAAAGAAAATGATTTATAAAATGTTAAAATTATGTTGTGTTGTAGAAAATATAATATATATTATAACTGCATTGTTCTTCTCTTTCACAGATCCTAATTCTAAAATATGAAATTTTCAGAAATTTAAATTATAAAAAACCACTGAAAAAATGTGAAGGGTTTTTTATTTCGATTACTGTGAAGGTAAGATTAACTAATTAATATGCACAATGGGCTGTGTTTCAACACTGGTGATGAAAGGGGGGATGGGCTGAGTAGATATGTGTGGAAAGATGCTCTGTGGGTGTTACGGGACAAAGTTACCTTGCATACTGAGTGTCCCTGAGGGCCAACTAACCCACCAGATATGTGTAAAAAGTGCCAGAGAATTGCATTGCAGAGAAGGATAAAATAGCACATGGCTTTGGAGCACCTCTCTGCAACACAGCTGTATGGTGTTCAATAGAGAGACATGGTAGGCTAGTAGGACCTAGGGACTTTCAGGATTAAAAGAGTCTAAATTCCTCAACTTAGAACACGTCACAGAGTGTGTTTGCACATGTCACATCAGGCCCCATCTCTTCTCTTCACCACTCGATAAACATGCCCTTTCTCTTTGCCAAACCTAAGTACTTATAATTGTATCTTGTTCTTTCTTTGCAGTACTGAAATTACTTTCCTAATTAGTCATATAGTTAAGAATTGGCCTAGCAATTAACCCTAGTACAAGTTAATTTATGTATATACTATGCGAGCACATCTTGAAGAAGCTACAAAGTATTAATACAGTGTTCAAAACACCCAGTTTATACCTATGTAGTTTTGGAATCTCCCTGTCATAGGATATCATGTGACCTGAAAAAAAAGATTTGATTGGTTCATAATATTTCCCACTCTACCCATTGAAGGACCACAATCATTTCAATCATTCTTCTTTGAGCATCTTTGGAGAGATAAATCTGTGCTTACCTTCTGTCACTCTCATGTAATTTTTCAAACAATGAACTAGCAATATTTTCTTATTGTAACAGTCTGGCAATACCTAAGCACTTATGGGGCAAATTTAGAAGCATCCTGTGCCAACAATATGTCACTTTTTGTAACATAGTGATAGCGCAAGACACTCTTTCATATTTACAAAGAGAGGAAAAGGCACTCTGTGTACCTTTTCTTCTCAATGTAAATACGACTTCATCATACCCATCACTTTGCGTTGAAAGGGCATTAATTAATGATTTATCAGAAATCATAAATCTGGACATGTGTGTGAATGCTGCACCATCCTCCAATTGTTGCAGCAAGGCACAACAAGGAGAATTGTTTTCTTTTTTCCTAATTTTTCTCTTTAAATATATGCTACATTGCACAGCATACATTGAAGGAGAAAAATGCCTTCACTGATTGTTTTTGTGCAGGAAGGTGTGTCTTCCTGCACGAAAACAAACTCCGCAAGATACAGATATCCTTGCACCATGGTTCAAGGGTGCGTGTGTCACCACATGGCTGCAGTTTAAGCAGTTGTGCAGAGGAAAGCATAGACTTTCAACATATTTATGTACATATGTTTCATCCCTGTGCTTCGGAAGTACCACAACACACTGCAGCTAAAGAGCTTACAGTGTCATGCTGCAGCACCTCCTTACAGTTCTGCACTTATACATTCAACATAGACTACTAATGCATTTGTTCAGTCAATTATGTACTACGCATACATTCAACTAAACTTTCACACACTAATATACAAATATAGCTTTTTTTTACCAGAGAAGTTAGTTCTGAAAATAACATTTTTTTTTTTGTAGTTTTTTGAATGATGTTGTTTTTTTTTTTTTAAAGGTAAACAGAGAACAGGAGGAACAAAACTATGAACTTCAGGAAAAACAAAAAACAAAAGTCTAGCACCGGTGATTTTCTTGCGCCCAGCAGATCAGATCTACGGACTGCTCTCCATAACAGAGCAATTTGTTGCACTTAATGCAGTGCACCTTCAGGTGGCCAAATTGTGGCCTATATCCAGATGTTGCTGTGATAAAGAAGTCCCGTAAGTACTTGTCACTGCAGGTGGAGGGTTTTCACAAGGTCTTCTGCACTCCTCATGAGCCAGGTTAAGCGGGTGCAGTGTCTTCAGGCGCTTCATCATGCTGGCTGTTCCACAGGAGTATTTTTGGAAAGGGGCGACCACTCGGTCCCCCCGAACGTATGGTGGAGTACCCCGATCTCCCCGGGAAACCATTTTGGGCGGGAGGCGTGTCCCGGCTGGTATGCCCGAAGCGGCGTAGCTGGGGCGCGCCTTTTCCCGCCCAAGAAGGGGTTGTCCTAGACACCGACACCGCCAGCCACGCCCGGGGGGCGGATTGGAGGAGGGTCTACGCCCGCCCGAAGAAGGATAAAAGGAGCGACAAGCCAAGGAAGCATCCTCTTGTTCCTGTGCTCTGAAGCTGCACCCCCGCGTTGCACGTGAGCTCGAGACGGAACGAAGAGCCAATTTTGAAATTTGTAATTTCTCTTTTTTCTCTTCTAGTGCTACAAGTCTTGTCCAGGACCTTCCATCTACGTGAGGAAAATGCCGGGCAAAAGGGTCGCAAAGAAGGTTAGCACCGAACAAATGCTCTGTATCCTGATGAAAGACATGGCGGAGATGAAGAGGAAAATGGCGGCCAGGGATGGAGCAGGACGGCCAAAAAGAACCATCCCAGGGGCGGTCCCTGCCGGGAGAAGAAAGAGGGCCAGGAACGGGGCAAATGAAGACGAGGTCCCTGTTCCGGAGGCTCCCCCGGCGAGCCCTCCCAGACCGGTGGAGGCTCCTGTGCCGGTTCCCGACGCGGGGCAGCCGATCCCTGTTGTGGTTACCCCGGTGAACGAGGGGGACATGCCCCCGGAGTTGGCCGCCCAGCTGGCGGCATGGTTGGGTAGTAACGGCGTGGGTTCCGTTGCCCCAGGGGACACGGCCGAGGAGGCCAAGCAATTAATGAGGCAGTTGCGGCAATCACGGGAGGCCGCAAAACCACCTTGTCCTTTTGTTTTCCCGCAGGCGCCCGTGGGTCAACCAGGATCAGGCGTTGGTACGGCGGGGTCGACAGTTACAGCGGCAGCTTCAGGTAAGCCATTGCCGATGGTTGGGAAGGATCGGTACCTTCGAGGAGGGAGAAAATTGTGCAGCATATCCCGAAGGAGGTGAAGGAGAGGATATGGGCAGACAAATATGTAAACGTATTTTCCTTGTTGACCGATCACTACGAAATCGAGCATGTAAAAAACCAGAAAGAGTTTCTGCATCCAAGTGTGTGGCGAGCCAGGATGGCCGGTTTTAGAGTCGATGAATCGATAGGCAATTGGGGCAGAGCTTTCGGAATGTTCACTGCAATTATGGGGGAACGTAGGCCCGATGTGTTGGGGGAATTGGCTGTGTATCAGACACGTATCATGGGTTTTTATGAAACTTATGGAGGAAATCAATGGTTTGCCTATGATAATATATTTCGTAAATCCAAGGAACATGATTCATCCCTGACATGGGATTGTTTTGACTCCATTTTATGGCAAAATATGGAAATGGGGAAGTCACCAGCATTGGGGGGAGAGATGGCCGAGTATTCCCGCCATTCGTCAGGGACGCCCTTTCGAGCAAGTTCCAACAATGAACGGAACTCAAGGAATAGCGGCAGCACAGGGAAAAAAGGGGTCTGCTGGAGCTTTAACAGGGGAAAATGTACTAGGCCACAGGGTTCTTGTAAATTCAGGCACGAATGTTCGGGGTGTGGCCAGTCCTCCCATCCGGAGAATACGTGCAGAGCCAAGACTAGCGATACGGGGAGTAGGGGTAGCGCCAAACAGGTCTGAAATGGTCCAGGGGGCGCAGCTACCGACCCCGGTTGATATCATGGCAATGATCCCTTGGCTAAATGAATACCCAGATCATACCTCCGCTGGGGTGTTGCGAGATGGTTTCTCATATGGTTTCCGCATCCCAGCGGGGGATTTTCAGGGTGAAGCACAATGTAGGAACCAACTATCGGTGCAGCAGAATGTGGCGGTGGTACAAGCAAAGATTGGTAAGGAGGTGGCCCGAGGTCGGGTTGCTGGACCATATGACAACCCGCCAGTTGCTAACTTTGTTTGTTCACCCCTGGGTGTAGTCCCCAAAAAAGATCCGGGGGAATTCAGGTTGATACCTAATTTGTCAGCTCCAAGGGGTCTTTCGGTGAACGATGCCATTGACCCGGGAGTTTGTTCGGTGCGGTACGCATCTTTCAATGAGGCCGTCACCATTTTGAATCGCCTAGGGCCCGGAGCACTGATGGCTAAATCAGATATCGAGTCAGCGTTCCGGTTGCTCCCGGTACACCCAGACGATCAGCGTCTCCTTGGTTTCATGTTTCAGGGTCGCTATTACATGGATAAATGTATGCCAATGGGTTGCTCTATCTCTTGTGCTTATTTTGAAAGATTCAGTTGTTTTTTGCAATGGTCCGTCACAAGAATAACAGGGTTTACTCATGTGATGCATTACCTTGGTGATTTTCTGTTCCTGGGGGCAGCTGGGGACATAGAGTGTGCACGAGCTTTGAATAAATTTTGTGATCTCATGAGGCGCTTTGGCGTGCCATTGGCACCCGGTAAGACAGTGGGGCCGTCTACTTCGCTCGAGTTTCTTGGAATAGAGCTCGATTCCGAAGAGGGGTGCTTCCGCTTGCCCAAGGAAAAGGTGGCAAAATTTGAGGCGTCGCTTAAAGCATGTATTAGCGCGACGAAAGTGAGATTACATCAGCTACAGCAGGTTGTGGGTCAACTAAATTTTGCCCTGAGAGTGATCCCAATGTCACGCCCGTTTTCCCGCTCTATTGCGCAGGCCATGGTTGGCCTTAAGGAAGGCCACCACCGCACAAGGCTCTCGGCAGAGGTTCGGCAGGACATGCTCATATGGTTGGCATTCCTGGCGGATTTCAACGGTCGGGTCGTGTGGAACAAACCAGGGGTCTCCTCGGAGGAGTTGGGGTTGTGGACGGACTCGGCAGGGAGTGTCGGATTTGGGCCATTTTTGGTAATCACTGGTCAGCACAAACCTGGCCGGCATGGTGGCACGAGAATGGGCTCACAGGTAACATAGGATTTCTTGAGCTGTTCCCTATTCTGGTGGCCTTGAAAACATGGCCCGAGGGATTTCGTGACCGCGCTATGGTGTTCTGGTCTGATAATATGACCGTTGTTGAGTGTATCAATAGTCAGGCTGCCCGCTGCAGATGGATCTTGAGATTGCTGAAGGAAATTGCTTTGCTGTGTATGAGGCTAAACGTCCACTTTAGGGCAAGACATGTGCCAGGGGTGTTAAACCATGCAGCTGATGCGCTTTCTCGTTCCCGTATGCAGGCCTTCTGGGGTTTCCTACCCTCAGCGGACCCGGTGGCGGCACCTTTTCCGGAAGCTCTCTGGTCTCTCGGTGCCCCGGACTACAAGACCTCGTGGGAGAGAGTCTAGCTCCCAGGACAAGGAAGGCATACGAAGGGGCGTTCCGTTCCTATTGGTCCTTTTTGGGTTCTGCTGGGGGGGAGCTATGGGGCCAAGAGGAGTATGTCCTGAAGTTTCTGTTATCCTTACATCAGGCAGGCAAATCAACAGCCACGGCACAGAGGCACCGGGCCGCTATTTCTTTCATGGCACGGGCCCATGGTATCCAGGACCCCACAGCGTCTTATGTGGTTCAGAAGGCGCTGTGAGGGTGGCAACGCCTTGAGGGTCGCAGAGTGGACGACAGGCACCCGATAGGTCTGGAAAGGTTGGCCCTCTTGATGTCAGTACTCCCTGCAACATGTTCATCTCAATCTGAGACAGTACTATTTAGAGCCGCTTTTTCATTAGCATTCCATGGGGCTATGAGGATAAGCGAGCTGGTAGCAAGGAACAAGCAGGATACGGGGGGGGGACTGTGCCGAGAGCACATCCGAATTAAAGGGGAATCAATGGTGGTCTCGTTTGCCAGGTCCAAGACCGATCAGGGAGCGAACGGGGATTGTGTAGTAGTCCACCGGATTCCCGGATCGCCCATGTGCCCGGTAGCCTGCGTTGAGGAATATTTGGCGCAGAGGGCGGCAGCATGGGGGGGAAGCTTACTGAGGCACGCCGACGCCACCCCACTGATGAGGTTTCAGTTCCAACGGGTGCTGGCGATGGCGATTACAGCCGCAGGCTTGAACCCGTGCGAGTTTGGGACCCATTCCTTCAGGATAGGGGCTGCTACTGAGGCCACAGCCAGGGGTCTGAGTGTTGATAAAGTAAAACAGTTGGGGCGTTGGTCCTCGAACTGTTATAAACGGTACGTGCGGTTGCACATGTTGTGAAGCTAATATCATGAACTCACGCTTCTTGTTTTCGTTTGGTTTTACAGTTTCGCAAGCTTACGAGGCGGGGCAGACTGTGCAGTCGACCCGACACCAGGGGACCAGCGGTCAAAGGACACCGGCTGTGGACAGAGTGGTGTGGGTCGTGGGACACTCATACGTGAGGCGTGCCGCAGACGTATTTAAAGCAGGTGACATGATTCACATGGCTGGGGAATACGGGTACAGGGTGACCTTCTACGGAAGGGGCGGGCTCTGTATTGACCAGTTTCAGGATTTTATGGAGGGTTTGTTAGGGCGGACGAGGTCACCGCCATCTATACTCATAGTGCATCTTGGGGGCAATGATTTGGTGACCATTGGTCGGCGAGTGCTTCTCGAGGTAATATTATCCACTGTAAGTTGGTTGGCAAAAAGGGTCCCTGGGTGCACAATTGCATGGTCCCACATGATCCCACGGAAGGTGTGGCGGGGGGCTTATTCTGTGTCTGCTTTAAATCATTCTGTGAAGAAAGTAAATAACAAACTTGGTAGATTGTTTCGTACAAATACATTGCATTCTATTCCGCATGGGTGTATCAGGGGGGATCAGATGTATCTGGAGGACGGGGTTCATTTGTCCCGGGTGGGGAATGATTTACTCATAGGAGACTTCATAGCTTGGTTGAAGAATTTGTAGCCATGACCTATAAGTAGGAGTTTTGTGGGGGGTCCGGATAGCCGGTCAACTATCCGGGCCTGTGGCGGTAAGGTCATGATCGGTGAGCAGTAATTGGAAGATCCCTAGAGGTTTGGGCGTCACCCATTACGGATGGGAGCCCCTGGGGGGAGGCGGCCATTGGCCCCTCAAACGGGAGGCGGTCCCATCTAAGGATGGGACGCCGAAAGGGAAGGCGGCCATAGGCCCCATCACTGGGGAGGAGGGGCTACAGACCCCTCCTCGGAATTTCCCGGGGCCCGGACATCTGCGACGGCAGGTGTGGTAAGTTGTGTGGGGTGGGAGGGGGGTCTACGCTACCTTCTAGACACCTCACACGAGTCCTCGGACGACCACTAAGATGGCGTCGAGTTAACAGGGGGCCCCCGCTAAGGCAAGGGAAATTGGAAGTTGGCACAGAGGTACAGTCCTCTGTGCGCCCGCCCCTCACAATTGAGGGGGGAATTGGTATTGGGGATCTGACACCGGTTACGACCTTGCCGTTGGCCCGTAACATTAGGATGTACAATTTCAATGTTCAGAAATGCATTTGCAGGATGTTTAGTATCGGCTAGGAGAACCTTTGAATTAGAGATGTGTTAAGGTCAGCCAAGAACATCGTACTGTATAAATGAAATTGTACATGATATGAAACTGTTATTTTAATGTTTTCATTTTGTTTCATATTTTAATAAATACGGCCGGGAAGGGTAACTCCCTCCCGCCTTCCAAAAGTTCAGAACCGTTTCCGTCTTCCCATCCTTGGGGATTTGTGTTGAGAGGGGGTGGCGGGTATCTCAGCCATGTGGAAAGGGGCGACCACTCGGTCCCCCCGAACGTATGGTGGAGTACCCCGATCTCCCCGGGAAACCATTTTGGGCGGGAGGCGTGTCCCGGCTGGTATGCCCGAAGCGGCGTAGCTGGGGCGCGCCTTTTCCCGCCCAAGAAGGGGTTGTCCTAGACACCGACACCGCCAGCCACGCCCGGGGGGGCGGATTGGAGGAGGGTCTATGCCCGCCCGAAGAAGGATAAAAGGAGCGACAAGCCAAGGAAGCATCCTCTTGTTCCTGTGCTCTGAAGCTGCACCCCCGCGTTGCACGTGAGCTCGAGACGGAATGAAGAGCCAATTTTGACCCACCCACCAGCCCCTGTTGACAGCGATTTGTTGGAATAAAATTGATTGACGTGAATTGGTTTCTCTTACAGGTTGTCTTGGAATAAAGTTGATAATGTGTGGTGTAATAAAGGATGATTTTCGTTTTTAACATGTTTTCTTAGCAGAAATGTTTGCGAATAAATTTAATGGTGATGCTCAGTAGAGTTCTACGTGAAATCGTTTGATGTAATAATTTCCTTTTCGTTAGCTTAGTTCAAAATGTCGTATTTATTTCTGGTCGGGCGGTAAGGTCATGATCGGTGAGCAGTAATTGGAAGATCCCTAGAGGTTTGGGCATCACCCATTACGGATGGGAGCGCCCAGGGGGAGGCGGCCATTGGCCCCTCAAACGGGAGGCGGTCCCATCTAAGGATGGGACGCCGAAAGGGAAGGCGGCCATAGGCCCCTTCACTGGGGAGGAGGGGCTACGGACCCCTCCTCGGAATTTCCCGGGGCCCGGACATCTGCGACGGCAGGTGTGGTAAGTTGTGTGGGGTGGGAGGGGGGTCTATGCTACCTTCTAGACACCTCACACGAGTCCTCGGACGACCACTAAGATGGCGTCGAGTTAACAGGGGGCCCCCGCTAAGGCAAGGGAAATTGGAAGTTGGCACAGAGGTACAGTCCTCTGTGCGCCCGCCCCTCACAAGTGAGGGGGGAATTGGTATTGGGGATCTGACACCGGTTACGACCTTGCCGTTGGCCCGTAACGTTAGGATGTACAATTTCAATGTTCAGAAATGCATTTGCAGGATGTTTAGTATCGGCTAGGAGAACCTTTGTATTAGAGATGTGTTAAGGTCAGCCAAGAACATCGTACTGTATAAATGAAATTGTACATGATATGAAACTGTTATTTTAATGTTTTAATTTTGTTTCATATTTTAATAAATACGGCCGGGAAGGGTAACTCCCTCCCGCCTTCCAAAAGTTCAGAACCGTTTCCGTCTTCCCATCCTTGGGGATTTGTGTTGAGAGGGGGTGGCGGGTATCTCAGCCATATTGGTAAGCACCCTCTGACAAATCCTGCAGGTCACTTTAGTTGCATTAACTTTTTTTTGACCTTCTGGGATTGAATCATTTTCCCAGACAACTGTAGTATATCTTTCTGGATGTGGAGGCTCAGGAAGAAATTCATGATCTGAAGAGTGGTCCGAGTCTGATGATGGCTGCTGTCCTGTAGCCATTTTGTGCATTATTGAGAAAATAGCACCAAGGAATGCAATCAAAAAAGGTTCTTCTCAGTCGAGAGTTGTTCCCCCAAAGAAGGTCTAAGAATGATTAAAATGGGTGGGTTCCTTCAATAGTTACAATAGGAAATGATATGATCCAATCAAATCTTTTTTTTTCAGGTCACATGGGTTGCGTGCACCGTGCGCACAAGCAGCACGCACCCAACGCGACTTCGCAAAATTGGATTTAAAAGTAAAAGAAGTTTATTAAAAGTAAAAGTATATTAATTTTACGATTAGCTTAGATAATGTCTTGCCCTAATATGTATAATAAATATATATATATATCATTGTTGACATTAAAAGATTTTGCAGGAGTCGTGCACCCACCGCGTCGAACACGTATATGACATCACACGGAAGCGCGCAAGCATCGTGTAAAGTAATACGTAAGTGTTGCGTATCTGCCTGGAGTCGTGTACTAGTCACATAGCGATCGAGCAGGAAAATATGCACCCGTTGCACATCCTACGAGGATCCTACACAACAATCCTAAAATGGAGGCTAGGATCCACCCAGTGATCGAGAAAGGTAAGCTTTGGGTGCGCAACTGCAAAAAAAATTTGAAATAAAGTTATTAATATAAATATGTAAAAAGAAAATTATAAAAGAAAAAAAACAATACAATTTCAATATTTTTTTAAAAACAATATTTTCCATTTATATTAGAAATATATAATGTAATTTAAAAAATAAAATATGTAAAAATAAATAGTTAACATTTTTTAAAAAAATCAGTATCAAAAAAGTAAATATAACAATTATTACATTTAAAAATTGTCATTTAAAAAGCCTTTCAAATTCACTGAAAAAACCATAAGTTTCAGATAAGTTATAGTTAGGAATTAGCATTTAAAAAACCTTAGAAATGTACTGAAAAAAACCCTCGGTTTCAGGGGTGTTAAAGTTAGCTGGACATTTCACTCATACAAAACCATTGAAATTACTCTGTTATAAAACTTGCGCGCCCGCAATCCACTGATGAAGATGTCACATATTACATCATTCATGACATGGTCAGTGACATCACTGATGACATCACTGATTACATCTCAAATGACATCATTGATGACATCACTGATGACATCATCCATGTGACAATCTGATACGCCTCACGTATACAGTTATCCTACTTACTTATTTTTATTTATTTATTTAGTGTTTTCTATTGCGCGAACATGACCCTGCGAGGGGTATCAGAGCGCTTTACAGCTGTATATCAGCATTAGCACCATTTAGAAGCATATATTGCAATTTACAAACTCTTTACAACAGTACACTTCAGGGAAGTGTATAAACAAAATAATGAATCAGCAATTGAATCAGCAATTGAATTAGTAACAATCGCATTAATTCACACCACCACATGCGAGAGGCTGGCGGATGACTGGAAGCAAACATGGAAAGATTTGATCCATAGGTACTGCTGCAAGGTCTTATTGAAGAATTTTTCTCATATAGAATAATTTTGCTTCGTTTTTGAATGCTGCGATGGATGGAATTCTTCTAATGCTAGGGGAGAGTGAGTTCCAAATTCGTGGTGCTGATCCAGAGAACGCTCAGTCATAAGTTCTTTTCTTACAAAAACGAGCTGGCTTCAGAAGTAGATTGTCTTTGCTCCTGGTGCATTTATTTCCTCCTGAAAGCGTGATTTTCTGTGCAAGGTAAACTGGTGTTTTATGGTGCAATGCATTATGGGTGATGCATGCTACTTTGAAGTTAATTCTTGCTTATACAAACAATTGATCATACTTGCATTTACTCAGCTACACACTTATACAAACACCACTTCATTTATTCATATAGATAGTAACTCATTCTTACTGTGTTATAAAATCACTATTACAAGTATACAGTTATCCATACAGTCAGTCATACAATCACTGAGTCTTATGTATACTTATTTATATACAACAACTGTCACATACACTGCCTTTTATATTTCTACTTTGTTGGACATGTATCATTGGGAAATATATTAACTCATCATTACACCCATAAAGACATTCACTCACCCAAACAACTGTTTCCACATGCAGTCTTAACCTCATATACCTACTAAATCAACTGTTTACACATCTTTGGACAGTCACACACCTCCACCCAACCGCACACACATTCACTCTCCGATGCATATACTCATTTAACTAATCAATAACTAATATAGACTATCACATAGTTAGTAACCAAATTTTGCAGTAGTTTACACAACAAGAGACAAAGTGATACAGATATTTACACGGTTTAATCACTATCCCATATATTCAGTGAGACACTTTAAATTAGTCACTTAAACAATCAATCACACTAGCAGTAAATCCTCCATTCAGCCACATACTTCCACTCATTCTTCAATGCACATTGCTATATATGTAATATATATTTAAATATCGAAAAAAAACACATTCACTGGATAATGTCATCAGTGATGTCATTTGAGATGTCAACAGGGATGTCACTGACCATGTCATGAATGATGTAATATGCGACATCATCAGCAGTGGATTGCGGCGTGTGAGTTATAGTGAGTACAACTAACTATAACGGGGGAATTTCAAAGGTTTTTTAAATGGTGATTCCTAACTATAACGTGGCTGAAACTTATGGTTTTTTCAGTGAATTTCAATGGTTTTGTAAATGATAATCTTTAAATGTATTAATTGTTATATTTTTTATACTGATTTACTACATTATTTTAAATTATTTATTTTTAGATATTTAATTTTTTAAATTACATTACATATTTTTAATATAAATTGAAAAAAAAATGTTTTTACACCTCTCTGCAACGCAGCCCCCTGGCGCGTTTGCAGAAGGGAAACTAATTCTCCTTGCATACTGGGGGTCCCTGGGGACCAACTAGCCCACCTGGAACCTCCAGTATGCGCCAGGGGGCTGCACTGCAGAGAGGTGTAATGAGGCTACACCCTATTTTATACCTCTCTGCAACGCAGCCCCCGGGCGCGTTTGCAGAGAGGGAACTAATTCCCCTTGCATACTGGGGCTCCCTGGGGGCCAACTAGCCCACCTGGCGGTCCCCGGGGCAGTGTGGGGGGGATTGGGGCCCCCCACACTTCTTTATCACTATGCCTCCGCGATTTGGTCCCCCCAGGGGTAATTTGAAAAAATACAGACCTGGTTTTTAAAAAACATTTTTTGGGCCCTGCCCCCTTTTTGTGTTCTACACGTTTGTTTTTCGAATTTCTTGTGCCTTGGTCTACCGAGCACAAGATGGCTGCCAACACTTCCTGGTTTGAAGTGTTGACAGCCAATGAGCATGCAGCTCGTGCTGATTGGCTGCCACTGTCTGTCAACACTCCAAAATAGTAATTGTTGGCAGCCATCTTGTGCCTCGGTAGACTGAGGCACAAGAAAGCAGAAAAACAAACATTTAGAACTCAAAAAGGGGGCAGGGTAGAAGCACCCTGACCACCTAGGCCTGCTAAGGGGGGTCCCAATTATTTTGGGGGAAAAAATCGTGGGGTATGCGTACTGTACTCGTACGGTGCGCGCACAGTGCACGCTTATAGATATATATATTTGTTCTCTTTTGATTTTCTCTGGAACTACTGGAGGGATTTACACCATTTAAGCAAAAGCGTGATCTGCGAATCAGACTCTACCATTTTGCTGAATTTCTTGTAATTCCGTTCAGCCGGTCAGGCTGTAGCCGTGTCTAAAGGTCCTATGGAAAATAACATGGGGAAAACACGTTTTGGGACCCCCTTTTTATGGGCCGGGATGCCCGCCACCCCCTCCCAACACCAATTCCCCATGGGAGGAGACAGACACAGGTTTGAACTTTTGGAAGGCGGGGGGGAGTTCCCCCCCGGCCGTATTTATTAAAAATATGAAACAAAATTTAAAACTTTAAATTAAAAACGTTTCATGAATCATGTACAATTTTATCTTCCATTACAATTTGATGAAGACAAGTTCTTTTGGCTAACCTTAACAAATCTCTAATACAAAGGTTTCCTAGCCGAGTCTAGCATCCTGAAAATGCATACCATACTAAAATAAAATTGTACATCCTAGCATTAAAGGCCAACGGCAAGGTCTTAACCGGTGTCAGATCCCTACTACCAAATTCCCGCCCTCACGGTGTGAGTGGCGCATGCGCAGAAGGACTTTACCCTCGCTGCCAACTGTACCTTCCCTTGTCGTGGGGGCCCCCTTTCACTCGACGCCATCTTAAAGGTCGTCCGAGTTCTCGTGCGAGGTATCCGAAAGAAGGACAGTGTGGACTCCCCCCCTTCCCCACACTCTCTTCCGCCGGAGCGGATATCCGGCCCCCGGGAAATTTGTAGGGGGGGCATATAGCCATCTCCCCCTGGGAGGGGCCTATGGCCGTCTTCCCCTAGGCGACCCATCCGTAGTGGGTGACGACCCCCCGTGGGAGGGGCCAATGGCCGCCTCCCCCCGGGCGCTCCCATCCATACTGGGTGGTGCCCCCCCTAGGGACCTTGAAATCACTGCTCACCGATCATGACCTTACCGCCACAGGCCGGATAGTTGACCGACTATCCGGCCCCCCCACACCTCCTGAAGGTCATGTCTCCTCAATGCCCTCAGCCACGCTATGAAGTCTCCTAAGAGTAATTCATTCCCAGCCCTGGACAGGTGTACCCCATCATTCAAATAATAGTGATCACCCCGTATACACCCATGAGGAATGCTTTGTAAGTGAGTAGAGCGAAACAGTTTCTCGATCTTGTTGTTGACCCTCTTTACCGAGTGGTTCAACGCCGACACAGACAGACACCCCTGCCAGACTCTTCTGGGAATCATGTGGATCAAGAAATTGTACACCCCGGAAGCCTCCTGGACAACCAACTGACTGCTGACAATATGTGCTCCAGCAATACTCGTCTTCCCAACCTTACCAAGTCATTGCCTCCCAGATGCACTATGATTACAGATGGCGGTGACCTTTGCCGCCCTAACAGCTCCTCCAGATAGCTCTGAAACTGGTCAACACAGAGGCCTCCCTTCCCATGGAAGGACACTCTGAACCCATACTCATCAGATGCGTGGATCGCGTCACCTGCCTTGAATATGTCCCCGGCACGCCTCACGTATGAGTGGCCCACGAACCGTACCACTTGATCTCCAGTCAGCAATCCTTTCCCGCTGGTCCTTTGGTGTTGGGCCGATCCCAATTTTCGCCCCGCGTTACAGGCCTGCGAAACTGTAATCCAAACAAAACACAAGCGTGAGTGCATTTCATCAGTCTTTTACAACATGTGCAGTCGCACATACCTCTTGAAACAGTTCGAGGACCAACGGCCTAACTGTTTCACTTGCTACGCACCCAGACCCCGAGCCGTAGCCTCAGTAGCGGCCCCTATTCTGAATGAGTGGGTCCCGAAATCGCACGGGTTCAAGCCCGCCGCAGCAACTGTGATTGCCAGCACCCTCCAAAACTGAAATCTCGTCAACGGGGTGCCGTCCTTGTGTCTAAGCAGGGCCCCCCCCATGTTGTCGACCTCTGTGTCAGGTAGTCCTCTAAATACCTTATGGGACGACTGGGGCTTCCTCGGGCGCGCTGCAGAACCACACTATTCCCCAAAGCTTCCTGGTCTGTTTTGGAACTGGCTATCGAGATCAACAGAGAATCACCCCGTAACTGAACATGATCCCTGCGTAGACCTCTCCCCACGTCCTTCTTATTCCTCACCACGAGTTCACTTACCCGCATGGCCCATGGAATGCCAATGCGAAAGCTGACCGGAACAGAATTACCTCACTGTGCGAGGAGCATGTCTCATCCAGTTTTGCTAGTAGCAAGGACAATCTGTCTAACCCAATCGGGTGCCTTGTATCCTGTCTGCGACCCTCCAGGCGCTGCCAGCCGCGGAGTGCCTTCCTGACTAAGAAGAGACCCGTCGGGTCCCGAATCCCGTGGAGCTGTGCCATGAATGATATGGCAGCCCTGTACCTGTTGGCGGTTGCCGCCGATCGGCCTTCCTTATGAAGTGCCACCAGAAACCAGAGCAAGGACTCTTCCCACCCCCAGCTATGCCCCCCTGCCGGCCCTAAAAAGGCACAGTATGAATGGAACGCTCCTTCATAAGCTTTCCTCGTCTTGGGCGCTAAACTGGCTGCCACGAGGTCTTGTAGTCCGGGGCACCGATCTGCCATAGTGCTTCGGGGAAAGGTGCCGCCACTAGTTCCGCTGTGGGTAGATAACCCCTGAAAGCCTGCATGTGTGAACGAGAGAGTGCATCAGCTGCATTATTTAGTACACCCGGCACATGCCTTGCCCTGAATTGTACATTCAATCTCATGCATCGCAATACAATTTCTTTCAACAGTCTTAAGATCCACTTGCAGCGTGCAGCCTGGTGATTAATGCACTCGACCACCGTCATGTTGTCTGACCAGAACACCACTGAGCGGTCCCTAAAGTCTTCCGGCCATGCCATCAGAGCCACCCAAATGGTGAATAGCTCCAAGAATCCAATGTTACCTGTCAGGCCGCTTGCGTGCCACCACGCCGGCCATGTTTGTGCCGACCACCGGTTTCCAAAGATTGCGCCAAACCCCACGCTCCCCGCCGAGTCGGTCCACAATCCCAGTTCGTCCGACGAGGCTGGGGATTTGTTCCACACCACTCGACCGTTGAAATCCGCCAGGAATGCCAACCAAATGCGCATGTCCTGGCGAACCTCTGCCGACACTCTAGTGCGGTGGTGTCCTTCTTTAAGGCCCACCATAGCCTGTGCGATGGAACGTGAGAAAGGGCGAGCCATCGGCATCACTCTTAAGGCAAAATTAAGCTGACCCACTGTCTGTTGTAATTGATGTAGGGTCACCTTTTCTTTTTGAAGACATCGTACCAAGGAAGCCCTGAAATTGTCCACCTTCTCAACCGGCAGACGGAAACACCCCTCCACCGAGTCTAGTTCAATCCCCAGAAACTCCAGTGAGGTAAATGGCCCCACCGTCTTACCTGGCGCCCATGGGACCCCAAAATCCCGCATGAGTGTGCAGAAGTCCTGCAGCGCTTGTGCACAGTCCTGAGTGCTTGCTGGGTATCGGTTCAGCCAGGGGGTCAAAGCCAAGATATCAATGGGCGAAGATGTTTGCTTCCAAGGCACCATCTCAATCTGCTTGGATCCCCCCTTTCCTCCCGCACCATTGGACTTGGATCGACAGCTAGTTTCTGGGTGTGAGGAATTCCCACAGCCCGAACAAGCATGCCGGAACTTACACGTTCCCTGAGGCCTGTTACAGGTTCCTTTGTTGAATCCCCAACAAACCCCCCGCTTGCCTCCATTCCCGCCGGACCTGGGGTGCGGCTCCCCTCCGGCGTTCGCCCGAAAGGGCTGTGCCGGCTTCTGCTGTAATGTCCCAGAAACGCTGGTGCCTGGTACTGACGTACCCGCCGGTCCCGGCAATAGCTGGTTATGCCATGACACTGTGTCCAGACAATCCCATGTTAGAACCTCGTTAAACTCCTTTGCTTTTCTAAAGGTAACGTCATAACCCTTCCATTCATTTCCCCCGTACATTGCATAGAAATTCATGATCCTGTTCTGATAACATGATAAGTCGGGCAACACTTCAGGTTTACGCTCACCCATAACTGCCGTAAAAATAGAAAAGGCCCTGACCCAGTTCACCATGGTCTCATCGACCCTGCATTCCACCATCTTGGCTCGCCATACGCTGGGGTGCCACAAATCTTTCTGGGTCTTTGCATATTCTACCTCACGATGGTCAGTCAAAAGTGAAAACATGTTGATATATTTATCTCCCCATATCATTTCTTTCGTAGCCATAGGAATGTGCTGCGATAAAATTTACCGCCTTGAAGGTAATGAACTCTCCCCCACCAATGGCAATGGTCTCTTACCAGGTTCAGCCGTCTTCCCAGCCGTGTCCGTTGTCGTAGCCCGACCGTCCATCGTGACCCCATTCGCCACCTGCGGGGAAATAAAAGGTACATTCGCTGTCCCGGCATCCCTTGACTGCCGCAACTGCTCAATTATTATTCTGGCTTCTTCAGCCGGATCGCCCGCAGCCACTTATCCCCCTGCTTCTTTCTTTAGCCAAGGTAACACTGCTGCTAACTGAAAGGCCAGTTCAGGGGGCATTTGGTCATCCTCAATCGGCGTTATCACTACGGGGATTGGTAAACCCCAATCCGGACCTGGTACCGGGCTATCTACCGGCGTGACTTGGCTGTCTGCGCCCGGGCTCGATGGAGGCACTTCTGGGACTGGGACCGCCCTGGAACCTGCCCTCCCCTTATTCCTTTTACCCTTACCCCCTGGGGCGACATTCGGCAAGGCTGGTCCTATGACTTTTTTAGGGCCGCCCGAGGGGGTGTTCTGGGCCGCCATCTGCTTCTTGATGGCCGCTAAGCCCCGACCGAGCTCGTCCACTTTACCCATCTTCCGGTCCATCACCGCTACTCGGTTCACCAAGGTGCGTAGCATCCTCTCCATCTCGGAGCTCTTTCCCGCTTTTTTGCCAGACATGGTTTCGGTTACTCCGTCCGACTTGATCCTCAAGGGTACTCGATCTTCCCCACGCCTGACACTGAAAGAGAAATGACAAAAATTACAAGTTCCAAAATTGCTGCTTGTTCCTTCGAGGGCTCATGAGCGACGAGTGGTGCAGACTTCAGAGGACTGGAACAAGAGGAAGCTTCCTTGGATTCCCTCTCTATTCATCCATCTGCGGGAGGGCGGGGGCCCGCCTCAGGTACGCCCATCCGTGCGCAGACTTCCGGGCGGGTGTCTAGGACAACCCCTTCTGGGCGGGAAGGGCGTGCTCCGGCTACGCCGCTTTGGGCATACCAGCCGAGACACGCCCCCCGCCCACAACGGTTTCCCGGGGGATCGGGGCACCCATCCATACGTTCGGGGGACCGAGTGGTCTTCCCTTTCCATTCTCAGCCCCCACTTGACAAATCCCCCCAAAACTTTCAGGGAAGGAGCGGAGCGGAGAGGGCCATCTTCTTTGAGAAATTTGCGAAGATTCATCAACCGGCGCCAAAGTTATTCCAAATAGAATGTTGTGGATTTCCTATGGAAACTAGGTCGTAACTATATCTACCTACTGGCGACCACCAGTAGGTAATATATATATATATTTTGGCGGAAAAAAGCATAGGTTTCAGACATGTTATAGTTAGGAATTAGCATTTAAAAAACCTTGGAAATTCACTATATATATATATATATATATATATTCACTAAAAAAGTCATCAGCAGTGCATTGCGGGCGCACGAGTTATAGTTAGCTGAAGTAACTATAACGGGGGAATTTCAATGGTTTTATATCAATAAAATGCCCAGCTAACTATAACATGTCTCAAACCTATGGTTTTTTCAGTGAATTTCATAGGTTTTGTAAATGTTCCTTCCTAACTATAACGTGTGTAAAACCTATGGTTTTTTACAGTGAATTTCATAGGTTTTTTAAATGCAGCTTCCTAACTATAACATGTTTAAAACCTATGGTTTTTTCAGTGAATTTCATAAGTTTTTTGGATGCTACTTCCTAACTATAACGGGTTTAAACCTATGGTTTTTTCAGTAAATTTCATAGGTTTTTTAAATGCTAATTATTAACTATATCATGATTGCAACCTATAGTTTTATCAATGAATTTCAGCAAATGTTTTTATCGGAAAAAACAGTTTTCTTGACTGGCAGAGTTGTTTAGGGACTCCTTGTAAAGCTCTAGTGGATTAGGGAATCTCTACCTTGCCTTATTTTGAACATTTTGAAATTTGTCGATAAATGGAGCAGATCGCCTTTCTAAACTTTCGTGCGCGACCGGGTGCGTGCACCCCGCTATATATTTCGGGGAAACATTGCAGTTTCGACTCATCGAGTTTCTTAATAGACCCCCCAGAGAAGTTATAGTAGGTCAAGGAGACTGTACCTTGCCTTCTTTTTAACGTTTTGAAACTTTGCACTTAAATGGAGCCAAACGCCTTTTTTAACCTTTCTTGTGCGACCGTGCGCGCGCCGACCCCGATATTTGTTTAAGAATAAAAAAAGGTTTTATACTTTATCAATATTCTTCTTGGAGCCTCCTGAGAAGGTGTACAAGATCAGGGAGTGTCTTTTTCACGTTTTGAAACTTCAGTAAATTAGACTAGACTTCCAAATGACCTACGTGACCAGGTACTGTCACCGCGTACACGTCCTAATGGGCGCATATCAAGTCATGTGACTCGAAAACAACACTTCCAATTGGTTCTTAGTAGTTTCTGTTCTGAAATTTTCTTGGACCCCACCCACTTCCCTCACTATCTTCTTTAGTCTCAAGAGAGAAGAACGTTTTACATCTTTCCGAAGACTTTGGTGAAATGGCTGCCGCTCAGAATTCATCTTCAGAATCTGAAGAAAATTATCGACTACCTTTAACAAAAAGGAAGGAATCTTTCATCTGGCAATTTTTACTTTTCCTAAAGAACAAAAAAAAGTGAATGCTCCCAAAGTTACCTGCACAATTTGTAACGCAGTTCTTTCAAGAGCAAATCCTTCGAAAAAATAAACTTTTTCAATACATACGATGATGAGGCATGTGAGACAAGTGCATCCTGAGAAATTTGCACAGGCATCGACAAGAGCTCTGGCAACCCAACTACCATCAGCTGTAGCCAGCACATCTTCTGGTGGATGACCTCTATCTCCATCCAGTGCACAGATGGACTTGAGACCATATTTGTCAAAGGTGCATATGAAATGCAACTTGTGTGGAGAAATTATTCTGTAACGGAGAGCAGAGCCTCATTCTTATTGAACAAAAAATTAATACTCATCAATGCTTTGACAAAAGATAATTTTTTTCATTTCATTTTGATCCTGTTTCACAGTTTTACAGTTCAAAATTTCGGTTCCAGTATCAAAAATCAAAAACAATATTAAACAAAACAAAAGTTATTTTCAGAACTAACTCATTGTACCAAAAAGAGCTCTATTCACAAGCTGAAGTATCGACGCTTTTTTCAGGACACTTATGCAAAAAAGCGACGATACTTGGGGCATATTATGAAGGAGACGTAATACATTATCATCGGTTTCATCGACAGGACACTGCCGATAAAACGACGATAATAGCCTTCATAGTATGTTCTACGAATTGCAACCGAAACCTATGTTAGTTGTCCTTATATCTAACATTAGGTTTGATTGCAATTCATAGAGCATATTATCAAGGCCGTTATCGCCGTTATATATCTGCAGTTTTCTGCCGATAAAAGCGGCGTTAATGTTTTGCCTATCTTTGAAAATATTCCCCAGCACCTTATTGAAAACGGCATTACAACGCCTGCCGTAAGACCACTTTGCATATGTGCCGCACAGTAAGTTAATTGCAAAAACAACAAGTGATGGACCGAATGTGGATCACTATCACACATTCCCCCAGTCAAAAGATCTGGGCCCAAATCCATCGTTTATTTGCACTCCACACCACCCTGGGTTAGACAATGGCGATATGCAAATCAGCTCTGACCCTGTTGCCCCATGGGAACAGTCCAGTCCGAACTACAAAAGCCATGTCCTTCCCAGAACGGAATCAAGCATCCGAGGACCGGACCGGTTTCGAGGTAACACCTCTCATCAGCCCGGCTAGCTTGACTCCAAGTGGTGTGGAGTGCCTGGGACCCACGTCTGGGCATTCCCAGCGCACTTAGGGCGGCAATTGCAAAAACAACAAGTGATGGACCGAATGTGGATAAATGTCACACATTCCCCCAGTCAAAAGATCTGGGCCCAAATCCATCGTTTTTTTGCACTCCACACCACCCTGGGTTAGACAATGGCAATATGCAAATCAGCTCTGACCCTGTTGCCCCATGGGAACAGTCCAGTCCGAACTACAAAAGCCATGTCCTTCCCAGAACGGAATCAAGCATCCGAGGACCGGACCGGTTTCGAGGTAACACCTCTCATCAGCCCGGCTAGCTTGACTCCAAGTGGTGTGGAGTGCCTGGGACCCACGTCTGGGCATCCCCAGCGCACTTAGGGCGGCAATTGCAAAAACAACAAGTGATGGACCGAATGTGGATCAATGTCACACATTCCCCCAGTCAAAAGATCTGGGCCCAAATCCATCGTTTTTTTGCACTCCACACCACCCTGGGTTAGACAATGGCAATATGCAAATCAGCTCTGACCCTGTTGCCCCATGGGAACAGTCCAGTCTGAACTACAAAAGCCATGTCCTTCCCAGAACGGAATCAAGCATCCGAGGACCGGACCGGTTTCGAGGTAACACCTCTCATCAGCCCGGCTAGCTTGACTCCAAGTGGTGTGGAGTGCCTGGGACCCACGTCTGGGCATCCCCAGCGCACTTACGGCGGCAATTGCAAAAACAACAAGTGATGGACCAAATGTGGATCAATGTCACACATTCCCCCAGTCAAAAGATCTGGGCCCAAATCCATCGTTTTTTTGCACTCCACACCACCCTGGGTTAGACAATGGCGATATGCAAATCAGCTCTGACCCTGTTGCCCCATGGGAACAGTCCAGTCCGAACTACAAAAGCCATGTCCTTCCCAGAACGGAATCAAGCATCCGAGGACCGGACGGGTTTCGAGGTCTGACCTCTCATCAGCCCGGCTAGCTTGACTCCAAGTGGTGTGGAGTGCCTGGGACCCACGTCTGGGCATCCCCAGCGCACTTAGGGCGGCAATTGCAAAAACAACAAGTGATGGACCGAATGTGGATCAATGTCACACATTCCCCCAGTCAAAAGATCTGGGCCCAAATCCATCGTTTTTTTGCACTCCACACCACCCTGGGTTAGACAATGGCGATATGCAAATCAGCTCTGACCCTGTTGCCCCATGGGAACAGTCCAGTCCGAACTACAAAAGCCATGTCCGTCCCAGAACGGAATCAAGCATCTGAGGACCAGACCGGTTTCGAGGTAACACCTCTCATCAGCCCGGCTAGCTTGACTCCAAGTGGTGTGGAGTGCCTGGGACCCACGTCTGGGCATCCCCAGCGCACTTGGGGCGGCAATTGCAAAAACAAGTGATGGACCGAATGTGGATCAATGTCACACATTCCCCCAGTCAAAAGATCTGGGCCCAAATCCATCGTTTTTTTGCACTCCACACCACCCTGGGTTAGACAATGGCGAAATGCAAATCAGCTCTGACCCTGTTGCCCCATGGGAACAGTCCAGTCCGAACTACAAAAGCCATGTCCTTCCCAGAACGGAATCAAGCATCCAAGGTCCAGGCCGGTTTCGAGGTAACACCTCTCATCAGCCCGGCTAGCTTGACTCCAAGTGGTGTGGAGTGCCTGGGACCCACGTCTGGGCATCCCCAGCGCACTTAGGGCGGCAATTGCAAAAACAACAAGTGATGGACCGAATGTGGATCAATGTCACACATTCCCCCAGTCAAAAGATCTGGGCCCAAATCCATCGTTTTTTTGCACTCCACACCACCCTGGGTTAGACAATGGCGATATGCAAATCAGCTCTGACCCTGTTGCCCCATGGGAACAGTCCAGTCCGAACTACAAAAGCCATGTCCTTCCCAGAACGGAATCAAGCATCCGAGGACCGGACCGGTTTCGAGGTAACACCTCTCATCAGCCCGGCTAGCTTGACTCCAAGTGGTGTGGAGTGCCTGGGACCCACGTCTGGGCATCCCCAGCGCACTTAGGGCGGCAATTGCAAAAACAACAAGTGATGGACCGAATGTGGATCAATGTCACACAATACCCCCTAAGTTAATGACATGCAAAGTGGGCGTACGTCAAACCACATGCAAATTGTGGTTGGAGGGTAAAACACCCTATCACGAAAACAGGCGTTGCGAGAAAAAGAGGTGGAATAAACTTGTTTACCGTAGGACTGCCAAAGCCTGCTCTAATCAAGCATTCAGCAGCGTTAACATGGGGGTGTGGAAAATAAAACTGAATCCACCCCGTCCCCTAATTACAAGGCACACATTAGTGCGTGAAAACAACGCTTGTTTTCACGCAGTAATGCTAAATACCGCCGGCTGTTACAGGATTTACTATCACATATGTGTTCGCATTGATATTAACACACTAACACCGCGGAAAATTCCGCCGATAGCATTGATATTTTAAATGCCGAGCAGCGGCGATTTTTATCGCTTAGGAGCCTTCCTATTATGAAGGTTTATCTCCTAAGTCTGTGATTCCCAAACTGTGCACCGCGGCTCCCCTGTGCGCCGTAATGAGGTGCCAGGGGCGCCGCGCACAGTCTAGGGTGACTAACCGTCCGTAAATTCCACGGACATCCCTACCCTGTTATCTGTAATTGTGGGCATCACAGGGAGCAGCGCTGCTACTCTCTGAGAGACCTCACTCCCACTGCTGGAGCGGCCTCGCACTCCTCCAGGAGAACAGGAGCAGCCCCTCCCACCCATTGAAGTTCTGTATCGGGCTCATTGCCACTTACTGAATGAGAATGGGGAAGTCAAGGATGTTCAAGCATGTGGCGCTCCTCCTGCTACAGCGTACACAAGGGATTGTGTTAGGTATAAAAAAGTAAAACGCCCACACTACAATGTTATAGAACACTTCCTTTAAAGAACCCTGTGAAATAAGTTTAAAAGAACAGGTTAACGTTCTTTTACTGTCTCATCATTCTTGAACATAAGTATTTACAATATTATATTCAACAATGCCATGGTTGCTGCTTTTTTATTTTAAGAAACTAGCAACCATTGACAAAGCCAATAGTCATGGCTTGTGGTTTGTTAAAAAATACTTGCTATATTATATATCTGCATTGAATGACAGAAAAAACATAACACCAGTCGGGCGCAACACTATGCTAAGCGCACATTTTTAGCCTACGTGTTTTAAACTGCCCTCTGATTACATCCAACACTCCCTTTGAAGAGACCCCCCCATTTTTTAAACACCTCTTAAAGCCCTGGAAACAACACCATTTAACATTAACCTCATATCATGGCACTGTAGATCATGTGTGTGTGTCTACGTTTTCAGTCTGCCTATGTGAAGGGCATAGTGAAGTCTCCCCCACCGCACCCCACCCCTTGCTGTAGTTCGTTCTTGATAGGCCTCTTCTCCCTGCAACTCTGCAGACAAAAGCTCAGCTCATAATGTGGAAAGGTGGAGAAGTAAATAAGTATGGAACGTCCGAATGGTTGGATGTATTACTGAAAGGATGAATGGATGAATAAAAGGCGAATGGATAGATAATGAAAGAAAGGATGGATAGATAAGCAAATGAGTGGAACTATGGATGAGAGAAAGGGTAAATAGATGGATGTATGGGACGAACGGTGGATGACTTCGTAAAAGGATGAATGGGTGTGTTAAAGGATGGAAAGAACACTGAAAGGGCACCTGATGGGTGAGTGAATTGGTGTATGGGTGTGTGAAACAATAGATGAATGGATGAATGAAAGGGTAGATGATGGGTAAGTGAATGGGTGGATGGATTAATTGATAAGTGAAATGCTGAATGGATGGATGAGTGAAACGGTGAATGTAAGTATTGATAAGTTAGTGAATGGGGGTACATAGACAAAAGAAATAGATGAGTGAAGTAAAAGGGTGGATGGATGAGACAGTGGAAGACAGAATGCGTGAACAGATGGTTGTATAAGTGAAAGAATGGGTCCCAATTACTTTAAGGAAGATAACAAGAGGTACATAGCACCCACCCACCGGAAAAAAAAGGTGGAGAGCCACGGCCAACTGCTGATTAGGTCAAGGGAGCTACAGGTCAAAAAAGTTTTGGAACCACTGTGTTAAGCATGAATATTGCTGTGAAGTCAGCGATATTCATGCATTATCGAGCTACTACTCTTTGTCATGTTATCCACCTACCATTGAGTAACATAGGTAAGAACTGCTCTGGGGCAGGTGTTAGCTTTTGGAGATATTCACGCTTAGCGCAAATATCTCCAAAAGTGGGTAATTCGAGATGCAATGTCACCGACTGTTTGCAGTCGCTAACATCTTGGCATGCCCACTTTACATGTCATTACTGATAAATATCACTGACAAGCAAAGTGGGGCCCAAGATGGTCGCTATCTCCTACTAGATGTCGCTAACTGATGTTTGCAACAGCTAGGTAATAGCAACATCATTTTATCTCTGCTTTTTTGTTTTTTAAAACCAAAAAAGCGGAGATAAACCCCCTTGATAATATGCCCCAAACTTCTTTAACACACATCATTTATTGTTTTCATATATCAGCGTTGGTGAACTGACTCAGTGAAATGTCGCTGATTTCATAAAATCACGTTTAAGGCGCTCCTTATGACAGTGCACCCAATCCTGCGTGGAAGTGCTCACATAAAACATGACACTGGTATGACCAGGATAGACAAAGAAATAACACAGTGATGGAAAAGTTTCTTTATTTTTTATACTTACCTAAGAAATAGTAACAAAGTAAAACTAAATTTCTTTAAAAAACATAGTATCTGTGGAAGAAAAGTAAAAATAATGTTATAATGTACATTTCATAAAACAAAACAAAGTAGGAGTGAATGAAACAGAAAGTGAAAGAAAAAAAGACTGAGGGAGAGTAAGAGACAGAGACAGAATGTGTACTATATTAATCAATGAGTAAGAGAATTAATTGAAAGAGATAATAGCAGTGAAGGAATGACTGTCTAAACGAAAGTAAAGTGAGAGACAAAATGAGAGTATGATCAGTGATAGTACAAAAAATAAACAGTCTCTTAAAAAATGGACTAAGAGTACGGGAATGTCTTAAGGAGATAGATAAAATAAAGAAAAAACAGTAAGAGAAACAGAGTGAAAAAGGGTGAGTAACAGAAGATGAACGGAGTAGAAATAGACAAGGACTGTAAGAGACAGATAAATACAAATGAAGTAGGGTAAGGGAAGTAAACTATAGATTTAAGTTTAGGAATTGAGCATAATTAATGAAAGCAAAGTAAGGGAACACATATTAAGGTACGGTAAGACAAAGGATTTAAGATTCAAGAAACAAACGTGATACAGGGTCAATAAAGGTGAGTAACCATGAGACAATGGAAGAAACACACTGAAGAGATAGATAGACTGAATAAAATAGTGACTAAAAAGATGTTAGAGAAACAGGAGAGAAAATTAACCCCTTCCATGCTGATGATGAACCCCAGCCGTCATGCACTACGGTGCTCGTGTGCTGATGACGGCTGGGGTTCGTCATGGCCCGCCCCTGTTCGTTTGTTTACCGCACAGGGGCGGAAACGGGCCAGCAGTGAAGGGGTTAAACAACGCAAAATGTGGATGAGTTAAAGGGAATAAGCGTGACTGAACAGTTCTGACAAAGGAAGGGGATGAAAGGAATAAGGATAAGAGAGAGGCAGAAGAAACTCTCGGATGTTATTACTTGTACTTACCTTATAAATGTAATATCTGTGGAAGACAATAAAAAAATCTGTTATAATACATATTTCTAAATCCAATGTAACAAAATAACATAGACAACATATTACATGGTTTATTTTTGCTGTCCTCAGAATATATTGATTTTCACTATAAACAGTGATTTCAATAGTAATCATCATGTAACAGCGGGGGAAAAAACACAATCTAAATGATTGTGTTTAAAAAACCCGTAGAAGATCTCTATACATAATATAAATACCTGAAAAAAACATGTCTTAAATGTTTTTCTCTAATTCGCTATTTCTTGAGTAAGCACAGTACATCTTCCACAGTTACAAACTGATTAAACCATACCACTTATTTTTAAATACGTCTCAACAAAGCTCCGTGCAAGTATGTTCTTAACACATTTATCTTAAGTACACATTTTCTTCTCTCATACATTTCCACGTGGCCAAATAGTATGAGTTAACTCGTTATTTTTTAAATACCTCTCAACAAACTTCCGTCCAAATATATTCTAAAAACATTTATCTCAAGTACACATTTCGTTGTCTCATATTTTTCCGTGTGGCCAAATAGTATGAGTTAAGTAGTTATTTTCTCATATTACTTAATCGTAGTCTTATCCATTCTTTTCTCAACCTTTCGAGTAAAAATTCTAACGTGTTCTGTACCATCAAACATTAAGTAAACTTGTACCTGATGCTATCACTATGCCAAATACAAATTTCATTTCTAGATTTGAACACCCTTAGCCACATGATATTTCTAAACAACAGAGTTTCATATCTTTACAGTATTAATCTTCCTACACCAAGTAATTTTACTGAAATTTGGGTTGCAAAAATAGCAGATAAGAATTAGTTAAGTCAAAAGGCAAACGTTTCTTAAAAGTCAATTGACTATCATTGCAGAGCGTCCAGCCTTTTGGAGACTGTAATGTCCTGATGATGTTGAAGGCCCTTCATGAAAAATAATAGCTACAGTTACAAATGTTCTTCTAGAAATAGATACTTGAGAAGCCACAAAATTTTTAATTAAAGTTGACAATTTACTCCCATCAGCTCTGCATCGTTGAAACATTCAAATTACATATTGTCCATTTCTGTGGATAAATAATGTTGATAACATTTCAGAGTTACATTGTGAGCAGACCATGTTCTGATGCGCATCTTTAACTAGTTTATTAAAGGACACTTCTTTACAGTCTGGTAATGTTAAATATATAAATCTTTCAGTGTGTATATCAATATTACTTGAAAATGAACATTTATCGCAATTACGTTCCCATTTATAAGAAAGGCCAAAAAGACTATCAATATCTACACCTTCATCTTCCAAAACTGTAAGCATATACATAATAAATTCCTGACAATCTTGCTGAATATTCTGAGAAAATTGATTTAGTCCTGCACATATGTCTAAAACATTCCATAGTTCTGAAACACTTGCTACTTCACTATTACCACTGCTACATTTTTCAAATACAGAATTTACCGAACAACAAAATGTTTGCTCCCGATTTTGTACAATCTGTTGCTGAAAAGGTTTTAGAAAAAAACAACATTAACTACTACATTTGCATAGCAGTTGACACCAGACCTGTTTTCAAACTTAAATCCAACAATCTCTTCAATACTAACCTTTTTCTTACTGCTACCAATGACAGCAACATCTTTTTTTCTTCGTTTCTTTACAATTTCGGTACATTTTTCCTCATTTCTCCTTTTCTGACCAACCATACCCTTTTCGATTAAAGGATATTGAGGTAAACTTGGAGCATATTCTCTTCTTAACCTATTATACTCCTTCACCCAATTTAAATCTGCACTAATCTTTGTCTCATCAAAATCAATTAGATAAAGTCCACATGAAGTTCTAACTCGAGATAAAGCAACATACGCCATACCCTCTTTGAAAACAATGCTTCCAATATTTACCAAAGCACAATCTACACTTAAACCTTGAGATTTGTGAAAAGTCACTGCATATGCCAAACAAATTGGAAATTGCTTCCGACGGACATATAAGTCTTTCACAAGCAAAAAATGAGTTGAACAGAGACTGAATTGTTGAACTTCCTCAATTCCATCAAATTTGATTCTTAAAAATTCAATCTCATCTCTATTTGGGTAATTCACAAAACTAACAACATTACCCATTACCCATTGCTCCATTTACCAAACCTCTTTCTACATGTAAATTTCTCCTTAAAATAATCCGACAATTTAAACATACATACAGATTTTTTTCTAAGCCAGCAGTTTTAGATATACATTTCTGAAGAGAATCCAATTTTAACTTCAACTTTTCAGACAAAACAATAGTACTACCTTCATGTTCTATTCTATCTTTAGCTTCCAGTTTCTTAATTTCTTGATTTTCGAACTTCAACATTTTTTCATTGAAAACTGAACATTCTTTGAGAGTTGGCATCAAGCATATGACTGACTTATCTGCTACCTCTTTACTATATATTTTCTCAGGTACATTATCTTAATTAGAAAACAGCTTGGAAAGTAATCGTGTTCGTAGAGTTTCTTTCACATCTCCAATCCTTACATCTTGAAGAATGTTTCCATATTTAGTATCCTTTGCCTGTCGCATATTTGAATGAGTTCAGTATATTTGAAATGTGACCATATATTAACATTTCCAATACTGCCCATGCACTTTCTGGTCTCTTCATGCGTAACTTTTTCAAATACAGGTTGTCCTTTCACAGGAGTTAGCTGCAGTAGATCTCCAAAAACGATGACATGTTTACCTCCAAATAACACATCATACTCTGTCTTAAGTATCTTATGGCTGAGATACCCGCCACCCCCTCTCAACACAAATCCCCAAGGATGGGAAGCCGGAAACGGTTCTGAACTTTTGGAAGGCGGGAGGGAGTTACCCTTCCCGGCCGTATTTATTAAAATATGAAACAAAATTAAAACATTAAAATAACAGTTTCATATCATGTACAATTTCATTTATACAGTACGATGTTCTTGGCTGACCTTAACACATCTCTAATACAAAGGTTCTCCTAGCCGATACTAAACATCCTGCAAATGCATTTCTGAACATTGAAATTGTACATCCTAACGTTACGGGCCAACGGCAAGGTCGTAACCGGTGTCAGATCCCCAATACCAATTCCCCCCTCACTTGTGAGGGGCGGGCTCACAGAGGACTGTACCTCTGTGCCAACTTCCAATTTCCCTTGCCTTAGCGGGGGCCCCCTGTTAACTCGAAGCCATCTTAGTGGTCGTCCGAGGACTCGTGTGAGGTGTCTAGAAGGTAGCGTAGACCCCCCTCCCACCCCACACAACTTACCACACCTGCCGTCGCAGATGTCCGGGCCCCGGGAAATTCCGAGGAGGGGTCCGTAGCCCCTCCTCCCCAGTGAAGGGGCCTATGGCCGCCTTCCCTTTCGGCGTCCCATCCTTAGATGGGACCGCCTCCCGTTTGAGGGGCCAATGGCCGCCTCCCCCCGGGCACTCCCATCCGTAATGGGTGACGCCCAAACCTCTAGGGATCTTCCAATTACTGCTCACCAATCATGACCTTACCGCCACAGGCCCGGATAGTTGACGGGCTATCCGGACCCCCCACAAAACTCCTACCTAAAGGTCATGGCTACAAATTCTTCAACCAAGCTATGAAGTCTCCTATGAGTAAATCATTCCCCACCCGGGACAAATGAACCCCGTCCCCCAAATACATCTGATCCCCCCTGATACACCCATGCGGAATAGAATGCAATGTATTTGTACGAAACAATCTACCAAGTTTGTTTTTTACTTTCTTCACAGAATGATTTAAAGCAGACACAGAATTAGCCCCCCGCCACACCTTCCGTGGGATCATGTGGGACCATGCAATTGTGCACCCAGGGACCCTTTTTGCCAACCAACTTACAGTGGATAATATTACCTCGAGAAGCACTCGCCTACCAATGGTCACCAAATCATTGCCCCCAAGATGCACTATGAGTATAGATGGCGGTGACCTCGTCCGCCCTAACAAACCCTCCATAAAATCCTGAAACTGGTCAATACAGAGCCCGCCCCTTCCGTAGAAGGTCACCCTGTACCCGTATTCCCCAGCCATGTGAATCATGTCACCTGCTTTGAATACGTCTGCGGCACGCCTCACGTATGAGTGTCCCACGACCCACACCACTCTGTCCACAGCCGGTGTCCTTTGACCGCTGGTCCCCTGGTGTCGGGTCGACTGCACAGTCTGCCCCGCCTCGTAAGCTTGCGAAACTGTAAAACCAAACAAAAACAAGAAGCGTGAGTTCATGATATTAGCTTCACAACATATGCAACCGCACGTACCGTTTATAACAGTTCGAGGACCAACGCCCCAACTGTTTTACTTTATCAACACTCAGACCCCTGGCTGTGGCCTCAGTAGCAGCCCCTATCCTGAAGGAATGGGTCCCAAACTCGCACAGGTTCAAGCCTGCGGCTGTAATCGCCATCGCCAGCACCCGTTGGAACTGAAACCTCGTCAGTGGGGTGGCGTCGGCGTCCCTCAGTAAGCTTCCCCCCCATGCTGCCGCCCTCTGCGCCAAATATTCCTCAACGCAGGCTACCGGGCACATGGGCGATCCGGGAATCCGGTGGACTACTACACAATCCCCGTTCGCTCCCTGATCGGTCTTGGACCTGGCAAACGAGACCACCATTGATTCCCCTTTAATTCGGATGTGCTCTCGGCACAGTCCCCCCCCCCGTATCCTGCTTGTTCCTTGCTACCAGCTCGAATATCCTCATAGCCCCATGGAATGCTAATGAAAAAGCGGCTCTAAATAGTACTGTCTCAGATTGAGATGAACATGTTGCAGGGAGTACTGACATCAAGAGGGCCAACCTTTCCAGACCTATCGGGTGCCTGTTGTCCACTCTGCGACCCTCAAGGCGTTGCCACCCTCGCAGCGCCTTCTGAACCACAAAAGACGCTGTGGGGTCCTGGATACCATGGGCCCGTGCCATGAAAGAAATAGCGGCCCGGTGCCTCTGTGCCGTGGCTGCTGATTTGCCTGCCTGATGTAAGGATAACAGAAACTTCAGGACATACTCCTCTTGGCCCCATAGCTCCCCCCCAGCAGACCCCAAAAAGAACCAATAGGAACGGAACGCCCCTTTGTATGCCTTCCTTGTCATGGGAGCTAGACTCTCTCACACGAGGTCTTGTAGTCCGGGGCACCGAGAGACCAGAGAGTTTCGGGAAAAGGTGCCGCCACCGGGTCCGCTGAGGGTAGGAAACCCCAGAAGGCCTGCATACGGGAACGAGAAAGCGCATCAGCTGCATGATTTAACACCCCTGGCACATGTCTTGCCCTAAAGTGGACGTTTAGCCTCATACACAGCAAAACAATTTCCTTCAGCAATCTCAGGATCCATCTGCAGCGGGCAGCCTGACTATTGATACACTCAACAACGGTCATATTATCAGACCAGAACACCACAGCGCGGTCACGAAATCCCTCGGGCCATGTTTTCAAGGCCACCAGAATAGGGAACAGCTCAAGAAATCCTATGTTACCTGTGAGCCCATTCTCGTGCCACCATGCCGGCCAGGTCTGTGCTGACCAGTGATTACCAAAAATGGCGCCAAATCCGACACTCCCTGCCGAGTCCGTCCACAACCCCAACTCCTCCGAGGAGACCCCGGGTTTGTTCCACATGACCCGACCGTTGAAATCCGCCAGGAATGCCAACCATATGAGCATGTCCTGCCGAACCTCTGCCGAGAGCCTGGTGCGGTGGTGGCCTTCCTTAAGGCCAACCATGGCCTGCGCAATAGAGCGGGAAAACGGGCGCGCCATTGGGATCACTCTCAGGGCAAAATTTAGTTGACCCACAACCTGCTGTAGCTGATGTAATCTCACTTTCGTCGCGCTAATACATGCTTTAAGCGACGCCTCAAATTTTGCCACCTTTTCCTTGGGCAAGCGGAAGCACCCCTCTTCGGAATCGAGCTCTATTCCAAGAAACTCGAGCGAAGTAGACGGCCCCACTGTCTTACCGGGTGCCAATGGCACGCCAAAGCGCCTCATGAGATCACAAAATTCATTCAAAGCTCGTGCACACTCTATGTCCCCAGCTGCCCCCAGGAACAGAAAATCATCAAGGTAATGCATCACATGAGTAAACCCTGTTATTCTTGTGAAGGCCCATTGCAAAAAACAACTGAATCTTTCAAAATAAGCACAAGAGATGGAGCAACCCATTGGCATACATTTATCCATGTAATATCGACCCTGAAACATGAAATCAAGGAGACGCTGATCGGCTGGGTGTACCGGGAGCAACCGGAACGCTGACTCGATATCTGATTTAGCCATCAGCGCTCCGGGCCCTAGGCGATTCAAAATGGCAACGGCCTCATCGAAAGATGCGTACCGCACCGAACAAACTCCCGGGTCAATCGCATCGTTCACCGAAAGACCCCTTGGAGCTGACAAATTATGTATCAACCTGAATTCCCCCGGATCTTTTTTGGGGACTACACCCAGGGGGGAACAAACAAAGTTAGCAACTGGCGGGTTGTCATATGGTCCAGCAACCCGACCTCGGGCCACCTCCTTACCAATCTTTGCTTGTACCACCGCCGCATTCTGCTGCACCGATAGTTGGTTCTTACATTGTGCTTCACCCTGAAAATCCCCCGCCGGGATGCGGAAACCATATGAGAAACCCTCTCGCAACACCCCAGCGGAGGTATGATCTGGGTATTCGTTTAGCCAAGGGATCATTGCCATGATATCAACCGGGGTCGGTAGTGGCGCCCCCTGGACCATTTCAGACCTGTTTGGCGCTACCCCTACTCCCCGTATCACTAGTCTTGGCTCTGCACGTATTCTCCGGATGGGAGGACTGGCCACACCCCGAACATTCGTGCCTGAATTTACAAGAACCCTGTGGCCTAGTACATTTTCCCCTGTTAAACTCCAGCAGACCCCTTTTTTCCCTGTGCTGCCGCTATTCCTTGAGTTCCGGTCATTGCTGGAACTTGCTCGAAAGGGCGTCCCTGACGAATGGCGGGAATACTCGGCCATCTCACCCCCCAATGCTGGTGACTTCCCCATTTCCATATTTTGCCATGTAATGGAGTCAAAACAATCCCATGTCAGGGATGAATCATGTTCCTTGGATTTCTGAAATATATTATCATAGGCAAACCATTGATTTCCTCCATAAGTTTCATAAAAACCCATGATACGTGTCTGATACACAGCCAATTCCCCCAACAAATCGGGCCTACGTTCCCCCATAATTGCAGTGAACATTCCAAACGCTCTGCCCCAATTGCCTATCGATTCATCGACTCTAAAACCGGCCATCCTGGCTCGCCACACACTTGGATGCAGAAACTCTTTCTGGTTTTTTACATGCTCGATTTCGTAGTGATCGGTCAACAAGGAAAATATGTTTACATATTTGTCTGCCCATATCCTCTCCTTCACCTCCTTCAGGATATGCTGCACAATTTTCTCCCTCCTCGAAGGTACCGATCCCTCCCCAACCATCGGCAATGGCTTACCTGAAGCTGCCGCCGTAACTGTCGACCCCGCCGTACCAACGCCTGATCCTGGTTGACCCACGGGCGCCTGCGGGGAAACAAAGGGACAAGGTGGTTTTGCAGCCTCCCGTGATTGCCGCAACTGCCTCATTAATTGCTTGGCCTCCTCGGCCGTGTCCCCTGGAGCAACGGAACCCACGCTGTTACTACCCAACCATGCCGCCAGCTGGGCGGCCAACTCCGGGGGCATGTCCCCCTCGTTCACAGGGGTAACCACAACAGGGATCGGCTGCCCCGCGTCGGGAACCGGCACAGGAGCCTCCACCGGTCTGGGAGGGCTCGCCGGGGGAGCCTCCGGAACTGGGACCTCATCTTCATTTGCCCCGTTCCTGGCCCTCTTTCTTCTCCCGGCAGGGACCTCCCCGGGGATGGTTCTTTTTGGCCGTCCTGTACCATCCCTGGCCGCCATTTTCCTTTTCATCTCCGCCATGTCTTTCATCAGCATACGGAGCATTTGGTCGGTGCTAACCTTCTTTGCGACCCTTTTGCCCGGCATTTTCCTCACGTAGATGGAAGGTCCTGGACAAGACTTGTAGCGCTAGAAGAGAAAAAAAAGAAATGACAAATTTCAAAATTGCCTCTTCGTTCCGTCTCGAGCTCACGTGCAACGCGGGGGTGCAGCTTCAGAGCACAGGAACAAGAGGATGCTTCATTGGCTTGTCGCTCCTTTTATCCTTCTTCGGGCGGGCGTAGACCCTCCTCCAATCCGCCCCCCGGGCGTGGCTGGTGGTGTCGGTGTCTAGGACAACCCCTTCTTGGGCGGGAAAAGGCGCGCCCCAGCTACGCCGCTCCGGGCATACCAGCCGGGACACGCCTCCCGCCCAAAATGGTTTCCCGGGGGGATCGGGGTACTCGACCATACGTTCGGGGGGACCGAGTGGTCGCCCCTTTCCAGTTGCATTCTTAAATGCACATAAGCAAACATTAAATTGGATACCATGCTTACCTCATCATTAATGAGAAGTTACATCTTTTTTAAGGACTCTAGAAACTTCAAAACAAGCTTCTCCAGATAGCTTGTGATATTGTAATTTATTTTCATGCTCAACTGGCAGCATCAGTAAACAATGTAAAGTAATACCTTTAATATTATGTGCTGCCAATCCAGTTGGAGCAGTAACAACATAAGACAGTGTTGACTGAGTTCTTTGCTGTAGATATGTAGTAATTCCTTTAATTAGGAAACGTTTACCAGTTCCAGCTTCTCCACTTACATATAGTCGAATAGGTTCAAATGACATACTTGAGCATTCTTTTTTTCTCATGACGAAAGCCATGCTCAATGTGCTCTGTCACTTCATCATATATCTGTCTTTGCTCAAGATTAAGTTGCTTCTCCAATTCTTCTAAATTTATTACTTCCTCTTGACCTTGCTGCATTGCTCTTTCCACCTCATCCATTGCAGTGGCTGCTTCATTTTGGATAATTGGTTGTCCCAGCGGATCTTGACCTAACGAAGCCAAACTTTGACTACCTTGTGAACTGTCTCTAGCAATTTCCACTGCAATTGTTGCTTGTTATGTTATGTTATGTTATACCGGGGTTTTATATAGCGTGCGGCTACTCGAAAGAGTGTCCCGACGCTTTGAATTGCACACTAATCTCATAACACAACAGGGAAAGTAAATAAAAGACAGAGAAAAAGGAAACCTAATAGGGCCCGAAACTAAGAGGTAAAAAGCCAAGTTTTGAGCCCCTTCCTAAAAGCCAACAAGTTAGGAGTGCTGCGCAGGGGCACAGGCAGTTTATTCCACAACTGAGGCGCTAGTAATTTAAAAGAGCGGTCACCGATGCGAGCTCTTTTCACGGGGAACCGCAGCAAGAAACAAGGCTTCGGACCTGAGCGACCTGGCAGGGAGGTAAAAGGTCAGCCTATTCTGAAGGTATTTAGCTCTGGAGGCGTGCAAGGCTTTGTGTGCCAGAGTAAGAGTCTTAAAAATTATCCGCTTCCGGACAGGAAGCCAGTGCAGAGCCTCCAGGAGGCCCGAGGCTCTGGCACGGCGAGATAGTCCAAAGATGGCACGTGCTGCCGAATTCTGGACAACCTGCAGCCGTTGGAGCAGGTATTCTGGCAGGCCGAGATAGAGGACGTTGGAGTAGTCAATTCTCGAGCCTATAATCGCCTGCACCGTGATCTTCCTGTGTTCCTCCGATAACAGGGGAAGAAACATGCGTAGCATCCGGAGCAAGCCAAAGCAGGTGCCAGTGAGACCGATTACCTGTGAGCGTAGTGTGAGGCCATTGTCGATCTTAATCCCAAGGTTTTTTGCCACCTGGGACGAACTTGCTGGTGGAAACATGTTCTCAGGCCACCACACTTTCCAATCCGGGTCCGAACTGCACCCAAAAAAGAGGACCTCAGATTTATCCGCGTTGCACTTGAGGCTGTTATGATGGAACCACTGAAACACAGCCTCAAGGCAACCCTGGATCCTACCTCCATCGAAGTCCGCACCCCTCTCACAGGTGAAGAGGAGCTGGGTGTCATCGGCGTAGGAAACGATCTGGGCCCTGAAAGACTCCGCCAGTGCCGGTCATGAAGATGTTAAATAGAGTTGGGCTCAGAACAGAGCCCTGAGGAACTCCGACACCCAATGGCGACATCTCGGCGGAGCAAGCAGAAGCCCAGACCGTTTGTCGACGGCCTGCCAGAAATGATCGAAACCACTGGAGCACCGTCCCCCGGAGACCAATCTCTGAGAGTCTTGCAAGAAGACTCTCATGGGGGACGGTGTCAAAGGCCGCCGACAGATCTAACATCACCAGCATCGCTCTCCCGCCCGAATCCAGCACCTCTTGTATCGCCTCCGAGACTTCCAGGAGAGATGTTTCGGTGCTAAGATTGGCGCGGAAGCCCGACTGGGTGGGGTGCAGTAGGTCGTGGGACTCCAGGTAATCGGCAAGCACCTTATGCACGTGCTTTTCGATGACCTTTGCAAAAGCCGGCAGGAGCGAGATAGGTCTATAATTCGCCAACACCTCCACATCCAAACCAGGCTTTTTAAGCAGGGGAATAATCATTGCCTGCTTCCAGGACTGGGGAACCAAACCCTGTGCAAGAGAACAGTTCAACAGGGGGTTCACGAGTGGATTAATGACAGCAGCCATTTTAGCCAGAAATTTTGCGGGGCAGGCATCCCGAGGGGAACCTGATTTAAGCCCAGCTATCAGGTCAAATGAAGCGGTCAGCGAGAGAGGAGGGAAAGCTGCCAGGGCCACACCTGCGTTAGGCCGGGTAACAGCGGCATTCTCCGCCCGACCGGGCATCTCAGGCTCCAGCACATGGAAGGAGTCCTGGATCCGTTGGATCTTAGAGGTGAAAAAGTCCGCAATCGCCCGGACCCAAGGCGCAGGAGGGGGGGTCTGAGTTGGAGCCGTGCGTGAAGTTGTAAACTCCCGCACAATGGCGAAAAGCTCCTTACAGGAATTGGAGGCAGCTTCAATTTTTCTCGCAAAATAAGCCTTCTTCTCCGAGAGGATGTTCCGATGATAAGCTTTCGCCAGAGACCTGTAGGCAAGTTTCGCCGTCGCGTCGTATTTCACGCGCCATGCTCTTTCCGCTACCTTGCATTGCTTCTTGCTCTATTTCGTCATTCAACATTTGGAGATAATTACTGAAAACAGGACATTCAATACTACTTTTAGATGCATCAAATGAATCTTCATAACTATCAAAGTCACCAAGTAGTTCCTCTTCTGTACGCCATGGTTTAAAGAGTTGCAAAAGAGCTAAATAGTAAAATTCTCTTTTAGCAGGTGTTTCGCAACTCAGTTTTCGGTGATTAATCAAGTGTCCTTTTCTTTGTTTCACCAAACATCCTTCATGTCCAATTACAGCGTGTACACCTTTATCAATATTCTCTGTAATATTCCTTTTAAAACTGTAGTTTTGAAGTATTTCATACAGACAAATGTTTTCAAGCAGAGTACTTCTATTTGGATAGTATGTATCCAACATATTTGTTTTCAGAATGTCTGTACTGTTTGGTTCTTTCTGTGCTAAATATTCAATTTCTTGCACAGGTTTCAGAACACGGTTTCGTGTTTCTGCAAGACCCAAACTCACCCACAGGATAGTTCTTGATTTTGCATAAAGACTTGCTGATGATAAGCGATCACAACATTCATATGCTCCAATTTCTCGATGAGATAACATCTTCAAACTGTACGTATACAATTTCTTGCTTAGGCTCTTTTCATGAGAAATGTCTTCCCACATCTCCTTCAGTTCCGTCTTTTCAGATTTCGTGATGTAAGACGTTACATATCGAGCCACCGCAATAGAGTTGTCTGCAACATATTGTATATCCATGTTAGCATTCCACATGGACAAAATGACTGGGTTATAGTCATTTATATATTTGAACTCTTCACCTCTTCTTAAATTGTACGTATTTTTAGGTGACCTTCTTGTGATGTTATGTCGCAAAGATGACATAAAATTGTTGACTCTTCCTTTTGAAAGTACCGGTCGTGCAAATCCAAAACGACATTTGGTGTATAATTTAGTCTTTGATTTGAATTTTCGCCGACAATATTTTCCACAACGATGACTTTGAAAGCGTAACACTTTTCCTCTTAAGTCCTTACCAGTTGTACTATTAGGTATGTCACAAGTGGCATGTTGTTCAATAAAAGGCAGTACAGTTTCATCCGAGTCTGTTCCAAATTTGGGAGCATCCTTGATCCATAACAGCATATGAATATGAGGAGCACCTCTTGCTTGATATTCTTTTCTCCAAAAGAAATCCAGAACTTCACCAAGAGGTGGATTTTTCTTGTTTGTAATAAAAGACATCATAGCTTCAAATCTATGATTAAAATATCTGCAAACATTAACCGGATCCAACGAACACAGTTCTCCAGGTGTCTTGTAGTTTATATATTTTCCATGTTTGCATTCGCCTCCCGAAGAAATTCAAGTAAATCTTCCCGAGCATACTCTGCACAGCTTAGAGTTAAAAACCATGTAGGTGCTCCTAAGTTTCTAAGCATGCATTTCAAATCTCCATGACGAGGTACCAATACTCATTAGTACCACGCTGAAAAGCCATTAAATTAATTAGGTGTGAATCCAGAACACTATCTTTCTGTTGCACTTTATCCATCAATTCCTTTGCTGAAACATTTTGCAGATGCACTCCACTTTTTAAGATATGGTTTACTGAATATGAAAGACCAGATAAGGCCACTCTCAAACAGAAGATGAAACAAATATTGAATACATTGACGAAATCTCGGATTTTCTGCATATAATCCTGTTGTCCGGTACTCAGATGCAGGAATCTGCATAGGTCGATCATCATATCGTGTACCTTCACCTGTAGGGAAACACTGTGGGAAACAACGACCTTCCAAACTTTCTTCCCATACACTAATAGGACTTCTTGCTTTTTTCATCTGAAATAATTCAATAGCATTCCCTATTGCTTCTTTGGAATGCAGTGGATGAACACTGTAATGCTCATAAATTTCTTCACTTCTGGATAAGTCAACTTTTTCAATTTGTCCAATAGACAAATCATTGTCCTCTTCTTCACTTACTTCTTCTTCTTCTACGTATACATTTTTATAGTATTTATTGTTTTTGACTAAATACCACGTTGCCTTTTTGACTTTTCTAACATCCACTAAATCTTTCCAGATTTTCTTACTCTTTGTAGGTACACCATTAACTAGAATAACTAGAGGTTCCTCTTCTACATTTTCAACACCAATTGTCTCCATATTTTTTTTTAAACAAGTGGCAAATATACAACTCTACCCTTTAATCCTCTTTGTAAATCTGAAGGATTTAATTTGCCAGTCTTAGGCTCCATACGAACAATAGCCTGAAACGGATGTACACATTGAATCAGAATAGTCTCATAAGTATTTAAATCCATCAGTTCCGATGGAATATTTATTAACTCAAGATTATTATGTACAGCTCTAGCAGGCATTCTATTTTCATTTAATTTATTATAACAATACTTAAAAATACATTGCTCAAAACCCAAATCAAAATAGTTTTCTACCAACAAATAAGTCACAAAATCTTTCCACTGACTATTATTTTCATCTTCACTTTTTAAATATAAATCAACTAACCTAGTTTGACTTTTGTAATGAATGCATCGACAACACACACAAGTAAAATTTGGTTTTTCACCTGCAATGACCTTAAACTTTGTTATTTCCTGTTCAAAATTTTCAGTATTAAAATTTCCAACATTTTCTAACACATTTCCTTCTATAACTATATCAATTTCTGCATTGTCTTCATCTGGACCAAAATAACTTACCTCAATTTCTGCACAAATCTTCTTAACATCTAATTCACATCCATGCAAAAGAGCACTATTTAACTGTTTAAGTTTAAGTGCTGGACTTTTTGCATAATACAACTTTCTCACTAATTTTCTCATTTTCGTATGATGCACTGATAACATCCTAAAGTGATGAAACACACTCTGGCATATTTTTTTAGAAAGACAAGCCAGAGAATGGCCTTGCAGACCTATTTTTTCTCACACTCTGCAATGGTATAATTCTTGCAACATTACAATTTTTTTTCAAGACATTCCTTAGTGTACTTACGTAAGAAATTGCGAAAGAAATCAATTGAATTCTGTCGTACACTGCAAATGCTACTACAATTCCAACTGTAAACAGGAACATTAGGACGTCCCTCTAAAACTTCTCCAGCTATCACCTCTTCTGCATTTATAACCACTATTTTCTCTTTCTCAATAGCACAACCATCCTTCACCTCATATGCTCGACCACTGGTGTCAACTGCATGCAACAAATCGTTACTTTGAAAGTAACTCTCCTCATTAAAATATGGCTCAGAAGTTGAAGTATGCATCCATTTCCCAGAAAACACTTTACAAAAATTACTTCTATTTATGTGTCTCTTCCATTTACTCTTAGCTTTTAAAACTCTGATTGAATTATTATTTAGTGTATTTAATCTATTAATTACTAAAATAAATAATTTTCTTTTTGTCTCAAACGCGCGCTCAACAACATCCTCTATATATTTTTTCTTCTTATAAAAAGCAGATTTTCTTTTAGAAACTTATTCCTTTTTTAATAAATTCGAAACTACTCTGTTATAAAACATTTGCTTCCTGATTTCCACAAACTGATTAGTACATCTTTTACAGTACATATTTTCCTCTCTGCTGATTTGACAAACATTTTGCTTTTTTCCGGCATTTCTCCTTGTAGATACTGATAACTGTTTTTCCTTTTGAAGATTATCCTTTGCATTTTTCCTTTGACATACTGTTTTTAAGAAATCCTTGCTTTTCTTACCAGGAGCAATCTTCTTTTTATCTGTCCTTTGTTGTTTTGATAATTCTTCTAATTCTTTCCTCTTCAGATGGTATGTCCGTTTATACAGCTTTCTTTTTTCATTTCTGGTCGGCATACTAATTTATGTTTCTGATAAAAATGACAATCTGTAAAGAACAAAGATAACAAATATTATACACCACTACAAGCATATAACATACAAATTATACCCACAGGTTCATTTTATAAGTAGAAGAAAGACAAAGAAACAGTCTCTGAACAGAGCAGGAAATTCTGTAGTGAATGTTGCTTCTAAATTTATGACAGTCCATAGCTGTGTCAGCATTATAGACATATTTTCTGATTCTAATTTTGAAAGCATACAAACAGTACACTGTTTTTCAAGCACTGTCGGTGATCCTAGTGCTTTTAATTTTTTTTACTATAATCTCTTATACACTTCATGAGAACATGTATTGTCACTCTCATAAAGCAGATAAACGAAGAATAGTACAAGAAAACTGTCTTTAAAAATGCTTTAGTATCAAAAATAATTTTATTTATTTAAAAGTTCATATTCCAAAAGGACTTGTAGCATAATTTCATCGGGTATTTCTTCAGATTCAAAATTCTCATCCTCCAAACTCTGCTCTTCCCCTTCCACATCTCTAAATAGGCACTGTCCAATGTATTATTCATAAACTCCTCATTTTCAGTATCAATGTCCTCCTCAAAAACTCCATCTAGTAATTCCTCGAAAAGTTATTTAGCGATTTTAAAGTTTAATTCACTTTTCTCAGAGTAATTCTCCATTTTTGTACTCTTTTATGTGTCTTCTATATCCTTTTAAAAAAATATAAAGACTAAATTATTTTTTTTCATCAATAGATAACTTAAAACTACCTTTACTAATTTTTAAACTACATACATGTTTATACTTTGTAACTCATTAACTACATATATTAAGATAGCACCTTCCTCTTGTTTGAAAACAAATTGACACTATGAACCTAGACATTAACCCTGTTCCTTTTTTTTCATTAAATAATTACTGCTGTAAAAAGACATCTTACTGTAAAATTTGTTTTTAGGTTTTCTGGATATCACAACTATTGATCGACTTTATAATTGAGTTTTAGGGATCCTTTTTCTGAGTTCATCACTACAAACTGCTATTCAAACTATATACAGTCTGAAGGGGAGGCTCACATTGTACAAACCATAACATTCACTTAACAGATTACTACTTCCCACTGAGACAGTTGCTTTTATGTTTCAACAGTATACTCAGCATGTGAATTTCATAGCATGTACAAAATGTCATGCTAACCATGAGGAACCACATCATAATAAAGCTCTGCAAATGTATGTAAAACAGTGCACACAGATAGTACAGTCACAGATATGCAGAAAAGATGCCCATCACACCAAGAGCCATATCATAATACACCTCTGTAAATGAAGAAAAAAGACTGCCAAAGATAATACAGCATGAGTTAGAGAAATAATGAAGACTTAGCAAGAATTATTCCATGGAAACAGCAAAGAATTATAGTCAAAGGATAGATGAACCAGAACTGCATCGAAAAGAACACATGGACCCGGCCCATAAAAAGATAGTGTCAACAGACAGTGGAAAAGTATCTCAAAATACATATCTAGTGCAAGCAGATACAGACATGGCAAAAATAGAAGATAAAATCATGCACCAAACCGAAACTTTCCAAATATTCTAAAAAATCTTGCCCATTATTTTAATCTGCACCCCAAAAAATTGCCTTTCAAAAATACCAACTCACCTGCAAAAAAGAATGTGATTGCTGAAAATTCGATAGCGTGGAATACAGGTTGTTGCTGTTCAGCACCAAACACTATAAAAAAGAGAAACACTTAAATGTAATTAATATCAAGTTTAGGTGGAAATCAGCTCCTCTTAGAGCACTCTCAACACCAGCAACACTCTAGATCTGCTCACCTCAAATACCTGCTTTTCTATCAAAGTCCAAGCCAAATAGAAAAGGACAACGTTTTTTTCCATTTTTACAGCAAAGTCTTTAAGCATGGGACTAGCACGGTGCTGTCTTTGCCGATCTGTGAAATGACAAAAGCCATTTACCACTCCAGGCACAGTGTTACAGCTTTGAATTGGAAAAATACCAACCCAAGCCAACCTGAAATGTGTAAAACCCCTGACACAGTGTTTCGAACTAATTAGAGCTCTTCAGAGAGGTATAGCTTTGACCAGACACAAGGTAGAACCCAGTATAAGTGAAAACAACACCCTTTCAGGCATAGAGTAACACATACATTATGCAAAAAAAAGAAGCAGAGAACTCTGGGAGGTTCTCAAGTTTAAGTGGAAAGCAGCTCCTGTTAGAGCACTCCTAACACCAGCGATACTCTAGATCTGCTCACCTCAAATGTCTGCTTTTCTATCAAAGTCTTGTAGCATAGGATTAGCACAGTGGTATCCACACCGAGATAGAAAAGGACAACATTTTTGCCATTTCTACAGCAAAGTGGACTAGCACAGTGCTGTCCTTGCCGAGCTGTACAATGACAAAAGCCATTTACCATTCGCGGCACAGTATTACAGCTTTGAATTGGTAAAATACCAACCCAAGCCAACCTGAAATGAGTAAAAGCAACCCCTGACACAGTGTTTTGCTCTAATTAGAGCTCTTCAGAGAGAAATAGCTTTATTCAGACACAAGGGAGCACCCAGTATAAGTCAAAATAACACCCTTTCAGACATAGAGTGGTGCATAAATTGTGCAAATAAAAGAACCAGAGAACTCTAATAGGTTCTCAAGTTTAGGTGGAAAGCAGCTCCTGTTAGAGCACTCTCAACACCAGCGACACTCTAGATCTGCTCACCTCAAATGTTTGCTTTTCTATCAAAGTCTTGTAGCATAGGATTAGCACAATGCCATCCACGCCGAGATAGAAAAGGACATTGTGTTTTGCCATTTCTACAGCAAAGTCTTTAAGCGTAGGACTAGCACAGTGCTGTCCTTGCCAAGCTGTAAAATGACAAAAGCCATTTACCACTCCAGGCACAGTATTACAGTTTTGAATTGGTAAAATACCAACCCAAGCCAACCTGAAATGAGTAACAGCAACCCCTGACACAGTGTTTCACTCTAATTAGAGCTCACCAGAGAGGTATAGCTTTGTCCAGACACATGGGAGCACCCAGTATAAGTCAAAACAACACCCTTTCAGGCATAGAATGGTGCATAAATTATGCAAAAAAAGAAGCAGAGAACTCTGGAAGGTTCTCAAGTTTAGGTGGAAAGCAGATCCTGTTAGAGCACTCTCAACACCAGCGACACTCTAGATCTGCTCACCTCATATGGCCGGGATGCCCGTCACCCCCTCCCAACACAATCCCCAAGGATGGGAAGACGGACGCAGTTCTGAACTTTTTGGAAGGCGGGAGGGAGTCACCCTCCCGGCCGTATTTAATAAAATATGAAACAAAATTAAAACATTAAATAAAAGTTTCATAATCATGTACAATTTTCATTTATTACATTTCGATGAAGACATGTTATTTGGCTAACCTTAACAAATCTCTAATACAAAGGTTTCCTAGCCGAGTCTAACATCCTGCAAATGCATACTTTCTAAATTAAAATTGTACATCCTAGCGTTAAGGGCCAACGGCAAGGTCTTAACCGGTGTCAGATCCCTACTACCAAAAACTCTCGCCCTCACGGTGTGAGTGGCGCCGCGCAGAGGACTGTACCCTCATTGCCAACTGTAATTTCCCTTGTCTTGTCGGGGGCCCCCCTTTCCGCTCGACGCCATCTTAAAGGTCGTCCGAGCACCCGTGTGAGGTATCTGTAGGAAGGACAGCGTGGACTCCCCCCCACCCCCACACTCTCTATCACATCCGCCGTCGCGGATATCCGGGCCCCGGGAAATTTTTAGGAGGGGCATATAGCCGCCTCCTCCCCTGGAAGGGGCCTATGGCCGTCTCCCCTTAGGCGACCCATCCTTAGTGGGTGCCGCCTCCCAGTGGGAGGGGCCAATGGCCGCCTCCCCCCGGGGGCTCCCATCCATAATGGGTGGCGCCCCCCTCTAGGGACCTTGAAATTACTGCTCACCGATCATGACCTTACCGCCCGACCAAAAAATAAATACGACATTTGTTCACCTGCTAAGGAAGAAAATATCAGCCTACCTAATTGTATCAAACTGTTTACTCCTAAAAGAAAAACAGTATCCTACTGACAAAAGTCACATCATCAATCTAGACATTCATTCTCCTTCTATACGGAGGGAAAAAAGATGTTATCAGAGCAAAACTTTATTGCAAAACCAACATTGCCATAAGGGGCTGGTGGGTGGGTCAAAAATGGCTCCTTGTTCCGTCGAGGGCTCACGAGCAACGAGTGGGTGCAGCCTTCCAAGCACAGGAACAGAGGACGCTTCTTCGGATTCCCGCTCTCTTTATTCTTCGGGAGGGCGTGTACCCTCCCCAGGTACGCCTACTGGGCGTGGCCATCGGTGTAGGTGTCTAGGACAACCCCTCTTGGGCGGGAAAAGGCGCACCCTGGCTACGCAGCTTCGGGCATACCAGCCGAGACACGCCTCCCGCCCAAAATGGTTTCCTGGGAGGATCGGGGCACCCGACCATACGTTCAGGGGGACCGAGTGGTCGCCCCTTTCCATATGGCCGGGATGCCCGTCACCCCCTCCCAACACAATCCCCAAGGATGGGAAGACGGACGCAGTACTGAACTTTTTGGAAGGCGGGAGGGATTCACCCTCCCGGCCGTATTTATTAAAATATGAAACAAAATTAAAACATTAAATAAAAGTTTCATAATCATGTACAATTTTAATTTATTACATTTCGATGAAGACATGTTATTTGGCTAACCTTAACAAATCTCTAATACAAAGGTTTCCTAGCCGAGTCTAACATCCTGCAAATGCATACTTTCTAAATTAAAATTGTACATCCTAGCATTAAGGGCCAACGGCAAGGTCTTAACCGGTGTCAGATCCCTACTACCAAAAACTCTCGCCCTCACGGTGTGAGTGGCGGCCGCGCAGAGGACTGTACCCTCATTGCCAACTGTAATTTCCCTTGTCTTGTCGGGGGCCCCCCTTTCCGCTCGACGCCATCTTAAAGGTCGTCCGAGCACCCGTGTGAGGTATCTGTAGGAAGGACAGCGTGGACTCCCCTCCACCCCCACACTCTCTATCACATCCGCCGTCGCGGATATCCGGGCCCAGGAAATTCGTAGGAGGGGCATATAGCCGCCTCCTCCCCTGGAAGGGGCCTATGGCGGTCTCCCCTTAGGCGACCCTTCCTTAGTGGATGCCGCCTCCCAGTGGGAGGGGCCAATGGCCGCCTCCCCCCGGGCGCTCCCATCCATAATGGGTGGCGCCCCCCTCTAGGGACCTTGAAATTACTGCTCACCGATCATGACCTTACCGCCACAGGCCGGATAGTTGACCGGCTATCCGGCCCCCCCAAACTCCTCCTAAAGGTCATGCTTCCTCAAACCCCTTAGCCATGCTATGAAGTCTCCTATGAGTAAAACATTCCCCTCCCGGGACAGGTGAACCCCATCATTCAGATACATGTGATCACCCCGAATACACCCATGAGGAATGCTATGCAACTGCGCCGAGCGAAACAATCTACCAATTTTGTTGTTAACCTTCTTCAACGAATGGTTCAGTGCTGACACTGAAAGGCCCCCCCGCCACACCTTTCTGGGAATTATGTGGGACCAGGCAATCGTGCACCCCGGGATTCTTTTTGCCAACCAGCTAACGGCCGACAAAACTTGCTCGAGTAATACTCGTCTACCCAGTGTCACCAAGTCATTGCCCCCCAGGTGTACTATGACTACAGATGGCGGTGACCTCTGCCGCCCTAGAAGACCCTCAACAAAAGATTCGAATTGGTCAATACAGAGCCCGCCCCTTCCATGGAAGGCCACTCTGTACCCGTATTCCCCAGCTGCGTGAGTCGCATCACCTGCTTTGAATACGTCCCCGGCCCGCCTCACGTATGAGTGGCCCACGACCCAAACCACTTTCTCCTCAGACAGTGATCCATGACCGCTGGTCCCCTGGTACTGGCTCTACTGCAAATTCCGCCCCGCATGACATGCTCGCGAAACTGTAAATCAAACAGAAGACAAGAAGTGTGAGTGCATGTAACTTGACTTCACAACATGTGCAATCGCACATACCTTTTAAAACAATTTGAGGACCATCGTCCTAACTGTTTCCCTTCTTCTGTACTCTGACCCCTGGCTGTTGCCTCAGTAGCAGCCCCTATCCTAAAGGAGTGGGTCCCAAAATCGCACGGGTCCATGCCTGCCGCAGCGATTGTCATTGCTAGCACCCTCTGAAACTGAAACCTCGTCAGTGGGATGTCATCGATGTGCCTCAGCAAACTCCCCCCCATGTATCTGCCCTCAGTGCCAAGTATTCCTCTATACACATTATCGGGCACATGGGGGACCCTCGCATGCGCTGGACAACAACACTGTTTCCCATCGCTCCCTGGTCAGTTTTGGACCTAGCTATCGTGACTACCATTGAATCACCCCTAATTAGGATGTGATCCCTGCACAAGCCACCCTCCACATCTTTCTTATTCCTTGCGACCAGTTCGCTCACCCACATAGCCCCATGGAACGCTAATGCGAAAGCTGCCCGGAACAGAACTGCTTCGAATTGGGAGGAGCATGTCGTGCCTAGTTTTGCCATGAGCAGGGACAACCTTTCTAAGCCAATCGGGCGCCTCTCGTCTTGCTTGCGACCCTCGAGGCGCTGCCAGCCGCGAAGGGCTTTTTTCGCCAGAAAGGAACCTGTTGGGTCTTTGATGCCATGCACCTGCGCCATGAATGAGATGGCCGCCCTGTGTCTATTGGCCGTAGCCGCTGATCGGCCTTCTCTGTGCAGTGCTACCAGGAACCCAGGGAAGGAATCCTCCTGACCCCAGTTCTGACTCCCTGTCGGACCCAAAAATGCACAATAGGAACGAAACGCTCCTTCCTCGTCCTGGGGGCTAAGCTTGCTGCCACGAGGTCTTGTAATTCGGGGCACCGATTAGCCAGATTGCTTCGGGGAATGGTGCCGCCACTAGGTCCGCTGTAGGTAGATAACCCCTGAACGCCTGCATATGTGAACGAGAGAGTGCATCAGCCACATGATTCAGTACACCCGGCACATGTTTCGCCCTGAACTGTACATTCAGTCTCATGCAAAGCAGCACAATTTCCTTCAACAATCTCAAGATCCATTTGCAGCGTGCTACCTGTTGGTTAATGCATTCAACAACAGTCATATTATCAGACCAAAATACCACCGAGCGGTCTCGGAACTCGTTTGGCCATGCCATCAGAGCAACAAAAATAGGGAATAGCTCAAGGAACCCTATGTTACCTGTGAGACCGCTGGTGTGCCACCACGTCGGCCATGTTTGCGCCGACCATCGATTACCAAAGATGACGCCAAATCCCACGCTCCCCGCCGAGTCGGTCCACAAACCCAGCTCGTCCGAAGACGCTGGCGGCTTGTTCCACACCACTCGACCTTTGAAGTCCGCCAGGAATGCCAACCAAATGCGCATGTCCTGGCGAACCTCTGCAGACAGTCTCGTGCGGTGGTGTCCTTCTTTGAGACCAACCATAGCTTGTGCAATAGAGCGTGAAAAGGGGCGGGCCATTGGTATCACTCTCAAGGCAAAGTTAAGCTGACCCACTGCTTGCTGTAACTGGTGCAGGGTCACTTTCGCCCTACCAAGGCAAAGTTCCATGGAAGCCCTAAATTTCAATACCTTTCCCACTGGCAAACGGAAACACCCCTCCGCAGAATCGAGCTCAATTCCCAGAAACTCCAGTGAAGTAGATGGTCCAACCGTCTTACCTGGTGCCAATGGCACTCCAAACTCCTTCATGAGGATGCAAAAGTCCTGTAGCGCCTGCGCACATTTCGTGTCGCCGGTTGCTCCCAAGAACAGAAAGTCATCTAGGTAATGCATAACATGCCTATGCCCCGTGGCCTCGGTGAATGCCCACTCTAAAAAACAGCTGAATTTTTCAAAATAGGCACAAGAAATGGAGCAACCCATCGGCATGCATTTATCCATGTAATAACGTCCTTGGAACGCAAAACCTAGCAGACACTGATCCTGTGGGTGTACCGGGAGCAACCGGAACGCTGATTCGATATCTGATTTTGCCATCAGCGCCCCGGGGCCCAGGCGATTTAACATGGTGACGGCATCATCGAACGATGCGTACCGCACCGAACAGACTTCTGGGTCAATAGCATCGTTTACTGAGAAACCCCTTGGAGCAGACAGATTATGGATCAGCCTAAACTCCCCCGGGTCCTTTTTGGGGACCACCCCTAATGGGGAACAGATGAAATTCGCCACTGGCGGGAGCTGAAAAGGCCCAGCCACTCGGCCTAGGCTCACCTCTTTAGCGATTTTTCTCTCCACCACACCTGGATTATGCTGTGCCGAAAGCTGGTTTTTGCAAAAAGGTTCCCCACGAAAATCCCCCGCCGGGATGTGGAAGCCATATAAGAATCCCTTCCTCAACACCCCAGCGGAGACATAATCAGGGTATTTGTTTAACCAAGGAGTCATAGCCATGAGATCAACGGGAGTCGGCAATTGTACACAACAATCCACCTCAGTCTTGCTTGGCCCCTCCTTTACCTCCCGACCCGCTATTTTTCGATCTGCATGAACTCTCTGTGTGAGAGGAATTCCCACAACCCGCACACATGTGCTTGAACCTACATGAACCTTGCGGTCTGTTACAGTTGCCTCTATTGAAGCCCTAACAGACCCCCCGCTTTCCACCATTCCCGCCGGTTTTCGGCTGGTGATCGCCACCGGTGCCTGCTCGAAAGGGCACCGCGGGATTCTGGCGGGAAACCCCCGACCCATTCCCACCTGGCGAGGAAGTTCTTGCCGCCCCAGGCAGGAGTGCTTACGCCAAGAAATTGAGTCGAGGCAATCCCATGTCAGAGAGGAGTCATACTCTTTTGCTTTACGGAACTTCATGTCGTAACCTTTCCATTCACCCCCCTCATACGTTTCATAAAAATCCATTATACGTGCCTGACAACAAGACAGTTCGGGCAATACCTCGGGCTTACGTTCACCAATAATCGCAGTAAACATTGCAAAGGCCTTAGCCCAATTCGTTATTGTCTCCTCAACCCTGAAATCCGCCATCTTGGCGCGCCAGACGCTTGGGTGCCACAAATCTTTTTGCGTTTTAGCATACTCCATCTCGCGATGGTCGGTTAACAACGAAAACATATTGACATACTTGTCTGCCCATATCAATTCTATTGTGGCCATCGGGATATGTTGAACCACCCTCTCCCGCCTTGAGGGTAATGAGCCCTCCCCTGCCACTGGCAAGGCAAGCTTACCTGGTGCGGTCGTTGTTCCCGCCGTTTTCTCGAGACCAGCTGCCGGTCCTTCTGGTGTCGCCTGTGGGGAGATTAGAGGGAGATTCGCCTTCGTGGCATCTCGCGACTGCCGCAACTGCTGGATTAGTAATTTGGCCTCTTCAGCCGTGTCTCCTGGTGCTGTAGCACCCCCTGCCTTCTTATTGAGCCATGCGGCCAACTGGGTGGCCAATTCAGGAGGCATATCCTCATCGTTAGCGGGCGTAATCACAACCGGAATCGGTTGACCCGCGTCTGGGGTTGGTACTGGGTCATCAGCTGGTATGGCAGGGATGACCGGGGGCACCTCAGGGACCGGAACCTCCCCTGCCGCCGCCCTCCTCGTGACCCGTTTCCCACTACCCTCGGGGACGACTCCCGGCAATGCCGGGCCTATTACCTTCTTCGGGTTACCAGGCTTGTTCATTGCGGCCAGTTGCTTCTTAACATCCGCCAAATCAGCACTGGGACTTTTCCGAAGCTTCGTTTCATTCTCGCCATTCGGGTCACCAACATGCGAAGCTTCTGGTCTGTCTCAGAACCCTTTCCTGCCTTCTTGCCAGACTTGCCAGACATGGTTTCTATTATCAACTGTTAGCCTATCAACACGGTCCTGGATCCTTCGCTGTAAAATCTCTGAAAGAGAAACACAAGAATTACAAGTTCTCAAAAATGGCTCCTTGTTCCATCGAGGGCTCACGAGCAACGAGTGGGTGCAACCTTTCAAGCACAGGAACAAGAGGACGCTTCTTCGGATTCCTGCTCTCTTTATTCTTCTTCGGGAGGGCGTGTACCCTCCCCAGGTACGCCTACTGGGCGTGGCCATCGGTGTAGGTGTCTAGGACAACCCCTCTGAGGCGGGAAAAGGCGCGCCCCGGCCACGCCGCTTCGGGCATACCAGCCGAGACACGCCTCCCGCCCAAAATGGTTTCCCGGGAGGATCGGGCACCCGACCATACGTTCGGGGGGACCGAGTGGTCGCCCCTTTCCAAATGTCTGCTTTTCTATCAAAGTCTTGTAGCATAGGATTGTCACAGTGCCATTCACGTCGAGATAGACAAGGACAATGTTTTTTGGCATTTCAACAGCAAAGTCTTTAAGCTTAAGACTAGCACAGTGCTGTCCTTGCCCAGCTGTAAAATGACAAAAGCCATTTACCACTCCAGGCACAGTATTACAGCTTTGAATTGGTAAAATACCAACCCAAGCCATCCTGAAATGAGTAACAGCAACACCTGACACAGTATTTCACTCTAATTAGAGCTCTTCAGAGAAGTATAGCTTTGTCCAGACACAAGGGAGCACCCAATATAAAGTCAAAACAACACTCTTTCAGGTATAGAGTGATGCATAAATTATGCAAAAAAAAACCACAAGCAGTGTACTTTGGGAGTTTCTAAAAATTAGGTGGAAAGCAGCTCCTGTTAGAGCACCCTCAAGACCAGCAACTCTCTAGATCTGCTCACCTCAAATGTCTGCTTTTCTATCAAAGTCTTTAAGCATAGGATTAGCACAGTGCCATCCACACCGGGATAGAAAATGACAATGTTTTTTTGCCATTTCTACAGCAAAGTCTTTAAGCATAGGACTAGCACAGTGCTGTCCTTGCTGGGCTGTAAAATGACAAAATCTGTTTACCACTCCAGGCACAGTATTACAGCTTTGAATTCCTAAAATACCAACACAAGCCAACCTGAAATGAGTAAAAGCAACCTCTGACACAGTGTTACGCTCTCATTAGAGCTCTTCATAGAGGTATAGTTTCATACAGACACAAGGGAGCACCCAGTATAAATAAAAACAGCACCCTTTCAGGCCTAGAGTAACATATAATGTATGCAAAAATAAGAAGCAGAGAGATCTGGGAGGTTCTTAAGTTTAGGTGGAAAAGCTCCTGTTAGAGCACTCTCCACAACAGTGACACTCTAGATCTGCTCATCTCAAATGTCTCCTTTTTTATCAAAGTCTTTAAGCATAGGATAAGCACAGTGCCATCCACACCGAGATAGAAAAGGACACAAGACCTGGAGTTGTAGCTTTTTTGTATTTGCATGCCCAAAATGTGTTTTTGCTTGTGCAGGAGCAAGTTACCAGGTGCCTGCAATTTGCAACAAGATTTCCCATCCGTTCGCGAGCTCCATGAGATTTGGTAGACAGTCTCATGGGAGAGTTTGCGATCGCGAACACGTCATTCTGGTGCGTCATCGTACTTTTGGTGGACGTTTTGTGAATGGCACGATCCTGAACACGCAGAGTCTGCAATCTGGAGAAGGTTCTCTTCCGAGCAGCATCAAAACCTTCTTGAAATGACGATTTGGATGAAAATAACTCCTCAGATTGACATTTGGCTGTACTTTTTTGTGCAAGGAGTCCCTTTTCTTATTTTACTTGTTTTTTAAGAGGAAGGAAGTGCCCCACAGTCTCCAACTTCCTGTTCCTGTCCAGCAGACTCCTCCCAGTGCTTTTTCCATCTCCTGTTCATATTTCTTTTGGATTTGGAGCTAGAAGGATCACTCTTTGAGTCTGCTGCATCCTATCAAGACAAGAAAATGCAGATATAAATGTCATTTCATTGGAGAGAAGCTGTTAATTTAAATCCTTTGCCAAGTGCCATGCTGAAGTAAATGAGCAATGAGCTATTAAAGCAGGCAGAACACCAGTGGGTTGAATACCATGAGGCGTAGTATTCGTTTTTTTGTTATTTGTGGTATTCTGTATTTTTAAAGGGCTAAAAATTGTTAAAGAGAGAGATATAGGCATAACAAAATCATCACATTTTCATGATTTTACTCTAATCTATGAAGACAAATATATATGTATGTAGGTGTATGCGAGCATGTGTGTGTGTCTGTGTGAAAAACAAAGGTGGAAGGGATGTTAAAGTTAGGTTAGGTTTCAACACCTTAAAATATGTTATTAAAAAAATCTGGAAAAAACCATGATTAATTTATAAAGAGACAAGTATAGTTCACTATTGAACTGAGAAACAGGCTAACGTTAAAAAAATATAAATCATTGAAATACACATCTATAGTTTAGTGAATTAACTATTAGTTGTGCTCTATCATTCTCTGCTTATGACCTTATATATTACATCATTCATGGCATGCTAAATTACATCATAGATGTTGCTGCTGGAGCTGAGCCCCATACAGGCTTACACACTCTCCTTCTGTTCAGAGGGTGACTGTCTAGTCAGATAATTCAAATGTGGAGCCATAGTCAAACATATGATCAAAGGTTTGTGCTCTGACTCAAACTTGATTTTGACATGCTCAGGCACCATATTGGCAGCCTGCAAGACCTGTGTTGGTTCATAAACTAGCGGAAACGACAAACTGTGTGAACCACACCAAACAAACTAGGATTTGAAACGAGAGCTGTAAACAGCAATTTATTGAATGCTGAGATGCTCATTATCATATAGAGATCTTGTTGCGGGCAGTAAAGGAACAGCAGCTTGCCATAGTTGGTTTACCCATATGAAATTTGAGTTGCAATGTCTTAAAGAAACAGACTGTTCATACATTTTTCAGTGCAGGTCAATAAAAGGAAGGCTCCTTCAATCTACATAATATAAAATTGTTGAGAAAATCCATGCTTTAAATTCAGTTATTGGTCCCGAAGAAGGTGGGATAAATGTCAAAGAGCCCCTGAAACACTATTTTGACAATACCTTTTTTAGTATTTTGATTTTTGTATCTATATTATTTTTGAACCACATGTTTTTGATGATGCATCTGGTCCAATGGATAATAAACTATATTAATAAATGCCACCAGTATTTTATGTGCATTGTATTTAATATGTATATGATTCTAAATATTGTAGTTGGAGCATAATTAGCTACATTATAACAGTTACATCTGTTGTTCTTGTGCTGATAATTGAGCACTCACACAGTGAAAGTTTAGATTGTTACAATAAGTCCAGGAGAAAAACGTGTTTATTGGTTTGGCTGATCCCTATCCCCTGTGCCTTTGTAAAAGGGGTTACTCTCTAAATTGTTGATGAGCAGGGCTGACACACTGCCCTAGTACTTGTGTGCTGTTCTGCGTGCAGATCTTAAGGGACTTACCCAAAGTCCCAATATGTGCATTAATCTGATATGATTATTTTTTGTGATTACATCAGGCTGTCAGCCAAACCTTAACATTAAACAAAAAGAATGGAAAAGGCAGATCTATAATATAGATTACCTAAACAATTTTGCTAATGATATCAACATTTACAAATGGAAAGTCCATGTACACTGCTTAGTATTGCTTGGATAATTTGAAGTTGTGGAAAACTGTCTCACCTTCAGTTATGAAAGCCAAGATGATGCAGGAGCTGATCAGGAAGGCACTCATGGCAATTGTATTGTATTGTAATTATATTTATATAGTGCTTACTACCCCTGACAAGGCTTTGTATTTTTTTTTTGCAAGTAGCATGCTACTCCGGAACTAAAAAGGATTAGTAGTATTGTAACATTTGAGTTAATTTGCGGTGGGCAAATGAGCCTGTTAGTTGGATTGAAAAGGATAATCAGGAGCTAGAAAAGTGATGAGTCTAAAACATGTTTATTGGGAGATCATAACAGTAAGATGAGATTTAGGATGAGTATAAGGAAAGATTGAGTAGGGAAGAATTTCTAGAAATGGGTTAAGGAGATCACATTAGTAAAATTAGTTTTGTGGATGAGTCAAAAGATGGATAGGTGAGCGAAAAACTTAGAAGGGTTGATTGGGAGATCATAGTATTAAAATGTGGTGTGGAATGATCCAAGGAGTGATAGGGGAGATAAGAGGCTAGAATGGGTAACTTTGGAGATCACAGTAGTAGAATGAGGTTTGGGATGATTCAGAGAGTGGAGAGGTAAGGGATATATTGATTGAACCATAGGGGGAAACCTAAGGTAGCGCTTATGTACTAACTTGCTACTGTTGAGTTGTTTATTTAATTGAAGTTGCCCTAGCTAATTTACAGCATGAGGTAGAATATGTATAACAGGTGCCATGCCCACCTGTTATACATTTTGTTTGACAAGTAAGTTTGTTTTTCAACTAGTGCCCCTTGTGTCAATGAACCAACTCTGCACATTTGATATTGAAGTCATAGCTTTACTGAATAGAAATAATTATGTAGAAAAAGGTGGTGGTCTCTGTAATTGTGCAGGGTTGTCACTTTTGAGTGTATCTTATCTACCTCGGCACACTGCCAATTGTTTTCATTGATTAATTACTTCTTCTTTAGTTGATTCTTCCTTTTCCCTTTCACTGTTTCTTACACTCTTATCTTTTCCTCTTTTCTTGTAGTATTTCTTTTCTTTTCCCTCACTACTCTTCATCCTCTGCATTTTTCATATATGTATTCCACCAACACGGCTTGTCTGCCTGTGTTTTTGCCGTGTAAATTTCTCTGTTACCATAAATGTTAATACCCTTTTCCATTTTCTCTACTGCTGATTATTCCTGCTTTGCTTTCTCACCCGTCATCTTTTTCTTTTGTTGTAATTCGCTTCAACTTTTTCTTTATTTCTATATTCCATCCAATTTCATATTTTACTCAATGTCTTATTTATATTTCCATTGCCTATCACAGTATCCTGCTTTACTTTCTTTTTATTGTTTTCATTTTCCTCTCTTTATAACTTCTTCTCTTGTTTTCCAATGTCTATCTCCCTTATTCAGCCTCTTCCTCTCTCTCTCAGTGTTTTTCCGCTGCCCATCCTTTCCATTTCCTTCCATCACATATTACTTCTTTTGTTATAGCTTTCTTTCTGAGTATCCTTCTATACCTGTCGCCTAGCTTAATTTTCATTGCTTTCATTGCAGGGACTCTGCTAAATCACAGAACTATGCTTGGGACCATGTAGCCTTAGTAGGCAGGGACTGTGTTATCCTACTACCTTAGAATCAATGAACAGGGGACAAACTAGCTATAGTGTCTCACTTGCCCTCCTACTCACTCACAGAGGCACAAGTGATTAAATACTCCAGAACGCAACCCTCCCAACCCTCTCAGGAATCATGATGACTGGACACACCCATTTACTCTCACACTTGTACATATCCACAATAAGATCTGACAGAGACATGAGGGAAGTTTAAAACATGTATTATATCTAGAATGCTTTAGTATGCAGTATAGGTGCAACAACAAATAAAAGATGCCTAACAAAAACACAATCAGCATAATAAGGAATCCATAAATCACAAAAGGAGCTGTCATTGTATAAGACAGGGTAAACTAACCTCCTTCCTCTTCTACAGAAGTAAAGTGATTATATATCTGAAGATCTCTCGGTGTCCGCAGCAGACCCTGTACCTTGGCATGCACAGATGAAGGTTCTACGTGTCAGGTGTAGTTTCCGATCAGATTTGGGCATACCCATATGACAAAGAGTACATGTTATACGATGAAAGACACGCACCACAGGAGGTTAAGGTGACCGGGTGAAAAGTTGTTGCGTGCTGCTGGGGCTTCGCTTTCTGGACCTAGAAGCATTAGATACTGTCAAAGATGCAATTCCTGTTAGGAGTTATCCCCCTGCGCACAGCATATGTGATACCAATATCTGTTAAGTTGTTAAGTTAATGCCGTTCGTCAGGGGATAATTTCTGCGGGATGGTGAATGAACGCCACATGAGAGTTGGGGTGTAGTATTCAATAGATAGTATCCATAGTGGTATCCCGTGAATCGGATCCTTGCCCGAAATGCATTGTGATTGATGGGAAAAACATGAATGGAATGTTTTGATATGATATAATCAACCGTAATGCCAGAAAAAAAGATAATTGAACATTGGAAATTATGAATTAAACACGTGAAACTTCTTTAAGTTTGGATCTACTTCATTATACCAGTGGTTGGTATCACATATGCTGTGCGCAGGGGGACAACTCCTAACAGGAATTGCATCTTTGAAAGAGTACATGTTCCCAAACAACAGCTGCATTTGTATGTGATGTATATGTGCTAGAGCAAGACCAAAACCAAATAACAAGTGGCAGTGTGGTCATATTTTGGACCCTTTTTTTACTAACCTTGCATCGGTTGAGGTCCTGTCTCCAAGGCCCATGGCCTGGATGGACCACCATCTAATGGAATGTCATCTCACGCTTAATGATCCACCTCCAACTGCCCCTACTTCTACTATTCTTAGACGCCCTTGGAAAAACTGAAACTGAGCGATTTTCATCAGCTTCTGGGCGCTGTTCCCTTGGGCCCTTTTACTGACGTTGAGTCAGGCTACGATCTTTACTATAACTGGCTGATTAAAGCTTTGGACAAGCTGATCCCTATTGCTGAGAGTAAACAGCGGCGTACTCATTCTAGTCCTTGGTATGATGACTCGCTTCGGCTCTTAAAAAAATCCTGCAAACAAGTCGAAAGAGCCGGCGTAAGTCATACCAACCTGAAAAAAAAACTCTGTACCTCGCTACCATAAAGAAGTACCATAGAGCTATCTGTAGGGCTCGGGCCGCTTATTTTTCTTGTGAGTTCAGTGCTAGCACCAACCCTGCCAAACTCATTTTTAAGGCTCTTAAAGATCTCACTACTTGCAGAACATCAGCTGCTGAGATTTGTTCTTCCTCCATTGTGAGGATTTAGCTGCTTTCTTCATTAGTAAGGTGGAGGGTATCTATCGGGCCTTCCCTAGTTCCACAGGGTCTCAGCAGAATACAATAGTTACTTCAAAAACTACCTTATCTCTATCGTACCTTCCAGAGCTCTCTACGGAGGATTTTAATAAACTTGTAGCAAGAGTGAAGTCGGGTTCTCCTAAGGATCCGCTACGACCCGCTCAATTTAGAGAATCTGCCTCCCTTTGTCTTCCCCCGTTATGTGAGCTTATTCATTTGTCCCTATCTTCAGGCTCTGTCCTTAGTGCTTGGAAACAGGCCCAGGTGATTCCTATTTTAAAAAAACCTGCTCTGGACCCTCAAAAATCGGAGAATTATCGTCCCATTTCTCTCCTCCCGTGGGCAGCTAAATTGACCGAGGCCCATGTTAATACCATCTTAGCTAATCATCTCCATTCCGCTAATATTTTAGATCCTTCGCAGAACGGCTTCAGGCCCGGTCATAGCACCGAGACTGCGCTTCTCTATATGGCTGAACATCTTCGCATGTTGGTTGATTCTGGTAATACGGCGGCACTGGTTCTTTTTGATCTCAGTGCCGCGTTCGACACTGTCTCCCATGACATTTTACTCCAACGTCTGGTTGAGGCTGGGGTCAACAATTTGGCACTTGAGTGATTCCGATCTTTTCTATCTGATCGTACCTTCAAGGTTACCACTCCTCCTTTTGAATCTAAACCTCATGCGATTGCCCAGGGAGTCCCGCAGGGATCGGCTCTTAGTCCCACTTTATTCAAACTCTATGTGCAGCCGCTAGATGCTGTCGCCATGCGTGGGAACCTGTCTATGGTGTCCTACGCGGACGACACACAGCTGGCGGTTGCCATAAGTAGGGCTTCCGATCTCGAGGCTGCTAAGTTCCGTGAAGGACTTGTATCTGTGGCTGGCTGGATGACTGACAATTTCCTCCAATTGAACGTCAAGAAAACCGAGGTGCTCATTGGTGGGAAACAGATCCATCTATGGGGCGATAATTGGTGGCCTCACGAGCTTGGCCCTACCCCTATCTCCGTCACTGAGGTAAAAATTCTAGGGGTTTGGTTCGATTCCCAGCTGAGCTTCTCTACTCACACCAAAAAGGTTGCTGCTACGTGTTTTGGGACTTTGCGTCAGCTCCGATCCATTTTTAAATTCTTCGACGCTCCTACTAGACAACTCATTGTTCAAGCCATGATTCTGTCTAAGTTAGACTATGCTAGCTCTCTTCTTCTTGGAGCTAATCAGGCTGAACTTTCCCGTCTCCAACACGTTCAGAACGCTGCCGCCAGGGCTCTGGTTGGCTTACCCAGATTTTGTTCAGCCAGAAAAACCATTCACAAGCTCCACTGGCTCCCTGTTGCTCAGAGAGTTATGTTTAAATCTCTTTGTCTGTCAAAATCCTTAAACACTCCTCCCCTCAGATCCTGGAGTACCTCATTTCCCCTTACGTTCCAGCACGTTCTCTTAGGTCTTCTGGTCTCCACTTAGCCATAGTGCCGCATTTTAAGAGGTCCAGGATCGGCGGCTGCTCTTTTAGAGTTCTAGCTGCCAAGTTATGGAATTCCCTTCCTGTCCACATACGTGCTATTGATGGGCTTTTTTCATTCAGGAAGGCTGTAAAAACATTCCTTTTTCCCCCAGCTCCTTAGTGCTGCTGTGTTTTCGTTCTATTATCGTTTTTGTCCGGTTTTTCTGTTCTGTTAAGCACCAGGACGCCCCTTTGCTGGGGCATCTGTGCGCTCTATAAATCCGGATAGAGTTTGACCTATGGTGTTCAGACTAAGTCCCAGGAAAATATAGAACACAAAATAACAGTAAGTTCTGTGTGAAAATACAGAGTAGCACAAAGCAAAATATGTGTGTATAGTAACTTATGCAAACAAAAGTTAGGACGGCAGCATTTTCATGCTAAAATAGATAACACAGCAAAGGGCCTGAATGGAACATATGACACACCTTTTCATCCTACACTATTTAATTAATTTCTACTTTTCTACCTTCCTTCTTTTTTCCCTCAATGCCTACCTTTCGTACTTCAGGCCTTCCTGTATCCCATTCTTTCCTATAATCCTTGTAGGCTTACTTTCTGACTTTCTTTACCTCTCCAATCATTCATTCTTTAATCATACTCTATTTCTACTTTCATTGCCCTTCCTTCATTCCTTCATTCCTGTATTTACTTTTCCCTTCTACTTTCCTTACATCTTTCCATCCTCTAGGCCTTCCTTTTCTTTGTTTCTTAATACCTTCCTGACTTTTGTCTTCTCATTCCTTTCTAGTTATCGGCATTCCTTATATATTTCAGTCTATCTCCCTTGTATTTTGTGTTATTCATCCCTCTCTTCCAGGATTACTTATAACTTTTACCATTTTAGGAGAATCTGAAAATATTTGGTGCAGATGGGTGAAAATGGAAGGAAGGAATTAGAGAGTTTCCTAAGTTGCAGTTTTCATTGGAATTCCCAAAGTAAATAAATGATACCCAAGAATGTGAAAACTGTTGTACCCCAAGAGTAGACATTCCTATGGAACTGATGAAGTAGGTCACCAGCTCCATCAAACGTACACACAGAAGACCCAGTTTATTTTACCGAGAGATTTTGGCTGTTGCAGGGATCAAAGTGACTGGTTGGAATAGATGAATAAGCAGGGGAACATGTTGAAAATTATTGATTTTCCAGGGATCCCTCATTTCTAAAACTACCCTCATAGTCCGATTTGTAGTACAGATCACCTAAGACCTTTGACAGGTAATAGTACCCCTGGGAACCAAGTTAGTCCTTATTACATTGAGAATGGGGCCACATGCAGTGTGACCCTTTGTTCAACAACATTTCTACCAGAGCTTGCCAGGCTCACATTTTCACCATACTCATGGGGCTGATGGCAGACTCTGCACTCCATCCCACACATAGCTGACTGGAAACAGCCTAGAAATATAGAGAGCCCTATTTATATTTGCTGGTATTGCACTTTAAATTGCAAAACTTAACAAGGGCTGAAGGCACACTGTGCAAAAATGAACAATATTCAATAAGTTACAATTATCACATTCCATTAAAACACAAGAGATAAAGAAAGAAATATGCCTGCCGATGTAAACATAAATCATAAAATATTCCGCTGGTACATGTATAAAGCAAGACAGTATTAGCACTGAAAAGCAAGTGATGAACTGATTTTGTGTTATTAGTAGCATCAATGGTGATGTGGTATTTCTTTTCCCACTGATGTCATAATGATGTCACTAGTCAATCCATCTGTGAGCTCATGGTCATTGGCACGGAGAGAATAATGTTTGAATGGGACAACTCTAAACGTTTAATTTTTTAACAATATCATAGCATCCCTTCAACCTTGAAACTAATGTAATGACTTTCACCAGTTATGGTGAGTGACTCCACTATAAATCCCATTGATACAATGGTCATTTCATTACGCATGATGACATCAAACTTGACAACATCAGTGGGACATACCATATCACATTGATTATATCACTGAGGCAGATCACCATCCCTCTGCCAAAATCCAGCTGGGTCCTAGTCAGCAAATAATAATACCCCTAGCCATGCTATTAAATCTATTTGTGTGTGTATAAATCTTTATTGCTTGATTACTTAAAATCATTGCAATCACAAGAACTTCATATTGCAATCATAATAACTAGTTCAATCATTAAAAAAATCCTTTACAAAGACATATTCCCAGCAAATAATATAAAAACTATCTGATATATCCAATTTTAAAACTTATCAAAAGGATAACATTAATTAAATCTATTTGCTTTTCATAAGAACCTGTAATCAGCATCCTCAAAGCTAAAGGCCAACAGTCTCTAGGCACTAGGGCAAGGTCCCTGATGAGGACGTTCTTTCAACACCACTTTTCAAAGAATGCTTTAGCAATGATCAGCTAACTTTGGGTAGTGTTTAGGTACAATCCAGTATTAAAGACACTTCTTCAGTGACCAGGACTATTTCCCCCATACAAGCAAATTAGTGCATAACTTGGAAAAAAACTGTAATTTGTCCTGGACATTTTGTACCAATTTATCAAAGGGAAAGTTTTTGGGGATCATACTTGCATTCACCCTATAAAATGCATAGGAATTCTTTGGAAAGTGATCCATCACATGAGCATTTTTAAAAATCCTCAAAGGAAAATCAGACCTCAAAATGTAAATCTGAAGAATCTTGTTGATTTTTTTTGTTTCCATGCACTACAATACATCACTAAGGGCCAGATGTGCTACCAATAATGTTTGAAACTCACAAATTGCATGAAATTGCGAGTCGCAATTTGAAAGTCGCAAACATAAATGTACAACAGTGTCAGAGACACTGTTTGCGATTCACAATGGGGTCGCAACTTGCATGCCTTATGCATATTAATGAGGCTGTCGCAATTTTCACTCCCAGGGATGTTGACCTGCTGGGGTTCAGCAGAACAGCATGTCTGGGACTGCTTTGTCAATAAACCGTTTATTTTCATTTTTTAAGAGCAGGTAGTGGTCCCTGGGATCATTGCCTGCTCTTAAAAATGTTTGTGCACCCATTTACAATGGCGAAGGGGTCTTGAAGAGGGTTGTAAACTGCGAGTGTTTCGCAACCGCAAATGCAGCGCAAAACATTCTTACCTAGGGTTCAGAGTCGCTATTTGGAAGGGATGCCCTTGGAACGTCACTTCGTAATAGCGAGTCGCTAATCCTATTTAGCGAGTCACAAATCAATTTGTGACTCGCTAAATAGGATTAGTAGATGGGTCTTAGGTTTTTTGCTGGAGCAAACGGGTCTAAAACTCAGTTGCGCATGCAAATAACTATCTTACATTTGGCCCTAAATGGCTTCTGTAGGCTACAATAGACTTTATGTCAGATAGCTTAAAATGCACTAATTTCATATCAGCCAGTTTATACTTTGCATACTGCAGTACAAGAATAGGAACCATTCTGAAATCCTTGCCACACTTAGACGTCATAGCTGACAATGTTTGTTTAACCATATTTTTACATATTTTTCCTTAGGCGCCTTGACGCCCATTGGGCTTAGTAGCGCTATAGAAATTTATTTTCATTCATTCATTCTTGCATAGCAGAATGGACGGCCCTAAAGGAATTGCAGCAGAGTTCCAATCTAGCACCAACATCTTGAGTACCATGGTTGCCGAAGGTCATGTCCTGCATAGAATACGTGTAATTGTGGTACTAGCATTTAATTAACACATTGCATGGGTGAAGGCTAAGCCCTTCACACTGTCCCAAGGCCATGCCACAAGTTTAAAGTTGCTAATGTGCACTGCATAAAGAGTATTGTGCTAAAAGGTACTTCCTCTATGGAGCATGGCACTTTTGCCTAATAATAGTCAACCGCACAGAAAGATAATGTTCTTGTTCTTAAAGCACTTAGCTAGGGGAAACATTTTTTACCAGCCCAGACTACAATAGGCCACCACTAGAATAAGTTATAGAAGTGTTGAATGATGTGTGGTTGCTGTCCATTTACGTCCTGACCCAATCCAAAAAGAGTGGCTAAAAACTTGGGATTTCTATTACATGACTCTCTTTTGATGCAAGATCTGGTGAATTCAGAGTATGGTAGATGTTTTGTACTTCAACACATACTGAGGAAACTTTCAATGGATTCCAGTAGTATGGGGTAGGAATGTTATCCAGGCACAGATTATGAGAAGATTAGATTATGATAATACTAAGTATTTCGGAATGGGCGAATATCTGTTTAATCATGAGACATGAGGCATGAGGGAGGAGTATACAGGACCTCACACAAGATCATGCAGTGTGGCTCCCCAGAGCCCGTGCTCACCGTTTATCTATCGTTTGCCACCCGATCTCGCCGGATTTGCACCACAGGTCTGGCCGCCCCACTCAGCCTGGCAATTTTGGCCTTACCCTAACACACCGCTTGGGGGCCAGGATTCTAGCTTGCATTCAGCTGCGGGAGCTCAGCGGAGGGAGGATGTGGTAGTGGTGGTGGAACATGGGCTGGGCTACATGTGGGCTGTGCTGTAGAGATGGGTGAGGCAGGCCGTAAAACAGTGGGCTTGGGAACACAGCGGAACCCTGTGGAACCCAGCGGAGTCTATGGAGCCTACAGAACAAGTGGCGGAAAGTGAGCGTGTGCGCAATAAGGAAGGAGAGAAGAAATCTGGGGCTTGGGACCTGGACCTGGAACCTGGAGAGAGCTACAATGAAGCCACAACCATGGCAAACAAGAACAAGAGGTGAGCAAAGAGCAGTGAGCGCGGCCATCTTTAGTGGCGGCCGCTGAGTGTTGAGCCCAGCAGACTGCGGAAGCAGCCCAACTAGGTTGGGTGCAGCTTGCGATCTGTGAGAATGCCCTGCTCATGCTCGACTCCAGCTGGCTCCTTCTTTTTTTCCACTGCTTTCCATTGCTTTTGACTGCTTTCCACTCACCTACTTCCACCTTCATACCCCTGAGCCCTCTCTGACCATCACCTTCACATACTTTTACCTTCTCTCAGTCATTAAGTTGGAGTGCAAACTGCAAGATTGGTCACAGGACATTGCTCGAGCACTGTTGGTGCTGAATTAGCTTGAGCTTTAATTTACTTTGCAGCCAGTGAATCTAGAAGTTAAAGTAGCGTGAGCCTCTATGGTAGCTTCTAGATAAGAGGTCCGAAATGAGATCTGTGAGAACTAGATCTGAGGTCAAGCCAAAGGAAAAAACTCGCCAGAACACCAGTAGGAGAAGGAAGACCAGTTAAGGGCTTCCCCCCAACCCACAGCAGCAACACACCTGGAAATAATCTTGGAATTTTTGCAAACACTGTCACCAACACAAAGGAAAAAAAACAGTGGGTGGAAATCATCAAAAAAATCACTGACTTCCAAATCTCTCCAGGTCCCAGATCTCAGTTATGTCATCTTTAGCTGGCCCCCACCAAATATGGCGTGTGTACAAACCAGTATCCCACTAGAGGACAGCCATAGTACCACAAAGTCTTTGAAAACACCTGGCAATCAAGTAATTGTGACATCTCAAATAAATGCACTGCAAACAATACAATTAAACGTAATGAACGCGGCGCCAGAAGCACCAATAGAGCAACAGTTGGAATATCTCTCACCATCCCCCCGCACCCTCAGGGCTAGATTCGGCAAAATCCAGGCACTCTTTTGGTCGAGGTTCAGCAGGGATAGCATGGTCAAGCACTCTGTTGAATCTGAAGATAAAATCAAGTTATGGTGTTAGTTAGAGATTCCGCCCAAACTTGTTTTGGAAACTCAGGAATGCTTAATAAGTTCTATTGGGCCAACACACGAAGCTCAAAAGGTTAAAACTCCCTCGCAAATACAAACTGTCCTTAGGTCCCTTCTATCATTACAAAACTATTCTCTAACCAACAAAGACTAGTTCAGAGTTTGGCCTTACCACCTAATCAAGCAACGGACTGGTGTAATGCGTCATGGACAAAATTGCAAATAAATCTGGAGACGATAATCTAGTAAGCCTGCAAACAGACGACCTGGCAAGTGGTGTCATGGATAAAATGTAAAACAAATACGGAGAAGATATCCTCTTAAGCCAGCAAACAGATGAGCACCAGGCAGATCATTTTTCACCTCTACAAGCTCCGTTATGGTCGACTATTATCAATATCATCGAGGCCAATTCTTCAGCATTATTTCAGCATGCAGAAAAACTAGAGTTGCAAGTCGACCTTCTACTAGTCCTGGCATCACATGTCTCTGGCATAATTGAACGGGTGCAAAAAGATCTACAAATAAGGTATCATGAATGCCAATGTTTCACCACTATGGCCAAACTGAAGACCATCCTGATGATTTTCATAGACATTGTGGTAGAAGTAAAAAAAACAACGAACACCTTCACAACTACTTGCGCTGTTGGTGTTTCAGCCAAAACCAGTTCAGCACCATTCAATCCTTCTGGGTACTACGAAAGCATAGTTGAACTTGACGGTACCCTGAGAGACTCAGACTAAGATGACATTCTGCCAGGAACTTCAAACAATGCTTCTATGCAAAGTAACCAACACCTTGATACACCATCGTTTGCTGTAGGAGCTCTAAAACCAGAGTGACAAAAAGCCAGCAATCCACTAACTAAACAGTAACGCAAGTGACTGAGAGAGTCAAGGAACAACAGGCAAAAGAGAGGCCAAACTATAATACAGACTTCCCTAAATCACGCACAAGGGTTAACCTTTGAAACTGGTCAGCAAGCCAATTTGCCAAAGGTAGGCCCCGGAAATAGGCTTGCGACAAATAAGGCAAAATGTATTCTCTAAAAAAGTCATCTGAGCACAGACATGAACTTGATCACGGTGGAACAAATAATCACCTGTCCGTTTCAACATCACAAGAGATATGAGGCTTTAAAGTCTTCCAGCCAGCACTCACCCCCCATATAAGATCAAAAGGAAGATGGCCATTTAATGCACATCTCAGTCAGAACAACCAAGTATATCTCAATAAATTACCAAGCAATCAAATGTCCATAACAGCAAACCATCGGCTGAATTGCAGCAACCACTAAAAACTAGGCATCCCTGGGTAACCCAGTCTGATAAATTCCCTCTATTGGGAGATTAAACCGAACCTCAGAATATAAACACCGATTTGACAAAAACAACCTGCTTTCAAATTCAATCTGAAGGAAAAACTCTTCCTGGAGAAAATAAATCCAGTGGAATTTCTGCGGGATTATACTACCACAAATCTGATCCCTCACTAAGTAATGATGGTCAAAAGCTCCCAGAAGGCACATTAATGTTAGATTTGATTCCACACTATAATTCAAGAGGATGCCATGGCATTCTCAACTGCATCACAATACTCAAGCTCACAAGTTCCATTGAACTTAAAACATCAAAATACAAATCATATTGAAAGTGCACAATTCAAACCACTCCTGATTGCAGATGGGAGAGAAATGAAAGTCATAACTTGAAGCGACACTAAAATTACGATGGAATTTTGGTGCCACATAGATCTCTTTGCCAAATAGGGAATTGAGATAAAAACAATGTAACTAGAATGGTATCCTGGCTTGCTATGTCCAACAGCTGAGCTAAAACCGGCAACAGCCAGAGGCCAACTCCGGGGAGCAGTGGGATCCACCATCAGCACCCAGGAGAGCTGGTCTAATCTGTGCATTAGCGACAGGTAGCAATCGCAGCAGCCAGCAAAAACCAGAAGGTCCTTTTTCCAACGATCAGGGGAATTGAGACCAAGAAAAATGAGGCATGAAAAAGCAACTCACAAGTATACTCCTGGAACATCAATGGGCTCATCAGCAAGACAGACGAGGCAGACCTCTTTATTTTTTTAAAAGAATTTGATATCTTACTACTTCAAGAAACTTGGGCAATGGCACCCACATCAATTAATGGCTTTAAAGAATTCCATCAATATGCCACCAAGAGAAAAGCATCAGGCAGAGCATCTGGTAGGTTATGAACTTATCTCAGTACTAGCATACCATGGATCTATAAATTGATTGAGTTAGGACAAACGTGGATCCAATGCATTAACATTTTATTACCACAAGATACCCCACTGACGACTTGCTGCGCAACCATGTGAAAAATTCGCTATTAATATGTAATGTATATATCCACCCGGGATTCAAGGCAAAACAAGAGAAAATTGTGAGCCTTAAAGTGCTGCTTAAATCATTGCAATCTACCTTTCCACATGCAGGCATTGTGCTGACAGGCGACTTCAACATGTATTGATTACAAGAGGACCAAGATCAAAACGAACAACAAAACAAATGTAAAGGGAAAATCATCCACCCTGTATCGGAAATAGGGATGATAACATTAAATGGCCATCATCTGCAGGATCAACCAGCTGCACCAACTAGAATATCCAAGCAGGTACACTCGGTTCTAGATTATACAATAGTGGATATATAGCTATCACAAATTATCTCCAGCTACCAAATAATCCATAGACTAGAGATCAATCATAGTCCTCAGGTAATCGACCTCTGTATTTATATTTCAAGAGTGGCTGAAAGAAACGATCTATTGGAAGTCCCCAGTCTGTACAAACTAAAAAGGCTTGCATGGAATGGCAAAACGCTTGTGTATTAATGAATTAACTAAAAAATCATACGGGGGAACACACAAGAACAAAATTTGATACAGCCCTGAACTAATTGGGAAAATATGATAGTGACGCTTATCTCCAAATTCTCATCACAAAAAAGTACCATGAGAATAAACCCAGGATAACAATATCAAAGTCTCATAGCTCATTAGCAGGAACAAAACGGGACATAAGAATATTACGAGGTAATGCTCCGGCAACGAGTAAATGTACAACGCACCAAATATATCAGCTAAGGAAAACAGACAAAAAAAGAAGTTTGGACAGCATAGAAATTACACCAAACAGAAATTTGGGTAACGTTGCTGCAGACAAGCAAATCAAATAATAACAAGAAGTTCTTGGCGGAAATAAATAACATAGTAAATGACTCCTTCGCCAACACAACACAAATATTTTAGAGGCAGACTGGATATCCCATCTAATGCAAATTGACAAGGCTGTAACTAACAAATATCCAGCGATGAATATAGATCAGCACACTGCGTATTACCTAAAAATGGTCATTTTGAAACGATGCCTGAGGGAAATTGCCTACGAATTATCCAGGTTGAGATACTATTAAAAAAAACGCAGATCCAGTGGAGCACATGTCCCAAATGGCTTGCCAAAAGTGCTTTACAAACAAGATACATTTTTGGGGCAGAATTCTTCACTCCACTGTTCAACTATGCCTTCCAAACAAACAGCATACCGGTATCACGGAGAGGCAGCATTCTGAATCTGATATTTAAAGCTGGCATCAGAACGGAACCAGCTAATTACAGGTTGATCGCACTTATCAATGTAGAAGCCAAAATATATGTGTCAAATCTCCTCAAAGACTTGGAAGAATGGGTTACATCAAGCAAGATTCTTCCAATCACACAGACAGGCTTTAGACCAGGCACAAGTATAACATGCAATCTTCTGGCATTTAATCTTCTAGTCGAAAAAGCACAGCAAAAATCCATCAAACTGTACATGTACTTTGTTGACCTAAAAGCAGCCTTCAAAATGGTACCCAGAGATGTCTTGTGACAGAAGATGTCGAAATGGGGTACTCCACTACTACTACTATGGGCCATAGTTAATTTGTATACATCTACCAGGGTTCAGATCAAACTAGGAAATGGGGAAAGAAATACAGCAAAGATTCCAGCGCATATTGGTTTAAAGCAAGGATGTGTGCTAGCTCCTAGTTTTTTTTTTACATATTCACTGCAGATTTAGACACTAGGCTATCAGAAGTCCAAAGTGACCCTCCAAAGATAACCCACTATCAATTTTGAAGTTTGCAGTATGCAGAGGATATTGTTTTATGAAGCCAGACCCCAGTAGGTTTACAGCGCCTGATTACGAAGCTAATGGAATATGCTAAGGAGCTCGGTCTGTCGCTAAAATATAACAAAACCAAGGTCATCTGTTTCTCAGCAAATACCGGGCCCAACAGGAAAAAACATAAGTGGTATTCAGCAGGAAACAGCATAGAGCACTGTGCCTCCTACAAATATCTAGGGAGTGGTATTCACACTCAAGGGTCACTTATTCAACAGAAGAGCACAAGCAAAAAAACTACGATTTGCATTAAACACACTAAAAGTGAAATTAAAGTGTACATTGAATTCCCATTTGCTAAAAGTTGTTGCTGCCAAATTCCTTCCAACTCTCACCTACGGTTCTGAATTGTTCAATGGCCAAGATGCCAATTTTTTTAATCTCCAACAATCCACATTTTTTGGATTCCGCCATTCACACCTCAAGCACAAGTTTGCTTGGAATTTGGGTTGTTTAATCAACATCCGGTAAGGCAAGAATCAATAATAAAAATGTGTTGGAAATTAAAAGCAGCTCAGGAGGAAACCTTGCTTGGGCATTGCTGGACAGAAATGCAAAGCTAGCCAAAATGAAAGAATGACTGGCAAACACTACTCGATCAAGCCCTAACAATACTCAATATGCATGATGCCTGGACCACCAATCACAGATTCACTGCATTCAAAAAAAATAGTCAACATTGCTGCAAATCAAAAAGCTTGGCTGATGGACAATGCTGCTATAGCAAAGAAAAAACAGAGCTGGATGGTTTTACCCACATACGAGATCCGAGCACCACAGTTGTACCTCATCCAAAACATAAATCTATCAGTCCGGCATTTGCTACTTTTGTTTCGACTGGGTACATTTAGCTCAAAAATCCAGGTCCAAACTTGGAAACAAACATGGTCAACAATGTAGTGCAGACTCTGCAACCAGATGGAAGGAACAATTCTACATTTCTTATGTATTTGCCAAGCTGTGAATAATCCAAGGTGGCAATATTTACTCCAAGCATTCTTCTTGCTCAAAGTTAGATCATGTCGATCGTCCGTAATGTCATTGCTAAACAGCCAATCAATCCAGATTTCATGCATTGCTGCCAGATTTTTGCATTAAGTTAGCACATTGATACAAAAATCAAGCAGATAATACTCACAGCATATGACCGCTATATTGCACTTACATCCGTTGTACACTTGGAATTCTGGTGGCGGATATCAAAGGCCTAGTATGGAACCATAGTGCATTATTATTGACAGGACTCTAATGATGATTAATTATTTAGATATCAACAATCATGCCACATATTATACTTAAGTCTTAAGGCCAGTAGAGCAAGAACTTCATTATCATTATCTTAGTGAAAAGCACATTTGTATTCCTGCACACGACTATGGCAATGAAATTGAGGATCATTAATATATGGTAATAACTTGTATAATTGTTGTTATGTCGACCTTGGACATTACAACTGTCTTGACGATCAGTAAATTTGCATTTTGTACATGAATCCAGCGATGAAATTGAGGATCATTAATATATGGTATCATTCTGTATATAGTTTGTACTTGCATTTTTGCACACATTTTTAGTCAAGAAATCGAGGAGCCATAACATCTAGTTTACTTTTGCACATGAATCAGATATGAAATTGAGGAGGATTAATGCTGAGCATTAACCTGTACATACATTTTCTTTTTTTGACTGTTAGGCCGATCTTAGAGACTATCGCTTCGTCACGACACGTGTCTTTGCATTTTTGTACTAGTTGTTAAATTAGAAAATCAAGGATGAGTAGCACCCAGTAGTATCAGCTTACATTTTTCATGGACTATAGAGAGTTTTTGCAAATTTTCAATTTTGGTGCAAAGACCTGAACAATTACAAGAATGCACAAATGAGTTTTGCACACAAACAATTAAAAATGGCTAGATGACTCATACTCAATTAGCATCTAAATCGTGCCGTACTGGGAGTCAATACACTAGGTAAAAGTTTCTTGTGTATTAACACCTTGGCTGCTTTGAGTTTTCCCCTCCTATGCTGAGCTTTGAGTTTCCCCATTGTTCATGACGAGCTCAGCTCATCATAAGCACAGCTCAACCGTGCCTCATGACGAGCTGAGCTCGTCATGAGCAGCGAAGGGGTTAAGCATAAATGACTTTTGCTTGTAAATAGGAAAGTTCAGACAAAATTGATGATTTTTCATACAAAAATGGAATGGTTTTAATTAACTATACACAATAAAATCTTATTATTATTACTGTTTAATCACCTGCTACTCATCCAGAATGAAGCACACAATTCAATTTTAACTGCTCCAGAGGAAGTTCGGCCTCAGCTTACCTTAACTTGCAACAATGGCTTCCGGTGCATAAGTGAGCCTAATTTAAGTTACTTTGTTATTTTTACAAGGCACTCCATGATCAAGGGCCAGCAATTTTGCATGACCAAATTACTTCTTATGCGCCAACAGGAGCACTGATATCTTTGAATCAAAACTTGTTGTGCAGTAGACGAATCAAGTAAGCCTGGATGGTTGGCTGTAATTATAGTTATTTAGCAGGACTGTATTGGAATTCTCTACCATCGAAAATTTGTCTCAAAGACTATAGGCTGATGTTTTGGAAGCAGTTGAAGACCTGTTTTTTTCCCCATTTAGAGGTGATGAGTATATGGCGCTCTGCATCTATGGTTCAGCACTGGAATATCCCTTAGGGGATGATGGAGTACTTTATAAATATTCTAAGTACAATAATATAAATACATATGTGGGATTTTTTAAGTTGGGCCAAGGCAGCCCATTCTCCTCTGGAACAACCCCCTAGTTTGCAGTCCACTGCGAAAGATCCAAAGTGACACAATGATGATTCTAGGGCTGCTAATGGAAGCTTTCACCCTTAAGAAGAGTGGTATTTAAAGTAGGAAACATTTGGAATATCATAAACTGAGATGGAGCAAACATGAACATTCTCCAACATAATTGTGATGGGTTTGCACTATGTGAAGGCCTTTATTAAATATTAAACTCCTAATTTCAATTGGGTTGGTAACAGCAGTTACCCTCATAGGGACTATTAGTTCCAAATAAATAGTTATTATCACCTAGGATTTAGAATTTTTGAAATAACATAAGGAATTGCAGGTTTAACTGGACGTAATTTATGAATTCTAGTGGTAATTCATAATTTCTCAGTGTAACCTTGGGTCTAACATACAAAACCTGATTTTCCGTGCATCTAGAATACCAGTATCCACAGTATCAGTAACCTGGGCAGGGGGAGAAAATCCATCCCATTTACTGAGCCACTCTCAAGGAAGGGCCTTTGGGGACTCTCTAAATATCACTCATAAATAGCAATGCCATTTAACATGTTTTAGAAGCACAACATGTAGCAAACAATAGAAAGACATTTTCTCTAATCTAGAAATCAAGCCTCTATTAATACCTCTATTCACTAGCCTTATGTATGACTGGAGAGTCTTATGTCAATTATGTAAAGCAAACCTGAGGCAATAATCACCTGGCATTACAGTCATAAAACAGCTCACAGAGCTACAGTCTCAAAAATGAAGTATTACATACCTTGCATGATGTGTGAAATATCCTGCCACACTACCTTCATTGAATGATACTGTGCGGTGATAGATACGTCATGCTATTCGTTTGGGATGATTTTTTTGCCTTGAGGGATGTAGCTGAGGCTAAAATAGTCACAACAGCAAACTTATGCAGTGGCGGTATTATTTCCAATATGTCATTGTAATAAAGTAGCTTTACAGTACACAATTTGCCATGACTAGTGTCATCGCAGATCCTGCTTCTTTAAAGGGTTTAAGGGTTGCAGTGAAATAGACACTTTATTGCAGTTTCTCTGGAGTTGTCCCTTGGTTGGAGTGTTCTGAGAAGAGATGAAGAGATGCCTGTGCCCGATCCTGAGATCCTATAGAAGACAGCGATTTGGGGTATGTTGTGATTTCTATCCCTCAAAACTGTAAACAACGTTCTGCAATTTTGGCAGAAATCTCATGTAGCCCACAGATACAATGAGGGGCAGTATTACTAACACTTTGTGCATGTGTGTCCATCATGAAAGTGTTAAGCATTATTTGGGGATTTACTAGTAAAAACGAAACCTGATTTGTTCTGGGCAGTAGCATAGGTTAATACAAATCAGCACTATGCACTAAATGTTCCAAAGCGTCATTTAATGTGTAGGGCATTAGCATTTCTAAGCAACCACCTGTGGATTTTTACACAAAGTCTATCAGCTAAAAAAGATTGGAATTTGCACCAAACATTAACTTCTCTATCAGGAAAGCGTATAGTTTGGAAAAACACTTTGCACTGTACAGCACACATACACAGTGGGGAAAGTGTTAACGTATGTCCAAACATAGTATTTTTTACTTCAAGGGTATTGTTCCAGTCCAAGACTTGCGCATGACATCATGCACTCACATTTTTTGTTACAAACTCAAGGACAAAAAACAGTTCTTCTTTTAAAAATATCAGAATATGCAAAAGTATGTGTTACTGCACCTACAATTGTGGTGAACATTCAGGAAAAATAAAAATAACACTTTCTAGATTGTGGGAAGTTGGCCTGGTATATGCTGTCCACCAATTAAAGTGGGCACCTTGTACCAGTCCAAACAACCCTTATGGTTATTTAAGAGCTCAAAGATAACCTTAGAAAGCTATCCAGGTGGTAGCTGTGGATAGCAGCCTAAATGTTAGGCAGCTTGTTTTAACCGAATGCAACCTTATCATATTAGTTAGAAGAAAGGAGAACAACACAGTAGTCATAAAAATGTGTACTTAATATTATAACACACTCTAAATACTTCACAGTGTCTGCTACACGCAGATGAACACAAAGCACATACTCCTGTAGAACAGAAACAATTGTAAGTATCACTAATACACAGTGGACTCCAGGGGGAGACCAAACCATATACTAAAATAGTGGTATAAGAACCAGTGTCTAGAGGATGTAGAATCCCTGGGACCCCAAGGAACCACCCAAGGTGAGTAGATAGGGATGCCATGGAGGAAAGGTGCAGTGTGAGAACACAGCTGTGTGCTAAGTATAATTCAATGGGAGCAGATTTACAGTCTAAGGACCCTTCGCAGTGGATTACAAGGAATCTTATTGGAGAATAGTTGGTTGGAGAGCCACCCCATCCATGGATACCATTGTACCAGAGTAACCTATCCCAGGGAAGCCAGGTGCATACGGCTGAAGTGGTGTTGGAGACCGCCGTCGATCTCAATTGAGGACTTCAAGGAAATGCCACTGCGGGAAAGAAGGAAAGTGTCCAATGGAATCCAAAAGTAGATTCTAGATGAAGAGTGCCGTAAAGCAGAGGGGACTGAGTCTGGGTCACTCAGAGATGACCATGGGCTCGGTAGACGAATGCCCACCAATGTCAGGTGCTTCATGTGAGTTGGGGGGATTCTTGACTATACAGCCACTGGGACCAGGCGATGTCGAGGGCAACCAAGAGCCAGATACTAGCTGTCCCATGAAGGATGTTGAGAGCTGAGGGGTCAATATCCTGCTGGAGCACTAACAAGCCTTGGCAGCAGCAACCCATGTAGATAGTCAAGAAATGGTATGGTTCAGATCAGAAAGGTCCAGGAGACTCACCAAACATAGAGGAATAATGGCATGCATGCAGCAACCAGGGGAGCCCAAGAAAAGTAGAGTTGACTCTCAAGAGGACCCACGGGCTGGTGGCACAGGATTTGCGAGGAGACCACAAGTAGAATTACAAAGCAACAGGCCACGGAGCTCTCAGTGTGAGGATGCCAAAGTTCTTTGGTGAAAATGGTGCCAGAGTTTGGGGCTACTTGGAGCCCAGTGCAAGTGTTTTGGCAACGCCAACAAGCATATGCACTTGGAAAAGTATGTGATGTACAGGGCTTTTGCAGCCCCCACAGGGGATTCCGACCTCAAAATTGGTGATAGGACAGCTCTGACCTCGAAGGACTTGGAACCCACCTCCTGTTTTGCTGAAACCTTCAGAGTCTACAGGAGCTCAGTATGAGTTATGTTATGGTGCCTGTTATTGCAGGGGAGTGACTCCTTCATTCCAAGGGATATGTCTTTGGTTGTCCTTGATGTTCCACAGGTCCTGGTTGGAGTCTGCATGGTGCACAGGCACAGACAATGCTTTAGGCTGAGAGGTAGATGAGGTTGGGCCCAAATGAAGTCCAGCAAAGTCCAACGTGTCTAGACGGTCGATGGTCAGTGGTTTCTTGTTCAGAATCTTGTCCACATCAAATCTAGGGCCCTATAGCAAATTAGCCTGTTTGTGCCCATATGAGAGGTTTGGACAGAATCAGGGGTCAGGACAGTGGAGAGGTTACTTCGATGTCCTTTATCCAGTTTCGCACTAGAGCAGGAGCCAAAGGACTGGTTTGAACTGGACTATGCACAGGGACACCAAATGTGCCCCTCATGTGGACTTTCAGTCAATGTCAAGTACTCCCAGGACTGGTTTGAACTGGACTATGCACAGGGACACAAAATGTGCCCCTCATGCAGACTTTCAGTCGATGTCAAGCACACCCACTCAGGCCTAATACTAGAAATCCTGTCTGGGAGGTTGTCACACCTCCCTGTGACAGGATGCCTATTGTTCTGCCTTCCCCTGTTCTAGCTTGGCTCAGTAGCAGGAGGGCAGAAATGTGTCTCTGGTCAGCAGGAACCATTATGGGCTGCCCTGGACTAAAAGGCTGGTACCTAGGAAACCAGAGACCTCACAAAACTTGATGCTGAGCGGTGGATTCATACCTCCCAAACTGGTTACCGGATGTGGGGGTATGATTCCACAATGTTTGACACCAAACACAATAGTGTTACTTTCATCTATTTTAGAGTTGGTCATCACAAGGTCGCATAATGCCACTCTATATGTCGTAAATTGCTGATGCACTGACAACCCGGGAGAATGGACTCCATAGCCTGCAGAGGTGTCCTGCTTATGCAGTGGAACCCTCTCACGTAGAACCAGGCACCCTGCTACAGGGGTGACTTATTGGTTTAACTTGCAGTAACTCTTAGATATAGTGCACCTATATCTAAAGTAAGAGGTGCATGCACCATCTTATAGAGGCTGCAATGGCAGGCCTGTAGATCCATTTTGTATAGCCTCTCATGGGTGGCATAATACCTGCTTCAGGACTGACAAGTGTACGCCAGTATCCAATCTGGAGTGTAACTGAGTACATGGCATAACATTTTAGGGAGAAAAAATATAGACTAGGGTCCTGATTAGCAGGATCCCAGTCAGACTAGTCAAAAACAGTGTAACATGAAGCAAAAAGTTTAGGTAACTATGAGAAGCAGATCTTACTTTCCTACATAGATAAAGAAACTTTAGTAAGAGATATGTGTCAATGTCACATAACATGTTGCTAACTTGCACAGAATGAAGGAGGAAAACATAATATTCCGTAACCAGAATTGTATATTGTTCTTTCTAGAAACATGTAAACAAAATCATTTCATGAGGAACCTGCAAATATTTTACAGTGACTAATCTAGGTGTTGTTGGCAAAGCTTAAACTACACACAATGCCATGTTGTTTGCCTCATGAATGAAACAATTCATGGATTAGGAATGAATGTGCTGAGTTGACCAGAGTTTGAGCGCTTTTTCTTGGAACTCGGCTGAGATTCAATTGTTCAGGTGTTTTGTTTTCTTCTTTTATTTTGGAAAAACATTGTTATTGGTAAAGGTTGTTTGTTGCCGTAACTGCTTTAAAAGTCAATTTGGTTCCAAGATGTAAGTTGTGGGATGTGCTGCACAAATGGGGATGCCCAAGGAGATTCTAACGTAAATTGTTTACCTCCGGAAAGGCTAATGTTGCTAGAGTGCGTTGGGGGACCGAAGCTACCTCACTGATTTATTAACATCAACAGGGGAGTCCACCAAGCAAGCATGTCGCTCTATACTACAGATGCTCCCAGGCTAGGGATGGTGGAATTTGTGACTCTATTATTTGCAGATGATACTCTGCTAGTGTCTAAAACCCCATAATCATAACCCACCCTTACTCCTTAAAATACCACAACACCCTTAAACACTAACCCATCTTAACCCTATAAATATACCCTGTACCCCAAAACCAAAACCTATCCCTAAACCCTAAAAATACCCCTGTACCCCAAAACTCAAACCTAACCCTGAACCCTATAAAGACCTGTGTACCTCAAATCCCAAACTCATCCCTGAACCCTAAAAATACCCCTGTACCCCAAAACCCAAACCTACCTCTGAACCCTAAAATACCCCTCTTAAGTGCATCAGCAGTGCACTGTGAATAGGAGCGTTTCACAGGCCTGTCACAGATAAGAAATGCTATCAAAATGAAATCCTACAAAACAATATACTACTGGCCGTCAGCAATTTATACCCGGACAATGTCAGGACGGGCTGCTAGTATATATATAAATATCTACCTATACTAATATAATAAAGAGAGAGCCCAAACTTTTGAGGCTGGTAATCTCAGGAACCACAGCACCAATCACAACACCCAATACAGAGTTGGAAAGAGCAGTTGCAGCAGAAGGACATAGGCTATGCAGACGCCCACCATATACATGTAAAAGGTAAAAGAACGTGCCAGCAAAGTAGTCTCTTGTGGGCATGTCTGCGTTGTGCTGTGGGCGTGTGATGGGGGAGTGACAAACGCTGTGGGTGTGTGGTATGTTTCACCCTTCATGCCATGTCTCATATCATGTGCTGTGGGCATGTGCTGGGGCGTGGGCGTGTGCGGGCACGGCGTTACGGAAAAAAAAGCGAGCGTTGTGCCCAATATTTCATAGTTTTTTCTTCCCAGGTTCTGTACATTCCAGCTCCGGGTGTGCTTGCCCTACGCTCCCAGTGATGTGCACCTGCTTTACTGTATAGAGGTCAGGCATGGCGCTATTCCCAAGGGCCAGAAGGAGCGCAAACAGGGGCCATTGAGCAGGAAATGTAATCTCGCCTTAACTTCCGGTGACGCCTGAAGCGCACACTGCAGATTTTCCACTTCTGTTGCGCAAAGGCCTCACGCCACACACACATCCGGACACAAGGCCCGCCTCCACGGAAATAGCAAGAAAGGGACTATCCCTCCCCCGGGAATATGTGATGATATTCCGCAAACCAACATCCCGCATACCATCACTCCGCAATTTTTATAACTTAGGACTATTACTCCGCAAAGACATCATTTCTAAAACTTTTACAATGCATATGACTTTATCACGCATGCCATTATAACACAAATGCATGTGTGGTAAAATCATATACATTTTAAAAGTAAATTATTAAAACATCAAATATATGTTTGTATATATGTGTATATATATATATATATATATATATATATATATATATATATATATATATATATATATATATATATATATATATATATATATATATATATATTCACTGAAAAAACCATAGGTTTCACACCAGTTATAGTTAGGAATTAGCATTTAAAAAACCTATTAAATTCACTGAAAAAACCATAGGTTTCACACCAGTTATAGTTAACTGGAAATTTTACTGACATAAAACCATTGAAATTCCTATGTTATAGTTAGTTGGACTCACTATAACTTGCGCGTGTAATGCTGATGACATCACATATTACATCACTCATGACATGGTCAGTGACATCACTCATGACATGACTATAACTGGTGTGAAACCTATGGTTTTTTCAGTGAATTTCAATTGTTTTTTTTATGCTAATTCCTAACTAAAAGTCTCACTTTATAAGTAAGACTGTTAGCGCTCTAGTTGTTCTTTAGAACACTCTGGTACATACTATCATTGGGCTATACTTGCGCTACATCTGGCTGATATTTGGACTACATTTGTATTTTTTTGTCTCTGGTGGCCATCTTTGGGCTACATTGGGCTACATTGGGCTACATTTGGGCTACATTTGGGCTCTTACATATATAAAGCCCAAAGTAGGCCAATATATAGTTTTTTAAAGTTAATTTTCTTAAAATCAACTGGAGCATATATCTTGAGATATAGCAAACGCACATCGGGCTACCAGTCCTTACAATTTTTCAATTTTTTTTTTATATATTTTTTTATTTTATTTTTTTGTCTTGGAGCACTCCCTGTGCGCGCCTTGGTGAGCGCCCCGGAAAGCGTAATATTTTGAAGCACCCTGGTGCGCGGACCGGGAAGCGTCCCGTTAGCGCCAATGTCGCGATCGAAAACAACATCGTGACGCATCGCGTAAGCGTGACGTATCGCGTAGCCGCGTGATGTGTCTTATGACACGCTGCGTAAACGCACCCGGAAGCACTCCGCGGCACGGACGGAGCGCGTAAAGTAAGCGCGCCAGAGCGTGTAACGTAAGCGCATCGGGTCATTTGACTTGAAAATAACACTTTTCATTGGTTCTCATCATTTTTTTCTTCAAATAATGAAAGCCCCCTCCTTTTTTCCTTATTCTTACTTTCTTCATTGAGAGAGCAAGAGCTATTTTGGAGGAAACAATGGCTTCACTTCTTGCTGCAGCTGGTGCACCCCCACCACCAAGAAAAGAAGGTCCACCACCACAGTTTCTTGGAGGACAAGAAGAAGAGGAGGAAGAAGAGGAGGAGGATCAACAACAAAGGCGCTTCCTCCCAGAAGAACCCAGACAAAGGCACGTTAAAGTGCACTTCATTTGGCAATTTTTTTCTTTTCCAGATGACCAAAAAAAGGTGAACGCCCCCAAAGTCACCTGTCTTATTTGTGACAAAGTTCTCTCCAGGAGCAATCCCTCAAAGAAATATTCTTTTGGTAATTATACCATGATCCGCCACATGGAGAGGTGGCATCCCAATAATTTAGCTCAGGCTGAAGTCCAGGAACTTCGTACCAACCCACCCCCTGTGGCCAGCACTTCCTCTTCAGTACCCTCACTTTTCTGGTCCTGAAGAACGGCAAATGGTGCCAAATATTCAGCCAAAATTTGGCAAAGTCAAATTTCTTTGCATTTTCTGTGGCAAAACTTTATGCTATGGTGAACTTAGCGTCACCTTAATAAATAATGCTATAGACAACCACAAATGCAGCAAGGAAAGAAAACAGTAATTCCTTTATTTTTTTTGCTCCTGTTTAGCCATTTCCAATTCCCTGTTTTTTGTTTGTTCCCTTAAAAAAAAAAATATATAAAATTGTTCAAAAACACAAAAAAATAAAAAAATGTTCAGAAAAATAATAAAAAAATATAAAACAACAAAAAGAATTAAAAAAAGTTCTTTTCAGAACTACCTCCCATTTATATAATATTGCCAAAAAATGTTAAACTATGGCATTCTTTTTTCTTTGTTGTGCGCTTCCCGGTGCGCTCCCCGGTGCGCGTACTGGACGCTCCCACCCCCCGCGAGGCCTTTTTATAGCCCCCACATCAAACCTAGGGGATCAGGGGGGGGTCTACCCTGCCCCCTTATGGTAATTTCCCCCTTTGTTTTGGTCACCTCTTGTGTCTCGATCCTACCAAGACACAAGATGGCGGCCGCTCCGGACTGTTTCGAATGTTTACAGACACCCAAGAACCAATCAGCTTTCTGCACGCAAGTCGCGTGGCGCGCCCGGAGCGCGTACCGGGGCGCTGTCATAGATATATATATTTTTTTGAACCTAAATTACTCAAAATCCACTGAAGAACATATCTTGAGACATAGCAAAGGCACATCGGGCTTCCAGTCCCTACAATTTTGCCAAGTTTGGTGGAAATCCATTCGGCCGTTCGGGCTAAAAGTGAGGTCGACCGCCCTATGGAAATTAACATGGGGAAAACATGTTTTGGGACCCCCCTTTTATCTCAGCCCCCGCTTCACAAATCCCCCCCCCAAACATTCAGGGAAGGAATAGGGGCCATTTTGAGGAAATTTTCAGGCAGATTCATCAAGCGGCACCAAAGTTATTCCAAATAGAATTTTGAGATTTAACATTGAAAAAAATCCTAACTATAACTACCTACTGGCGACCGCCAGTAGGTAATATGAAAGCTCCAAAGTTTTCCCAAGCAAAAGAGTGGCACTCAAACAAAAGCGTAAGGTTGTGAGCCTTTAATTAATGGTATGAACAGTGTCCCATCTGCCGATTCCATTTGGCAGCAATTCCGTCATTTATTGCCTGACGCGTTTTAAGGGTTGTCCCCTCTTCCTCAGAGGATTCACACGGAAAAGGATGCATGCTGTTTCCGGTCGCAGTTCCACTTATATATGCTTATTTCCACACCCCCTGGATTAGGCTTCTTCTTTGAGTCTGTGGAGCATTGTGGGTAATGCAGTCTGTGAAACTATTCAAACCACAGATGGCCGCACTAATTCTCTGCCGGATAAAAAGATTTACCAGCCGTGGATGGGCCTCAGCAAATGGGAGCCGTTCTAAATCCAGCGCTGTTGCTCCATATAAATATATATATGTACCCCAAAACCCAAACCTACCCCTGAACCCTAAAATACCCCTGTACGCCAAAACCCAAACCTAGCCCTGAACCCTAATAGTACCCCTTTACCCCAAAACCCAAACCTAGCCCTGAACCCTAAAAATACCCCTGTACCCCAAAACTCATACCTATCCTGAAACCCTAAAACTACCCCTGTACCCCATAACCAAAACTATATCTGAACCCTTAAAATACCCAAACACCCCAAAACATATACCTCAGTACCCCAAAACATATACCCCTATACCCATACTTAACTTTTCCAAACATTTAAAAAAACATGCTTTTACCATTCGTGCATTTACAACTAATTTCATTGAATATGTATGCGTGGTAAAAGAATATAAAATGTAATGCCATTCGTTATAATGCCATTGCGGAGTCATGCAGAGTGATGGTATGTGGAAAGAAAGTTGTGGAATAATGGGTATTTACCCTCCCCCGGTAAGTACGTTGGTGGCACGGCGGCCCACATCTCCAGCAAAATACTCATATTTTTTCACCACCCATTTGAAAAATGCACAGGTCACTCTCATTGATGGCCAGAACCGACATACACTTTTAGACACACCTCCCACCACAAGTTCTAGAATTGCGAACTTTAGAGCTGTGGAGCTACGTTTGAATCTCGGCATCAGCTCAAAATCCTATGATTCCAGGAAAATCGCTTTGTCTCCCCGTGCCTACCACAAATGAATTTGTTCTTCTGTAATGTAAATGATGCTCATGCCATGTTGTCGAGTTCGCGCTATATAATATTGCAAGGATAAATAAAGTAGGGAAACACGAATTCACACATACTGAACGCGCACTCTTAAGTACATCAGCAGTGCACTGTGAATCTAAGCGTTTCACAGGCCTGTCACAGTTAAGAAATGCTATCAAAACGAAATCTACAAAACAATATACTACTGGCCGGCAGCAATTCATATCCGGACAACGTCGGTACGGGCTGCTGCTACTATATATATATATATATATATATATATATATATATATTCACAGAAAAAACCATAGGTTATAGTGGATATATAGTTAGGAATTTGCATTTACAAAACCTTGAAAATTCAATGAAAAAACCATTGGTTTTAGGCCATATATAGTTAGGAATTAGCATTTACAAAACCTTATTTTACTCGCATAAAACCATTGAAATTCCATATATAGTTAGAAGCGCTAACTATATATCGCGCACCCGCAATCCACTGCTGATGATGTCACATATTACATCATTCATGACATGGTCAGTGACATCACTGATGACATCACTGATGACATCTCAAATGACATCACTGATGACATCACTGATCACAACATCCAGTGATTGTATGTGTCTGTAAAGTTTAAATATGTTTTACATATTGAAGAATGAGTGGATGTATAAGTGTCTGGAAGAAGAATTTAGTAGGTGCATGACTGACTGTATGAGTGAGTGATTAAATGTGTCTCACTGAGTGCATGGGTTAGTGACTAAACTGTCTTAATTTGTGCATCAGTATGTTTGTTGTTGTGTAAGCTGCTGCATGTGTTGATCAGTAGCTATAAGAGTGGCCATATGGGTTATTGATTGGTTGCCCAAGTATTTGAATGGGAGGCTGAGTGTGTGTGTGGGTGGCTGGGAGGTGCGTGACTCTGTGCATAGATGTGTAAGCAGTTGATTCACTAGGAGTATGAGTTCAAGAGTGCATGTGGAAACAGCTATATGGGCGGTTGACTGTGCATGGGTGTGTTGGTGAGTGAATGGATTTCTCATTGCTACATGTGCAAGTAAGTACGTATGTAAAACACAATACATGTGAGAGTTGAGATATATAAATAACTGAACATAAGAGCCAGTGAATGTGTGAGTGGCTGTATCGATCACTGTGAGCTTGTATCAGGGATTATATAAGAGAGTGAATATGTGTTATTATATGTTTGAATAAGTAAGATGTGTATAACTGTATAGTTGAGGAAATGGAGGTGTGATTGATTCTTTGCATGACTGACTAGGTGTGTGAGTAACTCCATGGATGAGTGACAGTCTGTGAGTGTCTGTTTATACTGAGTGTATGTAAGGTTATATTAGAGTCTGAAGAGGTTCATTGTATTATCACATGAGTGATGTGATCAGTGATGACAAATAAGATGTCATCAGTGATGTCATTTGAGTTGTCATCAGTGATGTCATCAGTGATGTCATTTGAGATGTCATCAGTGATGTCATCAGTGATGTCACTGACCATGTCATGAATGATGTAATATGTGACATCATCAGCAGTTTTTCTGTGAATTTCATTAGTTTTTTAATAGCAAATATGAAAAGCTTTAAAATGTCAAGTACGTGATAGGTAAAAACATTTTCGTATTTATGCACGCTGATGTGCTTTGAATGCTGCACCCCCCCCCCCTCCCCTCTTTTGTCTTAGTAGTACTCTCTCTTTGCAGATACTGAAGGGTAGTTAACGCAGGCCTTTACCCCCGTTGTAATCCATCGTGCCTCCTTGTCTCTTCATTTGATTGATTGTTGTCCAAGCATTTACTGTTTTAGAATTGGTTCTCTTTGGATCATTCTCTATTTACAAACAAGCACAAAGTCGCAATACTCTGTTTAGTCTTTGCAGATAGTGAAAAATCGTGTAAAAAAAATAAAAGTAATCGAGCAAAATCAGTAGGCCACTAATTGGATCTCTTTTTGACCTCGCTAAAATAGAAATATTAGGAACAACCCTTCATGAGAAATACGAAAATAGTGAGATGAACTGAGCTCCACACCATGAGGGCTGCAAGACAGCTCGGCTCCGTCACCCATCCCGCCCAAAATAACGACAAACCCTATGCAAATATTAAAAATATAGACAACACACCAGCAAAGAAACAGGGTAAAACATTTTATTAAAAAACTATTTACATAACGTTGGTTTATAAGATGATGTCAGTAGTGGACCGATGTGTGAATAGATCGAAAACAGCACAAGGCTCCAAGATCCGGATGGCAAGCTCCTGGATGTTGGGTGCCATAGTTTAGAGTTCTGAATTTCAGCCTTTTTCAATGCCTGTGCTTTGTTGAATCAAAATAGCGGCTTGACACAAAGCTGACTCAAGCGTTGCTACTGATGCTATGCAGACCAAAACTGGTTTTCAGTTTGTACATTTTTCTAGATTTTTCAATCCAAGTTTGGTTGACTTTGTAGAACGATGGCTTCAGATTTTCAACATACGGTGTGGTGGCGCTGACTGGGAGGGGGCGCTTCGCTCCTGCCCCCTCCCCAAGTAAGATTTTCATACGTGAAAGTACGTTAATGGTTTTGGTCCCTGAGATGCTTCGATGTCACTGCCATTCTCAAATAGCATAAGTTCTGGATGTTGGGTGCCATAGTTAAGAGTTCTGAGCAGTGCTTGTAACACTGTCTGAAGCTTATTTCCACCTACTGCAGCTTCACTATTCTCAAAGTAAGTGAGTGTCGTTTGTGGACCTGACTGCATTAGAAAACAATGTGATATGTTACCTTCCTAAACAGCTTGACGGAGGCCCCTGAGGGGCGGTGTGATGGCCATGGACTCGGAGAAGACGCTTGGCTCCGACACCCTCCCCAAGTCTTATAGCACTGGTGTAGCCTGAGATCGCCCCCGACATAGGTGGCCGGCTCCCGGGGTCCGGCGGAACTTTTTGCCTTTTGATGACTCTTCAATTCTGGACCTTGTCCCACAATCCGTTTGACCTGAAGACAAGCTGTAGTGGGGCGCCCCTTTATCGTTTTAGTTGCCATTCCGCCCGCTTTTGCTACACTGTGCCTCTTCCGCCATTCAGCTGTTTACCGCCCGCTCTTGCGACTACAGCGTCTCGCTCACCATGTAGTTGAGTTGCGCCCGCTCTTGCGGTGCAGCGATAGGCGGCTGCCACAGGACTCTCAAAATGGCGGCCGGCTCTTCGGTTTTGGGCCTGGCCCACTAAAATGGCCCTGGGACACCTTGGAACTCGGACGCTTCCCTGATAGGGCTTGGGTCCCATTCTCGAAAAGCGTCCCCTCAGCCGTGAAGATTCTACAAAAGTCTTGGGGGCCTCCGACTCCCGCAGGCTTCTGGTGGGGAGCGACTGCCATGATTGCTCGTGGAATGGCCACGACGGAGCTACGAGATGGTAGTGGTCTCATGCTGACGCCAGCTTTAGTCTGAAACATCCAGAAACACTATAGACTACCAATTCGATCAGTTCCGGTAGCGCCCCAACATGACCCGGAAGAGAAGAACTTGCCCTCCCCTCTTTGACTGATGGTTCTTGTTGCCTGTCCCCTCTGTTGTCATTTAACAGAACTTTTTGGACTGCTGAAAGGGGTTGTGTTCTGAACGCTGGTTGGTGGAGACATTTAGACTATATTCTTGACCTACGTTGTCGCGTAATGCGTTTTATGACACGCCGCGTTAGCGCACCCGGAAGTGATCCGAGGCGCGGCGCGCAGCGCGTAACGTAAGCATAACAGGTCATGTGACTTGTTAATAAAACTTTTCATTGGTTCATTTTACTTTTGTTAATTTAATGATGAAAAGCTTGGTCATATGACCTAAAAATTACGCTTTTTATTGTTTTCGAACAATATTTTTTTTTCAAACATATGTTATAATATTCCAGGCTAATGTACCTTCCCGGAAAATTTACAACTGTCTTGCAAGTAAAATATATTCCTTTTTCGAGAAAAAGGGCGTTTCTTCCTTCCATGACGGAGCCGTTGAGTAAAAGAGATTCGGCCTGCTGTCTTAGTCGCCGATACGCCTGATTATCAGATTCTTATCGATCACTTTATGTTGCAGACATGAAAAACACAACTGCCCTTGACCATTTATCTTTACTGCGTTCCTACATATTATACCTTTTATCCGTCATGTAATTGGACTGCTTTATTTCACTTGCCTTTTACTGATTCGAAAACAGTGACTAAAAGTAAAAACTTTACCAATGTAAATACTACTACCGTGTTTTGTTTTAAAAACCTTTATTGTGAAAATGTCAGTATACAAATACGGGCCTATAACCACGTGGGCCGGCCACGGAGCAAACTGAAATCGTATATGATGAGGAGACATTTACCCTGTAGAGGAACGTAACGAGCGGGCCATTAGGTTGCAAGAACTAAGGTGTCTAACAGTTGCGGAATCGGTAGACATACATTTTGTAATTAAAATAGAACAGGGCCACTTACAATAACATTTTCTAGATATACATTTGCGGGCAAGGAGTTACGAGTCCCATTTATACCGGCGCCATTTTGGGCGAGGCCGGGCAGGTCCAAGATATAGTCAAAATGTCTCCACCAACCATCGGCCAGACCAGAACCCCTTTCGGCCCTTTATGCTACAAGATGGTGTCTTCCATTCAGAAAATATTGTTGGCAGCATTTTGAAAGGAAACAGAAACAGCCGTTCTCCTAGTGAGTTTCACATTGTTACATTTAGGAAGAATGTTGAAGAGTAGTATGTGGAAAATGTGAAGCCATTTTTCTACAAACTCTCAATCAGACTTGGATGGAAAAAAAAAACCTGAAGAATGTACAAACTGAAAACCAATTTTTGTCTGTATAGCACCAACAGTAACGCTTGAGTCAGCTTTGTGTCAAGCCGCCATTTTCATTCAATCAATAGCGTCCCCCTGCACACATTCAGGGACCTGGTCGTGTCTTCAGATGAAACGCATTGTAGGAAAAGAAGCAGAAAGGAAAAGGCAAAAAGTTCCGCCGGACCTAGTGAAGCTGCAGCAGGTGCAAATAAGCTTCAGACAGTCTTGCAAGCACTGCTCAGAACTCTCAACTGAGGCACTCAACATCCAGGACTTGCCATTCGGATCTTGGCGCCTTGTGCTGGTTCCGACCTATTCACACATCGGTCCACTACTGACATCACCTCATAAGCCAACGGGGCACCCCACGCCGACTTTCGGCGCAGCATTGTAGGATGGCCACACCAGTGCGGCAACTTGCTGGACACAACATCGGGGCCATCCAGATCTCGGCGCGTTCGACTCACTGTACCGCAACAGTGACCGCAACTCAGCTGGACACGCCGTCTTTCGGCGCAGCATTGTAGGATGGCCACACCAGTGCGGCAATTTGCTGGACACCACCTCGGTGCCATCCGGATCTCGGCGCGTTCGAGTCACTGTACCGCAACAGTGACCGCAATTCAGCTGGACACGCCGTCTTTCGGCGCAGCATTGTAGGATGGCCACACCAGTGCGGCAATTTGCTGGACACCACCTCGGTGCCATCCAGATCTCGGCGCGTTCGAGTCACTGTACCGCAACAGTGACCGCAACTCAGCTGGACACGCCGTCTTTCAGCGCAGCATTGTAGGATGGCCACACCAGTGCGGCAATTTGCTGGACACCACCTCGGTGCCATCCGGATCTCGGCGCGTTCGAGTCACTGTACCGCAACAGTGACCGCAACTCAGCTGGACACGCCGTCTTTCGGCGCAGCATTGTAGGATGGCCACACCAGTGCGGCAATTTGCTGGACACCGCCTCGGTACCATCCGGATCTCGGCCCGTTGTGCTGCCTTCGGCCTATTCGCACATCGGTCCGCTACTGACGCCGCCTCACGTGCCAACGGATTTTCTACACTTTTTGTAGCCCTATGCCGCATAACAGGTCATGTGACTTGTTTATAAAACTTTTCATTGGTTCATTTTACTTTTGGTTTCCTAAAGATGGAAGGCTTGGTCATATGACCTAAAAATAACACTTTTCATTGGTTTAGAACATTTTTCTTTTCCCACACGATGAAAGCCCCACCTTGTTTCTGGATCATTCAGACTGAAGCTGGCGTCAGCATGAGAGCACCACCATCTCGTGGCTCCGTCGTGGTCATTCCGCGAGCAATCATGGCAGCCGCTCCCCACCGGAAGCCTGCGGGAGTCGGGGGCCCCCAAGACTTTTGTACAATCTTCACGGCTGAGGGGACGCTTTTCGAGAATGGAGCCCAAGCCCTAGCAGGCAAGCGTCCGAGTTCCAAAGTGTCCCAGGGCCATTTCAGTGGACCAGGCCTAAAACCGAGGAGCCGTCCGCCATTTTAAGAGCCATGTGGCAGCCGCCTATTGCTGCACTGCAAGAGTGGGAGCAACTCAACAACATGGTGAGCGAGACGCTGTAGCCGCAAGAGCGGGCGCAACTCAGCTAGATGGCCACCACCTGGGGAGGCCCGTTCACGCCGCCTCCCCCACGCCCCCCCCCCGGGCCGCCGCACGCCAATTTTCGGAGCAGCATTGTAGGATACCAAAACCAGTGCGGCAGTTTACTGGACATCACCTGGGTGCCTGTCGTACATGTTGTGTCAGCCATGTGACACTGGACACAGACCGCTACTGACGAGGCCTCCCCCCGCACCACCCGGGACGCCCCACGCTGTTTTTCTGTGCTGCATTGTAGGATCCCTAAACCAGTGCGGCACCCAGGCGACATCACCTGGGTGCCGTCCAGAACTCTGCACGTTGTGCTGCCTTGGGACTATTCGCACAAAAGACAGCTTCTAACCATTGTTGCTTTTTGTGTTGAGAAATGTTTAAATGTTTTTAGTTTTTGTTCCGTTCGTTAAAGTTAATAGTTAATAAAGTTTTATAACCTTACTTTGTTGGAGTGTTATCTATTTTTTTAAAAACGGGTGAATGGGGCCTTGAATCGGGTTATTGTCATGTGTGGGCTTTGGAAGTGTGCTGCTGCAGGATCGGACATTTCAAACTCAAATGCACGTTCTTTTTCTTACCTTTCCGAAGCATGGAGCGCAATAGGAAGCAGAGAAAGGGTGATGCACGTGTTGAACACTACCTGACCTGGCAAGTTGCTGGCAGTGCCCCCCTGCCCGCTCCTGAAAGAGGGCACACACACACACCGCCGCTCCGAGTACTTCACAAATCTTTAAAAGACCATGCGCTTGTTCATGAGGCTTAAATGGTTTATCACCTCTTCTAGAACCCCTGCATCGACCCTCTGACGTTTCCTGGAAAAATTACCATGTAACACAATACCAAGCCCTGTCAGCTGAAACCCCCAAGGAATCGTGGGGCATATTATCAAGGGGGTTTATCTCCGCTTTTTTGGCTATTTTTGGTAATAGGGAGATAAAATTATCTCCCTATTACCAAGCTGTCGCTAACACCAGTTAGTGACAGCTAAAAGGAGATAGCGACCATCTTGGGCCCCGCTTTGCATGTCAGTGATACTTATCACTAATGACATGCTAAGTGGCGTGCCAAGATGTTAGCGACTGGAAACAGTCCCTAACATCGCTACCTTCTATTACCAACTTTTGGAGATATTCGCGCTAAGCGCGAATATCTCCAAAATCTAACACCTGCCCTGAGCAGTTCTTAGCCATGTTATCCAATGGGAGGTGGATAACATGGCTAATAGCATTTGCTCGATAATACATGAATATCGCTGACTTTTCTGCGATAATAGCAAGGTTTATCTGCGATAAAAATCGCCGATGTGCGGCGATAATTTTTGTCTCTAAACAAGTTAGAGACAAAAATTATCGCTAGTTGTTCGTAATATGCCCCCGTGTTTTTGCTTGCAGAAATCGGGAGGCGGGAGACTAGCACTGAAATCAGTAGTCACACGCCTGAATCGAGAGGGTTGGCATGTCTGAATTCTCTACAGCTGGGGCCATAAACTACATCCGCAGGGGTAGGTGATAGCCTGGGACCAGCCTGGCATCTAAAATGGCTGCCGTGCACGACAAAATTGTGGCATTGGAAAAAAGGCAAGATGGCGCAGCCGCTGGAAGAGATGTATCAACATATATCAGCCTCCTCAGCCACCCTCAGGAAACATAGGGGATTAGGATACGTCTCCCGCACCCCCTTATACCTAATAATTTAATTAACGAAGCACAAAATGGCGAATTCCCGTTTCGCTACCAGTTTGCGGCCCAGTTCGCGGCCCGTGAAGCGCTTCTACCGTGAAAAATCCTTTTTTTTTTATTTTCCCCACGGGACCCTTTAATAACCCCAACAACATTCCTAGGGGGTCAAGAGGGGGATACCTTGCCCCCTTTCATTAAATTCCCCTTTCGTTTTTCACCTCTTCTTCTCTCTCGATCCTACCGAGAGACAAGATGGCGGCCGCTCCGGACTGTTTAGAATGTTGACAGACACCGGAGAGCCAATCAGCTTTCTGCGCGCAAAGTTCCGATAAGCGAAAAGTAAGCGGACCGGATCGCTGCCCGGAGCGCTGTTACAGATATATATCTTGATTTAAACGTTAATTTCTCAAAATCCACTGAAGCACATATATTGAGACATAGCAAAGGCACATCGGGGTACCAGTCCCTACAATTTTGCCAAGTTTCGTGCAAATCCATTCAGCCGTTCGAGCTAAACGTGAGTCCAACCGCCCTATGGAAAACTCAATGCAAAAAACGCGTTTTGGGACCCCCCTTTTTTCTCAGCCCCCCCTTGACGAAACCCCACCAAATTTTTAGGGGCTGCTCAGAAACAAAATGTGCCATTTTCCTGAAAATTTCAGCCGATTCCATCCACAAACGCCAAAGTTATTAGACATAGAATTTTCAAAAGTCCCATAGGGAAAAAATCCTAACTATATATACCTACTGGCGAACGCCAGTAGGTAATATATATATATATATCTCACATAAAACCATTGAAATTCCCATGTTATAGTTAGTTGGACTCACTATAACTTGCGCGCCTGCAATGCACTGCTGATGACGTCACATATTACATCACTCATGACATGGTCAGTGACATCACTCATGACATCACTGATGACACCATCCAGTGAATATGTGTCTTTCTGAAAAATAAATATTAGTGAGTTATGTTTAAATATTTAAATACATATATTAGTGTTTCACTTTGTGTATAAGTGACTACATGTGTTGATAAGTAGCTACATGCGTATGTATATGGGTTATTTGATATTTTTATTAGTATCAGTATGAGTGTCTATATGGTTTGGTGGGGGTATTACTTAGCACATAGATGCATGAGTGACTGACTCTTTGTTTGTATGTGTTTTGAAGACAGCATATGTACAGGACTGTATGGGTGGATGAGTGTCTATATGTGTTTGTTAGTGAGTGAATGACTGTCTCACTAGTGTCTTTATCAGTAACTACATATGTTTTAATCTAGTATATATGAATATTGATGTATATAAGTGAGTATATGTGAGAGTAAGAGATTGTAAGATTTCCTGTTTAAATAAGTATGTGTTTCTATAAGTGATTGTTTAAGAGAATAAATATGTGTAATTTTCAATAAAAGTAAGGTGGAAGTGTGTGTATAACTCTATATTCAAATAAATGGTTGTTCAATAGTTTATTTGCACGTGTGAATATGTGTGTGAGTAACTTTTGGATGAATGTCGGTGTGTAACAGGATGTATAGGTGTATCTCTTCATATGATGAGTGAGTATATGTATGAGTGACTATATAGAACTGTTGGTGAATGAGTGGATGTGATAGTGGAAGTACAGAATTGCTTGTTGTAACTGATATAGGTATGTCCATTTTTTAAAAATTTCAGTTTCTATTTTTGAATATGTGTCTCAAGGGTTACTTTACACTGAGAGGAGGTCTGTGACTGTGTCACAAGGATGGTGTCATCAGTGATGTCATGAGTGATGTCACTGACCATGTCATGAGTGATGTAATATGTGATGTCATCAGCAGTGCATTGCACGCGCAAGTTATAGTGAGTCCGACTAACTATAACGTGGGAATTTCAATGGTTTTATATCAGTAAAATTTCCAGCTAACTATAACTGGTGTGAAACCTATGGTTTTTTCAGTGAATTTAATAGGTTTTTTAAATGCTAATTCCTAACTATAACTGGTGTGAAACCTATGGTTTTTTCAGTGAATTTCAAAGGTTTTTTTAATGCTAATTCCTAACTATAAGTTTCACTTTATAAATAAGACTGTTAGCACTCTAGTTGTTCTTTTTAACACTCTGGTACATTTTCTCATTGGGCTACAGTTGGGCTACATCTAGTTGAATTTTGGGCTACATTTTCAATTTTTGATCTCTGGTGGCCATCTTTGGGCTACATTGGGCTACTTTGGGCTACATTTGGGCTACATTTTGGCTCTAACATATATTAAGCCCAATGTAGCACAATACATATTTTTCTAAAGTTAATGTTTTTTACAAACCACTTCAGAATAGAGCTACCTGTCCCTACAATTTTCCCAATTTTTTTTTAAAAAATTATTTTGGGGAGCGCTCCCGGAGCGCGCCCCGGGGAGCGCCCCGAAAAGCGTATTTTTACAAAGCGCCCCGGGGCGCGCTCCGGGGAGCGTCCCGTAAGCGCCAATATCGCAAACGAAAACATAATCGTGACGTATCGCGTAGCCGCGACCGCGTGATACGCACGGCGTAAGCGCACCCGGAAGTACTCGAGCGAATACGATCGCACAACGTAAACTTCCGACGCGCTTACGCTGCGCGACCCGGGGCGCGCCCCCGGGCGCGCCCCGGGCGCGTAGCGTAAGCGCGTCGGGTCATGTGAGCAGAAAATAACACTTTTCATTGGTTCATAACAGTTTTGGTTTCATAATGATGAAGCCCCTGGTCTTGTGACCTGAAAATAACACTTCTCATTGGTTCAGGACAGTTTTTTTTTCTAAATGATGAAAGACCCCACCTTTTTTCCTTATTCTGACTTTGTCCTTTGACTGAGGAAGACCTGTTTGTTGCTCTGTCTACTTTTTTGCTCTTTGAGTAATATTTTGTACTATAAAATGGCTTCATTAGTAGCATCAGCTGGTGCATCTGCCCCACCACCACCACCACAACCACCAAGAGGACCAGCTCCAAATTATGTTGGTGGTCAAGAACAGGAGGAGGAAGAGGAAGAGGAAGAGGAGGAGGGGAGAAGAAGATGGCTGCCTGAAGAAAACACACCTTATAAACCCAAACCACACTTCATTTGGGAGTTTTTTTCAATTCCAGAGGGGAAAAAAAAGGTGAATGCGCCCAAAGTCACTTGCCTCATCTGCAATGATGAACTTTCACGGGGCAACCCAAATAAGAAATATTCTTTTGGTAACTATACCATGATTCGGCACATGACAAGAAAGCATCCAAACAACTACTCTCGTGCAGAGTTCCGGGAACTGGCCAGTAACCTCCCCCATTCATCAAGGACCCCCTCCCAAAGAAACCAACCCACTTCCTCGCAACCAGAAACATCTGAGGTGATGCCTTGCATTCAGCCGAGGTTTGCTGATTTTAAAATTACTTGCAAAGCTTGTGGCAAACTTATCTCCTATGGGGAACAAAGTGTGAAACTCATCGTCCTTGCAGGTGATAATCACAAGTGCCCCAAAAAGAAGTAATTTTTTGGGTTTTTTGTTTTTTTGCTCCAGTTGAGCCAGTTTCAATTCCCTTTTTTTGTTTCTCCCCCAAAAAAATACAAAAAAATATATAAAACTGTTTTGAAAAGCCAAAAAAAGTACAAAAAGTTCAAAAAACACAAAAAAAATATAAAACAACAAAAAGAAGAAAAAAAAAAGTTCTTTTTAGAACTACCTCCAATTTCTAAATCAAAACTTCATTTTTTAAACACTCTGTCACCTTTTTTCATCATAGTGCGCTCCCAGGGCCGCTCCCCGGTGCGCGCACCGTGCGCTTCCCCCGCGCAAAACGAAAAAAAAAAAATATTTTAAATGCCCCGCGGGGCCCTTTTATAGCCCCCACATCAAACCTAGGGGGTCAAGGGGGGTCTACTCTGCCCCCTTATGGTCATTTCCCTCTTTGTTTTAGCCACCTCTTATGTCTCGATTTTACCGAGACACAAGATGGCGACCGCTCTGGACTGTTTCGAATGTTTACAGACACCCGAGAGCCAATCAGCTTTCCATGCGCACCTCGCGTGGCGCGCCTGGAGCGCTCCCCGGTGCGCGCACCGGTGCGCTGCTATAGATATATATATTTTTTTGAACCTAAATTACTCAAAATCCACTGGAGCACATATCTTGAGACATAGCAAAGGCACATCGGGCTATCAGTCCCTACAATTTTGCCAAGTTTGGTGGAAATCCATTCAGCCGTTCGGGCTAAAAGTGAAATCGACCGCCCTATGGAAATTAACATGGGGAAAACGCGTTTTGGGACCCCCCTTTTATCTCGGCCCCCGCTTGACGAATCCCCCCCAAACTTTCAGGGAAGGACCGGACCGCCATGAGACCATTTTCCTGAAAATTTCAGACAGATTCGTCAACCGGCGCCAAAGTTATTCAAAATAGAATGTTGAGATTTAACATTGAAAATTATCCTAACTATAACTACCTACTGGCGACCGCCAGTAGGTAATATATATATATATATATATATATATATATATATATGTAAATGTTTCTCAAGGATGTGCAAACTGCAGAAATACCACATACCACTAAAAAAACAAATGTTACAGGGACGATATAGTTAGGAAATAGCATTTAAACAAGCCTTAGAAATTCACTGAAAAATGAAGGTTACAGGGACATTATAGTTAGGCTCACATTTCACTCATACAAAACAGGAGACCTTTTGCAGTTATACTCGCCCCGCACAATGCATTGCTTACGACCCCTCATATTACATCACTCATGGCATAGTCAGTGGCATCACAGAAGACATCTCAAATGACATCACTGATGACATCATCTACAGCATTACTAACACACCCACTTCCACCCCCATAGAACCTATCATACACCCACTTCCTCTCCCACACAACAATTCACAAACACATTCACAGACCCATACCAATATCTACTCACTTTTTCATAGATCTACACACAAATCCATTCACTCACCTATACAGCTACTCATACAACCACTCGCTCACTCATACAGACACTGACCTATCCCCTCATACACCCATTAAGCCATTCACACACCCATATGTATATATCCTACTAGCGGTCACCAGTATGTAGTTATAGTTAGGACCATGTTTATATATGAAAAAGCATTTTTTGACTTGCCTTTAACTTTGGTGTAGTTTGATAAATCTTCCTGAAAAAATGACCCCAAAAATTGCACTGGTGATTCTTGTTACACACAGAAAGTTTGGGGTGATTCGTGCAGTAGAGGCTGAGACAAATTGGGTTAAAAAATGGGTATGTTTCCAATGTTAATTCCCATAGGACCATGGGGGCCAGACAACATGACTACAGCTCGAAACCACTGGACAGAATTACACCAGATTTGGCAGAATGCTAGATTTTGTTCTCTAGATTGTGATTCTTTTTATTCGGTGTAAATCATTCAGTAGTTATTGAGAAATTACAGTTAAAAAAATATAGTGATATCTATTTTCAAGGATATTTTGTGCCTGCACGTGCAAACAGGAATGCTGTGAATGGCTGGCTGTAACCTGAACAGAAAGTTGCAGCTGCCATTTCATTTATCTGGAATGGTTCCTAGGGCTGCACAGTTCTTGGACAGCTGACATAAGGGGTCAGGTTGGTGGTACTCTTAACCCCTGTTGCAGAAATAGGGGTGGTAGTGACACAAGTTATGTGTACAAAATAGATTGTTTTAATCGTGCACAATATTTGTGATGATGTTGCAAACATCAGTGCGGTGCCTGTGTTCCGTCACATGCAAGTTGCAATCATTGTGGCAACATCATGGCTATTGGTAAAAATAAAATATATATATTTAAATATATATATATGTACTAACCCTGGGAGGAGAACTACGCTCCCTTCGTGGAGTTTGTGAATTTTTGGCAACTTCGCACTTCGCGGAGAGCGCGAAGCTGTCGACTACTTCGCAATCTACAGCGTAGCGTAGTAGTTTTTCTTCCTTGCGTGCTCAATAGCACTCTCGCGTGTGCGGTAATGACTTACCGTGGTTCTGCGTTCACTTTCTCACTTTTCTCTCCCGCTATGTAGGTAAGATCGCGTTTCCGAACACGCAGAAACTGCAATCTGGCACATAATATCTCTCGTGCATGTTAAAATGTTCTCAAAAATTTTCATTTAACCCCTCAGATTGTGATTTGGCTGTATTGTTTTGGGCTAGGAGTCCTCTTTTTGTTTCTACTCTTTTTTTCAAGAGAAAGGAAAGTGCCCCTGAGTCTCCAACTTCCTGTTCCTATCCACCAGGCTCCTCCCAGTGCTTTGTCCACGTGGTGTTCACTTTCATTTGGAAGGAATCACTCTTTATGTTTGTCTGCTGCATCATAGCATTTAATTGGATTTATTGAGGAATTTTGGATTTGAACTTTTCTTTCACAAGTAAGTTTGAGAATTGAGAATTGGTGTACTGTAAATGTTTTTTTTTTTAACTACAGTTTTCTGTGCTGCTCAATCTTTCTTAAAAATTATTATTAAGGGAAGCCTGTACTGTTTTGGTAAGTTTGCACAGTGCTACAACGCGACCTTACAGTTTTTGTCTTCTTCGCGCGCTCAATGTGCGTGCTCGGGCGCGGGATAACGACGTTTTGTACAGTTCGCGCCGCCGAACACGCCGAATTTGCATTCTCGCGAGCAATATCTCTTGAGTTGCCTAAAACGATCCCGCAAATGTAGATGCTGTTCATTTTTCTAAAAGAAGCTCCTCAGGTTGTCATTTGCTTCTAGTTTTTGGAGCATGGACCACTTACTGTTTCTGTCCTCTATGTACCTTGTTGTTTGAGGGTGGCCTGACCATGTGGGCGGCTTAGTGGCGGCCATTTTGTCAAGCCAAGCATTGTCCTTTTGCCAAAGGAATGTATTGTCTGTCTTCTCTTTCTTTGCATGTTTTTGAGGTGGCACTGGCCAGGCCATGTGGGGGCAGCCATTTTGTGTGACCTACCATCCTGGTTTAGTTTTTTTCCCGCAGGCCTACAAAGTTGTGTGATTTTTTTCTGCCAGTAGGCCTAGAGTCCCAGAGATAGTCAGCGGGGAAGCTTGATGTAGCGGTTTCCATTTTGTCTGTTGAATTTAACATCATTTAGGGCATGGGTGGCAATGCATTTAATTTTCAAATGTGGTGTTTGGTGTGTAGTGAACTGTTTGGGGGAAAACTCCAAATGCCTTTGTTGTTTGTGTTGTTGTGTAACTTTCAAACCTTGTAGCCATGGGGATTTTCTTTTTTGCATTAATCTGTGATATAGGCATCCTCCTTTTCTGGCCATATAGGGAGGGATATAGGCCTGCTTGAGTTTATTTTTTTCTGGCCTTTACGCATGTACCTGTGATGAGTGCCCATGTGGAGCTGTGGTGGTAGTAGTAGTGTGCTGTTTTGTTTTTGACAAATTGGCCTGTGTCTTGCCATTGTTCCTGTTGGCTTACTACTGTTCACATCCCCATTGCTATCTGCTGCAGGTCACTGATGCTGCATCCATCCAAAATGATGCACAAATTAAGGATAAACAAGTTCCACTTCCACTACATTTGCATTTTAATACTTTGCTATTCTTATGTACTAATACTTCTGGTAGTAATTAAAATTAAAGCTAAAAAAATCCATATTCGACTGATGTTGTTCTGCTTTCTTTGCTTATAGGTGCACAAAAGACTGATGAGGAGGTGGCTGTCATCATTCATCGCCTGTTCTACTGCCAGACGGACGTCCTTCTGTACTTTGTCACGTGTGGCGTGAGTGGCTAACCTGACCAGACATCATTCTCAGCAACTTGTGCAACTGAGTGCTGCTGCTGACATCTGAAGAACATGGGCCCAAAGAAAGCAGGTACCAGGTCCTCCAAGACCAAGAAAGTTGCTGAGAAGAAGGAAAAACAGAAGAAGCAAGTGACACTTAAGTCTGGTGTTGACCGAAAACCTTTTTTGGGAAAAAAAACAAAGGACGCCTGCAGCAGCAGTGACCGGGGTCCAAGCTGGGGCCAGCACTTCTGCATCAGTGGGCCCAAGCCACCACCCCAGGCCCAAGCAGATGAGTGGGAAAGAGGTAGCCAGCCTAATGGTGGAAAGCAGTGATTCTGAGCCTGACCTGAACTTATCTCAATCTCAAAGTAGTACACATTCCACGCAAGAAGAAACACAGCAGAAAAGTGGTGAACAACAACCAGCGCCCGCAATATTAGATGTTCAACAACCACCACCCGCAATAGTAGATGCTCAACGAAAAGAACAACCACAACCACCGCCTGTAATAGTAGTAGTTCCACAACCACCGCCCGCAATAGTAGATGTTCAACGAAAACAACTACCACAACCCCCGCCTGCAATAGTTGTTCAAGAACCACCACCGGCAATAGTAGTTGTTGTTCCTTCCGAAGTCGGGGCAGTTCAGGAAATTGAGCCTGATGCAGAGCAAGAAGAGGCAGCACCTCCTGCAGGAGATCTATTGTTTTCCAAATCCCCACCAAGGCAAAGGAGGGTTAGTCCATCAAGTTCTCCACCAAGCATCCCTTCTGATGATCTTGACCTCAATCGGGAGCCAGAACAATCTGAGCATGAGAGGGAGAGACATCCCAAGAAGACCAGGCTAGGGAAAAGGAAGGTTCCAGGAAGCCTACCACTTATGGAGTGCGATGTTCAGCAGCCGGATAATAATGATGGTGATGATGAGTCAGACCCAGTCATCACAAGCATTACTCCTAGCCCTGAGGACATGGAGACCAACATTTATTTTTAACCCTATCAAGAATGGCTGTGACTAGGGATGTAGTAGCACGCATACCACCAACACAGGCCACAGCAAAACTACCTCCAGCTTCCATTTTTACATTTGCACAAAGCCGGCAGCGTCCTACATCCAGCACAAGTTCCACCTCAGCAGAAGTAGGTAGTGGTACTACTGCGCAGCCACATAGTGAAGTTCACCACACAACCTCCAGTTCATCCGGCATTGGAAGTGGCACCTCTAGCAGGAGACAAAAGTTAAGCTCCCCTGTGTGGGACTTCTTTACAGTTAGCGCAAATGAGGACAACATTGCTATATTATCCATTTGTCATTCCTCTGTTAGTCGTGGTAAGCTTGGTACAAACTATGGTACCGGAGGCCAAATGACCCATATGAAAAAACACCACCCAATCCAGTGGAAGGACAACCTATGTATCATAAAAGCAGGAACCATTAATGTTGGTGGGTAAGTAGTAGAAGGTCCACGGGTAACCGGACAGGAAGAAGAGGGAGACATTCTATCTGGTAATGGTACACTAAGTACCCCTGTCCCACTCCCCAGCACTGCACTGCAGTGGTAGAACCCAGATCCTCCGGATCAGCAACATCTCTGTGACACCAGAGTAAGAGTAGTAACCCGGAGACACCAAGGAGAAGTCCGCAACACGAAGTACTGCATCGGGCATATCTGAAAGAAATACCAAGCAGCGTACCATTGTTGGCATGTTTAGGCAGGAGGGAAAGTACAAGCGCAACCACCCAATAGCACGTTTCTACAATGCTAAGCTTGCTAAAATGTTAGCTCTGGACCTTCTCCCTTTTTCTTTTGTTGAAGGGATGGGTTTCCTGGAATTTGTGACAACCCTCTACCCAAAATGGAATGTTCCCAGCCGCTACTATTTTGCCAGAGTTGCTGTTCCAGCACTACACCACGACGTGCTGGAATTGCTTGGAAAAGCCTTGCAGCAGAGTGCTGTGCATAGTATCTACCTGACAACAGACATGTGGAGCAGTTGCCAAGCCACAGATTACATGTGCATCACTGCACACTGGATCTCTTTTTCAGGTGTTAGAGACAAGATATCTACAGACATTGACACTACTGAGATTTTTAATGATACTCGCAAACATGCAACTGTAGCCATGTTTGCTATGGAAAAATCGCATACTGCTGCAAACATTTTGGATGAGTTCAACAGCAAGTTCTTTGAATGGATGCGACCAAGAGGCCTCAATATTGGTTTTGTTGCCACCGACAATGGCAGTAATGTAGTTAAGGCCATGGAAGATGGTCGCTATTTCAGGGTCCCGTGTTTGGCACACTGCATTAACATTGTGGTTCAAGACTTTCAAAAAAATGAAAGCAAAGTCAGCAACTTACTGACCATTTGCAGAAGAATCGGCACGCATTTCAATCATTCTTTTAAAGCCCGGAAGCAGCTACGGGTCATTCAACGTGAGTGTAACATGCCAGTCAAAGCACTCATCCAGGACGTACCAACACGTTGGAACACTACGTATTACATGCTTGAACGGCTGTTTGAGCAGTACATACCACTTGATGCTTATGTCATGACAAGAAGATCAGGGGATCCTACCGTTAAAGCCATGACCGTTGAGATGTGGCAATGGGACCCCATTAAATGCCTGACTGAGATGCTACATCCTTTTGAGGTCTTCACACGTGCAGTCAGCAGGGAGGACTGTACTTTGAGCCAAGCAATCCCATTGTTGTACATGCTTGAGCAAGAGCTGAAGGAAGTGTCTGAAACATACGAAGGTGTGGAAGGAAAACGTGAAGCATTTAATTTTGCGAAGTCCTTAGCCGGCCGCTTAGCTGAGAATACAAGGATTCAAAATATGATTTTGTCATGTCAACAGTACATTACAGCCACAATTTTGGATGCACGGTACAAATTATTTGTGAACAGTAATGCAGTAATTCCTTTTTCAGAAGGGGATGTTTCCAAGCACAAAACTGTAATAGCCAAGGAAGCCACTGATTTAGAAAGCGAACGGCTCTCAATTGGAGGCCTGCCAGTGCCAGCCCAGGACAGTGCAAGTACTACTGAGCATCCTACAGAGTCAAGTTCTTCTTCACAGCATGCGAGCAGTGCGTTTGCTTCTCAGCAGACACCAACACAAACAATAACAGCAACCGCACCAACAGGACCTGATTCATCAGACACAAGCAAAAAAATAGCTGCTTGGTTTCTACAGAATTGGATGGGGAAGTCCGTTGCTGTTGCAAAGCAAAAAGAGGACGAGTAAACCAGAGCACCAATGAACATTGAGCGGGTGGTCCAGGCCTATCTGGATGACACAACAGAGGTGTTCATGGAGCAAAGCCCATTAGTGTATTGGTATAGGACAAGAAGCCAATGGCCAGTGCTCAGCAGGCTGGCGATAAAGTATCTAGCTTGCCCTGTTGCAAGTGTCTCTTCTGAGCGTGTGTTCAGTGCTGCTGGTGCCATTGTGACTGTATGAAGGACCAGTCTCTCGCCCAAAATCATGGAGAGGTTAACCATGATAAAAATGAATCAGCACTTGATACCACCAGACTACAAAGTCCGTGAATCAGAGCTGGAAGAGGAGAGTGAGTCGGAAGAAATAAGTAGTGGGTTACAGGACCTACTTCTGTCGGAAGAACCACCAGGGTTTGAGGACGAGCTCCTCTTCCCTGACAACTAGGCTTGGAAATTGTTACATTCTCCCTTCCTTTATGTCTCCCTTCCTTATTTGTGTGTATCTGTCTTTCTGACTCAAACTTGAAAACCAACACCATCTTCCTTTCTCTTTTAAGTACCTATGGAAGTTGCACATCTGAGCATTTACTGTGCACTCCACTCATCAGAGTCCTGCTCCATCTTCCTGACTCACCCTAAATACATTTCTATCTTGCCATACTTTGGATGGAGATGGACAATAGTGCAATAATGTAGCCTCTAACAGTCCCTCCATAACAAGTGAAACGTACGTGACTACAGCCATCTTCTGTTTTGTTTCCAATCTGAAATGCATCACTATCTTAAGGCTACACCTCTGTCTGCAGGCATACACAAATATTCAATGTCAGAACTTGAGCAGGGCTCCAAAATTAAAGTAAACTCGTCATCACTTTCAGAAGGCTCTGCTGCATCTGTGATCTGACAGCCACAAAGAAGAGAAAGACAGGTATATGAAATAAATGATGCCATACATTGCATTGGCTGCTTGCTGACTCAGAGCAAATGTGCATGAAGTAGAAGTATACTAGTAGTTTCAAAGTGCTTGTGTCTCAAGTGATGGTCAATGTTTCCATGTTGTTTAATAATATGTATCCAATTGTACTCCTACTACTGCAGGTGCAGTCTGGACTTAATCGTAGTCACTCACTACAGACTTAGTTGCTGTTTTTTCTCTGTTGGAGAACACGTACACGTGCCACACCGGATGATGATGATGATGACCACCATACCATCTTTGCACGCTGTCAGTCACTTTGATCAGAGATGATTGATGGAATATGTTCAGGAAGTGGAATACAACCAATGAACAAGTAGCACAGCCTACCTAGGCTACATGTGTGTGCAGTGGTGGAATGGAATAGTGGTATGATTGACTGACATTGGCGCATTGATTTACATTAATCACTTGCTTTGGAAATACTAGGTTGATGTATATGCCTTTTGTCTGAAACTCTGAAAAAAGTAGGTAAATGGAGTTTGGGCCACAGACTCACGTCCCGGTGTTGTGGTGTAGCCCTTTAACTGTTCCTTGCTGGCTCCTATCTTGTTGGTCTTTTCGAGGGCTGCTGTGCAACTAGAAGAGTAGAGTTAATCAATGTATCAAGCTGCCTCAGTCTGGAAATGTTCTCGCTCACGAGTCTTGTCTTTTTTGCACTACATCGTAATTAATTTTTATGTTTTCATTCTGTTAACTTATTTTGTAATACCCCATTTCTTCTTTCATCAACACTTACAGGCCTGCCTTTCACTCAGCGCTATTATACGTGAAGCAACAACTCACACTTTCCTTACCAATCCTCCTCATCATCATCCTGCGAGAGGCACCCAAGAATGATATAATCAATCAATCAGTCACAACAGTGTCCATGGAAGGGAGGAAAAAATGAATGACGAGGTACAACTACACATTTGGCCCTGGATAATACATTAACTTTAGTATCATTTTCATGTTTTTCTTTGATTCCTTTTTCCTCTTCATTTATTTTACGCTTGTGTTTGGTAATTGATTGTTCACTTAAACTATCTAAATTTTGTTTGCTAGCTTTCAGCCAGCTACATCAGGTATTACGGTTTCTCAGAGGGCATACAGCCTAGGCAAAAGTCATATCATATCATAAGAAGTACTTCCTTTGAATTGTGTAGAAGTAGTTAAGTAATTACCACTTATTATTAACCATCAAGTTAACAATAAACCTTCATTGTGCATCCATTTCGTTGTTCTTAATTGACTTTACATTTATTGGGGAATTGTGGATCAGCAATCATCGTCTTCATTGGTTTGCTTTTGTTGTCTCCATGCGTACTGTTTTTCTTTGTCAAACCTTTCCCCAAACCCCCGTTCCCATCCATTCATCAAACCCTAACCCTCTTCCCCCGGGCTGTGTGGTTTTATATTGAGGTGTGATTGTACTACATTAAATCTACACCAACAATTGATCACACGCTTGCTGGGGCAGATGTGGTGAAACCATCAATCTAACACTAATGAAATCAAATGTCAACGAGGCAGGGCGAGGATCTTCTTCTGCTTGCCCACCCAAGCTCACTTTATGTAATAGTGTACAAGGCAATTAATTTCCCAAAGTGACCCAACGAATAAATGTAAATCATTGCTGGCATTGTTTAAATTTAATTTTAGACCATTTACGTTTACAATTTATATTGTGTTTTAATGACTCCATCGCAACTACAGTTATCTTCGTCTACTTTTTCAGTCCCCGACACCATTGATTTCTTTGAGTTTATTTAGCAGTTGCAATATTGTTTGTATTTTTTGTCCGTATTATGTACTGTAATTTTCTACTTCTCTCACATTCTTTCTCATGCAAATGACTGTCTCTTTGTTTTTGTTTTCCAATGCCAGTGCCAGTGTCTAGAAGTCTAGTCTACTACAACCACAGCATATTCTCCATTGTCTTTGGAAACAATGCAGCCCTTGCGGTGCCAAACGTAATAATCATCAATCACAGGTAAGAAGAGAAGTTACTGGAAGGTATAA